>NC_090378.1:26839169-28042386 GCF_036365525.1 Heterodontus francisci | reverse complement strand
CCACCCCACCCCCCACCCCACCCCCCCGCTCTCCCCACCCCACCCCGCTCTCCCCATCCCACCCCCCGCTCTCCCCACCCCCGCTCTCCCCACCCCACCCCACCCCCGCTCTCCCCACCGTCGCTCTCCCCACCGTCGCTCTCCCCCACCCCCGCTCTGCCCACCCCACCCCACCCCCCGCTCTCCCCACCCCACCCCACCCCAGCTCTCCCCACCCCCGCTCTCCCCACCCCACCCCCGCTCTCCCCACCCCACCCCACCCCACCCCACCCCCGCTCTCCCCACCCCACCCCACCCCTGCTCTCCCCACCACCGCTCTCCCCACCCCACCCCCGCTCTCCCCACCCCACCCCACCCCCACCCCCTCTCTCCCCACCCCACACCACCCCCGCTCTCCCCCACCCCACCCCACCCCCGCTCTCCCCACCCCCGCTCTCCCCACCCCACCCCTGCTCTCCCCACCCCCACCCCTGCTCTCCCCACCCCCGCTCTCCCCACCCCACCCCACCCCACCCCACCCCCGCTCTCCCCACCCCACCCCACCCCCGCTCTCCCCCCCACCCCACCCCACCCGACCCCCGCTCTCCCCACCCCACCCCACCCCACCCCCGCTCTCCCCACCCACAGCCCGCTCTCCCCACCCCACACCCGCTCTCCCCACCCCTCGCTCTCCCCACCCCACCCCACCCCCGCTCTCCCCACCCCCGCTCTCCCCACCCCTCCCCCTCTGCACCCACCCCTCCCCCTCTGCACCCACCCCTCCCCCTCTGCACCCACCTATTCACCCACCCCTCCACCCCTCCACCACAGTTGAATATCTGAAGTGCAGTTGCAAAGTCGGGGAAATAGCATGCAAAACAAAACCTCACAATTCTGGGTTTAATTATTGAAAAGTTTTATTAAGTTCATTAAGTATCCGAGGAACTGCTGTGCATGGATACATGAGTGTTGTGTCCAGCATTCCCGTTAGACAGACAGGCCGAGTCTCTGCTATGCACAGCTAAAGAGATTGTTCCTGGAGAGCCTTGTGGTGAATGAATGCTTGGCTCTCTATTCCACTACTGTATTGTCCATGTGAAGAAGGCAAAGTAACAAGAGTCTGAGCTCAGTCTATTCTTGGTGAATGTTCCCCAAGCGCATCCCAATGTGCATTCCCAATTCATCCATAAATACAATGTTCCTTTCCACATCGTGATGAGCTCCGCAGCATGATCCAGTTGCCTTCATTGCTTGAATGCTGACCGTAAGTCTCGAGGATTGTTTTCTCGAAGGCATGTTTTACATGAAAAGAAGAAAAGCAAATTAGAGTCAGAGCTTGCCTCCCTCCATCCACTGAAATTACTGTTGCGCACACCTTTTTAAGTTCTGCAGTGAAGGCACCAATTGATAACGTCGCCAGTGAAGCACTTATTACCCACCTCAGATGCAGGAACCAGCACATCCTTGCGTCATCTCCTGCACTGCCTCCTTTGCTGGAATGCCGTCCTTAAGTGTCAAGGATTGTTTTCTCAAGGGCACGTTTTACATGAAAGGAAATAATGAAAGAACAGGAGTGTCAGAGCTTCCCTCCCTCCAATGAAATTACTGTTGCGCATGCTTTATGCTCTGCAGTATAGGCCAATGAATCACTTAGTACCCACCTCAGCTGTAGGAGTCAGGATGATGTAACTGCCCCTATCTCGTGATGGTTCAATGCTGCTCTCAGGGAAAACATGAATGATGTGAGGGTGCTGGAAAAAGAAGCACATTTCTTTTGGACTATGAACATAAAGCAGGCCATTTAGCCCAGCTGTTCCCTGCTAGTGGTTATGCTACTCGTGCGTCTTCCCATCCATTCCCATTTAATCCTGCCTACTACTATCAGCATCACCTTCCATTTCTTTCACTCTTACCTACCTTTGCCTTAAAGAAACACTGAGGATGGAGAACGGTGTGGCTGCACTCCCACCTCACCAGTTGTGTACGCAGCAAGAGCATTCACATTTGTGCTACCACTGGACACGGCATGCTTGTTTCTTTTAGTGCTCAGTCTCTTCTTGCTGAATGTTCCCCAAGTGCTTGACCCTTTGGACGCCTTCTCTGCTTGACAGGCAGCAGCTGGCAATTGCGGAGTTTCACAAGGCTCTGCATGGTTGTTTCAAGGGCGGATGGGGAAACATGTGGCTGTGTGTCACATGTGCTTGGATGGGTGCAGGAACAGGAGACTGTGTGTCCATGTGCACTGCTTAGATGGGTGCAGGAGCAGGAGCAGGTGACTGTGTAACTGAACAGCAAGGAGAGGGTACCGCAGGTGGGGGAAGTGGAGCTTTGAACAGGCAGGCGTATGTATGGTCCATCAGATCATTAGGCCAGGGGGTGAAACGCTCAGGATCCATGGATTGTGGCACGCGACTGATGTCCAGCGCATGGCCACCTCCATCTGAAGGTGCTTCCGGGCAATTGTTGGGCAAATTAATTGGCTCCATCTCATCAGCCAGTCCTTGTGTTTATGGCGCATGCACAGAAAAAGGCACTCCCCTTCCGCTCCGCTGCTCCCCCCTCCCCCCCGACCTCCCTTCCCCCCTCATTTCCCCCCCTCTCCCTCCCTCCCTTCCCCCCTCCCTTCCCTCCTCCCTTCCCCCCCTCCTTTCCCCCCCTCCTTTCCCCCCCTCCCTTCCCCCCCCTCCTTTCCCCCCTCCTTTCCCCCCCTCCTTTCCCCCCCTCCTTTCCCCCCTCCCTTCCCTCCTTTCCCCTCCTCCCTCCTCCCTTCCCTCCCTTGAAATGTTTTCAGACCAACTTAACAACAGGGACTGGAGCACATGCGGTGCCCCAGACAATGTAAATATTTTCAGAGCAACTTACCTTGGAACAATCTCCTCTGTCTAATAAAAATGAAGCAAATGTCCAAAATGACTAAATAATTGAGATAAAATGCCCGACGAAACCTCTCCTCCTTCCATTTTCAAAAACTCACGCCGAAGCTTTCGGAAGATTGATGCACATGCGCACACGGTCTCAGGCCCTCTGCGCATGCGCTGCGGTCCGGATTGCCAGGACCAGTTTGCGCACTACTCGACAAGGTGAAAATTTGCCCAGATATGTCCTGTGCACAAAAAGCAAGACAAATCCAACCCGGCCAATAACTGCCCTATCAGCCTATTCCCAATCATGAGCAAAGTGATGGAAGGAATCATTAACAGTGCTATCAAGTGGCAGCTGCCTACTGATGTTCAGTTTGGGTTCCGCCAGGGCCACTCAGTGTCTGGCCTCATTACAGCCTTGGTCCAAACATGGACAAAAGAGCTGAATTTCAGAGGCAGCATTTGACCAAGTATGGCATCAAGGAGCCCTAGCAAAACTGGAGTCAATGGGAATCAGGGGGAAAACTTTCCACTGGTTGGAGTCATGCCTCGGACAAAGGAAGACGTGGTTGTTGGAGGTCAATCATCTCATTCCCAGGACATCACTGCAGGAGTTCCTCAGGGTAGTGTCCTAGGCCCAACGACCTTCAGCTGCTTCGTCAATGACCTTCCCTCCATCATAAGGTCAGATGTGGGGATGTTCACTGATGATTGCACAATGTTCAGCACCATCCATGACTCCTCAGATACTGAAGTCCATATGCCGTACGACCTGAACAACATCCAGGTTTGGGCTGATAAGTGGCAAGTAACATTCATGCCACACAAGTGCCAGGCAATGACCATCTCAAAGAGAGAATCTAACCATCTCCCTTTGACATTCAATGGCATTACCATTGCTAAATCCCCTACTATCAACATCCTGGGGGTCACCATTGAGCAGAAATTGAACTGGACCAGCCGCATAAATGTTGTGGCACCCCATCCACCACCTTCAACATTCACTCCCTCCACACTGGCGCACAGTGGCAGCAGTGTGTACCATATACAAGATGCACTGCAGCAACTCACTAAAGCTAATTCGACAGCACGTTCCAAACCCGTGACCTGTACCACCTAGAAGCACAAGGTCAGCAGATGCATGGGAACACCCCCTCCAAGCCACACACCATCCTGACTTGGAACTATATCACCATTTCTTCACTGTCGCTGGGTCAAAATCCTGGAACTTCCTTCCCAACAGCACCGTTGGTGTATCTACACCCAAGGACTGCAGTAGTTCAAGAAGGCAGCTCACCACCAGCTTCTCAAGGGCAATTAGGGATGGGCAATAGGGCCTAGCTAGCGATGCTCACATCCCTCGAATGAATAAAAAAAAAATCTGTCCTAATCCAGGCAAAATTGAAGATATGAGGCATATGCCTACCCCACAAGACAAGGAAGACCTCCAGAGATGGATAGGATTTTTCAACCTCTTGGCACCATACGTTCATACATCCATACCAAATATTTCTGACAAAGCATCATCACTGAGAGAGCTCTTAAAGGAAAACATACTATTTGTATGGCAGCAGGACCATCAGCATGTGTTTGAGTCTCTCAAACAAGCATTGTCAGCAGAAACTGTACCCTGCAATCCTATGATCCAAGGAAGAAGACAATCCTGGAAGTCGACGTCTCACAGATAGGGCTCGGCGCGTGCATCCTGCAGGATGGCAAACCAATTGCATTTGGGTCCAAATGTTTCTCCCCAGCACAATCCAATTACTCAATCATAGAGCGTGAAATACTTGCTCTGGTGTTTAGGTTCACAGGAGTCCACACCTAACTGTTTGGTAAGTAGTTTACAGTGGAAACCACTGGAGATGATCTGGTACAAACCATTGTCCAGCGCACCACCTCAACTACAGCAGCTCTTTGTCAAAGTACAGGGGTATGACTTCGACGTCTGCTACAAACCAAGCACCAAAATGGTCACCTTGGATACGCTGAGCATATTGCCAAACACGAGCAAGAATGAAGAAGTTCCACTGGATCGACAAGTAGACAGCATGAACATCGACATGTGCTCAAAAGTGTTATGGAAAGAAGTAAGTATGAAAGTGGTACAATTTCCACTTTACACACAATCAGCAATTCTGCCACAAATTCTGCCCAAAATGACGACTGTTTTGAAAGTGTTTTTTTCCCTGAGTTTCCACTCAAATTTATTTGTATATTGCCAATGCAAAATCTGCCACGAGCCAGTGCAACTGGGCAGTGTTCTTTTTTAAATTTGCTTTAAAATATATTCTGTGATTTATTTAAGAGTGGTAACTTGGTAACATTTGATGAGTACAGCTGGAAATGGGTTTATCACAAAAATAAGCATTTTAAATCACAGTTTCAATTCACCACCTGTGAGTAACCCGATTTTAAAAGACTGAAAATGACTTTTTTAAAAATATACAAAGCTATTTTCTAATTTGATTGGGGTACAGTAATAAGTTCCTTAGTAAATGAAAATATCATCCAATCTTTATGACAGACAGCTGTCTGAAACTTAACTCTCTCACCCCAGCCTCACTCTTCAGGAAAAAAAAGCCCCGTGTATTATAGTATTCCACCCGAACGCCTAGATCTTCAATGGTAATGTTCCAATCACATTCACAGCATGCTGGCCATTTACGCTGGTTTATGTCCATTTTTATGTTTGGGCACATGCTATTGAGAGGGCAGGATATTGGAATGTAACTTTATTATGGGTCCACTCCCAGGTTATGTCCTCGTATGAAATTCCAGGCCCATTATTTTATTTAGTAGTCCATTAAACAAATCCCACTACTTACAATGTAAATAAATGCTACAATAGGAAATATAGCCACATTTTGTGGGGGATAAACTTGGAAAACAATACAGAACAGAGCGGGCTGAATTTTGTGGGGCCGGTAGGATTGTATGGCACTCGGGCAATTAACAGCCAGGCGCGGGAACCCTGTCCCTTTAAAGACTGGGATTCCGCCACCAATCAGAGGGCAGGCAGCACCACCAGGAGCAGTGGCCACTGCCGGTACTGCAGAGGCCTTGGACCCAGGTCCAGCGCTGAAGACCTGGACGTCAGGTAAGTGAGGCAAGGCCCTGGCGAGGAGGGTGGGGAGGGTGAGCATTGATTACAGGGGTAGGGGGTCCAGGGAGGTGGGCTGATTGCTGGTGGGGGCCTTCTGTGGGCGCAGATTGCCGACAGTGGAGGGCCCCCCAAGACCACAGGGAAGGCGCCCCGATTGACTGGGCGACCTCTCTGTGTGGTGGAGGCTCCCCACGCTCCCTCTGCCACTGGTTATATCCCAGCAGCAACAGGAAGAAGCCCTTAAGTGGCTGTTAACAGGCCTGTTAAGGGCCTCAAGTGGCATCTGGACAGGAAGGCCATCTTCGACCTATTCCCTACCCCCCCCCCCCTACAAAATTGCAGTGCAATGGGAAGGCAACGGGCCCTCCACCCCCGCCTCCCGACGCAATTCTATAGGTCCATGCCTCCTTGCCCATTTCTTGAGGGGGGGGGGGCCATAAAATTCAGCCCAGCATTTTCAATATTGATTCAGAAATCAGTTGCCAAAATAGGATGCTCGATAAGAACAAGTTTTACAGTTCAACTCTCTGATTAATAATGTTCATGCCATACCTTTTGAATCATATACAATTTTTACGGCCACATGGTGTGATGTGGGTGGTTCCCACTGTTCAACTCCCCACCTGACTGCAGCAAGTGTTTTGTTATTAGGGTATATTATTATTTTTCAAATAAATAGACGGCGACCGGTTTTCTTGTAGGTTTTAAAAAACAGAAAATCAATTGTTTGTTGATCAATGCACCTTATCCCGAAATTGTCGCAACCACATCCACTCACATATTCGCTTGCACACACACACACACAAGAGACAGATGAAGAGGGGAAAAAAAGGAAGGTGACTTTTAGTGGGGGGAGGTCACGCTAAACCTGTTGAATTCTCTTGGAAATCAAGTTTTCGATGGATGCAGACCTGAGATGATTGTAGATTTCTCTCTTGATTGAAGGTTCAGTTGAAGGCTTACCTGAGGACCAGAGCGGCGGCAGGCAGACCTGGGAGGAATCGCATCCTGAGTGGGACCTGAAAACGAGAGCATGGGCCTCGAGGCCCTTATTTACCTGAGGACCAGGTCGGCGGCAGGTGGACCTGGGAGGAATCACATCCTGAGCAGGACCTGAAAAGCAGAGAGCAGGGCTCGAGGCCCTTACTTACCTGGAGACTGGAGCAGCGGCAGGATCTCTGTCTCTCTCTCTCTCTCTCTCTGTGCCGGCATGCGCTGAGATTCAAAAGAAGAAAAGAAGCCTTGCAGTGACATTAAAGGAAATCTATAAGCTGATTGGTTGGGTAAGTAACAGCTGTTAGTGCCTGAAAATAGCTTAAAAAAGGGGGAAAGTTGTTTGTTTTTTTGAAAAAACCTCAAAACCTACCATATAGGTGATAAGGTTAGTACTACTAAAGTGTGCTTTTTTTAAATTAGTGTAATTTATTAAGGACTTTAGATTGTAGTGGGTAGTGTTTGGAGTAGAACAAGGCCCCTAGCGTAATTAGTATTTTTTAAAATTTCAGGGAGTAACTAAGTAATCTAAAGGTAAGTCATGGCAGGAGAGCTCGCACCAGTGATATGTTCCTGCTGTGCTATGTGGGAAATCAGGGATGCTTCCAGTGTTCCTGATGACCATGTGTGCAGGAAGTGTATCCATCTGCAGCTTCTGGATACCCACATTACGGAGCTGGAGCTGCGGGTGGATTCACTGTGGAGCATCTGCGATGCTGAGATCGTTGTGGTTAGCACATTTAGCGAGGTGGTCACACCACAGACAACTGCAGCAAAGGCAAAAAGGGAATGGGTGATCACCAGGCAGAGTAGAGGAAGGCAGGTAGTGCAGGCATTCCCCTCTCTAACAGAAATACGTCTTTGGATATTGTTGGAGGGGATGGCTCAGGGGAAAGCAGCAAGAGCCAAGTTCAGGGTTCTGCGGCACAGGAGGGGAGGAAGAAGAGTGGCAGGGCCATAGTGATTGGGTATTCAATCGTAAGGGGAACAAACAGGCATTTCTGCGGCTGCAAAAGAGACTCCAGGATGATATGTTGCCTCCCTGGTGCTCAGGTCAAGGATGTCTCTGAATGGCTGCAGGGCATTCTGAGGGGGAAGGGCGAGCAGCCAGTTATCGCAGTACATATCGGTACCAATGACATATGTAAAAAAAGGGATGAGGTCCTAAAAGCTGAATATAGGGAGTTAGGACAAAAATTAAAAAGTAGGACCTCAAAGGTAGTAACAGGATTACTACCAGTGCCACATGCTAGTGAGAGTAGAAATAGCAGGGTATATCAGATGAATACGTGTCTGGAGGAATGGTGTAGTGGGGAGGAATTCAGATTCCTGGGACATTGGGACAGGTTCTGGGGAAGGTGGGACCAGTACAAGCTGGATAGGTTGCATCTGGGCAGGACTGGCACCAATTTCCTTGGGAGCTGTTTGCTAGTGCTGTCGGGGAGGGTTTAAACTAGAATGGCAGGGGGATGGGAATCTGAACAGGGAGACAGAGGAGAGGGAAACAAGGATAGAACTGAAAGACAGAAAGGTAAGAAGCAAAAGTGGTGGCAGAGAAAACATGGGCGTGAAACAAATGGGGCCGTAGTGCAAAATAAAGCTAAGATGACTAACAATGTTAAAAAGACAAGTCTAAAGGCATTGTGTCTTAATGCGCAGAGCATTCACAATAAGTTAGATGAATTAACAGCGCAAATAGATATAAACGGTTATGATATAGTAGCGATTACGGAAACATGGCTGCAAGGTGACCAAGGATGGGAGCTGAACATCAAGGGGTATTCAATATTTAGGAAGGGCAGGCAAAAAGGGAAAGGAGGAGGGGTACTGTTGTTGGTAAAGGAGGAAATCAATGCAATAATGAGGAAGGATATTGGCTCGGAAAATCATGATGTGGAATCTGTATGGGTGGAGCTAAAACACCAAGGGGCAGAAAACGTTGGTGGGGGTTATCTATAGGCCCCCAAGCAGTAGTGGAGATGTAAGGGATGACATTAAACAGGAAATTAGAGATGCATGCAATAAGGGTACAACTGTATTCATGGATGATTTTAATCTCCATATAGATTGGTCAAACCAAATTAGCAATAATACTGTGGAAGAGGATTTCCTGGAGTGTGTACGTGACGGTTTTTTAGACCAATACGTTGAGCAACCAACAAGAGAGCAGGCTATCCTAGACTGGGTATTGTGTAATGAGAAAGGATTAATTAACAATCTTGTTGTGCGGGGTCCCTTGGGGAGGAGCAACCATAACATGATAGAATTCTTCATTAAGTTGGAGAGGGAAATAGTTGAATACGAAACTAGGGTCCTGAATCTAAATAACGGAAGGTGTGAGGCATGAGTTGGCTATGGTAGATTGGGGAACTTTACTAAAAGGGTTGACGATGGATAGGCAATGGATAATATTTAAAGAATGTGTGCATGAATTACAACAATTATTCATTCCTGTCTGGCGCAAAAATAAAATCGGAAAGGCGGCTCAACCGTAGCTTACAAAAGAAATTAGGGGTAGTATTAGATCCAAAGAGGAGGCATATAAAATTGCCAGAAAAAGCAGCAAGTCTGAGAATTGGGAGCAGTTTAGAATTCAGCAAAAGAGGACAAAGAGGTTGATTAAGCAGGGGAAAATAGAGTATGAGAGTAAACTTGTGGGGAACATAAAAACTGACTGTAAAAGCTTCCATAAATATGTGAAGAGAAAAAGATTAGTGAAGACAAATGTGGGTCCCTTACAGTCAGAAACGGGGGAATTTATAATGGGGAACAAAGAAATGGCAGACCAATTAAATACATACTTTGGTTCACAAAGGAGGACACAAATAACCTCCCAGAAATGTTAGGGAACCAAAGGTCTAATGAGAGGGAGGAACTGAAGAAAATCAGTATGACTAAAACAATAGTGCTAGGAAAATTAATGGGGTTAAAGGCTGACAAATCCCCAGGGCTTGATAATCTACATCCCACAGTACTAAAGGAAGTGGCCCTGGAAATAGTGGATGCATTGGTGGTCATCTTCCAAAATTCTATAGACTCTGGAGCAGTTCCTACAGATTGGAGGGTGGCAAATGTAACCCCACTATTAAAAAAAAAAGGAGGGAGGAAAAAAAAACAGGGAACTACAGACCAGTTAGCCTTACATCAGTAGTGGGGGAAATGCTAGAGTTTATTATAAAGGATGTGATAACAGAACACCTTTTCTAGTAGTCTGAAGAGACCACGTCTGCTGACGAGGTCAAAGGCTTTGGTGGGACTCACCAAAGCCTTTGACCTCGTCAGCAGACGTGGTCTCTTCAGACTACTAGAAAAGATCGGATGTCCACCAAAGCTACTAAGTATCATCACCTCATTCCATGACAATATGAAAGGCACAATTCAACATGGTGGCTCCTCATCAGAGCCCTTTCCTATCCTGAGTGGTGTGAAACAGGGCTGTGTTCTCGCACCCACACTTTTTGGGATTTTCTTCTCCCTGCTGCTTTCACATGTGTTCAAATCCTCTGAAGAAGGAATTTTCCTCCACACAAGATCAGGGGGCAGGTTGTTCAACCTTGCCCGTCTAAGTGCAAAGTCCAAAGTACGGAAAGTCCTCATCAGAGAACTCCTCTTTGCTGACGATGCTGCTTTAACATCTCACACTGAAGAATGCCTGCAGAGTCTCATCGACAGGTTTGCGTCTGCCTGCAATGAATTTGGCCTAACCATCAGCCTCAAGAAAACGAACATCATGGGGCAGGATGTCAGAAATGCTCCATCCATCAATATTGGCGACCACGCTCTGGAAGTGGTTCAAGAGTTCACCTACCTAGGCTCAACTATCACCAGTAACCTGTCTCTAGATGCAGAAATCAACAAGCGCATGGGTAAGGCTTCCACTGCTATGTTCAGACTGGCCAAGAGAGTTTGGGAAAATGGCGCACTGACACGGAACACAAAAGTCCGAGTGTATCAGGCCTGTGTCCTCAGTACCTTGCTCTACGGCAGCGAGGCCTGGACAACGTATGCCAGCCAAGAGCGACGTCTCAATTCATTCCATCTTCGCTGCCTTCGGAGAATACTTGGCATCAGGTGGCAGGACTATATCTCCAACACAGAAGTCCTTGAAGCGGCCAACACCCCCAGCTTATACACACTACTGAGTCAGCGGCGCTTGAGATGGCTTGGCCATGTGAGCCGCATGGAAGATGGCAGGATCCCCAAAGACACATTGTACAGCGAGCTCGCCACTGGTATCAGACCCACCGGCCGTCCATGTCTCCGTTATAAAGACGTCTGCAAACGTGACATGAAATCGTGTGACATTGATCACAAGTCATGGGAGTCAGTTGCCAGCATTCGCCAGAGCTGGCGGGCAGCCATAAAGACAGGGCTAAATTGTGGCGAGTCGAAGAGACTTAGTAGTTGGCAGGAAAAAAGACAGAGGCGCAAGGGGAGAGCCAACTGTGCAACAGCCCCAACAAACAAATTTCTCTGCAGCACCTGTGGAAGAGCCTGTCACTCCAGAATTGGCCTTTATAGCCACTCCAGGCGCTGCTTCACAAACCACTGACCACCTCCAGGCGCGTATCCATTGTCTCTCGAGATAAGGAGGCCCAAAAGAAAGAAAAACAGAACACCTAGAAAGCAAAAGGATTGGGCAAAGTCAGCATGGGTTTACAAAAGGGAAGTCATGCTTAACAAATCTACTGGAGTTTTTTGAGGTTGTAACTAGTAGAATAGATAAGGGAGAACTAGTGGATGTGGTGTATCTGGATTTTCAGGAGGCTTTTGATAAGGTCCCAAACAAGAGGTTAGTGTGCAAAATTAAAGCACATGGGATTGGGGGTAATATACTGGCATGGATTGAGAACTGGTTGATAGATAAGAAACAGAATGTAGGAATAAATGGGTCTTTTTCCGGGTGGCAGGCAGTGACGAGTGGGGTACCGCAGGGATCAATGCTTGGGTCCCAGCTATTCACAATATATTAGAATTTAGAATTAGAACATTACAGCGCAGTACAGGCCCTTCGGCCCTCGATGTTGCGCCGACCTGTGAAACCATCTGACCTACACTATTCCATTTTCATCCATATGTCTATCCAATGACCACTTAAATGCCCTTAAAATTGGCGAGTCTACTACTGTTGCAGGCAGGGCGTTCCACGCCCCTACTACTCTCTGAGTAAAGAAACTACCTCTAACATCTGTCCTATATCTATTACCCCTCAACTTAAAGCTATGTCCCCTCGTGTTTGCCATCACCATCTGAGGAAAAAGACTCTCACTATCCACCCTATCTAACCCTCTGATTATCTTATGTCTCTATCAAGTCACCTCTCCTCCTCCTTCTCTCCAACGAAAACAACCTCAAGTCCCTCAGCCTTTCCTCGTAAGACCTTCCCTCCATACCAGGCAACATCCTAGTAAATCTCCTCTGCACCCTTTCCAAAGCTTCCACATCCTTCCTATAATGCGGTGACCAGAACTGCACGCAATACTCCAGGTGCGGCCTCACCAGAGTTTTGTACAGCTGCAGCATGACCTCGTGGCTCCGAAACTCGATCCCCCTACCAATAAAAGCTAACACACCATATGCCTTCTTAACAGCCCTATTAACTTGGGTAGCAACTTTCAGGGATTTATGTACCTGGACACCAAGATCTCTCTGCTCATCTACACTACCAAGAATCTTCCCATTAGCCCAGTACTCTGCATTCCTGTTACTCCTTCCAAAGTGAATCACCTCACACTTTTCCTCATTAAACTCCATTTGCCATCTCTCAGCCCAAATCTGCAGCCTATCTATGTCCCTCTGTACCCTACAACATCCTTCGGCACTATCCACAACTCCACCGACCTTCGTGTCATCCGCAAATTTACTAACCCACCCTTCTACACCCTCATCCAGGTCATTTATAAAAATGACAAACAGCAATGGCCCCAAAATAGATCCTTGCGGTACACCACTAGTAACTAACCTCCAGGATGAACATTTGCCATCAACCACCACCCTCTGTCTTCTTTCAGCTAGCCAATTTCTGATCCAAAGCTCTAAATCACCTTCAACCCCATACTTCCGTATTTTCTGCAATAGCCTACTGTGGGGAACCTTATCAAACGCCTTACTGAAATCCATATACACCACATCCACTGCTTTACCCTCATCCACCTGTTTGGGCACCTTCTATTTTCATACTTTCCAAAATTGCTAACACCTCCTCCTTGTGAACCTCAATCCCATCTAGCCTAGTAGTCTGAATCTCAGTATTCTCCTCGACAACATTTTCTTTCTCTACTGTAAATACTGACGAAAAATATTCATTTAACGCTTCCCCTATCTCCTCTGATTCCACACACAACTTCCCACCACAATCCTTGATTGGCCCTAATCTAACTCTAGTCATTCTTTTATTCCTGATATACCTCTCGAAAGCCTTAGGGTTTTCCTTGATCCTATCCGTCAATGACTTCTCGTGTCCTCTCCTTGCTCTTCTTAGCTCTCCCTTTAGATCCTTCCTGGCTAGCTTGTAACTCTCAAGCGCCCTAACCGAGCCTTCACATCTCATCCTAACATAAGCCTTCTTCTTCCTCTTGACAAGCGCTTCAACTTCTTTAGTAAACCACGGCTCCCTCGCTCGACAATTAATGGCTTGGGTGAAGGAGCTAAATGTAAAACTTCCAAGTTTGCAGATGGCACAAATTTGGGGGGTTGGGGGGCGGGGAGGGAAATGTGAGCTGTGAGGAGGATGCAAAGAGGCTCCAATGTGATTTGGACAAGTTGGGCGATGGACAAATGCATGGCAGATGCAGTATAACCTGAATAAATATGAGGTTATCCACTTTGGTTGTAAAAACAGGAAGGCCAATTATTATCTGAATGGTGATAGATTGGGAAAGGGGGAGGTGCAACGAGACCTGGGTGTCCTTGTACACCAGTTGCTGAAAGCAAGTATTCAGGTGCAGCAAGCAATTAGGAAGGCGAATGGTATATTGGCCTTCATTGCAAGAGGATTTGAGTACAGGAGCAAGGATGTCTTACTGCAGTTATACAGGGCCTTGCTGAGACCACATCTGGAATGTTGTGTGCAGTTTTGGTCTCCTTATCTGAGGAAGGATGTTCTTGCCTTGGAGGGAGTGCAAAGAAAATTTAATAGGCTGATTCCTGGGATGTTAGGATTGACGTATGAGAGATTGGGTCGACTAGGCCTATATTCACTAGTGTTTAGAAGAATGAGAGGGGATCTCATCGAAACATATAAAATACTAACAGGACTAGACAGGCTGGAGGCAGGGAGGATGTTCCTGATGGCTGGGAGTCCAGAACCAGGGGTCACAGTCTCAGGATATGGGGTATGCCATTTAGAACCGAGATGAAGAGAAATTTCTTCACTCAGAGGGTGGTGAACCTGTGGAATTCTGTACCGCAGAAGACAGTGGAGGCCAAGTTATTAAATATATTCAAAAAGGTGAGAGATATATTTCTTAATGCCAAAGGGATCGAGGGATATGGGGAGAAAGCGAGAACAGGGTACTGAATTAGACGATCAGCCATGATCATTTTTGAATGGCAGAGCAGGCCCAAAGGGCCGAACGGCCTACTCCTATTCCTATTTTCTATGTTTCTTTGAATATGGTGGGAAACTTCTGATTCACTGCTGTCTAATGTAGATGTAGGATTTTACAGCAGGGGATGTGCCTTCTGGCTTGCTGGAACACAAGCTGCTTGATGTTCCTTCTCTCTCTCTCTCTCTGGCTTTAAGGTAAGGCTGTCACCTCCTGGTAGGAGGCATTTTCATTTCTTCGCCATGGTGATCGCACACTGGCCCAGGACATGGCTACTTCACACCTTCTTTGTTTCAGAACAAGACATTCAATTCTGGAATATTTTAGGATGGGGTGCAATTGACACCTCTTAGCTTTAAAGATTTGTCCTTGTCTATGTCAGACAGTTTGAATACAAAGTCCAGTCTCTTTACCTTTGGCAACCATTTGGACCATTGTTCACTTTTTAAAATAAAGGTTCACTTTTTGAAAAGACAAAGTGAGTTTTTAATAACTCTTCAGAGTTAGTCCATAGTTTGTATCATCACTTCTGGTGTGTGTAACAATGTGCAAAGTTCTTCTTTTGGGCCTCCTTATCTCGAGAGACAATGGATACGCGCCTGGAGGTGGTCAGTGGTTTGTGAAGCAGCGCCTGGAGTGGCTATAAAGGCCAATTCTGGAGTGACAGGCTCTTCCACAGGTGCTGCAGAGAAATTTGTTTGTTGGGGCTGTTGCACAGTTGGCTCTCCCCTTGCGCCTCTGTCTTTTTTCCTGCCAACTACTAAGTCTCTTCGACTCGCCACAATTTAGCCCTGTCTTTATGGCTGCCCGCCAGCTCTGGCGAATGCTGGCAACTGACTCCCACGACTTGTGATCAATGTCACACGATTTCATGTCGCGTTTGCAGACGTCTTTATAACGGAGACATGGACGGCCGGTGGGTCTGATACCAGTGGCGAGCTCGCTGTACAATGTGTCTTTGGGGATCCTGCCATCTTCCATGCGGCTCACATGGCCAAGCCATCTCAAGCGCCGCTGACTCAGTAGTGTGTATAAGCTGGGGATGTTGGCCGCTTCAAGGACTTCTGTGTTGGAGATATAGTCCTGCCACCTGATGCCAAGTATTCTCCGAAGTATGTGCAAAGTATTGTTAACTATTTCAACCTTCACAGTGACCTTTATCTTTCATAGGTGCAATTTCTGAAGGTGAGCAAAATGAAATCAGTTGCTAAATGACTCAATAAAGCTTTGTTGAAGTAATAGACATATACTGTACAACTATCAGAGATGCAGTACTTTATGTGACTTCTAGTGTATCAATATTGCATTACCACACAAAGGACTCTGTATGTGTGTGAATGTGTTTGTTGCTTGTCATTGAATTTAAATGCTGTTTGTGTTTTGAGCTACATCCCTAGTTTGCATTATGAACTATCGACAGCATGGGATTTGAAGGTGTTCATGGAATTATCTAATATTCTGGGATTTCTTTTAATTAAAATGTCAATGCAATAATTACAAAGTTAACAACCAGATATATGAATTAGATTAAATTTGCTTCAAGCCTTCTGAAGAGAGTATCTGTTACAATTAAAGATGAAACAGTTAATTACATATGAAAGTAAATTAATTTAAGCATTTTAAAACTTGGATTGCCATGACAACAGTTTACATATTTTTATCTGCAACTGTTAAAATTACTGGATTTGTAACCTTTCAGGAACATTTAACATAAATTATGCATTACAATTATTTCCAGATTTGCTTATTGTCACTTATACCCTTTTCATTTTTGTGTTTTCTTACATTATGGGCCTTAGTGCCTTGATGTCTCAATGAAACAAAATCTTAATTTAGAAATTCCCGTATTGGTAAATTAGAACCTCTTTGCTATGACAAAGATATATCCTAATAAAAATCTTAAGTCTGCACACAATTCCTGTCTACAAAATTTTACTTCCTGTTGTCTGGATTTTTGATCACACTTTTGTGTTGATGTTTTACCTTTATAAATTCCCATATCCATATTTATAGCGGAAAGGTCTATGTAAACATGTCATGCTGTGTAATTGTGCAATCTAACCATCAGGTGGTGTTGTGGAGTGCATTTGTGAACTTTCTTTTGCAGTTCTTATACTAGGCCTGTTTACTTCCGAAAATTGGTTCTGAATGCTTGTTTCAGGCTCCTTCGTTAAATTTATTTGCAACTTGTCACAGCATACACCTTGCATTTTGCAGATAGTTTTCTCAAGTGCATATCTGCCATACAAGGTGTGCTTTAAAGGACCACTGGAGGCTGTCTATCTACACAGCTGCAGCTATTAAAGGAACATGTTACTGTGAATTGGATGATTAGGGTGGAAGGCTGTAAAAGATAAAAGACTGAGCTTTCTCTTTCTCACTCCCTTGCCCTCTCCCTCTAGCATTTGCCCTTGTCCCCCTCCTCCCCACCATTTCCATGCTTTCCCTCCTCCTCTAATGCAAACCACATTCCTTCTCTCGCCCATTTCTTATTGGTTCCAGCTCCACTCCATTGTCCTTTGATTCTCTACTGCCTCCAAGCCTGTAACTCTCTTCCAGCCACTTACTGTAGTTATCCCTCCGTCCACTTCCTTGCCCCATCCTCTAATTCTCTCTTCCTTTGACTCCTCCCTACCCATCACCTAACCCTGCTCTGTTTGTGCTGCCCCGATCTCTAACTTTCTCCACCTTCCACTCCCTCCTAACCAGCATTTAACCCTTCTGTGCTTTTAACCCCCAACTCCCACTCCTCATTACCTTCCTCCTCTGCCCATTGGACTCTACCTCCTCCTTCTAACCTCTTCTGGTCTCCAATGCCACAATCTTCATTTGGGCGGGTCCAATTATTCCCTGCTGTCTAACTTCACTTGACGGAAAGACTCCACTTGGTCTTGACTTGTGTATAATCACAGGCAATCTATTAGTTTATAAAGTGAATGAGAACAGTAGTTATTTGTATGGTCACAAGTAATTAAATGAGTGCATAACTGTGACCATCAGATGACTTTCATTATTGTATTTTATGATCATGCTGCTTTCTGGTTAATGAGTGAGTATGAAAGAGAAAGGGACAGGGACCTGGAAATTGATGCAGAGACAGGTTCTGAACCGAGGTGGAGAAGGAGGGGTGGGGTGTAGAGGTGTGAAGGAATTGCATGCAAAGAACCCAGAAGAAATTTCAGCAGGCCAAAAAGTCTGATTTTAACTTGTCTGCCTAATTATAATTTTATCTCCAGGTT
The DNA here is from genome assembly GCF_036365525.1 of Heterodontus francisci. NCBI lineage: Eukaryota > Metazoa > Chordata > Chondrichthyes > Heterodontiformes > Heterodontidae > Heterodontus > Heterodontus francisci. The sequence goes on along the minus strand of NC_090378.1, from coordinate 28,024,661 downwards.
TCCCGTCCCCAAGCTGCAAGAATGGCCTGATGCATGCACGCACAACACGATCTAAACTGCTCTCTTTAAAAGGCCAATGTAAAAGTGGAGCTTGGATGAGGTAGGAGGATTAGGAAGGAGACATTGAGAGTTATTCAAGGTGGACCCAGGCCAAGTAAGGGCAGCACTGAGATGTAAAAATGCTTCCCTTGAGTTACCGCTGCCTGCAGACAGAGACAGGAGGGAAATAATATTCCTCAGCAATGGGAGGAAGAAACCAATTGCTCTCACCGAGAGATGTGACTGGAGGTAGCTCAGAAGGTGAGCAGCAAGGGCGTTGTATTCTGTTCTTAGATGCAGTGTAAGAAGTGGTTGATGGCCTAACCAGATCAGGAAAAGTGAGTACATTGCTGCTTCACATACATCCAAGCCACACCACCTCCCGCTGACTTGCCAAGCATACGCCATCACAACATGCTTCACACCCACTTAAGTTTCAGGAGTGCCCACTTTCCATGCACTTACTCAGTTCCCATTTATCTACCATTGCCATTCATCCCAATCCTGATGCAATGTGATGCATCTGCCTCATAGTCACCCTCACCAAATGCACTGCACCCATTAGGTGAATACATGACCTACAGTCACTCATAGGTTTGTCCTTTTCAGAGAAGAGAGCACAAAATGCAAGGAGTAGGGGTGGACTGAAGTTAGTCTGCTACTAATTTGGTGCACCTAGCAGATGCTCTGGTGATAAGTGGCAACTTAGTGTTCCTCTCTTCTGGAGATATTGAGACTGGGAACCCACACATACCTGGTGACAGATTTAAAAATATCTGACACACGTGTTGACTTTATTTCATAAATGACTGAACTATGAGAAGGCTGAGTATGCTAATTGGCAAGATTGTTACTTTGCCAGGACTAATACATATGTTTCTCCTGTCTCCAGGGCCATCACCGATAGAGAACAGCCTGTGGAACCGCCTGCCACGATTCCTCAGAGGAGCTCAATCCTTCTGAGCGAGTACCTGCACAGGATGTATAGCCATGCACTAGCATAAATACTTGCACTTTGGTGCATCCAGTTTGACATTTAGTTGGTGATTCACAGTTCATAAGTGAGCATGAGAAGACATTGGTGAGAGGGACGACTTTTATTTATTCATTCTCAGGATGTGGATGAGGCAGCATTTATTGTCAATCTCTAATTGCCTTTAAGAAGGTGGTGGTGAGGCACCATCTTGACAACTGAGTGGTTTGCTTGGCCATTTCAGAGGGTAGTTAAGAGTCAACCACATATCTGTGGATCTGGAGTCACTTTAGGCCAGACTGGATAAGGATGGCACGTCACTCCCATTAACAGCCACCCTCCGTGCCACCCCCCCCCCCCCCACCCCCCCAACCACTACCCCAACCAGTACTCGACTTGTTGCCTCATCTCCAGATGGCCAGGTCTGCCTCTGCACAAGTGCAGATGGAGTAGTTTTCGTTAAGGCCTTCTGGAGCTCCAAAACCCAGAAGGCATAGGCCAAAAGCATCTCATCATTCAAAGCAAGATTCTGATCAGCCTCTCTACCTCTGCTGCAGCCATAGGGGATGCACCACGGAGCAGTGGTAGGAAATGTAAGAGAAATGTAAGAGAAAGCAATTGCAATTCATCAAATTTACGCACATGGGTGTTTGACAAAATGTTATGCTGTTAAGTTTCCATTTTTAACTATGGCACATAAAATGTAATGATTTACAGTATGTCCGCATCTTGCTCAGTATTGCATCCTGAGTGCCAACTCACCCTTTCAGTTGTTTTATGATGAATGTGAATTCATGACCGCACAATTGGGGAATGTGCAGTGGTATTTGCGTGATTAAAGGACTCTTTTGTGCCTAGCAGGATGGAGGTGAGGAGGGGAGGGCAGGTTGGCAGAGGATTATGTTTTCTTCTTTTTTCCTGTCTGGCTAACTAACTGAACCTTTGAGCTTTGAAGGTAACCCTGACATCCTGAGCAGCAAAGTAAACAGCTGGATCTGGCCATGGGAAATTGCTCATTATCCTCCTCCTCTTCTACTTCAATGGTTCCCTCATCAGAAAATGATTGAAGAGCATCTTGGTCATCCTCCACCTTTAATCCTTGTTGTTATGCAATATTGTGCAGAACACAGCACATCGCTATGATTCTGGAGACCCTCACAGGCTAGTATTGAAGAGCCCTCCAAATGTGTCTAGACATCTAAAGTGCATTTTCCGGTTGCTTGCTTGATGCCACATCTGGTGATTATGCGACTCTTGTTGTTGCACACTTGTGTCATTGATAGAAGTTTGTCACAGGTTTCATGGACTAAACTTGAAGTGGGTATCCCTTGTCTCCTAAGATCCAACCCTTAAGTTTGTTTCCTGGAACAAATAGGTCTGGGCTATTGGACTACTGCAGTATAAAAGCATCGTAGCAGCTGCTAGGGAATCTAGCATACACATCCATGAACTTTGTCTTATGGTTGTGCACCAGCTGTTCATTGATAAAATGAAAACTCTTGTTGAATTCTCCTGTTTGCTCTGGTGGTCCTTGGATTTCCACATGTGTGCCATCACTGACACCCTGCATCTGTGGGCAGCCAGTCTCAGATGCAAATCTGACTGCCATATCGCAGAGGAAATTGACATGTCAAAACCCTGGAAAACAATCCATCTGTGACCTGCCTTATACATTTAGGTGCAGGGAACTGAGACCCTCAAGATGTCTCCAGTGGTGCCCTGGAAGGAGACGGAGGGGGGAAATTGAGGTCTGGGATGACTTTGACAGAGATATTGCCGCCCGATCCAGTAGGGAGCAACTCTTTTTGAAGGAGGCTGCAGACATCTATTATCACCTGCCGTGTCAATTTGAGCATGTGGGGGCCACTACTCTTCGAATAGGTCAAGGGACCTGAGCCTCTGTATGTACATCTCTGGGTAGCGTATCCTACAACCTTGGCACTTCTGTTGCTTTCCTCTCTGCTGTTCTCCACTCTGTTCCGCTCTGTCTTGTGCACCTGCATTCCCACCACAGCATGAGGTCGCTGCCGTGGATCGTGATTCTCTCGCTCATCCAAAGTCCAATCGATAGCACCCTTGGTGGCCCCACCCTGACATATGTTCGAAAGCCTCCAAACTTCTGCAACATGCGTTTTACCACAAGAACGCTCAGCAAAATGCTTGCTAGAAGGAACTAAGAAAGTAGCCATGAACACTAAGCCTTTATTCATATCGGCGAATGAGAAGTTTAAACATCCCTATGAGGCATTGTTCATTCTCACCTCTGCTTCACTGCCGAGGTTGCCAAGCCCAAGGAAACCCGTGTTGGAGTCGTTAATGTTAAATCCCTGGTAAAAAGTCTGAAGATGAGCCTTATTAGTATTCAATAACGATCAACCCACCTCTGGGAGCATACACCCAAATGCGCCTCCGTGCAGGTTGGGTTTGAGAATTTCCAAAATTCTACTTGTCACCTGTCTCCAATCCACTTGTCCTTGTGGGTTAAAACTCCCCCCAGTGTTAGAAAATCAAAACCGCATTCAAAACCAAATTATTCCAATTGATAATGGCATCATCTGCACTGAAATCTATTACTTCACTTGCACATGCCTTCATGCAACACAATTAATGCATGGGGAAGGAAAGACTTCCTCTGTGTGGTCCATGTAGCAAAATCATCAACACCTATGGGTTAGAATCCCCTTATATCTGCCGCACGGAAGAAATCTACTCCTAGAGTTTTTGTTTTATTCAAAGAAATGGGATTAATTTTTCAGGAAGCCTGTGTCTCTCTGGCATCCTTTTGTCTTGGTGTATCCATTTTTCACTAATTTTCAAAATGTATTTAACAGCGAAGACCGATAATGTCATTGGAACTGCTCGTTTGAAATGATTACTGAGCATGACAGTGTGAGGGGGCGAAATTAACATGAGTAGCTGTTGCTTGTTAATTTAACAGCCTTGCAGTCGTATTCAGGAGCCTTTTGAAGCCAGTTCACCCATTGTGATCACTGCTTACCCTCGAAACAATAACCTTAAAATGTTGGCAAAATTGACGTAGTAAAGCAAAGCAGAATCATGTCAATATTATTCAGAATTATTTACAATATTTCATTGTATATTAATACATTTGGAAGAATTTGCAAATACTGAAATTATCTTCTTGAACATAAGAATATTTTGTTACTACTAAATTGTTTGTCTCCCAATTTTCTCCCTTCTTCTCCCGAAGGCACAAACTTGTGCTGAGGTGCAGTTCCATTGATGACCGTAGCTCCCCAATAACATGCTCATGTGAGCATTCTTCCAGTGTAAGTGTAGGTAGTGAGGGCAGGATTTTGTTCTCATCCTAATGGCAGGTTTTGTGGCTGGAGAATTGGGGCAGAATCACTGCCATGGAACCCAATGCTGGAATTCCTGCTTCTGATTCTCTCGGGGGCAGGATACTAATGTAAACTTTATGACCAACAAAATCAAATGGACATGTAGAAATCTTTATTGCCTCTTACTACATCATTTAGGCAGGCACTGTATTGACAAATTACATTGTGAACATCTGACAAAGCAATGGACCACTAATGCTATAACTGACGTCTTCCCGTCCAGAGGCCAAATAGGGCCTCTTCCCGATGCTGCTGGGTTTTTATTGGTTCCTTAGCTGAACCGTGTGCAGGGCTCATTCCCTGGTGGTCAGGTCTGCTGAACGACTTCTCCCACATGACTTCCTGTGCCTGACCAAGTCACACTTCCGGGTTGCAGTTGTCCTTGTGAGCTGTGGCTTTATACCCCTTTCTGACCCTGGCCCCTCGACACATAAGGTAATGTTTTGAATTGGGTCATCCGATTGGGTTTCAGTGCCTTATCAATCCCACCCTGGCTATGCAAGACCCATCTGCATGTGGTCATATCCTGCTCTCAGCAGGAGGAGTTCTTAGGTGCAAACCACCCCTGGAAGTGATATCTGTATCTTGATGAGGCAAGAAGGAAACCATTCACACAGTTTTTCAAAAGGCCATTGTCCATGTGTGTGGTTGTAAACAGGCTGTTTGATGTTTTAACAACCCAGGCTACCACATCAGTGGCATGTCCTGATTTGCCTGTCTGTGTGTATATGTGGGGGTCCTCATTCAGTTACATTGTCTTTTATTTTTTAAAAGTTCAATATGAACCCCAGCAATGATGTCTTCAGTCAGAATTCTTCTCCCTTCATCCTGATGTCCTTCGCTTCCACATTGTTACCATCCGGTGTGCTCCACACACTGGTCCACACCACAACTGGTTACATTTTACTAATGAACAGAAATGTAGGAGATATTAACAAATGCCTCACAGCATAACAAAAATACAAGAGATATCCAAATGCCTTACAAGCAGTGTGAGCTGCCAGGGAAGCTGCCAGCAAAGGCTCCATCATGGTAGGCACCACTATCATGTTCATGGAACTGCCCGCTGACTCTAGGTTAGACAGAATGGTTCGCCCGCTCTGCTTCAAACCTTAGCACAAGTGAAACTGAACTCCTCCATGCTGTCACCTATTGTCCACAAGGCTGCTGGCAGGCTTCTCAGTTACCAAGCACTTCCTGTTACATTCCCATCAACCTTCTTCAATAGACTGAGCCCTTGAAGTCAGCGTTTGAGTTTTCTACAGCAAAGCTATGTTGTTACCTGTCTGCCAAATTGGCACCTCTGCCATCCAATCCCACTGCCGTGGTCCCTACATTCTTGTGACTAGTGATTTACCGCATGAAGTCTCCTCTTCTAACCAACCCCCCAAAGTACGCAGGTCTCAGTCTCTGAGCTGGTGCTTGCAAGGGTCAGATTGAAAGATGCCTCTCCCTGCAGTGGTATGGGAACCTTGACATTTTCAGCACCTGAAATGAAAGAGATGGACAAGGGTTAGCTTTTAGTATGAAGGGAGAGTTGAGAAAGATGGGTGGCTATGACACTCGCTGCAGCTTATCATGCAGAGTGTGTAGGGTGATATAGAAATAAGAAGGGGGAGAAAGGATAGGCTGCAAATAAACTCTGCAGGATGTTACCTCTGGTATTGCCAATCACCACAACCACAATGCTTGTTCTGCTCATGATGTCGAATGTATAAATTTCCTCCAGGCATCACCTTTTGTCATAAGACGTAAGACATAAGAAATAGAAGCAGGAGTAGGGAATATGGTCCCTCAAGCCTGCTCCACCATTCAATAAGATTATGGCAGATCTGATCTTGGCCTCAACTCCACTTTCCCACCTGTTCCCCATAACCTTGACTCCCCTATATTTCAAAAATCTGTCTATCTGCCATATGTTGGGTAGATAGGGATTCAGAGCCTATTAATGGCTACTTAAGGGCCTCTTCCTGCCACCCCTGGGGTTTAACCAGCAGTGGGGGGCCCCTCCGCCATGCAGAGAGATCGCATACTAAAACAAAACAACCTCTCTGCAGGCTTGGGTGGGGTGGGCCCTCCTCTGTGGGCCCCTACAGGGAAAACCTGCACCTGTATGAACCACCTGCACTAAACAGCCCACCCTCCTCCCCTCTCACCAGGGCCTGCTGGTCTGTCCCCAGTGATCTCACTTCACTCACCTTGAATCTGGGCTCCACTGTTGGTCCTGGGTCCAAGACCTCTTGCAGTATTGACATTGGCCTTTAAAGGGATGGGGATCCCAGTGCCAGGCTGTCAATTGGTCCAGCGGTGTAGAATTGCTCCGGTGGGGGCTCCAGCTGGCTGAGGCGGAATTCTCGCTTTTTTGACCTGGTGCCAGGAGCCCCACCATGGGCACAAATTCTAGCCCGTTATGTGCAATCTTCTCCTGCAAGGAAGTGAATGTTTTAGTGCCAGTCTTGTGAGATGTTTTGAGAATGCTCCTGGAATAGATGAATCATTTGCATGTAATGTGAAAGATGTGAGGTGTGGGGAAGTGAGGGCTGCAATAGTGGTTAGTGCAGGAAGTGCAGAGCTTGTGATTGGAGGAGAAGAAGGTGGTGTGAAGTATGATTGTAGGAGTGAAGAGAAGTGGGAAGTGTTGTGAGTAGTCTGGCTGCAGTAGAGTAGGCATGAGGAGAGAGTAATTGAGGTGAGAAGTACAATTCTTACATTGACTTCTTTGGTTAGGTTATTTATTCAACATTTTTCCACATTGCACCCATGTCTTGGGAGCTAAGCAACTGTTATTAACCTTCTCTGCAAACTCTTCTCACCGGCGTTGGAGGTGGTGCCTTGCGGCTTTATGCTTCCCCCCAGTGGAGCAGGATCTCCCTCCTCCTGTCAACAGCCTGCTCCATTGCCTTGAAAGCCGCAGTTGAGAACCTTGGTGCCCCCTCTGTACCTCTTTCATTTTTTCCCTTTGAGAATGTTTCCCGCCTTTAGTCAGAGGGCACCTCCCCTTTAAGACTACTGGAATTCTTTATGCATCGTCAGTAAGCCCAATTACCCATTCCCCATTGAGAAATGCAGCCAAAACATTGTGCGGGTAGTATTGGCTGCATGCTTGATTCATGGTAAAGAGCTGGCAGCACCAATTTCATGTGGCCCCTGTGTTTGTGAGAACAGCTCTCTGCAGCACACTCCCTATCCACTGTGAGCCCCTTTTCAGGTGCAGTCAAATTTGTAAACTCCCATGTCCACAGATGCACATTTTGGAGGACATCATTGGCTAATGAGCAATTCAAACAGCAAGTCCAGGAACTTTTCTCCACTGCCATCCCAGCCCAGGAAACTGAAGGTGGCTGTAGCACTTCAACAGTCCAGAACTGACCAGAAAGGAAATTGGGTTCACTCTGGTCTGCATGTCTTAGCGCTATATTAAATGGTGCATTTATCTACTTGGTTATCTGAAAGCAAATGCAATCATGTTCAATTTCACATATTTTCTTAAAAATGATGATGTTAGGTGTAAATTTCCAGTGGGAGCTAATCTGATAGTACTGTGATTCCAGTGACATCAAAATGAAGTTAATGTTTTCCTCCAATTTGCGATGTGTTTTCAGTTTTAAATCAACTTGAGATTGCAAACAAAAACAATTAGCATTTGGAAAAAGTAACAGTTTCTCAAGGAGAAACTGTACAAGAAGCCAAGTCAACCTGCACTGTTCTTATGCACCTTCTAGGGTCCAGCTGAACACTGGTAAGATCTGAGTGGATTAGATTATAAATTTGACTGAAACAAAAACATAAAATGCTGGAAACACTCAGCAGGTCAGGCAGCATCTGTGGAGAGACAAAAGGTTTCATGGTACAAAGCCAAAGCAGGTAGCAATGGGACAAGTGAAGAAACATGGCTTTGTACCATGAAACCTTTTGTCATTTAATCTCTCCTGCCCTCTACCCTATCAGAGACCTTCCCTTTTGTTCTTCTGCAGCCCCACCCCCCCCACCACTCCGCACCCCCCCCCCCCCCGCACCCTTTCATTTGCTCAAAACCTATTACATTTTTAACTTTTGCCAGTTCTGATGAAAGGTCAAACAGATCTGAAATGTTAACTCTGTTTCTCTCTCCACAGATGCTGCCTGACCTGCTGAATGTTTTCAGCATTTTCTGTTTTTATTTCAGATTTCCAGCATCCACAATATTTTGCTCTTGCATAAATTTGAAATTTGATTCAAAACACCTAGAGAAGTAAGATGAAGGGCCTTCTTGAAGACCTTAAAGTAAATTATCTCCCCATTTCCTGTGTCTATTGAGACAAGCAACTGGTTTCAGTATGAAAGCAAGAAGCAAGGTAGAATAGTCAGGCAGTAATTTCTCCTTTGTCCAATAACATGATGTTTGCTGGTCTATAAGGTGAACATACAATTTGATGCTAGCTCATGATCATTAGTTTGAGAACTAAGCAAAACATTAGGACCTATTAATTTTACCAATCCTAGTCTAACACTCATTTCCATAATTAATGTTTGCTTTTTGAATTCCATTTTTAGTCATTCACTTAACCATTCAAATGCACAGGTCATTTCAGTTTCAGAAATGTATTTTAAACATTTTATTGGACATTTAATACCTTTTTTCACCATATACTGCTTGTGAGTTGTCACTGATTGCAATAAAGATGTCATACAGCATAATGCCAAATGTGATGCTTAGTAGTAAATGAGCTAAAAGCATACACTAAATGTGGTATAATTCTGCTTCACTTTCCTACATACAGTTCCAACGATCAAATATGCCTGAAAATTACCCACTACTTTTGTTGTCCTAGATATAATAACTCAGCTACTTCAGGCAGAATTTTTTTTTATATTTTAAAGTAGCACTGAGTTTCAGATAATAACACATTAGAACTTTCAGCAAATAGCACAAAGAACCAGACGAAGTGGCTCGATGGAAAGCTAAAGCCATCAATGCCCTCTTCTGCTCCCTTAGGTTGACAGGCTGCAGTTGAATGCCAATTTAATGGATATCGATTTAGTGGAGTCACCCATTTAACAGACTTAATTGGTGGTACTAGAAAATTCACATCTGATTTGTGAAGTGACATTGGGATCTAACATGTGAGATGAGATGATGTTACTTGGGCACTAAGTAGATACACTGAATGTTAGACAATGAGTGGCAGGAAAGTCTAAAACTACACATCTTGAGCACAGACCCTTTAGTTCTATGATTTATAGTTTTGTTACAAAGGTTAAGATAGATAACTGTGTAACGATGTAGCATTATCCATCTGCTTTTTTTAAAATTTATTTTTTATTTCTTCATAGGATCTGGGTGACGTTGGCTAGGCCAGCAGTTATTGCCCATCCCTAATTGCCCTTGAGAAGGCAGTGATGAGCTGCCTTCTTGAACCGTTACAGTCCATGTGGGGTAGATACACCAATAATGCTGTTAAGAAGGGAGTTCCAGGATTTTGACCTAGCGACAGTGAAGTAACGGTGATATAGTTCCAAGTCAGGATGGAGTGTGGCTTGGAGGGGAACTTGCAGGTGGTGGTGTTCCCATGCAACTTCTGCTCTTGTCCTTCGAGGTGGTAGAGGTTGGGGGTTTGGAAGGTGCTGTCTAAAGGTGCTGTTTAAAATCCTTGCATACAGATTAATGCTATTAGTTATTAACAAAATAAGAAGCATGATTTTAAGTGACAAAATACAATAAACCATGGAGCAACTTGAGATGAACAACAATAGCTGTGGCTATTCTTTTATCTTTTGAGTCAGAAGGTTGTGCGTTCAAATCTACAGACTTGAACATAAAATATAGACTGCCATGTTACTGCAGTACTGAAGGGGCGCTGCACTGTTGGAGGTGGCGGCTTTTGGAGGTTTGGAGGAGATTTTAAAGCACTAAAACAGTTTGTCTACTTGTTATCATTACTGGTTGTGGGTTCTTGCTGTGCACAAGTTAGCTGCCAAGTTGCCAACATTACAACAGTCACTACAACCAAAAGTACATGGGAATTCCAGAGGCCGTGAAAGACTCTATTTAAATGCAAGTTGCTTTCTTTATATTGGGAAGGCATTACTCAGGCTTTGGAGAAACAGATAATAAGGTACATGGGCTGTTCTTGTGCAACTTTCAGTGTTAGTTTACATTAACCAGTTCAAGAACAATGCAAGCATCCATAGAAACTTGTCCAAAGATCAAAAGCACAAATCCAATGAGAGTGCCTTTTACAATTTACTGTTTGCGTTTGCATGTTAAATACAGGTTAGCTCTGGCTAGTTGAGGCACTGTACAGCACACATTCTCAGGATGTTACAACTAATTAATTCATTTTAGTATTGTGGTGACTGTTGATTTCTTGGCAAAAATAGAAGCCAATTTTCACATAGCAAGATCTTATAAATAGTAATGACCAGTTCATCTGGTTTTGATAGTATAAGCCGAGGGACACATGTTGGCCAGGATACCAGAAGTCATCTCCTAATCTTTAAATAATGTCATGGCATCAATTACATTCACCTGATCAAGCAGACAAGGTCTCAGTGAAACATTTAATCTGAGACAGCACCTCTGGCAATACAGTACACCTTCAGTACTGCACTGGAGTATCTGCCTCGATAATGTGCTCAAGTTCTGGAGTGGGTTTGACCCCACAGCTTTCTGCAAGAGTGGTGCCATTGAGCCAAGACTAACACTACCCAGGAACAATTTAAGATGTAAAATTGGAAACAATGAAAGGTGCCATATAAATTAATGAGGTGTAGTGGGAGAAATTGCATTTGTCCAATGAGTGCCCCACAGGAAGGTTCTTTCCATTAAGAGGAAGTAGTGAGAGAAGGTAAAGCCATTGCTCAGAGGGTGAGAGAACTAAATTGAATTGCTTTATGTCAGTGTGACACTATTTTACAGTTTCCAATGACAGAGACCAGAGAGTAGATCATTGTTATTTTTGCATCATTTACCAGTCAACAAATAAAGATTTTACTATAAAATGGAGCTGGTACAGGTTATAATTTATCTCTGAGAACACCATACACTGGAAGAGAGGACAGAAAACTAATTAAAGCTCCTTAGGATTATCAAGTCTTTGGGTGGTACTGCAAAATGGGCGATAGCAAATCAGTAACCATTCTACGCTCCGCATATTTTTTTTCTATTTCCTATTTGTTATTTCCCTTTCTGCACTCCCACCCAAGTGAATGTCACCTTCTGTGATTGCACAGTAGGGTCCATGTTTATTACATTCAAAATTTTGTAGAACTGCAATACATTCACAAAAATAGATTACAATTAAAATAAGAGGCTGCTTTGTTTAGAGTGGATTTTTACTGCAAAAATATTTATTGGCCTGGCTGACTGTTATAGAGCAATGGGGCAAAATGAACAGGCCGTCCGAGACTGTTAGGGGAAAATAACAAAAGCTGCCAAAAAAAAGTACAATTGTAGTCATGTGTCATGAACATGCGCTATGCCGAATAACCTTTTTAATCCGTCGGCTGGAAACCTGAATTAAACTTTTAAAAAGAAAGCAGCTAAAATGGCCACCACAATTTGCATTGAAATACCTCACATACCAAGGTATCGAGGTGGAGACGACTGTCTGGCTAATCTCCCACCAGATCAATAGCTTATGAATTTTGAATGAGCTACCTGCCTTACCTCCATTAACATAACATTCAAAGCCACCTTGGAACATTAACACAGGTGGAAAAGAACCTCAAAGGGTAAACACTGAAACAATGAGACCTGAGAGAGAGATTGAAATTCTTAAGACTTGAACTAATTAAGATGCAAAAGAGGGAATACATTGGACAATCATGTGATAGTCTCTCCATTGGTGTGGAAACTTGCAGTTTCTTTTTGCTACAGAAGACAAGCATTTGCTTTTGACCAGTGCAGGACCCAAATGGTCTGTGTGTCTCTCTCTCTTTCTCCAGGCAACGCTGTAACTTTGAATCCTGCCTGTGGGCTGAAAAACATCCAAGTCTATCACTGTTGTAGACAGAGACACTGGGGAGGAATGCATCTCCAAGAAAACCCTGAACCAGATGATCACCTCTACCAGCCAGGAACTTCAGAACCATTATGTCTTTTTTTAAAATTCATTCGGGTGATGTGGCATCACTGGCAGGCCAGCATTTATTGCCCATCCCTAATTGCCCTTGAGAAGGTGATGGTGAGTTGCCATCTTGAGCCGCTGAAGTACTAGGGGTGTAGGTACACCAACAGTGCTGTTAGGAAGAGAGTTCCAGGATTTTGACCCAGCGACAGTGAAGGAGCGGTGATATGGTTCCAAGCCAGGATGGTATGTGGCTTGGAGGGGAACTTGCAGGTGGTGATGCTCCCATATATCTGCAGATCTTGCTCTTCTAGGTGGTAGAGGTCGTGGGTTTGGAAGGTACTGTTGAAGGAGCCTTGGTGAGTTGCTGCAGTGCATCTTGTATATGGTACACACTGCTGCCACTGTGTGTCTGTGGTGGAGGGAGTGAATGTTTGTGGATGTGGTGGATGGGGTGCCAATCAAGCGGGCTACTTTGTCCTGGATGGTGTCAAGTTTCTTGAGTGTTGTTGGAGCTGCACCCATCCAGGCAAGTGGAGAGTATTCCGCACACTCCTGACTTTTATTTTATTTTATTGTTTTTAGAGATACAGCACTGAAACAGGCCCTTCGGCCCACCGAGTCTGTGCCGACCATCAACCACCCATTTATACTAATCCTACACTAATCCCATATTCCTACCATATCCCCACCTGTCCCTATATTCCCCTATCACCTACCTATACTAGGGGCAATTTACAATGGCCAATTTACCTATCAACCTGCAAGTCTTTGATGATGGGAGGAAACCAGAGCACCCGGCGAAAACCCACGCAGACACAGGGAGAACTTGCAAACTCCGCACAGGCAGTACCCAGAATTGAACCCGGGTCGCTGGAGCTGTGAGGCTGCGGTGCTAACCACTGCGCCACTGTGCCGCCCACTGCGCCTTGTAGATGGTGGACAGGGACTGAGGAGACAGGAGGTGAGTTACTTGCCGCAGAATTCCCAGCCTCTGACCTGCTGTTGTAGCCATGGCATTTATGTGGCTGGTCCAGTTCAGTTTCTGTTCAATGGTGATCCCCAGGATGTTGATAGTCAGGGATTCAGCGATGACAATGCCATTGAATGTCATGGGGAGATGGTTAGATTTGCTCTTTTTGGAGATGGTCATTGCCTGGCACTTGTGTGGCATGAATGTTACCTGCCTCTTATCAGCCCAAGCCTGGATGTTTTCCAGGTCTTGCTGCATATGGACATGGGCTGCTTCAGTATTTGAGGAGTCACGAATGGTGCTGAACATTGTGCAATCATCAGCAAACATCCTCACTTCTGACCATATGATGGAGGGAAGGTCATTGATGAAGCAGCTGAAGATGGTTGGGTCTAGGACACTACCCTGAGGAACTCCTGCAGTGATGTCCTGAGATTGAGATGATTGTGTTCCAACAACCACTATCACCTTCCTTTGTGTTAAGTATGATTCCAACCAACGGAAAACAACTGAATTACAGACTCCACAGACTGTATATTCTTTTATTAGTTCTGGACTCCAATCCAACCAATCTATTCTTCACTCTGTTACCTACTTGCGTGTATGATTCTCACGTGTGTGTGTTTGTGTGTGTGAAAGTTGGAGCATAGTTTATTATTTTACTTAGATCAGGTTTTGGTTTGAAGTACAATAAACTAACCTCTTTCTTGTTTAAACGCAAGAAAACCTGTCCCATTGGTTCTTTTATGATCATAGTACATAAAGGGTTAAACACTCACTGAATTGGTAACAATATCTACTGTTTAAAAAAAACTCTGCTACAGTCAAACAAGGAGAGGGACAAGAGAGGAGCATTTCAACCCCTCCTCACCTGATCGTAACATCATGAGTGACTTGAATTGTCCAGTAATAAAGTAAATAGAGCCAAGGTCAGTGCAATGGAAGAAGAAATCAATTTATTGAGAAAGCATCAAATTATTTTTTTTAAATGCTTAACTTTCCCTTTTTTGGTTTGTCCTGTCACACACAATTACTCAACCAATAGCCCAGGCAGGCAACCTGCTCCGGGCCACTGCCGATGCTCCAATGGAACTGCATGCTTTGAAGTGAGTGAAGGCAGCCCAGGTTCCTTGATTGTATTTTTTAAATTTATACTTTCTTGCATTGCAGTGTCTGGCCTCCACTCCACATATCCTCTGCCGACTTTAGAGTGGAACATAATAAAGCATAGAATAAAAAACGTTCATTTGACTGATCAAGTGTGCTGCTGCTTCCAAAAGACCATCTGCATTTTACATTAACTACATAGGTAATATTTCCAAGAATATAAAACTTTGACTCCCTCTAAAAAGGTAATTAAATGAAAATTTCAGGATATCTCCTATTAGAATTAATGTTATTCAATTCTGCAAAGCATAGGCATTATTTTCCAGCAGGACTCCAGCCATAGTGAGCCTATGGTTTCTAGGTTCAATACAGTTCTCTTTAAGATATTCACCCAGTTCTTTTTTAAAGTAGTTAATTAATTCATTAATAATGGGCTAGAAATTCAATCGTGCCTGAAAGCGGAGGGGCAGGCAGCAGGGTGCAGGGGCCATGCTGTACGCTTTGGATCATGTGGTAGCAGGGACCAAGTGAAATTCATAAGGGGAGTTTATTATAAAGAAACTGACATGCAGTCACTGCTACCCATGCTGCTTTATTGGCTGAATTTCTGTTTCAGGTGCAGGAAATCAGGCATCACTGCCATCAGCCCATTTCTCACCTGAAAAGTGGGCATCAGGCAGAGGAAAATTGGGTGGGCAGGGGGAGAGGAGGGAAGGGGAGTGTACCTCAGTCACCCTATGGACACCTGCTGCAATTTTTAGGCAGGCCTATAAATGGGTACACAACACACCTGCCTTTTTCAGATGGGAGACTGATTAAATATGCAAATTGCATTACAAAGCCATTATAGGATCCTGACTGCGATTTTGAGGTACAAGTGGATGAACATGCAGCTCACATGCTCTGCCCATTTGTACCAGGCAGTCAGTGGCCTGACCAGCGGTCTTTACAGCCTGCTGGTGGCTGCACCACAGATGGCCTCAAACACCCTTTCTTTTTACTCTTGTGGGACCAGCAAGAGCAGGAGTGTTCTGCCTGGCTCCATAAACATACTGCAGCCCACAGCTGGCATATGCTCAGCCCTCCCCAGTCCAGCCTGCTGGCCAACCTGTCGTAGGAGTTGGATGATTTACTTCCCTCCCCTAACTAGCGAGCTGCAGCATAACACGCATTTGTTGCCTACAGTTCACCACCTGCATTCAAATGAGGCCTGAACCTTAAATTGTTTCTGGCCTCCCGACACTGGCTTCAGGTGGGCAGTTTGGCTACCCTGCTGACTTTGTTTGGCTGACACAAGGATGGATCAATAGCGAACCCCTGAGATGACAGTGCAGGGCAGGAAAAGTAACCATTGCAGATGCTTTGTCTACAATTGGATGTATAAGTAGAACAAAGTGAAGGCCGCCCCACTGAGCTGGACAAAGGAGAGGAGGCATTGGAGGACAATGGCGCGATGAACTGCATTGAGAGATCAAGGAGGATGAGGAGGGTTAATGCATCAAGTTAATATTTGGTAAGAATGATATTTGTGGCATTGATCAGATTATTTCTTTGCTATGGGAGAGGCAGAAACCCTAGTGGGATGGGATTCAAACAGAAGCTGCAGGGCAGAGGTCGGTGAAAACATATCTCAGGACCTTGGACTGGAGAGGTTGGTGATTTTTTCCAGTTTTAAAGACATCTATTTCAAATTTATTTTCCTCATAACCACAGCTTATTTTATGATTCTCTTTGTTAACTTAAAGACAGATATGATGCTGAGAAGATTGATGAAAGCTTGATGTAACTGATGCCTGAAGATAGGCAAATCAATGGACAGTGGCTACACATTTTATTCCTACAAAATGTTTCTTAAGTAACAGATCCTTGTTGTAAGAATACCCTTATTGTTAAGGACTCCTCTACTTTCTAGCAAGCCTACTTTCATGCAAACAGATGCACCTTGTCAATGCTTATTACAGTGTAATAACAATGATCACAGTTAGGAGATGTCCTTTTCTTTTTTGAAGCTGTGTTTCATCAAACATATCCTGATCCATCTGTAAATCATTCATGTTATGCTGTAATCAATAGCTGCTAGTGAACACGCTCCTTAACAATCTCCATCAGAAACCTTAGAGAGGCGTATCAGCTTGCATGAGATGTCGGTCTGGCAACAGCTACGAAGAGGTAATTTGCAGGGTACGACTCTGTATAAAACAATATAATAAGAAGGTAAATACTTCATATTGTATGTCCCCGAACATTTCTTTTAATATTAGCCCTTTAAGATTTTTAGCGAAGAAACCTGTCTCTAAATTATCAATACCTTGAATGCCAATCTTTGCATTGGAGTTAAAAAGTAGCACATCCCAATCTAATTGTGCTACTGTTTTTACTACTTACATCTTATTGACATACTGACACAATTTAAGCTCGCCTTTAGAATTTTTTTTGTGTGTTTAAAATGTTTTAAATCATGTCTCTGTCCAGTTTTGCAGTGTTAGTGTGAGAAGGGTGAATAAATGGCAGCTGTACAGTTAAAGGATAGATGGTTCCTTTATCTGTATATCTGCAATCAATGATAGTGTTGAATTGAATCAAGAGCTGAATTGAAATATCAAAAATATTTTGTAAGTTGCAGGATTTGACTCCCAGTCCCAATTTTTTAATGTGATCATTTTTCAGAAGATTTGTTGTGCTGAACTCCACTACGATGGTCCTTCCTATTACATATTACTGTGTGTACTGACATTCATAATTTCCATACTGATAATGATACAGACAGTTCTGTTATATTGCAGGAGCACTTGTGGACCTTTTGCAGATTCTGATGAGTTGACGGTCCATGAACGATAGCATAATGAACATCTGACGTTTCAGACATTGCACTATGTTTACTTTGAGTATATATATGTTGAGCAGGGGTGGGAGGAGAGGTTTCCACTTGTTTCTGCACGTTTTGCATCCAGATTCAAGTGCAATCTGAGAGAAATTGGTCAGATCTGCGTAAAAGATCAGGAAATATAAAAGATTACTCCCAAAAACACCGAGGGCTGGATTTTACCAGCCCTCTGGAGATAGGCCAGGAGATTAGAAGCCTCATAAAATGGCGATTGAAGGCATAGGGAGGGGAGTTGGATGCCTTCCAGCCACCATGGAATATTCCTAGCAGCGGGAGTCTCAGCAGTATGGCTGCCTGCTGGACAGCCATTTATGCCAAATAAGTGTCCAATTAAGAGCCATTTCCCACCCCCACCGACATTTGACCAGTGTTGGGAAGTGCCGCCACTGCGGTTGTCCAACGAGTTCCCGGGGGAGTGGGGGGCCCTCGTTTATGGCCAATCCATGACACAGGGAGGAGCCCCCCAGTGGGAATGGCCTCCCCCATGGCTACATTGCCATTGCTGGACAGTGCCCCCACCTCGATCACCAGGACCTGCCTGGCCCCTGCAACATACATGAACAAACTTACCTTGTCTTCGAGGGTGCTTCAGCATGGAGGCACCCTCTCTTTCCTCCTGAAACCTCAGCAATGGCCACCATTATGGGTGACACTGCCAAGGCTGCCAGCCCACTGATTGCCGCCCAGATTCCCGCCACCAGCCCGCATGGGATCAGCTCCCACTCTTGGTCCTAACAGATGGACTGCTGGCCTCCTGAGAAAATCCAGCCGACGATCTTTTATGCTGGTTCAAAATTCAATTTTCTTGAATCAGGCCCTGGCCATAAAACTGGTTGCGTCCCCAGGCTGAAATTGTGAACTTCTGCCCATTGTACTGGTTAGGAAGGCTATTTAAATTGGATTAATTTTCTTAGGTGCACATGCACTAGTAGGCACATTTTAAAGGCTTTTTTGGTGTCTAATTTACTAAGAAAATGACTAATTTATACCAATAAAACTATTAAATGGCTCAGTATCATTTTTAAAGTCACTTTACATGAGGTTACTTACCCTTATTAAGGATGATAATTTTTGGTGACAAACCTATTTTCAATTGTATTAATAACAGTAACTTAAATACATCACAGAATACATTTTAATGGAAGGAAAAGACAAGAAATAATTGCATTCTATTGCGCTGCCTGTTTGTGCTGGTTCATGGAAAATGTTACGCTTGTGATTATATAAATAGTTTCTGGTGGAAACTTGAGGTCTAACCAATCAGCTCAATTTTGTGCACATTTTGGGTGCATTTCTACCCCTGAATGGTCAAAAGTTTAAGAATGTGCTTATCATTAGCACAAGTTAGTGATAAGTATCTAGCTAATCGTATAAAAATATGACCAAAGGTATCTTTTATATAGATGATACATATTCAGTTGTCGAATACTATGTTTATTGCAGGACTGAAGAAGATAGCTCACGAGTGGTAATGAGTTGTACAGGTATCCTTCTCAAGTGGAATTGTGTAAGGTTGTTCAACTGCTCTTCAAACCCATCATCTGAAACAATCAGTTTCCACATGTACGCTGAGTACACCCAGCTCTCCTTCACTACCACCTCTCTCGACCCCTCCATTGTCTCTAATTTGTCAGGCAGTTTGTCCAACATTCAGCACTGGATAAGCAGACATTTACTTCAATTAAATATTAGGTAGACCGAAGGCACTGTCTTCAGTACCCATCGGAAATTGCATTCTCTTGTCACCGAATCCATCCCTCTCCCTGGCAGCTGTCTGAGGCTGAACCAGACTGTTTGCCAGTTTGGTATCATATCTGATCCCGAGTTGAACTTCCAACCACATATCTGTGCTGTCACTAAGACCACCCATTTTGTAACATCACCCAACTCTGCCCTTGCTCAGCTCATCTGTTGCTGAAACCCTCATCCAAGCCTTTGTTACCTCCAGACCTGACTATTCCAATGTGCTCCTGGTCGACCTCCCACGTTCTACCATTTGTAATCTTGAAATCATCCAAAGTTCTGCTGCCTGTGTCTTAACTCGCACCACGCCCCTTTCACCCATCACCCCTGTGTTCAGTGACCTATATTAGTTCCCAATTAAGCAATGCCTTGATTTTAAAATTGCTTTCAAATCCCTCCCTACCTCTCTAATCTCCTCCAGCCCTACAACTTCCAAGATATTTGTGCTCCTCCAATTCTGGCCTCTTCAGCATCCCTGATTTTAATCAGTCCACCATGGTGACCGTGCCTTCAGCTGAAATGCCCTAAGCTCTGCAATTCCCTCCCTAAACCACTCTGCCTTTCTATCCTCCTTTAAGATGCTCCTTAAAACCTACCTCTTTCATCTGCCCCAATGTATCCTATGTGGGTCGTTGTCAAATTTTGTTTGATAACGCTTCTGAGAAGTAGCTTGGAATGTTTTACTATGTTAAAGACACTATATAAGTACAATTTGTAGCTGCTGTTGTTGTTTTATACAGTATTCTTTGTATATATACTGGCCAAAATGTTATGCTGTTGCCCCTGGGGAATTCACAGGTGGCACAGTCCTCACATGTAATTCCATTATTCAAAAAGAATGTGATGTCAACCATTTTTAAAATTGGGTATGACTGAAACTATTGCTATGGAGAGGTGGGAGATCCACAAAAGTCAACTGAAGGGGATGTAGTTCAAATGGCCTTGCATCACTGTGAAGGAATCTGGCCATAATAAAGGGTTGTAAGGTTCAAAGAGTTATTTTCATATGAATTAGGAATTAAAAAATTAAAAGCAGGGTTCATCTACGTTAAAGGTTAAAAGAAGTTCATAGTCATACCTCTGACATGCCACTATGATGAAGGGTTTGCCTCATCTTAGAGCATGGAGGCAGCTTTAATAAGAGGGATTCACTCCTAAAAGTCACAAACCTCATCACACGGTAAAACATTGCAAACACAGTTTGCAAATGATCACGTAAGCTACCACAGTGTAATAGTTGATCAGATGATCTTATACAGATAGCCCTAAACCGCAGTCAACTGAAATTTTGACAAAACTGATCAAACCCAATAAACTGATTATAAACTTGAAACACTGGGGAGTCCAGAACCAGGAGTCACAGTCTCAGGATATGGGGTATGCTATTTAGAACCGAGATGAGGAGAAATGTCTTCACTCAGAGGGTGGTGAACCTGTGGAATTCTCTACCACAGAAGGCAGTGGAGGCCAAGTCATTAAATATATTCAAGAAAGAGACAGATATCTTTCTTAATGCCAAAGGGATCAAGGGATATGGGAAGAAAGCGGGAACAGGGTACTGAATTAGACAATCAGCCATGATCTTTTTTGAATGGTGGAGCAGGCCCGAAGGGCCGAATGGCCTACTCCTGCTCCAATTTTCTATGTTTCTATGTTTTTCTAACACAGTTAGTTGACTAAGGAAATTGACCACCTTGAGAGGTTCCCAGCTTGCTGCTGGCCTAGCCTTTCTTAGAAATCAAAGAAGGTGGATCTTAACTAGAAATTAACAGTTATACAGCTTTATTTGGGAAATAGAAGGAGACAAACCTACTTGCAAGAAAGGTAACACCTTCATACGTAAAAAAAAACTAGTTATGCAGCTTAGAAACAGTATAAATATTGGAACCACACAGTAGATCTTTAGATTTGTTGGATTCACTCCAGCATTTCTCATGGTAAAGGTACAGATACTGTGGTGCAGCGATGGTTCTCCCCTTAATTGGGATAGAGGTATCTCGCCAAACTTTGTGGCTTTCTACTCGGGGATTTAAAGTAAATGCTGCCTTAAGTATTGATGGCTATCTTAAATATTTTACTGTAACAATAATTAGACTTAAACTTGGATTTTCTCCTAGAAATAAGATTATACTGTCTTTCTCTTCCTAGAACTATTAACATTGCAATTGACTTCTCATCAAATGTGAATTGCGTGTTTGGTTTTTTTAATAAACTTCATGTAATTTAGAAAATATATATTGTCCTCAGTACCTTGCTCTACGGCAGCGAGGCCTGGACAACGTATGCCAGCCAAGAGCGACGTCTCAATTCATTCCATCTTCGCTGCCTTCGGAGAATACTTGGCATCAGGTGGCAGGACTATATCTCCAACACAGAAGTCCTTGAAGCGGCCAACATCCCCAGCTTATACACACTACTGAGTCAGCGGCGCTTGAGATGGCTTGGCCATGTGAGCCGCATGGAAGATGGCAGGATCCCCAAAGACACATTGTACAGCGAGCTCGCCACTGGTATCAGACCCACCGGCCGTCCATGTCTCCGTTATAAAGACGTCTGCAAACGCGACATGAAATCGTGTGACATTGATCACAAGTCGTGGGAGTCAGTTGCCAGCATTCGCCAGAGCTGGCGGGCAGCCATAAAGACAGGGCTAAATTGTGGCGAGTCGAAGAGACTTAGTAGTTGGCAGGAAAAAAGACAGAGGCGCAAGGGGAGAGCCAACTGTGCAACAGCCCCAACAAACAAATTTCTCTGCAGCACCTGTGGAAGAGCCTGTCACTCCAGAATTGGCCTTTATAGCCACTCCAGGCGCTGCTTCACAAACCACTGACCACCTCCAGGCGCGTATCCATTGTCTCTCGAGATAAGGAGGCCCAAAAGAAAAAAAAGAATATTGTCTCATATAGCCTTCTGTGTTACGAACTCAAGAACCCATTTCAGTACACTCTTCAGTGGGGAGGTACATTATTGAAGAGAGATGTCAGGACCCTTATAATATCTGGGTTGTTATAATCTTATTAAATTTGTTAAAAAGGCTATCTGGAGGATGGTAATATTCTCAGCTGGTTCCTTTCCTTGGGAGAGTTAGGTCAGTCTTCAGACTCATTCAAGTGTCTGTGAGAGCTGTCTTTCTCAACCTTAAGTGAGAGTGATCATCTGGGGAGGACGTCTGATCAGGGATGGTCCCAAAAAGGGGCTGGGATTATAATCCACTTCATCACAAAGATGGAACAAATCCTAATCCATATAGGGTAGCTATGTGGTTCAAGTCACCTGCATTGTATAAGATACAGGACAAGTTTCCAAAGTTGAAGAGCATCTTTGATTGAACCCATATGAACTTCAGGTCTCTCCATGTGCACAGAAAAGTGATCCACTCCTCAAATGTGCAGGCAATTACTGACCAGGTGAGAAAGGTGTCTAGGGGTCCCTTTTAGCTTTCACCTGGTCTTACTGTAACAGGATTTTATTTTTAAACACACCGTGTTTTGAGTTCCCCCTTGGTGAATCCTTGTTCACTGCTTTCCAAAGAAATGAGCACAAACAAGTTTTCTTAGGCTTACAGAAGAAAAGTGAAATTTTTTGAAACTTAAACTCTAATTCGGTTAATGCCTACTGATACACGCCGCGCCCACGCTGGCATGCATACGCGATATGCACATGCAAATAGAGACAGAAAAGAGCAGAAGAAAAATAATGTAGAGGTTTGAGGCAATCTTTGAAGAGGGTTTTTTGTTTCCGTGCTTCAAGCTCGCTGTAGTCCTTGCTTGTGGTTAGATCTTGCTTTTCATTGGGACCCAGTATTCTTCTTAAACCTTGTTCACTGTAGGAGACTTTTTTCACTTGGGGCTCATATGTCTTCAATGGATTCCGAAGCTGGTGAGAACAAGATGAGAGCAGACAGGAGAGAGGTCTTTTCCAGGAGCAAACAGCTTTCTGTCTTCAAACACTGTTTCTCCAATTTAAAACTCCTCTAGTTGGCCAGCAGCTGGTCATGTGACTGACTGGTTTGACCAGGTCTCTTCTGTGTATTGAGAGCATCTTAGCAGTCAACCTGGAATGCTGGCTTCTCCACTTTCAATGTCTGGTAATCAAAAGTCCATTGTGGAATTAAATTGGAGCAGGGAGTGGCCCCTTTGTCTTTTCCAAGCACTGTCTGTGATTATGCAAATGTATTTCCAGTCAAGGGTCTGGTGTTTTTTTTTAAGCAAGTTCTTTTGTTACTCCAGTAACTGTTTAAAAAATCAATGTTCATGTGGCAAAATTAATGTGCCTCATTCTTTGCAGGTGGGGGCCTGCATGACACCACATAAACTCCATCCTGCAGGTCAATACTCATTTCCCTCAGAGAAATCATTTAACAGCGACCTGCAAAAATGTAATTATTTGTGGAACTGAAAGAATTAAAGTGATGTTAGCACAGTTAAGAGCTTGTCTATTTCCCTTTTGAATGCTTGTAGCAATTCTACACTCATTCCATGCAGTAGTAAAAGGATGGCAACCTTCTGTGAAAGGGAAAGCTTCCTGACATCTAACATAGTTCTATATCTATGTAATTCAAATCTCTGGTCTTCCCTCACATATTTAACCCAAATACCCTACCACATGGATCAAATCTGATCCTTTCATTATTTTAAAGAACACAATCAATTCTCCACAAAGTTCCTAAATAAAAGCATTTAAACAAGATATCAATCTGAAATTTTCCAGGACCTCTATCTCACCCATCACAGTCATTCAGATGAGCCCTAAAGAAGGTCTTATTCAAGGAAAGTTAGTGTTTTTTGTTTTTGTATTTGATCATCTTGGCAATAAATCCTAGTACTGTATTTGCTTTTGCTTTTGCAACTAGTACTGGTTGTGAACTATATTATAACATCCTGGTCTTTCTCCAGCTCAACAGCCTTAAATTCAGAATCCTCTATGGTGTACACATGTTCACCATTAGCCCTACTCATGTGCATAACGCTATATTTATCTATGTTGAAAGATATCTTTCGGATGCAAGGCGAGTTCCTTACTGCAATGCTTGCAATCATCTAAGGTCCTAATACCTGGACAATTCTTTACTTCATCTGCAAACTTTAGGATAGTTCCTCTAATGTATACTGATGGAGCTGCAGGCTGACAAGTCCCCGGGTCCTGAAGGGCTTCACCCTAGGGTCTTATAAGAGGTGGCTAATGAGGTAGTAGTTGCATTGGTGTTATTTTTTCAAAATTTGCTAGATTCTGGAAAGGTTCCATCAGACTGGAAAGTAGGAAATATAACCCCTCTATTCAAGAAGTGGGGGGGGGGGGGAGGCAAAAAACTGGTAACTATTGGTCAGTTAGCTTGACGTTTGCCTTGGGGAAGGTGTTAGAATCAATCATTAAGGAGACTATAGCTGGGCACTTAAAAAAACTCAAGGTAATCGGGAATAGTCAGCATGGTTTTTTGAAAGGGAAATCATGTTTAACCAATTTATTGAACTTCTTTGAAAGAGTAACATGCGTTGTGGATAAAGGGGAGCCCGTTGATGTACTGTACTTGGATTTCCAGAAGGCATTTGACAAGGTGCCACATAAAAGGTTATTGCGCAAAGGAGCTCATGGTGTAGGGGGTAACATATTAGCATGGATAGAAAATTGGCTGGTTGGCAGAAAACAGAGAGTATGCATAAATGGGTCCTATTCTGATTGACAGGATGAGACGAATGGAGTCCCACAGGGGTCTGTGCTGGGGCCTCAACTTTTTACAATTTATATCAATGACTTAGATGAGGGGAGTGATGGCATGGTAGCTAAATTTGCAGATGACACAAAGATAGGTAGGAAAGTATGTTGTGAAGAGGACATAAGGAGGTTGCAGACCAATATAGATGGGTTGAGTGAGTGGGCAAAAATTTGGCAGATGGAGTATAATGTGGGAAAATGTGAAGTTGTTCATTTTGGCAGGAAGAATAAAAAAGCAGAGTGTTACTTAAATGGAGAACAACTGCAGAATTCCAAGTTGCAGACGGATCTAGGTATTCCAGTGCATGAGTCACAAAAGATTAGTATGCAGGTACAGCAAGTAATAAAGAAGGCTAATGGAATGCTATCCTTTATTATGAGAGGAATTGAAAATAAAAGTAAGAATATTATACTTCAGTTATACTCGAATACTGTGTGGAGTTTTGGTCTCCTTATTTGAGGAAGGATATAAATGCATTGGAGGTGGTTCAGAGGAGGTTTGCTAGATTGATACCTGGAATGAGCGGGTTATCTTATGAGGAAAGATTGGACAGAGTGGGCTTGTTTTCAGCTGGAGTTTGGAAGAGTGAGGGGAGACTTGATTGAGGTTTATAAGATCCTGAACGGTCTTGACAAGGTGGATGTGGAAAGGATGTTTCCTCCTATGGGTGAGTCCAGAACTCGGGGGCACTGTTTTAAAATTAGAGGTCACCCTTTTAGGACAGAGATGAGGGGAATTTTTTTCTCTCAGAGTTGTGCAACTTTGGAACTCTCTGCCTCAGAAGGTGGTGGAGGCGGGGTCATTAAATATTTTTAAGTCGGAGGTAGATAGATTCTTGTTAGGCAAGGGAATCAAAGGTTATTGAGGGTAGATGGGAGTGTGGAATTCGAGTCAGAAACAGTTCAGGCATGATCTTATTGAATGGCGGAGCAGGCAAGAGGGGCCGAATGGCCTACTTTTGCTCCTATTCGTATGTAATGCCTTTATACAGATCGTTGCTAAAGTCAATGAAGATCAACGGCCCTAACACTGATCACTGCAGGATCCTACCAGTAACAGTTCTCCATATAGGACCAATCCAATTCCTCATCCAACCCAAAATAATGCTAGCAATTCCAATGGACACAATCTCGTTAACTAGCCTATTGTGTGGTCCCTTTTCAAAAGATTTGTGAAAATTCAGGTACACAATACCAACCAGGCTTACTACATCCACCAGCCCAGTAACTCCATCAAAAAATACGACCAGGTTTGTGAGACATGGCCATCTTTTCCAGAAGCCATTTGAGGGGTTCTAACACGTACTTCTCTGTCCAGGTTGTCATGCAAAGTAACTCTAATGATCCCTTCTAGCAATTTGCCTATAACAAAAGTCAAACGAAGAGGCCTGTAATTTTCTGGTTCTGATTTATTGCCCTTTTTGCATATTGACACAACATGAGGTTTCTTTCCAGTCCATGGGTACAATCCCAAACCATAGCAAGCTGTTAAATATTTGAGAAAAGGGCTTGCTAAGCAAGACTGCCATTTCTTTGAGCATTCATGGGTGAATGCAGAAGCAATACTTATCTGGTGTAGAGTCCAGCAAGGGTGAGACAGATCATCATTGAAAGTTGCATGGTTCACAATTTAGCAAGCAAAAGAAGAGTGAGCATAGGAACATAGAAAAAATAGGAGTAGGCCATTAGGCCCTTCGAGCTTACCCCGCCATTCAATATGATCACAGCTGATCATCCAAACTCAGTAACCTGTTTCCGCTTTCTCCTCATATCCCTTAATCCCATTAGCCCTAAAAACTATATCTAACTCTTTCTTGAATAAAAGAGCATGTGACAGATTGAGGGAGATCAGAAACCTGCAGCCCCCAGGAACAGGAGGAGGTTGAAATTGAAGGAGTTAATGTGCAACAGAATGCATTGATGACTATCATTGCTAGTCACTGACATCTCCTGCCAGTGTCTAGCCAGTGTTCTATGAAAGAAAACACACTGTAGTCGCTGAGAACCTGACACGTATTCCTTCCACTCAAATAGTGTGCTGGAAACACTCAGCAGATCAGACAGCAAGGGAAGTTAGGACTAATATTTCAAGGTAATGACCCTTTGTCAAAATGAAACATTAACCACTCCTTCTTTCTCCACGGATGCTGCTTGACCTGCTGAGAGTTTCCAGCATTTTCTGTTTTCATTTTTGATTTCAAGCAACTATATTATTTTACTTTTTGCTTTGTTCCTCATCACCCTGTGTGGTCCTTATGTCCTGTATCAGAACTGGTAACCTTATCATGACTCTACCCAACAAACAATAGATAAAATGCCTTTATTTATTTAGTCGTGTTTACATTGTGTTAAGTTCTCCAAGTTCTATGCCCATGTTTCCTCGTGGTGACTTGACATGAAGTGCTTGCCATAGTTGTCAACCTATGAATGTTTTGAGCAACTATGGTGGCAATTTTCTGTTAATTGCTGCAACTGTGTTGCGATAGTTGTAAATTTGAACCGTTGGGTGATGGGTCATGACTTATGCTGCAGTGGTTGATAGTTCCTGTTTATGTTTTGGTATTTCTTCACTCCTTTCAATGGCCTAGCTAGAATGGGAACTTATGCTAAATGCTCGAGAGGAGACTGCCTTGGATTCTTCTCTTATATTTTGGGTGCTAGGCCTCCTAACAGGATGTCCTGAAATCTGCAGAAGAATGGCCCATATAGTGCCCTTGACATTGGGGAAGCTGGTCTTCACTACGCTCTCGAAATGATCTAGGAGCGGCACCCTTTTATGCAGCTCCAACCAAGCTCCACACAAGTTTCAGGAACAGTAGCTCATGTTTCTGCTGGAAAATCTGCACGCCCAGTCTGAACATTGACTTCAGTAACTTCAGCCCGCCAGCCCCTATTTATGCTCTAGAGGTGTGGATTGGGTTTGTTGGATGCTCTAAAAGTGGGCTCCTTATCAGGACATAGTGTAGGTTTCTGCACTGGGATGGTGGCCTTTTTTCCTTCTGTGTTTTCAGAATGTTCTGCTTTCATTTCAAATCTCAAGCCTCTCTCAGCTTTTTCACTTTTTAAAAATTATTCTAGTATATTTTTAGTAGCTCAGTGAAATTACCTTTTAGGCTCCTGCTTCTCTATTCAGGTCTTCCTCTCAGTGATAATCTTTTTTGGTGGCTCATTTCCTTCTCTTGACTTTATTTTCACTATTAAAGGGTTTGCTTACTTACAGTTAAGAGGGGTTCACACCTGAAACATTAAGTTGTCTTTTCTCTTTAAAGTCTACTGACTGAGTTGGTGTTTCTATTTGTTGAGCTCTAGCATTTGCAATTATTTTCCTTTTTACAACTGCAAAGGGGAAGAGGGAGAGGATTAATTAAATCCAAGTATATATTCAATTAATTCTGTATTGACCAATTTAAGAATCATAGAAATCATAATAGAGTGTTTAAGGCACAGAAAGGGGCCACTCGGCCCATCGTGTCTGTGCCGGCCAAAAAACGATCCCACCTTCCAGCATTTGGTCTGTAGCCCTGCAGCTTACGGCATTTGAGGTGCACATCCAGACTCCTTTTGAATGAGTAGATGGTTTCTGCCTCAGCTACCCTTTCAGGCAGTGAGTTCCAGACCATCACCACCCTCTGGGTGAAAAAGTTTTTCCTCATCTCCCCTCTAATTTTTCTTCCAATCACTTTAAATCTATGCCCCCTCGTCATTGACCTCTCTGCGAAGGTGAACAGACCCTTCACCTCCATTCTATCCAGGCCCCTCAAAATTTTGTACATTTTAATCAGATCTCCCCTCAACCCTCTCTGTTCCAAGGAGAACAACTCCAGCCTATCCAATCTTGCCTCATAGATGCATTTTTCCAGTCCTGGCAACATACTCATAAATCTCCTCTGTACCCTCTCTAGTGCAATTACATCCTTTCTGTAATGAGGTGACCAGAACTGCACACAGTACTCAAGTTGTGGCCTATTCAATGAGTTATACAGTTCCAGCAATTCCTCCCTGCTCTTGTATTCTATACCTCGGCTAATAAAGGAAAGGATTCCATATGCCTTCTTAACCATCTTATCGACCTGTCCTGCTACCTTTAGGGATCTGTGGACATTCACTTCCTCTACACCTCTCAGTATTTTTCCATTAATCATGTATTCCTTTGCCTTGTTTGACATCCCCAAATGCATCACCTCACACTTCTCCAAGTTGAATTCCATTTGCCACTTTTCTGCCCATCTGACCAGACCATCAATATCTTCCTGCAGCCTACAGCTATCCTCCTCATTATCTACCATGTGGCCAATCTTTCTGTCATCCACAAACTTCTTGATCATGCCCCCTACATTTACTTCTGAATCATTAATATATACCACAAAAAGCAGGGGACCCAGTACTGAGCCCTGCGGAATGCCACTGGAAACACCCTTCCAGTCGCAAAAACAGCCATCAACAATTACCCTTTGTTTCCTGCCACTGAGCCAATTTTGTATCCACCTTGCTGCATTTCCCTGGATCCCATGGGCTTTTATTTTTTAATCAGTCTGTCATGTGGGACCTTGTCAAAAGCCTTGCTAAAATCCATGTAGACCACATCAACTGCACTACCCTAATCTATCTTCCTTGTTACTTCTTCAAAAAATTCAATCAAGTTGGTCAAACAAGATCTTCCCTTAACAAATCCATGCTGACTATCCTTGATTAACCTGTCCCTTTCTAAGTGACAGTTAATCCTGTCTCTCAGAATAGATTCCAATAATTTTCCCACTACTGAGGTTAGACTGACTGGTCTGTAATTATTCGATCTATCCTTCACTCCCTTTTTAAACAGAGGTACAACGTTAGCAATTCTCCCAATATTCCAGCATGACATGTAACCAGTGAGGACTGGAAAATGATGGTCAGATCCTCTGCTATTTCCTCTCTTGCTTCTTTTAACAGCCTAGGATATATTTCATCTGGCCCTGGTGATTTATCAACTTTCAAGGATGCCATTATAATCCCATTAATACCTCCTCTCTCCCTATGTTTATCACATCCAATACTTCACACTCTTCCTCCTTAACTACAATATCTGCATCATCCCTCTCTTTTGTGAAGACAGACGCAAAGTATTCATTAAGAACCATACCAAAAGAATGCTAACAACAAATAAAGGCACCGTGCCAATGAATGTTGATATGACCACAGCAGTAGTCATCGAGATGTCCAGATAGGTTGGCACTGTTCTGGCAGCTGCCACATGACTGAATCTGTATATATAGGGTGTAATGATGAAGCACTCACGAATATTGGATCTTTAATGTACACAGCAAAATGAGATGAATCTAAATAAACATATTAAATAGCTACTTTATATGTTAAGCTTTATGCTTAGTTATTTGTGCCAACAGCTCAATTGGCTCATATTTGATCTCTCTGGCCTTACTATGGTAAAAAAAATATGCAAATATGCACAATATACTATGTATCTTTCCTGTACCTGTTCACTTTCATTGCTTTCTCTTTCCCTCCTGGTGTTTGATAAATTGTCTACCAAAAGTCGTTTTTTGCTCCATGACCTTCAGGTCAGTTATTCTCTGTGACCTTGTCCTAGCAACACCTTCTCTTATGTTACCTCTTGCCCCCCCCCCCCCCCCTTACTTGCTTAAAATCTTTTACATTTCTTATGTTTGTCAGTTCTGAAGAAGGGTCACTGACCTGAAACGTTAACTCTGCTTCTCTCTCCACAGATGCTGCCAGACCTGCTGAGTATTTCCAGCGTTTCTTGTTTTGATATCTTTTCTGTTATTTGTTTTTTTTAAATTTGAAGTACAAAAATTAGGACTTTCCCTCCCCCGCCCCCGCCCCCCTTGCAAACGCCTATAAGGCGTTTCTTGTGCTTTGGACTGCGGTTCAACACTGCCTCCCTTCAATAAACTGCCTGACCCTGACATTCCGGATTCAGTCACAACTGCAACGTCGTTCGCTGCCGACTGAGATCAGGAAAACTATTTCCTTACAAGTGTTTTTCTCGTGATCCGGTTCGCTTCCTAAATATCACAATGTCCCGAATGCTGAGCATTGATTTGCCAGATATTGAGGTATGACTACTCTGATTTATAAATAGTTGCACTTCGATCTCGTAATTGTTTTTGTCTTGCGTACAAAGTTTTGAGTTCCTGCAATAGTGAAGTGTCCACTTTGTTACCGAAAGTTTAGGTGCACGATCAAACAAATGCTTTGATCGGACAGAATAATATCAGATCCGATGTGTTCTGTTGACTTCTTATATCCCAACTCAGTTCCCTGTGTGTTGAATGTCTTGTTCTGTTGATAAGAGTAGGATTTGACTATATTTTTGACTTTTACCTCTGGAGTCTCCCAAGGATCTCACCCTGGCTCCCACCTATTTCCCATGTACGTGCTGTCCCTTGGCGACATCATCCTAAAACACAATGTCGGGTTCCGCATGTACATTGACGAGGCCCAGCTCCAACCCCGACACTCTTCTTGACCCCCTTCCCTGCCTGTGTGTTGTCAGCCTGCTTGTCTGACATCCACTTTTGGATGAGCTGCAATTTCCTTGGGTTAAATACTGGGAGGACAAAAGCCATTGGCTGGGATTTTGCCGGATATTTGAGGTAAGCCCCTCAATGCTGTGACCCCACAACCCTTACCCCTGTCTCACATCTCCGTGCTGCAAAAGGCACTTTCTTCACAGTGCTATTAACTCCAGGATCCAAATTTCATTACTGACAAGCGTCGGCAATGCGCGCCCCGCCCCCCCCCCCCCGCGCCAAATCCCCCAACCCACTGCTAAAGTCCAAAACTGATCCAGGGCTGCAAAATGTCAGCACCCGTTCCACAAGCCAGTCAAAAATCAGGACCTCAATTCTGTCAAACTCTGGAACCACTCTCACTCTGTGGAGATTTGCATGTTAAAATGCCAACAGATTGTTGTGAAATGTCTATTTAAACTGGTTTAATTTTTGACTGTGAACGGAATGATAACATTATGGAGAACGTGGTTCCTGGTTGTGACCTCGGTTTTCTTGCTCTTTCCAGTTCCAAAGTTAAATATTTTTCAAATTAAACTGTAGCTAGTATTCATAGAAATTATCTGAACAGGCAAGGCTTTAACCATGAATAAGTCATCTGTGTTATTTATTAAACTATCCAATCAGTGAAATCATAACTGTCCACTCTACTGTCCTTTGAACTAAATATGCATGTTACTGACGTACTGCATGGTGTAAAAAACGTTTATTATTTGAAGCAATTTCTTTTGAACCATGAATTTATCCATTCCATTTGTTGTTTAATGAATTCCAAAATACCTCAGTACATAAACTGAAGCTATCATGGGGGCTGAAAAAAATTGGTCAATTGTTATTCCTGAGTCAAAGTTTTGAGTTGTCCATAGCTTTAACAGCACTATAAATGGATTAGAGTAAATGCAGTTTGAGAGAATGTATTCATGGAGACATTTATTTTTTACTAACAAATGTCTGCATTCAATTACAAAATAAACTGTAGTTATTGTAAGATTTCTGTCTTCATGAGTAAGTACAGTTGAAATACTCAGCATTAAGCACACCAGGTTAAGTATACTATAACAAGATAGAGCTTAACAACTTTCTACTCTGCTTGAGCAGTATGTTTTTTTCAGCTCTGATGAAGAGGACCCCCTCATCCCACTTATTATAACAGCTTTGTATTTTAAAGGAGGTCAAGACTTGGGTTCATGAGCTCCTTTTGAAGCCTCTGGTATTTTGTGTGAAGAACATATTTGGAAGCCTTGACTTTTTAAGATTTTTTCTGGGCCTGCAGAACAGAAGAAGGCTGTTTTTAGCTCTAAATCAACCAATCGGGGAGCACTGACTTGTTCAGTAGTCTGGAACATGCCTTTATCAGTGCTTCAGGTCTGGGATTACCTGAAGATTTCAAGCTTCAAGTGAGCTGAGTGAGAGTATAGGGAGAACTTGCACTTTTTGTGTACTTGTTTCTGTTTAATCATGTATATCTGGCCCGAGGTCCAAGAGATTGAATATCCATGTACATTAGCAGCGGTAGTATAGCCACATCTATCTATTGGTACAGTTGATGCAATACTCCAGCTGATCCTGGCCCTCAAAATAGTTTCCATTTTCTTAAAGCCATACTTGATAGCATTTTTAAGAAATGAATTCCATATTTTTTGATAAATGGGTTACTTGGGGCAACATCAGAGTCATTAGTGTAGGTTAAAAGAAATCTTCATTGTCCCAGTGACAAATTTCTAGCCTCAGTGCTTTACTCCAACATTGATAAGGGACTTCTTTTAATCATATTCTTCCTACAAAATGGCATGCTGGGTACCATCTGTATGTCTTTCCATGATTACTAATTTGTTAACTCAATCACTTTTTAAAAAAATGTTTAATTGGATCTTAACTAAACTTGATGAGGTGTTTCTGTTCATCAGACATGATTACTTCACAATTTTATAGAAGAGTAATTGAAAACCACATATGCAAATGCGTGAAGAAAAAACCATAAGCATTTTACAAAATTTAAGTGTTTGATTTTTCCTATAACGAAATGCCCAAGTATTCATCAATAAATAAGACGGACTTAGGTAGGATTTGTCGTTTGACAAACTAGTGGAGACCTTGGTACTGCAATTCATTCCCAAACCATTACAATTCTTACTACATTACAAAACATATCTAAGCCTGTCATTGTCGAGTGGCAATAATCAGCTCAGAAAAATCAGTTTGATTACTATTTCTGTTTGCCAGTTGATTATACAATACTTGCTGAGAATCCTGTCCTATGATGGAGGAGATGTTAAGCCTCTCATCTGCTTGCACACTTCCGATGTTCAAGACTCTGTGGCATTGAAGAGCAAGAAACTTCCCCGGTCTTCTGGTCAATATTATGTCAATGAATATCATAACATAAAAAGAAATGTATTGCTTATTCAGAATCATAGGCAGGAATTTTACCAGCGGGAAGGGTGGTAAAAAGACGACGAAAAGGTGTTGGGAGGGAAGCCCGGAGTTTTTATGTCGCGAGTGGATATTACCAAAAGCAGCTGGGGTGGCGGAAGGAGGTCACGCCGGAACACGCCGGGAAGGTAATTAAGCCTGTTAAACAGCGATTTTTGCCAGGATTTAAAAAAATTTATGACGGGCGCACGGGGTCAAGGAGCTTCAGAGCTTCGCCAGCGATAACAAAGTGGAAGCTCTTTGGAGGGTCAAGTCCAGCTGCGGTTGGCAGCTATTGTGAGAGGTGCATAGCTTCATAGGGTGTGTGAAACTGAGTAGACAGAGGTGGTAGCAATAGGGAGCACAGACAAACCTCTGGCTAACGCAGCAGAAGCATTCTGCTTGAGTGTCCTCTGTGATTTGGCCCTTGTATGTACAGAGTTGAAGGGGTGGGAGGCCAGGAAAACTGAGTGCAGCTATTTGCCATGGGCCTTATTCACTCAGGCTTTTGAGACCTCCAGTGAGGAGGAGCATCAGAGAGGGAGAGAGCTGGAACCATTGGGAGTGGGGCAGTAGCACCCAGAGGGGGAACAGGATCAGGAGGCTGGAAGGGGGCACAGATGAGGAGGGCGCAGAGGAGCACGCAGCCAGCCTCCTGCACACCGTTGGTGACTAAACTTCCTGCAAACATCAGAGCAGTATCGTTGCTGAACACTGCGCCTCTCCACGGAGGTGGTCACCGAGTTGTGAGCCATGATGGAGGATGAGCTAAGCCCTATGGGGAACCCAATGCCTGTCGCGTTGATAATCAGCATGGCGCTAAATTTCTATGCCTCAGGATCATTCCAGGGATCTTCAGGAGATATCTGTGGGATCTCCCAGTCTGTGGTTCATCAATGCATCAAGATGGTTACCAATGCCATCTTCAAAAGGGTCAGCCAGTACATGTGCTTTCACACTGATCCAGACAGTCAGGCTGAGAGGGCTATCACTGGATTCCTCCAGGGACAGGGTGTTATTGACTGCAGGCAGGTGGCCATCAAGGCTCCCACAGGCCAGGCAGCAGGTTTCATAAATAGGAACAATGTATGCTCAATGTACAATTGGTCTGCAAGCACTGCAAACAGATCCTTCAGGTCTGTGCAAGGGTTCCAGGAAGCTGTCACGACACCTACATAAGATCATCAGATTTTAAGTTACAGACCAAAAGGAACATGAGAAGCAGATTTGTTGCTGATGTACAATGATGACTGCACAATGCTCAACACCATTCGCACCTCCTCGGATATTGAAGGAGCCCATGTAGAAATGCAGCAAGACCTGGACAATATCTAGGCTTGGGCTGATCAGTGGCACGTAACATTCACGCCAGACAAGTGCCAGGCAATGACCATCTCAAACAAGAGAGAATCTAACCATCTCCCTTTGACATTCAATGGCACTATGATCACTGAATCCCTCCACTATCAACTTCCTGGGGGTTACCATTGACCAGAAACTGAACTGGAGTAGCCATATAAATACCGTGGCTACAAGAGCAGGTCAGAGGCTGGGAATCCTGCGGCAAGTAAACCACCTCCTGACTCCCCAAAGCCTGTCCACCATCTACAAGGCACATGTCAGGAGCGTGTTGGAATTCTCTCCACTTGCCTGGATGGGTGCAGCTCCAACAACACTCAAGAAGCTCGACACCATCCAGGACCGAGCAGCCTGCTTGATTGGCACCCCATTCACATACATTCACTCCCTCCACCACCAATGCACAGTGGCAGCAGTGTGTACCATCTATAATATGCACGGCAGCAATGTACCAATGCTCCTTCGACAGCACCTTCCAAACCTGCGATCTCTGCCACCTAGAAGAACAAGGGCAACAGATATGTAGGAACACCAGCACCTGCAATTTCCCCTCCATGCCACACACCATCCTGACTTGGAACTATATCACCGTTCCTTCACTGTTGCTGGGTCAAAATCCTGGAACTCTCTTCCTAACAGCACAGTGTGTGTACCTACCCGATATGGACTGCAGCAGTTCAAGAAGGTGGCTTACCACCACCTTCTCAAGGGCAATTAGGAATGGGCAATAAATGCTGTCCTAGCCAGTGACGCCACACCCCATGAACAAAAAAAAATAAGGATTTCGCGAATCGTGGTGGTGTGCTGCACTTTGCACAACCTGGCGCTACAGAGTGCAGAAGCTTTGAACAATGAGGACATCCTGGAGTGCGATGTCTCCTCTGAGGATGAGGTGACGGAGGGAGATGGTGACCAAGCACACCAAAATGAAGACCCCGAGGGACAGCAGGCAAGGTGCTATGAGATAGGTGCAAGGAAGGCTCGCGACTGACTAATATAGGTTCGTTTCACACCCAGTCAGTCCAATAGATCCTTCACATTTTGCAGACTTGTTGCCATTTCTGTAATGGTCTCACCATTTCCCTGAACCCATCATCACATAAGGCAACAACATGGGAAATGCATTGACCTCATCCAGTGTGGTCCATCCCATCACACCCTTTGTGGGAGCCAATGACCTGTTAATGGCCAAGTCATGTTTAAAAACGTAAAGGGTTCTTCTAGTGGTGTACAATCTCAAAATTCACTGAAGGTGACATCTAATATCAAAATATAAATCAGAAACCCAAGTGCAGCTAGGTGGTCGTTTTCATGTGCTTGTAGGTGCCCCTGTGTGGTGTGCCCCCTGCGCTGTCAGCTGAGGAGGAGTTTGGCTGCTGACCTTTCTAATCCATGGCTCTCGATGACCATCGCGGTTGTCCTCTGGTAGCCTGAGGCCTTGAGGGCCCTGGCATATTGAACTGTGAACTGTGAGGATAGTGGAAAGCTACAAGAGGACATAGACAGGTTGGTGGAATGGGCGAACAAATGACACATGAAATTTAATGCAGAGAAGTGTGAAGTAATACATTTTAGTAGGAACAAAGAGAAGAAACAACTAAAATTAAAGGGTAACATTCTAAAGGGGTGCAGGAGCAGAGGGACCTGGGGTTATAGGTGCACAAATCATTGACAGTAGCAAGGCAAGTTGAGAAAGTGGTTAATAAAGCATTTGGGATCCTGGGCTTTATAAGTAGGGGCATAGAGTGCAAAAGCAAGGAAGTTATGATAAACCTGTATAAAACACTGTTTCGACCTCAACTGTTGTCAGTTCTGGGCACCACACTTTCGGACAGATGTGATGGCATTAGAGAGGGTGCAGAAAAGATTCATGAAAATAGTTCCAGGGATGAGGGACTTCAGTTACGTGAATAGATTGGAGAAGCTGGGCTGTTCTCCTTGGAGAAGAGAAAATAAAATTTGATTTCATGAGGGGTCTGGGCAGAGTAGACAGGGAGAAACTGTTCCTTTTGGTGGAAGGATCAAGAACCAGACTGTACCAATTTAAGGTTTTTGGCAAAAGAAGCAACAGTGCCATGAAAAACATTTATTTTACGCAGTGAGTGCTTAGGATTTGGAATGCGCTGCCTGAGAATGTGGTGGAGGCAGATTCAGTCATGGCTTTCAAAAGAGAATTGAATAATCATCTGAAGAGAAAAAATTTGCAGGGCTTTGGGGAAAAAGTAGGGGTTTGAGACGAGGTGAGTTGTTCTCGCAAAGAGCCATCCCAGATATGATGGGCCAAATGGCCGCCTCCTGTGCTGTAACAATTTTATAATTCTATGACTTCCCGTTGAAGTGAGAGTATCTGCACTGGTGGAGGGTGTGAGAGAATGAAGTCTCCTCCTCCTCCTCAGTGATGGAGGGCTATCGCTCAGGTTCGGCAACTGGCTACTCTTGTCCATGAGCTGCAAGTGATGAGAGGGAAATGCGTGTTCCAATACTTATTTCTGACTGCTTATCATCTGGAGCTCTGTGAGCAATGGTGCACACATGAGCACTATGCTTTGTGATTGCTAGAGGGTCTCCTGTGCCCATCCATTAGGCCACTCACTCTCATGGGGCTCCACACCCGCCTCACCATCCACAATAGCCTGGCCTGCCTCCATGTCTCCCAGCTCCAATGCCCCTTCCTTTATGAGCATGAGGATAGCCACGTAGGCCATGCCATCTCTGGTTTTTAACTCTTCCCTTGTACTATGAACTCTCTTCGCCTGCAAGCACAGAAATTCCCATTGTTACTCACCCATCAAAGAGACACACAACTGCTATGTTGGTGGCAACTAACTGTTCATCATGATGCCACAGGCATTACTTCTGCATGTGGCCAAACAGTACTGGCCATGCAGAATTCACCTCTGCCTGACCGGGAGCCTGCAGA
Source organism: Heterodontus francisci (assembly GCF_036365525.1). Lineage (NCBI taxonomy): Eukaryota > Metazoa > Chordata > Chondrichthyes > Heterodontiformes > Heterodontidae > Heterodontus > Heterodontus francisci. Next base: position 27,986,602 of record NC_090378.1, on the reverse strand, counting down.
GAGAGATTAATGTGCATCCTTCATCCAATGCTGGTGCCTGGGCATCTCTACTAACTGGATGGGCGACCCCTTCTCCAATCTCATATTCTTCTTCAATCACATGCAAGGCTGCAAGCTTAATATTATGCGCTGCACTCTCCTTGCCAGAATGCATCAGGTCATTGACCCTTTTTCGGCACTGCAGCTAGGTATGGGGGACAACGACTGCTGACCTCCTCTGCTATCTCCATCCAGGCCTGCTTGGTTTGGCGAGCCAATCTCCTCCTGCCAGCTCGATGTAACAGGACTTCTGTCTGTGCCCTTACAGCCTGGAGGAGCACCTGTAGGGGGACATTGTTCAATCTTGGAGTGACCCTTGATCTACCTTTGGCCATGTCTTCACTTTGTGCTGCTGCCAGTACTCCCTCACTGCTTCCTCCGGGGCTGTTGCATTATCATGTGCTGCTGGCTGCCTTTTAAACATGGCGCCAGCGTTTCAGGATCTGGAACTTCCCTCCACCTGCGCCACCTAACGGGCTGGCTCTCCTGCCTTCCAGCTGTAATTGGAGAATATCACAATGGCAAGTCAGGCCCCCATCTGCGCAGCCACACAATCTGCTTTCACTCCCAGTGGGGGGACTTGCTTGCTTTGGTTAAAATCTCAGCCATTGAATCTTACAGCACAGAAGGGGGTCACTTGGCCCATCATGCCTGTGCTAGCTCTTTGAAAGAGCTGTTCAATTTAGTCCCACACCCTGGGTGGAATTTCGTGTGCCCCAAGGGTGTGGGTTGTGAGGTGTGGGGGGCCTGTAGAATCAGGATGCGAGGTTAGGGGACGAGTGCCTGTCGCCTTCCCGATGCCATGCAATTTTAAAAGCGGCGGGGAAGGTCGAGAATGGCCTATCCACCCAGAGGCCAATTGAGGCCCTTAAATGGCCAATTAAAGGCCACTCAAGTGCCTCTTCCTGCTGCCACTAGCAGAATGCCAGCGATGGGGGGCCTTCCTCTGCGTGGGGACACCACCCAATAAAAGCTGGTGGCCTCCCTGCAGTCTCGGAGGGGGTAAGGGGGCCATTCTAATTGGGCGCCCTGTGGCCCACAGAGGGCACCCCCAGCAGCAAGGACCGCCCCTGCTGAAACACCACCCCATGCCCTCACCAACAACCAATCACACCCACCGCTCGCTGGGGCCTGGGTGACTGGGCCTGGCGACCTCGACCCCACTCATCTGGGTACCATGGCAGCATCCATGATGTTGTTCCTGGCTGAAGGTAGCCCCAGCAGTGGCCACCAAGCATATTCCCGTACAGAGAAATGATAGAGCATCCAAAGCTAGAGCTCCCTGGATGACGAAGGATATCAAAGTTAAAATGAGACAGATATAAGTTTTATGACAAATATCAGACAAAGAGTACAATTGAAATCCAGCTGATTTGGCCTGTGAAAGTATTCTTTTAATGCAAAGAATACCCACCAAAATTGAACCTGAGGACAGTACATACAGTTGATCCAAGTGAGGGGAAAAGAACACAAAATAAAAATAACTAGGCACTCAAAAACACCAAGGAAGAATAATGGCGAGCATGAATTTATTTCAGTTCAAATATGAATGCAAATGCTGTGCAACTACAATAATGCCCTCCAATTGGCTGGCAGCTCTGGGAGGCGGGATCTTAGCCCTTTAAGGGATGAGACTCTTGACACCAGGCAGCTAATTGCCACCACTACCTGCATTAAACTCGGCCCCCCACTCCCCCATTTTTGCCACACAGCGCTGAAAATCAGTTCTCTTCAAGTACATGTCTCATTGCCTTTTGAAAATATTTTTGGAATCTGATTCCACTATCTTTTTTCAGATAATGCATTCTAAACTCTATTAAATATCTCCTCATTTCCCCTCTAGTTCTTTTGCTAATTATTTTCAATCCATGGCCTCTAGTTACCAACCTCCTTGTCAGTGGAAACTGTTTCTCCCTATTTACTCCATCAAAACCCCTCATAATTTTGAATACCTCTATTAGGTCCCCCCTTAGCCTTCTCTGCTCTAAGAAGAACAATCCCAATTTCTCTAATCTAGCCTCATAACTGAAGTCTCTCATTCCTGGTGTTTTCCTGGTAAAGCTTCTCTGTACTCTGTCCAAGGCCTAAAATGTGTGATTCTCAGAATTGTACTTAATCCAGTTGAGGCCTAACCAGTGATTTGTAAAAGCTTAGCATGACGTCTTTGTTTTTGTATTCAGTGCACCTTTTTAGAAACCAAGTATTCCATATGCTTTTTTAACTGCCTTATCAACTTGCTCTGCCACCTTTCAAGAATTTGTACCCTAGGTCCTTTTGCTCTTGAACCCCCTCAAAATAGTAGCACTTAGATTATATTGCCTCTCCATGTTAATTCTTTCAAAGTATATAATTTCACATTTATCTACATTGAATTGCAACTTAAATGTGTCCATCCATTTCAGCAATCTGTCAACATCCTCTTAAAGTCTGCTACTATCTTACTCACTCTTTACGACATTACCAAGTTTTGTATCATCAGCAGACTTTGAAATTGTACTACATATACCCAAGTCCAGGTAATTTATATGTAATAAGAAAAGCAATGGTCCTAATATTGACTCCAGGAGGACCCCACTGCATATGTCTCTCCAGTCAGAAAAGCACCTGTTCACCACTACTTTCTGCTTCCTATATGTTAGCCAATTATGCACCCAAGTTACCACCATCCTTTTAATACCATGTGCTTCTATTTTCTGAGTAAGTCAGTTGTGTGGTACTTTATCAAATGTTTTTTGAAATACCTTCATCAAAGAACTCAATCAGGCTTGTTAGACACAATTTGCCTTTAAGAAATCCATCTTGGCTGTCGCTTATTAACCCATGCTTCTCCAAGTGAAAATTGATTTTTGTCTTTCACAGTGACTCTAGTAGTTTTTCCATCACTAATGTTAGACTGATTTGGCCTGTAGTTAACAGCTTTATCCCTATTTCCTTTTTTGAATAGGGGCATAGAATTTGCAATGCTCAAGTCCCCTCGCACCGCTCCCATATTCAAAGAGGATTGAAAGATTGTGGTATCTCCACCCTAGTTTCCCTCAGCAACCCCGAATGTATCCCTTCTGTCCCGGGGGACTTGTTACCTTTGAGTGGTACCAACCTACTCAGTATCTCCTTACTATCTACTTTTATCCGATTCAATATCTCTACTGCTTCCACCCCCACCCCCCAACCTCCATTGCAACATTAACTTCATCCTCCTTTTGTGAAGACAGATGCAAAACACTCATCCAGTACCTCAATCATGGCCTCTGCCACCACAAGAGGATTTCCTTTTTTGTCCGTTTACTTTTTATGTGATTTTTTATAAAAGATTGTTTTATATTACTCACTAATCTTTTCTCATACTCAGTCTTTGCCCTTGTATTGTTTACAGTTTCTCCCTGCACTCTCTATTTTGGTTGGTTTTCGATTGTATTCTTTATCTGATATTTGTCATAAACCTTTAATCTGTCTCATTTTAAGTTTGATAGCCTTCATCATCCAGGGAGCTCTATCTTTGGATGTTCTATCTTTCCTCCTTACGGGAATATGCTTGGTTTGTACCCTAAGTATCTCTGTCTTTTCAGCCTGCCATTTCTAATTCAGTTTTCCTGCCCAATCTTTTTTCCAGTTCACTGAAATTAGCTCTCTTCCAGTTGGGTATTTTCACCGTTGATATTTTCTTTGTTCATTTCTATAACTACTTTAAACCTAATTTTATTATGATCACTATTACCCAAATGTTCTCTCAATGGAACACATCTCTACTTGCTCTAATTCATTTCCTAGAACTAAATCCAGCACTGCTCCCTTCCTTGTTGGGTAGAAGCATAATAATTAAGCAAGTTCTCCTGTACATCTTCTAGGAATTCTTGCCCTTTTCTTGTTTTGTTTTTCTTTCCACTCTATATTAGGGTAATTGAAGTCCCCTACTATTATTTCTGCATGTTACTGATGGAGAATACCTGCCGTATTTCCAATGCAACAAGTCCCTGCATAAAAGTGATTCATTTTGTGAAGCACTTGAGATATTTTGAGATTCCATTTATATAAGTATTGTAACCTGATATATACATAATGTACACACCTCTATAAGCAGTAGTTCTGGCAGTGCTTTAGTCACGCATGATAAATTACCTTTTAAGCTTTAGTCTTATTTAAAGGAATTTACGAAAATGCTGAATACAATTTTTGATATGAAGACGGATTGAATTTTTGAAAAAGATCTGTAAAATTTGACTTTTTCTAATGATTTAAAAAAGATTCAGACTGCTGTAGTCTACTTATGTTACAGTTTCTTCCTGCTTCTGTATCAGGGTTTTTCTAATCAGATGTAGCATACTGAAGATAGAAGTTAATAATGAAGTGAATCCTGTCTAATATTTATTGTAGTGTGTGCGTATATATAGTAAATGAAGTGAAGCAATGAATAGGTGAAACCAAGGTCTGAGGAGTAATGTCAGTATCTGTCAGCCAGTTCCTTGGGGAAGAACACCCTTGGAAGGTTGTCTTATGACCCTGGACGGTATGTGGTTTCATTTCACAGTGACCATCCCCTGCATTTCTTTCAACTCATTTGAAAATGTTATAGTGGTCAGCTTTTTGGACAGTACAGACTGCAAGAAGATTACAACCTGCTGAGCAGAACACTGCGCTCTTCATCGCTAACCTAGTCATGAACCAGCACTCTTAAAATGTGAGTTGGTTTATAATGTAACCTGAGAGTACTGTGAAATATTTTAGAAAGTATCGGAAGAGGTGGAGGAAGGTATCATTAATTCACTTCCTGCGAATACAGATTTAATCACTTTTAATATGTTTCAAATTAATATCAGCCTAGCCTTTCTGCGTTAGCAAAAGTTGGGTGCAGCTTTGACCTGGTGGAATTTCACCCATGAAGAAAGATGCACTCTGACACCAGCTAATTTTTCTTGCCTCAGCATTTATTATTTTTAGTGAGCTCTCCTGGGGATTCTGCCTGGAGCGAGTGGAAATTGGCTGCTGGATAAAGGAAAACTGGTGTGTGGTACAGCATGCTCAGATATAAGACAAAATGTAAGCAATTACAAAGCTTGACTGACTTCAATCTACTGTAAGGATTATGCTAACAATGCAATTGCCTACACATGTAATACTGGAAAATTAGATGAAGGAATGGGGACATTAAAAAGACATGGTGGCTTCTTTATTTTTTTAACAAAGAAGTGTTTGGGCTGGAATTTAACATTGGGCGGGAGGCCCCGCCCATCGGCCGAAAAGTCGGTGGTGAGCCAGCCTCCACCGGGCCTGGAGAGCCAGGCCGGGATTTTTTGCTCCTCAGGCCCTTAAATGCTCTTTGGCAGGACTTCCACCTCCTTGAGGCAGGAAGTCCCGCCTAATGGAGCTGACGGCCAGTCAGTGGGCTGGCAGCTCTTAGTCCCAGCAATGCCACAGGGAGTGGTGGCCACTGCTGGGACTGCACCCAGCTTCAGTAGCAAGAGGAAGAACAGCCTGGGAAAGGAGGTACGTTTTTAGGGCCTCTCCGGGAACAATCAACCAGGCCCTGGCAAGGCAAGGGGGGACAGTTGGGGGGGGGTGGGGGGAAGTGGTGGAGTGATGTGCGTTGGGGGTGGTTGGGTCTTCGGGGGCAGGCTCTCTGTAGGGCAGAGTGTGCCCTATCAGGAGGGCCACCCCCAGCCCGCAAGAAGGCTGCCTGATTTTACCAGGCAGTTTTCTTGGGGCGTTTGCCGCCCACCTGCCGCGGGTAAGATACCAGCGGCGGTGGGAAGAGGCTCTTAAGTGGCAGTTAATTGTCCACTTAAGGCCTTTGATTGACCTGGGGCGGGTGGGCTGTTTCTCGCTGCTGCCAGGGGTAAAATTGCAGTGGAGGCGGGAAGGTGTCGGGAACAGTCAGCCCCGCCTCCCACTCAATTTTTTAGCCCCCCTCGCCACCGCCACCAGCCTGCCCGTTGGGGGGTCTGTAAAATTCTGGCCTTGGACTCAAGTTGCACCAAAGGATTGATACATGACCCACAGTCACAAAGCTATAGTGTGTCTCTGTTGAAAGAGAAAGGGAAGGGAACCTGCTATTCAAAATTACAGTGCCCGATCCTACAGGCACTGAGCATGGAGAAGGTGATGAGCTAGCTTTCACTAGCAAACTGTGAGTCTCACACTAGCTTGATGCAGATATTGATTAATGTTAATGGTGCCTCTAAAGGCAGTCTGGAGTGACCTTGTAATAATAAAAAAATCAGGGTCGGGGATTCACAGCACTGGGGATGCAGTCTCAATGGTTGAGCTGTTTGTAGCAAGCAACATGTTTTGCAGCAGTGTACCCGTGGGTGGGGGCCAAGTTCCTCCTATGGGGCCTAGGCAACCAGTCCACCCTCTAGCCAGAGTTTTACCTTGCGACGGTGGGCCCACCCACAGCCAAAAGATTGGAGGTGAGCCCGCCTCTGCTGGCCTGGAAGCCACACTGTAATTTATGTGGCCCACGCCCTTAATTGGCCTCGGTTGGGAATTCTGCCCTCCTGAGGCAGTTAGTCCCTCCAAGAGCTGCCGGTCAATCACATGTCTGGCGCTCCTCAATCCCAACAATGACACCGGGAGAGGTGGCCATTGCTGGGACTGCACCCAGAGAGAGGAGCAGCAATGGACGCTGGTCTAAAACAGGCAAGTGGAAGTCAGGCCTTACTAGGGACAATAAACTAGGCCCCGGCCAGCGGGTGGGGGTCAAAATGTAAGGCAGGGCAGTTGTTTAAGGGGAAGCAGCTCTTGCTGCTGGGGATGGGGGGGCCCTCCGTAGGGCACAGGGTGTCCGATCAGGAGGGCCCTCCCCCAGCTCGCAAGGAAGCTGCCAGATATTACTGGGCAGCCTCCTCAGGTGCCGAAGTGCCCGTCTACCACTGGTAATACACCATCGGCGGAAGGAGGGGGCACTTAAGTGTCAATTCATTGGCCGCTAAGGGACTCAATGGCCTGGGGCCGGCAAGCTGTTTGGCATCTCCCCCACCACTGGTAAAATAGCACCCCCTACCTCTCACTTGATTTTATGCTCCCACCCCTCACCTCCCAGTCCACTCCCAGGGTGGGCATAAAATTCCAGCCTCTATTCTGCTTCCTACACAAAGTAGATAGAGAAAAATCCCTATTGTGGCTTCTATATTGAATAATAAAAGGGGAAAAGTAAGGGCTGGATTTAAGGAAAAGGCCTTCGGGACTGGAAGCGGGAGCTGTTGCCATGTGGGCAGTGGAGGGGTGAGGGCATGGGGGTGGGCTAAAGTTTGCAATCACATTGCAGCCGACCAATTAACTGATGGGAAGTGGAGGAGCTTTCCACTCAGGCATGCTGCTGGAAGCTCTGGCACCATATTTAAAGGGCTGCCAGCACTCTGTCAAATGGAATCATCCACATAGGCAGCACAGAGGGAGATCTAAAAAACAAGGCATTAATTGGATTGACTGAAGGACGATTCTTGGTGGCCCCCTGGCTGAACAATGCCTCCCTACAGGTTCTGCTCCAGACTGCTTGGGCAAGGAAGGATTTCCTATTACCCCAAGACGGGAGGAGGAGGCGGCTTAGCAGACTAAGCAAGCCTGGATGGAGATCGCAGAGTGTCACAAGAGAGTTAATGACCTCATGCAATCTGCCAAGGTGAGTACAGCACACATTATCAACCCTACTGCCAAACATGTGACTAGAGGTGAATGTGAGATTGGTAGAAAGGGTATGCCAACTCAGTCACTGACAATGGCCAGGCAGCAGCATTGGCATGTCAACCTACCTGTGAAGGGCCCCGGGCCGTCAGACTTGACTCCCGCACTGCCGCTTCTAAGTGGCCACATGTAGGAGGCATTTCTGTGGCACCATTAGGGACAGTTGGACTGCCAGCAACATGGACGTTGTGCGTGTCTTTGGTGGGCGACTAACAATGGACATTTATGTGCTTGCAGGAGAAGAGAGTGCATAATGCGAGGGAGAAAGCCACGGCGAGCTGTGGCATCCCATTCCTAGCAATACTGATGCCGATGGAGTAGAGGCCTGGAGGCAGGCTGGTCCACTGTTGATGGTGAGACGAGAGCGGAGCCCCGAGAGAGAGTGTGGCCTAATGGATGGGCAATAGAGAGCCACTGGCAAACACGAGGCATAATGTTCATGTGTCCACCACACTACAAGTGCTGTGAAAGACGTGAAGGAATGCACATTACCCTCTAACCACTCCTCCCTCACATAGATCAAAGACAAGAGCAGCCAGCTGATGCAAACGGGGATCAGCCGTCCACCTCTGAGGAGGAGGGGACTTCAGAGGGTGCAGTGCCACATCATTCCACTGCACCCTCCAACAGTGCAGATACTCTCATGTCAGTGGCTATTTGTTTGTGTGTAGCTTCGGGATCATAACCTGGCGAGCACAGCACATAAGCTGCCAAGCAGCTGGCGGAGGCTGTGACAGTGAGGCCTCACCATCACACTCAGAGGACTGTGGGAGGCTAGGATCTGCAGCTTGAGGTGCTTGAACATCTGGCAGAACTTCCAGAGACCATGTGCATCCATACATGAGCGATGGCGGAATCCATCCAGGCTACGGGTGCAGCCATGTCTCTGATGTGTGCATGCAAGGCCTCCTCCATTGAGAGATTGGCGCCCCTCATCCCCTCATGAAGAGCCACATCCAGCATTTCACCCAGGGGATGCCAGTGATGCCTGCTGATCTCATGCTATCGCTACCTCCATGAGATCTATGGAGTAATGGCTGGGCGAGAGTGGTGGGTGGGGGGGGGGGGGGGTGGTGGGGGGAGCAAGGCACCTGAGGTCACTGCCAGGTCCTCAGACTCCTCAGAGGAGCAGGGAGGGACAAGTGTGTCTTGAAAGGATAGAGGAGAGACTGCCTGCAGCATCTGGGGACTCCTCTCAGGGTGCTCTTGGCGTGGACGTCAGGACCTTATCCCCTCCTGTCAGTGACACCAGCGCTTCACATAGCCACGAAGACAGAGGCCCTCAATATGCCGGGGCCCTCAAGCAGCCCATGGACGACCGCCAAGGTCATCGAAACCCACAGAACAAAATGGTCAGCATCCTGCCTCCACTTCAGCTGACAGCACAGGGGGAGCACCATGTAGGAGTGCATATAAGCGATTTAGCAGACCACCTAGCTGCACTTGGGGTCCACAGGTTTTTTTTATGCACACAACCTTGCAAGGTTAGTGTTTTCAATTAAATGTGGAATGGTGCAAGGTGAGAGGAATCCTTTAATTTTTTTTGTACACTGCTCTGTATATACAAGTGCCACTTCCGAGATAGCACTCAAGTGATATAATCCCGCTGTGCTGGCAAGTTTGTCCCTGCTCCTGATTGCTACTTCCGCTGCTCACGTAGTTCCGCCCTCCCTGTCAGCCCATGCTGCCATTCACCATGGCTGCCATCTGGAACCAACATTGATCTCCCGCTAATCCACTGCTTCCTTATACCTAGTGATGCTCTGAAGTCCTGTTGTTCTCATGTGCCCATCAAAAAATCAGAAAACCCTGGTAAAATAGGAGTAGTTTAACAGGCGTAATTACATTTCCACCATGTATCAGTGCACGGCTCTCCCGCCAGCCCAGCCGCCCTTCGTAATATCTGGTTGCATCGTAAAGACATTGGGCTTCCCATCTGATGCTTTTTGTTCATTGTATCTCCTGTGGCTCTTAAAATGGACTTTTGCCTTTAAGTTGGTGCCTGGTAATGCTGGATGTGCATTTCACATGTATTTCACAGTGGAAATTGGGTATATCATTGGTATGATTCACTGGATATGACTGTGTCATTAAAGCCCTATTTCTACACGCCTGCCCATAGTTGGGCAGGCACATCAGCAGAAGTAGCAATACTGGAAAATTCACCGAGTTAAAACTGTGTCTGCCTAATGTATCCTCACCATATTTTCTGCCTCTGCCTAAAATTGGGTAGTATTCAGAATTAAATTTACCCATCTGTTTTGATTGCAGTGAGATAGTATGCTGATGTGGTTTCTTGTTCATTAATAATGAAAAGGTAATTAATATTTACCCTCAGAATAATTGCTATCAGAGATAGTGATTAGCTTGTTCAATTTAATCCAAATTGGCCACAGCTCATCAAACTCCAAGTCAGATCCAAAATGCTAAAATTGAAATCAATAATACAAATGAAAACCTGTCTCCACTGCTGAGCAGATATGTGCATGGGTGGCGGCGTATTTCTTTTTCAACCTTTTTGTGCTGGAGAAACAGCTTAAAAAGCAGAATTGAAGATAACTGGAGATCATTTTGATCTAGCCAGATCTGAATTGTGAGAATTTTTTGTCAAATGTCCCAAAAGAAATTCTGACATTTTTCAGCAACTTGCATCATCATTTCTGTGCTTTGCAAAAAAAAAAATTAAAAAATGACTTCACTTTTGAATATCCTAAAGTGGTCTTTTCTTCATTGACATAGTATCATTAAATTTACTTTAGGATATCCGTTGCAGAGCATGGGTGATTGCACAAAATGACATATTGATCACATATTGTGAATGTTGCATTAGTTCTCTTGTTTCTCTTCCCTGCTCTGCTGAGATTGCAACTCCACAGTAGTTGGCAGTTTATCACTGTGGCATGTGTGGTTTACTGTGAAAAATTTTCATCTAATAACTTGGAAACATTTTAGATCAAGACGACGACACTGGAAGACAGGGTGCACAATGGCACTGAACGTATTATAGACAAGCTGCTGGGAAAAAACTGTAGGCCTTATACCCTTACTGGAGAAGGAGCTATTTAGCATTATGTGTGTGCTTCTATGAGTTGTCAGCTAGTTGAATATCGGTTGCGCTGAAATTTTACCACAGCTTCGTATTCTCTGCAGTCATTTATTATAGTCTGTATTTTTGATTTTTGGACAGCAGTTTATTTTGCACACACATTTAATAGCAACTGTCATGCATATTGCTTTCCCTTCGGTGGATGTAAAAGATCCCATGGCACTAATTGAAAAGAGCAGAGGAGTTCGCCCTATGTCCTAGCCAAGATGTATCCCTCAACCAACACTACCAATGACAGATCATCTGATCATTTATCTTATTGCTGTTTCTAGGACCTTGCTGTGTACAAATTGGCTGCAGCATTTCTCTACATTTACAATAGTTACATTTCTGAAGTAATTAATTAACTGTGAAGTGCCTCGGGATGTGTTAAAGATGTGAAAGGTGCTATATAAGTTAACCACCACCTTCTCAAGGGCAATTAGGGAAGGGCAATAAATGCTTGCCTAGCCAGCGACAGCCGCATCCCATGAACGAATTAAAAAAGTTATTTTTTTACCTTTCTAATTATAATGCATGCACATTTGGTGTACGCTTATTTGACAGCAGGTGCAGTGCAAAGTTTACTTTTTTAACCCAATCCTACAGCAGTTCTTTCCTCAGTTGGAATTTATTGAGTACTTTCTCTGGTGCCCAGACAGTCAGAAAGAATCAATATGTGCTGAATATGTTCTGATTCTTCCAAGTATATACAACCATGTTGCACCTCATTTATAAATCGACCTTTAGAACTTTGGATTACTTCAATGTTATTGTACAAAGTAGAGCATATTTGATTAAATTAACACTCATGGCAATAACAGGTTTACTAAAAATTATGATTATCTGTATCCAGTGGACTGCTTTCAAATTGCAGTTTACTGGCTTTTAAAAGACAACAATAGCAATACCTAGTCAGTACGACTTGATTTACCTTGTCCCTGCTTCTGCATGTCATCCTTGTAGCCTTGCATTGAGGGTTTTGGCACTTCACCAGAATAAATAAGCTCTCTTCCAGGAATCCGATCAATTCCTAGCCCGCTGTACTCTGCTTATCTGGCTGGTAGAAATGCAGACTTTTTTTTTTAAACAGTTTTTATACTTCTCTTGCAAAACTGTTGTACACAAGTGGTGGGATTCAGAGTCAGCTGCTATGTCCATTTTATTTTTAAACAGATTAATGCAAATGTTCTTTTGAAATGCTCTTTTCTGTTTATCCTACAACTAGATTTGTAATATGGAACACAGAAGCAGGAGTAGGCCATTCAGCCCATCGAGCCTGCCCCGCCATACAATATGATCATGGCTGATCATCCACTTCAATGCCTTTTCCCCACATTATCCCCATATCCCCTTACGTCATTTGTATTTAGAAATCTGTCAATTTCTGCTTTAAACATACTCAATGACTGAGCTTCCACAGCCCTCTGGGGTAGAGAATTCCAAAGATTCACAACCCTCTAAGTAAAGAAATTTCTCCTCATCTCTGTCCTAAGTGGCTTCCCCCTTATTTTGAAATTGTGTCCCCTGGTTCTAGACTCCCCAACCAGGGGATGTATATTTGCTACATCTACTCTGTCGGTCTCTTTGCGTATTTTGTAGGTTTCAATGAGGTCACCTCTCATTCTTCAAAACTCTAGAGAATACAGGCCCAGTTTCCCCAATCTCTCTTCATAGGATAGTCCTGCCATCCCAGGAAAAAGTCTGGTGAACCTTCATTGTACTCCCTCTATGGCAATAATATCCTTCCTAAGGTAAGGGGACCAAAACTGCACACAGTACTCTAAGTGCGGTCTAACCAAAGTTCTATACAATTGAAGCAAGACTTCACTACTCCTGTACTCAAATCTTCTTGCGATAAAGGCGAACATACCATTTGCCTCCCTAATTGCTTGCTGCACCTGACTGTTAACTTTCAGTGACTTATTGACAAGGACACTCAGGTCCCTTTGTACATCTACACTTTCTAATCTCTTACTATTTAAGAAATACTCTGCAGATCTGTTCCTCCTACCAAAGTGGATAACCTTACATTTTTCCATATTATATTCCATCTGCCACATTCTTGCCCACTCATTAAGTCTGTCCAAATCCCCTTGAAGCCGCTTTGCATTTTCCTGACAACACACATTCCCACCTAGTTTTGTGTCATCTGCGAACTTGGAAATACTACATTTGGTCCCCACATCCAAGTCATTGATATATATTGTGAACATTGTGGATAGTATAGAATTGAAGATGTCAACTAGAAAAGTAAGTGTAAAGCACAACAACTAGCCATTTATTATCTAATATAAATGGAGAGTTATCTTCAAATTCAGAAGTATTGCACCTGTAGGTGGAGCGGTAAATCTGATAGCTCAGATTTTCTTGTCTAAATAAATACTGCTGTTTATGCACAAATGGTACAGCAACTTCAGGTGAGGAGCAGATGTATACACAATTATACAAATGTTGCTGTGTGAGTTGCATTGCTCTGCTGTTAACATCATGGAAATGACATCTCACTGTCTGGCTCACCATTGAAATATATTAAATGGTGTAAAGTTGCCGTATTTGCACAGTAGATACAAACTGAAGCTGCCACAAAAAGTTAAGTCTTGTCCATTTTAGTCTAAGTACCCTTTTAACAATATGATAAGTGTTAATTGCTGTCAAACAACCTCTCTGGCACTGAAAATTAACCACTACAAGTGTGGAGTCGCATTCCTTTCTGTTTCAGTTGTTGGAAATTTTAAAAATATAACATTTTAAATTAAACCTTTTCTTTAACTTTTCATGTTTCTTTTTGCTCTCATAATCCAATCTTTGTTTCCTTTTTATTTCTGTTTCTGTACCTGATTTGACATTAAACTCACCTAGTCGAATTTACACTTCCTTCTCGGTCCTTGTACTGTTAATTTCAATCTTTCAATCTAATTGGTTTCAAGAGATTACACAGTTGCTTGCCCTGTTTCACTGTAATCAGCTCACACCTACAGCAACTTGTCACGTAAAAATTTAAAAAACCTAAATGTCAAATGGAAAGCCTTGTTATTGGCAGATCCTGTTAGATGCCCTGCTACAGCAAAATTTGGTCCAAAGTTTTGTTGGATCCTACATTATGTGGTGACCCTAACTGAACTCAGGACTCACAACCATCAGCCTCTTGGGTTAAAATTGTATTCCTCGCATACTTGCTGAAAATAGCTTTTTTTCACCCCACCCCAACTCTTCACTGGCTACAGTTGCCTCTCACAGGCTTTGTTACTCCTTTTACAGTAACACCACGCCCTGCTTAGATTTCTTCTCTGTCACTGGCTGGTTTTTAAATGCCTCATTCCCCTTACCGCCGCAGATCGTAAGTTCCCTTTCTTAGCACTGCCTTATTTCCTTTCTGCCCTTCTTGCTCCTCCTTCACAATGCTGCTGCCTTCTCCTCCACTGCTCTTCTTTCATCACCTTTTCCTGCATTCACTCTCTATCCTATTTTCTTTCCTCTCCTTGCTCCCCATGTTGGTTTCATTATCTCTTTCCCCACTACCGCCACCCACCCCCCACCACCCCCCCCCCCGCCAGTTGATCATGACTACTTATGTGCAACATCACCAGAGATTGGCTAGTATGTATTTATTTAAATCGCCTCTTCCTTATAGATATTCCCGGCTTTGGCCTTCTGCCTTCCATAGTCATATGGCTGAGATTGTGAGTTTGCTGTATGGTTAATTATGTAGACTTCAATAATCTGTGACAGATTGGATGTTATCATGTTGGAGTTCCATGTTGCATTTTTTTCAAATGTTTTCCTTCCTTCCCATTTGTGTGTGTGCATAACCATAACGAGCAAAACCTGTCTCAAAAATGCTGATAACAAGTAACTGCACAAAGTACAGTTGGACGCAGGTTTATAAGTTAACTGTTAGTTGCTCTTAATATTCTTTCAGTTGTATTTAAGTAGGGACAAAACAAATGCATGGAAATGTAAAGCAGGGTAGAAGCATTAAAAGCACGATTTATTTTGATTTTTGACTCAATATTTAGGGTATTTGAATATTACCAATGCATCTTCTTAAATCTACTGTTGAGAAAATGTCCTTTTTATGGAAAAGTATGCTTTACCTTTTGGAAATTAATTTTTTTCTCATATTTTAAAACCTACTTCTCCCAGTAAGAGCAGGTAATCTATTGCTGGGAGGAAAAAAATTTTTTTTAATGGCCTAATAGCTAATAAATTCAAATTTGAGTATTCCAGTCACGGTTGCAGGCAGTAAATTTGGAATAGTACACATTTCTTCCAAATGCTATCTTCCACTCCACCCACTCCAGCTGTTGGTTCAACTCAAGATGTATTCAGAACTTGCACCCCTGAAAAACTTTGAGTTTTGTGATTAAACAAGTGCGTTCTGTTTAAAAGAGTAGTGGAGTTAAAACAGTGCTGGCATCCTATAAGAAATAATTGGATACTATAAGCAGGGACTTTAGGCTGCTTGTGGATTGATGAAATAAGGTGGGCAGAATAGCCTTCCTCATTCTTAATTATGCTGTGACATGTTTTGCAATATTCCCAAAGAGATGCTTAATCTCATATATACTCAGCCTGCATGGATGCTATTATTATGGATGTCCTGGAAATAAGTTGAGCACTTTATCATAGCCTATCTCTCATGTATGAGAGAATTACAAGTAAAATGGTAAATTCATTGAATTATAACGTATATTCAGTACTTTAAATGCAATGAGGCTGCCCTTTCCCAGACTAAAATAGATTGTTGTTAACATCTCTTAAGGCTTATTTATGGGCCAATTTCTGTGACCAACATCCAAATACAGGCCACCCATAAGGATGATATTGATGTGACTAAATTGCAACATCGGGCAGTCAATGAATGTGGGGACTCAGTAACTATAGTCTTGAATGTGATTATGCACCATAATATTTTCTTTCTTTCTTTCTTTCCATCCATCCTTCGATCTATCCATCTATCTAAAATCTGAACAGGTCTTATCCTCCCACTAAACAGGCCTTAACACTCAAAAAAAATCAGATGATGTTTTAGGCTGAGCATGTGAACTGTTCCTCAATGAAGACTGCCTAACAATTTGTATAAATTGTATAAATTCAGTCAAATTATCTGGTGTTTGCTCAGCTTACAATTCTTTCATAAAGACTTGAAGCACTTTGTCATTCCAAGTTAATAAAACATTTCCAGAGAGTTTATTTTCGTTGTTTAGGAATGTCCTAGTGTCTCCATATCGTAGGCTCAACACTCTTCAGCTGCTTCATCAATGACCTTCCTTCCATCATAAGATCAGAAGTGGGATGATTGCATAGTGTTCAGTTCCATTTGCAACTTCTCAGAAACTGAAACAGTCCATGCTTGCATGCAGCAAGACCTGGACAACATTCAGGTTTGTGCTGATAAGTGGCAAGTGACATTCATAGCACACAAGTGGCAGACATTGACAATCTGCAACAAGAAAGAATCTAACCATTTTCCCTTGACTTTCAATGGCATTAATATTGCTGAATCCCCCACCATCAATAGCCTGGGGATCAGCATTGACCAGAAACTTAACTGGACCATCCATATAAATGCTGTGGCTACAAGAGCAGGTCAAAGGCTGGGAATTCTGGGGTGAGTAACTCACCTTCTGATTCCCCATCATTGACAAGGCACAAGTCAGGAGTGTGATGGAATACTGTCCACTTGCCTGGATGAGTGCAACTCCAACAATACTCAAGAAGCTTGATACCATCCAGAACAAAGCAGCCCGCTTCATTGATCCCATCCACCACCTTCAATATTCACTCACTTCACCACCGCGCACAGTGGAAGCAGTGTATACCATCTACAAGATGCACTGCAGCAACTCACCAAGGCTCCTTTGACAGCACCTTCCAAACCTGTGACCTCTACCACCTAGAAGGACCAGTGCAGCAGGCACATGGGAACATCATCAACTGTAAGTTCCTCTCCAAGCCACACACCATCCTGACTTGGAACTATATCACTGTTCCCTCACTGTCGCTGGGTCAAAATCCTGGAACTCCCTTCTTACAGCATTGTGGGTGTACCTATACCCCAAGGACTGCAGCGTTTCAAGAAGACTGCTCACCACCACCTTCTCTAGGGCAATTAGGGATGGGCAATAAATGCTGGCCTTGCCAGTGACGCCCACATCCCATGAACAAATTTTTAAAAATCACCACCTTAAACATTCACTTCCTCCACCAATGGTGCACTTTTACAGGAGTGTACACCATCTACATGATGCACTGCAGCAACTCACCAAGGCTCCTTCAACAATACTTTATAAACCCACAACCTCTTCCACATAGAAGAACGAGGACAGCAGATGCATGGAAATACCACCACCTGCAAGTCCCGCTCCAAGTTACGCTGTTCCTTCACTGTTGCTGGGTCAAAATCCTGGAACTCCCTCTCTAACAGCACAGTGGGTGTACCTACAGCACATGGACTGCAGTGATTCAAGAAGGTGGCTCACCACCACCTTCTGAAGGGTAATTATGGATCGGCAATAAACGCTGGCCTTGCTAGCGAAGCCCACATCCCATGAATGATGAATAAAAAAAAGGATTTAATTTCTGTCTCTGTTAAAACCATGTTTAATTCCTTTTCCCTCATATCATCTTTATGTTGTGGTTTGCAGTTCTTTTGTGTTGAAACCTGCCTTTTAGTTTACCTTAGTTGTGCCTTAGTTTTGCTTGTACTGCAAGCTGAGACATGCCACCAGAAGCTGCATCATGGTTGCGTCCACAAGTTTGCTAATGGAATTGGCCACCACTTCCACTCTAGAATAGATGAGCTTCAAGCTCTTTACAAAACCCTGTGCCAAGTTGGTGCTGCACTCCTCTATACACTTTGATGTTGACTGCAGGCTTTCTGGCAGGCCTGCCAATGCACTCAGCATCTCATTGTGCATGCTTACACCATCTGCAGCTTGTAAATCAGAAGAGATTGTGGGATGAGTGGAAAATGGGATGTGAGAAGGAGGACTAGGTATGAGGATACCATCATCTTTGATGGTTTCAGCCCTGCCAATGGCCACAGCCTCATTCATGACCGCTTCAGAGATAGAAGCCAGTATCTCCGCTACCGAGTACGAGTATGCAGCCGTATCTGTTCCACGCCAGTTGGGTAGTGCTGCCTCCGCTTACACGCCACCTTGTCCTGCAAGAGAGAGGGGAGTTTGTTAGTGAGTGTGGTGCCATGTGTTTGCGTGGTGTGACTTTCATGGTTGAATAGCTGGCAGTGTGTACAAGCAGTGAGTATGTGTGTGTGAGGCTTGTAGCAGTGCTAAGTATGTGAGGGTGAGGTGAAGCTGTGAATGTTAGGTTTGAGGCCTGATTGAAATAGATTGTTGGTAGGTGAGCAATGTGGGTGTGAAGCATTGAGCAGTGTTTGAGGCTAATGGTGCAGCTGGTAGGATATGACTTTGGAGGATCAATTCATTGACCTTCACGACTCACGTGAGGCCAGTGAAATTTCTTGCAGCACTGCATCCAGGTCCTTGGCTAGACTGCTGGCATTGACCACCACATTGAGTACCTGTTCCACTGTTTTTGCAAAGTTTATCTGGAAGGCCTCCTGGTGCCCTGTGGATAGATGACATCTCTCCTTTTTGTCACCTCCTGCACCAAGGCCTCCAGGGCAGCCACGGAAAATCTCGGATGCACTCTCAGTGCTATATTATTTCAATATTCAGTATTCTGTACTTCAAAATCACATTTACAATGACTTGCAGCAACTCTTCCAGCACAGTGCATCTCCGCTTTTAATAGGTGCAGGTTAGCTTTAGGTCATGCATGCATCTCATGGTTCTGTACCCCCTGCTCAGGCATGCAGCTACTTAACAGCGGGGTTAGCACTGGCTACACACTCCAATCAGCTGCATCAGAAGCAATAGGTACTGGATAATCCTACATCATGAGCCCTGCGCCTGTTTTCGGGCCTTGTTCATGTCATGGCCGATGTTTTAACATTACTGGCATCCAGTGGATTTTAGCAAACAAAACAACTTGCTAATCTGGTCAATTCAAGTAAATATATGGTATAATAGCATTGCCAATATGATAAAGGCTCTTTTTTAACCAATAAAACGCAATCAAACGCAATCATGAAAGCCCGAGAGTCAGAATTGGAATAAAATCCCTGTGTTAAATTCAGCATTTTCATGTTTTTGTTACCTTTTCTACATTTTCTAGAGATTAAACATTTGTGATTTGAACAGTGATATGCAGGGAATATGTATTATTTAATTTGCGTTGTATTGGCACACGGTTGTCATCAAAGGATCTTCCTCCCTAGTCACAAATCTTCGAGTTCAGATGGGGTAAAATAATGTGCCAGTGTGCAGGTGGGAGGCCTGCAGTGAGTTGGCAGGATTTCAGCAATTTTGACACTTAACCAGTAGTAGGTTTGGCATGCTGCCTGGCAATCAATGATCAGTCTTGGTTGGTTGCACAATTGATGTAGCTGGAGGCAGTTGGTGAGCAATTTGGTGATGATTATATGCCAGTCACATCACAGATGATTAGGGCAGAAAAGGTAACTGTTGGATGGATTGTGGGATCTATGAAACATTATGATTCTCTGTATGTAGAGCACAGCTTACAAACCTCTTTATGATTCTCACCTGTGGTATATACTGAAATGTCATTCATCTGCCTACTCTAACAGCATGTGTTCTTGCAGTTGGCAGATAGATTCCTCATGGTGAAAATTATAATCCGCTTGTATACAGAAAGCCCAATATCAGCTGCAACAATATTGTGACCAGCCAAGCATAGGCTTGTGTGTTAATTGATAATTGGCACATTTAGCTTAGTCGTGTAGTCAGAAACAGTTGGTGGTTTGGTTAATTAAAAAAGAAAACTGAGAAATTAGTTTTTCAGCGCAGTAATGTGAAAATGCAAATTTGGAATTAACGTTCTAAATCATTCAACTAACATGACTTCAAAATATCTTAAAAGCATATCATTTAACAATAGTGTTCAAGAGTTATTAATTAGAATTGTTCACACTTTTAGCTATCTTGCGATTTTTTAAAATTCACAATAAAATGCAATTAAATACATTGCTACTTGCTAAGACGCTGGGCTGGGTTTTCTGGCAGGCGCTGGGAACCCGACCATGGGCCCTTATGGGGGTCCTGAGCCTGCCCATGTTGTCATTGCGGTCATTGGCACAATTTTCTGGGAGGCGGCCTCCTAATTGCCCGCTTCTAAGCTCGCCGTCCAATTAAGGATGGCGGTCGGGTTCCTGAGGATGGAGGTCCAATCAGAGGGCTACGCGACCCGAACCCGACCAAACCTGACTACATATGACGGGTTTGGGTCAGGTCAGGTCTATATTCTGTGTGCAGCATTCAGGTCGGGTCAGGTTCGGGTTGGCTGTGGTCGGGTTTTGCTTTATATTGTTTTCTTTTCAATCTACATTTTGACACGATTTTTTTTCTGTGATAATAACATGCTTGATATTTTTGGGTCGGGCTGGGCATGAGAAAGATTAAAGGATTGGGGCCTGGGTCGGGATCGGGTTGGCTGTGGTTGGGATGGGCCCGGGTCAGGTTTTAATTTTATACCCGAGCCAGGCTTTACCACAGCGATGTCAGGCCAGCAGCCCCATGGGGAGAGGTGGACGCAGGAGACAGGCAGGCGAGTGGAAGGGCACCTCAACATACAGGTTCCATCAGTTGCCTGCATTGATATCATCATATAAAGAGGCCTGAAGCTGATCAGGCCATTGGGATGGAGGGAAAGCCCCTCCACAGGAGTATTGATGGATATGGTTGTGGCCTTTCATCTCTGTGGCCCCCTCATTGGAGTATCAAGCCTCTGGCTGCGATGGTCACCCACTCGGCCTGTTGCCGGGAGGCCGCATCGAGTGTGTTGGCGACCTCTACACATGGCAGGGGACCACTCCGACGGAGGGAAAATACTGGCAGCGTTGCAAAATAGCCCCTAAGTGAGGCCTTAATTACTGTAATTGTCTGCCAGGCTCTGTGGAAAGGCAATCGTCCCAATTCCTAGTCCGCCCCTGGGAAAATTCCCCGGAGGCGGGAATGCATGGGGAGCCATCCTGATGTGGCTCCCCGCCCATATTTTCCTGGCCACCCGTCTCCCAATTCCTTCCTGCCGTCTCCAACCCCCTCTCCACAGGGCCAGGAAAATCCCAATGTATGGCCCACAGTTATCTGCCGGGTGTCAATTCGTCTTCAGTTTTGAGTCATCAAGCCCAGGGTCTCCTAAACACTGAGCCCATAAAGTCCTCTGCTAATGGGGTTTGGATTTACGACTTTTCCACTATTTAAATTGGTGCCATCTATGTAGATCACACTTGTGCAGCACATCCTGCTACTTTAATCACAATTGTCTGTTGCCTACCCACCAATCCTATTGCTTAAGGAAGAGGCTAATCGATGTGCCCAGAATTCTTCTACAGCCCACTCCAAACAGCAGAAGTTGATATTGTTGATACAGTTTTCATTTCATCCTCCAATTCCACATTGATATTTCCTCCATATAGAAGATATAGACAATAAGCAGTTTTTCAAAGCAGTGATTCCGAGCACATTTTTTTTTGCCCTCTTTCATTTGAAGGTATGGGAACTCCTTTTCTTCTTAAATAAAAACAGAAAGTGCTGGAAAAACTCAGCAGGTCTGGCAGCATCTGTGGAGAGAGAAGCAGAGTTAACGTTTCAGGTCAATGACCTTTCATCAGAACTGGCAAAGGTTAGAAATGTAATAGGTTTTAAACAAGTTGGAGTGGAGGGAAGAGAACAAAAGGGAAGATGTGTGATCGGACAGAGGGCTGGAGAGATTAACTGACAAGGTCATGGGACAAAGGCAAAGAGAGTGTGCTAATGGTGTAGAATCAAAAAAAAATCAAAAGTTTAAGGCACAGAAAGAGGCCACTTGGCCCATCATGTCTGTGCTGGCTGAAAAACGATCCACCCATTCTAATCCCACGTTCCAGCATTTGGTCTGCAGCCCTGCAGCTTACGACACTTAAGGTGCACATCCAGACTCCTTTTAAATGAGTTGAGGGTTTCTGCCTCAACTACCCTTTCAGGCAGTGAGTTCCAGACACCCTCCCCCCCACCCACCCTCTGGGTGAATACATTTTCCTCCTCTCCCCTCTTATTTATGTACCAATCACTTAAAATCTATGCCCCCGAGTCATTGACCTCTCTGCTAACATGAATAGACCTTTCACCTCCAATCTATCCAGGCTCCTCAAAATTTTGTACATTTCAGTCAGATCTCCCCTCAGCCTTCTCTGTTCCAAGGAGAACAACCCCAGCCTATCCCATTTTTCCTCCTAGCTGCATTTTTCCAAGCCTGGCAACATCCTGGTAAATCTCCTCTGTACCCTCTCACTTGCAATTACATCCTTTCTGTAATGAGGTGACCAGAACTGCACACAGTACTCAAGTTGTGGCCTAACCAATGAGTTATACAGTTCCAGCATAACCTTTTTGCTCTTATATTCTATACCTCGGCTAATAAAGGAAAGGATCCATATGTCTTCTTAACCACCTTATCGACCGGTCCTGCTACCTTTGGGGATCTGTGGACATTCACTCCAAGGTCCCTCACTTCCTCTACACTTCTCAGTATTTTCCCATTAATCATGTATTCCTTTGCCTTGTTTGACCTCCTGAAATGCATCACCTCACACTTGAATTGGTTGAATTCCATTTGCCACTTTTCGGCCCATCTGACCAGACCATCAATATCTTCCTGCAGCCTGCAGCTATCCTCCTCGTTATCTACCACACAGCCAATCTTTGTGTCAGCTGCAAACGTCTTGATCATGCCCCTAAATTTATATCCAAATCATTAATATATATCACAAAAAGCAGTTGACCCAGCACTGAGCCCAGTGGAATGCCACTGGAAACAGCCCTCCAGTCGCAAAAACACCCGTCAATAATTACCCTTTGTTTCCTGCCACTGAGCCAATTTTGTATCCACCTTGCTGCATTTTCCTGGATCCCATGGGCTTTTATTTTTTTAACCAATCTGCCATGTGGTACCTTGTCAAAAGCCTTGCTAAAATCCATGTAGACCACATCAACTGTACTACGCTCAACTATCTTTGTGTCACTTCTTCAAAAAATTCGATCATGTTGGTCAAACAAGATCTTCCCTTAACAAATCTATGCTGACTATCCTTGATTAACCTGTGCCTTTCTAAGTGACAGTTTATCCTGTCTCTCAGAATAGATTCCAATAATTTTCCCACTACTGAGGTTAGACTGACTGGCCTATAATTATTTGGTCTATCCCATGTTCCCTTTTTAAACAAAGGCACAACTTTAGCAGTTCTCCAATCCTCCAGCACCACACCTATATCCAGTGAGGACTGGAAAATGATGGTCAGACCCTCCGCTATTTCCTCTCTTGCTTCTTTTAACAGCCTGGGGCACATTTCATCCGGCCCTGGTGATTTATCAACTTTCAAGGATGGTAATCCCATTAATACTTCCTCTCTCCCTATGTTTATCACATCCAATACTTCACACTCCTCCTCCTTAATTATAATATCTGCATCGTCTCTCTCTTTTGTGGAGACAGACGCATAGTATTCATTAAGAACCATACCAACATCCCAGTTAATATTGGGGTAGTTAAAATCCCCTACTATTACTGTCCTATTGTTCTTGCACTCTCAGAGACTTGCCTACATATCTGCTCTTCTATCTCCCTCTGTCTATTTGGTGGTCTATAGTACACTTCCAGCAGTGTGATTGCTCCTTTTTTCTTCCTTAATTCAATCCATGTGGCCTCATTTGATGAACCTTCCAACATATCATCCCTCCTCATAATTTCTTTGACAAAAATTGCCACTCCCCATCCTTTCTTATCCCTCTCCCTATTGCACCAGAATACCCTGTAACCAAGAACGTTGAGCTGCCATTCCTGTCCCTCCCTAAGCTATGTTTCCGTAATAGTTATGATATCATACGGCCAAGTGTCTGTCTGTGCCCTCAGCTCATCTGCTTTATTTGCTCTGCTCCTTGCATTGAAATAGAAACTCTTGAGCACTGCCAAACTCTTTTTTTTAAATTTTGTAACGATTTTTTCCAGACTCATCCATTAATTTTCTGCCTTCCATTTTCATTTCTGATTTTGTCCCAACTAAGTATACCTTCAGGTTCCCATCCCCCTGCCAAACTGGTTTAAACGCTCCCCAACAGCACTAACACAACGTCCCGCAAGGAATTCAGTCTCAGCTATGTTCAGGTGCAATCCATCTGGTCTTTACAGGTTCCATCTCCCCAAAGCCCGTCCCAATGTCCCAGGAATCTAAAGCCCTCCCTCCTGCAACATCTTTCCAGGTACGCATTCGTCTGTTTTATCCTTCTATTTCGATACTCACTTCCGCATGGCACTGGGAGTAATCTGGAGATGACTACTTTTGAGGTCCTGCTTGCTAATTTCTTAAGTAGCTCCCTAAATTATGTCTGCTGGACCACATCCCTTTTTCTAACTATGTCGTTGGTTCTGATGTGGACCATGACTGCTAGCTGTTCACCCTCCCCCTTCAGGATGCTCTGCAGCCACTCAGTGACATCCTTGACCCTGGCACTAGGGAGGCAACACACCATTCTGGATTCACATCTGCGGCCACAGAAATATCGGCCTGTTTCCCTGACTATTGAATCACCTATCACTGTGGCTCTTCCAGTCGTCCCTGTACCCCACTGTGCAGCTGAGCCACCCGTAGTGCCATGGACTTGGTTCTGGCTACAGTCTCCAGGTGGAGCATCATTTTCCTCAGTATTCAGAATTAAAAACCTGTTGAAGAGTGAGATGCACTGAGGGGTCTCCTGTACTACCTGCGTGGTTCTTTTTGACTGCCTGGTGGTCACCCATTCCCTCTCTCTCTGCATACTCTTAAGCTCACATCACATCAATAAACGTGCTATCCATGTAGTTCTCATCCTCACGAATGTACCGCAATGTTATCAGCTGTCACTCAAGTTCCAAAGCCCAGAGCTCAGGCTGCTGTAATTGACAACACTTCCTGCACTAATGGTTCTCCAGGATACGGGAAGCATCCTGGAGCTCCCACATAGCACAGGAGGTGCACTCTCGAGGTTGAAGCACCCCTGCCATTCCTTTATTTATTAGTTGACCCTTTGATACTGCTAAAAAAAAAAACCTTACCAATATTACAACCTTAGAATTATTAATAAAACCTTACTAGTACTCATAAATCCTATTAATAATTAATACAGTTCACTCGTTAAAATAAATTTTACTCAAAAAAGATAATACTCACCAGCTACTCACTTGTTCCTTATTATTAATACTTAATTTTTATTTGTTTTTAGTCTGCCAGTTGTTGAGACGCTATAACCCAGCTATTTACACATGCACCCTAACAATGGTGTACTAACCCAGTTATTTATAGATACTCTCTAACAGCAGTTACTCCCAACCAATCACCTTGCAGCTTTCCTGTGATGTCACTGCTTATTTGGTGTGAGAAAGACAAAGCATTAGTGCAGAGGGAGTGTTAATGACAGAATAATGAGCAGCCCTAGCCAAAAGCACAAACATTAAAAAAAAGTAGGCAGGCACATGGTAAAAAAAAGATGGAACAAAATAAAATAAAATTAAAATAATACGGGCCAGTCATGCTCCAAATTATTGAACTCAATGTTCAGTCCAATAGGCTGTAGCATGCCTAATCTGAATAATAAGTTGCTGTTTCTCTCTCCAGAGATGCTGCCAGACTTGCTGAGTTTTTCCAGCACTTTCTGTTTTTATTTCAGATTTCCAGCATCTGCAGTATTTTGCTTTCCTTTTTTTTAAATTTCTTTATCTGCCCAGAACATGCATCAGGCACAGCTGACAGAGGAGGTGGACTGTCTGAGTCTCAGTCCAAACCATGCTGACTTGGGTTGGCCATGCAAAGATATGTAAAAGTGCCCAGGGACAAGTCTCCAGACAAAATTTCCCTCTTCCTATATGGAAGTATCTGGCCTTGGCTTAGTACCTTCCCATAGCCAAGATAGGAATGCAATGGAATAAAGATCAATTTGCATCTTGCCACTGATTGGCTCCATTGTATTGCATCCATACTTCCCATTATCAATGACATGAAAGAGCAAGCTTGCATTTTTATATGTTGCCTTATCAGATCATCAAAGTGCCTCCTATTTGATGAATTGTTTTCTTTTAACTTTTTTGGCAAACATGACAGCCAGTTTACACATTGCAATATTGCTGTGGTTTCTGCATTTATATATATTTTTATTTTGGACATGCATAACAGTGTGCATACACTCAGAGATGTATTGTGAAGTCAAATGAAATGATCCAACACAAGAGTGTCCAACCTTATTGAAGCAAATGCATGGCATGTTTGCATTCAACTTTCTTTTAAAAAATAAGCCATGCTGCCAGTTCAAAGTTCAGGCTCCATATGCATAAGTTCCAACCCCCTCATGCTAGAACTCCCAGTACCTGCACTAAAAATCCAAACATTCCCCATGCTAAAGATCCAAGCCCCCATACCTAAGTACAACTCTTCACAATTACAAGCCTAGCCCTCTTAAACTAAGTGTCCAGTGCCTCTGTATGCTAAACATTGAAAGAAAAGAAAAAAGACTCGCATTTATATAGCGCCTTTCATGGCCTCATGATGTCCCAAAGCACTTTACAGCCAATGAAGTACTTTTGATGTGTAGGCACTGTTGTAATGTTGGAACCACGACAGCTAATTTGCACACAGCAAGCTCCCACGAATAGAAATGTGCAAACGATCCGATAATCAGTAATCATGATGTTGATTGAGGGATAATATTGGCCAGGACACTGGGGTAACCCTCCTCTTTTTTGATACAGTTTCATGGAATCTTTTACATTCACCTGAGAGAGCAGATGGGGCCTAGTTTTAACATCTCACCTGAAAGATGGCATCTCTGACCCTGCAGTGCTCCCTCAGTGCTGCACTGGCGTGTCAGCCTAGATTTTAGTGCACAAGTCTCTGGAGTGCTACTTCAACCCACAGCCTTGTGACTCAGAGGCAAGAATGCTACCTACTGAGCCACGGTTTACACATTCCCTTTCTCCCAAAAAAATCCAACCTACAGATAAAAAGAAGGAAAAGAAATCAGCCCAGCTATGCAGTGAAAGTGTTTTCTTCTTAAAAAACAATCCTCTGCTAGACTCGATACCAACCAAGGTTTTGATCAACCTGGCATGTAGGCTCTTCTCTTGCATAGGCTTGCATGGTCCATTATCATCTGGTCTTTTTTGTTATCCCACGTTTCACAAGGCTCTTTCAGCCTCTTTACATTTCCTGGGCATGGAAGGCATTTAGTCCAAGAAAGAAGCAATGTTTTTAAATCAATTAAGAAGCAGCTTTTCTAATCCCTAAGGCCCAGACGGTTTGAACTGCTCAAGGAAATCTTCATTATGTACAAGTGTTCAAACAAGAAAGGAAGCATAGGCTAGGTTAAAAAGGTTTGTAAGCTGGAATATGCCCTGCTGGTTGCATCTTCAATACAGCATATCTAGTATATCTGCTATTTTGTTTTGCGTTTAGATGCTGCAGAGTGAAAATGCATGAGTTACGTTGATGGGGTAGATTTTTATCTTCACCACCTGGGCAGTAATCTGGTGGGGCAGATCACACACCCTTTTATAGAACCGGCATTGATGGAGGGAAAATCTGGTGGGTTCTATAAAGGGTGAACAATATGGTTGCCACATTAGTGCCCAGACCGTGAAGATGACCTACTATCCTGCCATCTCTAATTGTTGCATTGCTACTGGAATCCTGAATTAAAAATTGAATCTCTAAAATATTTATTTGTAAAATTATAGAATGTTTATTCTGTACAAGATGTCTTAAGGTGGCCCAAGCGAGCATTTACATATATATAAAAAAACAAATTTTACATTATTGCATTTTGCTTTCCAGTACTTTTAGCTCTGGATTTGTTATGAGTAGAAGGTTTATTATGTGCTTTAGGCTATATCTCCTGTGTGTTAAACTTAGTGTTTAATGCTTCTTTCTCTCCTTGTGCTCGAAGCCATGCAGATGCATACACAGCCGGCCCTTTTTCCTAGTAGTTGATGAGTCACGGAAAAGCCTGCCTGCTGCACAACTTGGGACTGTTTAGCTTCACTTTATTTGTAGGCACTAGTCTCTGGCTCATCTAGTATAACTGCAACTTGAAGAGGCCTTCATGTTGTTGTATTTTGGATACAAATACAAACTGAGGTATTTAGCTGGTGGTGATGCATATGCTAAATAGCGATATGCACTTGGAGGTTAATTTGATGGAACAGCACTAGTTTATCTCACCAGTTTGTTTGACAAATGGGAGACATTAGGGATGGTGATGTGAAGTAAATATCATGAATTCTAATTTGTGGCATTAATGTGAGAAGGTGGCACAATATTTATTGCACAATTTCAGGGTAAGGTGCTTTAACATTGAGGTATTATACAATATTTATGCTTTTGCAAGAAGAGCCTACTTTGCTTAAAAAAGGATTTATATCCCACATCCATTTTCACAATTTTTTTCTTGTATAAAGAAGTGACTGATATGTTGATTTGACTAAGCACTGACTACTACATTACAGGAAGTTCTCGTTAAAATTGAGAATTTGTTGCGAAGTAGTTATGGTACTACTGAGGAAGTTGCAGAAATTGCTCAGATTTTGTGATAGGAGTGATGGTGAGGCTCCAGTGCTCACTTATTGAAGAGTAAATCAGGCAGCAACTTCCGAAATCCACACATGTGCGTTTTGTTACAACCAGGTGAGAAAGGTGTCTAGGGGTCTTTTACTGTCTTCACCTGGTCTTACTGTGACAGGGTTTTAATTTTTAACACACTGTGTTTTGAGCTCCCCCTTGGTGAATCCTTGTTCACCACTTGCTAATTATAAGGCAAAGAAATGAGAACACCAGGTTTTCTAAGGCTTAAAAAACAAAAGTGTAATTTATTAAACCTTTAACTTAAACTCTAATTCGGTTAATGCCTACGGATACACGCCGCGCCCCATGCTAGCATGCATACGCGATACGCACATGTAAATAGAGACAGAAAAGAGAAGAAAAATAAAATGGAGAGGTTTGAGGCAATTGCTGAAGAGGGCTTTTTGTTACTCTGCTTCAAGCTCGCTGTAGTGTCCTTTATTGTAGGTAGTCTTGCTTTTCATTGGGGCCCAGTATTCTTCCTAAACCTTGTTCACTGTCGGAGACTTTTCTTTCTTGGGCTTCATATGTCTTCAATGGTTTCTGAAGCTGGTGAGATCGAGATGAGCACAGACAGGAGACAGGTGTTCTCAGTCCAGGAGAAAATAGCTTTCAGTTTTAACCATGTGGCCAGTTCAAATTCAAAAAACTTCAACAGTCAATTAACCATGTGACTGAACTGGTCTGACCATGACTGTTTGTGTATTCAGCCATCTTCAAAGTCTGGTAATCAAAGATCTATTGTGGATTAAATTGAAGCAGGGAATAACCCTTTTGTCCTTTGAAGTACTGTCTGTTGATATGCTATTGTCTCTGTCCAGCCCAATCTCCAATTGTTTTTTAAAGCAAGTTCTTTCTTCACCAACAACAGTCCAAAATCAATGTTCATGTGGTGAAATTAATTTTCCTCATTCTTGGCAGGTGGGAGGCTTGCCTGACACCTCCACACCCTTTGTTCTCTGGGACACTCCTACCTGCAGGTATTTGTGCAGACTTGACTGCACTCTCCTGTGACACGTCGACTAGGTGAGGCATCACACTCACGGTTTCTCTGCCCCCTAGAGGTATTTCTTTGTCTCTGCAGGTTCGTGTAAATGCTCACTGAGGTCTGCCTGTCCGAGACTTTCTTTGGAAAGTTAGGAGACCCAGGCAATGAATTAAATGGATTTTCCCTAGCTGAGGCTCAGCGAGCTGACCCGGTATTGTGAGAGTTAGCACAGGCTGCCCAGTCTGAAAGTGAAGCAGAGGGAGTCCCTGATTGCTACTATTTAAAAAATGAGCAACTCTTGTGGGGTGCTTCTCGAGTCTGCATTTACATAGAAAGATGTGGGGTCTAACTTTTCAAATTTTTCGGGCTTGGCTGGCCAGACAGCAGAGGCTTACATCTGGGATTCTTCCCGGACTTCCCTTAACCTGCCCTCTTGGTCACTTTTTTCCCTTCTCTTTCTAACCTTTTGCCAGCCATGTGCCTGCCTGTCCCCTTTTGTTCCCGTTGGGGTTCCCTTACAGTTCACCAGCCCTCTGCTGGAGGGTGCTCCGAACACCAGTACAGGACGAAGGGGTGCAGGTTTCACTGTAGGTTGGGGTTTCCCTTCAAACTGGCACATGTGGCAACTCCTGCAGTACTCCACCACATCGTTGTGGAGTTTTGGCCAGTCAAACTGCTGTCTTGTGCGGGCTTTGGTCTTTTGTGTTCTGGGATGTACAGCTATGGTAGTCTCGTGGGCCTTTCTTAATATTTCTCCCCAGTACCTCTGTGGCACCACTAACTGATGACTACTGCCAACTCCTTGCCCTCAGGTCTGTGAGGAGAACTCCATTTACTTGTTAGTACCTCATTTTTTAAATAGTAGCAATCAGGGACTCCCTCTGCTTCACTTTCAGACTGGGCAGCCTGTGCTATCTCTCACAATACTGAGTCAGCTCGCTGAGCCTCAGCTAGGGAAAATCCATTTAATTCATTGCCTGGGTCTCCTAACTTTCCAAAGAAATTCTCGGACAGGCAGACCTCATGATCATTTTCCTGCAGTGCCAATGCAGTCTCCTCTGGGGGAGCTGGTTTGATCATGGCCTGATCAACTACACATTCAGGGACTCTGCAGGGGACCGTCTGCTGCCCCTGTCCTGTCTCTCTGACTGCCTGCAGTCTTTCCTTCACAACTGAGGGGGCTACCACCTTCACTCCTGTCAAATCATTACCTTGGAGCAGGTCAACCCCGTCAACAGGCAAGCGAGGGGCAATCCCTAGGGTCACTGATCCCGAAACTAGATCGCACTCCAGGTGCACCCGGTGTATAGGTACAGGCATACACTGCCCTCCAATACCATACACCACCATTCTGGTGCTCACTGCACTCTCCGGGGGAAAGGTCAGGCCTTTTCCCAGTAAAAGGGATCTAGTGACCCCTGTGTCCCCGAGAATTACTATGGGCTTGCTTGCCCCACTTGAGGGATATGGGAATACTTTCCTTTCAAATACAAAACCCTGATAACCTTCAGGAAACCCATTAAATTTTCCTGCACTGGCCTAGTAAGCTTCCTGGGTTGCACTCGTACTGCAGTTAAAGCCATAGCTTGTTCTGTGTTTTCCATCAGGGTCCCATCTTCACTGAGTGGGTGTGCCCTGATTAACCATATCAGTTTTCCCTTTAGTTTCCAGCAAACAAAAGAACAAAGAACAAAGAACAGTACAGCACAGGAACAGGCTATTCGGCCCTCCAAGCCTGCACTGATCTTGATGCCTGTCTGAACTAAAACCTTCTGCACTTCCGGGATCCATATCCCTCTATTCCCATCCTATTCATGTATTTGTCAAGATGCCTATTAAACGTCACTATCGTACCTGCTTCCACCACCTCCCCCGGCAGCAAGTTCCAGGCACTCACCACCCTCTGTGTAAAGAACTTGCCTTGCACATCCCCTCTAAACTTTTCTCCTCGCACCTTAAACCTGTGTCCCCTAGTAACTGACTCTTCCACCCTGGGAAAAAGCTTCTGACTATCCACTCTGTCCATGCTACTCAGAACTTTGTAAACCTCTATCATGTCGCCCCTCCACCTCCGTCGTTCCAGTGAAAACAATCTGAGTTTATCCAACCTCTTCTCATAGCTAATACCCTCCAGACCAGGCAACATCCTGGTAAACCTCTTCTGTACCCTCTCCAAAGCCTCCACGTCCTTCTGGTAGTGTGGCGACCAGAGTTGTACGCAATATTCCAAGTGTGGTCTAACTAAGGTTCTGTACAGCTGCAGCATGACTTGCCAATTTTTGTACTCTATGCCCCAACCGATGAAGGCAAGCATGCCGTATGCCTTCTTGACTACCGTATCCACCTGCGTTGCCATTTTCAGTGACCTGTGGACCTGTACGCCCAGATCTCTCTGCCTGTCAATACTCCGAAGGGTTCTGCCATTTACTGTACACTTCCCACCTGTATTAGATCTTCCAAAATGCATTACTTCACATTTGTCCGGATTAAACTCCGTCAGCCATTTCTCTCCCCAAGCAGTGAGCTTTCAAATGCCCTGCTTTATTACAATCGAAGCACACAGGTCTCCGGGTCTCCCTCTTGCTCATAGCACCTTCCTTTTTGGCTGTAGGCGGGCTCCCCACTTTCTTTTCTCTTTCAGGACTGCCTTGGGGGATATCACCTCCCAACCCTTTGTCCTTTTCAGATTTGTGGGGGGGATTAGGAAATGTTCTCCCCTGGGAAACTGACTTATAAATTAGAGCAAACTCATTGGCCAGAATGGCCGCTTGCCGGGCTCCCTGAACCTGCTGCTCCTCTACATGCATCTTTGCAGAGAATGGGAGAGAGTTTTTAAATTCCTCTTTTTAAAGCCCTCAGCCACTGCTCAATAGCCAGCTGCTTACTTCTTTCAAACTCCAGATAAGTTTGATTGGCTTATTTTTTGAGGGTTCTAAACTTTCGGCGATAGGCTTCAGGTACTAATTCATATGCCCCAAGGATAGCATTTTTGGTCAGTTCATAATTTGATGAAATCTCTTCTGGCAACAATGAATAAACCTCATGCACATTTCCGGTTAGTTTGCTTTGCACTAAAGGAGACCAGGTCTCAGCTGGCCATTTTAGCTGCCTTGCCAGTTTCTCAAAGGACACAAAAAATTCTTCCACATCTTCCTCTCTGAATGTTGGAATTAATTGAGCGGGTTTTAGCAATCTTGTACCCAGCCCTGAATTCTGCTCCTACATATTGACCATGCTTTCACTGGGGTTACTCTGTCACCCCCTAGTTAACTCAAGTTGCCTTAGCTCTCTTCAGATACTTTCCGGAATATTCTTTCTCTGTCTCTCTCTCCTTTCTCTCTCATTCCTTCTCCTGTCTTTCATTTTATTCACCTTCCTTTTGGAAGGCTCTCTCTTTCTCCCTCTCCTGCCTCTCTGTTTTTCCTGTCTCTCCCTTTCTCTTTCCCTGTCCTCTAATTCAAGTTTCTTTTGTTCCAATTTATCTTTGCTCACAATACCCTCTCTGGGTCTACTTCTAACACTGCTTCTGCTTCTTCAGATTCAAGGGAAAAATGGTGGGCCACTAGCCTTAGGAGTTCAGACTTCCTAGCCTTGCCACAAACAGTGATTCCACACTGCTCAGACATTTTCCTCAACTCCTCCATAGCCAGTGCTTTTAACTTATCCCAAGTTACTTACCCTGGCTTGGAGAGCTACTAGCTTCAGTTGCAGACATGCTAGTATTCAATCACACTCAACCACAAGAAAACCTGTATTAATCTTGCTCTTTTTTGATTTGGAACAATTTGGCTTCCCACTGCCAATCTCTCTCGTTCATCAGTGGGTAAAATCTCGGACACTAGCACCCAAATTTCTGTTACGTCCAGGTGAAAAAGGTCTCTCGGAGTCTTTTACTGTGTTCACTTGGTCTTATTGTAACAGGGTTTTAATTTTTAACACACTGTGTTTTGAGCTCCCCCTTGGTGGATCCTTGTTCACCACTTGCCAATTATAAGGCAAAAAAATGAGCATACCAAATCTTCTTCGGTTTAAAGAAGAAAAGTGAAATTTATTAAAACTTAAACTCTAATTTGGTTAACACCTACGGATACACGCTGTGCCCCATGCTAGCATGCATACGTGATACACACATGTAAATAGAGACAAAAAAGAGAAGAAAAATAAAATAGAGAGGTTTGAGGCAATCTCTGAAGAGGAGTTTTTTGCTGTGCTTTGAGCTCGCTGTAGTGTCCTTTATGTAGGTAGTCTTGCTTTTCATTGGGCCCAGTATTCTTTTTAAACCTTGTTCACTATAGGAGACTTTTCTCTCTTGGGGTTCATATGTCTTCAATGGTTTCTGAAGCTGGTGAGAGCGAGATGAGAGCAAACAGGAGAGAGTTGTTCTTAGTCCAGGAGAAAATAGCTTTCAGTTTTAACCCTGTGGCCAGTTCAAATTCAAAAAACCCCAACAGTGTGCCATGTGACTAAACTGGTCTGACCACATCTGTTTGTGTATTCGGCCATCTTAGTAGTTAACCTGGAATGCTTCAACGGCTGGTAATCAAAAGTCCATTGTGGATTAAATTGAAGCAAGGAATAGCCCCTTTGTCCTTTGAAGTACATTCTATTGATATGCTAATGTTTCTCTCCAGCCAAAGTCTCCAATTGTTTTATAGAGCAAGTTCTTTCTTCATCAACAGTCCAAAATCAATGTTCATATGGTGAAATTCATTTCCTCATTCTTGGCAGGTGGGGGGCTTGCCTGACAATTTAAAAATGGAATTGGAAGGTTGTTGGCCGACTTTCCCTCCTCCTCCACAATTTTTGCTAAACCAGTACCTTGCTGAGAGATTCAGTATTTATACATATGAAGTGGATACTTACCCAATGGATACCCACTAACTATGCTGGAAAAAGTTAGGGATTGTCCATGTAAGTAGATATTTAATGGTGCAATAAGTCTTAATTATGACCAAACAACCTCTCTGGCACTGAAAATTTACTCTTACAAGTGTGGAAAATCATTCTTACACTTTTTATTTATTGGAGATTTTTTTTAAATCTAAAATTTAAAAAAAAAATCTGTCTTTTTTATATCTGCTTTTTTTTCTCTCTCTCTTTTAATCCCAACTTTCCTTCCCCCTCTTTATTTTGCTTTCTGCACATGATTTTACATTGAATTAAATATTCTGACTTACACTTCCTGGTTTAGACTCTGAGTGCTTCAGTCAATATTCTTCAATATGATTGGTTGAAGAGACATGTCTACATTGCCCTGTCTACATTGGTGCAGATACCTTTTAGAGGGTAACGCGCTGTTTTAGACTCCAAATGACTGCATGTTGCTGCACAAAAGTCTAAGTAAAATCTGTGGGCAGCTGTAGGTATACTGAATGGTGAGTGCTGTTCATTTGTAGCTGAATGCAAAATCCACACCAATATTCTTGCGTGGTTGGTTGCACAACATCTCCTATACTCTATGTACATATACACTGTCAATGTAATAATATGATTCATATATTCAATTCTTTTTTGTATTTGTTAAGTACAACAATGACAAATCAGTGGAGGACCATGGAGAAGTGGAGAGTTGACCATGCACTAGCAAAGGTTGATCTAGTAGAGGTGTGTCCTGGTCTCACATTCGAGCAGTGTATACCAATAGATCCCATATACTAGCACAGGAATGAAGAGCAGTGACAGCAAAGCTTCAAAACCAAGAGTAGTGAAATCCACGGAGCCACCAGAGTGATCAGCAAATTCACAGGGTCAGCGCAGGTATGTTGGAGGGAGATGAGGAACACACAAGATTGGGAATAGCGAAAGGGGCTTAAGGAGCTGTTCCAAGTCAACCCATCAAAGGGTGACTGAGAAATTGTGAAGGATGTGTGCAGTCAGCAGTCACAGGAATTAAACAGGAAGCAGAGATCATTCAGCAGCAAACAGCAGAATCCAGAGCAAGGTTGGAACAAGCTTAGCATTGAGTGAAAAATTCCCAGTGGAGCAGAAAATTGAGTCTGTAGAAACAGACAGTTACTTGAATAGAGGCAGTCCAGCAGAGAATATCATTGTGATAGAAAGTGGCAGTGAAGGTGGAGGTCGTATTAAAGTCCATAAGCTATTGGAGAAATGGACTATGACTCGAGCAGGCGCATTTCTTTCCCGGACACAACACATTAGAATAAAGCTGGGAGCCAAGCAGTGCACTGAACTACAATTCTGAAACTCAGCAGGCAAAAGCCACTCAAGCTCCTGCTGTTACTCCTACACTTGTGTGCACCTCACCTCCCTACAGCTGTTCTTCGGATCATCTCCCTCATCTTCACTGACCCTGCAGGTGGGAGGGAGAGACAATGTAGACTGGAACAGGTTACATTAAATTTGAAGCAATTGAGTGGCAAAACAGAGTCATGGAGTTGGACACACAGCATATTCCAGCAGATGAGGCAGTCCTGATGGAGGAGGTGTCCAGGAAATCAAATGTTAGCAGAGTTCCAACCATTGAAAAGAGCACAATAAAACCACAGAATGGGTCACTGAAATGCTGAAAGTCAGATATTTGCTGGCTACTTTAATTTGAACTTTGAGCACAATATGAGAGGATGCAAGTATAACACTAAAGAATACAATAACCACAGCTGGCCTTATTATCGTGCCTTTAGCATAGTTAAACTACCCAAGGTGCTATGCAGAAGTGTAATCAGACAAAAATGGATGCTGAGCCAGAGAAAGAGCTGTTAGGAGTGGTGATTGAAAGTTTGGTCGAAGAGGTGGGTTTTTCTATAGAAGGAGAGTGAGATGGAGTTGTGGAGGGGTTTAGGGAGGAAATTCCACAGATGGAGCCTGGGCAACTGAAAACACAGCCAGGAACGGTGAGAACAAAGAACAAAGAAAATTACAGCACAGGAACGGGCCCTTCGGCCCTCCAAGCCTGCGCCGATCCAGATCCTCTACCTAAACATGACGCCTATTTTTTAAGGGTCTGTATCTCTTTGCTTCCTGCCCATTCATGTATCTGTCTAGATACATCTTAAAAGACGCTATCGTGTTCGCATCTACCACCTCCGCTGGCAACGCGTTCCAGGCACCCACCACCCTCTGCGTAAAGAACTTGCCACGCATATCCCCCCTAAACTTTTCCCCTCTCACTTTGAACTCGTGACCCCTAGTAATTGAATCCCCCACTCTGAGAAAAAGCTTCTTGCTATCCACCCTGTCTATACCTCTCATGATTTTGTACACCTCAATCAGGTCCCCCCTCAACCTCCGCCTTTCTAATGAAAATAATCCTAATCTACTCAACCTCTCTTCATATCTAGCGCCTTCCATACCAGGCAACATCCTGGTGAACCTCCTCTGCACCCTCTCCAAAGCATCCACATCCTTTTGGTAATGTGGCGACCAGAACTGCATGCAGTATTCCAAATGTGGCCGAACCAAAGTCCTATACAACTGTAACATGACCTGCCAACTCTTGTACTCAATACCCCGTCCGATGAAGGAAAGCATGCCGTATGCCTTCTTGACCACTCTATTTACCTGCGTTGCCACCTTCAGGGAACAATGGACCTGAACACCCAAATCTCTCTGTGCATCAATTTTCCCCAGGACTTTTCCATTTACTGTATAGTTCACTCTTGAATTGGATCTTCCAAAATGCATCACCTCGCATTTGCCCTGATTGAACTCCATCTGCCATTTCTCTGCCCAACTCTCCAATCTATCTATATTCTGCTGTATTCTCTGACAGTCCCCTTCACTATCTGCTACTCCACCAATCTTAGTGTCGTCTGCAAACTTGTTAATCAGACCACCTATACTTTCCTAGGCCAAGGGAATGGGGGTGGGGGGGTGGTGGTGGGGGTTGGAGGGGGGCTGCAGAGAAAGTAGGAGTTGGAATAGTGGAAAGTTTTCTGAGGGTTGTCGGGATGGAGGAATTATAGACATGGGAGAGGCAAGGCCTTGAAGGGATTTAAAAATAAATGGGAGTATAGGTGAATAAGGACAGAGATGATGGATGTGCAGGACTTGGTAGAGGTTAGGATATCACCAGTGGAGTTTTGGATGAGATAAAGTTTATAGTGGGCGCAGAGTGGATGCATTGGAATAGCGCTATCTGGAGGTGACAGAAGCATGGATGAGAGTTTTAATGACAGATGGGCTAAAGCAGATGATGCAGAGGTGGAAATAAGCAGCCTTTATATGTAGCATGGGGCAGAAAGCTCTGCTTGAGGTCAAATAGGACCACTTTCTACTGAGAATAACCTTGTTCAGTCTGAGACAATGGCCAGGGAATGGGATGGAATTGGGGCAGTGGGGATATGGAGTTTATGACAGGTGCCAAAGGTGATGGCATCTATCCTTTCAGTGTTTAATTGGAGGAAATTGAAACTAATTGAGGGGACTCAATCACTTCCTTTTTTTTGTCTTGCCTTGTGCATTTTTGTCATCTCTATCTTTATTTATCTGTCTTTCGCTTTATTATCTCTCTTGCATCTCTCTCCCTTGCAATACTTTGAATTAATGTTTTCCATAACCGTTACTACATTGTATACATCGAAAGATCACCTCTTAGACACCTCCTTTCTGGGCTGTAAATCCTTTATCTCTCCCATGTTTTGTCACAACTGCGACACTCGTAACTAGGGATAAACCTCTTCTCTGCATTGCCCTCCATCAATTAAACATTTCCCTTGTTTTTAGTGACAAAATGGGGCACAGTACTTAAGCTGTGGTCTGGCTGGAGCACTGTACAGTTTGATCACTACTTCCTCTGACTTGAATTCTACTATTTTGGCTATGTACTGTTATGAAAATGATTATATTTTGTTAAAAGATTATCTTTAAAAGGAATTTATGGTTAAGTTGAATAAATATGGACCAGGTTTTTTCACAAAAAAAGGAAGCCATCAAGGGCCCTCAGGCAGCTGGTTTGGCAACAGTGTTGCTGGTTGTCACATGGATCGGTTAAGCTTCGAACAGAAACCCTGGGAACAGAGGCAGAAAAGCCACAAGTGCTCCTTTGATTGGACAAGCCCAGTAGTAACAGAGAGCACCTGGATGGGCAGAAAATCTCAAGCTTTTTGGTTGTGTGTCAGTTTGTGTGTGTTTTACTTTCCAGAGGAAGAGACCAGATTCTTGCTGAATGTTTAAAAAATCAAGTCTGCTGCAGAAGGAGAGAACTCCCTAAAAGATTCTGTGAAGTTCACTGTGTCGATTTGTCTTATTTTCTGTATTTGAGAAAAGCCTGCTAAATTACTTTTCAACACCACCTGAAGAGAACTGTTCTGGAAGTGGCCTGTCTGCATGTGCTCAGAGGTTGGACTGTGTGTCAGTTTTGGTGCAGCGTGTCTCATCTGCTATTTTCTTCAGGGGTGGGCAACTGACCTGCCCAGGTGTGTTTTTTTGTCTGTAATAGAGCTCTGATCCAAAAATCCCTTTTTTTATTTTTTCAGGTTAACCGGTGTATATGTGTGTGTGTGGGGGGGCGGGGGGGGGTGTGAAGGGACTAAGGTAAAAAGGAACTTTAAAATATAGTTAAGGTAGAAAGGGAATTTAAAAAAAATTTTATATTGTATTTTTTAAAATTTGATCTGTGTGATATTGATTTTACATCATTACTGGTTAAGACTTGTTGAGTAATAACCTGTTCATTTTGTTGTTCAGTAAAGAAACCTGGTTAGTGTGTTCTATTCTGGGGAAAATAGTGTATCTGATTGACTGTTTCAGAAAGTGGGAAAATTAAAAAATATGTTGTGACCTGTGGAGAAGTGGGACTGAATTAACTGTACACTCCTCCCGCCTCATTCATAACTCTTATTGTTCTATTGATTGCAGCACTGGATTGAATGCACATTTTGAGCATTGAGAGTACCTAAGGCTCCTTTCAACTCATGCTTGGCTATTTCAACAACTTTAATTAAATATATATGTGACCCATTTTTCTTCCTATATATGTAATACTTTACACCCTGTCTATATTAACTTTATTTGCAATTGATTGACACCCCCATGTATTTTGTTTGACTCATTCTGTAGTTTCTGGGCTGGATCCTTTGATTGCACTTCCTTTCTTTGTTTAGTGTCATCTGCACATGTAACCATTTTGCATTTAGTTTTTGAATCCAGTTCTTTGATTTAAATTAGAATCAATAGTAGTTTCAACACTGAGCTCTGGGGCATCTCACTCAGCACTTTGTCCACACTGACATTACCCATCTAATCAGTTCCTGTAGTTTTCCACCCTTCAGACAACTTCTGATTTGGGCTGGATGCTCACAGCTTACAGCTTAATTAGTGAACTCTTGTGCGTAACCTTATCAAATTTCCTTTGAAAGTACACAATGCCGATGGGATCTACCACATTTGCCTTGGGTTATCGCTTCCTTAAAATGATCAAAATAGTTGGCCAGGTAATATCTTATGAGCTGATAAATAAACACTGATTGATTGATTGTACCATTTTACATGAACTCTTTAAATGCCCCCCAAAAAAACCTCAGTGCTTGGAAACATGATTTTACTTGATTCACTTTCTTTACCCGACAACGCATAATGGTGGAGCGGTGAAATATATACGGGCAATGGGAGGACCAGGAAGACCTCTACACCTCAGTGACTCCAACAGATACTGGGAAATATAGGATGTACATCTAATACAAAATTAATGCTCAGTAGGTTTTTAAAAAAGAAACTGAAAGTGTGATTTCCAAATCAGTGCTCAGAAATAGGCTTTTCATTTTTGTTGGGGGAAAGTCGTGGAGAGTAAACTGCCCCGCTTTTGTGTCCAATTATTTCTGGCTCTTCCAACCAAGTGTGAGCATCCATGCTCCTATTGATATAAAAAAAATTAAATAAAAGCCGTCTTGCTTTTCTTAACAGTGGCTCGCTGTTCCTGCACAGCAACTACACCCTGCCTCCTGCCCGAACTACCCTCCCCCCAACCCCTGCCAAATGCTCCATTACAACAACACCAGCATCCCAGTGCTCTCAATCCCCCATACCACTCTCATTACTAGTTTATCTGCCTCCCACACCCAGGACCAGTCTCCAACACTATATATCCACAGGTTTATCTCAATTCCCAACACTGTATCACAGTAACTGCAACCCAAATCCTACCTAAGCATAGTGGAACATCTTCATCACTACTTTCCAGTGCAATCCACAGTTTATGAGAGCAATATACATATACCAAAATCCAAACGGAATGTGTAATAATTCAGACCACTTAGTTCCCCCAAATACTTGTAAAATTCACACATTCCAAAGTAATGAAAATAGGGTTTGATTTATTCAGTTGCTATAAATCAGTGACGTTGATCATACATTGTGCATTAGATGGCACAATATCTGTTTTATTATAAAACACAGATCTTCTTACTCGCGTGAGCAGTGCCACTTGAGATCATATAGTAATATAATAAAAGTGATACATTAGCTTTCCCATATTGCAGGCACAAATATTTAAAAAGCATTACCCATTACTTCGTGCAGGCTGCTTCTGACCAGTGCTTTACAATCTATAAAATTTCCTGGTTAAACAATTTAAAATTTAATTCACCTCAACTACTTAATAAATAGGCCTTAAATAAGAAACGAGACAATCTAATGATAACCGCCCAAACCATTGATTTCAAGAATGCAGAGTGATTGCACCTTGTACTCCTAAAACACAGCACAGCTGCAGTTTAGCAACAGAATAATACATTTGCATTGTATCGGATAATGCTATTGTCCTTAACAAAACATCCTCTGACTTATAGAATCATAGAAAGTTTACGGCACAGAAAGAGGCCACTCTTGGCCCATCGTGTCTGTGCCAGCCGAAAAACGTTCCACCCATTCTAATCCCACCTTATATCCCGACTTATCTTGAGCAGTCCCACAGAAGATCTATTAACTCATTAAAAATTTCAGCAAAATTACCTTGAAATGTTGAATGCTTCTCATCTGTACTTCTGAGCTCAAACCAGAAACTGACAAGTACATTCCATTCTGCAGATGTTTCCTATCAAACAACAAGTATTCTGACCATTACTTCTGTTCATTTAACAATTAGACATTTTGCTGATAAAATCTCCAACTTAGCACAATAATACAATAGCCATAATATAGTATAATGCTCCTGTCCTTTATAAAATAGCTTATATTCTGTATTAGTATGAGCACCTGTGACAAACATAAAGTATATTTTTGTCCCATGGTTAGGGTCTTTTTGAATATAGTGAATTTTTAGATTAACAACACACTTACTTAAAAGAACAAAATACTGCCCTCAAACTGCGTGCTATGGCATGACCTTGTACTTCATACAAAGCCAAAAGAATATATTGGAAAGCAGCCAATCAAGCCAAGCCTGTTGAGTGTTTTCCCAGATGCTAATTTCTATTAGCAATCACTGAACATACTCAAATGCTTGAAACAATTAACATGTATCACAAGGCTGTGAAGCAAGAATACAATCTAATTGGGATAGCCCAGTATAGACAGCACTTGTCATGGTTGAATGTACCTCAAAAGGTACAGGATCTTTATGGGTATTATGATTGGACACTTAATATAACAGGCAGTTATGGCTTTGATATAGAACGTAATATAGGAGATAGGAGTAGGAGTAGGCCAATCGGCCCCTTGAGCCTGCTCTGACATTCAATACGATCATGGCTGATCTGCTTGTAGCCTCAGCTCCACTTTCCTGCCTGCCCCCTATAACCCTTGACTCCCTTGGAGAACAAAAGTTCTGTCCAACTCAGCCTTGAATATATTCAATGATTTAGCCTCCACTGCTGTCTGGGGTAGAGAATTCCAAAGATTAGTGACCCTCTGCATCTACCTTGTCAAGCCCCCGCAGAATCTTACATGTTTCAATAGCTGTAACAGACAGTGAAAAAAAAGATGTTGTGGATATGACTCCTACATAATTCTGTGAAATACTGTCAACAATATATATTGGCTACTCTCCTTCCAAGAGTATTTATTTATTGTTTGGCTTTCTTTGTGAAATCTTTCATTCATAGAAACTCAACTGACTGGTTTGTCATAAACTGTTTCAAAGGTGCTGTGTTATTTGAGCTCAGCAGCTTTGAAGACATGTTCATGAAAGGGTTCAACAACCTCACTGCTGCTGTTTATTTCTGATCATAAACCTGTTATGAAAGTGTCTGGTCTGACTGATACTAATATTCTTTATGAAGTGATGGGGGTGAATAGTGCAAATCCTACACTCAGTCCAAGCAAAATAATATTTTTGCTGAGAGCATACTATTCCAGATTACTTTATACAATGGTCACAGTTTCTTTCATAGGGAAGCCGACTTTCATGTTGGGCAAGAGAAAAGCTGTTGGGAGAAGCCCTACGTCACTTACATTCTGTAATTTCAAGTTGCTGCCTGTCCAGATTTCAGCTGTTCATTTACCATGATATTTTTCCAGCTGTTGATCTTGTCGTGACCAGGTGAGCAATGTCAACGGGTCTTTTGCTGTCTTTACCTGGTTTTACTGTAACAGGGTTTTATTTTTAAACACACTGTGTTTTGAGCTCCCCTTTTTGTGAAGTCTTGTTCACA
The DNA here is from genome assembly GCF_036365525.1 of Heterodontus francisci. Lineage (NCBI taxonomy): Eukaryota > Metazoa > Chordata > Chondrichthyes > Heterodontiformes > Heterodontidae > Heterodontus > Heterodontus francisci. The sequence goes on along the minus strand of NC_090378.1, from coordinate 27,943,535 downwards.
GTTTCCAATGATAAGGCAAAGAACTGAGCACACACAGACTTTCTTTAGTTTAAAGCAGAAAGAGGAAAGTTATTAAAACCTTAAACTTAAACTCTAATACGGTTCACACCTACATATATACGATGCACTCACACTAACTTGCACATGCGATATAAACATGCAGCTTGGAATAGAAAAGAGCAGGAGAAAAGATAAGTAGAACAGTTTGAGGCAATATCTTGTTACTGTTTCTCAAGCTCGCTGCAGTCCTTGATTGAAGATGTGATCTTGCGATTCATTGGGGCTCAGTAATTTTTTTTAAACTTTGTTCACGTGGCAAACCCTTCTCTCTTTGAGTTTCACGTGTTTTCACAAGATTCAATTCCATGGGAAGAGATGAAGGCAGGCAGGCAGGAGATGTTCTTAGTTGCAGGAGAGGTCTTTACTCCGTGAGCACACGGCTTTTGTCTTTGTTTAAAATTGGGAGTTTAAAATTCAAAAAGCTCCCAAGGTGCTCAGCAGGTTAGTCATGTGACTAGCTCCTTATATGGAACAGTCTCTTCAACATCCTTTGTTGAAAGTTCAAATCCAAAAGCTCCAGCCAGCTAGAGGGACCTGGGTTCAATTCTGGGTACTGCCTGTGTGGAGTTTGCAAGTTCTCCCTGTGTCTGCGTGGGTTTCCTCCGGGTGCTCTGGTTTCCTCCCACATGCCAAAGATTTGCAGGTTGATAGGTAAATTGGCCATTATAAATTGCCCCTAGTATAGGTAGGTGGTAGGGAAATATAGGGACAGGTGGGGATGTGGTAGGAATATGGAATTAGTGTAGGATTAGTATAACATGGGTGGTTGATGGTCGGCACAGACTTGGTGGGCCGAAGGGCCTGTTTCAGTGCTGTATCTCTAAATAAATAAAATAAACATGTGACTAGAACTGGTTTGACCATTTCTATGTATTGGAGAAACAGGGACTGGCTCCCTTTGTTTCCACATTGTCTTGTATTATGCAAATATCCTTCCAGTCCGAGATTGCAATTTTTTACGTTTTAATGTTCATGTGGCAACATAATGTGTACCTCAGTCTTGGCAGGTCGGGTTTGCCTGACAATCTGCTCAACCATTCCCTCACCTCCTTTAATACCGTTGTCCCCGTGTAAAAGGTACTACTCTTCTTCCAGGCTGCTCATATCCCTGGTATAGCCCTCATCTTCACTTCCTCAAATCCAGAAGAGTGCAGACTTGAGCATATCAGCTGCACAACTGCATTAGCCACCCAACAGATCTGGCTGAAGCAGATGAAATGGTATCAGGTCTTGCTGTCCTCTGACACAACCACCTACTACTCCAGGATCACCCTGGAGCACAAAGATAACCAAAACTTCTTTCCCCCACTTCATATTGTCTCATTAAACACGTCTCCTGTATTCCCTTTACCCCGATCTTCAACAAGTTTAGTGATACAGCACTGAAACAGGCCCTTCAGCCCACCGAGTCTGTGCCGACAATCAACCACCCATTTATACTAATCCTACACTAATTCCATATTCCTACCACATCCCCACCTGTCCCTATCACCTACCTATACTCGGGGCAATTTATAATGGCCAATTAACCTATCAACCAGCAAGTCTTTGACATGTGGGAGGAAACCGGAGTACCCGGAGGAAACCCACGCAGACACAGGGAGAACTTGCAAACTCCACACAGGCAGTACCCAGAATTGAACCAGGGTCGCTGGAGCTGTGAGGCTGCGGTGCTAACCACTGCGCCACTGTGCTGCTGTGTATATGAGGCTCATGGACTTTGCCACTAACTTTGGCGCCCTCTATTTAGTGGCCTCTGGTGCCTTTCCCTTGCCCACCAAGCTAAACCATCCTACAGGCTCTTGTTTCCCTAGCCTGGAACCCATGTCTTCCCCTACTTTCTCTCCTATCTCCCTTCATGTCTTCTCGTAGCTCACCTTGCCCATATGACCCACCTCTTGTTCTTTGACCGCATTGCAACTAAACTGCTGATCACATAGTTTTCTTCCCTGGTTCCCTACTTGCTAATATTCTAAATGGTTCCCATTTTCCCGGTATTGCACCCTTTCCTTTCCAAACTACTGTCATCGACCCTCTTCTAAAAAAAAACACCCTCGATCCCTTTGCAAGCTATCACCCATTTCTGACCCTCATTTCCTCTCAATTCTTTGCCTATGTTGTTAGCCCCTAAATCTGTATTCATTTTCCTGAAATTCCATGATTGAATCTGTCCAGTCGGGATTCCCTTCCTGCCCTGGGCCCTAATCAAAGTAACAAGTTACATCCTATGTTACTGTGACGATGGTGCCATTTTGCTTTTCATCTTCCTTGACTCCCGCCTGCGATATTTTACTGACTGACAATACAAAATTGCTCAATGCCTCTCCTCTCTTCAGCTCAGTAGGACTTCTCTTACGTAGTTTCACCTTGTCCATCCTTCCCACCCTGACACCATTACCTTTGCAGTTTTCCAAGACTCTGTTATTGACCCTGTCTTCTTCCTCATCTACACTCAGCTCCTTGGCAACGTAATGTACAGGCACGTGGTCAACTTCTGTATGTACACTGATGAAGCCCATTCTACCCCTCCACTGCCTCTGTGTTGTCAGATTGCTGATCCAAAATCCAGTCTTACATAAGCAGCAATTTCCTCCAGTTAAACAGTGGGAAGACCAACTCTGTTTTCTTTGGCCACTACCATGAACTCTGTAACTTTGCCATTGATTCCATTCCATCACTGGCCACAGTCATAGCTTGAATGTTACTTTAGAAAAAAAGCAATGAGACTGATTCCTATTATCAAAGGTCTGAGTTATGAAGTATGTTATGAAGAATGTTGGATGGTTCAAACTGAAAAGATGATGTCCGTGCGGTGATCGAATAGAAATTTTAAAGATAAAGTAATGGAAAAACAAGTCTGGAATATTCTATTAATTTAGATGGTTAGGCCCCAGCTAGAGTATTGCATCCAGTTCTGGACACCACATGGGCTAGATTTGTGCCCATGGCTGGGGTCCCGGCAGCAGGCTGAAATTACGAGGGAGAAGGGTTGTCCCATTTCAGCCAACTGGAGCCCCCTCCCCCGGAGCAATTGTACAATGCCAAGCCAATTAACAGCCCACGCTGGGGCCCCTTAACCTTTAAACATAGGGATCCCGCCTCTAAGAGCTGCTGGCCAATCACAGGGCTGGCAGCTCAGCTGTATCGGCAGTGCCACCAGGAGCGGTGGCCACTGCCAATACTGCAGAGGCCTTGAACCCCCAGGCCTAATGTTGGAGCCCAAATCCGAGGTAAATGAGACAGGGTCACCAGGCTAGTCTAGCAGGCCCCGACGAGGTGGGGGTGGGACGGTTGCCGTTAAGTGCGGGGGCAGGGGGGGTGGCGGGGTGGTGTGGGAGGGTGCGGGGGTGGGTTTCAGGGAATTGTAGGTTTTCCAGGCTGGGGCCTCTGTGGGCGACAGATTGCTGATAGAGGAGGGCCTCCCCCCAAGCCCACAGCAACATTGCTATGTGACAGAGTGCCCCTCCCCACCCCCCCAGCTGCTGGCTAAATCCCAGCAGTGGCAGGAAGAGGCACTTAAGTGGCTGTTAATAGACCACTTAAGGACCTCAGTTGGCCTCTGGGTGGGAGGGCCGTTGTTGACCTATCATGCCCCCACCAAAATTGCGTTGCTACGGGGAGGCGACGGACCCTCTGCCGTCGCAATTCTATGGGACCTCCTGCCTCCGAACTGTTGCAGGGGGGCCCATCAAATTCAGCCCACAGATGGGTGCAGGGAACATTTACAGAATAGTCCAGGGATGGGGCATTTTGTTTACAAGATTTAGTTGGAAAAGCTGGGGTTGTTCTCCCTGGAGCAAAGGAATTGAGGGGACATGAGGGAAAGAGCAAGGGAGAAGGACAAATTGGATAGCTCTTTCAGAGAGCTGGCACAGGCATGATGGGCTGAATGGCCTCTTGTGCTGTATGATTTTATGATTCTATGATAGAGGTGTACAAGATTATGACTAGCTGAGATAAGTTAGACAAGGAAAAAACTGTTCCCCTTAACAGATGATACAAAGGCTGGGGGACACAGTTTGAAGGTTTTGGATAAGAGATGCAGGGAGTGGTAATGACCTGGAACTCGCTGCCCACAAGGGTGGTGGAGGCGGAGACAATGGTTTCAAAATGAAATTGGATGGACGCTTGAAGAAAATAAACCTTCAGGACTCCGGGGATCAAGTGAGTGAGTGGGAGTGATTGGATTGCTCTGCGGAAAGCTGGCATGGCTCGCTGGGCCAGATGGCCTCCTTCTATGGCGTAAATGACTCTATGACTCTATGAATAGGACTCAACTATAGGTGTAAATTAGTACAAGATAAATTAAGGACTATAACCAGGAAAGAGATATCAACACATGAAATGGATTTTGAAATACTGTCAGGGAGACAAAAAAACCTGGAATCATTGTACATTGTTTTGGGCACTCCATTACACAAAGGTTAGAAAAGCAATGGAAAAGGTGCAGTGCAGACTCATTATTATGTTACCAGAGGTGATCGGTATGGTTATTAAAAAAGACTTGAGAAGCAGGGACTTTCTTCATTAGAACTGAAATGGTAAAGGGTGATTCAACAGATGCCTTTTCGTTATGAGGAGTTAAAAGGGTGTTGGCTGGTGATATGGTAGCACAAAGGTACAAATTTAAGATGCTTACAAGTAGAATTAAAAGGGAGGTTAGAAGAAATTTCACAGTGGAAAGTTAGAACATAGAATTCAATACCACAAATTGTTGTTGAGACATGTTCCATAATTTCCTTTTAATAGGGAGTGGATAGTTGTTGGAAAACAGGAATGTTAAAGATAAAAGTTTTTTTAATAGATTATATAGGTAAAGGGAATACAATAATAGATGTCGTGTACATGGATTTTCAGAAGGTCTTTTGATAAGGTGCTTGATAGGAGACATGATATAGAAATTCAAATGTATAATATATAAGGAAATATAAAAAGCTGGGAAACAAAAGATAAGGGTTAATGGGTGTTGCTTCGACTGGAAAAGCATTGTAAGTGTACGTCAAGGGTCAGTGCTGGGTCAACTTTTGTTCTGCAGACATATAGGTGATTATTACTGCGTGTAGAAATAAAAATGTCAACATTTGCTGACAAATGTTTAGCAAATGGTGAGAAGACTGTACCACAGTGATAGGTTGGTAGAATGGGCAGGCAGGTGGCACATGCAATTTCATGTGGAGCATTATGGGGCCATGCAATTTTGGTGGAAAAGCAAGGTATAACTTCGATGGAAAGATACTGAAGGATATGGAGAAAAAAGAAACCTAGAGATACCAATACATTAATTCCTTTCATTTGAACATGCAGGTAAATAAAACCATTAAAATAAAACAATGGCATGTTTGAGTTTTATAAATAGGGACATAGAACTAAAAGGTAATACGTTTGTCGGGCTATTTTATAGAGATAACACAACTGCAACAACTTGCATTTGTACAGTGTCTTGAAAAGTTCCAAGGCACTTCACAGGAGTGTAATCAGACAAAAATTGACACTGAGCTGACGAAGTAGATATTGGGCAGGGCATCTAATGTCAGATTTGCCCTTATGACCAAAAGTCTTTTGTTCACTAAGTAGCTGAAATTATCTGCTTGGTACAGCAAGGAAAGGAGGCATGTAGGCTGTGGGTGAATCAAGCAACCAAATTCATACCTCCTTAACCAATGAGATTTAAGTGCAACGGAAGTACTGAGAAAGACGGTGAATTAAAGGGATCAATATCAAATTAGGTAAGGAGAGTAATGAAGAGAGGGAAAAAAGATTGGATAAAGAGCGAGGGGGAAAGTGAAAAGGAGTAGAAAAACTTACATCTTGACATTTTTAAAATCTCCTCATAGAATTCACAATCTGAAGGAATGAGGCTTGATACTTATTATAGTTAATGTTCGGAGCCAGAGACATAAATTAGCAATAATTACTCTTATCACACTGTTAAAATGGTATTTATACTTGCAATTACCATAGGGCTGGAATGAGAGGGCTCTCCTATGAGAGAGATTGAGTAAGATGGGTCTATATTCTCTAGAGTTTAGAAGAATGACAGATGATCTCATTGAAACATATAAAATTCTTAGAAGGCTTGACAGAGTTGATGTTGAGAGGCTGTTTCCCCTGGCTGGAATATCTAGAACTAGTGGTTATTAGTCTCAAGATAAGGGGTATAGTGTCAAAACCATTCATGATTGAGGCGAGGGAAAATTTCTTCACTCAGAGGGTTGGAAATCTTTATCCCAGAGGGCTGTGGATGCTCAGTTGATGAGTATATTCAAAACTGAGGTTGACAGGTTTTGGGCACAAAGGAATCAAGGGATATGGGGATTGGGCAGGTAAGTGGAGTTGATTTAGAAATTCACCCTTGAACTTATTGAATGGTGGAGCAGGCTCGAGGGGCACTATTGCCTACTCCTGTTCCTATTTTTTATGTTCTTATGTTCTTAAATATCTGTGACAGATTTGATTCATACCTACTGTGCAAATACAGCAACTTCACAACATTCAATGCATGTCAGTGGTGAGGCAAACAGCAAAATGCCATTTTCAAAAAGCTAATGGAAGAGCAACACAACTCTGACAGCAACTTTCAAATATTTGCATTTGACCACGTATCTGTCCCTGCTCTGAAGTTGCTTACCATTAATGCATAAATAACACCGAGCGCCACTAGCCTCATTGTTATTTTGGCAGCAAAATCTGATCCATTGGGACAGGCAATGAAATAATCAGTCAAAGAGGTAGGTTTTAAGGAGGATCTTAAAGGAGGTGAGAGAGCTGGAGATGATTTGAAATTTAGGAAGGGAATTCTAGAGCTAAGGGCTAAAGAGCTGAAGACATGGCTGCATTTTGTGTGTTGAAAAGAGTTCATGCACAAGAGGTCAACGATGAAGGATCGCTGAGTGCTTTTGAGGGTTGTAGTCCTGGAGGTGGTTACAAAGAATGGGAGGTGTGAGGTGATAGAGGGATTTGAACACAAGCATGAGAAATTTAATGATGAAGCATTGGCGGACTGGGAATAAATGTAGGTCAGTGAACACAAGGGTGATGGTTGAATGGAACTTAGCCTGGGTTGGAGTACAGGCAACGAAGTTTTGAATGTGATGAATCTTAGGGAGGATGGAAGATGGGAGGTTGGCCAGCAGCACATTGAAATATTTGAGTCATGGATGAGGGCTTCAGCAGCATTGAAGTGATGTGATTGATATACAGGGTTGGGCATCCTGGTTGGAGAATTGTTTGGACATTTGCAATGTATTGGTGCTGCTCCAAGTCACTCTTTCAAAGTAATGTATTTTGTGGCGCGGTTGATGTCTTAGTAAGAAGCACAGGGGAATCCTACCTTTTTTATATTCGTTCTTGGGATGTGTCGCATCGCTGGCTAGGCCAGCTTTTATTGCCCATCCCTAAATGCCCTTGAGAAGGTAATGGTGAGCTGCCTTCTTGAACTGCTACAGTCCTTGGGGTGTAGGTACACCAAATGCTATTAGGAAGGGAGTTCCAGGATTTTGACCCAGTGACTGAAGGAAGTGTGATACACTATCAAGTCAGGATGGTGTGTGGCTTGGAGGGGAACCTTCAGGTGGAACTTTCCCATGCATCTGCTGCCCCTGTCCTTCTAGATGGGAGAGGTCACAGATTTGGAAGGTGCTGTTGAAGGGGCCTTGCTGAGTTACTGCAGTGCATCTTGCATATGGTACACACTGCTGCCACTTTGCGTCGGTAATGGAGGGAGTGAATGTTGAAGGTGGTGGATGGGGTGCCAGTCAAGTGGGCTGCTTTGTTCTGGATGGTGTCGAGCCTCTTGAGTGTTGTTGGAGCTGCATCCATCCAGGCAAGTGGAGAGTATTCCATCAAACTCCTGACTTGTGCCTTGTAGATGGTGGACAGGCATTGGGGAGACAGGAGGTAAGTTACTCACTGCAGAATTCCCAATCTCTGACCTGCTCTTGTAGCCAAAGCATTTATGTGGCTGTTCCAGTTCAGTTTCTGTTCAATGGTGACTCCCAGAATGTTGATAGTGGGGGATTCAGCAATGGCAATGCCATTGAACATCAAGGGGAGATGGTTAGATTCTCTCTTGTTTGAGTTGGTCATTTCCTGGCACTTGCGTGGCACAAATGTTACTTGCCATTTATCATCCCAAACCTGGATATTTTCCAGATCTTGCTGCATATGGACATGGGTTGCTTCAGTATTTGTGTAGTCGCGAATGTTTCTGAACATTGTACAATCATCAGTGAACATCCCCACTTCTGACCTTATGGTGAAGAGAAGGTTATTGATGAAGCAGCTGAAGATGGTTGGGCGTAGAACACTACCCTGAGGAACTCCTGCAGTGATGTCCTGGGACTGAGATGATTGACCTCCAACAACCACAACTATCCACCTTTGTACTAGATATGACTCCATCCAGCAGAGAGTTTTCCCTCTGATTCCCATTGACTCCAGTTTTGCTAGGGCTCCTTGATGCCATACTTGGTCAAATGCTGCCTTGATCTATGAAGAAGGTTCTTAACTTTGAGAGTATCAAAGAATAAACTTGCAGCTGAATAGAGTTCCAGAATTGCTCAACAAGATACAAGCATCAGCCAAACTACAACTTCAATTTTACACTCCAGTTCCTGCAACCCACAGCCGCATTGAAGAGCAGGTTGAATATTTACTTTTACTTCAACCTGCCCCACAAAAGCGGGGGAGTATTGTGATGCAGCAGCAGATGTTTATGGGTGACCTTTGCAGGATATGGGAAGTTTTAATTCTCATTGATTTGCATCCAGCAAGTGAATGTTGCTTCAGAAATGCCAGCACACCATGTAAGAGACAGGCAGTTGTCATGCTGCTTATTGTATGAGCATTTCTCGATCCTAGCTAGCTATAGTATTTTTTCAACAAAATTATTTTAAATATTAGTGTTACTGATATTAACACAAAACTGCAGATACTTTAAGACTAAATTTGGCAAATGCTTTTGAGCATGACCAACATATATCATTAAATTGTGGGCACTGTGCAAATTAGTGGCACAGTGGCGCAGTGGTTAGCACTGCAGCCTTACAGCTCCAGGGACCCGGGTTCGATTCTGGGTACTGCCTGTGTGGAGTTTGTAAGTTCTCCCTGTGTCTGTGTGGGTTTTCCCCGGGTGCTCTGGTTTCCTCTCACAGCCAAAGACTTGCAGGTGATAGGTAAATTGGCCATTGTAAATTGCCCCTAGTGTAGGTAGGTGATAGGGAATAAGGGATTACTGTAGGGTTAGTATAAATGGGCGGTTGTTGGTCGGCACAGACTCGGTGGGCCGAAGGGCCTGTTTCAGTGCTGTATCTCTAAATAAAAAAAAAATAGTGGGTGTAAAATTTAGCAATATGTGCTGGTTTCACATCAGACTCTTAATGTAGTACAGCATCTCTCAAAATTTTCTTTGTGCATTTTTGGTTTTAAATAAACTGATGTTCTGAGCTATTAACAACATTAAACACTAAGAGCAACTTTATTTCTGAGACAACGGCCTGGACTTTCTGGCTCCTTTGGAAGGCCTTGGAAGTGGGGGCGGTAGAGGGGACGGGGTGCAGGCATAAAATCACATGTGGTGGCGTAGGAACAAAATTCTGACGTCATCACTCCAGGTCCAGATTTTACGAGCAGCGGGCGGCAAGTCTAGTGGGAACAGCGTGCAGTCCTGGTAAAAAGGTACTTAAGGCAATAAAAGTGGCAATTGACTTTTTTTACGGGCTCGTTCCAATTTTCCGAAAAGCGCATGGGGGCTGCTGGTGTCAGAGCACTGACAGGCATATCAGAGCGGCCATGAGGTGGCAGTTCAAGTCATTGCTGCATTCAGTCACCTGTCGGATGAGGCAGCGTGCCTTTACAGGAAGGCTGGGGCAGTATGGCCATAGCATTTTGCAATGAGGAGGGGAGTTCAGGGCTGGTGCCAGGGCTTTGGGTTCGGGCCTCCTTAGTGCCATCTGACTGCTGACACTTGGGTGCATTGAAAGGGGGCTAAGAGGCAGTCGGGTGGGGTGGCAGCATCTGGGAGAGTGGCTTGGAGATCGGCAATGCTCATCAGCTATGGGCATCCACTCAGGAGGTGGGCCCTCCAGCGAGGAGGAGCACCAAAGAGGCAGGGAGTTGCAGCCACGGGGATCCAGACAGCAACAACCTTACTGCCAGCTGCAGGGGCAGCCTAGGGGTGGGGAAGCAGCAGAAGGCTGCAGAGGGAACAGTGAGCAGGCTCCAACACAAAAGGTACCCCTGGTGGCAAGGATGTACAGACAGAGGATGAGCTACCCCAGCTGTCGGAATGGCACTGTCACCGAAGACTGCACCTCTCCCGTGAGGCCGTCATAGATCTTTGTACTTTGATGACAAATGAGCTGAGCCCCATTGGTATTGGTGGTCACCCAATGTCTTTGGTGGTCACTCGATGCCAGTGCCGAAGAAGGCCACCAGGGCTCTTAATTTCTGTGCCTCCAGTTCACTCAAGGGGCCAACTGGCAACATGTGTGGCAACTCCCAATCAGCTGCACATCATTCATCAAGGTGGTGATTGATGTAGTCTTTAGGACAGCCAGCCAATACATCCATTAGCATACTGAGTTGGACAGTCAGGCTTCGGGGCCACTGTTGGATTCCCCCAGGTGCAAGGTGCAATAGACTGCATGCATGTGGCCTTCAAGGCTCCCATAGGCTAGCCAGAAGCCTTCATTAACAGGAAGGGCTTCCATTCCCTCAACACCCAACTGGTCTGCAATCACTGCCAAAATATCCTGCAGGTGTGAGCTCGGTACCCTGGAAGCAGCCACACTGCCTACATACTCAGGCACTCCCAGGTGTCCAGGCTTCTCACTTCCCCCACACACCTTCAAGGTTGGATTCTAGGTGACAAGGGCTACCCATTAAAGAGATGGCTCTGACTCCAGTGAGGAACCTACGATGGAAGCAGAGGAGAAATACACCAGCCACACAATGACCCAAGCCACCATCGAGCAGACCATAGGTCTCTGAAGATGAGATTCAGATGCCTGGATCATTCTGGTGGGGCACGTCAATATGCCCCAGTAAAGGTCTCCCAGATAGTGATGCCCTGCTGTGCTTTGAACATCCTGGGGGAGGCCCTGGCCAGTGAGGATATAGTGGATTGCGAAGCATCTTCAGATGAGGAAGCTGATGACCAGCTGTAGCATCCTGAAAGACATGAGGGGCCACATGGAAGGCACAATGACATAGGTGCTAGGGAGGCGCTCATACATACATGTTTCAGATGACCCCCACATCATCCTTCCAGTTAAATAAAGCTTCACCTTCATCCTCCACTGTTGCCATTTGCCTTGGTTGCACCCCATGTTCCTACGCCCAATGTCACCTGGTGCTTCTGCAAGGTCAAAAAGATGACCACACACTTTATGGTCCCTTCCAAACAGTCCGTGCGGCGCGCCATGGTAATCCTGCACTTCCAGAGGGCCTACAACAGCAAATGGAAATGTTGACAAAATAAATAACACCTTTATTACAAACCTTGGCGTGCACAAGCAGAAACACCTTAACTATCCATTCACCCGTGAAGCCCAAGTGCATCTAGTGTGTTTTCTTGATTCTTTTCTGAGTGCTCCTACGTGGTGGTCCCCCTTTGCTGCAAGCTCCAGTGGAGGCAGGCTGCTGACCTTGCTGGCCCGTGGCCTCGGATGACCTTGGTGGCTGTCCTTTGGCTGCCTGAGGTCTGGCGGGTCCCTGTCTGCAAAACAATGTGTGTCTCATTCTTGGCAGGTGGGGAGTTTGCCTGACACTGGGTAAATGACAGATCAACTGACTTTCCAAAAACAATTGCCTTATTATGCTCCAGTTTCATTTGTGTCTTTTTCTTAGGTTTAATCAACAGCATAGGTATCTTATTAGAGACTACATGAGTACTTATAAAATGGCTTATTCCAGCTATTTTACATGGAATTACAACTCTCTGTAGTGATCTCAATGTGTTGTCATCACCAAACCTAAAGCAAGTGGCACTTTTAAATCACCTTGCATTGATCCTCACTACTTAGTGAATCAAGATAACATTTTAACCAATCTGTCCCATATACTATTGAAGTACAAGCACTGTTTAGTATTGCACAGTCAAAGGAGTCTACATGTTCATCACAGGATTAAAACCCCTTCAGACTGGATTCGACATTATCTTTATCCTCTTCCTCAGACCTTCTATTAGAGTTCTTCGATGAAATCTACAGGAAGGCTAATCTGTTAAATGCCTATGAGCATGGTCAGAATTTGATAGATTTCAGAAACCAGATTAATCAGTATCTTCATCCTGTTCCTCAGAATTCTCATTGTCATGCATAATTTTGAGGAACCTGCCTCTTCGCTTTGGGCAGTTCACCATGTAATGATACTTTGAATTACACCTGAAACATCTGTTATCTGTTCCTTGGGCATTCCAAGGATTCATTTGTCTATTATTGCTGTTCAAATTATGTCTTTTATAACAGCCAGATCTGCTAAAGCTGATTTCATCCTCATTCTGCCTGTCTTTAATCCTTCATTGTTTTAATGCCTGTGTCCAGAATCTGGATTGTTTTGAAGTCTTCTATTATTTGTCACCATGGAATGCCTCATTTGTTCCATGAAGTCTGAAGGAAATGACTGTTTTCTCAGTTTTTTTTTAAGACAGCAAGGTTTGATCCAACAAGGTCTCCCTCTCTAAGAAATGAACACCAATTAGAACATGTCCATATGAGAGACCTTAGCTCAATCCAGTAATTTAAATGCTAGTACTGATTCAAGGATCCCAAAATTGAATTGTCTTAATCTTTTATCCAATCTGTTAAGTCCATGATATATTCTTCCATAGAATAACCATCTCCTTTCCAAAATCTATCAAATTCTGATCATAGGCATTTAACAGATTATTTTTCTTGTAGATGTCATCCAAGGGGCGGCACAGTGGTGCAGTGGTTAGCACCGCAGCCTCACAGCTCCAGTGACCCGGGTTCAGTTCTGGGTACTGCCTGTGCGGAGTTTGCAAGTTCTCCCTGTGTCTGCGTAGGTTTCCGCCGGGTGCTCCGGTTTCCTCCCACCTCCAAAAGACTTGCAGGTTGATAGGTAAATTGGCCATTGTAAATTGCCCCTCGTGTAGGTAAGTGGTAGGAGAATGGTGGGGTTGTGGTAGAGAATATGGGATTAATGTAGGATTAGTATAAATGGGTGGTTGTTGGTCGGCACAGACTCGGTGGGCCGAAGGGCCTGTTTCAGTGCTGTATCTCTAAATAAATCAATAAAAAAAATAAAGAACTCTAATAATAGGTCCAAACCTTCTTTACTATCCAACTGGCAGGCATCGATCTTACAAAATACTTTACTTCTGATTTTCCTTCTTATAGAAAGTGACAATCCCAAGGCCATACCTTGTTTCCTCTTGTGTAGGGTTGTAACCTGTGTCCAACCACTTCATTCTTTTACTGGTCATATGGTTCAGACTCCGACAGCATCGAAGGCCAATCATACCCTGATAATTTACACTTGCTGTCTGACATTTCTCATAATGGCCACTCGGATTTTAGTTTCTGTCTGATTTTTTCTCTCTTAGTTTCCAATCTTCACCTTTCGGCAACCATTCTCTGTTACCATGTTTTACTCTAGAAAGCCAGGTGGTGAAGGATAGAACTGGAGCCAATGTTAATACTTTATAAGCATTTATTTACAGAGATACACATTATAAACACGTGCTTCCTCACCTAACAATCAGTTTCAGTCTGTTTCTTTTTATATGGGCACAAGTGAATCCCCAATTAATGCCCACCTCCTGCATACAATTATTGAATACAATTAATATACAATTAACAATGCCTGCCTCTGTACTTACATCTCTAGTATTCCCAGTGCTGACAAAAGCTCATCAACTTTGTTCCTCTCTCCAAAAATGATCTGCTGAGTATTGGCAGCATTTTCTGGTTTTATTAAAAAAGTTAATTGAACTGAATCCTCAATTATAGCATTTTGTACTTGAGAGATGGTGGCTTTTTACTGTGTTTTTTAAGCCTGACTACTGCAGACAATTGTAGCAGTATAGAAAGTAGGCAAGATAATAGAATATACCTTGAGTACACCTGAGGATATTTGACATATTTCTCGCTTTTTTGTTTGTAACTGGAATTTTTTTCATGTGGATAGTTTGTCATATTTGCCTTCAGGTATTCTTCAGGATACAAATACTCAAAGCCTAGGCAATGGTAAAACTCTAAATCAATCGCTGTGTTTTAATATTTAATGTTTGACGAGGACAACAGTCTTCCTAAATAATTGTTAAGAACATTGATTTATATTGTGGTAGAGTTATAGAGAAAATGGTATGAACCTAAATGTTTCCACAGAATGAGACGTCCTCCCTCCAGTTGATGGTGACTTCCGTACTTGGTTTTAGTGTGTTCCGAGATTGGATAGGAAACTGATTGCCAGATTTGTGTTATTGTGCTAGTATTTTTGGATCTGATTCAGAAATATATTCTTTCTCAGGGAAGTTTGTTTCAGATCAGGTGGAGCACTACATTGAGTAATGTTTACAGGCAGCAGTGAGGGAAAGTGACCATCAGCCATCAGTCTAAACAGAGTGGGAATCTGGGTCTCTGGTGAAAGTATTGCTGATTAATTGCACAACCAGACCAACTTGAGTTAATCATGTTAAACAAGATTTTCTTAAAAAAAATAATTTTTCCTCATTTTGATGAGCTGAACTTTCAGTCAGCGGTGATCACTGGCCAAGAGGAATGCTGCCTACAAAGATCTAGCAATCTCTGTGACGTATATTTCAGCTTTACTGATGTCAGTTTGTTTCTGCCATCAAGTCAAAGAGATCTCTAGCCGTCCAGCAACAGTGATGATGTCAAGCAAGATAAGCATCTAATCACATTGAAGTATTCTCACAGACAGCAAACCAGGAAGTAAAAACCACTGAACTGCACTTTTACTTTCACCATTAAATTTATGGATAGTGAAATAAATGATTGGGATAGGCATATAGAATTAAGGTAGGTGACGAAGTGTAATAAACCTTTTAAAAATTAATAATATTTGTAATTTCTTATTATAATGGAGAATCTTGACATTCAACAACTAAAAAATTACCTTTTCTGGGCTAGTGAGGCTGTTCAGCCACAATTATGAACTTAGTATGCCTTTTGAAAACCCAGTTACATCTCATTCAACAAGGTGTAACTTTTTCAAGGGTTTTTACAGCAAGACCATGGGCTGAATTTTATCAGCGCGCCGCACTCCGCGGCAACACACTGTGAGAGTGGCGGCCTTCTGACATGGAAGTGCTGCTGCACAGCTCCTGCGATATTGCGCACGGGGGCTGATTTAAAAAGAGGGGATGGAGCGGCAGCCCCCAGTGATGTAGCGGAGACAGCTGCTACGTCCCCGGCAATGCATCCGGCGCCACTGGCTTTTTAAAGGGCTTCAAGCCCTTAGCAGAGATTTACATTTTTAAAGGTGCATTATAATTAATTTTTATTAAATAAATACTGAGGTGATGGAGGCCCTTCCCCAACCACTGCCGCCCCACATGGTCTTTTCATTGCCCGATATGAACATATCTCTCTTTCATAACGTTTGCCCTTCAACCCCTTCCCACCATCCCCACAGCCACTAAAAGTGTTTTCCCCCGCTTCCCCACCCCTCCCGCCCTGAAAATTTTATTCCTCCCCCTCCCCACCAGGTTCTGGCCTCAGATCTCCGTACGATCGGCAGCTGTAAAATTGGAGCTGGGACGCCGCTGCCAGCAGGTAAGTGCATTTACATATCATTGATGGTTAATTTAAATATTTAGATGAAGGCCCCGCCGATTGGCGGTTGGGGGGGGGCCTCACCGAGGTCCCCCCCCCCGGTAATATGCGGCGGGCTCTTCTTGGTGTCAGGAGTCGAGGTGGGCCGCTCTCCGCAGAATTTTACGGGCCCCCCCGCCACGATCCACGGCATCGGGAGGCTGATAAAATTCAGTCCTTAGAGTTTCAGAGTGGAAGGTCCCGCTAATTCAATGATTTCTAATTGATTGCAGGCTGGAGGGTACTCAACAGCATATCCTCTAGAGAAACGTAGAATTACTGACAACAGCTTCTCAATTTCTGTGTTTAACTGTGCATGTGCGAACTCCCAAAATTGCTGTTAGTTTCAGAGGAATAATGGTAGCACAGCTGGCAATTTCAGCGCCATTACTACTCCAAAATTTGGGCTGTTACTTTCTGTAATGCCATACAGGTGGCAATGCAGATTGGAGTATGGTTCCAGGACTCAAGCAATTTATCAAAGTGGTCATTCTTCATTTTTTAGCTTAGACAGCAAACGTTAGATTATTTGGTTATTGAGAGGCATCAGAATTAGCCTGCTTTCTAGCAGGGATCATAGAATTGCAATCAGACGTAGAAATCCAGTAATTTATATATAAATACCCAAGACCTGTAATGCTCTACTACTAAGAGACTTGAGATCGAACATGATCCATGTGGCTCAGTACCATTATTCCCAGTGAGTCAGCGGAGTGAGAGACCTGTGTTTAAATTTTAAGTAAAGAATTTTCCTTTTACTTTAGGAAAGTTTGTAGAATTTTTGTTTCAGTTTTAAAAAATTCTTTTGATTTGAGCTGTATTTTTTGGAAAGGTTCCAGTTTCATAGGTTGCTCAACAGCTATTTAGCTCAAGACTGGACTGACACTAGTATTTTTAGATTCACAATTATCTTGTAGACACGTAGCAGTTTGTCAAACAACTTAAAAGAGCTATTATTCCTACTTATGACCAAACTTCAGTTGAAAAGAAAAGAAATAAGAGTTAAGAATTCGCATCCATAGCATGGGTTATAATCACTTCACATGGTTTGTGCAAATATCATTGTGTTGCTTTGTTATTGTGGCATTGACAATAGCACATCACTCTCTCTGGCTTCTTCCTGTATTAAATTCCAGTTTCTGTTTGAGATTTCCTACATTTGTTGTTTTTTGTACTTGATTTGCTTAAATGAGTTTTAGTTTTGCTGATATTCTCCCCTGATGATAAGCAGAAACAATTTGGTAATTAATCTTTGTGACTTCTAATTTTCCTGTCCAACCAATTCTAGAGCACTGAAAAAGTTAGTGGGTTTGGAATATAGGTAGTAATTTTGCTCAAAAAAAATCCAACCCATTGATCATTTTTGCAGTGCACATAGGAGAAGGAAGTAATTAAGCTTTATTGGAAACTTTCCACAATAGGTACATTTTGGGACCATACATTGGAATACTAATGTACTGTGCTATTTTTGTGTGTTTTTCCCCATGTAGGTCAGACCATATAGGCATGGCAGATTCCATTTGTGAACTAGTGGGTTTTTATGACCACCTGGCAGATTTCCTGGTCACTGTTTTTTGGGCTCTGTCCCACAAGTTATCAGAATTATCAAATTAAAATTCACAACTTCTGAGGGTCGGATTTGAACTCTGGACCTCTGGCCTTCTAGTCCAATATCAGAACTACTAAGTGCTCATTAGGGTTTCGACCTCAGAGTTTCGTGAAGAGTGGTCCCTATGTGAGGCAAATCTTTTGAATGTTGAATGAGCTGCACTGATTCAGAGTGACAGTAGACATAATTGTAAACTTTATTCTATATTTTGTAAAGAATTTTAGAGATAGAAATTTTAAATAAGGTACATGACATGGTATGATGAACAGAATTGGGGAAAGCAGTAAGAACCAAAAGTTGCAATTGACCCTATTGCATTGTTTGAGAAAAATCACTTGTGTGAGGCAAGTCACGGCGCTTGAACATTTTGAAACCAATTCATGACCTATTGCCATCAAGTAATGCATTTTTTCTTTTAAATTTCCTGCAAATAGTGAGTTCCTGCCCTTATTTATGCATTTGTGCAGCAATGCAGATCAGGGACATTTCTTGCCATATTGGGAAAATGAGAAGTATATGGTGATTGAGTGTGGCCAACTGGAACTCACTTGGACATATGCAGTTGTATTTGAGTGACTTGCATTAAAATGGATTCTTTTTAAACCAAATTGATTGTCGCTCTGATGAGTGACACTTGGCAATTTTGTGGAAAGGAGAAGGAGCAGAAAATAAACTTTGTCCTCTAGAGATGAACAAGAAATTACTTACAATCTTTGAGAGGAAGTACACAGACCTACAATTACATAGAATTTACAGTGTAGACACAAGTCATTTGGCCCAACTGGTCTATGCTGATGTTTATGAGCTTCCTCCCACCCCTCTTCATTTCACCTTATTAGCATAGCCTAAGTCTTTCTCCATTATGTATTTACCTAACTTCCACTTAAAGGTATCTGTGCCATTCACTGCAACAACACTATGTGATAGCAAGTTCCTCATATTTTTGTAGCAGTTTTCACGACCATTGAAACAGAATTAGAAATATACAAAAACTTGTGGTAGAAGTAGCATTTTGTTGGCAGCATGTAAAAATTATTAATGTTAATTAGATTGCACTTCACTTTCCTCTTAAATTATTTGGCATTTCACTATTTTTCAGATTCTGTTCCTCCCTGTGCAGTATCTTTCATTTCTATTAAAACTATGCGTGTAGGTCTATTTTCTGTTGTATGGAAATAATCGTGTATCTTCCTTGAGTGTTAGAAACGTGTTTTACTCCTGAATTAAAGACAATGAAAAGAGTTGTTTTTTGGAACCTGGGGCTGAATTCTATTCAGGCGCCATGCTCCACGGCGGGGCCCTTTGAACTCGACATCAGCGGCCGCTGAGGAACCCCCACGATATTTTGCGTGGGAGCTCATTTAAATAGGGTGGGCGGAGTGCCTGCCCCCGATGATGTGCAGGGGTGCCCTCCACGTCCCTGGCAATGGCGTCCGGCGCGACCACACATGCGCCGGCGCCATTTTTAAAGGGCTTTAAGCCCTTGGAATTATTTTTAATTTTTAAATTGGCAGCAGTATTAAATTTTTATTAATAAGAAATATGTGGATGGCCCTTCCCCAACCCCCGAATGGTCACTTCAATGCCCGAAATGACCACCACATTCCTTTTTCCCTACCCGAACTTTACCCTCTAAACTTATAGCATTTGGCCTATAACCCCTTCCGACCATCCCCACATCCAATAAAAATTGATTTCCCCACTCTTCCATCCCTCCCGCCCTGAAATTTTTATTACTTCCCACTCCCCATCAGGTTCCCGCGCGAAGGACAAACGAAGGCCGTAAAATCGGCATGGGATGGCAGGTAAGTTAATTTGAATATATGTAATGGCAATCTACATATGGAGATGAAGGGCCCGCTGCCAGGTAATTGGGGGGGACTGCACTGAGGTCCCCCCACCGTCGGTAATATATGGCGGGCCCTTCTAGACATCAAGGGTCGAGGCAGGCCTCTCCCCGCAGAATTTTACCGTCCCTCACACCGCAACTCGCATCGTCAAGGGGCCGGTAAAATTCAGCCCCTGATATAAGTCAGGAGACACTGGGGGAAAAATTGTTTAAAGCCCGAAAACGAGCACACCCATTCACTGCATTGCAGGCAGCACGTAATTTAAACAATAGTGGCATCCAGCCCAGCACTAAACTGCTGAGTGGCTGCATGCCTCAGTTGGGGCCCAAGTTTGTGCGAGGCTCGCACCACTTCAGGCTAATCTGCACTACTTTAAAGCCAGCCTGCACCACTTAAAGGGGAAGTGCAATCTGGCTGCATCAGGTGCTGGAACTGATTGTGGAAGGAAGTGTGAGCAGGAAGAAAAGTGAAATTGGTGCAACAGGAGTGTTATTATTCTCCAGAAAGCCAGTTGGTGAAGAATCTGGAAGCAATCTTTACACACTTTTATAAGCATTTATTTACAGAGATACCCATTACAAGCATGCACCTCCTAGCCCAACAACCACAGTTTCAAAACAAAAACAGAAAATGCTGGAAATACTGAACAGATCAGGTAGCATCTGTGGAGAGAAAAACAGAGTTCACATTTCAAGTCTGCCGAGGAACCTGGGGGTATATGTGCACATATCATCGAAAGTTGCAGGGCAGGTTGAGATAGCAGTTAATAAAGCATATGGGATCCTGGGCTTTATAAATAGCGATATATAGTGCAAAAATGAGGAAGTTATGATAAACCAGTATAAAACACTGGTTCGGCCTCAACTGGA
The DNA here is from genome assembly GCF_036365525.1 of Heterodontus francisci. Taxonomy (NCBI): domain Eukaryota; kingdom Metazoa; phylum Chordata; class Chondrichthyes; order Heterodontiformes; family Heterodontidae; genus Heterodontus; species Heterodontus francisci. Next base: position 27,923,350 of record NC_090378.1, on the reverse strand, counting down.
GCATTGTGTCCAGTTCTGGCCATCACACTTTCAGAAGGATGTTAAGGCATTATAGAGGGTGCAGAAAATATTCACGAGAATGGTTCCATTCCCACCAGGGATGAGGAACTTCAGTTACGTGATAGGTTGGGGAAGCTGGGGTTGTTCTCCTTGGAGAAGAGAAGATTAAGAGGAGATTTGATAGAGGTGTTCAAAATCATGAGGGGTTGGATAGAACAGATAGGGAGAAACTGTTCCCATTAGCCGAAGGATCCAGAACCAGAGGACACCGATTTAAGATGATTTGCAAAAGAAGCAACAGCGACATGAGGAAAACGTTTTTACACAGCGAGTGGTTAGGATCTGGAATGCATTGCCTGAGGTGGTGGATACGGATTCATCGAGGCCTTCAAAAGAGAAATGGATAATAATCTGCGGAGGAAAAAAATTGCAGAGCTGCAGGGAAAAGGCAGAGGAGTAGGACTAGGTGAGTTGCTCTTGCAGAGAGCTGGCACAGACCTAATGGGCTGAATGGCCTCCTTCTGTGCTGGATTCTATGATTTGATGAATCTATGACTGGTATACAATTAAACATAATTAACATTCAGTTAACAGAAAATGTGCTCCAAGGTTCTCTGACTTGCATTGGAGGTTTTGGTGCAGGAGGGGAGAGATCTTCTACCCACAGGCGTCAGAAGGCCCTCCAGACAGACATTGAGAAGGCAGTGGGAGCAGGTAGCTATCGCTGTCAATACAAGCAGTGTAATCTCAAGCTCTTAGATGCAGTGCAAGAATAGGTTTAGTGACCTCACACGAGTGGTCAAGGTTAGTGAATGCATCTAGCAAATGTCATATCCTTGGAAATCAACCACCCTTTTCACACAGTCCTCCATTCACCACCCCGTCTTTGCTCACTTCCAACATAGTCCATCAAGCACAACTCACAGCTTCATCTCACTCACACACACTTAGCAGTGCTGCAAGCCTCACATTTGTACTTATCAGCTTGCACACACTGCCAGCTATTCAGCCATGACAAACATATTGCCCAAAACTCATTGCAGCGCACTCACTGACACTTCCCTCTCTCTTGAAGACAAGGTGGTGCATAACCACGGATAACAACACCTAACTGGATGGGGACAGGGGTAGCTGCATGTCCTTTCCCATGGAGGAGTCAGTCCGCACCATCATTGAAACGCCCACAAATGAAGCCATGGTCAGTGGTTGGGATGAAATCACTGAAGATGATAGAATGTTATGACCCAATCCACCTTCTTAAATCCCCCTTCTCCCTCATCCCACATTCTGTTTTACTTTATAAGCTGCTCAACAAAATGGAGGACAAGTAACATGACCCATACCAACTCCTGCACTAAAATCCACATCCATGTCTACTGGAACTGAAACCAATTAACCCAGTCTGAATGGAAATGAGGCAGCTTAACATACATGGATTTGAGCTATACTCAAAGGCTGCGTTTGCTGACAGTGCAGCCACCAGGTGGCGCTGCAGTGGCACATGCGCAAATGCAAGGTCTCCCTGCTTCCCCCACCCCGCTTTCTCCCCGCTTCCCCCACCCCTGCTCTCTCCCCGCTTTCTGCCCGCGTTACGCGATGACATCATCACATGCGCCAACCAGTCCTGGCAATGAGGAACACAGCTCATGCGCAGAGAGTAGGAGCCAATCTGCGCATGTGCGCATATTGGCGCAGTCTGATGATGTCAGCTGCCAGCTACGTTGTCAATAATCACTTTGATATACAGAATGGACAAAGACAAAGGCACTCCCCATACACTATATATCCAGCTACCCTTCAGCACAATAGAATGTGAACAGCCCTCATTTATTAAAATGGGGCCATCAAAAGCTATTGTACCAGCCCATCAAGAACTGAAACCTAAAGTCACATGGGTGAAACTAACATTTATGAGTTCACCTTTAAAGGTAATCGTTTTGAAGAACAAAGGGGTCTTTTCAGTTCAGTACATCAATCAACAACATCAGTCTGGGCTCTCCAGCCACACGGTCAACATTGAAAGCCATCTTGAATTCCAGCACAAGGTTGAGAGTGAGAGATCAATTCCAGCTAACACCATTGAACCCTGTTGAGACAAGTTGAAAGCCAACTGCAACAGAGAAGAGAGAGTGCCTTTTAAACCACTCCTCCACCTGTGAAAACTGAACTGAGAAGTCAGCACCATCTTCAAACTGAAGAGAAGCACCAGAAGACTTCAGCAACCTAGCAAATACAAGACAACTAGCAAACAGGCCTGCAACTTTAAAAACACACCTTCGGAGAGGATCCCACAGGTTTTTCCTGAAACAACAGACTTTTACACCTTGAACTCTTAACACATTTTACCCTTTCCCTTCGATCTGTCTTCTCTTGTGTGTGCCTGTGTGAGTGAATGCATGGTTGGGTGGTGTTGCGAACATTTTGGGTGATGAATATTGTTCAATAAATATTTGATCTTCTGTTTACACCTACGACAAAACCTGTAACTGTCTAATTGGCAAAAAAAACACAGGGGCTGAAAACACCAGTAGACAAAAATGCTGTCTATGGTCAGTGGAGGTGAAAAGTAGAAGCCAGCCACGCCATCACCCATCTGGCCATAACAAAAGTATTTGACAAGGTCACAAACAGTCAAACTATTGAAGAAGATTAAAGGTATGGAAATAGGGGGAGGTTAACAAATTGGATTAAAAACTGGTTAGAAAGGAGGAAAGCAAGAGTAAGAGTCAAGAGCGGTAAAGTGGTTTCAAATGGTTTGCCCTGTAGCACAGGGTTCTGTTCTGAGACTGCTTCTGTTCACTATGTACATCAACGGTTTGTTTAGAGGGCTCGAAGGAACTTATAGTTAATACTTAAATAGGCAGGATAATAAATAATTCTGAGGGATATGGGAACAGGGCAGGCTCACAAGACTAGGATTACTGTTCGCAGACCATTTGGGACAAATGGCCTGTTTCTGTGTTTTAAATAGCTACGTAATTCTATATAAAAGCAAACTAGTTTTAAGGGACAGAGGCAAATTCAATAGAGAAAGACAAAGGTGTTGGTCGGCCAGTGGCTGTTTAGAGAAATATAAAGCGCACATTTGAAGGAGACAGTTAAGACTGATTTGACATATGGGACAGGCAATCATTTTTGATACCAACAGGCTTCAAAATATTAATATTCATTTTAATCACATCATTTTTCTCCCCACCCTGAACTCTAATCTTCCTTGCTTGCAAATGACCAATCATCAGAAGACAAATTTACTGAACATGATGCATATGCCTAAACAAAATATTTCATGATTAATTGTGTAAAGCAAGTATAGAGAGAATTGGGCTGTACTCTGGGTTAGTTAGTTCTGGATTTCCTTCCCTAATCCCTCTGCCTCTCCAAATCCCCTTAAAACCCATCTCTTTTAACAAGCTTACGGTCACCCTTCTTAATATCTCTTCCTTTGGTTTGACATCCATTTGGTCTGACGAGACCTCCTATTGGCTTTGAGATATTTTCTACTTTAAAGGTACTTTACAAATTCAAGTTATTGTCGTATACTATTATATCACCTTGTCAGATCTGGCATTTGTATTGGAATTCAGCCCAGACTCATGGATGAAAGCCTTCTGTCTCTCCCCACTGCAAGATGAAAGGAGTGCAGCTTCCTCTATTTTCATGTAAGCGAGAATGCTTCATGTAGACACTGGATGCCCAGTGAGAGAAAAATGTTACTTTCTGTTAACTAGCTCAGCATCTCGCACCTTGATTAGCACACAAATTCGACAATGAGATATAAACTTACAAATAAGCTTATATTTTATTGATATAAAAAACAGTACTTTTAAAAAATAATATGTGTACTTGAACAATCTCAGTTACTAAGTAGGGTAAAGATTCCACTTTGGGCGCCATCGACGATTCCAGCGCAAACTGTGCCCAAAAAGGCAGCCATTTTGAAACGAGGTTATATCCCCTCAGGTTACCACTCAGACTCATTTTCACATTGCCAAGCGCAAAATCTGCCATGAATCAGCTCAGTCGGCCAGCATTCTGTAAAAAAAAATTTGCTTTAAAAATATTCCTTGATATATTTGTGTGATAATTTGGTAAAGTTTGACTAATACAGCTGAAAATCGGCTTATCAAAGAAAATAAGCATATTTAATCAGTGTCAACTCACCACCTGTGAGTAACCTGACCGTAAATTACTGTAAATGACTGTTAAGAAAAATACACAGAATTATTTTCCAGTTAGATTGGAGTACTGTAGTCAGTTCCTTCGTTTTTTAAAAATTCATTCACAACCTTTAAAACATGCCTTCAATGTGTTCTTACAACTTGATATTTGGAGCCTCATGAAGGCCTGCAAATGAGCACAATTCATGGAAATTCACAATGGTGATTAATTCACCCTGGGGGTGTGACCAGCTTTGTGGATGGGGCCTGTTTCTAGCGCAAATTGAACAAAAGTTCGCAGAGTCTCAATTTGCACTGGACACAATCTGCGCTTAAAGTTGCACAACTATTGAGATGGTTACGCCGAAATTGGCCTGAAAGAAGCAACACAATAGAGCGGAAACTCCAGGCCACTATTTATTTTTTATTTTTTAGAACATTGGACTATGCAGGATGATGCATTGGGCTGGATTTTACAGCCCCTCCCCCCAACATTGGAGGTCCTGGTAGGGCGGGTGGGGGAGCTGGAAAATGACTCCAGCAGAGGTTCACCTCGGGCCTCGATACCGAGAAGGTCCGGCCCAATATCACTGGCAGTGGTGAGGCCTCGTGGCGCCCACCGCCCCACCCCCACACCACCGCTCAGCGATGGGAGCCAAATCTAAATATTTTTAAAAATGTTAATTAATGAATAAATGTCCTACCAGCTCCCGCAGTCCGTACCCCTCTGATATTAGCGCTGGTGGCCGGCACTCCCGCACCTTTGGGTCTCCATCCTGAGATCCGAGGCGGGACACTGGTGGGGAGGGGGGGAGCCGGTAAGTTTCTCTATGCGAGGGTGGGGTGGGGGAAGCAGGGTCAAACTCCTCTGATTGGTTTAGGGGACAGTGGAAAGGGGTAAAGTGCATTGTTTGTGAACTTTGGGGAGGGAGGAAGGTCAGGTGCACAAGGTAAATATTTTGGGGGGGTGGGGAGAGGGCAAGGAATGAGTTATATGGTTATTGGGGGGTATGGGAGTGGAGCTAGAAACATTTATTTAAATTTTCAAAATCATATTAAAATCACTATTTCTCTAAAAATTTAAATTGTAATGTAGGGCTCAAAGCTCTTTAAAAATGGTGTCAGCGTCTGCAAAGTGGCACCTGTCACCGTTGCTGGGGACAGTCCTCCCGCCCCCTCCTTGTCAATGTGGGGAAGGGATGCGGTCCACCCCGGCCATTTAAATGATCCGCCGCGCTGAATAAAACAGCGGCTCTGCAACGTGTGGTCCACACGGGCAGCGAGCTTGTAAAATCCATCCCATTGTTTTGGATGAAAATTTGTTCGCCCATCCTTTTTGATTCCCAAAACTGACAAAATGATTTCCAAATGTCCTTCTACCAAAATGATAATCTTTCATTGTTGACAATCTACTACATTTAAAAGTATTCAAAAATACAGCTAAGACCTGAAATGTTTTGGCTTGCATACATTTAGAATGTAATTTTGAAATCACTTATTAACATTTTGGTTAATTACAGCACCCTTCAATGTCATGGTCAAACCCTCATTTCAGTTCTGTAAATTATAGAGAGCAATTTATATACCTATGGAATTTAAAGTTCTAATTTTGGTTCTGATCACCAACTGTCCTGACATACTAATATATCCATTAAAACACTTGTCAAAAACACAACAGTTAACAGGGTTTTCTGCCTGAAGGCCACACATGACCTTTACCAAGCTGATCTACTGACATGTGCAATATCACCCTGTGTCAACCTAAGCCCATAATAGAAAAAGTGCAAGCAAAATACTGCGGATGCTGGAAATCTGAAACAAAAACAAGAAATGCTGGATTCACTCAGCAGGTCTGGCAGCATCTGTGGAAAGAGAAGCAGAGTTCCTTTTATAATTTTTTTTAACAAGAGAGAAAGGAGCACGGCGAGAGTGGAGGTTTAAAAAGCACGCCAAAAGCCCAGAGTCGGAGACCGGAGACAGAGCGAGAGAGAGAGAGGAGCACAGCGGGCGCGGAGCAGGGAAAAATCGAAAAGTGACATCAGAGTGACGTCACAATCAACAGAGAGAGCAGGGAAGAAGCTGCCAGCTTGGTGAGTATCTGGGATGTGATTAAGGTCCATTCTAATCCTAACTTTTAAAATAGTTAAGGAACTAGTGGCAAGCTTAATATAATATATTAAAAAGAGAAAAATAAAATAAATAATTGAATAAAATAATTAAGTAGTTAATTAAAACACATTAAGGATGGCAGGACAGGTGATGTGTTATGGTCTCAGCATGTGGGAGCTCCTGGATGCTGGTGTGATCCAGGACAAACATGTCTGCAGTAAGTGTTTGTGGCTCAGAGAGTGATAGAGAGAGAGAGAGAGAGAGAGAGAGAGATACAGCACTGAAACAGGCCCTTCAGCCCACTGAGTCTGTGCTGACCATCAACCACCCATTTATACTATTCCTACATTAATCCCATATTCCCTACCACATCCCCATAATTCTCCTACCACCTACCTACACTAGGGGCAATTTACAAATCAACCTGCAAGTCTTTGGCTGTGGGAGGAAACCAGAGTACGTGATGGAAACCCATGCGGTCACAGGGAGACTCTGCACAGGCAGTACCCAGAATCAAACTTGGGTCGCTGGAGCTGTGAGGCTGCAGTGCTAACCACTGCGCCACTGTGCCACTTGAAGAGCTTGGGCTCAGAGTAATTGAACTGGAGTCTGAGCTGCAGACACTGCGACGCATCAGGGAGGGGGAAAGTTACCTGGACACTTTGTACCAGGAGGCGGTCACACCCCTTAAGATAGGGTCTTCTGATTTGGTCAGTAGTCAGGGACAGGAGAGTGTGGCTGCAGGTGAGGCAGGTAAGGGGACCCAGAGGCCAGGAGTGCAGGAGCCTAAGCCTTTGCAGTTGTCCAACAGGTTTGAGGTTCTTTCAGCTTGTTTGGATGAGAGTGGGAGCTGCAGGGTAGATGAGCAAACTGACCATGGTACAGGAAGCCATTCATGGAGGGAGAAAAAAGGAATGTAGTGGTAGTATATTTAGGGGGATTGACACTGTTCTCTGCAGCAAAGTATTGCCTGCCTGGTGCCAGGGTTTGGGACATCTGCTTAGGGCTGGAGAGGAACTTATAGCGGGAGGGGGAGGATCCAGTCGTCGTGGTCCATGTAGGTACCAACAACATAGGCAGGACAAGGAAAGAGGTTCTGCATGGTCAGTATTAGGAACTAGGAGCCAAATTAAGAAGCAGAACCCCAAAGCTAATAATCTTTGGATTACTACCTGAGTCACGTGCAAATTGGCATAGGGCAAATAAGATTAGAGAAATTAATGCATGGCTCAAAGACTGGTGTGGTAGAAATGGATTTTGGTTCGTGAGGCACTGGCACCAGTACTGGGGAAAGTGGTGTCTGCACCGTTGAGACGGCCTACACCTGAACTGTGCTGGGGCCAGTATTCTAGCGAGCCACATAACTAGGGAAATAGAGAGGGCTTTAAACTGAATAGTAGGGGCAAGGGATCAAATTTGGGAAGATATGGTAAACCAAGGAGTAGAGACAAGGCAAGAGAGAAAGGTATTAATATGGGAAATGATAAACAGACTGTGACAGGAAGGGACAGAACGTACAAATCTAAGAGTAAATCAACAGATAAGGCTAGAGGTTACAAAAATAATAAAAGGACACAACAAAAGGCTTTGTATATGGATGCACGTAGTATTCGAAACAAAACAGATGAACTGAGAGTGCAAATAGAAATAAATAAGTACAATCTGATAGCTATTACAGACGACATAGATTTGGACCTGAATATTGAAGGGTACATGGCATTTAGGAAGGACAGGAAGCTAGGAAAATGTGGAGGGGTAGCTCTGTTAATGGATGATGGTATTAGTGCAATAGAGAGGGATGACCTAAGTTCAGGAGACCAGGATGTAGAAGCAGTTTGGGTAGAGATGAGAAATCATAAAGGCAAGAAGTCACTTGTGGGAGTGGTGTACAGGCCACCTAACATTAACCACACAGTAGGACGGGGTATAAAGGAAGAAATAATGGCAGCTTGTCAGATAATTATGGGGAATTTTAACCTACATATAGACTGGAAACATCAGATGGGCAGAGGTAGCCTAGATGAGGAGTACATCTAATGTTTTCGGGATAATTTCTTGGAACAATACGTTCTGGAGCCAACCAGAAAGCAGGCTATACTAGAGCTGGTATTGTGCAATGAGATAGAATTAATTAATAGTTAAGGTGCCCAGTAGCAGCAATCATAATATGATTGAATTTTACATTCAGTTTGAGGGAGAGAAGAGTGGGTCCAAGACTAGTATTTTAAACTTAAATAAGGGCAATTATGAGGGCATGAAAGCAGAGATAGCTAAAGTGAATGGGCAAATTAGGTTAAGAGATAGGTCAGTAGAGATGCAGTGGCAGGCATTTAAGGGGATATTTCAGAATACACAGAATGGATACATTTCAACGAGAAAGAAAAATTCCAAGGGAGGAACCTGCCACCTGTGGTTAACTAAAACAGTTAAAGATAGTATCAAATTTAAAGAAAAAGCCTATAGTTGCGCAAAGATGAATAGCAGGTCAGAAGATTGGACAGAATATAGAAAACAGCAAAGAATGACTAAAAGATTGATAAGGAAGGTATTAAAGTATGAGATAAAGCTAGCTAAAAACATAAAGACAGATAGTAAGAGTTTCTCTAGAGACTTAAAAAAGGAAAACGTTAACAAAGTGAGCGTTGGTCCTATAAAAGTGAGTCTGGGGAATTCATTATGGATATTAAGGAGATGGCAGATGAATTGAACGGATATTTTGCATCGTTCTTCACTGTTGAGGATACAAGTAACATCCCAGTATTAGATGTAAGTCAGGAAATGGAAGGGAGGGAGGAACTCAAGAAAATTACAATTACCAGGCAAGTGGTACTGAACAAATTGTTGGAGCTGCGGGCTGACAAGTCCCCGGTCCTGATGGACTTCATCCTAGGGTGTTAAAAGAAGTGGCTAGTGAGATAGTTGATGTGTTAGTTTTAATTTTCCAAAATTCTCTAGATTCGGGGAAGGTTCCTTTAGATTGGAAAATAGTGAATGTAACTTCTTCATTCAAAAAGGGAGGGAGACAGAAAGCGGGAAACTACAGGCCAGTTAGCTTAACATCTGTCTTAGGGAAAATGTTAGAAGCTATTATTAAAGACGTAGTAGCAGGACATTTAGAAAAATGCAAGGTAATCAGGCAGAGTCGACATGGTTTTGTGAAAGGGAAGTCATGTTTAACCAATTTATTGGAGTTCTTTGAGGGAGTTACATGTGCTGTGGATAAAGGGGAACCGGCAGATGTATTGTACTTAGATTTCCAGAAGGCATTTGATAAGGTGCCGCATCAAAGGTTATTGCAGAAAATAAAAGCTCATGGTGTAGGGGGTAGTATATTGGCATGGATAGAAGATTGGTTAGCTAACAGGAAACAGATGTAGGCATAAATGGGTCATTTTCTGGTTGGCAAGATGTAACAAGTGGTGTGCCACAGGGATCTGTGCTGGGGCCTCAACCTTTTACAATTTACATACATGACTTAGATGAAGGGACCAAAGGTATGGTTGCTAAATTTGCTGATGACACAAAGATAGGTAGGAAAGTAACTTATGAGGAGGACATAAGGAGGCTACAAAGGGATATAGATAGGTTAAGCGAGTGGGCAAAGACATGGCAAATGGAGTATAATGTGGGAAAATGTGAATTGTCCACTTTGGCAGGAAGAATAAAAAAGAAGCATATGATCTAAATGGTGAGAGATTGAAGAGCTCTGAGATGCAAAGGGATCTGGGTGTCCTAGCGCAAGAATTGCAAAAGGTTAGCATGTAGGTACAGCACGTAATTAGGAAAACTAATAGAATGTTATTGTTTATTGTGAGGGGAATTGAATACGAAAGTAGGAAGGTTATGCTTCAGTTATACAGGGCATTGGTGAGACCACATCCGAGTACTGTGTAAAGTACTGGTCTCCTTATTTAAGGAAGGATGTAAATATGTCCGAGGCAGTACAGAGAAGGTTTACTAGACTAATACCTGGAATGGGCAGGCTGTCTTATGAGGAAAGATTGGACAGGCTAGGCTTGTATCCAGTGGAATTTAGAAGAGTAAGAGGTGACTTGACTGAAACATATAAGGTTCTGAGGGCTTTTGACAGGGTGGTTGTGGAAAGGAAGTTTCCCCGTGTGGGAGAATCTAGAACCAGGGGTCACTGTTTAAATATAAGGGTCGCCCATTTAAGACAGAGATGAGGAGAACTTTTTTTCTCTTAGAGGGTTGTGAGTCTTTGGAATTTCTCTTCCTCAAAAGGCAGTTGAAGCAGAGTCTTTGAATATTTTTAAGGCAAGGTAGATAGATTCTTGATAAGCATGGGGTGGAAGGGTATCTGGGGTACGTGGAAATGTGGAGTAATCAGTTCAGCCATGAACTTATTGAATGGTGGAGCAGGCTCGAAGGGCCAATTTGCCTACTCCTGCTCCTAATTCGTATGTACGTATGTAAATCAGTAGAGTTCTACAATGGAAAGACAAGGGATCAAAATGAAGCCTGGGTCTACAATTTTTTTTAAAAGACTCTAAAAGACATTTCCAAATTACACTGAGGATCAATTAAAATGTTAGAAGATAAAGATAACTTTACAGCAGCATAATTGTCACCAATTTACTTAAATCGAATTGATTTCGATCAACCTTCACATTGTCGCAAATCAGTTGGTTGACATGCATTCTGCATTCCTTGACAACTGATGTTGGGCACAGTAACAGTTTGTACTTTTACTGTATGGACTTTTCTACAAGCCTTAAACTTTTTTCCCCCAAAACAGTGGCAGAAATTATGGCCTCAGTATTAGCCCCCTCTCACTATTCGTGGGAAAGAGGTTACAAAGTAAAGTTCATGGAACCCAACTCCAGCATGCCTCACATGCTCATTGGGTCTTCGGACTGTACCACCATTGACTGGGGGGACTCTTATGAACTTACTTAAATCCTACTATGTGATTGGGAACTAGATTTAAAATTAACTTGTGTTGCAGGGGTCAGAAAACTTGCCAGTGAAAGAGTAGCAGTGGCTGCCGATTCATCAAAGTAAGTGGCTTTCTCAGCATTGCTTGTGGCCCAGGTAGAGCCAGACTGCTCTCCACCCTGGCCCCTCAAGGAAGGATTCAGCAACCCCCAGCCACGACCCCCAACTGTCCTGATTGCAGGCCTCCACGTACCCACTCCTGATTGGAGCTTTCTTCCACCCCCCCAGCCCCAAATTGCCGATCAAAGCTTCCTCCCTCCATCCCGATTGCCAACCTCCACCACCCACCCCTCTCCCAAATGCCAGGGACCATTCCCAAGGGTCCCCGGCTGCGGCCTCCTGCTGCTAGTGTTCCCTCCTGCCTATCGGTCAGGCTTCCCATTGGCCAGCTCCTGAGCAGGAACCAGAGCTGGAAGATGCAAATGAGGCCCTGCCATGAAGATCGGCATAATCTCTGCATCGCTGGCCTTGCTGGGTTCCTCAGCTATTTTAGTCTTCACCTGTACCCTCTCCATCTCCCTGTAAATATCAGGGCCTAATTATTCAATGCAAGAACATCTCATAATTCTATTAAAAAAAAACAAAAGAACTAGACTGTATAGCCCACTTAGATTGATGGAATTGGGGAGGATTGAAGATGCCTTTCACAAGCAGCAAACATGTACAAAAGGGGGAGGCAAGATCCTCAAATGGAGTCTGGAAATCTTCCTGAAACTAGAGGCCTTACTAAAATGGGACAGGAACACAAAAGGATGTAAATAACATATGTTTATTACCAAATGATTTTTTTTTTTTATTTCCAAAATATACTTTATTCATAAAAATCTGTAAAAATTACATTGCCAAACAGTTTCCAAACAGCACCAAAAAATACAAACATTGCAAGGGAGATCAGTTTCCTTCAATACTGTCATGAGTTTCTTCCCAACCCTTCCGTTTCACAATTGTCATGTCAATTACAGTTTTACATTTACAGCAATTCAGAATATTAACGATACAGTTCGAGGGGTTTCCCATGGATCCAGCCCCTCAGTCTAGCTTGGTGGGGGAACCTTACACTGTGGTCTTTCCCCATTGAGCCTTTGCTGCGGCTGCCCCAAGCTTTAGTGCGTCCCTCAGCACGTAGTCCTGGACCTTGGAATGTGCCAGTCTGCAACATTCGGTGGTGGACAACTCTTTGCGCTGGAAGACCAGCAAGTTTCGGGCAGACCAAAGGGCGTCTTTCACCGAATTGATAGTCCTCCAGCAGCAGTTGATGTTTGTCTCGGTGTGCGTCCCTGGGAACAGCCCGTAGAGCACAGACTCCTGTGTTACAGAGCTGCTTGGGATGAACCTTGACAAAAACCACTGCATCTCTTTCCACACCTGCTTTGCAAAGGCACATTCCAGGAGGAGGTGGGCGACCGTCTCTTCCCCACCACAGCCAACGCGGGGGCACTGTGCGGAGGGGGCGAGACTTCGGGTGTGCATGAAGGATCTGACGGGGAGGGCCCTTCTCACCACCAGCCAAGCTACGTCTTGGTGCTTGTTTGAAAGTTCTGGTGATGAGGCATTCCGCCAAATGACTTTGACGGTCTGCTCGGGGAACCATCCGACAGGATCCACCGTTTCCTTTTCCCGTAGGGCCTTGAGGACATTCCGTGCAGACCACTGCCTGATGGACCGGTAGTCAAAGGTGTTTTTCCGCAGAAACTGCTCCACGAAGGATAGGTGGTACGGCACGTCCCAACTGCACGGAGCGTTCCGCGGCAATGTGACCAGGCCCATCCTTCGCAACACCGGGGACAGATAGAACCTCAGCACGTAGTGACACTTGGAGTTTGCGTACTGGGGATCTACACATAGCTTGATGCAGCCGCACACGAAGGTGGTCATCAGGATGAGGGCCACGTTGGGTACATTTTTCCCGCCCATGTCCAGAGATTTGAACATCGTGTCCCTCCGGACCCGGTCCATTTTAGATCCCCAGACGAAGCGGAAAATGGCTCGGGTGACTGCCACGGCGCAGGAGTGGGGTATGGGCCAGACCTGCGCCACGTAGAGCAACAACGTGAGCGCCTCGCACCTGATGACCAGGTTCATACCCACAATGGAGAGAGATCGCTGCCCCCACATGCCCAACCTTTGTCGTACCTTGGCTACTCGCTCCTCCCATGTTTTGGGGCACGCCCCGGCACTTCCGAACCATATCCCCAGCACCTTCAGGTAATCTGACCTGACGGTGAAGGGGACAAAGGATCGGTCAGCCCAGTTCCCAAAGAACATGGCCTCGCTCTTGCCGTGGTTAACTTTGGCTCCCGAGGCCAGTTCGAACTGGTCACAGATGCTCATCAGTCTGCGCACGGACAGCGGATCCGAGCAGAAGACGGCGACGTCATCCATGTACAGGGAGGTTTTGACCTGATACAATTAGTAATAATAGACTGGCTATAGGTAAAGATAATGGCTGCAAAAATGTTTTGGTTGGTGGTTACAGTCTGTAAGCTTCAAGGTCATTCTATTATATAACACAATCTTGAGTAGCCTTTGAAATGATCGTTTTTCTGAGGACAAATCAACTCTGATTGTCCCAGATCAAATAATTAACTATTGATCGGACAATTATTTTAAAGCAAAAGATTGTGAAGAGCATGTATAAAAATTGTTGGGCTAAACACGAATACAGCATGTTCCATGGATCTTGGCTATGATTAAAAGGTTGTCAGGTGCGAGTGTTGATACTTGCATTGACTCCATTAACATGAAAGAGAAATCTGGATTCAAATCTGACATTATATAGTAGTTTGGAAAGTATAGAAGGGAAGATAATCCCATTGCTCTGAAGAGTTACAGAACATTATGGAGAATACAAAATATGGGAACAGGGTTTATCTTTCAGCGTCCAAGTCACTTCCATTGACCCAGTCAAGAATTTCTTGCTCCCCAATATACAACCACCATCTTCAGATAGCCATGCCTGGTTTCTCACATTCAGGAAAAGAGAGAATATGGAATATGTTGCTGTGATCTCTACCATGATACAAGTTTTCCATTGCAGCACTACACTGCAACCAGCACAAAATTTTACTTTTTAAAGTGTGTTCATTCCCAGAAATCTTGTGTATTGTTACAACTGAGGCAGGAGGAGTGCACTGTCTTTCCTTATCCACAACTCACACCATCTATTTCAATGTTTACTCGGTTACCCATGCAGCCAATCATATACTCTATTTCTTATTCCAGAATAAAAATACACCAAACAGGTTTCTTTAATAAACAACAAAATTATCAGTTTATTGTATAACAAGACTTAACCAGTAATGAAGCAAAGCATAAACACACCGATTAAAATGTGAAAGTTCCCTTTATAAAAATTCCCCAACTACACTCATACACACACTGGAAAAAAAATACAGAAATTCTCTCTGCAGAGGTCTGTTACAAAAAATAAACTACTTTGGCCAAATACTTGCTAATTCTTGATGAAAAAAGAAAGAAGATATGGAAGGTAGTCAGTTGTCTGCTTTTTGGTCTGGCATTGGGATATACAGAGATGGGTCACTGGGTACATTTCAGAAGCAGTCCATTCTGGAGATGTTGAGAACTATTCGAGTAGGCTTTTTAGGAGAAATGTGGCATCAAGGTTTTTTCATCAGCACGCACTTGAATCACAGGATTTTTTTTCAGCTTCTCGGGAGCTATACAGCACCAGGGATTTTTTTTCCACACTGGATCTTGGGCAGGATTTCTTCAAAAAAGTAGGGAAGGAGGTGAGCTGGGTGGTTTCTTTTCTCCTTGGCAGGAAAACACCAACTGTCTTCAAACAGTTCATACCACAAATAAAACTGAAAACAATGTTCAAACCTCAGAGAGTCGACCTCCTGACCTCCATAGACCTTGACATGTGGCTTCTCTGTAACCATTTTTCCCCAAGTCACCAAAGGTTCTGCTGCTTTCTGAGCCCAAATCACAGGTGGCCTTCAGCACATGTGGTTTTCAAACAACATCTTGTCCTGTCAGTGTACTTGGTAAATAAAACACATCTGTGGAATCAGTTTTAACACAAGTCCTCAAAAAAACTATATATTTTACAAAATGGAAGCGCTTTCATAACACATCCATCCTTGGAGGAATGAAATGCCATTTTTAAATGTGTTTCATTGTAAAGAATGGAAAAAAAGCAGAAGATGAAAAATTATGAAAACACAGTAACACACTTACTTTCATCCTCCTGGATTGTATCCCAGGTTGTTAAAGGAAGCCAGGGAGAAAATAGTGGATGCTGTGTGGATCATCTTCAAATCCTCACTAGATACAGGTGAGGTACCAGAGGATAGGAAGTTTGTGAAAGTTGTACCATTGTTTAAAAAGGGTGCGAGGGATAGACCAAATAATTATAGCCTAGTCAGTCTGACCTCGGATATGGTCAAATTATAAGAATCAATTCTGAGAGATAGGATAAACCGCCACTTAAAAAGGCACAGATTAATCTTGATCGGATTTATTCAAAAAGATAGAGAAGGAGGTGACCTGAGTGGTTTATTTTCTTCTTGGCAGGAAAACACCAACTGTCTTGAAACAGTTCACACCACAACAACTGAAAACAATGTTCAAACCCCAAACAGAGAGTCAATCTCCTGACCTCCATAATGCTTGACATGTGGCTTCTCTGTAACCATTTTTCCCCAAGTCACCAAGGTTCTGAGCCCAAATCACAGATGTCCTCCAGCACAGGTGGCTTTCAAACAACATCTTGTCCTGTCGGTGAACTTGGTAAAAAAAAAACACATCCGTGGAATCAGTTTTAACAGAAGTCCTCAAAAAAAATATTTTAGAAAATGGAAGCACTTTCGTAACAGGATGTCTCCTATAAAAATGGAGAGGGTGCAGCATAATGATTGAGTTTCCATCTGCTTTCACTATTAATATTAGTAGGCCAATCTTTTCAAGCACAGAGAAAGATGATTTGGAAGCAAAGAGGCAGGGAACATTTATTTCTGCCAATTTATTGTAGGATCCAGTGGGCGAAGATGCAATAACCAGCATGGGATTTGTAGAAACTTTAATTTGGGAACTCAAATGACAAATTTGAGGCCAGCTTTAAAAAGGGGGAAAAGACTCACATGGTCTAGCTTTAATTTGAAATGGCAGATGACTGCACATGTCAATTCAGATCGAATCAAAGAATCAATATGTATATTTGCCACTAGAATGAAGGCACAACACACCTGTAATCTTCTCAAAGCATCAGAAGGAGAGGGTGACACAGGAAAGCACCAGAGATGAAAGATTCAGCAAACCTACAAATGAAATGCATTAATAGCACTGGAAAATCCAGCTTAAAATTTTAATAGTGTTCATGAGGAGCTGGAATACATATTTAATCAATCGCAAAATGTCACCTGAACAACAGGGTGTCTGAAGAGAAAGAATCAGAGAAACAAACTCCTCATTACTAAAAATGTGAAAAGAAGACAGCTTCATTTAGACCTGGTTCTTTCAAAATGCTGATGAGGGCAATGAGGCAAAGGAGAGCATCCCTCTTTAGGTCAGAAGGACAGGCAGATAACATTTGACAAGTCTCCTAAAAAATAAACTAGCAAGAAAAGCAACATGCAAATTACTGGGGGAAGTCTGGGCCGGGAAGGACATGTGGAGGACACAAGGCTGCTGTTTCACAAATTAACATCTTTATCTACAACCATTTGTTATAGCCAAGGCTGTCCACAAACACAAGAACAATTTAGGACAGGAGGAGGCTAAACGCAAGTGAAACAATTGATTATTAAGAGGAATTGGCCCTCACCCAATGTGGCCAGGATTGCTGTTGGGGGCACTGGAGAGGATGATTTTGAGTGAAGGTCATACCATCTAGCAATGTTCTTCCATTTGTTGTGGTTCTTTGTATTGTCACTGCCTTGTCGAATCCTGCAACAGAGTCCACATGTGTTGCTTATTAGGAAGCACTAAAATTTACCTGTCATACAAGCCATTGTCTGGGGAATAGATGGTAAATCTTACTCTTTTCTTTTCCTCTACATCCATCCCAAGATGATGAGCTCAGAGCACCCATGTACCTTTAGCACCAGCACAAATGCTAGCAGAACAGAGACAACAGTTAGTGAATTGGAGCACAGTTATAACAGCATGAGGAGGTTACAGAAAAAAAAGGAAGATAACCTAATTGGCCTGGCTGCAGACTTATATTAACAGTTGTCAGCATAGGCATGAGATTAGTATCCTTCCAGTGCTACTTTCATAAGGGAGTTAATGTAGGAACAGAAGGCTTTGAGTTTGTCATCAGCAGTCTGCACTAACTGCCAGAGAATGGTATCGGATTAGTATAGTTAATACTGAAGAAGACTGCAACAAGGCGCAAACCAATATGAAGAAACTTGCAGAATGGGCATGTAAATGGTAAATGAATTTCAACATGGACAAGCACAAAGCAGTGCATTCTGGTAGGAGGAATAAGAGGCTGGATTTTCTCTCCGGGGGTGAGAAGCAGAATTCAGGACTGTTGCCGGGTCCTGAACCCACTCCCAGGGGGGAAACAATCACTCATTGGGTTTTTCATGGAGGCGCTCCCTTAATTGGCAAGAAGATAGGTTCTCCGTCCAATTAAGGGTGGTGGGCAGCCTCTCAAAGCTGGAGGATGAATCAGAAGCCCTCCAGATCGAGAGGAGGTGGCAATGGAAGGTAAGTAACAGAGAGGGGGCTTCAACATGGAGGCACCCTTCAACTTTTTACATCTTTCATTAAAAAATTCATTCAGCAGCCAGGCCACCACTGTAGGGGGTTAAGGGGTGAAATCCCTCTACAGGGCGGCCTGCATCTGCTCCTGCACCCAGGCAGGCAGTGAGGGCCTCTGCGCCTGACCAGAGCACTGACCCCCACCCCAACCACCCAGCCTGTTACCAGGTGTCCGCCTCCAGGCATCTAAACTGGCTCCTTTATTTGGACAATAAGGCTTTTAATCAGCCTGAGGTCTACCCACCGTGTGTGGGAGGGTAGCTCTGCTAGGTCCGATCTCACCTGTACAAAAATGGCCAGAAGGCAGGATGGAGCCAGGGAAGTGGCACACCCAAGGACACCAAATACCCATTGGAAAATAGACTCTAAATAGGGTAGGGGTGTAAATAATCCAGGGTTCACAAGTCATTAAAATAAGTAATGTAGGTTAACAAAGCCATAAAAAGTGCAAAGTACTGGGCTTCATTTCTAGAGGGATAGAATTGAAAAGCCGAGAAGTTATGTTAAACTTGTATAGAACCTTTTCCAGACCACGCTCACCCTGTCGAGTTTGGCCAATTCTCTGCAAAAGTAATTCAGCTCAACCCACTGCCCCGCATTTTCCTTGCAACCCTGCAATTTTTTTTAATCTTTAGGTGCTCATTCAATTCTCTTTTGAAAGCCACAATTGAATCTGCGTCCACCACCCTCTCAGGAAGGGTATTCCAGATCCTAAACACTCGCTGCATAAAAAAATGTTTTCTCATGTTGCCTTTGCTTCCTTTGTCAATCACCTTAAATCTGATTCTTGACCCTTCAGCCAATGGGAATAGTTTCTCTCTATCTGCTCTGTCTAGACCCCTCATGATTTTGAACACCTCTATCAAATCTCCTCTCAACCTTTGCCTCTCTAAGAAGAACAACCCCAGCTTCTCCAATCTATCCTCGTAACTGAAGCCTTTCATCCCTAGAATCATTCTTGTAAATCTTTTCTGGACCCTCTCTAATGCCTTCACATCCTTCGTAAAGCAGGGTGACCAAAATTGGACGCAATACTCCAGTTGAGGCCGAATTAGTGTTTTAGAAAGGTTCATTATAACTTCTTTGCATTTGTACTCTATGTCTCGATTTATAATGCCCAAGATCCCGCATGTCTTTTTAGCCACTTTCTCAACCTGCCCTGCGACCTTCAATGATTTGTGCACTTATAACTCCAGGTCATTCTGTTCCTGAACCCCCTTTAGAATTGTACCCTTTCGTTTATATTGCATCTCCTCATTCTTCTTATCAAAATGTATCACTTCACATTTCTCTGCATTAAATTTCATCTGCCACATTTCCGCCATTCCACTGGCCCGTCTATCTCCTCTTGAAGTCGATCACTATATTCCTCACAGATCACAATACTTCCAAGCTTTGTATCATCTGCAAATTTTGAAATTGTGCGCTGTACTCCCAAGTCCAAGTCATTAATATAAATCAAGAAAAGCAGTGGTCCGAGTACCGACCCCTGGGGAACCCCTTCCTCCAGTTCAAAAAACAACCATTCACCACTGCTCTCTGTTTCCTGTCGTGCAGCTAACTTTGTATCCATGCTGCTGTCACTGTCCCTTTTACTCCGTGGGCGTCAACTTTGCTGGCAAGCCTGTTATGTGGTATTTTATCGAATGCCTTTTGGAAGTCAGATACACCACATCAACCCTTTCTGTTACCTCATCGGAAAACTCAATCAAGTTAGTTAAAGACTATTTGCCTTTAACAAACCCATGCTGGCTTTCCTTAATTAATCCACATAGTCCAACAGACCTTTGTCCAGGATTCTCATTTCTAAAAGCTTTCCCATTCGAGAAAGTGCATAATAGATTTGCAGGGCTGGTGCCAGGACTGAGAGAGTACAACTTCAGGAAAGACTGAACAGGCGGCAGCTCTTTTCCCGAGAAAAGAGAAGACTGTGAGGTAACATGATGGAGTCTTTAAAATTATGAACAGGCTTAATAGTTTAGAAATAGAGAAGATGGTTCCACTTGTGGGTGAGTCTAAACTAGTGACCACAAATATGAGATAATCACTAATAAATCAAATAAGGAGTTCAGGAAAATCTCTCCTCAGTGAGTGGTGAGAATGTGGAGCTCACTACATCTTGGTTTGGTTTAAGTGAATAGCAGAGGTGCATTTAAGGATACGACAGATGAGTACTTCAGGGAGAAAACAATAGAAGGATGTGCTGATAGGGTATGAAGAAGTAAGGTGGGAGGAGTCTAGAATGGAGCATAGAATAGTTGGGCCAAATAGCCTGTTTCTGTGCTGTAAATTCTATGTATGCATGTCCAGCAATGCTTCTGTGTCATAACAGTAGTCCTGTGGAATGAACGTGATCAAAGATAGAGTATCTGTGAACATGTAGCTCTCTGCAGGGGAACCTCAAAGCAACAAGGAGCCGAGCATAGTACAGAGTTCTCTCACAAAAGCTGTGACTGGTGGTTCGAGAGCTAGAGCACCTAGCTACAGGAGAACATCACTGCCAAATTTAACTACATGAGTGATCATCTAGAATGAACAAAGACAGTCCCCCACATTGGAGACATCCTGCTAAATGCTCTTGGGCAGACAGCAGGCATTCAGACGTAAAACCTTGCCTGAAGGCAGGGCAGGGAAAGGGTCTGAGGTCACCCTCCAGCCATACCCCACAAAGCACTAAGTTGTCAGAAAGCAGGCAGGTGCTCACATAGCATCGGTGCTAGTGGCTCCAGTTGTAAGGACGTTGCATAAATCTACACCTAGAATATCCAAACAATAATCGTTCCAACGTTGTTGCATTTTCCACTAAGGGAACACTTTGCCACAGTCTAGGGTTAAGAAGCAAGATAAAAACACCTTATAAGGATATCAAGGGGAAGCATGGGCAAAGTGCTTGCTGCACATTCCGGAATGTGAGGTGATAGTAATATATACGTATCAGTTTATTTTCCAGTCGTGCTGTGTTCTTTGGGCTGGAAATTTGAAATGTTTTAGTGACAGTATGGGACAAAACAGGTTGCTTTAGTTTCCATTGGTGGGAAGTAGGTCATCTTCATGGGTGTTGCAATTTTGAGTTTTCATTGCTTACTCAGCTGCACAATGCCAAACCATATTCTTTACTGAAATAAGATGATAATCAGCAAATTCCATGGCAAAAGACCTGCCTGAACAGCAGGTTTCTGCTCATTCTTCACTGCCCACACATTGACACCACTTCAGACTGTGAAATTCTGATGCATGCTGTAGAGATCTTGCTCTACTTGGCTGAACTCTACAAAAGCAACCATCCCGAGCACTCCGAACAGTGCAACTGTTGCTTCGACACACAAATGATGAGCTCAACCAGGATTGTGTATTTAAGTTCTGACATCATGAGCCAGAGCAACAAGTTCACTGACGCTTTGGTGACAGAGTTGCAACAAATACAGATCTCCTCAAAATATCCCCAAATGCAAACTTTCTATGATTGTATATTTAAAGTGATTGGTAGAAAGATTAGAGGGGAGATGAGGAAAAGTTTTTTCACCCAGAGGGTGGTGGGGGTTTGGAATTCACTGCCTGAAAGGGTAGTTGAGGCAGAAACCCTAAAGTCGTTCCAAAGGAGTCTGGATATGCACTTCAAGTGCCGTAATCTGCAGGGCTACGGACCAAATCATAGATTCATTGAAAGTTTAAAGCACAGAAAGAGGCCACTTGGCCCATTGTGCCTCTGCTGGTCGAAAATCGATCGACCCATTCTAATCCCACCTTCCAGCCTTTGGTCCGCAGCCCTGCAGATTGCAGTACCTGAGGTGCACATCCAAACTCCTTTTGAATGAGTTGAGGGTTTCTGCCTCAACTACCCTTACAGGCAGTGAATCCAGACTCCCACCACCCTCTGGGTGAAAATCTCTTTCCTCATCGCCCCTCTAATTTTTCTACCAATCACTTTAAATCTATGCTCCCTCGTCACTGACCTCTCTGCTAAGGTAAATAGGCCCTTTACTCTTACCCAGGTCCTTCACATTTTGTACATTTCATTCAGATCTCCCCTCAGCCTATTCTGTTCCAAGGAGAACAACCCCAGCCTATCCAATCTTTCCTCATAGTTGCATTTTTCCCTGTCCTGGCAACATCCTTGTAAATCTCCTCTGTATCCTCTCAATTGCAATTGCATCCTTTCTGTAATGAGGTGACCAGAACTGCACACAGTACTCAAGTTGAGGCCTAACCAATGAGTTATACAGTTCCAGCATAACCTCCCAGCTCTTGTATTCTGTACCTTGGCTAATAAAGGAAAGGATTCCATATGCCTTCTTAACCAGCTTATCGACCTGTCCTGCTACCTTTAGGGATCTGTGGACATTCACTCCAAGGTCTTTCATTTCCTCTTCACTTCCCAGTATTTTCCCATTAATCATGTATTCCTTTGCCTTGTTTGACCTCCCCAAATGCATCACCTCACACTTCTCCAGGTTGAATTCTATTTGCCACTTTTCTGCCCATCTAACCAGACCATCACTATCTTCCTGCAGCCTACAGCTATCCTCCTCGCTATCTACCACACGGCCAATCTTGGTGTCGTCTGCAAACTTCTTGACCACGCCCCCTACATTAATGTCCAAATTGTTAATATATACCACAAAAAAGCAGGGGACACAGTACTGAGCCCTGCGGAACACCACTGGAAACAGCCTTCCAGTCGCAAATGCTGGAAAGTGGGATTAGAATAGGTAGATCGTTTTTCGGCCGGCACTGACACGATGGACCAAGTGGCCTCTTTCTGTGCCATAGACTCTATGATTCTACTCAATTGACAGAGTTTTTATACTCTCAGAAATACCACAATGAACACTGGTAGCATTTGGCCTTAGAATGCCGATTGTCAAGTTTTCCAACCACAACTAACAGAAGGTCATGGAAACTAATGACTACTTGCAGCTTGTTTTTTCTATCAAGGATACAAGTTACCATAGAATCATACAGCACACAAGGAGGTCATTCGGCCGACTGTGCCTGTGCTGGCTCTTTGGTAGAGCTATCCAATTAGTCACGCTTCCCCGCTCTTTCCCTATAGTTGTGCAAATTTTTCCACTTCAAGTATTTTCCAATTCCCTTTTTAAAGTTAATATTGAATCTGCTTCTTGAATCCCCCTTTCAGGCAATGTATTCCAGATCATCATAACTTGCATAGTAAAAAAATTCCTCATGAATCTCTGGTTCTTATGCTGATTACTTTAAATGTGTGTTCTCTGGTAACTAACACTTCTGCCACCTGAAGCAGTTTCTGCTTATTTACTCCATCAAAATCATTCATGATTTTGAAATCCTTTATTAAATCTCCCCTTAACATTCTCTGCTCTAAGGAGAACAACCCCAGTTTCTCTAGTCACTCCACATAACTGGACTATTTCCTTTCTAATACCATTCTAGTAAATCTTCTCTGCACCCTCTATAAAGATCAAGATACTTCCTAAAGTGTGGTGCCCAGAATTGGTCACTATACTCTCGCTGGAACCTAACCAATATCATACAAAAGGGTTAGCATAAACCCCTTGCTTTTATATCCTATGCCTTTATTTATAAACCCATGGATCCTGTATGCTCTTTTTTTTTAAAAAAAAAGAGCCTTCTCATCTTGTCATGCCACATTCTAAGCAGAATATTATTTAAATGGAGAGGGACTGCGGAATGTTGTGTTACAGAGGGACCTGCGTGTCCTCGTCCATGAATCACAGAATGTCAGCATACAGGTACAGCAAATAATTTGAAAGACAAATGAAATGTTGGCCTTTATTGCAAGGGGGAGGGAGTATAAATGTAGGGAGGTCTTGCTACAACTGTACAGGGCGTTGGTGAGACTGCACCTAGTGCATAGTGTACAGTTTTAGTCACCTTATTTAAGGAGAGACATACTTGCATTGGAAGCAGTTCAGAAAAGGTTCACAAGACTGATTCCTGGGATGCGGGGTTTGTCTTATGAGGAAAGGTTGAGCAGGTTTGGCCTATACTCATTGGAGTTTAGAAGACTGAAAAGTGATATTATTGAAATGTATAAGATTCTGAGGGGGCTTGACAGGCTAGATGCTGAAAGGATGTTTCCCCTCATGGGTGAATCCAGAACTGGGGGTACAGTTTCAAATTAAGGAGTCCCCCATTTAAGATGGAGGTGAGGAGGAATTTCTTCTCTCAGAGGGTCGTTAGTGTTTGGAATTCTCTTCCCCAGCGAGCAGTGGAGGCTGGGTCATTGAATATATTCAGGGCTGAGTTAGACAGATTTTTGATTGACAAGGGAGTCAAGGGTCATGGGGGGCAGGCAGGAAAGTGAAGTTAAGGCCACAATCAGATCAGCCATGATCTTATTGAATAGCAGAGCAGGTTCGAGGGTCGAATGGCCTACTCCTGCTCCTTTTTCTTATATTCTTATGTTTTTGTTTGTGTATTTGAATTCCCACATCTCTCTGTTCTTGCATCCCTTTTAAAGCTGTACCATTTAGATTATATTGCCTCTCCTCATTCTTCCTACCAAAGTGCATCACTTCACAATTAAATTTCATCTGCTATGTGTTTGTCCATTTCACCAGTCTGTACATGTCAACCTGGAGTCTGTTACTATTCTTGTCACGGTTTTATACATTTGCTACTTACTTAGAACCTCAGCCATGCCCTCTGCCCCCACATGAAGATCTCTTTTTTTGTTCCCTAATTCAGCCCCACCCTTCCATTGTAATGTGTTTGTAAAATACTTTTGTGTTCTCTTTTATGTTCGGCACTAGTCTATTCTCATACTCTCTCTGTGCCCCACTAATTTCCTTTTTCAGTTGTTCCCTGTATTTTTTGTATACAGCTGAATTGTGAACCTGACATATATCATAAGCCTCCTTTTTCTGTTTCATTTTAATCTATATCTTTAGTTATCCAGTGAGCTCTGGCTTTGGATACCCTTCCCTTTTCCCCTCATGGGAATGTGTCCAGTCTGTACCCGAACTATCTCCTCTTTGAAGGCCATCCATTGGTTATTTACTGTTTTAACTGCCAATCTTTGATTGCAATCCGCATGCTGAAATTAGCTCTTCTGCAGTTGAGAACTTTCATGTTTGATTTTTCCTCGTCCTTTTCCATAACTATTCTAAACCTACACCTATTTCTGGAATTTCAAAAACCTTTAAAGAAAGTCATCTTGAATCAATTTAATTCTTTCCCATGTAATGCGCTGTAAGTAGGATGATTGTAGCTTTCCTCAGGGTAATACTTCTAAAGTGCATTTACCAGATTCACTGGTTGCTGTATCAGCAGCTTTTTCCTTTATGATCAGGAACTGAAACCCACTCTCTATTTTTTCTTTTCAGCAACTTGGCCTACACGAGGAGATAATTAGCTCTCTAAATTGAACGTTTTAGGATTGTTACCATTTTTCTCCATCTTTTCCTTGTATACAGAGGCACCTGAACCATTTTAAGTCTGGTAATGTGAAGTATTTGGTTTTCTGTGCTGTGCCTCAAACACTCAGTCAAAGCTTGCAGATTTCACATTTGTGGCTGAACAGGTGACAGCTGATACAGTCACCATCAATCATTGGGAAATGTTTTCTGCATCCTATTTAAATAAAGTAATATAATAAATCTAAGGGGAGAAAATCTTGAACCTTACTTTTAAAATGTTACAAAATAATTTACTTCTCTCACACAGTAGAGCGCTATGATGGGCGGCACAGTGGCGCAGTGGTTAGCACCGCAGCCTCACAGCTCCAGTGACCCAGGTTCAATTCTGGGTACTGCCTGTGTGGAGTTTGCAAGTTCTCCCTCTGTTTGCGTGGGTTTCCTCGCACATGCCAAAGACTTGTAGGTTGATAGGTAAATTGGCCATTAGCAATTGCCCCTAGTGTAGGTAGGTGGTAGGGAAATATAGGGACAGGTGGGAATGTGATAGGAATATGGGATTAGTGTGGAATTAGTTTAGTTTAGAGATACAGCACTGAAACAGGCCCTTCGGCCCACCGAGTCTGTGCCGACCATCAACCACTCATTTATACTAATCCTACACTAATTCCATATTCCTACTACATCCCCACCTGTCCCCATATTCCCCTACCATCTACCTATACTAGGGGCAATTTATAATGGCCAACTTACCTATCAACATGCAAGTCTTTGGCATGTGGGAGGAAACCGGAGCACCCGGAGGAAACCCACGCAGACACAGGGAGAACTTGCAAACTCCACACAGGCAGTACCCAGAATTGAACCCGGGTCGCTGGAGCTGTGAGGCTGCAGTGCTAACCACTGCGCCACTGTGCCGCCCCATAAATGGGTGGTTGATGGTCGGCACAGACTCGGTGGGCCGAAGGGCCTGTTTCAGTGCTGTATCTCTAAACTAAACTAAACTAAACTATCAGATGCTGATAACAGGAGGAAATAAATGTACCATTGTAGGAGGACAGTTTTATAAAACTAGTTAAAGAAAATTTGGTCTCAGCTTATTCAAAAACATAATGAGCATTTTTTTTTAATTTCCTTCTCTTGTCTCTTATCCAAGTGTCTGAAAGAAACAGCAAATTTGTTAAAGAGAATGACTCCTCTGTAATTACATGAACAGTTTCAGCAGTCCAGTAATTTACATAATTATTTGTACTCACTTGTACGGGATGAATACACATGAAATTAGTAGCTTTCGTCTGTTCAATATATCAGCATAGCTGATTGGGAGCATTCCTGTGATCAGGATATGGAAGGGGAATTTTGACTTCACTCGAAATGGGCTTGCAGCCAGCACTGCGGCCACATTGTTAGCTAAAGAGGCCATTTGAGGTTAGCCTCCAGTTGTCTCTTTAAAGCCACTGACTGCTGGGCACAAGTGGGTGGAGCATGCTCGGTACAGCAATGAATAAAAAGTATCTGGAGAGCACCTGAATTATAACACTCACCTTTGATCTGATCGCCTGTGAATTGAAGCCTAGGATCTGTGACACAATCTCAGAATTAAGAGAAGGTATGATGACTGTTTCATTTTAATTAGAATTTGTGAAGTGGATTCTTGGTGAGAAAAAGGGTTGCATTCGGTAAATCTAGTCACTCAAAGGAACTTTTGAATTTATATCAGATTGGTTCACTAATTTAAACTGTTGGCAGCTGAATTGATGTAAATTTCAGGCAATACCAGTAAGCTGAAAAATCTATTTTTTGTTACCGTTATGAATTTATAGTTGCACATTTGACAAAAGAGCCATTTACATGTGAATTGTGTGAATATTTACAGATTGAAATAGACATTATTGCTTCATTGGTAAAATCCCCAACTTCCTGTAAATGCTGAGTGCTATACGTAAAATATTCAAATGTCATAAAGTTTGGTCTAAAAATTAATCTTTAATGCCTACCAAATAGTGCTGGATTTCTTGTATTTTCTAGTGATTTATCAGAAGGAGTGTTCTCTGTAAACTCTTGGTTTAGGGAACATCTGTGAAATTATATGCCAATACCATAATGCAAAAAGGTGGAAGCAGCTCAATAAAGTAGGATGCTTTCCAAGTCTAAAATTTCTTGACAACATGTTCTTACAAAGGGCAATTGCTTGAATACAAACCTTTTTGTATTTATTTGGCTTTATATATTAACTGGCTAGCACTTAGTCTACTACAATTTAATAGCTCAATTTAATAATGAATATGTTAACAGCTGCCTGGTCTGAGTTCAAGTCACCATTGCATTGTGTTAATGCTTAGTTATGCATTTCTGGAACAGCAGTTTACTGAAAGTTACAACTTCCAAATTGTAGGGAGCGAGGGATGCTCATGGAAAGTGCTGTTGAACCATTAAGAGAAATTACAGTTATACAAAAGACCCAAAATTGTAACAGAAGGTTATGTGGAAGTGTTGAGGTGTTTCGGATTTTCTCTTGATCTCTGTAGGAGCACAAGACAGAGAGCAATCTGCTTGATTGCTGCATTTGCCCTGCTCTTGACTTATTAGCAAAGGTTGCAAGAGATTTTTTTTCTAGCTTGTTACGCCATTCGCAAAGTTAACAAGGGTCACTACCCGTCTTCATAAATGCAAAATCTTGTAAAATATCACAAAAAAACAGTCACGTGTTAAAATGGGATTCAGTCTGTATCATTCATTTTGATCCAAAATCTTACCCACACTATTACCCCAACCCTGCTTACTTGTTTTTCTATGCCTGTTGAAAGAAGGCTCTTTGGATCTGATTTGGTGTGCACTCATAATTTGACACCAGCAGACCAATAATGTTGGTAGAAAGCGTCTAGTTGTGTCAGTTTCTGATGAAGTATGGGTAATGATACATATACCACATGGACTACACTGGCAACTTCCTACAGAAGCGTAAGTATGGTTCTGGAATCATAATCTTTAACATAACTTGTAAATGATGTTCAGTAAAGAAAACCACATTTCTGGAGTACAGCAAAGATGGGGTTGAGGTTCCAGTGAGAGGTCAAGCGCATAAGGGCAAATTGGATAGCAGAGGTAGAATCAGGGGTGTTTTGCTATAAACGTACAGGAAGTTTATGACTTTCCAAAGGTGCCCATATCAGCAAGAAGTAATTTATTCTGGAGCATAATGTGTGACAATTAGTTTAGACACAAATTCTTTCTCTGAATGGTGAAGACCCAACAGAAAATCAAAGGCCCCACTTCAAAAGTTAAGCTTCAAAGTGGTTTGTTGCTGAACCAACCACTGACAAATAATTAGGAAGGACTGACCATCATGTTAACTATTTCCAATCAATCATTAAAATTTAGTCTTGTGGCTTTACTTTATATTGAAAGGAAGTATGTTTTAAAACTATACAGTCTCTCCAAAACCTCAATTTTTAAAATTTCTGTTTCATAACAGTTTTTTTTATTCTGAAGTGGGCTTATAATCCTACTGCTTGAACATAATTCAATAATGGTCCCGAATTTGCTAAAAAGATAATGGCACGTGAACAACGCATGATGTTATGAATGTGAAAATTGGCCAGCAAATTGTGGTGAGGAAGAGATACCCTGGGAATTGCAAATCGCCACAAATTGTTGGTCGACGTGCGCTGCTCCACTGTTAACTTTGTGAAAGATCCATCTCACCTAGAATCTTCCTGTGATTTTCCTGAAGTTGCTGCATTTCCACATTGATTTCTCATTAAGCTTGCCACAAAATGTTAAGTTTAGCAATTAATAGCATAAATACTCCTTTAACAACATGATAATTGTTCTGATGAAAGGTCATCAACCTGAAACGTTAACTCTGTTTCTCTCCCCGCAGATGCTGCCAGACCTGCTGAGTATTTCCAGCATTTTCTGTCTTTATTTCAGATTTCCAGCATTTGCAGTATTTTGTTTGTGATAATTGTTAATGACTGCCAATCAACCTCACTTTCCCAGAAAGTGAAAAAGGAAGTGTGTTGTCATGCAGTCCTCCACCTGCCAATAATGAGGCATATTAATTTTGCCATATGAACATTGATCTTAAACTTGCTGGGAAGAAGAGAAGGCCTGTTACAAGGGCTGCCAGACACTGAGCTGAAAAACATTTGCATACTAACAGACAGTGCTTGTGGAGACAAAAGGACCATTCCCTGACACATTCAACCCACAAAAGATTTTGATCACCAGGCATTGAAAGTGCAAGGAAGAGCATTCCAGAGACTGCTAATGTGATGTAATCCATGAAAGCCAGGACTGGTTAAACTGGCTGGCTGGTCCAGGGTTTTTTGAACTAGCCATAGAGTTTTTGAACTCAGAAAGACTATTTGCTCCTGGAGTGAGAAGATCTCTCCTGTCTGCCTGCTCCCATCTCATTCTCACAAGCCTCTGGATCCACTGAGGACACATGAACTTCAAAAGAGAAAAGCCTCCTACATCGAACAAGGTTTAAGAAGAATACTGGGCCCCAATGAAAAGCAAAACCTACCTACAATCAAGGACTTTACAGCAAGCTCGAAGAACAGTAACCAAAACCATCTTCAGATATTGCCTCAAACTTTTTCACTTTATTTCTTCTGCTCTTTTCTTTCTCTATCTGCATGTGTGTATCGCATATGCATGCTAGCCTGGGCATGTCGCGTATATGTAGGCGTTAACTGAATTAGAGTTTAAGTTTAACAAAGTTCAAACTTTTTTCTTTAAACCTAAGAAAACTAGTTTGGCTACTTTCTTTGCCTTATAATTGGAAGTGAGTGAACAAGGATTCACTAAGGGGGAGCTAAAACAAAAGGTGTGTTTAAAATTAAACCCTGTTATGATAAGACCGGGTGAAGACTGAAAGGGAACTCTAGACCCCTTTCTTACCTGGTCATAAAGGTTTGGAGGATCATTCCTTTCGGTCGCGAATTGTTGTTGGCGATTTTAAGAATGTCAAGTTTTTTTTCACCTACTGTTCCTTTCTGTTTTTTTTCTCTCTCTTAGTTCTATCTTTCTTTCCTCCTCTTTCTGCACCTGATTCGACATTGAATTCACCCACTGTAATTCACCCTCCTTCTCAATCCTTCCTCTGTTTATTTCTCAATTTTTAAATCACATTGATTAAGGAGATACGCCGCTTATCCCATTGTCCACCAAGGCCCTGAATGCCCTGTTGTCCTAGCCACTCCCTTATCAAATCATACTTCCAGCAACTTGGGCAAAAATCTTAAATACCTAAAATTGCACAAACAACTAACTAATGGGGCATGCCGCAAGATGCAACCCTCTAGCAAAATCGGGACTCATGTTTAATATATATAACTCAGACATGATATACATAGCTAAAACATTCAGAACAAAAATTAAACAGAAGGGAAGGAGCAGTAATCCCACTACTGGGATCTGGGTTAACAATCAAGGCCAATCTGTGGAGTGAAAATCTTTGCCCATGTTAGCTGGAAGGAACCCACATAAAATGAGTATGATCAAGTGTAACCCATTTATTATTAGGTTCATGTCCGGATCCCAAATCTGGTTGCAATTCAACTCTGGGAATGAAATGGTAATCTTATTGCCAAAGGATGGTTGCAATGTGAAATCGAAAAATCACAAAGTGTAGTTGATGCTGCTCTTGTGAAGCAGAGACAAAATCACATTGCTGGAGCAAAGTAAGGAGAGTTTTATTCTGTATGTGGCACACGTAATATTCAACTTGGTATTTTGCCAAGAGTGGAAAAGTTTATGCTGCAGAGCAGAGGTTTCTCAAAACTCAAAGTAAAATAATACACAAAATAGTCATCTTCAAAGGATTAATGCAAGTACAGGAGTTAAGCACAAATTCGTCCACAGATTGCACACACACAACCCTTTTCAAAAAGATAAAACATTTGGATCAAACTTCCCTGTCAATTGGTGCAAGATTCTTTCCAAATTAATATTCAAAATTTACATTTAAACTGTATAGGAAAATGAATAGCAGGAATTTATAGTTCTTACGCAATTATATTTTTTATATCCTAAAAGCGACAAAAGTACACTGTCACTTACGGGAGTTATGCAACTGCACCATCAGATTTGCAGTCAGCGCAGGACAAGGAGTTCAGCCCTGTGCCGAGTTAGCGCCTGACATCTCCGTGCTCCTTGACAGTGACAATGACAGGTTTAGGGCAGACCTACCAATGCACCAAGCACTGCATTGTGCATGTCCATCAGCTTGTGTCTGTATGCCACCCCAGCAAAATCCCCTTCTGAGTCCTCTGCAGCAGAACTCGTGTGTGGGTTCACCTTCCAGGAACTGGCACCTACCCAGACAGCATACCCCTCATGCCTGGTGACTCACCACATGCAGATCCTACCTCTACTTTACCCTCTAAAGTACGCACAGTGCCAGTATCTGAGCTGATGACTTCAAGTGTGGAGGGAGGGAAGGGGGTTTCCTTTTTAGTCTCATGTTCCTCTTGCACTTCATGCTTTCCCACCAGTGACTGACCAGTTGGCAGTTCCTGAGTATCTGAAAGGAGAAAGGCACAAGGATAGGGCTGTGGTGAGGGAAGGGGCGGAAGAGGTGCATGCTTACACCATGTGCAGCTTGTTAAGTAAAACAGAATGTGGGATGAGGGAGAAGTGGGATTGAGAAGGTGCATTAGGTAGTAACAGTCTATCATCTTTTTTATTCATTCATGGGATGTGGGTGTCGCTGGCTAGGCCAGCATTTATTGCCCATCCCTAACTCCCTTCAGAAGGTGGTGGTGAGCTGCCTTCTTGAACCGCTGCAGTCCATGTGGACAGGGTTAATTGGTTTCAGTTCTAATAGATATGAATGTGGCTTTTAGTACAGGAGTTGGTATGGGTCATGTTACTTGTCCTCTATTTTGTTGACAGCAAATATACCAGTCTTTTAAAATTATTCTAATTTTTTATAACACTTTGAAAGTCCATGTACATCACATCTATTGCATGTTCCCATCTACCATATCTGTCACCATCTCAGGGTCACTTTCTAGCCCAGACTTCTGTAACATACCACTTCTAATTCTTTCCACAACTTAGCGAGGGATTGTGGAGGAAGTTGATACAGTCTGATATAAGATAAATGTATAAATTCGATTCGCTATAACAGTAATAAAGCTATAGAAAATGATATTGTAAATTTTATTCTGGAATAGAGTATGAAGCAAGAGAAAAGTATGTATGATATGCAACATGGCCTGTCTGATGGAGAATTTAATCTTAAGTTCACTGTACTGGCACAAAATAGTTTATATAGGGCAAAGCTTTTTCAACTGTGCACCCATTTGTTTGTTGAATATTTTATACTTTCCTTACCTTATCAGTTAGACAACTTTCTGTGAATAGACAGTGGGGGCTGACTTTCCACAAGGGTTCACCTTGTCTCCTGCCAGAACTTCCGTGAAAGAAAGGCAGAACCTGCAGAAAAATATTACATAACCAGTGTTTTATGCTGTTTTTCCAGAGTTTCTGTCGCTCTTCTATGGAAATTATGACAAATCAGTGGGAGAAGCCCTGTGAAAATGCACTCCTCAGATTCCTTTCATGGTTGAGTATGCTTGAAGTCATGAATGTACACAGTGTAGTAGTTTATAAAAAATCATCCATATTCCTTTCCATATAACTTTAAAATCTTTTAGATCTTGACCAGACTTCATAAGTGACTTCTTACAAGATGCTGGCTCCTTTTTGAAATGACAAGAGAGCTAGTACTATGTTGATTTGTCATAACACGGCCACATTTGATTTGTAAATGCATGGTGAAGCCATAAGATGTGCAAACATATGAGAAAAAGAGTGGGAAAAGAGCATCAAGCCCACCCCATCTAGACATGATGCAACCATGCATACTGCCCAATCATACAATCTTCTGGGCAAAAACACAGAGGAATTGACAGTTTTTTGCCTTGTTTGCACTGAAGAAAACCCTGATTGGTGGAGGGAATAGAAGCATGTGCATCCTCTCTCACTCCCCTCCGCACCCGCCGTCCCGCACATCACAGTATCAGTTTGGGGGTGTATTGGGAAGGCATTCCCAGACTACCACTGGAATTCTGCTCACCTTGCCCCTGTTGAGCGCAGTGGAATCCACACCTGATTAAAGCTAAAAGAAGCGAAACAGCAACAGTGATCAATTCCATAGTGTTATGAGTGCCTCCAATTTTTTTGATAAATTACGAGGATTTGTCTTTTAAAAGTGATAAAAGATTCCATAGATGCTGGACTTAGTGTTTGTTTAAGAAGTGGTCATCAGAAGGTCTTTTGGACTTGGCTTGTAAACAACAGTTACTGGAAGGCACCTGTTTTCAGATAAATACCCAGCAGGGGGGCTTTTTGACTTGGGGAAGATGTTAACAGGGAAGTGACCAGTCAAGATTTATAGGGATCAGGAAGCTTGACTCCTGAGATATTTTTTTGGTTTCGCTTTTGTTACGACTGAGGGGGAGCAATGCACTGTCGATTCAGTCCCATCGCTCCACAGGTCACAGCATATTATTAAAGTTTTCCCACCCAACCTGAAAACAGGCAAATTAAACACTCTAGTAACCCCCAGAATAAAACAGACCAAACCAGGTATCTTTAGACAACAACAAATTAACTATTAAAACTAAATCTCAAACACTATTAAGATAAACCTATGTCTAAAGACCTTATTACTTATTATTTTAACCTTACTCCCCCATTCACACACATAGGGCTTAATTTTAGGAGTGCACCGCAATATTACGTGCAGGGCCTCATTTAAATAGAGGGGGCGGAGCGGCTGTCCCGATGACATAGAGGGGGCAGCATCCACGGCCCTGGCAACAGCGACTGACGTCACCACGCAGGCACTGGCGCAGATGCCATTTTTAAAGGGCTTATAGCCCTCACAAATAAGTTTAATTTTTAAAGGGACAATGTAAAGGATTTTTATGATATTTGAAAATAGGTGATGGAGGCTCTTCCCCAACCCCCCTCAAAGGCCATTTCAGGCAATGAAATGACCATCAGTTGATTTATGTAATACCCGAACTCTCCCCCCCAGCCTTCAATCTTCTGCCCTTCAACCCCTTCCCCCATCCTCACATCCGATAAAAATTGATTTCCCTGCTCCTCCACCCTTCCCGCCCTGAAAATTTTATTACTCCCCGCTGCCCACCAGGTTCTCACCCAGAACTCCTTATGGAGTTCCGAAGGCACATTTCAACGAACGGCGGCAGTAATATCGGAGTGGGACGGCCACCGCCTGCAGGTGAGTTTACTTGTATAATTTAATTGTTCATTTCCACATGCTGATGAAGGGCCATCCGCCGGTGGCTGGGGCTGCGGCGGGCCCTTCTCGACATCGTGGGTCGAGGTGGGCCTCTCCCCGCAGCATTTTACCAGCCCCCGCACTACGACCCAGCATCGAGAGGCTGGTGAAATTCAGCCCATACACTCAAAAATCAACAGTTAACCTTTTTTAAAAAAAATTATGTTTTAAAAATTAGCTGTTTCTGAAGAATAAATAAATAACTGGGTTATAAGTCTTTGTGGGCTATGTTCCTGATGGGTGAGGTATCCTAGTTTATAAATAACAAACAGATGCCACTCGAAGTCTCCATTCGGATTTGATGAAACAGTCTTTTCTTGATAGGCATTCAAAGTACTTCGGCTGCAGCAGGCATATGATAATTCTTTTATCACAGGGTATAATGATAGGTCTCAAAGTACTTCGGCTGCAGCAGGCATATGATAATTCTTTTATCACAGGGTATAATGATAGGTCTATGTTTGGATAATAAAATTGGTAGATTTCAGTCAAAGCTTTACTGCGAATTCTAGAAAACACAATCAGTAAAGAGAGATTTAATCTTGCAGCAAAGACTCTTTAGATTGGAAGTAAAGAAAAAGGAAGTTGCTATCTCCAGCAATACGAATGTTCTCTTCAAAAGGGATTTTTCCTCCTTAGGCAATTAGCACAGCCTGTGGCTCATTGTAGAATTTCTGCTTAGAGAATTCTCTTCTTGCAAGGCAAGCACGCTTTGCTGGTGTCTCTCTCAAAACTGGTTTTTGCTTGCACACAGTCAAATTGAAACATTATACCATGTAACCTCCTCACTCTCCTGTTGTTGCCTAGGTGACAGGTGCAGCTCGCACACTGTGCCTCTTAGTTTTTAAAGGCACACTGTTTTTACATACAGTCTTAAAGGCACACTGTTTTAATCAAAGGAGAAAATAAATAGCTCTGTGACACTTTGGAAAGGCAGTTGGGGTATGGACAGTGTTCTGAAAAGGAGTTAAAGAATCAACCTGACAAGGAAAAACCCCAACTCAGCCTGTTCCAGCTCTTTGAAAAGCCTGCTAGTTTTTCCATCTCTTTGAGAAGTGTAAGAAGTAGAGAAATTGATGCTGCATTTCTTCTGCAAAGCCTGCTGGAAACCCCTGTTGCAGCACTTCTCCTGGAAAGCCTGCCCAAACTGATCTTCAACGTCGCCTGAAAAGAACTGTTCTAGGAAGATCCCAGTGACAGCCGTCGACGCTTATTTGGGATGCCAAACCAAAAACAAAGGACATCTGATATCTTTTCATATTTTTTTTCAAGGATTAGCAAGTATTTGGCCAAAGTATTCTTTTTTTGTCTTTTTTTTTTGTAATAGAGCTCTAAAGAGAACATCTCTATTTTTTCAGTTAACCAATGTATGTGTGTGTGTGTGTGTGTGAGGGGCTAAGGTAAAAAGGGAACTTTCATATTTCAATCTGTGCGTTCATGCTTTGCTTTGTTACTGGCTAAGTCTTGTTTGATAATACACTGATAATTTTGTTGCTTATTAAAGAAACCTGGTTGTTGCATTTTATTCTGGGATAAAAATAGAGTCTATGATTGACCGTCTTGGTACCTGGGAAAAAAATTAAATATATGTTGTGACTTGTGGAGAAGTGGAACTAGAAAAACGGTGCATTCCTCCTGCCTCGGTTGTAACGATATAGTGATCCTTCACTTCTCTGGGGCGAACAGGAAGCCAAGAGGCATGGATTTACCACTGGAATTTTGCCTCTCCATACCATGTAGAGAACTAAGACTTTTTGGTTTATAGATTCAACCCCCAGTGGTCAAAATGGCATGATGCAAAATTAAAACAACTGTGTTAACTGTGTAGGTAGAAAACTGCACATATATCCATCTCGAAGTAAGCCGCCCGCCCACATTGGGAATGGAATAATAATTGCCGTGCAGTGTCCATGCCCAAAACATGCGTCAGTTCTTTTGCATATGCAAATGATAGGCCGAACTGCAGGATTGGTGAGCCCTAAGGTGCCTGTGCCAGCTGCTGTCAGTAAAGCCACACATTGACAGGAGGGCTTTGCCAGTGCTTACATTTAAACCATGCAGGCTGCCAGTACCACCCTCACCACCCCCTCGTTGATGCTGCTTCTTCTGAGTTGGCCTCTGATTTCTCTTGTCCAGCCCTAAGATCTCTCTCCTCAGCTTCTGATCACGCCTTCTTTCCCCTTCCCCCCACCCCCCAACCCTCCCCCGGCATCCACAGGCTAGGATGTTACAGCTTCCAAAGTTCTCCAGGTACTATGAAAGTGGCTCCTCCATCTTTTGTTCAAGATGATTTTAGTTTACCATTAATACTGGTTGGTCACAAAAAATTAAATTGTTATCTGATGGTTCTGATATTTTTAAGCAAGCATATTGTTATAGGCTGGACTTCCCATATTGGATGTGTTACGACCAAGGTGGGAGGAGTGCACTATTTAATCTAGTCCCACTTCTCCACAGGTCACAGCATATATTTTATATTTTCCCACTTACCGATATGGTCAATCATATACCCTTATTTTTCCCAGAATAGAACATGCTAACCGGGTTTCTTTGATGAACAACAAAATTGTCAGTTTATTATAAAACAATTCTTAACCAGTGATGAAGTAAAGCATAAACACACGGATTGAAATTTTAAAGTCCCCCTCTTTTTTACCTTAGCCCCCTCACGCTCACACACACACACACCTATACACCGGTTAACTGGAAAAATAATTGGGATTTTTTAAATTCAGAGCTCTATTACAGACAAAGAAAATCCACTTGGGCTGATTACTTGCTCATTTTTGAAGAAAATAGCAGATGAGATATGTTGTTCTAAAATTGGCATACAGTCTAGCCTCCGAGTACACATAGACGGGTCACTGAATTCTTTTAGAACAGTTCTTTTCAGGCGGTGTTGAGAAGTAATTTAGCAGGCTTTCTTCAAAGACAGGAGATGAGATGAATTGACACAGTGGATTTATCAGGGTCTTTTAGAGATACTGGAAAACGAGCTGGGTTGTAGTCTTCTCTCCTTTCTTGACTTCTTCAGCAGCAGGCTAACTTTATCAGCTGCTCAGTCCAGAATGTAAAACACACTGACACTACAACCAAAAGCTTGTGAGTCTGCTCTCTCTCACGGGCTGCTGCTCGTGGGTTTGTCCAATCAAGGGACGCGCTACTGACTTCTTTGCCCACATTTTTACCTGTTACCAGTGTTTCTGTTCTATTTCTAACTTGAGTCATGTGACAACCAGTATATTGTTGCCAAATCAGTTCTTTCAGTGTCACGTTGCTGACTCTCTTGAAAAAAAAACTGGTCCAACATTTATTCAGTTAGACTATGAATTTCTCAAAAAATATTTTTAAAAAAACAGAATCACTTCCATAACAGATGTGTCACATGGACTTGTAGTTGAGGATAACCTAGATTATGTTCCAAATCAGGAATATGATAGTCAGTTTAGTGGGAGCTATGCTTTCTCAGTATGATTGCTATGTGGCAGTACAGCCTTGCACTGTATAGTCTAAGCTATAACTTGCACCTTATGGTATCCAGCTTGTGTTTTTTTTAGCAAATGATGGATAATTTTCTTCACAGACCCATGCTGGGTCGAGATTTTCTCAAACTTGTTTCACTTCGAAACCATTGGCACACCTTGTGAATATTATGCACCAATTACTTTGTCTCTTTCTACAAATTTATGAAGAAGCTTGGAAGCACTTAACTTCTTCCAGAGAACACTTTCACACAATGTCCCTTCACATGGCACGAGTAACTCTTTGCAATCCAAGCACCTGAGCAGAAGATAATCTCAGTTAGTGGCTCCAAGTACTATCATAAAATGTCATAATAGGGGCTACAGAATGCAGTCAGAGACATTTAATTGCAAGGTATGTATTATTCTGGCTTAATCATTGCACAGTGCAGCACACCATAAAGGTTGGAAAGAATGGAAGGAAAGTTTTGAGGTCATAGGGAGGAATAAGCAGGAGATGGTGTGATGAGTTTTCATTCCAATGTGAGAATAAAGGGAGCAGGAAGAATGTGTAGGACATTTAGAAATTAGCAGGCCTCATTGTATTTATAATGCAATGTTTAGCTTTTGCTTATTTTTGAAAAAAATTCTATTGATAAAGAAACCTTTTATTTTTAAATGCCTTAAAATTTGATGCACACATGTATAAAAAAGCAATGTATACGAAACACCAAAAATCCAGTCATTAGTCATGACATATTTAGTGGCCGTTGCAGTCACCAGTGGCTCTGTATTTATCATAATGGAAGATCTTTGCCTTTTTAACCTGGAGTTATTATGTTTTCACCTCTTATTGTAACATTTTACTCCACTCAAAAAAGCATTTACAGCTACTTTTTAATACACATAAGCATTTCGATGTACTTTAATAGGGCTGAACTATATATTTTGCACCGGGGCTCATTTCAGTAGTGGGGATGGTGTGCCCACCCCTGATGACGTAAGGGTGTGGCCTCCATGTCCCCGGCAACGGCATCCGGCGCCACCGCGCAGGCGCCATTTTTAAAGGTCTTTAAACTCTTACCAATAAGTTTTTAAAGGGATAATAGACATGATTTCTATTACAGACAAAATAAGTGATGGATGCCCTTACTCAACCGCCCCCCACCCCACCACCCCCCCCCCAAATTGTCATTTCAGGCAATGAAATGAGCATCAATTACTTGTTCAAATACCCGACCTTCCCCCCCCAACCTTTGATCTTTTGCCCTCCAACCCCTTCCCACCATCCCCACATCCAATAAAAATTGATTTCTCTGCTCCTCGATTTCCCCCCCGCCCTGAAAATTTTATTCGTTCCCCGCCCCCCCCACCAAGTTCTCGCCTGGAACTCCGTATGCAGTTTTGAAGGCGCGCGGAGCACGAAAGGTGGCCATATTATCAGAGTGGTATGGCCGCCGCCTGCAGGTAAGTTTATTAAATATTTTAAACGTTCACCTACATATGATGAAGGGCCTGCCACCAGGCGGCGGGAGGGCCACACCGAGGTCCCGCTGTCGTCGGTAATATACAGTGGGCCCTTCTCGACGTCATGGGTCGAGGCCGACCTCTTCCTGCAAAATTTTACAGGCCCCCCCCAACCGCGCCGCAACCCGCTGCGTTGAGGGGCCAGTAAAATTCAGCCCATATTTTAAATCTTACACTTTTTTTTACCACTGGCTGCTGCTTTTTGATACCAAGGACTAGATTTTCGAAATAGTTCAGGGTCCACATCGGAGGCATGCGTGCAATTGGGCGCCATCGGTCACCGTTTCATTTCGCTGCCATGATCCCTACTCTGAGTCATTTTGAATGAGGGTGGCTTGGGGTTGGATTGGCTCACCACTGGGAA
This sequence comes from Heterodontus francisci, assembly GCF_036365525.1. NCBI lineage: Eukaryota > Metazoa > Chordata > Chondrichthyes > Heterodontiformes > Heterodontidae > Heterodontus > Heterodontus francisci. The sequence goes on along the minus strand of NC_090378.1, from coordinate 27,883,364 downwards.
GCGACGGCCAGCCAATTGAGGCCAATTATTGGTAATTATGGGGCCTGATAAGGCCCCCTTCTCGCTCTGACTGGAATTTCCAGTTGGCAATGCATGTAGTTCACAGTGACCTGGATCACATCTGGGCCAGCATGGTGGGCTCAGGGCAGGAGGTGGTAGGAGGGGTGGAGGCCAATTGATCCTGCGAGAGACCAATCCTAGACCCATAAAGACCACAGTGCCACAGCTGCAGCTGCTGGCTGTCCCCTGAAGGGGTTGGTTGCCCCTTCCCCCCCCCCCCTCCAGGATCATGGTCAGGCGGCTGTGGCTTTTTAAAACATAATAAACCTATCGTCGCTTGTTCCTCGCCGTCTCCAGCTTCCGATCAGCAGCTTCCACCTTGGCCGGTGGGGCTGCCGATCACCGAGTGTTGGAGAGCCTCCCATTGGCCCTCCAGCATCGGGAACCCGCTTCCCATCCCTGATTGGACAACTTGCCCACTCCCTGGCTTTAATTGGCTGAAAATTTGTAAATCCCCATGGGCGTGCCTAAAGCACCCTGTGCGGTGTTGGGTCCTGGAATTAACCCCCATTTCCGGTTCCCGACTCTTGATTGAAAATCCAGCCCCAAGTGTGACAATGCAATAAATCCAACCCTCTATTATAGGATGCTGTGGGAGCAGGCTAAACATCGGCGGTTATTGGCTTTTTCTGAGACCCAAAATGAACAATCCTGAATTTCTCACCTGGTAACTTTGAGCTCAGGTACTTTTGCAGCACATTTTGACTAAACAGGGATTTTTATTTTTAAGACCACACTGCAACTGCTGACATGTTGCATAGCTTACCTTTCTAATAACTATTGGATGAAAAAATTACATCCAGGGGAGCGGGGCAGATTTCCAGCAGATTGATGCTGGGAGAAGCTGGAAATGGCTGTTTGTTTCCGAGTTTATATTGGTGGAGGGTGAAGAAACTGTTGCATCATCGGTCTCCCCCCACCCCCACCTCATCCTGCCCACCCCCTCCACATCCCAGCAGCAGGATGTATCGGGAGGCCATACAAATATCAACCACTGGAATTCTGTTCATCTCTCCCCTGTTAAGCTCAGTGGAGCCCACACTTGTTCAGGACAAAAGGCCCAAAGGTAATTGATCCCAAAGGGATCTGTTTGCTATTTGGGAATTCATTATTTTTCTTTACATTTTGAAATCTCTTTCTACAGGTAGCAGAAAATAATCCTTACTGGGGAAAAAGTCCCATAAATTTTCTATTTTATAAAAATTACCAAGTAGCAAATAGAAAATTGTAACGCAACCTTATTAGTCATAGGATCGTTCTAGTCAGTGCTGGAAGCACCAAAGCTGAATTTGTGCAAGTTCAGTATTGCTGAAAATAGAGACGTTGTTAAAGCTTTTCATCTTGCACTCATCAGGACAATCCGTTCGCAACGGGCAAGGTACAGGCCGTACCCAACCAGCCCGTGCTTACAAAACTCAAAACACAGTGTCCAACATTAAATGTGATTCCATGATTGGACAACATTTGCTAAATAATCCTCAGTGTGCTAAGAATTATGCTGACAACCAATTTAAGATAGTCAGTAGGGCTCACAGTGTGGCACATTTCCGCTTACCGGAAGCTACATGTATTAATACACAGGGCCCTGCCCTTTGCAGACAGAAAGAATATGTACAAAAATTGTGCCTGTTTCAGCTGAACAAAATAAGTGACAGCCATTCTCTGGTTCATTCCTCAGGATGTAAATGTGTTGGAGGCAGTTCAGAGAAGGTTTACTAGACCTGGAATGGGCAGGTTGCCTTATGAGGAAAGGTTGGACAGGCTAGGCTTGTATCCGCTGGAATTTAGAAGAGTAAGAGGCGAAATGATTGAAACATATAAGATCCTGAGGAGTCTTGACAGGGTGGATGTGGAAAGGATGTTTCCCCTTGTGGGAGAATCTAGAACTAGGGGTCACTGTTTAAAAATAAGGGGTTGCCCGTTTAAGACAGAGATGAGGAGAAATCTTTTCTCCCAGAGGGTCATGAGGCGGAATTCTCTTCCTCAAAAGGCAGTGGAAACAGAGTCTTTGAATATTTTTAAGGCAGAGGTAGATAGATTCTTTGTAAGCATGGGGGTGGAAGGTTATCGGGGTAGGTGGAAATGTAGAGTAATCAGTTCAGCCATGAACTTATTGAATGGCGGAGCAGGCTCAAAGGGCCAAGTGGCCTACTCCTGCTCCTAATTCGTATGTTAGTATGTAGGGCAATGCCTTGACCAATCAAAGTCAAGCTGCCTGGTTTACAGTTCAAACAAAGCTTGGCAGTTAACTGTCAATCATCCTAAACTGGTGCATTCTCCATGGCAATGCCTCTACCAATCAGTGTTCACTTGCCAACCAATAAGCACTCTCTTCTCATACAGTATAAAGTTGTTTTTTTCCTTACATAGTTATTCTTGCGGATTGTCCCGATGAATATCTTCAACAACATGTCTCTATTTTCAGCAATACTCAAGTTCTGTCCTGCCAAATGACTATTTGTACAAGTTCCTTCCAAATACTCTCATCCTTGCTCTTACTCCACCAGTTGGTGGTATATCTCCAGCGAGATCTAGGGGGGACTCCCTTGCAAAATTGTACTTTAAAAATGGTACATTTTTGTTAGCTTTAAGCATGTTTTTATTTTAGTTCACCATTTATAGAATGTAAAGGTTGAGAAAGAAAGGAAAAAAATGAAGTGACATATTTGGGCTGAATTTTACCAGCCCCTCGATGTTGTTGGTCACAGTGGGGGGGCCTATAAAATTCTGCAGGGAGAGGCCTGCCTTGACCCCCGGCGTCGAAAAGGGCCCACTGCATATTACCAGCGGCGGGCGAACCTTATTGCGGCACCCCTGCCGCTTGGTGGGGCCTTCATCGAAATATTTAAATAAACACAAATTAGATGCAAATGAACTTACTTGCTGGCGGCAGCTGTCCCACGCTGATTTTACGGCCGCCGAGCACCACTCGCGCCTTCGGAACTCCGTAAGTTTTCAGGGCAGGAGGGGTGGGGGAGCGGGGAAAACAATTTTTATTGGCTATGGGGATAGTGGGAAGGGGTTGAAGGGCAACAGTTAGAAGGTTGGGGGGGAAAGTTCGGGTCGGGCATAAAATAAGATCTGTTCATATCTGACAATGCAAAGACCATTGGGGGGGGTTGAGAAATGGCCTCCATCACCTGAGTATTTATTTAATAAAAATTAATTATAATGCACCTTTAAAAGTTTAAATCTTTGCTCAGGGCTTGAAGACCTTTAAAAATGGCGCCGGGACGGCCACTCTGCCCTCTCTATTTCAATGAGCCCCTGCGTGTAATATCACGGGGGCGCGGCGGCAGCACTTACGTGTCGGAAAGCCACTGCTTTCACAGCATGCTGCCACGGAGCGTGGTGCGCTGGTAAAATTCAGCCCATTTGTGTTTTCAACAGAGCAACCCAGCTTCTCAGGAAAATTCCCAATCTCATTCTCTCCCTCTTGTGTTCCTCACTGCTCCCACAATCAAAGGCATTTTACTTCTTCCAGACCCAGTTCAGAGACAGTAGGATGATTTTAGGCCCCACCGCAGGGGCCAGGATTGGAGGCAGACATGAGCTGAAAATAGCCCTGCTTGCTGGTCCCCAGCATCATTCCAGCTCCGGATCATACTCGCCTGTACACGGCAGGTCACCGATCAAGCTAATTAAGAGCCTGTTGAAGCCAATTAAAGGCCTAGTGAGGCACCAATTAAAGGAGGCTGACTGGAATTTTCCTGTCGGCCTCCAGGTTCCTGCAGGTGGCGGGGGCTTGTTCCGGTGCCTGGGAGCGGGCATCCAACGGCAGGCTGAGGGGTCAGTGATCCAGGAAGATCTAGAGGCCCTCCCTGCCTGCCTGGGTTCAACAGCAGCCATAGTCTACCCGGTAGAGGGGTTCTCAGCCCCTCTCCTCCCTCCCTCTCCCAGCGGCTACTCACCGAGGTTGTCTGGCTACGGCATTTTTTTATTAAAGATTTACAAAAGTTGGGGAGAGTAGACCTCCATCTTGGAGCACCCTCTCTCTTACTTACCTTCCATTGCAGCCTACTTCAGTACAACATATTGCTAGAATGTCATGATAATCATCAGCATATACCACCTGACAATCTAAATGAAGACCATAGTTTACCCATGATTGTCTTCACAAAATTTGAAAAAGGTTAGTTCTGCCTTTAGAAATTATGTTATCTATCTTGGCCATTTGATCAAAAATAAAGCCTTTTTTTATAGTTCCCAAAACATTTTATTTTGGCTCAAGCTTGTAAATTAATGTACTTTTATGTTATCAATTGTCATTGTGTCCGTAATTGGCTTTTTAATCTTTACTTTTACGTTTTTACTATATATAATTATTAAAATTTTACCTTAATTCTAACAAGGCATGGTATCTTACTTCAGTGAAATTACCTGCCACACAATTGAATGCTCTTGTAGGTATTTTTCACTTTTATTGATGGTTAGTTGTGGTGCAGAACAAATTAACCATTTAATTATTTGTACTTCAAGACTACATAGAGACGTGTGCAAACTAAGAGCACAAGTGTTTCATTCGATTTATGTTCATTCAATTTTTGTTTTGTGAAAAATTGCCAGATTATTTTTCTAGTGCTGGTTGTGACAGCTTAATAATTCATAGATTTTTTAAATATATCCTTACTCTTTTGGCAAAGATCAATATTGCCCTGTAAAATTGTGCTATGGTGATGAACCATGTACAACAAACCAACTTTACATTGAGGAGAGACTGCGAATGTTGTCAAATTCTACTTCGACTTTTAAAATGGGAATCTCATCACTTTTTAAAATAAAAATTACATTTAACTTTAATGGCCTCCACATCCACCCCTCCACAATTTTGCCTTTTGATTAAATGGTGGGAACTAATGTATAAATGGAAACCTGGTTTGCAGACTTTAGTGACTGACAAGTATCATAACTGAATCAGATATAGAAATTTACTTTTCACCACTTGCTCATGTTGAGGAAAAAATTGCCACGTGCACTAATATACTTGTGCTGACCAACAACAATAGAAGATAAGTATTCTACATGTCTACACTTCTATACAAAGGGTGTTTCAGAACAGTGTTAATGTGTCTGCCATACACAGCCTGCCCAATAATGTTCACAGTGTGTTCCTGATCTCAAATCATTTCATTTCAGCAAAGAATATTTCTCCAAAAATACTTAAAACTGTGGAATTGTGCTATAAAATCGACTGTACAAGTTGTACTTTCCCTTTCTCTGGTCAAGATTTATTTCAATTTTTAGTAATATGCATGGCCCATTATACTTAAGGGACATAATATATACTTGAAGGTTTAACTTCCATACCGAATTACAATATTTCTATAACTGTTAGTTTTAAAAGGGATTTTAAATTGCAATTTGTTGACAGATGACGTCAATGCTCCTGTAATTTGTACTTTTTTTTCATTTCAGTAATATATTTTAACCTTTACCCAAAAACATTTGTCCGCACTAAGGCGGAGCTTCTAATTCAGCAGAAAATGAACTAAATTTTCATTATATAGGAAAATTAAACTGAACCAATGTTTTTCATTACTTATTCCCATTTCAATCTTCTTTCTCACAACATAATAGAGTCCATATTTGCTTATGGCCTCTTGCTGACATCTTAAAGTAGTTGAATTTCGACTTTTCGCATGAAAAGTTTGTCATCTCTTTCCATGCCATTGGAGAAATTGAAACAATTGGCTGTGACAAAATGAAGTTGTTCTGCTGTTAGATGCCTGGTGGTTATTTCAAATCCCTGTCTGAGCTTTGAAACAATCTTACTCATTGTATTAATCTTCTTAGCCACAGTGTTATGATTGTCAAGGCCCAATGATGTGTTGTCTTTTATTTTCTGCTAACCTTTTAAAAAAAAAACGACAAGTTGACCTTTACTGCTCATAATTTGTTGCTGTTGTGTAATCTTTCACTCGAACTGTATCGGCATATACATTGTTTCAGTCTACGCTTTGAGGGCAAAATGTTTGTCCATTATTGAAGGCTTCCACAAAAATGTAGGACTGAAAGTTAATTAATGATATTATACAGTGAAAGAAGAAAGAGCTTTCATTTAGAAAGCTCCTTTCACAGCCTCAGGATGTCCTAAAGCACCTTACAGCCAATGAAGCATTTTTTTGAAGTGTAGTCAGTTTGTAATGTAGGAAACATGGCAGCCAATTTGTGCACAGCAAGCTCCCACAAACAGCCATGTGCTACTTTCCAGATAATCTGTTTATTTGTGAAGTTGATTGAGGGATAAATATTAGTCAGGACACTAGGGTTAAATCCCCTGCCTCTTCTTTAAGGTAGTGTTGTGGTATCTTTTACGTTTGCCTGCGAGAACAGATCTGATCTTGGTTTAACATGTCATCAGAAAGGCGGCACTTCCAATCATGCAGCACTCCCTCAGTACTGCACTGAAGCGCTACCCTAGATGTTTGTGTGTGAGTCTCTGCAGTGGACCCTCTGACTCAGTGGTGAGTGAGCTAGTCACTGAGCCACAGCTGACACAGTAATGGGAAATGCTTTGAGTGGGGAGCAGTGGTGAGAGGGGGCAGTGCAGAGGTGGTGGAGGAAACATATCAGTAAGTTGCATTATGTAAAAGTACTCTGCTAAATCGTTTAACAATTATCTTTTAAACCCTGCTGCCAGAAAGAACTTATTTGAAAATATAGTCTCTTTGGCCTTTTGAGTTTTAGTGTGGGAAACATTTTTATGATCGTCTTAGCACCGAGATTTTGTTGAGGGTTTTGGTTGAAGTATAAATAATAAAGACTGTTTGACAGTATGATTATATTAGTTAACTAAAGGTTTATGTTAACTGGATATTTCTTCGCAAATGCTAAATTTTGATATGTCTAGATCAGCAGTCATTCATTATACAAATTGAATATATTGATCTGTGAATCATTTCACTGTACAAAATCTCCTTTTCTGCAATTATTGGAGATTTTATTGATATGTGGGATTTTTGTTAGGAATTTTCCTGATTGCTACTGGTAAAAAGAAACCAGACAAAACATTTATAAAGAAGGAAATATACTGAAAATAGTTGTGATTTCTTTGTCCAATTAGTTAAAATAACTAACTGAGTTAAAATACGATGTATACTGTTATCTTTTGTTAATTAATATATCACTGTTAAGGTTCGATCTTTGTTTCAACAAAATAGCAGAGCAATTTTAGATTACCATGTTAAATATTTCTACACTGGTATCCCATAGTGTAATTTCAGGATCCTTGTTTTTCTTGCACCCCAAACTCTTGGCTCTGGTTCCTTTATGTTAATCAATTACTTTAGCAAATCAGCCATATGTTATCTGTCACTTGGATTAAGATATCCACAGGCACTAGTCAAAATTCGTGCCTGAAAATGTTTTGAGATTCATCTCCTGCAAAAGAATTAAAGTGCAAAAACATTTCCTGTGATACTGGAAGTAATTTTAATCTAACCTGCCTGGCAGGAAACTAACGGCATCAATCTTTAGCACCCCACCCAATTTTACTTTACATTGACTACAATGGAAATTGAAATCAGGCAGAGGATAAAGCAGGCACACATTGGATACTACCAGTTTGCTACCTGATAGATTTGATTAAAGTTACTGCCAAAATCTGATTAGTAAGTTTGTGGACGACACAAAGGTTGGTGGAGTTGCGGATAATGATGAGGATTGTCAGAGGATACAGCAGGATATAGATCGGTTGGAGACTTGGGCGGAGAAATGGCAGATGGAGTTTAATCCGGACAAATGTGAGGTAATGCATTTTGGAAGGTCTAATGCAGGTGGGAGGTATACAGTAAATAGCAGAACCCTTAGGAGTAGTTCTCCCTGTGTCTGCGTGGGTTTCCTCCGGGTGCTCCGGTTTCCTCCCACACGCCAAAAGACTTGCAGGTTGATAGGTAAATTGGCCATTAGAAATTGCCCCTAGTATAGGTAGGTGGTAGGGAAATATATAGGGACAGGTGGGGATGTGGTAGGAATATGGGATTAGTGTAGGATTAGTATAAATGGGTGGTTGATGGTCGGCACAGACTCGGTGGGCCGAAGGGCCTGTTTCAGTGCTGTATCTCTAAACTAAACTAAACAGTATTGACAGGCAGAGAGATCTGGGCGTACAAGTCCACAGGTCACTGAAAGTGGCAACGCAGGTGGATAAGATAGTCAAGAAGGCACACGGCATGCTTACCTTCATCGGTCGGGGAAAGAGTATAAAAATTGGCAAGTCATGTTGCAGCTGTACAGAACCTTAGTTAGGCCACACTTAGAATATCGCGTGCAATTCTGGTCCCCACACTACCAGAAGGATGTGGAGGCTTTTGAGAGGGTACAGAGGAGGTTTACCAGGATGTTGCCTGGTCTGGAGGGCATTAGCTATGAGGAGAGGTTGGAAAAACTTGGATTGCTTTCACTGGAACGACGGAGGTGGAGGGGCAACATGATAGAGGTTTACAAAGTTATGAGCGGCATGGACAGAGTGGATAGTCAGAAGTTTTTTCCCAGGGTGGAAGAGTCAGTTACTAGGGGACATAGGTTTAAGGTGTGAGAGGCAAAGTTTAGAGGGGATGTGCGAGGCAAGTTTTTTACACAGAGGGTGGTGAATGCCTAGAACTTGCTGCCAGGGGAGGTGGTGGAAGCAGATACGATAGCAACGTTTAAGAGACATCTTGACAAATATATGAATAGGAAGGGAATAGAGGGATATGGGCCCTGGAAGTGCAGAAGGTGTTAGTTTAGGCAGGCATCAAGATCGGCGCAGGCTTGGAGGGCCGAATGGCCTGTTCCTGTGCTGTACTGTTCTTTGTTCTTTGTTCTGAAAGTCAAAGTTTCCAAAATCAGTGATTTTGGAGCTCAAGCATGCTATATATCCATGTCTTGTGTTGTTCTGGATATAATACTTCATATTATTTTGTATCTTATTATGAATGCTAGACTTTGTAGTATGGTTATGTTTTATAAACTGTGATCTTTAATACAGTGTAAAATGGACAGTCAGAGGAAACATGTGACCTCATTCAAAACTCTGCCCAGAGACAAGCCAGGGATCTTGGTTACCTTGAGAACAAGGAACCCGGATCAAAGACCCTTTTGAAAGCTGGGTGCAAGTTTGTGACCTAAAGGACAATGGGTTTCACTCTCCCAGGCTCACAGACTGTAAACAGGGATCCAGGGGCGCTAAATTGAAAATTCGAGTTGCAATTTTTAACACCTGGAAACAAAAGAAGGCCCAGGTGGTTTCGCGATGGTCAGACGCATGGGGCTGGATTTTAAGGACCCCGTGACGTCAGGATCTATGGCAGTGGGGAGGTGGGGGAAAGTTGGGAGGACCTGAAGATGGCCCCGGATGAGACCTGCCACGGAACTCGACACTGGCAGGGCCCGGCCCAATCCTCCCGGTGGCGGCGGGGCACTGTGGCGGACCCTCTGCCACTCGGCAATGGGACCACAATCACCATATGCAAATGAATAAAAATAGATTTGCATGTACTTATCCTTAAGCTTGATGGCCTGCCGTGATCCTAGGCCTGGCAGCCGGCACTCCTGCGCCTTCGGATCCCTGTCTGGGGAAACAAGGCGCCACACTGGTGGGGAGGGGAAAGGAGGGAAGTTTATCAGTGCCGGGGTGGGGGGGAGGGGGAGGGCTGGGGTCAAATGAACGTCATGGATGTAGGGGATGGTGGGAGGGTTGTACTTTATGCAGTTTTGGGAGGGAAGGTCAGATGTTACAGCTAAGTGTTTTGGTGGAAAGGGCAAATAGTTAATTTAATTGTTATTGGGTGGGTGAGAGAGGGGAAAAAGAAATGTATTTATTTAATTTTATTCAATCTGTCTTTAAGTATTTACATATGCCGGTAGGACTGAGAGCCCTTTAAAAATGGCATCAGCGCCTGCGCACAGACAGCCCATCCCCTCCACACAATTGGTGGGGGTGGGAGGGGGGGGGATCGGCCCACCCCGGCTATTTAAATGAGCCGCCACTCTTGAGATTGCAGTGGCTCTTTGGCGTGCGACGTGCGCGTGTGAGCTGCCATTTGTGGGGGGGAAGGGGAGGCCTCAGGGGAAGTCAATACAGTTTCAAAAACAAGTAACAGGGCAGCGAGTAAAGAAACGGTCAGGAACCCTACTTCAGGAACTGTAGGTAATGGCAAAACTGCAAGAAGTATACTGGTTAAACCAGAAGAGAGAAATAATACAGGCGAATAAAGCATCAATGCTGAGGGACAGGTTAGGGAGTATTGCCCAAATAAGAGTTCTATATACAAATGCACGGAGTGTAAGGAATAAACTAGATGAGCTGCAGGCGCAAATTCAAATGGACGATTATGATGTGGTGGCCATTACGGAGATGTGGCTGCAGGATGGTTGGGACTGGGAACTAAATATACCTGGTTATGACGTTTACAGGAGGGACGGGGAAAATAGCAGAGGGGGTGGAGTAGTCTTACTGATTAGAAATAATATCACCTCATTGGTGAGGGAGGATATACTGAGGGGAAAGCATCCAGTGGAGACCTTAAGGGTGGAATTGAGGAATAGAAAAGGATCTAAAACTGTAATAGGTGTTATGTACAGACCCCCGGGTAGCAGTTCTGAGGTGTTAGATTGTATAAATGCACAAATTAGGCAAGTGTGTAACAAAGGCAGAGTAGTATTAATGGGGGATTTTAACTTACACATGGATTGGGAGAGGCAGACTAGCACCTGTCAGAAAGGTAGTGAATTTCTGGAATGTGTCTGGGATAGTTTCCTACAGCAATATGTCCTAGATGTAACAAGGGGACAGGCAATATTAGATTTAATTAATAGTAATGAGCCAAATTTAATTAGTAGCCTAACTGTGCATGACATTTATCAAATATGGATCATAACATGATCGAATTCAAGGTAGCATTTGAAAGTGAAAAGCACGAACCAGCTACGAGAATTTTAGACTTGGATAAGGCTGACTTTACTGGGATGAGACAGAGAACGTCCACGGTGAACTGGGTGGATCTGTTATGGGTCAAACAACTGAAGAGCAGTGGAGAATATTTAAAAAAACATTTAACCAAATACAGAGAGAGTACATACCCCTGAGAGGAAAAAGCTCCACTTCACAGAAAAAACAGCCATGGACAACTAAAGAGATTAGGGATAGCATAAAACTAAAAGAAAGGGCTTACAAAAATGCAAAACGCAGCACAGATCCGGCCGAATGGGATAAATACAAAGACCAGCAAAGGGTCACAAAGCAGCTTATAAGAGCTACTAAAAGAGATTATGAAAGGAAACTTGCAACGGACATCAAAATCAATAAGAAGAAATTTTATAGTTACATAAAGGGAAAGCGGATGGTCAAGAGCAATGTAGGCCCACTAAAAACTGAAACTGGAGATATTGTCATTGATAATGGGGAAATGGCAGACAGGTTGAACAATTACTTTGCGTCAGTATTTACAGTTGAAAAGGAGGATAACTTGCCGGAAGTCCTGAAAAAATTAATAGCCTTTAGGGGACAGGGACTTAATACAATTAACGTAAGTAAAACATCAGTAACAAGGAAATTAATGGAACTAAAGAATGAGAAATCCCCAGGACTTGACGGTTTCCATCCGAGGGTGTTAAAGGAAGTAGGAGAGCACATTGTAGATGCCCTAACTATAGTCTTTCAGAGTTCCCTCGATTCAGGAGTGGTCCCTCTGGATTGGAAAGTTGCACATGTCACTCCACTTTTTAAGAAGGGTGAAAGGGGGAACAAAGGAAATTACAGACCAGTTAGCTTGACATCTGTGGTGGGAAAGTTGGTGGAGTCTATAATCAAGGATGGGGTGACTGAACACCTAGAAAAATTTCAGTTAATCAGAGACAGCCAGCATGGATTCATGACGGGAAGGTCATGCCTGACAAATCTCATTGAACTTTTTGAAGAGGTGACTAAGGGGAATGTCTATGGATGTTATTTATATTGCCTTCCAGAAGGCATTTGATAAAGTCCCACATAAGAGACTATTAACTAAGGTAGAAGCCCATGGAGTTGAGGGAAAATTATTGACATGGTTCGGAGGTTAGTTGAGTGGTAGGTGATATAGAGTGGAGATAATGGGTAAGTGTCCCATATGCCTTTGTTCCTCGAAACTTCCCAGTGTCAGGCCATTCATTGAATACTTCCGTGCCACATTACTCCTTCCAAAGTGTATCACCTCACACTTTTCAGCGTTAAATTTCATCTGCCACTTTTCTGCCCATTTGACCATCCCATCTATATCTTCCTGTAACCTAGGACACTCCACCTCACTGTTAACCACTCGGCCAATCTTTGTGTCATCCGCGAACTTACTGATCCTACCCCCCACATAGTCATCTATGTCGTTTATATAAATGACAAACAATAGGGGACCCAGCACAGATCCCTGTGGTACGCCACTGGACACTGGCTTCCAGTCACTAAAACAGCCGTCTGTCATCCCTCTCTGTATCCTACAGCTAAGCCAATTTTTAAACCACCTTATCAAGTTACCTTGTATCCCATGTGCATTTGCTTTCTTGATAAGTCTCCCATGTGGGACCTTGTCAAAGGCTTTTCTGAAATCCATGTAAACTGCATCAACTGCACTACCCTCATCTACACACCTGGTCACATGCTCAAAAAATTCAATCAAATTTGTTAGGCATGACCTCCCTTTGACAAAGCCATGCTGACTATTCCGAATAAAATTTTGCCTCTCCAAGTGGAGATAGATTCTCTCCTTCAGAATTTTCTCCAATAGTTTCCCAACCACTGACGTGAGACTCACAGGTCTGTAGTTCCCTGGCTTATCTCTACGACCTTTCTTAAATAGTGGGACCACATTAGCTGTTCTCCAGTCCTCTGGCATCTCCCCTGTGGACAGAGAGGAATTAAAAATTAGGGTCAGAGCCGCTGCAATCTCCACCCTCGCCTCCCACAGCATCCTGGGACACAAATCATCCGGATCTGGAGATTTGTCCACTTTTAAGCCCTCCAAAACCGCCAATACCTTGTCACTCCCTATGACAATTTGCTCAAGAACCTCACAGTCTCTCTCTCTCTAAGTTCCATATCTACATCCTCTTTCTCTTGGGTGAAGACAGATGTGAAGTATTTGTTCAACACCCTACCAATGTCCTCTGGCTCCACCCACAAATTTCCCCCTTGGTCCCTGATGGGTCCTACTCTTTCCCTGGTTATCCTCTTCCCATTGATATACTTATAGAATATCTTGGGATTTTCCCTACTTTTACCAGCCAGAGCTTTCTCATATCCACTCTTTGCTCTCCTAATTGCTTTCTTAAGCTCCATCCTACACTTTCTGTACTCCACTAATGCTTCCATTGATTTGCTCTCCTTGTATTTGCTAAAAGCCTCTCTTTTCCTTCTCATCGTACCCTGAATGTTTCTGGTCATCCATGGTTCTCTGGGCTTGTTGCTCCTACCTATTACCCGAGAGGGAAGATGTTGGGCCTGTACACTCCCCATTTCCTTTTTGAATGCCCCCCACTGCTCTTCTGTAGATTTCCCGACAAGTAACTCTTTCCAGTCTACCTTGGCCAGATCCTGCCTTATTTTACTAAAATTCGCTCTCCCCCAATCCAAAACCTTTTTTTGCAACTTGTTTCTCCATAACAAGCTTAAATTGTACCATGTTGTGGTCGCTATCACCAAAATGCTACCCCACCAACATATCAACCACCTGTCCAGCTTCATTCCCCAGAATTAGGTCCAGCACTGCACCCTCCCTTGTTGGATCCTCTACATATTGAGCTAAAAAGTTCTCCTGTATACATTTTAAGAACTCCACTCCACCTAAGCCCTTAACATGATGACTATCCCAATTAATGTTAGAAAAGTTGAAATCACCTAATATAGTTACCCTATTATTTTTACACACCTCTGCAAATTGCGCACATATTTGCTCCTCAATTTCCCACTAACTATCTAAGTCGAGAAAGCTTTGGAGGTGTACTCATCTCCGTCAGATGAACACTCAAGGGACTATGACAGAGTAAAGACTGCTGTTCTCAATGCTTATGAATTGGTACCAGAGGTTTACAGACAAAAAATCAGGAATTTGAAAAGGAAACAGGGCCAGACATGTTGGGAATTTGTTAGAGAGAAGGAAATTGTTCTTGTTAGGTGGTATAGATCAATGAAGAGTGACCAAGACTTTGTGAGCCTTAACGAAGTAGTCCTAATGAAAGAATTTAAAAATAGTGTCCCTTCAGGAATAAGGTCTCACCTGGAAGAACATAAAATTGGTAAAATAAGGGATGCTGGAGTAATGACAGATGATTATGAATTGACCCACCAAAGCTGTTGGAAACTTTCAGAGAACTTGGAGAGACAGGAGGTTTGATAAGGAAAAGACCTTTGGTTTTAGTGAGAGAAAGGGTAAAGGAGAGGATACAGGCAATCCTCAAAGTAGTAAGAAAGATAATCAGGAGACTAGGGTTGAGTCAAAAGGACTAATGTGTTATTTTTGTTATAGAATAGGGCATATAAAATCAGAACGCTGGAAATTAAAAGGCAAACTGGTAGCAGTGACAGGTTTACCAAAAGCCTGTCCTAAAAATATGCCCCAATAGGAAGCACTGCTGACAAGCCAGTGGCCTGGTGATTGTGAATAATGAGTAGCGGTCTTCTCCTCTGTGTGCTGATGAATTAAATGGGGTCCCTGAAGGTTCTAGAAGTTTTGCATTCAAGAGTATGGTTTCCTTATATCCGTCTGGTGAGGCAGAAACGTCAGTTGTTCTGCTTAGAGATACAGGGGCAACCCAGTCATTAATGGCAGCAAAAGATGTGAGTTTTTCTCCAAGTAGTTCAATGAATGCAAAAGTCCTGGGGCTGAATTTTATTCCCCCACCAACCGCGGTGGCTGAAGTTAATATGCTGTTCGGCCGCAACCCCCCCCCCCCCCCGCCAATCACATGCGAGGGTGGGCTCTGCAACTCAGGCACTGACTCCATTTTTAAAGGGCAGTCAGACCTGCCACTAAATTTAAATATCTAAAACCAAAGCCCCCCCTGTACACCCCAATAACACTTACAGATAATAGTTGCCCTCTTCCCCCTCCCCAAAAGACTTACTTTTAGGTATTGACCTTTCCCCCATCCCAAACTGTTCAAAGTGCAGAGGTCACCCCTTCACCCTCCCCTACACTATTAATGCACATTAATGCGGAAGATCCCGGGCAGCAGGTAAGATCACTGACAATTAGAGTTAAATGTATTCATTTTCTTAATTTACATATTCAAAGTTAGGTCACGTCACCCAGCAGCGGGGTGGGGGGACCGTCATGGAGCCTTGCCGCTGCTGGAAAAATCAGGCCCAGCACTCATGGGATTGGGCCACCCCCCCCAACCCCACCCCCACCACGAATCCTGACGTTGGGACCTCAACAAAATCCAGCCTCTAGTGTGGGGCACTGAGGGAGGTTATTTATCCATTCCAGTGTATCAGGATAATTTACAATGTGATTTTGTCACCAGTCCTGTATCAGTGGGAGTCACTCCTAGTTTGCCCATTGAGGGGGTAGATTTGCTGCTTGGAAAAGACTTAGCTGGGGATAAGGTATTGACATTTCCAGTAGTTTCAGACAAGCCAGTTGAGGTTGCTGAAACTGAAGTTTTGCGGGAAGAATTTCCCAGAATATTCCCAGATTGTGTAGTGATGAGGTCCCGGGCTGAGCAACATAAGGCAGAGTCAATGGTTGTAAAAGACAAGCCAGATGTCTGGTTGGCTGAAACCTTTTTCAGGAATTTGAGTAGTGAGGCTGAATTGTTAGGCAGATCATCTTTGATTGAGGCACAACAGGCAGACCCTGATTTAAAGAAACTATTTCAGACAGCGTGTTCTGAGAAGGAGGTTGAGCAAATCCCTGAGTGTTATTATGTTGAGAATGACATTCTGCTGAGAAATTATAGACCTCCCCAGAGGCTCGCTGATGAGAATTGGGCTGTCCGTCAAATTGTTGGCCCTCCCTGCTACCGCAGTGAAATTTTGAGAATTGCCCATGAGATTCCAGTACCAGGTCATTTGGGTATACATAAGACACAGTCTAGGGTAACAATGTTTTTTACTAGCTGAAGCTGCACAGGGAAGTGGTTGACTTCTGTAAGATATGTTAGACATCAGATGATTGGGAAGCCACAGCCTTCAATTAAACCAGCCCCATTAATACCGATACCTGCTTTTGATGAAGCATTTAGTAGGGTTCTTGTGGATTATGCCAGACCTTACCCACAACTAAGTCAGGTCACAAGTTGCTCCTAATAATCA
Source organism: Heterodontus francisci (assembly GCF_036365525.1). Lineage (NCBI taxonomy): Eukaryota > Metazoa > Chordata > Chondrichthyes > Heterodontiformes > Heterodontidae > Heterodontus > Heterodontus francisci. The sequence goes on along the minus strand of NC_090378.1, from coordinate 27,867,040 downwards.
TGGATTTGTCTATTTGGTTTCCAGAGGCAATACCCTTGAAAAAGATCACCATGAAAGTTGAGATTGAGGGGTTGATTCAGTTTTTCACTCGATATGGATTCGAAAAGGAAATTCAGCTCAGATTTCATGTTGGGTTTCTCAAGAGGTCATGAGTAATTTGGGAGTGAAGCAGCTTTTCACCTGCAGTCACAAGATGCCTTGGAAAGATATCACCAAACCCTAAAGAATATGATTAAGTCTATTGTTTCGAGTTTCCCCATGATTGGTTTCAGTCCATTCGAATTGGTCCATGGTCATGAGGTTAGGGGTCCTCTTAAAATCATTAAGGAGAGATTTTTAGCACAGGAGGAGGAAATTACCCTCTTAGGTTATGTTTCAGAGTTTCGAGAGAGACTCTCAAAAGCTTGTGAGATGGCCAGAGAACATCTTGGGTTTCTCAGCAAGTGATGAAAACTCAAGCAGATAGAACAACGACAGCACATATCCAGGAGATAAGGTGCTAGTTTCATTGTCTTTGCCTGGGGAACCATTGAAAGTTACGTTCAGTGGACCTTACTTCATTAAGAGGAAACTCATTGAGGTGAACTATTTGGTTAATAGCCCAGACAGACGGAAAAGTCAAAGGGTGTGTCAAATGAATATGTTGAGAAGATCCCATGACCATGAATATTGCCAGCCAGTAAATGTATGTCGAATGGCAGAAGATGAAGATAAGGATAGTGTTACTTTTAATGGGCTGGATGAAGAGGCAGAGACTGAGAACTCTCAAATTGAGACCCCTGCAGTGAAACTGGCAAACGCAGAGGTATTAGAAAGTTCAGATACAGTTCTACAGCTATCTTTCTGAACAACATAAAAAGGACAAAGCTGAGCTGTTAAAAGCGCTTAAAGCAGTATGTACAGATAAGCTGGGTTGAACTCCTCAGGCTGTTCATGTGGTTGATGTAGGGACAACTACACCCATTAAACAGAATCCTCATCGACTCAATCCTGATAAGTTGGCTCAGGCCAGAGAGGAGGGTCAAGATATGCAAAAGAATGATATAATTGAATCCAGTCAAAGTAGCTCCCGACCCACCTCTGCAGGACCAGGAATTTCAGCCCTTATTGTCTAAAATATAGTCCAGGCCTCCAGCTGGCTCTTTTAAGAAGAAAGAACTTTCATCTTTATAACTCCTTTCCTGTCCCAAAGTGGTTTACAGCAATTGAAATAGTTTTTCTAGTGTAGTCACTGTTAAAATGGGGCGGGGTTGGATTCTCCCAGGTAAGTGGAGGAGGATTTGAGTGTGTTATATTCCAGAAAGCCAGTTGGTGAAGGATGACACTGGAGCCAATCTTTACTCAGCCGTATATTTATTTACAGAGTAAAACATTCTAAGCATATACCTCCTAACTCAACCCCCACACAGTTTCAGCAAATGTCTCTTTATATGCGCTCAAGTAAGACCCAAATTAATGCTTTCCACCTGCATATAGTTAAACACAATTGATATTCAATTAACAGATTCCCTTCTTTCTCTTTAAATAAAACTTAGAGTTAATATGTACAAACAACATTTCAGAACAAACAAAAAAAAACTTCCATACTCTGTACAAAGCATTACAATGCGAGATATCCCTCCTCTAGGAACCCTAACAATTTCTTTGTACAAACATTTCTTCTTGTAAAACAATTAGACAGTTGATAACTTGCATCTACCCATTTTATTTTAGAGATTTCCTTTCTCTCCAGCATTTGTTTTAAGCCAGCAAGGTCAATCCGTAACCTTTTCTCACTCACACTTTCTGTAGAGTGTACATTATCCCACAAGGAAGAATTACTTACATAACATTCAATGGGTATACTATCTTCAGTTTTCCCCTTGCACAAAATCTTACTTAAAATATTTGACAGATAGAACCCTGTATCCACTGTCTCAGTGAAAGCCAGTGTTTTGGCAGCTAAAGTACTTTTAACAACCCTTTTTATTTTCTTAGATTCCCAAGCTAATGGGCAATAACGTGGTCCTAAATTCCAACATATCAAAACTAGCATCTGGCCTAGTTCAACCAGTTCAACTGACTAATCAAGCATCGTAATTGCTCTGTATCTTCTTTAGATATAACATCATCTTTCTCTGGTGACTTAGCACAATTAACTCTTGAAATAGGATTGTTGATTTAAAGTTATTCCAGACCTACTCTGCTTATTATCTAAAACAACATATTTAAAAGTTCCAGAAACCTGACTCCTAATCTTGAATTCTGATCTAAATTATTAATAACACATTTCTTAAATTCCACAGTACAACCCTAGAAGAAATCATCAACATGCATCATGAAGATGCCTGAAAGTTTTCCTTTATGATGCATTGTGAGATTTGCTTTTAATTGAACACAACCTATTTTCAGAAAACAGATCTCACTGAAAAATACTATACCCTGGAAGCATCATTTGTTTCGTTTCCATAGTTTCCTTTCTGCATCTGCTTCCTCTTTGGGTGATTTCAGAAACACTTCTCTCTGAAAAGTATCACCCTGCAGAAACACGGCTTTTATGTCAATTGATCTGCAATCCCATGAATATGTGGCCAAAAGATCTAAATGATTTTCAAGATTACTTTTCCCTCTGTGGGAGAGTCCACATTCTTATCAGCCAGTTGTTCTTCAAAATCCCTGGCAACTAGCCTCACTTTAGCTTTGTAAGTTCCATCTGCAAGGGCATTTTCAGTACAAATCCATCTATATAATGAGAGTGGTAGCCCCTTATCTGGTACCTCAGAATAAACACCGAGCTCTCCACTTTTGTTTTACCTTTCTTATTATCCTCAAGTTTATTGGCAGCCACCAAAATTTCACGGTCATGAGGACTTCTGCTTCTAGTTCTATTGCGAGATGGTTCTGTAGCCCTCGTATCATTGTGTAATCTATTCAAGCTATAGCCTCTACCTACACTTTGATATCTTTTGGGACTCCTACTGTAAGATCTCCGTCTCAAACTATCGGAGGCTCTTTCTCCAGCATGTAATCAGTTTGTGACGCAACAGTGATGTCCAGACCCACTATTAGAACTTACACTGCTCTTTCTTACTCTCCACTCTTTAACTTAATTCTGCCAGTCCTGGACCTCACCTCTTGGCTATCATCCTGAAGATTCAACCAATATTTAAACATGCCAGTAGATTTTCTGTATATCCCATGATTGTAGTATCCTTCCATTCATTAGACCACTCTGAAATATATGTCACCCGAGTGCCGACTCTGGGAGTTGGCCTTTGGACGTAGTCTGGCCTGTGTGTCATAATCACTTATATTACCACTATCCAGCCCTTAATCTACTATAAAGTAAATAGTTGGGGGGGGGGGGGTGGGGGGTTGCTGGTGGTGGGGGAGGGATCACGTGAGGGAAGATTTAGAAAGTTAATGAGAAAGAAGAAGGCAATAGTGCAGGGTAGCAATACAGGTAATGCTAAGCAGAGTGTGACAACATAGCATACAAACATAGGAGTGCACCAGAAAATAGCCTAATACTAGGGGGAAATGATAAAAAGACAGAATTAAAGGCTCTTTATTTGAATACATGCAGCATTTGTAACAAGATGGATGAATTGATGGCACAAATAGAAATAAATGGGTGTGATATGATAGCCTTACAGAGACGTGGTTGCAGAATGACTAAGGCTGTGAACTGAATATTCAAGAGTGACATTTCAGAAGGATAGGAAGAAAGGAAAAGGAGGTGGAGTAGGTCTGTTAATAAAGTATGAGATCTTAGCTTGGTAGATCAAGATGTAGAACCTGTTTGGGTGGAGATATGAAAAAGCAAAGGAAAGAAATCACTGGTGGGAGTAGTTTATAGGCCACCTAACAGTAGCCACACTGTAGGACAGAGTATAACTCAAGAAATAATGGGGGCTTGTAAGAAAGATACTGCAATAATCACAGGTGATTTTAATCTTCATATCGATTGGACAAATCAAATTTGCAAAGGTAGCCTTGAGGATGAGTTCATAGAGTGTATTCAGGAAAGTTTCTTAGAACAATAAATTCTGGAACCAACCAGGGAACAGGCTATTTTAGACTTGGTAATGTGTAATGAGACAGGATTAATTAATGATCACATAGTCAAGGATCCTGTAGGCAAGGGTGATCATAACATGATGGAATTTCACATCAAGTTTGAGGGTGAGAAATTTAGGTCTGAAATTGGTGTCTTAAACTTAAATAAAGGCAATTACAAAGGTATGAAGACAGAGTTGGCTACAGTGGACTGGGAAAATAGGTTAAAAGGTAACACGGTAGATAAGCAGTGGTAGGCATTTAAGCAGGTATTTCATAACTCTCAACAAAGATATATTCCATTGAGAAAGAAAGACTCTATGAGAAGGATGCACCATCCACGGCTAACTAAAGAAGTTAAGGATGGTATCAAATTGGAAAAAAAAGGTGTACAATGCTGCAAAGATTAGTGGTAGGCCAGAAGATAGGGAAAATTTTGAAAAGTAGCAAAGGATGACTTAAAACAAGAGGGAGAAATTAGAATATGAGAGTAAACTAGCAAGAAATATAAAAACAGAGAGTAAAAGCTGCTAAAGGTATATAAAATGGGAGAGAGTAGCTTAAATACACATTGCTCCCTTAGAGGATGAGAATGGGGAACTAATAATTGGAAACAAGGAAATGGCAGGGACTTTGAACAGGTATTTTGTATCTTGTCTTCACAGTAGAAGACCCCCAAAAAATTCCAACAATAGTAGAAAATCAAGGGGCAAAAGAGAAGGAGGAACTTAATACAATCACTGTCACTAGACAGAAAGTACTAGGAAAACTAATGGAACTAAAGGCTGTCAAGTCCCCTGATCCTGATGGTCTGCATCGTAGGGTCTTAAAAGAAGTGGCTGCAGAGACTCTCAACAAAGATATATTCCATTGAGAAAGACTCTATGAGAAGGATGCATCATCCATGGCTAACTAAAGAAGTTAAGGATGGTATCAAATTGAAAAATGTGTACAATGCTGCAAAGATTTGTATCCTTACAATCGATATTAATGACTTGGATGAGGGATCATGTGTACTGTAGCCAAACTTGATGATACAAAGATAGTTAGAAATCAAGTCGTGAGGAGGATACAAAGGCTGAATATTATCAACCCCTCGATGCCGTGGGTCGTGGTGGGGAGGCCCATAAAATGCTAGCGGCAGCGGCCCGCCTCGACTCATGATGGCAAGAAGGCCACGCCTGATATTAGTGGCGGCAGCAAGGCCTCGGTATGGCCCACCTGCCACTTGGCAGTGGGGCCTTCATTAAAATATTAAAATGAGGCTAATTAACATTCAAATTAACTTACCTGACGACAGCGGCCATCCCACGCCAATTTTACGACTAACCGGACATGACTTGCAGGTCTTCGGAACTCCGTTTTTATGGGGGGAGCAATCAATTTATACATAGATTACCCATTGAGGGGTGGGTGACCTGATTTAAAGTTAAATTAAAATTTTATTTTTATTTCCCGGATTCCAGAGCCTTTAAATATTAAAATATCACTGAAGGGCTTGAAGCCCTTTAAAATTGGCACGTGGCACTGGACGGCATTGCTGGGGACGCAGCGGACGCCCCCTCTATGTTGTCAGGGGTGGCCGCTCCACCCCCTCTATTTAAATGAGCCCCCGCACGTAATATCGCAGGGGCTCGGCAGTGCGCTGATAAAATTCAGCCCAAAGAGACTGCAAATATAAATAGGTTAAGTGAGTGGGCAAAAATTTAGCAGATGGAGTATAATGTGGGAAAATGTGAGGTTATCCACTTTGGTGGGAAGAATGGAAAAGCAGAATATTATTTAAATTGAGAGAGGCTGAAGAATGCTGCAGTACAGAGAGATCTGGGTGTTCTTGTACATGAATCACAAAAAGTTAGCATGCAGGTACAGCAAGTAATTAGGGAGGCAAATGGAATGTTGGCCTTTATTGCAAGGGGGATGGAGTATTAAAGTAGAGCAGTCTTGCTACAACTGTACAGGGCTTTGGTGAGACCACACCTAGAGTACTGTACAATTTTGGTCTCCTTATTTAAGGAGGGATATACCTGCATTGGAGGCAGTTCTGAGATGGTTCACTAGGTTGATTCCTGGGATGAAGGGATTGTCTTCTGAGGAAAGGTTGAGCAGGTTGGGTCTTTACTCATTGGAGTTTAAAAGATTGAGAGGTGATCTTATTGAAACGTATAAGATTCTGAGGGGGCTTGATAGGGTAGATGCGGAGTGGATATTTTCCCTTGTGGGAGATTCTAGAACTAGGGGGTGCAGTTTTAGTATAAGGGGTCTCCCATTTAAGTTGGAGATGAGGAGGAATTTCTTCTCTCAGAAGATTTTGAATGTTTAGAATTCTCTACCTCAGAGAGCAGCGGAGGCTGGGTCATTGACTATATTCAAGGCTGAGCTAGACACATTTTTGATCTATAAGTGTTATGGGGGGCAGGCAGGAAAGTGGAGCTTAGGCCACAATCAGATAAGCCTTGATCTTATTGAATGGTGGAGCATGCTTGAGGGGTCAAATGGTCTACTCTTGCTCCTATGTCTTATGTTGTTATGTAAACTGTTCCTCAGGACCTTCATCATTAAACACATGAGCATTTGAGGTAAAGATGCCTCGTTTGCTTTTATCAGCTCCGCAGATTCTAAGATTTTGTAATTAATCCCAATTAATCATGAGGAATGAACCTTAACAGCTTGATTGCCATGTTTGATAACTACTGCCTTAGTGTCACAATCTATTATCTTCCCATTCCCTATGCCATTCTCTTTTATCATACATCAAATCTCCTGAATTAAATTCTGTCTTGGATAGCCTTATTTGATGCCTCAGTGCTCTCCAAATTTTCTCAGAGACCTCAGCCTTGATGAAAGCCCATATCCCTACATGTAAAGCATTCAAATGTACAGAAAAAAATTGAACTAAGTGTAGTACCTTCTAGAGCAGGAGGACTATCGCACAGCACAAAAGGCAATTTAGGATTTCTCCCATATGCCAATTGATCGGGACCATACTCTTTAACCATCGGAAGCGAATTCTTTACATGAGCCACCCATGACAGGGCAGTTGTCAACTTGCAGTTAGGTTGATAAGCTGTGATTTTATGCAGCATTTCATTGATTACTGCTTGATTCCTTTCACAGCATCCATTGCTTAAAGGACAGGCTGAATTTTCTCAGCTCTGTAGTGAGGTAGGGTGGCGTGCAGACCCATAATATAGCGAGGGAATGTGGGGGGGAGGGGGGGTTGCGCGGGTGGAATGCCCATCGGCTTCCCGATGCCATTCAGTTTTGTCAGGGGCTGGGAAGGTCGAGGACGGCCTTCCTGCCCAGAAGCTAATTTAGGCCCTCAAGTGGTCAATTGATGGCCACTTAAGGGTCTCTTCCTGCTGTCGCAAGCATTTTGCCAGAGGCGGCTGGACCCTCCATCACATGGGGAGGCCAGCCAGTAAAACCAGGTGTCCTCCCGGTGGACTAGGGGTGGGGGGCCCTCCTTCTTGGGCAATGTGCAGCCCACGGAAGGCCTCCAGTGGCGCCCTGCCCAAACATCCGCCCCCCCCCCCGTCCTCAATAACCATCCCCCCCTTCCTCACTGTTGTGATATAGCTTTAATTTCTTTAATACTAGTTAACATAGAACTGAATATATAAATAGTATACATCACAGGAAGTGATGCAAGCTAACATGATACAGTAGTTTGAGCGCTGTTAGTTAGCAGTTAGTTCCACTTGAATAGCTCTCCTGTATTTCTGTTATTTTGTAATAAAGAACTCTGCATTCAGCTTAGTAAGCATCCTCATGGGGTTTGCTACATTTGTGTTGAGAACTAATAACACAATATGGTGGCAGCATAACACAATAGGGTAACAGCAATGCAGAGGAACTCAATGAATTAGCAGCAGTGTTCGACACAGTGACAGTGATCACAAGTGCAACATTGTGGACAATGGCTTCTGCCATTCAAAACAATAAAAGCCTGGGGCAACACTGAGAAGAGCTGAAAGAAGCAGTGGCAGCACGACACAAGGTCAGATTTGAAGCCCATCTTTGAGGATCGGTACTCCGAGAGAGTGTACACCTCGATAAGGCAAAGCATGCAGCAAGTGCGGTCTAATGCACCAGCCATGTAACTGTCCTGCGTTCAGAGATACTTGCAAGACATGTGGTCCAAAGGGAGACTGGGCAAGACTGTGTAGAAAATCTGGCAGTAAAGAAGCGGTCAGAAGCTACAGCACGCCACAGCTCAATAAAAAACCCAAGCCGCCTGGTGGCAAAAATAAAAAAAGAGTTCACCAAGTACCAACTCAAGCATAGGCAAATCCATGAGGCAAACGCCTGGCCAGCAAAGAGGGCACTGAAAGTGAACAAGCTTTCCATACGGTGACAGCCATATGGCACATGGATTCAACCACACAGCTGGAAGCTTTCACCACAGTTGATGTCATATGTCCTAACAAGAGTGGCAAGCACAAGCTACAACTAATAATAGATACTGTGGCAAGTGCCAATATTTTACCACTGCGGATACTCAAAAGACAAATATCTAGCGAAGTGGGAGTCTATGTTACAACTAACAACAGCTAGACTCACCACATATAATGATTGACCTATCTGCTGTGTGGGAGCAGTGACATTGAAGTGCAGATATGAAAGATCTGCATGGACACCATGTTGTTTTCTATGGTGTTGACACCAGTGGTGCCGTAAATTCCAGATCATGATGATTAGCCACTCAGTTGTATCTAACCGCGACAAAGTCAATGAAAAGGAATGAAACCGGACGACCACCCCACATCGACCTAGGCACCGGAAACGACAACGGCAAACCCAGCCCTGTCGAACCTGCAAAGTCCTCCTTAATAACATCTGGGGGCTTGTGCCAAAGTTGGGAGAGCTTTCCCACAGAGTATTTAAGCAAGACCCTGACATAGTCATACTCACGGAGTCATACCTTACAGATAATGTCCCAGACACCACCATCACCATCCCCGGGTATGTCCTGTCCCACCGGCAGGACAGATCTAGCAGAGTTGGCGGCACAGCGGTATACAGTCAGGAGGGAGTTGCCCTGGGAGGCCTGAACATCGACTCCAGACCCCATGAAGTCTCATGGCATCAGGTCAAACATGGGCAAGGAAACCGCCTGCTGATTACCACCTAACGCCCTCCCTCAGTTGATGAATCAGTATTCCTCCATGTTGAACACCACTTAGAGGAAGCACTGAGGGTGGCAAGGGCGCAGAATGTACTCTGGGTGGGGGACTTCAATGTCCATCACCAAGAGTGGCTCGGTAGCACCACTACTGACCGAGCTGGCCGAGTCCTAAAGGACATAGCTGCTAGACTGGGTCTGCGGCAGGTGGTGAGGGAACCAACAACAGGGAAAAACATACTAGACCTCGTCCTCACCAATCTGCCTGCTGCAGGCGCATCTGTCCATGACAGTATTGGTAGGACTGACCACCGCACAGTCCTTGTGGAGACGAAGTCCCACCTTCACATTGAGGATACCATCCATCGTGTTGTGTGGCACTATCACCGTACTAAATGGGATAGACTGTCGAACAGATCTAGCAATGCAAAACTGGGCACCCATGAAGCACTGTGGGCCATCAGCAGCAGCAGAATTATACTCAACCGCAATCTATAACCTCATGGCCTGGCATATCCCCACTCTACCATTACTATCAAGCAAGGAGACAGACCCTGGTTCAATGAAGAGTGCAGGAGGGCATGCCAGGAGCAGCACCAGGCAATGCTAAAAATGAGGTGTCAACCTGGTGAAGCTACAACAGAGGAATACTTGTGCACCAAACTGCGTAAGCAGCATGCAATAGACAGAGCTAAGCGATCCATAACCAACGGATCAGATCTAAGCTCAGCAGTCCTGCCACATCCAGCCGTGAATGGTGGTGGACAATTAAACAACTAACTGGAGGAGGTGGCTCCACAATTATCCCCATCCTCAATGATGGGGGAGCCCAGCACATCAGTGCGAAAGATAAGGCAGAAGCATTTGCAACAATCTTCAGCCAGAAATGCCGAGTTGATGATCCATCTCAGCCCCCTCCTGAAGTCCCCAGTATCACAGATGCCAGACTTCAGCCAATTCGATTCACCCCGCGTGATATCAAAAAACAACTGAAGGCACTGGACACTGCAAAGACTACGGGCCCTGACAATATTCCGGCAATAGTACTGAAGACCTGTGCTCCAGAACTTGCCGCACTCCTAGCCAAGCTGTTCCAGTACAGCTACAACACTGGCATCTACCCGGCAATGTGGAAAATTGCCCAGGTATGTCCTGTACACAAAAAGCAAGACAAGTCCAACCCAGCCAATTAACACTGCATCAATCTACTCTCAATCATCAGTAAAGTGATGGAAGGTGTCATCAACAGTGCCATCAAGCAGCATTTGCTTAGCAATAACCTGCTCAGCGACGCTCAGTCTGGGTTCCGCCAGGGCCACTCAGCTCCTGACCTGATCAAACATGGACAAAAGAGGTGAGGTGATAGTGACTGTCCTTGACATCAAGACAGCATTTGACCGAGCATGGCATCAGGGAGCCCTAGAAAAACTGGAGTCTATGGGAATCAGGGGGAAGACTCTCCGCTGGTTGGAGTCATACTTAACGAAAAGGAAGATGGTTGTGGTTGTTGGAGGTCAATCATCTGAGCTCCAGGACATCACTGCAGGAGTTCTTCCGGGTAGTGTTCTAGGCCCAACCATCTTCAGCTGCTTAATCAATGACCTTCCTTCAATCATAAGGTCAGAAGTGGGGATGTTCGCTGATGATTGCACAATGTTCAACACCATTCGCGACCCCTCAGATACTGAAACAGTCCGTGTAGAAATGCAGCAAGACCTGGACAATATCCAGGCTTGGCAGATAAGTGGCAAGTAACATTCAAGATCAGATGGCAGGTTGTTCAACCTTGCCTGTCTAAGAGCGAAGATCAAAGTACGGAAAGTCCTCAACAGGGAACTCCTCTTTGCTGATGATGCTGCATTAACATCTCACACTGAAGAGTGTCTGCAGACTCATAGACAGGATTGTGGCTGCCTGCAACGAATTTGGCCTAACCATCAGCCTCAAGAAAACGAACATCATGGGACAGGATGTCAGAAATGCTCCATCCATCAATATCGGCGACTACGCTCTGGCAGTGGTTCAAGAGTTCATCTACCTAGGCTCAACTATCACCAGTAACCTGTCTCTCGATGGAGAAATCAACAAGCACATGGGAAAGGCTTCCACTGCTATTTCCAGACAGGCCAAGAGAGTGTAGGAAAATGGCGCACTGACACGGAACACCAAAGTCCGAGTGTATCAAGCCTGTCTCCTCAATACCTTGCTCTACGGCAGCGAGGCCTGCAAACGTATATCAGCCAAGAGCGACGTCTCAATACATTCCATCTTCGCAGCCTCCGGAGAATCCTTGACATCAGGTAGCAGGACAGTATCTCCAACGCAGAAGTCCTCGAGGCGATCAACATCCCCAGCATATACACCCTACTGAGCCAGTGGTGCTTGTGATGGTTTGGCCATGTGAGCCGCATGGTAGATGGCAGGATCCCCAAGGACACATTGTACAGTGAGCTCGTCACTGGTATCAGACCTGCCGGCCGTTCATGTCTCCGCTTTAAAGACGTCTGCAAACGCGACATGAAGTCCTGTGACATTGATCACAAATCGTGGGAGTCAATTGCCAGTGATCACCAGAGCTGGCAGACAGCCATAAAGGCGGGGCTAAAGTGTGGCGAGTCGAAGCGTCTTAGCAGTTGGCAGGAAAAAAGACAGAAGCGCAAGGGGAGAGCCAACTGTGTAACAGCCCCAGCAACCAATTTTACCTGCAGCATCTGTGGAAGAGTCTGTCACTCTAGAATTGGCCTTTATAGCCACTCCAGGCGCTGCTCCACAAACCACTGACCACCTTCAGGCACTTACCCATTGTCTCTCGAGACAAGGAGGCCAAAGAAAAAGAACACTCATGCCACACAAGTGCCAGGCAATGACCATCTCCAACAAGAGAGAATCTAACCATCTCCCCTTGACATTCAATGACATTACCATCGTTGAAACCCCTACTATCAACATCCTAGGGGCTACCATTGACCAGAAACTGAACTGGAGTAGCCATATAAATACCATGGCTACAAGAGCATGTCAAAGGCTAGGAATCCTGCAGCGAGTAACTCATCTCCTGACTCCCCACAGCCTGTCCCCCATCTTCAAGGCACAAGTCAGGACTACTCTCCACTTGCCTGGATGAGTGCAGCTCCAACAACACTCAAGAAGCTCAACACCATCCAGGACAAAGCAGCCCGCTTGATTGGCACCCCATCTGCAAACATTCACTCCCTCCACCACCAACGCACAGTGGCAGCAGTGTGTACCATCTACAAGATGCACTGCAGCAACTCACCAAGGCTCCTTAGACAGCACCTTCCAAACCTGTGACCTCTACCAACTCGAAGGACAAGGATAGCAAATGCATGGGAACACTACCACCTGCAAGTTCCCCTCCAAGTCGCTAGTTAGGCCACAGCTGGAGTACTGTGTACAGTTCTGGGCACCACAGTATAGGAAGGATGTGATTGCACTGGAGCGGGTGCAGAAGAGATTCACCAGGATGTTGCCTGGGCTGGAGCATTTCAGCTATGACGAGAGACTGAAAAGGCTAGGGTTGTTTTCCTTAGAACAGAGAAGGCTGAGGGGGGACCTGATTGAGGTATACAAAATTATGACGGGCATTGATAGCTTCGAAAGGAAGAAACTTTTTCCCTTATTGGAGGGGTCAATAACCAGGGGGCATAGATTTAAGGTAAGGGTCAAGAGGTTTCGAGGGGATTTGAGGATTAAAATTTTCACCCAGAGGGTGGTTGGAATCTGGAACGCACTGCCTGAAGAGGTGGTAGAGGCAGGAACCCTCACAACATTTAAGAAGTATTTAGATGTACACTTGAAACGCCATAGCATATAAGGGTACGGGCCAAGTGCTGGAAAATGGGATTAGAATAGTTAGGTGCTTGATGGCCAGCACAGACAGGATGGGCTGAAGCGCCTGTTTCTGTGCTGTATAACTCTATGACTCTATGTCACACACCATCCTGACTTGGAATTATATTGCCGTTCCTTCACTGTCGCTGGGTCAAAATCCTGGAACTCCATTCCTAATAGCACTGTGGGTGTACCTATCCCACATGGACTGCAGCAGTTCAAGAAGGCAGCTCACCACCACCTTCTCAAGGGAAATTAGGAATGGGCAATAAATGCTGGCCTAGCCAGCAATGCCCACATCCCATGAATGGATAAAAAAAAAATTTCATGAGACCAATAAAGCACCAATGCTAGATAATCAAGGCAAGTGTGACCCCATTGATTATATTCAAGAACTGCAACAGAAGTACTCGGATAGATTTGAGCTTTATAGGAGATGCTGTTCTTCATCCATTGGAACACAGGAACATAGGAGCAGGAGTAGGCCATTCAGCCCATCAAGCCTGCTCCACCATTCAATACAAACATGGCTGATCATCCACTTCCCACACTATCCTCATATCCCTTTATGTCATTGGTATTTAGAAATATGTCAATCTCTACTTTCAACATACTCAATGACTGAGCTTCCACAGCCCTCTGGGGTAGAGAATTCCAAAGATTCACAACCCTCTGAGTGAAGACATTTCTCCTCATCTCTGTCCTAAGTGGCTTCCCCTTTATTTTGAAACTGTGTCCCCTTGTTCTGGACTCCCCAACCAGGGAACACATCTTAGCTGCATCTACCTCATCTATCCATTTCAGTATTTTGTACGTTTCAGTGAGATCACCTCTCATTCTTCGAACCTCTGGAGAATACAGACCCAGTTTCCCCAATCTCTCTTCACAGGACAGTCCCGGGAATAAGTCTGGTGAATCTTTGTTGCACTCCCTCTATGGCAATAATATCCTTCCTAAGGTAAGGGAATCAAAACTGCACACAGTACTCCAGGTGCGGTCTAACCAAGGTTCTATACAATTGAAGCAAGACTTCACTACTCCTGTACTCAAATCCTCTTGCGATAAAGGCTAATGTACTATTAGCCTTCCCAATTGCTTGCTGCACTTGAAAAACGATGCAGTTCCCTCCATAGATCCACCACAGTAGTGCAGCGTCCACATAAAGGACAAGCTAAAGGCTGAGCTTGACATGATGGATCGAGAATGGATTATTCACCGTGTTCAGCAACACACTGAATGATGTAGCTCTATAAGCACTTTAACTAAGAATGATGGTACCATTAGAGTAGGCTCAGATCCCAGAAGGTTGAATTGAGCACTCAAAAGGTGTCCTCACAAAATTACTACTTTAGAAGAGCTCAACCCAAAGTTGTCCAGAGCCAAGTTTTTCTCGAAGTTGGCAGTTCATCAAATAATGATACTTTGAGTCACACCTGAAGCACCAATTAACTGTTCCTTGGGCATTCCTGGGATTCATTCACTTATTATTGCTATTCCAATTATGTCTTCTGCTGTTATAGCAAGATCTTCTAAAGGTGCTTTCATCCTCATGCCACCTGTCTGTAACTCTTCCATTGCATTGATGCCTGTGTCCGGTATCTGGACCATTTCGAAATCTGCCAATTATTGAGTCCGCTATTCTTTGTGTCACCACGTAATGTCCCATTTGTTCCACCAGGGCTTCAGGAAATGATTGTTTCCCCAGGAATTTTTAAAGACAACAAATGTCTGATCCAACTGGGAGTCTCTCTGAGAACTGAACACCAATTAGAACCGGGAGCTTGTCCATATGCAACATCTTAGCACAATCCAGAAAATTAAATGGTAGCACTGTACCAGGGAAATTGAATTCCATCAATCTTTTATACAGTCTGTTAAAGTCTATTCCTCCTTTGAATAATCATCTGTTTTCCGAAATCTGTCAAAGTCTGACCATGCCTCATAGGCATGTAAATCTCATGTAAATTTCATCCAAGAGCTCTAAAAGAAGATGCAAACCTTCAGCACTATCCAACTGATGGGCATCCAGTTCACAGAATACTCGATTTCTGATTGTACCTCTAGTAGGAAGTGACAATGTCAAGGCCAAACTTTGTTTCCTCTTTGGTGGGGTCATAATCCGTGCTCACATATCCACTTCTTTCTTCCACTGGTCATATGGTCCAGACGCTGAGAACATTGGAGGGTAATCATACCCTAGCAATTTACAATGACTTTCTGCCATTTCTCACAATAGCTACTAGGATTATAATCTTCTGTCTAAAAAAAATTTTTCTTATTTTCCAACCTTCACTTTTAGGCAATCATTCTCTGCTACCATATTGTATCGCAGAAAGCATGTTTGTGAAGGATGATACTGGAGCCAATCTTTACTCAGTCTTATATTTATTTACAGTGTGAAACATTACAAGCATATACCTCTAACTCAACCCCCACACTGTTTCACTAAGTGTCCCTTTATATGTTCTCAAGTAAGACCCCAATTAAGGCCCTCCATCTACATATAATTAAACACAATTGATATACAATTAACAGAGTGTGTACGGGGATTTAAATCCCCTAAAAGTGATGTCAGGTAGGTCCCAAGATCATCCCACCCTCTTCCAGTTTCACCTGGGCGCATTTGAAGACGAGTGGGAACCCCTAGGGCAGCTGTTGAGTAAGTAATTAACATATTCAAATAACTAATTAATTTGTGTTTTAACCAAGGATTCAGACTTTAACAGCCAGTGGACCTGTTGCCCGAACCATCAGCAACTCGCCAGTGTCACCGAGGCGAGTGCACAGCGAGGAATGCTTCTTCAGTGAAACTGGCAGGCTAAGAAGCGTTTGATTCGTGAAACTAGCCAGGTGAGAGGCTGCCACAGCACTCTTTTTCCGACAGTGTTTTCAGTGCTTGACAAGCAATTGCCAACTTCCCTGCTGCTAGCCTTCACCACAGCATGGGAGCAGCTTATGCACCTCCACATCGCACCTCTGAGGAAGAGCAAGAGGAGCATCAACACCAACACCAGCAGGACCAGCACCAGCAGGAACAGCACCAGCACCAGCTGCCTTCTCTTCAGGAAAATGCTACTCCCCAGGGCAAAGGGGACGGACACGGAGATTCAGCTCCAAGGAGGTGAGACCCCCAACACAGGGTCTGCAGGTGGAGAATCGGCTTTCTCATATCTGAGCATCAGTGCCTCAGGAGGCCCAGGTTTTTATGGCATGTCATGGTTGAAATCTGCAGCCTCCTGGAACACAACCTCCTTCCCAGTGGATCAGGAGAGCATGCATTGCCAGTGGTCATATGGGTGCCTGTCACAGGTCTCTGCCTCTCTCCGAGGTTGTGTGCTCTCTGTTCCTGCAAAGAGAGAAAGCAGAGATTCATGACTGTTAGCAATGGCTTGTGTGGATAGCAGGGAAGGACATTTGTGGAAGGTGACTGCGAGGCATGGATGCGAGAGGGCAATAGGATGAGAGTGAGTCTGAGTGTTCACTGTTCAGGTGGGGGTGTGAGGAGGTGCCTGGCGAGAGAGGTATAACTGGAGCTGTAAGATGCGTTGTTCTGAGGAGTGCTATGCAGGAGAATGCTGGGAAAGTCAGAGTGTGGGGCTTGGTACCTGAAAGTGTTGTGCCACTCACCTTAACTGCCCTCCTGACATCCTGACTCCTCTTGGTGTACTGTTTCCAGGTTGGAAACATCACACTTCTGCTGCTGACTTGTTCGGCCACTTCCATGCATGCCTGCTTGATTGGAGAGGTTGCCCTCTTCCTCCTGTCCTTGGGAAAGATCGCGCTACTGCAGTCCCTCAGATCCTGCAGCAGGAACTCTGGGGAACAGCCTTTCCAGGTCTCCTTTCCATTCCTGTGGTTGCTGCAGCCTCAAAAATCCATATCCTGTTGAGCCATTGTCATGATAGGAGTCATGCCATGGCCCCTTTAATTAGATATCTCATACACCCTTCCTGAGTGGTTGGGTAATATGGAGGTTGGATGCCAATACTGTGTTTCAGTTAAAGAGCCGCTACTTAGTCAAACTGGTTCCCGACCTGTTTATGGTCCTGCCAGTTTGGCAGGGACTAAGTTCAGAAAATTCTGTTCATTTAACAAAGGACAACACAGCCAGTTTTCACACAACAACATCCTAGCAATGAGATAAATGGCCAGATGAACTGTTTTGGTTGTATTTGGTGAAGGATAAATGATGGACACTGAGGGAATTCCTTTTCTCCTTTCTGAACAGTGCCTCCGGATTTTTTATATCAAACTATAGAAGACAAATTAGACGTCAGTTTGATCTCCAATACTATAGCACTCCATCATGGGCTCAAACTCATGAAATTCAGACTTGGAAGTGAAAATGTTACCACTGAGCCAAGGCTGACACTTTCGTTCACTTTTGTGAACATCAACGCAAGCTTGAGGAACAGCATCTCATCTACCGATTAGGCACACTACAGCCTGCCGGACTGAACATTGAGTTCAATAATTTCAGAGCATGACTGCCCCCCATTTTACTTTCATTTTTAGTTATTTTTTCTTCCTTTTTTTTTACATTCTTTTTTACATTTTTTACAATCTTTTTTTTTGCATTTATTTCATTTCATCTTAGTTTGTTCAGTTTGCTTACCCACTGTTTTTTTTCAGGTTTGCACTTGCTGCTGTTCAATATTCAGTGTATTAACACCTAATCTGTACTAATGATTTGTCTTTCAACACACCATTAACATGTTGTTTGCCTTTGCTCCGTGACCTTTGGGTCAGCTATGTGGCCTGGTCCAATCTGGACCTCCTTTGTTATCTCTTGCCCCACCCCCACCTCACTTGCTTATAACCTGTGACTTTTCTAATATTTGTCAGTTCCAAAGAAGGGTCACTGACCCGAAACGTTAACTCTGCTTCTCTTTTCACAGATGCTGCCAGACCTGCTGAGTGGTTCCAGCATTTCTTGTTTTTATTTCTGACACTTTAGTTGTTGACCTGCAAGGTTGGAATAGTTATGCTGGAATGAGCTTTATTTCTTTCCTGTCTTGTCAAGTGATTGTATGAAGCAACCCCCAAATCATTCATTAAATTTTGTCTTTTCTGATTGATTTTCTAAAAATGTGCACTTTTTTTTACATTGCTGCCTATACCAAATTAAGAATATCTTAACTGATATTAATCTTAACATATTGAAATAAATGAGTGAAGAGAAAGTTCACAATATTTGGCTCTGTTTTCATCCTGGCCAACCTCCCATCTGACACCCTCCATAAACTTGAGCTCATCCAAAACTCTGCTGCTCAGTTCCTAACTTGCACCTGGCCCCATTTACCCAGCACTGCTGTCATCGCTGACCTACATTCACTTCAGGTCTGGCAACGCCTCGATATTAAAATTCTCAGTCTTGTTTTCAAGTCTCTCCCGGGCCGCTCCCATTCAACTCCCTGGGTTCAAACTCTGAATTCCCTCTCTACCTCTCTTCCTTTAGAGTGTTCCTTAAAACCTACTTTTTTGACCAAGATTTTGGCCATATATCCTATTATCTCATTACATAAAGTGCCTTGGGATGTTTTGCTATTTTAAAGGTATTATATAAATGCAAGTTATTGTTGTTTTCATCACAGGTTGGGTGCAACGAATATCTTTTTTCTGAAAAGAAAATTCCCTGAAGAGGCACTATTCACTCTGCCTCGATCGAAAACAAAAACTGAAAGTTGCAATAATTTATACGCTAGGAATTGAAAGGATCATATAGTTCTTATGAAGCTATAATGAAAAAGGATCTTAAAAGCTGAAATTATACTGCATATAAGAGTCTCAGAACAGCAGGTTGTGTCATACGTTGTTCAGCCAGAAATTCGGAGTTACACTGCTCAGTGCACATCACATTGAACTTGCTGAATATAGAGCTTGAATACATGGGAAGAGCTCTGTTTCCCAAGACAGCTCATTCTTAATATTATACGAGCCCAGGCAGGAACACAGTTTCTGCCATAACATTAAAGAATCAAAGTAAGTTGATAAATTTCCGAGGAGGTTTAATGGGCTTTAAAAATATGACTTTCCAAATGGCTAGAGCTATACAGTGGCTGTGTGAATGAGATGTGATGTGAGACGACACATTGGAGGTTGTCTCAAACTTTTGATCAATGCATTTGGAAATGAGGCTGCTAACTTGACTTCTGAGTGATACTGCTGCTCTTTTGTTGTTCATCTGCACTCAGGGGTAGGCGGTGGCATAGTGGTATTATCACTGGACTAGTAACCCAGAGACCCAGGGTATTTAACAGCAGAAGGTGGAATTTGAATTTAATTAATAAATCTGGAATTAAAATCTATGAAACCATTGTCGATTGTTGTAAAAACCCATCTGGTTCACTAATGTCCTTTAGGGAAGGAAATCTGCTGTCCTTACCAGAACTGGCCTACATGTGACTCTGGACCCACAGCAATGTGGTTAACTCTTACATGCCCTCTGAAATGGCCTAGCAAGCCACTCAGTTGTACCTAACCGCTACGAAGTCAATAAAAAGGAATGAAACCGGATGGACCACCCGGCATCGACCTAGGCACCGGAAACGACAATGGCAAACCCAGCCCTGTCGACCCTGCAAAGTCCTCCTTAATAACATCTGGGGGCTTGTGCCAAAGTTGGAAGAGCTGTCCCACAAACTAGTCAAGCAACAGCCTGACATAGTCATACTCACGGAATCATGCCTTACAGACAATGTCCAGACACTGCCATCACCATCCCTGAGTATGTCCTGTCCCACCGGCAGGACAGACCCACCAGAGGTGGTGGCACGGTGGTATACAGTCCTCAACATCGGCTCCGGACCCCATGAAGTCTCATGGGCAAGGTAACCTCCTACGGATTACCACCTACCGCCCTCCCTCAGCTGATGACTCAGTACTCCTCCAAGTTGAACACCACTTGGAGGAAGCACTGAGGGTGGAAAGGACACAAAATGTACTCTGGGTGGGGGACTTCAATGTCCATCTGCAAGAGTGACTCGGTAGCACCACTACTGACTAAGCTGGCCGAGTCCTAAAGGCCGTGGCTACTAGACTGGGTGTGCGGCAGGTGGTGGGGGAACCAACACGAGGGAAAAAGATGCTTGACCTCGTCCTCACCAATCTGCCTGCCGCAGATGCTTCTGTCCATGACAGTATTGGTAGGAGTGGCCACCGCACAGTCCTTGTGGAGACGAAATCCTGCCTTCACATTGAGGACACCATCCATCGTGTTGTGTGGCACTATCACCGTGCTAAATGGGATAGATTTCAAACAGATCTAGCAATGCAAAACTGGGCATCCATGAGGCGCTGTGGGCCATCAGCAGCAGCAGAATTTTACTCAACCACAATCTGTAACCTCATGGCTCGGCATATCCCCCACTCTACCATTATCATCAAGCCAGGAGACCAACCCTGGTTCAATGAAGAGTGCAGGAGGGCATGCCAGGAGCAGCACCAGGCATGCCTCAAAATGAGGTGTCAACCTGGTGAAGCTACAACACAGGACTACTTGCATGCCAAACTGCGTAAGCAGCATACGATAGACAGAGCTAAGCAATCCTATAACCAACGGATCAGATCTAAGCTCTGCAGTCCTGCTACATCCAGCCGAGAATGGTGGTGGACAATTAAACAACTAACTGGAGGAGGTGGCTCCACAAATATCCCCATCCTCAATGATGAGGGAGCCCAGCACGTCAGTGCAAAAGATAAGGCTGAAGCATTTGCAACAATCTTCAGCCAGAAATGCTGAGTTGATGATCCATCTCGGCCTCCTCCTGAAGTCCCCAGCATCATAGATGCCAGACTTCGGCCAATTCGATTCACTCCGTGCGATATCAAAAAACAACTGAAGGCACTGGATACTGCAAAAGCTATGGGCCCTGACAATATTCCGGCAATAGTACTGAAGACCTGTGCTCCAGAACTTACCGCGCCCCTAGCCAAGCTGTTCCAGTACAGCTACAACACTGGCATCTACCCGGCAATGTGGAAAATTGCCCAGGTATGTCCTGTACATAAAAAGCAGGACAAGCCCAACCCGGCCAATTACCGCCCCATCGGCCTACTCTCTATCATCAGTAAAGTGATGGAAGGTGTCATCAACAGTGCCATCAAGCGGCACTTGCTCAGCAATAACCTGCTCAGTGACGCTCAGTTTGGGTTCCGCCAGGGCCACTCAGCTCCTGACCTCATTACAGCCTTGGCTCAAACATAGGCAAAAGAGCTGAACTCAAGAGGTGAGGTGAGAGTGACTGCCCTTGACATCAAGGCAGCATTTGACTGAGTATGGCATCAAGGAGCCCTAGCAAAACTGAGGTCAATGGGAATCAGGGGGAAAACCCTCCACTGGCTGGAGTCATACCTAGCGCAAAGGAAGATGGTTGTGGTTGTTGGAGGTCAATCATCTGAGCTCCAGGACATCACTGCAGGAGTTCCTCAGGGTAGTGTCCTAGGCCCAACCATCTTCAGCTGCTTCATCAATGACCTTCCTTCAATCATAAGGTCAGAAGTGGGGATGTTCGTGGATGATTGCACAATGTTCATCACCATTTGTGACTCCTCAGATACTGAAGCAGTCCGTGTAGAAATGCAGCAAGACCTGGACAATATCCAGGCTTGGGCTGATAAGTGGCAAATAACATTTGCGCCACACGAGTGCCAGGCAATGACCATCTCCAACAAGAGAGAATCTAACCATCTCCCCTTGACATTCAACGGCATTACCATTGCTGAATCCCCCACTATCAACATCCTAGGGGCTACCATTGACCAGAAACTGAACTGGAGTAGCCATATAAATACCATGGCTACAAGAGCAGGTTAGAGGCTAGGAATCCTGAGGCGAGTAACTCACCTCCTGACTCCCCAAAGCCTGTCCACCATCTACAAGGCACAAGTCAGGAGTGTGATGGAATACTCTCCACTTGCCTGGATGGGTGTAACTCCAAGAACACTCAAGAAGCTCGACACCATCCAGGACAAAGCAGCCCATTTGATTGGCACCCCATCTACAAACATTCACTCCCTCCACCACCACCACAGTGGCAGTAGTGTGTACCATCTACAAGATGCACTGCAGCAATGCACCAAGGCTCCTTACACAGCACCTTCCAAACCCGCGACCTCTACCAACTGGAAGGACAAGGGCAGCAGAAACATGGGAACACCACCACCTGCAAGTTCCCCTCCAAGTCACAAACCATCCTGACTTGGAACTATATCGCCGTTCCTTCACTG
The DNA here is from genome assembly GCF_036365525.1 of Heterodontus francisci. Classification (NCBI taxonomy): domain Eukaryota; kingdom Metazoa; phylum Chordata; class Chondrichthyes; order Heterodontiformes; family Heterodontidae; genus Heterodontus; species Heterodontus francisci. Next base: position 27,844,797 of record NC_090378.1, on the reverse strand, counting down.
TCGCTGGGTCAAAATCCTGGAACTCCCTTCCTAACAGCACTGTGGGTATACATACCCCAAATGGACTGCTGCGGTTCAAGAAGGCAGCTCACCACCACCTTCTCAAGGGCAATTAGGGATGGGCAATAAATGCTGGCCTGGCCAGTGACGCCTACATCCCATGAATGAATAAAAAAAAAATTACTGCTTCACATTAATACAAAATTGTTCGTATAATACAGTAAAACTACATATCCATCCCTTCCTCTGCTGGGCTTTGTAAGTGTTCTGGATGAACCACATTCACGATATGAGGCCCGTTCTTAATTTTCATGAACCAATTTCTTCAGGAGGATCTTAATAAAATGGTCTTCCACAAAAACGCAAAGAGGCATTTTATCATTTTGAGCAGATGGCCAGCAGAGTAGCAGGAGAACCACTGGGGAAATGCACCAACTCCCTGCACCTCATTGCAATAGAATCAGTAAGCTGCCTGCCCCTGAGTATGCTGGTATAGCTTGCTGAATTTAGGTCACCCAACCAGCAACAAAGTCAGAGGGCTGGTGGGGTGGGTGTAAAGGTGGCAGGAAGGTGAGATAAATCTGGAGCTGTGGAGACGCACGTTATTTGTGAGCTACCTGAGGGAGCACTGCTAATACTTCTGGCTTTCTGTCTCTGCAAAAATAATTTCTCCCAAGATCACGTCGTTGGCACCAGCTAGACCTCATTGTCACAAGGCGAGCCGCCTTAAACAGTGTTCAAATCACACGCAGCTTCCACAGTGCGGACTGCGACACCGACCACTCCCTGGTGTGCAGCAAGGTTAGACTCAGACCAAAGAAGTTGCATCATTCCAAGCAGAAGGGCCACCCGCGCATCAACACGAGCAGAATTTCTCACCCACAGCTGTTACAAAAATTTCTAAATTCACTTGTAACAGCCCTTCAAAACACTCCCACAGGGGATGCTGAGACCAAGTGGGCCCACATCAGAGACGCCATCTATGAGTCAGCTTTGACCACCTACGGCAAAAGTGCGAAGAGAAATGCAGACTGGTTTCAATCTCATAATGAAGAGCTGGAACCTGTCATAGCCGCTAAGCGCATTGCACTTTTGAACTACAAGAAAGCCCCCAGCGATTTAACATCCGCAGCACTTAAAGCAGCCAGAAGTACTGCACAAAGAACAGCTAGGCGTTGCGCAAACGACTACTGGCAACACCTATGCAGTCATATTCAGCTGGCCTCAGACACCGGAAACATCAGAGGAATGTATGATGGCATGAAGAGAGCTCTTGGGCCAACCATCAAGAAGATCACCCCCCTCAAATCTAAATCGGGGGACATAATCACTGACCAACGCAAACAGATGGACCGCTGGGTTGAGCACTACCTAGAACTGTACTCCAGGGAGAATGCTGTCACTGAGACTGCCCTCAATGCAGCCCAGCCTCTACCAGTCATGGATGAGCTGGACATACAGCCAACCAAATCGGAACTCAGTGATGCCATTGATTCCCTAGCCAGCGGAAAAGCCCCTGGGAAGGACAGCATTACCCCTGAAATAATCAAGAGTGCCAAGCCTGCTATACTCTCAGTACTACATGAACTGCTATGCCTGTGCTGGGACGAGGGAGCAGTACCCCAGGACATGCGCGATGCCAATATCATCACCCTCTATAAAAACAAAGGTGACCGCGGTGACTGCAACAACTACCGTGGAATCTCCCTGCTCAGCATAGTGGGGAAAGTCTTTGCTCGAGTCGCTCTGAACAGGCTCCAGAAGCTGGCCGAGCGCGTCTACCCTGAGGCACAGTGTGGCTTTCGTGCAGAGAGATCGACTATTGACATGCTGTTCTCCCTTCGTCAGATACAGGAGAAATGCCGTGAACAACAGATGCCCCTCTACATTGCTTTCATTGATCTCACCAAAGCCTTTGACCTCGTCAGCAGACGTGGTCTCTTCAGACTACTAGAAAAGATCGGATGTCCACCAAAGCTACTAAGTATCATCACCTCATTCCATGACAATATGAAAGGCACAATTCAACATGGTGGCTCCTCATCAGAGCCCTTTCCTATCCTGAGTGGTGTGAAACAGGGCTGTGTTCTCGCACCCACACTTTTTGGGATTTTCTTCTCCCTGCTGCTTTCACATGCGTTCAAATCCTCTGAAGAAGGAATTTTCCTCCACACAAGATCAGGGGGCAGGTTGTTCAACCTTGCCCATCTAAGAGCGAAGTCCAAAGTACGGAAAGTCCTCATCAGAGAACTCCTCTTTGCTGACGATGCTGCTTTAACATCTCACACTGAAGAATGCCTGCAGAGTCTCATCGACAGGTTTGCGTCTGCCTGCAATGAATTTGGCCTAACCATCAGCCTCAAGAAAACGAACATCATGGGGCAGGATGTCAGAAATGCTCCATCCATCAATATTGGCGACCACGCTCTGGAAGTGGTTCAAGAGTTCACCTACCTAGGCTCAACTATCACCAGTAACCTGTCTCTAGATGCAGAAATCAACAAGCGCATGGGTAAGGCTTCCACTGCTATGTCCAGACTGGCCAAGAGAGTGTGGGAAAATGGCGCACTGACACGGAACACAAAAGTCCGAGTGTATCAGGCCTGTGTCCTCAGTACCTTGCTCTACGGCAGCGAGGCCTGGACAACGTATGCCAGCCAAGAGCGACGTCTCAATTCATTCCATCTTCGCTGCCTTCGGAGAATACTTGGCATCAGGTGGCAGGACTATATCTCCAACACAGAAGTCCTTGAAGCGGCCAACACCCCCAGCTTATACACACTACTGAGTCAGCGGCGCTTGAGATGGCTTGGCCATGTGAGCCGCATGGAAGATGGCAGGATCCCCAAAGACACATTGTACAGCGAGCTCGCCACTGGTATCAGACCCACCGGCCGTCCATGTCTCCGTTATAAAGACGTCTGCAAACGCGACATGAAATCGTGTGACATTGATCACAAGTCGTGGGAGTCAGTTGCCAGCATTCGCCAGAGCTGGCGGGCAGCCATAAAGACAGGGCTAAATTGTGGCGAGTCGAAGAGACTTAGTAGTTGGCAGGAAAAAAGACAGAGGCGCAAGGGGAGAGCCAACTGTGCAACAGCCCCAACAAACAAATTTCTCTGCAGCACCTGTGGAAGAGCCTGTCACTCCAGAATTGGCCTTTATAGCCACTCCAGGCGCTGCTTCACAAACCACTGACCACCTCCAGGCGCGTATCCATTGTCTCTCGAGATAAGGAGGCCCAAAAGAAAAAGAAAAAAGAAAAATAATTTCTCCATCTACCTGTTGAATGCCAGCATTTTCTTGGCCGACAGGTGTTGCTGAATGCTGGCACTTTGCTCACAAGGCTGTTTATTGTGCTTTGGGGGCTTAACTATGTACTAAGATCCCAATTTAAATGTATTCATGAGGCTCGCCTCAGCCTCCTTTTAAACCAACAGCGGGGAAGATGACTGCAGGGTGTAAAAACAATGATAATTTTCCTGTTTAGATTTTAACTCCCATTACCACCTGGTTTCTGTTGGGTGGAGGGAGTTAAAATTCCCTATCTATAAATATTGTTCGGTAGTTATCAATTTTTGATGCAAAGATGAATTATAGGTCCATTAGTAAACATTGATTTTTGCAGTTCAATAACTTTCAATACTTTTTTTTGGGAAACTTCATAATTGACTTCTCGTTGTCAGACGATATGTTCATTTTGTAGAATAATTAACAGTCATGCATAAGCATCTGTAGATACTATCTTGATGTATTTTAACAAAAATCAAAAACATTATTTTTTAAACCACATACCAAAGCAATTCCAGCACTTAAAAATTCTAAATAAATTGTACCTTTAGGTACAATAGCAACCTTTTATTTACACAGTGATTGTTTCAAATATTTCTAATGTTATTTTTAAAATGTATTTTTAAAGCTACGAATTACCATTTAAGCAGGAAAATTGTTTTGAGTTTAGACCACCACATTTTTTTAACTGAGGAATTTGTAAATTGGGATATCTTTAAATGACTGGAGTTAATTTGTACTATGAACTTTACAGTCTTCAAATTATGCTAATATAAGCATGTGTTTTTAATAGAATATACTCGCACTAAATCCACGTGTGAAGACTTGTGCATCTCTGCGATCGACAGCAACAACCAAGACAGACAAAGCTCATTGGAAACGAAATGCTGATAAAAATTGCTCAGTGAGTATTGCTTCAAAAGGTCAATTTTATGTTTCAGTCAGTTATGCTGTTGAAATATTAAACAACACAGAATGCACTTGTGTGTTTTGTTTACCATATGGGATGTATATGTGTGGTACAGTGGATATTCAGAAAAGATTACAAGAATTTTATTCCATCAAACATTTCAGATTGCATGAATAAAATGTTTGCATTTTAATCTTGTCGATAATAACTATAATTTAAACCTGGATTAGATCCTTGAAGTCACATGTATACATGTTTTTACTTTCTGTATTGATATTTATGGAGCAATAACAGCAACAATGTTGCAGTTCCTAAAAAGCATTGGTGCCTGAATATATTCAATACTGAATAATTAATAATTATGGGGCAATCAGTGCATTTCCTCATTGTAAATACTATGACCAATAAACACCATAAGCCAGAAAACTACGAAACAAAATGAGTTATCCAGATGTGGTAATGTTTGTGCTTCAGTTCTAATATCATTGTGCTTGATTAGAAGGTAAATTTGAAAGGGTGAGCTGGTGGCAGGGAGGTGGGGATGGCTGTTCCCAAACCCCTCCTGCCCCTACTGCCATTTTATGCAGGGTGGCGATGGTGAGAAATGGCCCACCCACCCCAGGCAAATCAAGGCCCTTAAGTGGCCAATTAACTGCCACTTAAAGGCCTCCTCCCAACACCGCAGGTATTTTGCCCTCAGCGGCTGGACAGCAAAGGCTCGAAGAACACTGCCAGGTAAAACCGGGCAGCCTTCTTGTGGGCTGGGGGGTGCCCTCCTGATCGGGCACCCTGTGCCCCATGGAGGGCTGCCCCTGAATCCCCAACTGCCCCCACTGCACAACACTCCCCCCCCCTCCCAACTGACGCCCTTGATTCGCCGGGCCCTGGCCGATTGTACCCGACGAGGCCCTAGAAATGTACCTTTGTTCCGGTGCCATCCATCACCTTGCTTGCGATGGCAGGGTGTAGTCTCAGCAGTGGCCACCCCTACTGGTGGCGCTGCTGGGACTAAGAGCTGCTGGCCTGCTGATTGGCCAGCAGCTCCCTTAAGCAGGACTTCCTGCCTCAAGAATGTGGAAGTCCCGTCCAAGGGCAATTAAGGGCCTGGGGAGTGAAAATTCCTGCCGTGGCTCCCCAGGTCTGGCAGAGGCGGGCTTGCCCCCAACTTTTCGGCCGCTGGGCGGGGTCTCCTGCCCAAAGTAAAATTCCTGCTACAGTTGCTTGCCCTGTTCACACAGGTCCCAGATCCACTGCAGAGGGCACTCTGCTGAAATGGATTTCTAATCACCACAAGTGCCAGTGTAGATGCCCATGGAAAGTGGTCAAGAGTAAATGTGATGAATGACTGGCGCCATTCACTCGCCACTGATCACAAAATCTGGACGATTGTTTTGCAGGGCAACATACTTTTTCCCCCTTCTTACTCTAATTGAGCATCATAATTTATGTGGCAGCCAAGCTTAGAAATGGAGAAACATATTCAATTATGTAGTGTATCTTATTTATTTAGGCTGGAATTGAATTTGCAATACGTTAGTTGTAAATTCCTCATTGTGCTATATTTAATGGACTTGTTTAAATATTGACATTAAATTCAGGTCTATACTATTCCAACCCAATTGTTAACCTGTTTTGTTTTAAATGGATTCATGACTACATTAAAATAGTGCAGACAGGAACAGAAGTTGTGCTTAGCAGGATACACAGAGGAAATCAAACCATGAACTGTCTGGATGTCCAGTGTCCAATGTTATATTACTTCTGTGTTTGAACTTTAAAGTGATCTGCACTAGAATATCATTGGCACTTGGAATCAAATAAGTTCAGTTATATTTAGCCACTCCAAATTGCCAATCTGAATTTCAAGGACATCATCATCAGCAAAGCCTCTCGTAAACTAGGGACTATTATGTACAGTTGAACTAGATTCAGATGTACACAGCTCTGTCAGCTGTACTCAGGTCACCAAGGATGGTTGATGTAGGAAATAGAAATGTCAAATTGATACAGTAGGGAATACAGCTCTAAAGTGGTGAAACAGGATTATTCACTGTGCTTTGTTTCCCATTACTTGACTTCCCTCAACTTGATGAATAGAAAGGTCATCTCAAAACATGTAATTTTAAAAAGCAGCGCCGCAAGGTTTATTATACTCACAGATTGCCAAGCAGTTAGCTGGATTCGAGTGTATACATGCTTGTAATTGTTGCCATCACCCAGAGGATAGAAGTGTTCAAACCCTAGAATATTTGAACCTTGAAAAGCTCAAGTTAATCTCAGTGCTCATCATGATTTGGATATGGAATTAAATCATTGTTAATCAGAGAATTGGCTGAAACCAGTTTTCAGGGGCTTGAGTCAGTCAGTATAAAAGTGGGCCATCTTACAGTGCTGACTTTGTTTGCATTGGAGTGCTGACTTGGGTTGCATTAGAGTGCTATAGTGGAAGTTTGGTAACTGAGGAAGTTCGGTAAGGAGGGAGTGAGGAACTCCTTTCATTTCCTACCTGTCCTCAGAGTGAGGGGAGCCGAGAGCTTCCAAAGAGCACAGCTGACTGGTGAGTAAGTCCTGGTGGGTATTTTTCAAAGTGAATTGAATTGTAAGTCATTGTTTTAGCAAGACTTAATTGTTTTTTTTAATTGTAATCATCTGTAGTTTTAAATTGAAAGGGTTTAGTTATGGCAGGAGAGCTTGAAGCCGTGGTTTGCTCCTCTTGCTGCATGTGGGAATCCGGGAACATTTCCATTCCCCGGGACCAGCATGTGTGCAGGAAGTGTGTCCAGCTGCAGCTTCTGGAAGCTCGGGTTTCAGAGCTGGAACGGCGGCTGGAAACACTGTGGCGCTTCCGCGAGTCTGAGAGCATTGTGGATAGCATGTATAGAGAGGTGGTCACACCGCAGCTGAAGGGACTTGAGGAAGGAAGGGAATGGGTGACCACCAGGCAGTCCAAGAGAAACAGGCAGGTAGTTCAGGAGTCCCCTGTGGTCCCGCTTGCAAATCGGTATTCCATTTTGGAGGCTGATGAGGCTGGTTCCTCCAGGGAGTGCGGACAGAGCCAAGCTTCTGGCACCGCAAGCAGCCTATCTGCACAGGAAGGGGGAAAGAGAGGAAGAGCAATAGTAATAGGGAATTCTATAGTCAGGGGAACAGATAGGCGCTACTGTGGCCGTCAACGTGACTCCAGGATGGTGTGTTGCTTCCCTGGTGCCTGGGTCCGGGATGTCACTGAACGGCTGCAGGGCATCCTGAAGGGGGAGGGTGAGAAGGCAGAGGTCATGGTACATGTTGGTACCAATGACATAGGTAGAAAGAAGGATGAGGTCTTGCATCAAGAATTCAGGGAGTTAGGCAGTAGACTAAAAAGCAGGACCTCTCGGGTTGTAATCTCTGGATTACTCCCAGTGTCACGTGCTAGCGAGTATAGAAATAGGAGAATAGCACAGATGAATGGCTTAAGAGTTGGTGCAGGAGGGAGGGTTTTAGATTCCTGGACCACTGGGACCGTTTCTGGGGAAGGTGGGACCTGTACAAGCGGGAAGGTCTACATCTGAACCAGAGGGGGACTAACATCCTTGCTGGCGGGTTTGCTAGTGCTGTTGGGAGGAGTTTAAACTAATTTGGCAGGGGGAGGGGATGCAGACTCCTAGCAGAATAGGGACACAGCTAAGCACAGGAAAGCAAACAAGTCAGAGGGAATAAAGCGGAAGTAAGTTTCAAGGGAGTAAGACCAGGATGGAAGGCCTCTACTTTAATGCCAGGAGTATTGCAATAAAAAGTTAAGGGCAATGATTGACACGTGGAATTGTGATATAGTAGCCATCACGGAGACATGGTTGAAGGAGGACCAGGATTGGTAGCTCAATATCCCGGGATATAGAATCTTCAGGCGAGACAGAGGAGGGGGTAAAAGAGGAGGGGGCATTGCAATATTAGTTAAGGAGTCAGTTCCTGCAGTAAGGAGAGATGATATTTTGGAGGGGGCATCAAATGAAGCTTTATGGGTAGAGTTTAGGAATAAAAAAGGGACAGCCACATTGCTGGGTGTTTATTATAAACCCCCAGATAGTCAGCGGGAAATTGAGGAGCAAATATGTACGCAATTTGCAGAGGTGTGTAAAAATAATAGGGTAATTATATTCGGTGATTTCAACTTTCCCAACATTAATTGGGATAGTCATCGTGTTAAGGCTTAGATGGAGTGGAGTTCTTAAAATGTATACAGGAGAACTTTTTAGCTCAATATGGAGAGGATCCAACAAGGGAGGGTGCAGTGCTGGATCTAATTCTGGGGAATGAAGCTGGACAGGTGGTTGATGTGTTGGTGGGGGAGCATTTTGGTGATAGTGACCATAACATGGTACAATTTAAGCTTGTTATGGAGAAAGAAATAGACAAGTTGCAAAAAAAGCTTTTGGATTGGGAGAGAGCGAATTTTAGTAAAATAAGGCAGGATCTGGCAAAGGTAGACTGGAAAGAGTTACTTGTCGGGAAATCTACAGAAGAGCAGTGGGGGGCATTCAAAAAGGAAATGGGGAGGGTACAGGCCCAACATGTTCCCTCTAGGGTAATAGGTAGGAGCAACAAGCCCAGAGAACCATGGATGACCAGAAACATTCAGGGTATAATGAGAAGGAAAAGAGAGGCTTTTAGCAAATACTGGGAGAGCAAATCAATGGAAGCATTAGTGGAGTACACAAAGTGTAGGATGGAGTTTAAGAAAGCAATTAGGAGAGCGAAGAGGGGATATGAGAAAGCTCTGGCTGGTAAAAGTGGGGAAAATCCTAATATATTCTATATCAATGGGAAGAGGATAACCAGGGAAAGAGTAGGACCCATTCGGGACCAAGGGGGATATTTGTGGGTGGAGCCAGAGGACATTGGTCGGGTGTTAAATGAATACTTCACATCTGTCTTCACCCAAGAGAATGAGGATGTAGATATGGAACTTATAGAGAGAGACTGTGAGGTTCTTGAACAAATTGTCAAAGGGAGTGACAAGGTATTGGCGGTTTTGGAAGGCTTAAAAGTGGGCAAATCTCCAGATCCGGACGATTTGTGTCCCAGGATGCTGTGGCAGGTGAGGGTGGAGATTGCAGGGACTCTGACCCTAATTTCTAATTCCTCTCTGGCCACGGGGGAGGTGCCAGAGGACTGGAGAACAGCTAATGTGGTCCCACTATTTAAGAAAGGTCGTAGAGATAAGCCAGGGAACTACAGACCAGTGAGTCTCACGTCAGTGGTAGGGAAACTATTGGAGAAAATTCTGAAGGAGAGAATCTATCTCCACTTGGAGAGGCAAAATTTGATTAGGAATAGTCAGCATGGCTTTGTCAAAGGGAGGTCATGCCTAACAAATTTGATTGAATTTTTTGAGCATGTGACCAGGTGTGTAGATGAGGGTAGTGCAATTGATGCAGTTTACATGGATTTCGGCAAAGCCTTTGACAAGGTCCCACATGGGAGACTTATCAAGAAAGCAAATGCACATGGGATACAGGGTAACTTGATAAGGTGGATTCAAAATTGGCTTCGCTGTCGGAGACAGAGAGTGGTGACAGATGGCTGTTTTCGTAACTGGAAGCCAGTGTCCAGTGGCGTACCACAGAGATCTGTGCTGGGTCCCCTATTATTTGTCATTTATATAAACGACATAGATGACTATGTGGGGGGTAGGATCAGTAAGTTCGCGGATGACACAAAGATTGGCCGAGTGGTTAACAGTGAGGTGGAGTGTCTTAGGTTACAGGAAGATATAGACGGGATGGTCAAATGGGCAGAAAAGTGGCAGATGAAATTTAACGCTGAAAAGTGTGAGGTGATATACTTTGGAAGCAGTAATGTTTCACGGATGGCCTGACACTGGGAAGTTTCGAGGAACAAAGGGACCTTGGCGTGTTTGTCCATAGATCTCTGAAGGCAGAAGGGCAGGTTAATAGGGTGGTGAAAAAGGCATATGGGACACTTGCCTTTATCAATCGAGGCATAGATTACAAAAGCAGGGAGGTCATGTTGGAGTTGTACAGAACTTTGGTAAGGCCACAGCTGGAGTACTGTGTACAATTCTGGTCGCCACATTTTTGGAAGGATGTGATTGCATTGGAGGGGGTGCAGAGGCGATTCACCAGGATGTTATCTGGGATGGAACATTTAAGCTATGAAGAGAGGTTGGATAGGCTTGTGTTGTTTTCGCTGGAGCAGAGAAGACTGAGGGGTGACCTGATCGAGGTGTACAGGATTATGAGGGGCATGGACAGGGTGGATAGGGAGCAGCTGTTCCCCTTAGTTGAAGGGTCAGTTACGAGGGGTCACAGTTTAAGGTGAGGGGCGGGAGGTTTAAGGGGGACTTGAGGAAGAACCTTTTTACCCAGAGGGTGGTGACGGTCTGGAATGCCCTGCCTGGGTGGGTGGTAGATGCAGGTTGCCTCACACCCTTTAAAAAGTACCTGGATGAGCACTTGGCACGTCATAACATTCAGGGTTATGGACCAAGTGCTGGCAAATGAGATTAAGTCGACAGATCAGGTGTTTTAATGCATCGGTGCAGACTCGATGGGCCGAATGGCCTCTTCTGCATTGTATTATTCTGTGATTCTGTGATCGACATCAACTTCCAGGATAGCCATTTCCATGCTGTGCCTGGCATGTAGTATTAGTAAAAAGTACTTCTACTTTGCCCTTGCCAGCATCTACACCAGATTCTGCTGTAGTGGATTCAGATATTTATCTTCCAACTAACTTAATTAAGTTTCACACGTATACAACACTACTGCAGTGTACAAAAGCAAATTACTGTGGATGCTGGAAATCGGAAATAAAAACAGAAAATACTGGAAATACTCAGCCAGTCAAGAATCATATGTCATGTGAGGAAGAAACTTAACGTTTTAAGTTGACGACTTTTCATCAGAAGTGAAAAAAAGTTAGAGATGCAGCAGGTTTTAAGCAAATACAGAGGCAGAGAAAAGTGGGGAGGGGAGGAAAGAACGAAAGGGAATGTCTGTGATAGGGTGGAAGGCAGGTGAGATTAAATGACAAAGGGAATGATGGCACAAGGCAAAAGGGAGTAGTAATGAGACAAGTAAAGAAACAAAAGATAGGTCTAGAGCAGGTGTAATGGAAGTAGTAGGATCATTATCAACAATTGCTGTCCAAAAAAAATGAGAAAGGTGGTTCTGATCTGAATTTGTCGAATGCATTGTTGAATCTGGAAGGATTAATCAAAAGATGAGATGCAATATGTCATGAATAGTTTTGGAACTTTGGACTGTGGTGCCAATGCATTTTTTAAAAATGAAATTGCAATCACTCTGTCGCAGAAATGGCAACAGTGCCTAGGTGCAAAGCTACATCAGCTGGCTGGGCAGATCAGGGAGCTGGTTAGGGTTGCTGACAGCAGGGCGAGTACAAAGAAAGGCGTGGGGCAAACCAGCTGAGCATTTTGTGTCTGCTTTTTGCTGATGCGTATTTCACTTTTTTGAGAGGGCCAGTGTTTTACATATAGGAATGGGCCAGAATGGGCACACAGCTGCAAAAGTAGGGCTAGGTCGATGGGGCAAGTGGCACAGGGTTATTTGAGAAGCAAAGTTGGTGGCAAACCAAGGCCTGTAGACACACAATATTTTGCAATTGCAGAAATGCGGGCTCAGTGGCTAATAGGAGCCCAATGGCACATAAGAGCAGGTCTAGAAGCATAGAATTGTTCAATCTGCAGTGGAAGCAGAGACTGAGGAGGAGACAGAGGAAGACAAATGTGAAGAGTGAATAACATAAGAGTTGGTGAGCCAATGAGGGAGAAGAGCTCAAGTAAAAAGGGGCTGGAGCAGAGAGGAGAAGCCCGAGTTTGGAAGAAATTTATAAAATTATAAATAAAACTTTTAAAAATAACCACTTTTTTGAGGGAAGGCAAAATTGTACAGAGGCTGGTGCTTGAACCACAGAGAGCTGAATTTTCCCAGTTGGGTCACGTTCTCAACACCAGTCTCAATTCTGGGTCAGGAACTCGAAAGTGGCCATGTTGGGACATTGGTCGCGATCTTTCTGGAGGTGGCCAGTTAAGAGCCCTATCCAATTAAGGATGGCTGGTGGACCAGGGAAGTGGGTGGCCCAATAGGCGGGCCTGCAATGATGTCTGGCTAGCAGCCCCACTGAGAGAGGTGAATGCTGCTGAGACAGGCAGGAGACCGCAAGGGCACCTCAAAATGCAGGCACTCTGTGCAGCATTATGAAAAATTAAAAACCACGCATGGGAACAGCTGTCAGGCCTGTATATTCATTGTGTTTAATTGTGTGAAAGTGGTGGGCATTAACTGGTGATTCACTTGAATCCCTGTAGAGAGAGATTGAAACTGTTGTTGGGTTAGGAGGTGTATACTTGTTAAGTGTAACTCTGTAAATAAATATAGAAGTGTAGAATGATTGGCTCTAGTTCTATCCTTCACCAACTGACTTTCTGGATTATAACAATCATTGTGCAGGGGGAACCATCCACTCGGCTGTAGCCATCGCATCCCAGTGGGTCCGTGCTGGGGTGATTGAAAGGAGGCGTCAATGGACCCGCGCCTTCTGCTGGGAGGCTGCCTCCCATTACCTGCCATGCTCTGGCCTCAGTGGGGGGCCAATCTGCCATTAGGAAGATCCTGGTGGTGCCATCAACTTTCACCCAACTGGCCCATTTATGAGCCTAATTGGCTATCTGCTGCTGCTGGGTGGGTAGCCTCTGTCACATTGACCCTGCCTCCAGCAAGATTGCGTGGAGGCAGGAACGCGTCGGGTGGCTGACCCAATGCGCTAATTTACAAATTTGCTTCCGGTCCCACCTCCTAACTCATCTCCACGGGACTGGGAAGATTCCACTCGCAGTGTTATCAGTGTTGGGAATACTCATTAGTAGATATTACTGTGTTACCTATTTAAAGTAACTGAAGAAAGCAATACCTCTAAGCATTACCAGTATTCCAAAATCATTACTAAACCTTGACCAAGAGGAAAACGCACAACCTTTTAATATTACCTGCCCATTTGCCATGGTTTTGTACTTACAGAATCACGATTAAATGTAGTCTTCAGGTGAGGTCGAGTTAGAAGGTGGAATAATAGAAACATCGAAAATAGGAGCAGGAGTAGGCCATTTGGCCCTTTGGGCCTGCTCTGCCAAACAAAAAAGATTATGGCTGATTGTCTAATTCAGTACCCTGTTCCCGCTTTCTCCCCATAGCCCTTGATCCTTTTGGCAGTAAGGAATATATCTATCTCCTTCTTGAATATATTTAATGACTTGACCTCCACTGCCTTCTGCAGTAGGGAATTCCACAGGTTCAATTTCCTCATCTCAGTTCTAAATGGCATACCCCATATCTTGAGACTGTGATCCCTGGTTTTGGAGTCCCCAGTCATCGGGAACATCCTCCCTGCGTTCAGCCTGTCTAGTCCTGTTAGAATTTAATAGGTTTCTATGAGATTCCCTTTCATTCTTCTAAACTCTAGTGAATATAGACCTAGTTGACCCAATCTCTCCTCATATGTCAATCCTGCCATCCTAGGAATCAGCCTAGTAAATCTTCTTTGCACTCCCTCCAAGGCAAGAACATCCTTCCTCAGATAAGGAGACCAAAACTGCACACAATACTCCAGATGTGTTCTCACCAAGGCCCTGTATAACTGCAGTAAGACATCCTTGCTCCTGTCCTCAAATTCTCTTGCAATGAAGGCCAACATACCATTCGCCTTCCTAATTGCTTGCTGCAATAATTAGACCAGGGTGTGGAAACAAATGAGTCCCCATTATAAAATAATTCACTCTGTCCTAATTTTCATATTTCCAGTATAAATTCGCATATCTATATTTATAATGGGAACTACCTATACAAATTACAGCTTCCTACAGCACCTCCACTGGGCGAGGGTGTTATTATGGTATGACAGGTTTACATAGGTAATCTCCATTATAAATCTGGAGATAGGGCTTATTATGGGAAATAAATAATAGGAAATGCATGCAAGTATAAGCTTTTTAATATAAATAGATGGTTGCTGAGGAGGTGGGGAGGAAATAAACTTGAGTATAGCTGGAAAAAAGATATGCTGTTGAAGCTTTTCGTCTTGCACTTATCAGGACAAAAGCAAGAATGCCAAATTTCAAAGCAAGCAACAATTTATACTGCATGAGAAAAGGGTGCTGAATGGTTGGCAAGTCGACTCGATTGGTCGAGGCATTGCCATGGAGAATGCGCCAGGGAACTATTGTCCCCCATGCTTTTGTTATTTTTTTTAAAAAGTCGCAATGCCTGGATATGTTCCTTTTGCCTGCAGAGGACAGGTGCCTGCGTATGAATATATGTAGCTTCTAGCAAGCGTAAGTGAGCCACATTGTGAGTCCAACTGATAATGTTAAATTGGTTGTTAGTGTAATTCGTAGCACACCCTCGATTGTTCAGTAAGTGCCATCCAATCGCAGAATCACATCTAATGTTAGACATTGTGTTCTGAATTTTGCAAGTACGGGCTGGTTGAATACGGTCAGTACTCTGCCTATTGCAAACAGTTGAAGGGACGTGTTGTTTGATATGATCTGTCAGCCGTAGGCACGTACGGCCTACGTACCTGGCATCGCACCAGCACCGGAATTCATATACCACATTACTCATTTGTGTGGTAGGCAGAACGTCTTTTTGGCTTGACGGCAGCATCCTGTTAGTGGAAAATACCACTCATAATGCTACTGCATAGTAGCAGTGCCAAATGGCTGACTTCACCTGTTGCTCAAATTTTTGAGATATCTTACCCTTCCAGGGTAATTTGAGGTAGACTAGTTACTTCTCAGGTCTGAAAGTGGCGGCCTTAGGCTCATTCATGATTGTGCGCGATACACAACAATATCCTGCAGGATAGCTTTGATGCGCCCTATTTCGGCGTCAAGCTTGCACAGTGAGCAAATGGTTTGGGCCCTATTTATGAGATTGCCGATAAGGCCAATCTTACAGCGCCTGGAGCTGTAGGAATCCCAACATGTATATTGACCAGTGAAGGTAGGCTTGCGGTAGACAATAGTAGAGAACCCAATAAATGTTATTATGATCTTATAATTAGAATGGGTACATCACTGATTTGGGCAAATTGTCATGCTAAAGTTTAATTTTAAGTTTAAATTAAGTTGGCATTAAAATGCAGTCAGGAATACAATTGAGGGGGTGATAAGAGACCCCAACAACAATTTATCATATTACTGGCATTCATGTTAACTAGTTATTGCTGTTCCTAGATCTTCTCAAATACACACATAAACTGTGATCATAAGACAGCCCAAAACTTTATTCTGCTTGATTTTAAAAGTTGAGCTATATATCTGCCAGTAGGATTTGAATTAATTACTGTACTTCAGCACACAATGTAAATAGCTGATTTTAAATAAGTTTTGCAAAAAGATGCTTTTATAATTTAAAAAATCCAACTCGAGAATACATTGAAGGTTTTGAGCCTCCGGCTACAGTAATCCTTTGAAAACAGCAGCAATTAAATTATTGGAACCATTTCTATTTCCTTCCAAGAAAATAGTGTTATTTTTCATGTGCACGCTTCTGAAGACCCATGACGAATATGCATTTTAATTGCATTGATATGGAAAATGATTATAGCATTGTAACAATTTTGTTTTGTCAAATTTCTTCTGAGGAAAACTGCGATACATTAAATATATCTTTTTTTAAATTAAAAATACAGTGGAAAATTCATGAAGATCCCCAAGGTAACAATTTTGTTCATCCTAAGCAGACCAAATAGTCCCACAGAAATTGTAGATTGATCAGTAAACTTGTAGACCTAACCCTTGGTATGAAATGTAACTCTATATAGTGACAGTGCAAATGAGATTATTGTTGATTATGTGTAAATCATTTACTTACCAATGATATAATAGATGACATTCAATTGAGAGCTTTGATATATCAGATTTATTTCACGAATGATGAAATAATGAGTTAGCAAGCTGTTCATGAGTGGAGCAAATACTATGTCTTATAGTTCTTTATTGTTGGGTGCAAATAATACATGACAAATGAATAAAACATTTGTTTTATTCATTAGCTATGCATTTTTATGTAGCTTTAATGAGGGCTATTAAAAATGCAGAGGGTTCATTTATACTCATTAGGTTCTGTAAGTTGCATCTAGTTATATAAAAATATTCAAGACTAGAATAGACCACTTTGGTCAATCCCAAAGTTCAAAAAATGCCACCTTGAATTCTACCTCTTACACCCTCAGTGGCCTCTGGCTCCAGAAAATGGTCGAGGTATCTCCTGAATTTAGCAACTTTGTGAACCTCCGCTGTTTTTTTTTGTTTTTCCACTAGTTATCACCTTGAAAATTTGTTCAGTCGATGAAAGGCTAAATTTCCACTTTTTCTTGATGCCAAATATGGCAATAGTGAGTCATATATCAAGTATGGGGCTCAAGCGGTGCATTCTTACTGAAACTTTAACATTGCTGAAACTCAGTTTTCATTTAGTATTAATGCAAGAGGAGGAGAGATCTGAGTGCCTAGAACAGACAGACTCACTCTGCTTTAATTATAGCTACAGGATGGTACATGCTGGGTTTATAAAATGCTCAAAGGGGTCCATTGGACCACGGCACTGTTTATAGGTACCCGCTGTATATTTAAGTTAATTCAAAATGCAGTTGCTCATACCTATGTCCTCCAACATTTAAAGCTGAAGAGCTTGGAGCATCCATGTACAATCTGAATTGCCATCAGGCAGTATAGAGTTTACCTCTGGCTATGGTGGTATACCATGGCTATCAAACTGGGATATGTAGGTGCAAAATAACTGCACCCTAAAAAGCAGCTGGGGGTCCTGCCCTTAAGTTTCTAATGTTAGAAAGATGTGAATTCCAGTTGTCAACAGCCTGCTTTCAGAAGGATGTCTCTGTCATGGAACCATTGCAGAAGAGATACACTATGATGAGAGCAGGTATGAGAGGCTTGAGTTCTTTTTTATTCATTAGATGTGGGCATCATTGCCTCGGCCAGCATTGATTGCCTTGAACTAAGTGGCTTGCTAGGCCATTTAAGAGTCAACCACTTTGCTGTGGATCCGGAGTCACATGTAGGCCAGATTTCCTTCCTTAAAGGACATTAGTGAACTAGATGGGTTTTTTACAACAATTGACAATGGTCTTATGGTTGTCATTAGACGAGCTTTTTAATTCCACATTTATTAATTGAAATCAAATTTCACCATCTGCCATGGTGGGATTCAAACCCATGTCCCCATAGCATTAGCCTGGGCCTCTGGATTTCTCAGTCAGTGACATCATCACTACACCGCCACATCCCCATTGTGAAGAGAGTTTAGAGAACTGGGGATCTAGTCATTCAGAGCAGAGATGATTAGGAGAAATCTGATGTGAGGCTTGCAAAATATTTCTTTAAGGTATATTGTGAAAAACTATTTCCAAATGTTGGTAACTAAACAGTATACATTTCAGCTCATCACCCTGCAGAGCAAAAGGGAGAGTTTAGGAGATACCACAGGTGCAGAATCCATAATGCCTTTTAAAACAGTCGTACATATTTGAAAAAGAAAATATTAAAAGAAAATGGGGACAAGACAAGGAAATTAGATTAGTAGTACAGTTATTTCAGAGATGGCACAGATGCCAAGAGTCAAATGGCCATCTTCTTTTAGTCATAAAAAAATACCCACAACAATCAGGTCGTAGTAAATAAAGCTTCAGGGTATGTTTCACTGTGCACATCCACTCTGTTTTGCTTGATCAGGGTGTAATGCATTCCCACCTTGCACCCTCTATGAACTTCAAATCATCTAAAACTCTGCAGCCCATTTCCCAACTTGTACCATGTCCTGCTCACCCATCACCCCTATGCTCACTGATCAGCATTCGCTCCCAGTCCAGCATTGCCTCGATTTTAAATTTCTCTTCCTTGTTTTCAAGATCCTCCTTGACCTCCCCCCTTCCTATCTCTATAACCACCTCCAGCCTGAGAACCCTTCGAGATCACTGTGCTCTTCCAATTCTGTACTCTTGCACATCTCCAATTTCCATCACTCTGCCATTAGTGACCGAGGCTCTAAGCTCTGGAATTTCCTCCCTAAATCGCTTCTTAAAACATACCTCTTTGACCAAGCTTTTGGTCCTCTATCCTAATATCTCTTTATTTATCTTGGTGTCAAATCCTGACTGTGAAGCACCTTGGGACATTTTACTTCATGAAAGGTGCATATAAATGCAAGTGTGGAAAGAGATGCAGCATTCAGGACAGCATGGCCGAGAAATTTGATGATGTTGCACCTGTTTTACAGGTGTAAAGCTTCCACAAAATGTCCAATATGGTAGGTGGTATGCCCATGCACATTTTGAGCCCAAATTATGTCACACCGTACTGGTATAGCTATCCAAAGCGGCATCCAGGGTCCACATCTGAAACAGGTGTTAGACTGCTTATTTGCATATGCAAAGGGACAGCAGCAGGTTTTATACCCAGGTTTAATAAATTGGTTTACCCTGGACACAGCTGGTGCTGGACCAGCTGGACTCAGTAAAACATGGTTTAGATACAACCTCATCAGTGGTCCTTTAAGGGACAGCTGCCACCAACAGGGTAAGCTTTGTAAAAGTATACTTACCTGAATGTGGAGTGGGGAAGAGCAGGACTGCTGCTTCCTGCTCTATTGCAGTCCTGAAGATCATTCCCAGCTCCTGAGTGGCATCCTTTTGATATTGCCATGGAACGCTTCATCCAGTTGGACCGTGCTGTACCACCTATCCTTTGTGGAAAAGTTTGTGCAGAAAAAACCTTTGACCACCAATCCATCAGGCAGTGGTCTGCACGGAATGTCCTCAAGGCCCTATGGGAAAAGGAGATGGTAGATCCAGTCGGATGGTTCCCTGAGCAGACTGCCAAAGTAATTTAGCAGAATGCCACATCCCCAGAGCTTTCAAATAAGCACCAAGACATAACTTAGCTGGTGGTGAGGAGGGCCCTCCCCGTCAGATCCTTCCTGCACGCCTGGAATCTCACCGCCTCTGCACACTGCCGTTGCGGTGGCTGTGGCGGGGAAGAGACAGTTGCCCACCTCCTTCTGGAATATACCTTTGCAAAGCAGGTGTGGAAAGAGATGCAGTGGTTTTTGTCGAGGTTCATCCCAAGCAGCTCTGTAACACAGGAGTCTGTGCTCTATGGGCTGTTCCCAGGGACGCACACCGAGATGAACATCAACTGCTGCTGGAGGACCATCAATTCAGTGAAAGATGTTCTTTGGTCTGCCTGAAACTTGCTGGTCTTCCAGTGCAAAGAGTTGTCCACGACCGAGTGTTGCAGACTGGCACATTCCAAGGTCCAGGACTGCGTGCTGAGGGCAGCCGCTGCAAAGGCTAAATGGGGAAAGACCACTGTGTAAGGTCCCCCCACCAAAGTGAACTGAGGGGCTGGACCCATGGGAAACCCCTCGGGCTGTATCCACCAAATATGGGTTTGCTGTAAAAGGTACATGGCATGTAAAATGGAATGGAAGGGTTGTGAGGCAACTAAATCCTGTATTGAAGACAACCGATTTCCTTTGCACTTTCTGGAATGTCAACTTGATGCTGTTTTGAATTGGTTTGTAATGTATTTTTTTTTACAGATTTTTATGAATAAAGTATATTTTTTGAAAAAAGAAAGAAATTACTGCACCCACTTCTCACAGGGCTGATCTGAGGGTTGCTTCCAGTGATGCAGTGGCCCAAAATTGGAATCCTGTTCACTGGCAAGCAGCCATGGGATGGCCAGCAGCTCATTGGTGTCATGTAAATGAGGTCCATTGTCCAATAACAGGGCAGGGTGAGGAGAACAAAACAAGAAGTGCTGGAAATACTCAGTCGGTCTGGCAGCATCAGTGGAGAGAGAAGCAAAGTTAACGTTTCAGGTCTGTGACCTGCCAGACCTGCTGAGTTTTTCCAGCATTTTTGTTTTTGTTTCCGATTTCCAGCATCTGCAGTATCTTGCTTTCATTTTATTGGGGTGAGGAGAAAATTCTTACCCGTTCTGGTGCAAGGATTGTTCCCTGCGCCCAGTTCCCTGCCGACGCGAAACAATTTCCAGGCCTATGGCTCAGTGTTGCCCTTTTACACCATTATAAAAGCATGCTTATGTTATGACAGCAGCGTGTGGCTGTGGTAGACTACAGACACATTGGGCTGAATTTTATTCGGGTGCTGCGCGAAACTCTGCGGGATGCGCACGTTCAGCAACCATCGCAGAGCCCCCGCGATAATTTGTGTGGGGGCTTATTAGCATCACTGCGCCAAGCCGCCCCCTCCCCCACCCCCCATATTATATGGCGAGAGGCGGGACATTCGGCACCTTTTGACAGCTGTGCAGCAGGTGCTGGAGCCCTATTTAAAGCGCCCTAGTACCTGCTTCCTGACAGCAGTCAAAGAAATACTTACCTCACTGCTGAAGAGTGGGGCTGCTGTCAATCTGGCAGCAAAGCAGAAAGTGCTGGAGAAACTCAACAGATCAGGCAGCATCTGTGGAGAGAGAAGCAGACTTAACCTGACCAAGTACACAGACCTGAAAGTTAACTCTGCTTCTCTCTCCACAGATGCTGCCCAACCTGCTGAGTTTCCTCAGCACTTTCTGCTTTGCTGCCACATACTTACCCTGCTGTGTCCCAGTGTCCTGTGAAGTTGTGATCCTCTTCTTCCACTCAAGTGTAACATTCCTTCTTGTAGGTGTGCCGCACCTGGTTGAATAATCTTAATTTTGCACCTTCCAGGACGTGAGACTTAAATATACCATAAAAGGCAAATACACAACAGAAATAAAATCATAATTGAAGAATAATTACCTACTATGAGCTTCTAATCATCTGGCTGTGAAAAGCCGCAGACTAGTATGCATTTGGAATCTGTATTCACTTCTCTGCTAACTGTTATGTGCAAATACATGTAACTGCAATTGAATGATCTTTGTTCAAAAACAGGAAAATATGTTCATATTCTAGCTGCCTTGCGAACTAGAAATATTACACCAATAACTATGATCAGCTTCTGCAGAAGCAAAGTGTTCGTGAACATGTGTCGATGTGTAATAGTTGAAAAACCATGACAACAGCACAGATTTCCTCACTGCATTGGTTTTCAAACATGTGCAAGATAAACCTTGCAGCCAGAAGTTAGAGCAGTTGCACAGTGGAGTCACCTTTGCATTTAAAGGACCACACCAAAAGCCGAGGATGGCGGAGGGGTGCTCTAGGGTGGCCCCACAGTGCAGTGAAGCCTCCCTGGTCACTCTCCTCCAGGCTGTGCGGGCAAAGTGGGAGGTCCTTTTCACCAGCGATGTCAAGAAGAGGCCCTCTCGCCTAATAAGGTAGTCTGGCTGGAGATGGCAGAGGAGGTGAATAGCTGTGGGGCCATCCAGTTTCAAAGGGTCCAATGCCGGAAGGGGATGAACGAGCGCTCCCCCAGCCAACCGGGTCCCTTTAGGCCCCGTGCGCACAGGGTACGAGTGCCAAAGTCATCCACAGCCAAAGGGCAATCAGATCAGCTGCCTTCCTCCAGTCAGTCTGCGCGTGCAGATATTGCACCAAAAAGGGGCACTTGCAAGCGTTTATAAAGAACTCACTGACACAAATGGGAATGCACGGGTGTCACAGCAATGTAAATACGTCTTTCACCAAATGTACCTCACCAACATGTGTGTCCTTTTTTCTCTGTGAATGATATGTGCCAGCATGTAGCACCAATATCACATTCTTTTGCACAGTTGGCCCTTCAGTAGAGCCAACGTATGCAATAACATTATTATCATGCCACCATTACTCATGAGCGTCTCCACGGATGCAGTGACATGGACATTGGATCAGTCAGCTGCTGCCTCTAATGGTTTACACAGGGATGCTGCAGATGTCGACTGGTGCACAGTAGGTGAGCGAGGGTGATGTGTGGCTTGCAGAGCTCATGTCGGTTCCTGTGGAGCAGACAGCCTTTGTCTGATAAGCCACTGCCGTACCTCCCTAGCTTACTGTTAGCTCTGCATGCAGAGCCTGGGTGCCATCTGCCCTCCCATGCGCCTTTCCTGTTGTAGGTCCTCAGAATCCTCATAGTCCAAGGAGGAATCCTGTTGAATTCTCTCCTCATCATGCCAGCCTGGTCCCTATTGGGTGCGTAGTTGAGCAGAGCAGCAAAGAAAGGAGCTGGCCTTTTCGGCCCGCAGTACAGGGCATCACCCTATCCATTCAGGCATTGGAAGCGCTCGTTCAGAATGCCGATTGCCTGCTCAATGGTGGCTCTCGTAGCTCAGTGGCTGGCATTGTATCTCTCCTCTGCAGCAGTGGTGGGGTCTCTCACTGGTGTCGGGAGCCATGTCTGCAATGGATAGCCCTTGTCTCCAAGAAGCCACCCCTCCATTTGAACAAGTTCAGTGAACAGTGGTGGCATCTGGGACTGGTGCAGGTCCCAGGTGTCATGACAGCTGTCTGAGAAGCTGATTTGCATGAAGCATCTCCGGTGATCACATAACAGCTGCACATACATCGAGAGGATTCCTTTAATGGTAAGGTCTGCAGGTGGTAGCCTGGTGGGAGGCCTGATGGACAAATGGGTGTAGTCTATGAACATTAAAAGCTATAGTTCTCCGGCAATGGTGCCGAAACCGATGGCCCTATGGGCCTGGCTGTAAGAGTTCATCCTGAAGCAGGCATACTGGCCCTCTGGTGCAGGGCATCAGTGACCTCCCTGATGCAGTGGTGCACTGCTGACTGTGTGACCCCGCAAAGGTCTCTGGTGGGCCTCTGAAATGCTGCATAGGCTGCCACTATGAGGACTGCAGCCATAGAATGTCCAGCGACGCCCATGGGCTGCAAGTCATTGTTGAGCAAGGCACAGAGATGTGTCACCACCCTCTCTACATGCACAATCGCCTCTGACACTGGTGCTCTGACATCCGATGGCATGTCATGTGGGCCTGTCGATGCACTGCGACCGTAATGGCGAGCTCCCTT
The DNA here is from genome assembly GCF_036365525.1 of Heterodontus francisci. Lineage (NCBI taxonomy): Eukaryota > Metazoa > Chordata > Chondrichthyes > Heterodontiformes > Heterodontidae > Heterodontus > Heterodontus francisci. The sequence continues at coordinate 27,821,592 of NC_090378.1, read as the reverse complement.
TGGGGGCTGCTGCTCATGACCGGGGGACTCTACGTGGATCGCACCTGCCTGTTGATATTGCCTCTGGCGCATAGGGATCCTCAGGAGCAGAGGATCACACATTGTAGGATGAACCATACCTATTTCCATGTGATAAATAAAGTTGAACCCTTCATGTATTTGAAGGTTCCTAACAGGGCAGGGATTGGTGTTGACGGGTACATCGGGTGCATTCATGGATCAACTATGTGGCATACCATGGCATTGCCCATCTTGGCTAACGCTCAGAGTGTCACAGCACGACCACATCAAGATCCTACCAGCTGAATCGATTTCCCACACCATCCATATAACCTGAATGCTCCTATCCTTTCTGGCACCCTCCCCACACACAGGGTGACAAGAGTGCCATTGCTCCTTCACAAACACAAACAAACACAGAGCGTACAATGTTTAAGGAGGGAGGTACACAGTACACAGTACCTCCCTTCATGACTGCAGAGCTTTTCCTCAAGACCGCCCCCCTCCTCCCTTCAAGAATGCAGAGTGAGAAAATGGAACTTACCTTCCATAGCAAAACCTTCTGCCCCTGAAGACCTGCCGGCTTTTCTGCTCGGGAACCAAACGGCACGTGACGGCCGCCCGTTCAAAGTAAAATCCGGATGTGTGTAGGAGAGGCGGCGAGCTGCATAATCTGCAGAGGTAAGTACCATTTTACATATGTTAATTGGGGTGCCGCCGCCAAGTGACGGGGGGGCCAAACTGAGGTTCCCCCCGCCTCCTGTAATATGCGGTAGGCCCTTCTTGACGTTGCGGGTTGAGGCGGGCCTCTCCCCGCAGAATTTTAGCGTCAAGGAGCCGGTAAAATTCAGCCCATTTTTTTCTTTAAACACTTACAGTGACATAGCATCTTGTTAAGTTGGGTTCCTTTGTGCAGTACATCATGTGGACATGTTCATTGGGAAACTTCATCTGTTTTCCATGACATTTAGAATAAGATTAAAGATTTCTTTAATGATGAGATGTTGAGAACAGAATCTAATTTTAAATGCATGATTAACAAGAATGGTTATGGTCTGAGCAAATAACTTGCAGTAATCTTCCAGTCTTGATGGGCTACATTAAGTAAGTTTTAAAAATGTTATGCTGACGTGTAGACAGTTATGATTGAGTTTTGAATCTGTGAAAACTATTCTGGAAACAAAGTAGTCACGTGAAAACTTAAATCTATTTTGGACTTAACTTTTTTCAGATCTTTTTACTGAGGCATGGCAGAAAGGTCCAATGATAATGCAACGAGCTTGTCAGTCGACTGGAGAAGCAAACTTACTCGTGTAGTTTGCAGCTAATTATAACTTCGCTGTTTTGTTTTATCTCTACATATTCATAACAACCTAGAAAAGTAGCAAAAGTTGACAAGTAGCTTCAAAATAGCTGGCAACTGGAGAATGATATTTCTATAATCTGAGAACACTTGAAAATAAGTCTATTTTGCAACTGAAGCTGTAGGTACATCCAACAATCTATTACTTATATTGGAAAAAAAACATAAGTATATGAAAGCCTGAAGGGGAAAGGTCAAACATTGCAGGGACAATATTAGTGGCAATCTGAAGACCTGCTCCCCTAGAAAATCTTGAACTTTTATATGAAAAGAGATGCATTCTGATAAATTATAAGCACTTTTCTATTCACCTTTGCTCGATTTTGTTTTTAACCTTTATTTAATAAAGGAAAATATAGTGACATTTAGATTTCCAACAACAACTACTTGTATTTATTTATAAAGACTTTAAAATAGAAAAACATTCAAGAGATGTAAGGGGAAAAATGGCCAATGAAATATGAGGAGAGAACAGAACCTTGGTCAAAGAGGCCAGTTTTCAGAAAGGTCATAAAAAGGAGAGTGGGGTTTGGGTTATGGAGGAGTTCGGGTAGGAACCCCAAAACCTGGGGTTTAGGAATCTGAAGGCACAGCCAGCAAAAATGGGTGATGTCTGAGGTACAAAAGAGGCTGGAGTCAGATGAATGAAGAGTTTGGGGAGGCTACAGAGTTGAAAATGGACAAGACCATTGAGGATTTGATACAAAGTTCAGAATTTTAGTTTTGAGACTGTCATGCTTGGCCCCCACTTGCCAAGAATGAGGCACATCAATTTTGTCATGATCATTGATTTGAAACTGTTGTTGGAGAAAGGAAATGACTTGTTTAACAGATCAGCCATGGCTGGAAAAAGACATTTACATACTAACAGACGTCGAAGGTGAGGAAGCACATTCCAGGGCTTGCAGAGGAGGGTACACTCCACAAGGGCCAGGACTGTTTGGACCAGCTGATCACATGACTACCTGGCTGTTCCAGAGTTTTCTTTTGAACTGGTCATAGAGAGTTGGAAGGCAGAAAGTCTGTTTGCTCCTGGTTTCTTTGCCGTATAATTGGAAAGCAGTGAATAAGGATTCACCAAGGGGAAGATTAAAACATGGTATGTTTAAAATTAAACCCTGTTACAGTAAGACCAAGTGAAGGCTGAGAGGGATGCCGAGACACCTTTCTCACCTGGTCGTAACAAGACATTGGGAGATCAAGAAATCAAGAAGAATGGGAGTATTGAGCGAGCGAGACTTGCTGTTGAATAGGATAAGGGCAGAAGAGTTTTGGCTGAGCCAAAGTTTATGAATATTAGTTGAGGCATTGGTGGAGGTTAGCCACGAGATAGATTCGGGAGGTCAAAGAGTAGTGGAGACTCAACCATGAGCCAGCAAAAGTTGATCCTGGCTCCAACAGAGATGCATCGTGGCTTCAGGTATTAGTAGAGTTTACTAGTGGATCTGGTAGACCAGTAGAAGCAAGTGAAGCAACAGGGGTGAAGTCCAAAGACCAAGATCAGTGAAGATGAGGGAGCCAGAGGAATCAGTGCACATTTAGGAGTTGGTCTGAGGAATAGTTGTAGTATGGTGAGAGGTACAAAATAGGCGCAACTTGTCCAGTACAACAATTTTTTTTGAATTGATGGCTGCACTGTTTCTATGGACTTGTAAGAATGGCATTCAGAGCAGTCAGTTTTTAAGAAGAGGCTTCATTTGATAAATTGGTGGTAATATGGCTTGTCATTTGTCACTTAGAAAGATTGAGCCTGCTCTTTTCAATTAGCCACATAAAATGTTCATTGTCATAGTACCCAACCAACTTAATCTAAAGGAGTCAAAAAAATATAAAATTTCCAAGAAAAGTATTAAAATTTCTCCTTAATCTCTAAAAGATAATTAACATGGAAATTTAGACTATTCAGCATGACTGACTGACTGTATTTCTTCGGATACTGCAGGACTGGAACCAAAGTGTTCTATATTTTCCTATCCTTGCATCTACTCTTCTATCTGTCAATTTGTTCTTAATGCTGCATTGATTATTCACCTTATGAAAGGACCCAATCAATTGCTTTAGAAGGGAATCTACTGCATTTATATAATACCAAGTAAAGGAAAAACTAAATTTCTTTTTAGAGGCTTACCAATGTTACATTTGTGCCCAGAAATTATATAATCAGATTAAATCAACACCAACAACATGCATTTTTATAGCACCTTCAATGCAGTTAATTAAATAATGTGTATGTGTTTGTTCTGTGATATTGTTTTGATAATGAAAATAAACACAATTTTTCAGCCTCTCTTTGGAGTTGTCAGTCCCAGAAACATCCCCAGTTGATGAATAACCCCAGTATTCATCTCTGGAAGTTGCAGCAATAAGCTGAATTTTAACTAAAAACAGGTGGATTGAAGCTTTATATATGACAATGAGGCGGAGAGCCTCACTTTCATGCAGCTTTTGGACTCCTCCTGCTGCCGCTCGGGTTTCCTGAGCTGTGGGGAACCCAGCAACATCCTCATGGTGAGGACCTGGTGGATTCAGGGGATAAGTCTCTTCACACTTAGCTTCTGGATCCAGGTGCCTATATGAGGAACCACAGTGTTTGGGCACCCCAGTGGCCTATGCCAGAGGCCCCTGAACTCCCCCCATGCTACCACCCCCAATCACTAGGGCCCAAATTCCACCCCTCCCCTGCCGAGGGCTCCCAGTTTCCCCCAACCCACCCACCCCAGGACGCAACCTGCCACCAGCTTTCCTCCGAGGGATCAGCAACCCACTCAGTGGCCTCTTCCACTCCGATTCCCCCGACCTCAGGTCGACTACCCTCCTCCATTTGCCCCTGAATCCCCCTCCCCTCTGGACGACCCCTTGCTCCCAGTGTAATTTACCTGTTAAAACTCCACAGCATGGGGGGAAATCTCAAATGGTGGGCTCCCCCCTGATTTTCTGACCAACCTGCTTCTTGCAGATAAGATCAGTGAAAATTCTGCCAATGTGTATGTTTGATTACTATTTTTATGCCTTTCACCCACATTCAATGCAACAGGAAAATGAGAAAAGATCATCAGACCCAGCTGTAATATTACTCGTTCCTTTGGTATGTGAAGTATTATAACATTCATAGGACTGCAAGTAATATGCAAAGAATATGTGGATTTTTTTTATAACTTAAACTAGAACAGATATATACACAGCTACTACACGAGCACGTCTATACACATCTTACTTTGTCAGGCTACACCCACAACTCCCTGGTCATGTGTGATGCGACATCACTTCCTCCGGTGAACTTCATTTACAGCTTTTTAAGGTGGTCACACAACATCCCCCTTTTTTCCAAAGATAAAAACATATGTACAATGTACAATGATGTTGTGGTTCAGATTAACTATATATGAATAAAATAAAACATAATTTACAAGTAAGCAAACTTAACACTCTCGGAAATGTAGAGGAGGTTTGCTTATTCATCCCGATCTGTTATCGTAAACCTCTTCTCAGAGCTGAGCTCATCTTGATGACTCCCCTGAGACTCTGGTAACTCAAAACTCTGGTTAGCATCTTCTTCTTCTGTGCTCTGCGTTCATCTTTAGACTTTGTCTTTGAACATGTCCGCGATGCCACAGGGTTGCCCCATGTAGTGTTGTCGTACAGCTTTCTGAGTTGACTTTGGTTCCATCTGAGAATCGCATCCTTGGGTGTCTGGACCTTGTACAATCTGGTAGAGTCACATATCCTAGCATCATCTGCAGGGTACCAAGTTCCCGACATGATTGCGGACTCTGACCTATTTGCAATCAAGCTAATTCTGGTACTGCTTGCCTGTCATACAATGCCTTCATCTTCCTCTGTTTGGACAGTTTAGAAAAATGATAACTGGCAACATCATAATCACTGTCAATCCCTCTGGCCTCTGGGTAGTTGCTGCAATGAAATGAAGTCCGAAGAGAGACTCCTGCTCATAAGGACTCTTTGTGTCAAGAATCCCAACCTTTGTGTCGTCCTTTACGTGGACTGACACAATACACTCGACCTGGATATTTTGGACCATCTTTGGTGTGTTACTGACTTCATGTATTGTTACAATTTGTAGACCTTGGTACACTGGAAATCCTGCAACAGCTGGTCAAGTTGTGTCTACAATATAAAACATTTGTGGTAGCCACTCAGAGCTGCCATCGCTGCACTACAAAGTCACTGTTCCAATGCACTTAATTGGAGAACCATTGCAGGCAGTCAACCTAGCCATGTTGGAATATACCATAGATTCCCATCTCTTTAAGTACATTTCCTTCAGGATACAGATGGGCAGAATTTTTGCAGTTGCTGTGGTGTCAATTTTTATTCTGAGCTTATGCTTTCCACTCTTCTGTGGACATATAATCCTGATCATGGCAAATGCCTCAGATTGTATGATAGCATTGACATGTTGATCCAAGTTAACTATGTGAAATGCTTTCTCACTGTTCGTATGAGTGCAGTCTTCATCCGTGTCGTCCTGGCAATCTATCTCTCTGCTGACCTGATGTACCTGCTTGGAGTTTGTTGTGTGTTGGCACAACTTTTGTTGCATTTGCCATCCTGTCTTGCAGACATTCTCTCTGTATGTGATCTGCCACCATTCCTGTGTGTCGTATCTGAGCTTGGCCTTCTGCACCGCCTTGCCCATTGTCTTCGCATGCCACAAGCTTTGCACTGATCCTGGTACACCAGACAACTGTGAATTGGGTGAGTCAGGTCACATTTGCCACAAGGCTTAGCAGACTTCTGAGCATTGGTTACCATACCAATTGTTGTAGCCGCCCCCAATGCTTGTAACTGTAAGTACCCAGCCATGATGGCTTCAGATTTCCTTCCATCATTAAGTAGTGCATCTATGGTGTGCCCTTTCTTCTTTTCTAGCAGGTCTTTTTGAAAGGCCTCTAGTGGACCCGATTACCAGTTCTGTAATCCGTTCCGCCAATTCAATATCTGCGAAGTCACATTCTTGAGCTTTGTCTCAGCACCTCGCAACAAGCTGGTCAATGGATTCATCTTGCATTTGCCAGTAGGTCATAAGCTCAAGGCGATGTACTTGGAAATTGGACCTTAACCTTGAATAGCTCCTCCAGGAATGCCCATAGCTTGCTAGGGTCCTTCTGAAACTCAGCTCACAATCCTGATGTGTTGATCCGTTCCAGACCCTCGACACCCAATGAGATTTTGATTTTCACCCCTAGTTTCTCTGGTTCACTCACTTCTTGATCCAGGAAGCACAGTTCCATCCAGTGACTTAACAGGTTAAACTCAGACGCTATGTCCGATACCTTCCAATCTATAATTGGATACTTGAAAGCTATTTTCTGGAAATCCTGCCTTTTAAAAAAATAAATATAAGACTTTTCACAGGTTTTCTTTTACCAGACACAATTTTTTCTTGTTTAGACAGATTCTATTTTGCAGACCTGTCCCTTTTAAGAGTGAGAGACTACAGATGCTTTCTCTGTTTACAAAGGCTGGTTTTAAAACTGCTGAGAGCAGTTTTATTTTCTCTGCAGAGAGCTGCAGCTTGCAGTACTGGCAGCTGACACTGCCAGCCTTTTACTTTGTGCTGGACCTCCAGTGGCACTGTTGAGTTCTTCCCACTCTTTTTGGCTTAGGCCCTATTCACAAAGCAAAAATATTGGAAATCTAATGCAATAATGACTACAGCTACTTCCTTTCAATTTTTTTTGACTCTGCCAGATTAGTTGAAAGTTCCGATCTCCTGGCAAATTGCCTAGTGTACTTATAGAGTTTCAACACCTCTTGGTGTCCTGCCTGCAGTCCGAGCTCGCTGTACTGTTATGGGGTCCTATGCCAACTGCACTGCTAGTAAGAAACCTGCTGGTCTTTGTTCTCTCTTCAGAAAAAAATCAAACATTGCCATGATGTAATATTTGGTGCACTTTAGAAAAATATATCCCAAATGTTGCCACCATGCAATATTACTTGTTTCTTTGGTATGTGAACTGTTGTAAGATTCACAGGACTGTAAGTAATATCCAAGGAATAATTGGGTTTTTGATATAACTTAAATGATACAGGCACCTACTACACAAGGATATTGTCATGCAGGCCCCCACCTGCCAAGAATGAGGCACATTAATTTAGCCACATGGATGTTAAATTTCAAATTGTTGCTGGGAAGAAGAGAAGGCCTGTTACAAGGAATTGCCAGGCCCCTGGCTGGAAAGACATTTTTGCATGTTAGCAGACAGTGTTGAAACAAAGGAGCTGTCCTCTGCTCCGATACAATACACAGAAAAGACCTCGTCAAGCCAGTTCAGTCACGTGACCACCCTGCCGGCCAACTTGGGGAGTTTTAAATTGTAGAGACAGTGTTTGAACTGGAAGAAAGCTTTTGGCTCCTGGATTGAAAAGAGCCTCTCCTGTCTGCTGCCATCTCTTTCTCACCAGCTTCAGAATCCATTGAAGACAGATGAACCCCTCGAGAGAAAAGTCTCCTACAGTGAACAAGGTTTAAGAAGAAAACTGGGCCCTGACAAAAAGCAAGATCTACCCACAGGCAAGGACTCTACAGTGAGCTCGAAGAACCATAACAAACTCTTCAGATATTGCCTCAAACCTTTCCACTTTATTTTTCTTCTGCTCTTTTCTGTCTCTATTTGCCTGTGTATCGCGTATGCATGCTAGTGTGGGTGCGTTGTGTACACCAAGGCCCCTCTTACCCTCTGTACTTCCGAGGGTCCTACCATCCATTGTATATTCCCTTGCCTTCTTAGTCCTCCCAAAATGCATCACCTCACACTTCTCAGGATTAAATTCCATTTGCCACTGCTCTGCCCATCTTACCAGCCCATCTATATCGTCCTGTAATCTAAGGCGTTCCTCCTCACTATTTACGATGTCACCAAATTTCATGTCATCGGCGAACTTACTGATCATATCTCCTATATTATCCTATCTAAATCATTAATGTACACTACAAACAGCGAGGGTCCCAGCACCGATCCCTGCGGTACACCACTGGTCACAGGCTTCCAATCGCAAAAACAACCCTCGACTGTCACCCTCTGCCTCCTGTCACTAACCCAATTTTGGATCCAATTTGCCAAATTGCCCTGAACCCCATGGGCTCTTACCTTCTTGACCAATCTCCCATGCGGGACCTTATAAAAAGCCTTACTGAAGTCCATGTAGACTACATCAACTGCTTGACCCTCATCTACACACTTAGTCACCTCCTCAAAAAATTCAATCAACTTTGTTAGACATGATCTCCCCCTGACAAAGCCATGCTGACTACCCTTGATTAATTCCTGTCTCTCCAAGTAGAGATTAATCCTGTCCCTCAGAATGTTATCCAATAGTTTCCCTACCACTGATGTTAGACTTACTGGCCTGTAATTACCTGGTTTATCCCTGCTACCCTTCTTGAATAATGGTATCACATTCGCTGTCCTCCAGTGCTCTGGGACCTCTCCCGGGGCCAGAGAGGATTTGAAAATTTGTGTCAGAGCCCCTCCCTTGCCTCACATAGCAGCCTGGGATACATCTCATCTGGGCCTGGGGATTTATCCACTTTTAAGCCTGTTAAAACTGCTAATCGCTACATCTCCATTATCCTTCTCCACAGTGAACACAGATGAAACGTAATCGTTTAAAACCTCATCTACGTCCTCCGACCTCACACACAGCTTGCAACTTTGTTCCCAATCAACACAGAACAAGTTTTCAATACAGGTTTTCTTGTGGTTGTGTGTGATTGAATATTAACATGTCTGCAACTAAAGCTAGTAGCTCCCCAAGCCAGGGTGAAGTAACTTGGGACAAGTTAAAAGCACTGTCTTTGGAGGAGTTGAGGAAAATGGTTGAGCAGTGTGGGATCACTGTACCTGGCAAGGCTAGAATGTCTGAACTCCTGAGACTAGTGGCCAACCATTTTTCCCTTGAATCTGAAGAAGCAGAAGCAATGTTAGAAGTAGACTTCGGCAGGGTATTGTGAGCAAAGATACAATTGGAACAAAGGAAGCTTGAATTAGAAGACAGGGAAAGAGTAAGAGAGAGACAGAAGAGGGAGAAAGAAAGAGCCTTCCAGGAGGAACGTGAAAAAAATTGAAAGGCAGGAGAAAGAGAGAGAAAAAAATATTCCGGAAAGAATGCGAACAAAGAGAGTAGAAGTGGCTTGAGTTAACTTGGGGGCGACAGAGTAACCCCAGTGAAAGCATGGCCAATATGGAGGAGCATAATTCAGGGCTGGATACAAAATTGCCAAAACTCACTCAACTAATTCCAAAAGTCAATGAGGAAGATGTGGATGCATTTTTTGTGTCTTTTGAGAAACTGGCAAGGCAGCTGAAATGGCCAGCTGAGACCTGGTCTCTTTTACTACAAAGCAAGCTAACTGGAAAAGCCCATGAGGTTTATTTCCTGTTGCCAGATGAGAGTTCATCAAATTATGAACTGACCAAAAATGCTACCTTCAGGGCATATGAATTCGTATCCAAAGCCTATTGACAAAAGTTTAGAACCCTCAAAAAGCAAGCTAATCAAACTTATCTGGAGTTTGAAAAAGTAAGCAGCTGGCCTTTGACCAGTGGCTGAGGGATCTTAAAGTACAGCTCAGCTGTGAGAATCTCAGGGAAGTAGTTCTGTTAGAGGAATTTAAAAACTCTCTCCCACTCTCAATAAAGACCCATGTAGAGGAGCAGCAGGTTCAGAGAGCCCGTCAAACAGCCATTCTGGCCAATAAGTTTGCTTTAATTTATGTTGGTTTCCCAGGGGAGAACCTTTCTTCATCACCTCCACAAATCCGAAAAGGATAAAGGGTAGGAAAGTGATTAAAGCCCAGACAGTCCTGGAAGAGAAAGGAAAGCAGGAGACACATGGGGCCCTCCTCCCGCCAAAAAGGAAGGTGCTGTGAGCAACAGTTAGACCCGGAAACCTGTGTGCTTCGATTGTAATAAAGCAGGGCATTTAAAAGCTGACTGCTGGGAACTAAAGGGAAAACCAATAGGATTAATCAGGGCACACCCGCTCAGTGAAGATGGGACCCTGATGGAAAGCAGCAGAACAAGCTGTGGCTTTAACTGCAGTAAGAGTGCAACCCAGGAAGCTTACTACGGCCAGTGCAGGAAAAGTTAATAGGATTCCTGAAGGCTATCAGGGTTTTGTCTTTGAAGGGAAAGTAAACCCCATACCCCTCGAGTGGGGCCAGAAAGCCCATAGTGATTCTCAGGGATACAGGGGCCACTAGATCCTTTTTACTGTGAAAAGGCCTGACCTTTCCCCCAGAGAGTGCAGTGAACACGAAAATGCTGGTGAATGGTATTGGAGGGCGGTGTATGTCTGTACCTGTACACCGGGTGCACTTGGAGTGCGACCTAGTTTTGGGACTGGTGACCGTAGGGATTGTCCCTAGTTTGCCTGTGATTAGGGCTGACCTGCTCCTGGGTAATGATCTCGTGGGGGTGAGAGTGGTAACGCCACCCCCACCCCAGTTGGGAAAGAAAGACCACAAGAGGTCAGAGAGACCAGGCTGTGGCAGGAGATGGACCCCTGCAGTTTCCCTAAATGTGTAGTGGATCAGGCCATGATCAAACCAGCTCCCCCAGAGGAGACTGTATTGGCACTGCAGGCAGATGACCATGAGGTCTGCCTGTCCAAGACTTTCTTTGGAAGTTTAAGAAACCCAGGGAATGAATTAAATAGATTTTTCCTAGCTGAGGCTCACCGAGCCGACCAGTATTGCAAGAGTTAGCACAGGCTGCCCAGTCTGAAAGTGAAGCAGAGGGAGTCCCTGATTGCTACTATTTAAAGAATGAGGTATTGATAAGGAAATAGAGTTCTCCTCACAGATCTGAGAGCAAGGAGTGGAGTACTGCAAGAGTTGCCGCATGTGCCAGGTTGAGGGGAAACCCCAACCTGCAGTGAAACCTGCACCCCTAAATCCTGTATTGGTGTTAGGAGAACCCTCCAGCAGAGGGCTGGTGAACTGGAAGGGACCCTCGCCGAGAACAAAAGGGGACAGGCAGGCACACGCTGGCAAATGTTTACAAAGATAAGGGGAAAAAGTGACCAAGTTTCGGGAACCTTGGATAACGAGGGATATTGCGAGCCTAGTCGAAAAGAAAAAGGCAATTCGTAAAGGCTAGAAGGCTGGGAACAGACGAAGCCCTTGAGGAATATAAAGAAAGTAGGAAGGAACTTAAGCAAGGTGTCAGGAGGGCTAAAAGGGGTCATGAAAAGTCATTGGCAAACAGGATTAAGGAGAATCCCAAGGCTTTTTATACGTATACAAAGAGCAAGAAGGTAATTTAGATTTAGATATACAGCACTGAAACAGGCCCTTCGGCCCACCGAGTCTGTGCCGACCATTAACCACCCATTTGTACTAATGCCATATTCCTACCACATCCTCACCTGTCCCTATATTTCCCTATCACCTACCTATACTAGGGGCAATTTATAACGGCCAATTAACCTATCAACCAGCAAGTCTTTGGCATGTGGGAGGAAACCGGAGCACCCGGAGGAAACCCACGCAGACACAGGGAGAACTTGCAAACTCCACACAGGCAGTGCCCAGAATTGAACCCGGGTCCCTGGAGCTGTGAGGCTGCGGTGCTAACCACTGCGCCACTGTGCCGCCCACTCAAGGAAAGAGTTGGCCCACTCAAGGATAGAGGAGGGAACCTATGAGTGGAGCCAGAGGAAATGGGCGAGGTACTAAATGAGTACTTTGCATCAGTATTCACCAAAGAAAAGGACTTGGTGGATGATGAGTCCAGGGAAGGGAGTGCAGATAGTCTGGGTCATGTCGTTATCAAAAAGGAGGAGGTGTTGGGAATCTTGCAAAGCATTAATTAAGATTTATAAGTCCCCAGGGCCTGATGGGATCTACCCCAGAATACTGAGGGAGACAAGGGAAGAAATTGCTGGGGCCTTGACAGAAATCTTTGTCACCTCATTGGCTACAGGTGAGGTCCCAGAGGACTGGAGAATAGCCAATGTTGTTCCTTTGTTTAAGAAGGGTAGCAAGGATAATCCAGGAAATTATAGGCCGGTGAGCCTTACGTCAGTGGTCGGGAAATTATTAGAGAGGATTCTTCGGGGAAGGATTTACTCCCACTTGGAAACAAATGAACTTATTAGCGAGAGGCAGCATAGTTTTGTGAAGGGGAGGTCGTGCCTCACTAACTTGATTGAGTTTTTTGAGGAAGTGACGAAGATGATTGATGAAGGAAGGGCAGTGGATGTTGTCTATATGGACTTCAGTAAAGCCTTTGACAAGGTCCCTCATGGCAGACTGGTACAAAAGGTGAAGTCACACGGGATCAGAGGTGAGCTGGCAAGATGGATACAGAATTGGCTCGGTCATAGAAGACAGAGGGTAGCAGTGGAAGGGTGCTTGTCTGAATGGAGGGCTGTGACTAGTGATGTTCTGCAGGGATCAGTGCTGGGACCTTTGCTGTTTGTAGTATATATAAATGATTTGGAGGAAAATGTAGCTAGTCTGATTAGTAAGTTTGCGGACGACACAAAGGTTGGTGGAGTTGCGTATAGTAATGAGGATTGTCAGAGGATACAGCTGAATATAGATTGTTGGAGACATGGGCGGAGAAATGGCAGATGGAGTTTAATCCGGACAAATGTGAGGTAATGCATTTTGGAAGATCTAATGCAGGTGGGAAGTATACAGTAAATGGCAAAACCCTTAGGAGTATTGACAGGCAGAGAGATCTGGGCGTACAGGTCCACAGGTCACTGAAAGTGGCAACACATGTGGATAAGGTCACACTTGGAATATTGCGTGCAATTATGGTCGCCACACTACCAGAAGGACGTGGAGGCTTTGGAGAGGGTACAGAAGAGGTTTACCAGGATGTTGCCTGGTCTGGAGGGCATTAGCTATGAGGAGAGGTTGGATAACCTCGGATTGTTTTCACTGGAACGACGGAGGTGGAGGGGCGACATGATAGAGGTTTACAAAGTTAATGAGGGGCATGGACAGAGTGCATAGTCAGAAGCTTTTACCCAGGGTGGAAGAGTCAGTTACTAGGGGACATAGGTTTAAGGTGTGAGGGGCAAAGTTTAGAGGGGATGTGCGAGGCAAGGTCTTTGCACAGAGGGTGGTGAGTGCCTGGAACCTGCTGCCGGAGGAGGTGGTGGAAGCAGGTACGATAGCGACGTTTAAGAGGCATCTTGACAAATACATGAATAGCATGGGAATAGAGGGATACGGACCCCGGAAGCGCAGAAGGTTTTAGTTTAGACAGGCATCAAGATCGGCGCAGGCTTGGAGGGCCAAACGGCCTGTTCCTGTGCTGTACTGTTCTTTGTTCTTTGTTCTTTGTTTGAGGGAAGGTTAAAGGAAGTCTGGGAGGAAAACACAGTGTGTTTAAAATTAAATCCTGTTACAGTAAGACCAGGTGAAGGCTGAAAGGGACACCTATAACTCTTTCTCACCTGTTCGTAACAATACCTACCCACATCTTACTCTGTCCGGCTACACCAACAGCTCCTGGTCATGTGTGATGTGAGATCACTTCCTCCGGTGACCTTCACTTACAGCCTGTTAAGATGGTTCCACAACACCAGCAATGCTTGCCACATTCATTTCACAGTACAGATCTGCGGGGTATGAGAGCTAATGGACTAATGATCCGTGTGAGTCAAGTTCAAATCTTACCATAGTAGCTGGGAATTTAAATTTAGTTAATTAAAAAAATGCTGGTATCATTATTGGTGAACATGAAACTACCAGATTGTTGTAAAAAGCATTTGGTTTACTAGTGTCTTTTTAGGGAAGGAAATCTGCCATCCTTACTTGGTCTGGTTTATACGTGACTCCAGACCCACAGCAATGTGGTTGACTCTTAAGTGTCCTCTGAAACAGCCTGGCAGACCACTCAGTTGTGTAAGGATAGGGAATAAATGCTAGCCTTGCCAGCAACACCTACATTGCATGACTGAGTTAGAAAAAAATACTCTCCCCAATCAGTAGTCTTACAAATTCGTGATGAGGGGGATAACGTGGTAGAATTCAAATGTGGAGCTGCCGAAGAGATAGGCACAGAACTGGGAGGGGGGGCAATACTTCCAAGAATTTTAGAAAAGAAAGGAAGATAATGATTATTGAGGTCAGAGGGGTTGAGGGTAGTTTTGTTTTGATGGGGGGTGATGGTGATGATGCTGGTTTTGAAAAAGAAGGGGTTGATGTCTGAGGAGATCCAGCCAGTTACAGCATCAACTATCATAGGAGTTAGGAAGAGTACTTCAAAGCATTAAAATAAAAATATTTATTCATTAATCTGTTATATTCACATAGGAGCTTAATAATACATTTACATTATACAATGCTAAATATTCCTCATGGTTGCAGAAAAATGTTTTTTTACGGTAACAAAATTGTTGTACATTTTAGTATTGAATTCCAGAACTGAATGGCATATTGATCCTCTGGAATAGATTCTTGTCTGTACTTCAAATCCAATGGACAATGCAGACATCCTCATTAGATTGTGTTAGTCCGACTGGCAGTGACATAATGGTTGCTTGCAACCCAAAGTACATTACAAAGGTCTTGATTTTCATTTGTGAGAGACATGCGTACATCGATTCTGAACTAGGTGATTGCAATTTACTGAAGTGAAGCGGCTGAACTCAATATTGCTTTGAGGTGAAAATCAGAACAGGCATTACTGCCTCTGGCAATTCCTTGGATTCACAGTGAAAAATTACTATACAAGTGCTGTTGTACTGTTCTTTTGTGAAATTTATATAACTTAGATGAAGGGACCTAAGGTATGGTTTCTAAATTTGCTGATGACGCAAAGATAGGTAGGAAAGTAACTTGTGAAGAGGACATAAGGGGTCTACAAAGGGATATAGATAGGTTACGTGAGTGGGCAAAGACCTGGCAAATGGAGTATAATGTGGGAAAGTGGGAAATTGTCCACTTTGCAGGAAGAATAAAAAAGAAGCATATTATCTAAATGGTGAGAGATTGCAGAGCTCTAAGATGCAGAGGGATCTGGGTGTCCTGATGCATGAATTGCCAAAGGTTAGTGTGCAGGTACAGCACGTAATTAGGAAAGTTAATAGAATGTTATTGTTTATAGCGAGAGGAATTGAACACAAAAGTAGGGAGGTTATGCTTCAGTTATTGCAGGGCACTGGTGAGACCACATCTGGAGTATGGTGTACAGTACTGGTCTCCTTATTTAAGGAAGGATGTAAATGCGTTGGAGCCAGAGATGGTTTACTCGACTAATACCTGGAATGGGTGGACTGTCTTATGAAGAAAGATTGGACAGGCTAGGCTTGTATCAGTTGGAATTTAGAAGAATAAGAGGCGACTTGATTGAAACATATAAGATCCTGAGGGGATTTGACAGGATGGATGTGGAAAGGATGTTTCCCCTTGTGGGAGAATCTCGAACTAGGGGTCACTGTTTAAAAATGAGGGGTTTCCCATTTAAGACAGAGATGAGGAGAATTTTTGTCTCTCAGAGGGTCGTGAGTCTTTGGAATTCTCTTCCTCAAAAGGCGGTGGAAGCAGAGTCTTTGAATATTTTTAAGGCAGAGATAGATAGGTTCTTGATAAGCAAGGGGGTGGAAGGTTACTGGGGGTAGGTGGCAATGTGTAATCAGTTCAGCCATGAACTTATTGAATGGTGGAGCAGGCTCGAAGGGCCAAGTGGCCTACTCCTGCTGGTAATTCGTATGCTTGTAAATCAAACATGACTGATTGATTACCCAGAAAAATAAATATTATTTAATACTGAAATGCATATAAAATGTACATAGTACGGGGACTAAAATCGAACATCTTTCCTATAGAACTGCGCTGTCTATGTATTGTCTGTAAAAAGTGAAATTCCCATAATTTTCAGGTAGTTGAAAGAATTTTTCCCACTGTTTTGTGGAAATATATTTTATGAAATGTCTTTTGCTGTCTGTGAAGTTTTCTGTGATATTTGTATTTTTCTAAACAATCTTAAGTATAGATTTGATGAAACTGGATCTTTAATGTTGTGGAAGTACTTTGTAAGCTAACATTTTCTGGCTGATTTCAAAGTTGTATAAGGTTGGACTGTTGAATCTAGCATAAATTGGGCTGACTATGAGCTCGGAGACAGGGAGGGAGCAGCGGGAGGTGCTGTAAAACCCAAAAGTGTGTGTTTCCTAAATGTCAACATCTTGAAGTTTTTTTCTGTCTTAGGAAGGTTGTTCTGTTCACTATCCTGGGCATGTTACTAAAAGCACGCCAATATATCAAAGTTAGCGACAATGGGCAGGATTTTCCTTCCAGGGGCAGGAAACGGAAGTTGCGACTGTTTCCATGTCTTGAAACCTCCCCCAGGTGTAACAGTCACCAGCCCTGATTTTCCTTGGGGCATCCCCTTAATTGATCTGGAGATAGTTTTGGCGGCTGCAGGGGCAGAAACAGAGGCTGGATTGTTCAAGTGTGGGCCCAGTTTAAACAGACCGTGGCAGCCATTACTGTGGCTGCCGTTTCACTGCTTTACTTTGTTCGGAAGGTCATAGAATTATAGAATGTCTCAGAAGACCCAGAGGCCTGGATCCCAGGGGCAGGGCTGCCCCTAGATTCCCGAATGCCGACCTGAACATCCTTCTCGAGCCTGTAAAGGAGAGGAGGGAGCTCCTCTTCCTGGAGGATGGCAGGACGAGACCACCCACCCAGACAAAGCAGGCCTGGATGGAGATAGCTGTGGTCTGCAGAAATTGATCCAGTGGAAGAAGAAGTTTAATGACCTGATATGCTCTGGCAAGGTGAGTGCAACCCCCAAACCTCCGGACAGGCCTCTGAGTAGTCACCTTCCAGCAGACACACTAGCTGAGGAGCCTCAGGGTGCATGCTGCTTCTGAGAAAGGGAGAGTCTGTGCCCAGGGCACTTACTGACCCCTCAGAATGGCTCAGAGCCACGGTGCCTTATCATATTCTCTTTTGCCCTTGCAGGAGAAATGGGCCCATAACGCCCGCGAGAGGGCCCAGGCAGGAGGAGGGGTTCCCTACCTTAACGTCATCACCACCATGGAGGAAGGAACCATGGATTTGCCAGCATTGCAAACTACGAAGATGTTGGCCAGGGTGAAATGGGCACTCAGAGATGGTCATTACAGAGGGCAATGTGTTCATTAACAGGGTGCATTGGACTCCACTCCATCTGACAGCATAGCGAAGATTGAGTTGAATTAGGAAGCCATCAGCGGGCCAATTGCAGCAACAGCAGAGCTTAGAAGAGACACTGTCACACCTTACAAATGCACCCTCCATCAGCGCAGATACAGTCACCTTTGTGGGTTCATGCGCGTGGTTAGATAAGGTGGCAGTGGGTGATGAGGACAGCACTAGTGTGCAGAAGGAGGTGCCAGAGGCAGAGGCAGCTGTGGGCAGTCCCCATCGGAGGATGGAGGACAGACACAGTCCTGCTGTCTGGGGCGCAGATGCTGGGCCTCGGAAGTCAGAGGAAGGGAGGCTTTACCTAGAGCAGCAGCAGGAAATGCACTCCCAAATGTCCAGGGGTCATGGGCTGAGAATGGAGGGGTCGATCCAGCTCATGTGCACCACCATGGCTCAGGGCTTTGAACGAATGAACTCCTCCATTGACAGAGAGGCCAACCTTACGGCATATCTTGGAGTGCATGCAGGACCTGCTGTAGCCTTGACCGGTCTGTGGCGCGGATGGCGAAGAGATGTCTGGAGGGAATGCCAATTGCGCTCCAGCTGTTGCTCCCCTCCAGCCATCCAGAGTGCTTTACAAGAGCTGAGGCAGTCAACGACAAGGATGAGGGTGCCTCCTCTCACAAGACACCATCTTCATCATTGGCTTCCTTTGCCCCTCTCACAATGGGAGCATCTGTGTAGCAAGGCCCAGAGATGGAGACTGCCCTTGCAATGATGAAGGTTTAGCAGCCTCTGGAGATGCCCCATGGGCACCTCCAGGATGGGAACGAACACCGTATATATCTCAGATACAAGTGAGCAGGTTGCTTCCACCTCCTCCAAAGACACAAGGGGAGCACTGCGTAGATGTGCCCGAGTAGGGAGGCCATCGTGTTGAGTAGAGCACTGAGTGAGTCTTCTACTTCTAACTGTGCACTGTTTTCCTTTATGAGCACAATCTAAATACCAACACTGAAGCTAGACGTGTCAGCCTCCTTTTATTAATGGTGGGACAAGAAAAGAGGTCTGAAGTGGTGAAGGCGAGCAAAGGTCCATTTACGGTGGTCATAAGATCATAAGAACTAGGAGTAGGCAGTTAAGCCCCTCGAGCCTGCTCCGCCATTCAATACGATCATGGCTGATCTCATCTCGGCCTCAACTCCACTTTCTTGCCCGTTCTCCATAACCCTTCAACCCTTTACTTATTAATAATCTGTCTATCTCCTCCTTAAATTTACTCAATGTCCCGGCATCAACCGCACTCTGGGGTAGTGAATTCCACAGACTCACGACCCTTTGAGAGAAGTAATTCTCCTCATCTCTGTTTTAAATCTGCTACCCCTTATCCTAAAACTATGACCTCTCGTTCTAGATTGCCCCACAAGAGGAAACATCCTCTCTAAGTCTACTTTGTTGATCCCTTAATCGTCTTATATACCTCAATTAGATCTCCTCTCATTCTTCTAAACTTTGGAGAGTAAAGGCCTAAACTGCTCAATCTCTCTGCATAAGACAAACTCATCATCCCTGGAATCAATCTCGTGAACCTCCTCTGAACTGCCTCCTCAAGTAAGGGGACCAAAACTGTATGCAATACTCCAGGTGCAGTCTCGCTAATGCCTTGTACAGTTGTAGCAACACTTCCCTACTTTTATACTCTATTCCTTTAGCAATAAATGCCAAAATTTCATTTTCCATCCTTATTACCTGCTGTACCTGCATACATTTCCTCAGTGCCCACCATCGACGTCCGGAAAGCTCATCCACGTCCTTCGGGAGGTGAAGCATCATTTGGCAGACTTAGAGGTGATTACATTTGCTAAGGGTTTTTTTTTTGCAGTGGTTTAAATAAAGGCATGCAGCATTGCCGACAGTGCGCTGCAGATGCTCTCCGAGCCATCTCCCGCGGGCGCTTTGAAGTTGCGGCCGGGGGGGCCGTTCGTGGATGTTTTGGGTGTTCGGGGCACCTTTTCACAGGACTTCTCTCGGGTCCCGCAGCTCCTTCTTCACCTCAATGGACTTACCGCATGCCGTGGCTGCAGACACTCTGGACTGTGAAGACAGCAGGATCGGAGATTGAAGTATCGGCAGCTGTGCTCGTCAGTTTCATCCGGATCAATTTCATTGAGAAAACAAAGAGCAGGTGTGGCTGGGAGAGGGCAGTGGGCCCAGGTAACATACACTAAACTAACTGTTAACTTTTAGATAGGGCTAAAATGAACTGATTTAAAGAGCCAGGGGAATTTAAACAGTTTAAGAGGGCAGATTGGGGGAGAAAACGTTAGGGATGGGAGCAGATGGCCATGGATAGAGTTGAACAGCAAGGGAGCTTCCGAGGGAGCTTCCAGCCCAGGAGCCATCTTGAAAGCCCCCCTCCCCCCCCCTTTACCCCCCTTCCACCCCCCCCCCCACCCCCGTCCCCTTCCCTGCTCCACCCTCTCAGCTCACCCCCTCACAACCCCGTCCCAGCCCGCCCCCCCCTCGCACCATCTTCACCCCGCACCCCCTTCCCCTGCACCCCCCCCCCACCCCCTCCCTCTACCCCTCCCCCTTGCATCCCCTCCTCCCACCGGCACCATCCTACACCTGTGTAGGGGCCCCAACAACCCCACTGCCTTGTGGGCGTCTCGGGAGAGACCAAGGCTAAGGGAGTAAACCCTAACAGAAAATCCGGAGCGGAACCCCGTAGGCGGTCATGTGTCACCTTTGGCATGTTTCCGGCAGTTCCTGCAGCCATACTGGTGCCAAACGTCGTGTCCTGCACTCCTTTGGACCCCACCAGAAAGGCCGAGAGGGGGGTTTTGACAACTGGGCAACTCTCAACCTCCATAAATTTGCCCAGGCATGCGCCATGGAGAGGTCACTCCATAGTTGCCTCACAGCGACTGAAACAACACGGAAGGCAGCAGTTACGGGTTATAAGTCCAGATAAATTGGCGTAGAAACTGGGCGCCACGGGTTGCCTTTGTCGGTGGGAGAGGTCATTGCACCTCACTGGACAGCTACCGCCCGCCTCAAACCGGGCAGCCCCCGGTCAATAAGGTTCTGTCCCGCCACAGTCTGCCTGCTTCAATGGGTGCTTGGAGCTCAGGGTCATTGCCCGAAAGGTGGACTGATACACCGCACCAAACAACATGAAAAAAGGAAAGAAGGTACCAGCCCTTCGCTTTGCAAGCTGGAACGTCAGAACTATGTGTCCTGGCCTGTCGGAAGACCTTACACAAATCAACGATTCTCGGAAGACCGCCATCATTAACAACGAGCTCAGTAGACTCAATGTGGACATTGCAGCACTTCAGGAGACTCGCCTCCCCGCGAGTGGCTCTCTAGCAGAGCAAGACTACACCTTCTTCTGGCAGGGCAGGGATCCTGAAGAACCAAGACAGCATGGAGTGGGCTTCGCCATCAGAAACTCCTTGCTCAGCATGATAGAGCCTCCCTCAAATGGCTCGGAACGCATACTGTCCATCCGACTGCTCACCACCTCTGGTCCAGTACACCTACTCAGCATCTATGCTCCAACATTCTGTTCCGCACCTGAAGCTAAAGACCAGTTCTATGAACAACTCCATAACATCATTAGCAGCATCCCCAACACCGAACACCTATTCCTGCTGGGGGACTTTAATGCCAGGGTTGGGGCCGACCATGACTCATGGCCCTCCTGCCTTGGGCGCTATGGCGTTGGAAGGATGAATGAGAACGGGCAGAGACTGCTTGAGTTGTGTACCTATCATAACCTCTGCATCACCAACTCGTTCTTTCACACTAAACCCTGTCACCAGGTTTCATGGAGGCACCCAAGATCACGTCGTTGGCACCAGCTGGACCTCATTGTCACAAGGCGAGCCGCCTTAAACAGTGTTCAAATCACACGCAGCTTCCACAGTGCGGACTGCGACACCGACCACTCCCTGGTGTGCAGCAAGGTTAGACTCAGACCAAAGAAGTTGCATCATTCCAAGCAGAAGGGCCACCCGCGCATCAACACGAGCAGAATTTCTCACCCACAGCTGTTACAAAAATTTCTAAATTCACTTGTAACAGCCCTTCAAAACACTCCCACAGGGGATGCTGAGACCAAGTGGGCCCACATCAGAGACGCCATCTATGAGTCAGCTTTGACCACCTACGGCAAAAGTGCGAAGAGAAATGCAGACTGGTTTCAATCTCATAATGAAGAGCTGGAACCTGTCATAGCCGCTAAGCGCATTGCACTTTTGAACTACAAGAAAGCCCCCAGCGATTTAACATCCGCAGCACTTAAAGCAGCCAGAAGTACTGCACAAAGAACAGCTAGGCGTTGCGCAAACGACTACTGGCAACACCTATGCAGTCATATTCAGCTGGCCTCAGACACCGGAAACATCAGAGGAATGTATGATGGCATGAAGAGAGCTCTTGGGCCAACCATCAAGAAGATCACCCCCCTCAAATCTAAATCGGGGGACATAATCACTGACCAACGCAAACAGATGGACCGCTGGGTTGAGCACTACCTAGAACTGTACTCCAGGGAGAATGCTGTCACTGAGACTGCCCTCAATGCAGCCCAGCCTCTACCAGTCATGGATGAGCTGGACATACAGCCAACCAAATCGGAACTCAGTGATGCCATTGATTCCCTAGCCAGCGGAAAAGCCCCTGGGAAGGACAGCATTACCCCTGAAATAATCAAGAGTGCCAAGCCTGCTATACTCTCAGCACTACATGAACTGCTATGCCTGTGCTGGGACGAGGGAGCAGTACCCCAGGACATGCGCGATGCCAACATCATCACCCTCTATAAAAACAAAGGTGACCGCGGTGACTGCAACAACTACCGTGGAATCTCCCTGCTCAGCATAGTGGGGAAAGTCTTTGCTCGAGTCGCTCTGAACAGGCTCCAGAAGCTGGCCGAGCGCGTCTACCCTGAGGCACAGTGTGGCTTTCGTGCAGAGAGATCGACTATTGACATGCTGTTCTCCCTTCGTCAGATACAGGAGAAATGCCGTGAACAACAGATGCCCCTCTACATTGCTTTCATTGATCTCACCAAAGCCTTTGACCTCGTCAGCAGACGTGGTCTCTTCAGACTACTAGAAAAGATCGGATGTCCACCAAAGCTACTAAGTATCATCACCTCATTCCATGACAATATGAAAGGCACAATTCAACATGGTGGCTCCTCATCAGAGCCCTTTCCTATCCTGAGTGGTGTGAAACAGGGCTGTGTTCTCGCACCCACACTATTTGGGATTTTCTTCTCCCTGCTGCTTTCACATGCGTTCAAATCCTCTGAAGAAGGAATTTTCCTCCACACAAGATCAGGGGGCAGGTTGTTCAACCTTGCCCGTCTAAGAGCGAAGTCCAAAGTACGGAAAGTCCTCATCAGAGAACTCCTCTTTGCTGACGATGCTGCTTTAACATCTCACACTGAAGAATGCCTGCAGAGTCTCATCGACAGGTTTGCGTCTGCCTGCAATGAATTTGGCCTAACCATCAGCCTCAAGAAAACGAACATCATGGGGCAGGATGTCAGAAATGCTCCATCCATCAATATTGGCGACCATGCTCTGGAAGTGGTTCAAGAGTTCACCTACCTAGGCTCAACTATCACCAGTAACCTGTCTCTAGATGCAGAAATCAACAAGCGCATGGGTAAGGCTTCCACTGCTATGTTCAGACTGGCCAAGAGAGTGTGGGAAAATGGCGCACTGACACGGAACACAAAAGTCCAAGTGTATCAGGCCTGTGTCCTCAGTACCTTGCTCTACGGCAGCGAGGCCTGGACAACGTATGCCAGCCAAGAGCGACGTCTCAATTCATTCCATCTTCGCTGCCTTCGGAGAATACTTGGCATCAGGTGGCAGGACTATATCTCCAACACAGAAGTCCTTGAAGCGGCCAACATCCCCAGCTTATACACACTACTGAGTCAGCGGCGCTTGAGATGGCTTGGCCATGTGAGCCGCATGGAAGATGGCAGGATCCCCAAAGACACATTGTACAGCGAGCTCGCCACTGGTATCAGACCCACCGGCCGTCCATGTCTCCGTTATAAAGACGTCTGCAAACGCGACATGAAATCGTGTGACATTGATCACAAGTCGTGGGAGTCAGTTGCCAGCATTCGCCAGAGCTGGCGGGCAGCCATAAAGACAGGGCTAAATTGTGGCGAGTCGAAGAGACTTAGTAGTTGGCAGGAAAAAAGACAGAGGCGCAAGGGGAGAGCCAACTGTGCAACAGCCCCAACAAACAAATTTCTCTGCAGCACCTGTGGAAGAGCCTGTCACTCCAGAATTGGCCTTTATAGCCACTCCAGGCGCTGCTTCACAAACCACTGACCACCTCCAGGCGCGTATCCATTGTCTCTCGAGATAAGGAGGCCCAAAAGAAAGACCTGCATACATACATTTCTGCGATTCATGCACGAGGACACCCAAATCCCTCTGCACCGAAGCATTCTGAAGTTTCTCTCCATTTAGATAATAATTTGCCTTTCTATTCTTCTGACCAAAGTGGATAACTTCACACTTATCCACGTTAAAATCCATCTGCCAAATTTTGGCCCATTCACCTAACCTATCCATATCCATTTGTAAATTTCTTATTTCTTTATTGCAACTTACTATTCCACTTATTTTGGTGTCATCTGCAAATTTGGCTATAGTACCTTCTATCCCTGCACCCAAGTCATTAATATATATTGTAAATAGTTGGGGCCCAAGGACCGAACCCTGTGGCACCCCACTAGTTACATCTTGTCAACCAGAAAAAGACCCATTTATCCCGACTCTCTGTTTTCTGTTGGTTAGCCAATCCTCTATCCAAGCTAATAAATTTCCCCTAACCCCATGTGATCTTACCTTGTGTATTAACCTTTTGTGCGGCACCTTATCAAATGCCTTCTGGAAGTCCAGATATACTACATCTACAGGATCCCCATTATCCACTTTGCTTGTTACAGCTTCAAAGAACTCTAGCAAATTAGTCAAACACAATTTACCCTTCATAAAACCATGCTGACTCTGATGGATTGCGTTTTGACTTTCTAAATGTCCTGTTATTACTTCCTTGCTAATGGATTCTAACAATTTTCCAACGACAGATATTCAACTAAGCGGTCTGTAGTTTCCTACTTTCTGGCTCCCTCCCTTTTTGAATAAGTGTTATATTAGCTTTTTTCCGATCCACTGGAACCTTTCCTTGGTGATGGTGAAACCTCTGGGCAAATGTGCTTCCTTCATCAGGGGTAAAAGTTTACATGTTCCTGGCTGCCAATTCAATGATAGTGTTAGCACATGCATCTCAGAGTGAGTTCCATACCATGACATTCCTCCTGGGTTAGAGGAGCTCAGCTGAAACATGCCTGGATCAGATAATCCCAGATATTGATGGCATCCTGACGAGCCTCTCGAGCTCCATGTGCAGCCGGGGCTCCTCAGTGTCTGCATCTTCCCCCCCTGCCACCTTTTCCACATCCTGTTCCTCATTTTCCTCTGATGCCCTTCCAGGGCCTCACCCTCTTCAAGGTCCACACCTCTCTGGAGGACCTTTTATGGAGGGCACAGCAGATCAAGACAATGAGCAAAATCCTTGCAGGAGTGTATTGCAAGGCACCACCCACCTAGTCCAGGCACTGAAATGGCATCTTGAGAAGCCTGATGGCCTGCTGGATGGTTGCCTTAGTGAACAGATGGCTTTGGTTGTATCGCCTCTGTGCCTCTGTCTCGGGCTTCCATTCACCTGGTCTGCTTCAAACACTGTGTGCAGCCCGTGTGCCCCCATCAAAATCAAAACATGCCCCTTAACGAGCTCTCAATGTTAATGTTAATGTTAATTGTCACTGTTAACGGCTCAGGCAGGATCTCAGGTCCATTCTCTCCCTGCCTTGGTGAAACTCACCGGCACTGGCACGGGGAAGTTTCACGCCAGCTGATGTCGGTATTTTCATCCCCTGCCTACCTCCATTCATTCCAGCCCCCAGTGGGACCTGAAATTTCAGCCTGATTTGTTCGAATGCATTGGGAGCTGTGACTAGTCTATAAGACTGTACCATATTAAAAAAAGGATATAGAAGTACAGGCTAAAGCAGAAAAAAAAATTTACCAGAATGATACCAGAACTGAGATGGTACAGCTATCAGAAATGACTGAACGGGCTGGGGCTATTCCTTTTGAAAAGAGGTGACTATGTGGTGACTGGATAGATGTCGTTAAAATTATGAAGGGGTTTGAGAGAATAGTTGTAGAGAAAATGTTTCCACTTGTGGGAGAATCCAAAACTAAGGACCATAAATATAAGATAGTCACTAATAAATCCAATAGGGAATCCACAGGAAACTTCTTTACTCAGAGTGGGTGAGAATGTGGAACTTGCTAGCATAAGGAGTGGTTGAGGTGAATAGCATTTAAGGGGAAGCTTGGCTAGTATATGATCCCTCGATAAAAGGATGTGTTAATAGGGTCAGATAAATCAAGGCGGGAGGAGGCTCATGTGGAGCATAAACACCAGCACAGACCTGTTGGACGAATGGCCTGATTTTGTGCTAATTAATTCTAAGTAATTTTATGTAATGTCGAAGATTTGGGAACTAAAAAATCTGAAGTAAGAGGATAGAAAAAAAGGAAAACATAACCAGCACATTAAAGGAAAATTAAGCTGTATAACACTGCCATGTCCTTTCTTTGTTTTCCACATTATGCTGACAGATTATGTAACATCTGTGGCTGCACATTTTACATTAAAAAATCACAGGAGGACTCTTGAAATTTTGTATATGTCTATTGATGCAGAAATTTTGCAGTCACAAAACTTGCGTACTGTGTACAAAATTGTCATCAAGTCATTGAGGACTTTTATTCACCTCTTTTATAAATGTAAACATGGGATGATTGAAATGTATTTAGAAGAAATTATTCCACATATATACAGGGCTGGATTTTTGTTCTAGGATCAGGACCCTGACATTGGGTGAACTTCCAAGTCCCAACCTTGTATCACGTCGGTGCCTGACACCCAATGCGATCTTTGACCTGTTGGCAAGGTGCATGCTCACCGACCTTCGGTAGGCTCCTGAGGCTGAAGGGCCAATAGGTGGTCCTCCAGCAATGACACATCAGCAGCCCCACTATCCATGGTGGGAACTGCCGATGGAGGTACAACATAGAGAGGGTGTCTCACATTGCAGGCACTCTTTGAAGAGATTTTTAACATTTTCACCATTGGACGACCAACTGTGGCTCATGGCTATGGTGGATGTGGGGGTGGGGGGGTTCCCTAGCTGGATGGAGTGCTGGCGCCTCCCCCCCACTGCCCTCTTAGGTGGCTGCCTCCATCCCTTAGCAGTGTTTTGGCCTCAGTGGAGGGCCCGCAAGCTGACAGGAAGATTTCAGTTGGCTTCTGCCGTGTGGCTTTAATAGGCCCTATAATTGGCTGAATAGACTATCTGCCGCTTGCAGGTAGCTGTCACACCCCTGTGCCTCCCAGAACGGTCAGGGCCTGGAGGCGGCACTATGGCGGGAGACTGGCACGCTGGCCAGTGCTGGGAAAGTGTGGACCCATCCACCTCCCATCCCGCTGCCAGGCCATTAAAAAATTTGTTCCATAATGTTTTTAATAACTGTTATCTCTTTAGAGTACCTTCCTCTTTTTCCTATCTTCTTTCTTGCAACACAGCAGTGATTTTCGGTTCAAACTGTGAGTATTATATTGAACTATTGGCTTATATTCAACACCCAATGTGAATGTAATTGTGCAAAATAAATTAATCTAGGGATCATGGATAACTACTGACAATTTTCAGATAGGCGGTATTTACACTTTTATAGTAGCAACATGAAGATGATGTCAAGCCAAGTCAGCTAGAGTCAGTGTTTTTAGAATGTTTACAGCTAACAATAACTTGCGTTTATGTAGCGCCTTTAATGTAGGAAAATGTTCCAAGATGCTTCGCAAGAGCACAATCAGACAAAAATTGGAGCCAAGCCAACAAGCAAATATTAGGTTGGGTAACTAAATGCTTGGTTTTAAGAAGGGTTTTAAATGAGGAGAGGGAACAGGAGAGGCAGAGAGCTTTAGGGACAGAATTCTAAAGCTTTGGGCCTGGATGATGAGGGCATGGCTGCCAATGGCAGGTCAAAGGGAATGGGGATGTACAGGATGGCAGGGTGGCCAGATTGCCTACTTTCTGTCCTCACCACCTTCTGTTGTACATACAACAATTTATTTTTATTTGTATGCCCCTCTACCTCAAATAGTTGCCAGCCTACCTAGGATTAAATGGCTTCCTGATTTCTCCTACCAAATTGAACCGCATCACACTTTGCTATATTGAATTTCATTTACCATTTATCTGCCCACTGAAGCCTGTTTATGTCTTCATATATTTTGGTATGCAATACCACTTTGCACTTGCTGCCAGACCAAGAAACTTCCCTTAACTCCTGTCCTCTGTTTTTTGGTTTGTGGCCATCTTTTAATGACCATATCGATTCTATTTCTATCTCAGTTATGTCCTTTCTCGCTGCCATTATGTTATTTCTGATTAATACAGCAACCAACCACCCCTTCTTACAGAATCATAAAACAGTATGGCATAGGAGACCTGTAGTGATTTTAATCTTTGCAAGATAGTTGATGTTATCAATTATCTAATCAATTGGGATCAATTGCAACCACAATGGTGAGTATGTTGAGTTTAATCAGAGTTTAAGATGGGATATAACTCACCAGTTATACAGCAAAAACATCCGACCATGACAACTGGCAAGTACCGGTCCAGATCAGGCAAGACGTCTAGTATGTGCAAACAGCCCACTCTTCTTTCTGTTTTCCTCTTGGTACCTCATGCCTTCATGAGATTAAAAAAAACCAAGAGCGTTAGCACAGATCTACCCTAAAGAGTTTCTCTCCACTGCCTACTGCATTGAGGTATCCCAAAATCTCTCACTTTCTACTCTTTTTCAGGGGTGGAACCAGATGGATTTATAGACCTTTTTGCCCTATAAGTATTTACTTTATTACAAAGTACTCTATAAAACTTTGAGTTCTTTGTCTAAACCTTGGGTTGAAAAGGCCACCGTTAATATCATTCACCTGCCATTAACTTCTTGAGTCTTTGCATGTACCTTCTGTCCATGACCAATCAGGACTAGGCCTTAAATCATCCTTTCCTTACCTCATCTCAAGCTATTCTTCCCGAACAGCTTCATCCTCCCAGAAACATTCCCCCTCTGGCCTTCAAAGCTAACTTGCAGAGGTTTCATTATTTGTATCTGTTCCACTATCTGTTATTTATGTCTAAGGCGGTTCGTAAAGCCTGGTAATGAGCTTCTCATGAAAGGTCATTCTGTCCAGTGTCTATTTCTTATCAAACTGTTGAACCATGGAGTGATTCACGATGTAATCTCTATTCTACTTCCACATACTAATTAACTTACATATTTCAGCAAGCATCTTAATTAGGCACGGAAAATGAAGAGCCTAACACAGCTTTGTAGCATGGTTGCATCTGTGGAGAGAGAAGCAGAGTTAACGTTGCAGGTCGGTGACCTTTAAGGCCATCGACCTGAAACGTTAATTCTGCTTCTCGCTCCACAGATGCTGCCTGACCTGCTGAGTATTTCCAGCACTTTCTGTTTTTATTTCAGATTTCCAGCATCCACAGTATTTTGCTTTTATTTGTAGTATGGTTGTTTGTTTGAAGTATCCACCCAGTTGCTCTCCCACTAGGCACATCTGAGCAAGGCCCGTTTCAGGGCTAGGTACAGCTGTCATCACTTATGAATAATCGTTCGACTGATTTGTTTCTAGAGAAATGAAACCTATGCAGTTTCTGGGAAAACGAAACTTACAGCACTAACATATTCTTTTACCTATTTCAGGCTGATTTATTTCAACACATGTTTCCACACGCATGTTGCTGATCTCTGACAAACATTTGGCTCATCGAGTCTATGCCGCCTCTCTCAAAGGGCAATAATGTTAGTCCCACTCCTTGGCTTTTTCCTGATGTCCCTGCAATTGTTTGTCCTTCAAGTATTTATCCAGTTCCCTTTTGAAAGCTACTATTGAATCTGTATCCGCTATCCTATCAGGCAGTGTGTTCCAAATCCTAACCACTCATTGCATTAAAAAAGGCTTTGGGCTGAAAAAATTAGTGAGGTGGAGTGCCCGTCGCCTTCCCAACGCCATTGAATTTTGTCAGGAGTGGGGAAGCTTGAGGATGGCCTTCCCGCCCAGGGATGAATTGAGGCCATTAAGTGGACAGTTCATTAAGGGCCTCTTCCTGCTGCCACTGGAATTTAACCAGCTGTGGGTGGGCCATCCGCCACGTGGGGAGGCCACCCAGTAAAACCAGCAATCTGTGGCCCATGGAGGGCCACTTGTGGCAATGGCCGTCCCTGCGCCAACACCCCCCACCTGCCTTCACCAACCAACCCCTCCCCCCACCCCTCACCGGGGCCTGATTGACTGATCTGAGCGAGCCCATCCCACTTAATTGGCTCCATGGCTGCTCCTGATCCCGGGCCTCCTGCAGTCCGAGCAGTGACCATCGTTCCTGGTGATGCTGCTGGGACTGCAGAGCTGCTGGCCTTTTGATTGACTGGCAGCTCTTAGAGGCAGAATCACCATCCCTAAAGGAATGGGGACCCCAGCGCCAGGCAGTTAACTGCCTGAGTGGTGCAAAATGCATCTAGGGATCCCCCAATGGTGTAAAATGCAGCTGGGGGTCCCTCAAATGGCCAAGGCAGTGATTCACTTGCCTTTCTGGCCCAGTGTCCAGAACCCCGCTACTTGCATAAAATTCAGCTCTTTGTTTCTTCCCTACTTTTTCCAAAATACATTATAGCCTGGAATATTTAACTGGCAGTCCTTGGTGTTATGACATCTTTCAACTTCCACTGGAACAGGCAGACAAGCTTTTGTTTTAATGTATTTTCTAAAGAACAAGAGAGAACTGAGGGAATTAAAACCAGAAATAATAGTGGAACAAAATGAAACTGTGAGAGATGATTCTTTACCAGGATAGTCAACATCAGGGTTTTCAAAGAAAAATAAATCTAAAGATTGTATTTTTTTTCTTTAGGAGAACTAACAATTGTACCACTGAGATGCAAAAGATCTAGTTGGCAGGAGTCATAGGTTATAGTTTAGAAGAGGCAGCTTTGACAAAGGCCACACTAACAATTATACAAGTTGGTGTACTAAATGTTACAGAAAAAAACGCTGTTCTGATGAAAGGTCACAGACCTGAAATGTTACCTCTGCTTCTCTCTCCACAGATGCTGCCTGACCTGCTGAATATTTCCAGCACTTTCTGTTTTTATTTCAGATTTCCAGCATCTGCAGTATTTTGCATTTATTTATGAGACTGCATACTGTTGAAAACAGTATTCTTTTACTTTCACTTTCCAGCCCCTCTGCTGGCATGTGTGTGCACAACAGCCTCAAGTGAACAAAATGCACAATGCAATTTTCAAAACACTACATCCCTCCCCTTCTTAGTAAATGAGAGACGCTTCATACATAATTGCAAAGCCTCATCTTGTTTTGTTGCTGCTTTGATGTCAGCTAGTTTTAGCGACTTTGGCACCACATTTATGCTTACATAGTTATGATGTTGTCCGGCAACCTTTTCCTTACAACTAGTAGGACCAACTATTGGCAGTGGATGTCGTGAAAGATAGTCCACTGGGTTGAAACTGGCTGAGACTCAACATGAAGCTTGTACTCTTGTAGTTTGAGGATCCAACGTTCTATTCAAGTGGGTGGTTTGCTATGTGGATTGTTGAACAAGCTCACTAGTGGTCTATGATCGGTTATTACTTTAAACTCGCTTCTATATAAGTAGAGATGAAAGTGTAAGATACCCTATGTGATTGAAAGCACTTCTCTCTTTGTTTGTGAATAACATTGCTCTATAGGCATTAACGATCTGCTTGCCATTGTTACGACAGTCAAAGCCCCCAATCAAAATATACGATTCTGATTGTGGTGGGAGAAACGCACTGTTAATTCACTCCTGTCCCTCCACAGGTCGCCCAACATATCATTTTAAACTTTCCATAATTAAAGAAAGACCCAGCCAAATTATACCATCTATTAACCCCCTGAATGAGGTTAACCAAACCAGGTGTCTTTAAATCAACAAATTAATTGTTTAATTGGAAAAACTAAATTCTTAAACACCATGAAGATATAAACAACATTTAAAATAGAAAAAATTAGAGTCCTTGCAGACTTACACTCCTGCCGGAGGTGAAAAAGTCCAAGATTGCTTGAAGTCCTCATAGCCATCCAATGGGGAGACAGTAGAACAGTCCGTAGTCTAATTCCAGCAGTAAGTGATGCTTTACTTCTCCAGCGATGAATTTCAACAATCAACAACTTGCAAACACTTGCAATAGAATAAATCTGCTTTAGAATTTTTGAGGGATAAAAGATTGCCACAGTCTAACTTCACTTCCTTCAGTTTAAATTATCAGAGATCTCCCTTTTGGCTTGACTTTTTTAGAATTTTGAGAGACACAGTGGCGCAGTGGTTAGCACCGCAGCCTCACAGCTCCAGGGACCCGGGTTCGATTCTGGGTAAGTCCCCAGAATGTTTCCTTTGTGGCAGTGCTTACCCACACTGAACAGTGTCCTGCTACTGGTAACCAGTACAAAGCTTGTGGAAAACTCAACCACTTTGCTCGTGTTTGTCGCTTATCAACAAAATCATCTACTAAGACCAAAACCAACAGAAGGGTGCCACATATGCATACCACAGCAAAAGACAGACAGAATGTACCAAACATGGAGGCAGATGACCCTGAACATACTTTTGAGCACTCTCTCAGACAAAGTAAACAGCCAGGTGTGACTGTGACCGTTGGCTGCTCAGACATAGATGCACTCATAGGGCTGAATTTTATTGGCCCCTTGACGCCATGGATCGAGGCGCGGGAGTCGCTAAAATGCTGCAGGGAGAGACCCGCCTCGATCCGTGACGTCGAGACGGGCCCGCCGCATTTTTCCGCTCAGCGGCAACACCACAATCAACATATGGTAATGATTACTTACCTGTGCTGATTATGCAGCCTGCCGCCTCTGTTGAAAGAGCTGAAGATGGTTGCACTCAGCATGCTTCCCTGAGGAATTTCTGCAGTGCTATCCTCGGGTTATGATGATTGATTTCTAACAATCACAACCACCATCCTTGATATGTCTCCTGTCACTGGAGCACTGGAAGGTATGTCATTGACCAAATCCCCACCCCACCCCCACCATTGACCTCAGCAGTACCAGAGCTCCTTTATGTCATACTTGATCAAAAACACAAGGGAATTTTAGTACTTTTCAGTCCAGAGTAGCCAACTTGCAGATGGTAATTACTACATATTTTCAGCTGTAAACCTTCATCGCTTTCCTCTTTTTGGTTATGTTTCTTTGATGATCTGCTCAGTAAATCTCATTGCTTCCCGTCACCCACCCCAACAGCTGAGCATGTCTTCCAAAAAGTTTTGGCCCCATTGTGAAGAACTTTGCATTTCTCCACATTTAATTTCCTCTGCCTCCTGTCTGCCTATTTCGCAAACGTATTCACAATCTCCTGTAGGTTATTCTGTTCAGCTTTGCAAGCTACCACCTTCACTAGCTTTGTGTCATCTGCAATTGTAACTATTATGCTTGTGACTCTTAACAGATTTGCAGCAACTACTTGTATTTGTATATTGCTTTTAATATTTAAAGTGCTTCACAGCAGCATTATAAAGCAAAGTTTGATATTGAGCAACATAAGGAGATAATAGAGCAGATGACCAAAAGCTTGGTCAAAGAGGTATGTTTTAAGGAGCATTTTATAGAAGAAAATAGAAAAAGAGAGGCAGAGAGTTTTAGGGAGGGAAATGTAGGGCCGTGGCAGCTGAAGGTACAGTCACCAATGGTGGAGCATTTAAAATCAAGGAGGTTCAGGAGATCAGAATTAGAGGAGCGCAGTACCCTCGGAGGCTTTTCAGGCTGGAGGAGATTACAGAGATCGGATGGGGTGAAGTCATGGAGGGATTGAAAATTAGGGACGAGAATTTTCAAATCAAGACGTTGCTTGACCTGGAGCCAAAGTAGGTCAGTGAGCACAGGGGCGATGGGTGAACGGGACTTGGTACGTGTAAGGGCACTGTTAGCAGAGGTTTGGATGACCTCAGGTTTATGGAGAATAGAATGTGGGAGGCTAGCCAAGGTTGTGTTAGAATGTTTTAGAATGGTCAAGTCTAAAGGTAACAAAGTCACAATTGAGGGCTTCAGCAGCAGATGAGCTGAGGCAGGGACAGAGTTGGCGATGTTACAGAGGTGGAAATAGGCAGTCTTAGTGATGGTGCAGATATGTGTTCGGAAGCTCATTTCAGTGTCAGATGTGACAGCAAGATTGGGGACAGTCTGTTTCAGCCTCAGACAGTTGCCAGGGAATAGGATGGAGTTGGAGGCTAAGGAATTGAGCTTGTAGTAGGGAGTCAAGACAGTAGCTTCAGTCTTTCCAATATTTAATTGGAGGAAATTCTTGCTCATCCAGTACTGGATGACAGACAAGCAGTCTTGTAATTTAGCGACAGTGGAGGAGTTGAAAGATATGGTGGTAAGGTAGAGCTGGATGTCATCATTGTACATATGAAAACTGATGCTGCGTTTTCAGATGATGTCCCCAGGGGCAGCTTGTAGATGAGAAATTGGAGGGGGTGAAGGATAGCTCCTTGGGGGATACTAGAGGCAATGGTCTGGGAGCAAGAAGAGAAGACATTGCAGGTGATCTCTGGCTCTAATTAGATAGATAAGAATGGAACCAGGTAACTGCAGTCCCACCCAGCTGGACAAGGTTGAAGAGGCATTGGAGGAGGATGGTTTGGTCAACCTACATATTAATCAAATGGAGGTCCCAAATCAGACCTCTGTGGGATCACATGGAGCATTCTCCCAGCCTAATCACAATACCATCTTCTGGATACCAATAGTAACCATTGTAAAATATTTTTACTGATTCCCGCTTTCTTTATTTTCCCTACAAGCCTACCCGGAGGAAATGTATCAGAGCCCTTACTGAATTACAAATTCCTGCTGATTGCAACAAAAATAAATCTTCTGCTGTCTCCGAGCTCCTGTGAATAATAAAGGAAAAAATGGCAACTGTGCTTATATTTTTTTGGTGGTTTCTTGGGTTAATGGAAGTCAAGTTTATGTTCTCGTCAAGATGGAGAAAATAAGATTGGAAGCATTTTTCTATTATGAATATAGTGATAAGCCAGATGCTACAGGTCATCGTGATGTTATGTGCAATTCATGGGAAGTCGTGATTCAGCAAAATACAAATAAATGCAACAATTTATCCAGTGTTACCCAAGAGGTTGTGGAGGAAGAGAAGGAGGAGGTGCGATGAAGTGCAATAAATCTGAATAATCCTCAAGTTATCCTGAATTCACTGTGACCTAGCTGTAACCCAGCATGTTTTGCTTTTTCTTCTGCTCTAAAAATGTTTTTTGTTAAATGTTCTATTTCTTTCCCTTGTTCTCTTCTCTTTTCCCCCTCCGTTAAATTACCTACATTTTTATGTACTCTTTGTGCACATACCTTGGTTCTGGTTCTTTTTTTGCACTCTGCTTTTCTGAAATTTTTCTCATTTTCTTCAGTCTCTATTTTCTTTCCATTTGTTTTTAAACTTCATTCAAGGATAAATGAATCAAGACCTATAATAGGGATTTAAAAACACCTGATAGTTTTAAAGGGAACTCTCTTTTATGCTGATACTCCAAACAGCCCACAAGACAAGCATACAATCACTGTTATTGGATGTGTGTTTTTGTTTACTTTATCTTTTAGATTCCTGTGATTTATCTTGTCCTGGGGATATTTACATCTTTCCTAGAGTGCAAATACTTATTCTGAAGCAGCTAGTTTTCTGAGTTACTAGAGAAATGCCTGAGGGAAGACAGACTATTTAAATGAAAAGTAAGTATAGCATAAATAGTTTTTATGTTTCACACGTAAAACATTAAGGTACATATTCGAATGGGGTATTTTCAATCAGATATCCGTGGCTAGCTTCTTGTGTGCATCCCTCTCATACATGGCGAGTTAGTGATAAGATTTCCATGACAACCACATTGTGAATAAGATTGACTTTTGGCAGGTTTATAATGTCAATTTTGATTATGCAACAGAAACACTTGACAGAATATGTTGCTTGAAAAAGGATCTGTTTTAATATGAGCATATGTGAGCATGAAAGTAAACACTTACAGGAAAAAAAATGTCTTTACCTTTTGGTTTATTCCAGAGCTATGAGAAGCTGGAGAATAATTTTGATGACATCAAACACACCACTCTCAGTGAGCGAGGAGCACTTCGTGAAGCAATGAGGTGAGTCCAAGTTGCCATGGCAACAATCACCGATGTGGTAAAGAAAAAAGCCATTCTTTATTATTGGGGGGAAGAAATGAGTTCATTGCCACCATTCTGATCTTTTCTCTAAGGTATTAATTTGTCAGTAGAGCATCTTCCCTTGGGGCTGTGCTTAGGTTGCAAGGATGCAGCTAGTTCAGCTTCTGTGTGCAATCAGAATTTAAATAATGTTTTCACTTCAGCTCCCTGCCTCCACAAGAAAAAAAAGCTTTTTTGCAGTTCTTCTACCACTTAAAAGGAACTCAATCATTGTAGCCCAACTGCTGATTGGTATTATGACATTTTCTTCATCCTGGGAATTCTTTATGTGCTTAGAAATATTCTAGTCTAAAGTAATGTTGTAGTAAATTTTATCAATTCCAGTGCTTTGAATCATAAATTTCATAAAAGAGGATTATTCACGTTTAAACTGCAAGATACCATTTTTATTAAACATATATATGTGTGGATGATATTCCAACTCAAACACCAAAGTGATGAGTGATTCATAGGTTATTCAGTTATTTAATGAAAGTGATATTCAGAGTTTTGATGCATAGATTGATGTTTAATAATCAGTCTGTTGCCACTTTCGGTTTTTTCTTATGATTTTGCTAAACTGCATATATTGGTTTGAGACAGAAATCTGCTGAAACAATGCACAGCCTCCAACGGGGAATAATACTGATCACTTTGCATTCCTCTCTTGTCAGGCAAGCAGAGGTCTGCACATATATAGAGTTTCAGTGATTCACATACATCTACTGGGTATATTTTAATGTTAGTTGAGGACTGAAGGAACATTTAGTTCTTTGCCAACACGGAAAAGTTTTTTTTGAAAGTTCTCTTTGTACCTCTAGCTATTATACTACAACCAATGTAAATGCAAAGCAGCATGACATTACAGAACTTTTAAAATGTTCACATCGCTTACCCAAACACATTGCAGCAAAAGTCAATTATACTACCTTTTTTTATTGTTGATGCGACTCATTGCATTCACATAAAAATTATAGTATAATTGGTCCATAAGATTAATAGTGTAGGTGGGTTGTGATATTTAAAAGCTCGGCATAGACTTGTGTTAAATTTTATAGCATCGAAAATAACTCAGTCTGTAAAAAGTTACATTAATTAGATAAATACATCCGTAAGTGACAATGTGTTGATACATGTGGCTTTGTGAAAATTAAGATTTGGTTCACCTTCACTTCTTGCGTTTTATTTTAATTTTGTAATAGTTAATCACTTAGATCCATTTTTTAAAAAGATAGTAAATCTGTGCCTGATATTTTTAGCGTTATGGGGGTGAAATCTGACTTCAGCAGTAGTGCAAAATAGACGATAATGAATAGGCAGTTCTTTTTACACCCCATCCTGTCATCATTGGTAAAGAATATCTGGAAGGGTGTAAACCAAGCTGCCGATTCGTGAGAGCCCATTTAGCAGTACCGCTGGGTTTGAATTTCACCACCAATATCTTTCTAGAATCTCTTCCCTGCGACTGGGAGGGTCAGCAGCTTACTCCAATACTTCCAACAATATCTCCCTCGCTGACCACCAGAAATTAGATATTGCCTGATTTTAAAAAAAACTTCCATTCTAGGGGAAAAACTGAAGCACCTCTCAGACTAGGTTCTCAGTGTTGGGAAGAACTTACATTCTTTGACAACATGGTGCTAAGTATTAATGTTCTAGTGCTTAGTCAGTGTGGTATGCTAATTTTGGTCATTCTAATTTTCATGACTTTTTTAATGTTTGATTATGACTGAAAACATCACCCCAATATTTGAAGGGGGAGAGCAGCAGAGAGCAGTTTTGTACCAAGAAAAGACATAGGGCTGAATTTTTTCAGTGCGCTGCGCTCCACGGCGGCACGCTGTGAAGGCAGCAACCTTCCGACACGGAAGTGCCGCCACACAGCCCCTGCGATATTACGCACAGGGGCTGATTTAAATGGAGGGGGCGGAGTATCCGTCCCCGATGACGAAGAGGGGGTGGCCACCACATCCCTGGCAACAGTGGCCGGCGCCATTTTTAAAGTGCTTCAAGCCCTTCGGTGACATTTAAATTTTTTAAGATCCCAGTCTCCGGGAAATAAAAATAAAATTTTAATTCAACTTTAAATACCGTCTTCTACCCCACAATGAGTAATTTATATTTAAATTGCCCTCTCCCTCCAGAAAAACCTTTATTTATATCCCGGACGACCGCCCCGATATTTGTTCCCTTAGACCCTCAACCCCTTCCAACCATCCCTTCAACCAATAAAAAGTGTTTTCCCATTCCCCCACCCCTCCCGCCCTGATAATTTTATTCCTCCCCCCTCCCCACTGGCATCGTGTCTCGGCCTAGGACAGCCGCCGTCGGCAGGTAAGTTAATTTGAATTTTATTCATGCTCATTTAAATATTTTAATGAAGGCCCCACTGCTTGGCGGCAGGGGCCCTGCACCGAGGCTTCACTGCCACCGCTAATATCTAGCGGGGCCTTCTCGGTGTCTTGGGTCTAGGCGGGCCGGTCCCACTAGCATTTTAAGGGCCTTCCCGCCACCACCCATGGCTGGTAAAATCCAGCCCAAAATTTAAAAACTAACCTCCCAGTCAGTATCAATAAAAATTGTTTTCAAACTAGACCTTTTGTTTTTTACCTATTCCTTTGCTGTATTATTTGTATGTCCCCGTGTAATGTATACCATTCAAAACAAATAGGAAAAAATACCAGGTGCCAGGGATTAAAAGAAAAGTAATTGAAGTTACTGCAAGGTCTTTGTTTTCAGTGGCTGACCCTTGATTAAAATCAGGTATACAGAGGTATGGAATGGGAAAAGGTTTTAGACCTCATAAGCCAACACAGTTCTCCAGATCATGTACAATATGCATCCTGTTGGACTCCTCCCAATTTATTTAATATCCTGTCGCAAAGAATATCCACAAGTAAAACTTCCAACATGGTACTGTACCTAATGCTTATATCCCTAAAATAATTCAGTGAAAATTATAGCGTATTAATCTAACAGCACGATGTACATTATTCAACCCTGACTGGTTATTTTCATCAGGTGGTATTTCCTTCTTCACAACAGGACTGGAATCCAATTCTGTAGAGTATTTAATCATCTATGTCTGTACTTATTCTTATGACCTTGAATCTTCCAGCTCATTTAGTCCCTTTTCTTCTCACAAAGTAGCTTGTACATAAGTATAAAGAATCAAATT
Organism: Heterodontus francisci; assembly: GCF_036365525.1. NCBI lineage: Eukaryota > Metazoa > Chordata > Chondrichthyes > Heterodontiformes > Heterodontidae > Heterodontus > Heterodontus francisci. Next base: position 27,782,457 of record NC_090378.1, on the reverse strand, counting down.
TTAATGGTGTTGTCTATGTGTATTAATATAGTTCTATTTTTAAATATAGACACCAGCTAATGTCATTTTACAGATACTTTAACTTGTTAATGGGGTTGAACATATCTTTTAGATTTGAGTACCTTGTCATAAATGGACTTTCACAACTTCCTCTTTTTGTGAAATCTGTAAGGGCATGTGGTCTCTGATGATGAATTAGTTGTAAAGCAATGATCCCTGTTAGAGAGTCAATGCTCCAGCAGTAAGTGAAAAACGTTCTTCAGAAGTTAGTTGGGCTGTTTTTTTTTCTGACTAGTGGGATCTGTACTGCTGATGCAAAATGGGCATGGCAGGGACGCAAATTGGGCTGGGTTCCAGATTTTTGGTCAGCCTCTTAGGCCTGTCTAAAGTGCTCTCACGCAAATTTGCCTGAGCTTCATTAAAGTTCTGATTTCTATGCAAATGAAAACGATTTAGCTGATAAAGTGATTTCTTCAATTTCTTCATGGAAATGAGCTATGCACACAGCTTGTTTTTGCAAAATAAGGCAGACATGTTCTTGCCATAAGGGAGTTCTTTGCATTGCTGGACTTTTCAGGGCTACAATTTAAATCATTAAAATGGATATGCATTGGAAGTAGAAGAAAATGAAAAGATTGATGTGTTGTATTTCCTACCACTGCAAGAGCTAATAGTGACATAGACTATTCCCTTGAGAAATTCAAACATCTACAGAAGCTTAAATACCCTCAAACTATTAGTAGAACTTTCTGCACTTTGAATAACAGTTAACCATTTTGGAAATTAACTGGGTGTAAATCTGAACAAATCTCTTTGTTTAAGTAACTAAATGTCTTCCTCCAGCTTTTTGGTCAATGGAATTTAACTTGTAATATTAATATTGAGAGAAGCTTGGTGTAACCACTTATGTATCGTGGCTGTTTCTAAAAGGACAGTTACCAAACCAAAACTAGACCAAAATTACTTTTTCCAGTGTCCACATTAATGCCTTTCCCATTCCCAATTTGTAACTAAAATCGGTGTAAGTCATTACGCAGTGATAGTATTTTCACTTTGAGTCAGGAGGTTGTGTGTTCAAGTCCCATTGCAGAGACTTGAATGCATAATGCAGGCCAACACTTCAGTGTGGTACTGAGCAAGTGCTCTACTGTCAGAGATGGCATCTTTTGAGTAAGACATGAAACTGAAGCCCCGTCTAATCTCTCAGGTTGGCGTAAAAGATCCTATGACAGGGGAGTTCTAAAAACATAAGAAATAGGAGCAGGAGTAGACCATACGACCCCCTCAAACATGTTCTGCCATTCAGTATGATCAAGGCTGATCTTCTGCCTCAACTCTACTTTCCTGAACTCCCCATATTTCTTGATTCCATGAGAGATCAAAAATCTGTCTAGTTCAGACTTAAATATACTCAACAACAGAGCATCCAGAACCTACTGGGGTAGACAATTCCAAAGGTTCACAGCCCTCTGAATGAAGAAGTTTTTCCTCATCTCACTCCTAAATGATTGACACTTTACTCCCAGAGACTGTGCCCCCCCCCACCCCCCATGTTCTCAGCTTTCCAGCCAGGGGAAACAACCTCTCAGTGTCTACCCTGTCAAGCCCCTTCAGAATCTTGTATGTTTCAATGAGATTACCTCTCATTCTTCTAAAGTCCAGAAAGTATAGGCCCAATTTACTCAGCCTCTCATCATAGGACAACCATCTCATCCCAGAAAGCAAGCTAGTGCATCTTCACTCTACTGCCTCCAAGGCAAGTATATCCTTCCTTAAATATGGAGACCAAAACTACGCAGAGTACTGCAGGTGTGGTCTCACCAAAGCCCTCTACAATTGTAGAAGACTTCCTTATTCTTGTACTCCAATCACCTTGCAATAAAGGCCAATATGCTATTTGCCTTCCTAATTGCTTGCTGTACCTGCATGCTAACTTTCTGTGTTCCTTGTACGAGTACACCCATGTCTCTATGAATGTCAACATTTAGAAGTTTCACACCTTTTAAAAAATATTCTGCTTTCCTATTCTTACTACCAGTGTGATTAACCTCACAATTCTCCCAGTGTCCTGGCCAATATTTATCCCTCAATCAACATCACTAAAACAGATTATCTTGCCATTATATCTCTGTTTTTGTGAGGTCTTGCTGTGTGAAAATTGGTTGCTGTGTTTTCCAATATTACAACAGTGAGTACACATCAACAGTGCTTCATTGGCTTTGGGATAACCCAGAGACATGAAAGGCTCAATATAAATGCAAGTACTTGCTGCTTGCTTTCTTTTAACTTCTTCACCTTTTTTAAAAGAATTAATCACCCGACCCTCAACTGCATTTCCTCTGCTCAATGTATGCACCACTCTCTAAGGAAAAGTAAGGCAAAGCCTATGGTTTTTCATGATTTAAAAGCAAAATACTGCAGACCCTGGAAATCTGGGGAAAACAAAAACATAAAATACTGGAAGTAATCGGCAGGTCAGGCAGGTCTGATGAAAGATCGTCGAACTGAATCGTTAACTGATTTTCTCTCCACAGATGCTGCCTGACCTGCTGAGTATTTCCAGCATTTTCTTTCTTTCTTTTGTTTGATTTGAAACCTGTGTTCTCTAGTCCTGTGTTCACAGAATAAGGCAGATAATTTCCTTATGTCTATGCCTATGTTTTTCTTCTTCATTTTATAGCCTCCACAGGCTAGAGGGGCACATCAATTTTTTTGGGGGGGGCGGAGGTGGAGGTGGTTGATCACAGTGAAGGAGGGGGTGAGAGGGAGAGAGAGAATGACCTCTGTGCAGAAACCATACACCAGCTGTCGGGAACAATCTGCCAAAGGCATTGTATGCAGCAGTTAAATCCAGGCAATAATGTTTAGTAAATATGTGAAAATGGTTCCATCTGGCAACCTTGCATATGTTATCAATTGGAACCGGATGAGAAATATCTCAGAAGCAGCTACGGAATGGGAAAAATTACCCTTACCCTGTTCCTTGGACTTCTTACCTATCAGATGGTATTGTAACATTGTTTAATCTTCCATTTGGCTTTCCATTGCTTTCTTGCTGGTTTGCCTCAAGTCTTTGCACTATAGGAATTGAATAACTAACAATACTTTGCAGGAAATTTTCTTCTCTGTAAATACCTACAGAGCAGAAAGGACATTGCAATTCTGACATGTGTCAGCAGATAGCCAATGGGAACAACAATTTCTTTACCCAGATGAAAGTGGAAAGTGACCTTAGGTTGAAATTTCAAGTGAATCCTCGGGACGACCTTCTCAGAATGCCAATTTATAGAATCACACAACACAGAATGAGTCCATTCATCGTGCCTATGTTGGCTGTTTGAAAGAGCTATCCAGTAAGTCCCATTTCCCAGCTCCTTCCCTGTAGCCCTGCACATTTTCCTTCTCATGTATATATCCCTTCTGAAAATTACTACTGAATCTGCTTCCATCACCCTTTCAGGCAGTGCATTCCAGATCACAACAATTTGTTGCATATAAAAATATTCTCCTTATCTCCCTTTTGGTTCTTTTAGTTAGTTGCCCTCCGGTTCCCGGCCTTTCCGCCAGCTATGAATTATTGATGATAAGGGTTTGCAATTCACGATCTCAGTGAGCTGAAACGACTAACAACCGTATAGTTTTTCTTAAACGCGCACATTCAGAGGGTTTCGAGCAGTGGACGCATTAACTTGTGCAGAATTAAGGTAAAGTCTGAGCTGGAAAATAGTGAGTGAGACTGGGCAAATTTCCAAATAAAAACAGAAAATGCTGGAAGTATTCAGCTGGACAGGCAGCATCTGTGGAGAGAAAAACAGAGTTAATGGGCTTAATTTAGTGAATGCGCTGTGGGTTCGGGTGGCGGAACAGGAAGTATGCACTGTTCCCGCTAGTCACGTGGGTGGCCGACTCACTGCAATTACACAGTAGTTTAGTTTAGAGATACAGCACTGAAACAGGCCCTTCGGCCCACCGAGTCTGTGCCGACCATCAACCACCCATTTATACTAATCCTACACTAATCCCATATTCCTACCACATCCCCACCTGTCCCTATATTTCCCTACCAACTACCTATACTAGGGGCAATTTATAATGGCCAATTAACCTATCAACCTGCAAGTCTTTGGCATGTGGGAGGAAAACGGAGCACCCGGAGGAAACCCACGCAGACACAGGGAGAACTTGCAAACTCCACACAGGCAGTACCCAGAATTGAACCCGGGTCGCTGGAGCTGTGAGGCTGCGGTGCTAACCACTGCGCCACTGTGCCGCCCAAGTAGGTGGTCACTTTGCAGAATGGAGGCACAGGACCCGCCAATCACACGGCGGAGGCGGGATGCGAGACGCCAAATACGGCGTCAGATGACTCCGGAGCAGGTGCTGGCGCCATATTTAAAGGCCTGCCAGCCCTGCTTGCATTGCTTCCTTGCACTCATTTGCTGCTAGCTCATCAGAACTGAGACCCGTGTTGGAGAGACTCTGAATACCACCGCCGCCCCCCCCGCCCCGTCCCCCAACCTGAGGCTGACTCAGCAGGATAGCAGAGACAAGACACAAGGTGGCCCCACGGTTTAGCGATGCCTCCCTCCAGATACTCCTCTGGGATTCCCCAGCAATGGCAAGATGAGGTCTTCCCAGCTGACCAAGCAAGCCTGGATGGAGATCACTGAGGAGGTCAGCAGCCATGGGGCCACCCCACCCCCCACCCCACCGGACATGGGTACAGTGCCGCAAGAGGGTCAACAACCTCCTTTGTTCTGCCAAGGTGAGTGTCCACATTTCTCTCTTTCTTAGTGACTGAAAGTGGCTACGCAGGAGGAAGTGGGACATGGGGAGGGAGGCACTACAACTGTGCTGGCAGAGGGGGTTAGACATCACATTATCCCGACAAATGCACGACTGCATCTTGGCCACTGGTCACCTTCTTTCACAACTGACCCTATTAACTCCCCTGAGAGCGGACGGGAGCATGAGCTAAACATGATACCCCAGTAGGGGACGAGCGGCTGACATGAGTAGAACTGTCATGTTGCTTTCGCTGTGAAGTTTGATTATCTTCCCTTTTCCACTTGCAGGACACGAGGGCCCATAACAGGAGGGAGACATCCTGGATCGGCCTCTCTCCACTGAAGAGGTAGAGGTATTAGAATTGGCGGGGACCCAGGGCGGCCGCTCCATATCAGATGGAGAGACTGCAGCCTCTGCACAAGAGAGTGAGGATTGTCTTCCATTGACATACAGTTCACTTCTGGAAACTTACATCACGCATGGTTGGCATGATCAGATTGGCACAGCCTAACCCACACATGTTTGAGTTCTCTCATGCAGTTTGGCATCCGCAAGAGACTCCAGCAGAAGGGGGACAGCCATCAACCTCTGAGGAGAAGGAGGAACACTCAGAGGATGCACCATCACATGGTTCTCCTGCACCTTCCACCAGCACTGATACTTTCACCTCGGTGGGTTTCCACTCAGCTGTAGAATCAGGGTCACGAGCTGGTGAGAGCACCGCGCACACATCCGAGCAGCTGGCTGAGGCTGAGACAGCCGAGGCCACTGACAGTCAGAGGACTGGGAGTGGTCAGGCTGATGCTGAGCCCCAGGCTGATGGCGCGCCTCTGGTGTCGATAGCACAGGGCATGCTGGAGTTGTAAGGAGAGGTAAGGCAACATATGACAGAGATGCCAGCGGCCATGCGCAGCCATGAAAGGATGATGAAGGGAGGAGTCCATCCATGCCATGAGTGCTGTCAGGTCTCAGGCATGTGAGCACATGGCTTCCTGCATCAAAATGTTGGTGACTCTCATGGAGATTCAGATCCCACAAATGTGCGCAAACCATGGCAAACCTTGGCCATGAGCTCAGTGCAGCAGTGGCCATGTGAGAGAAGGACAAGGCACCTGGAGTTTTCTTCAGTTCCTCGTCCTTCTCTGGTGAGCAGGGAGGTTCAAGTGAGCCTTGAAAGGGAGGAGGAGAGGCTGACCTCCACAGCCAGGGACTCCTCTCAGGGCTCTCCAAGTGTGGACACTAGCTCCTCAGCCCTTCTGCCAGCAGCCGCAACACCTGAGGAGAGTCCTAATCCTCAGGCAGCCAGGGCCCTCCAGGCCTCAGGCATCTAGAGGACGGCAGTCAAAGTCATCACAGGCCAAGGGGCAGCCTGAACAGCAGTCTGCCTCCAGCCCAGCTGCTGTCACTGGGTTCATACCTTATAGAAGCACACGTAAATGTATAAAGAAAACCATCGAGACACACTTGGGGGTTCACGGGTGTTTGAAATTTGACGTGCTGCAATATATAAAGTTCTTTTGTTCAAGCAATTAACGCTCATTGTGTAAAAGTGACTATTCTATCAGGCATTAATTGTAAGACGTTGACGTCACTGTTCCACCTTAGTGGAATGCCAGTGTAGGCATAGCCCTTATTTGAACATGATCCCCCACAGGCCATCGCGTGTGGTTCAGCTGGGCGCTAGCCCAGAACCCAAATCGAAAAGATGTGACAGTCTGCATGCAATGACGAGAGTCTTTATTGTTTTTACTCTGAGTGGCCATCATGGTGACCGGAAATGGGTAAGTATGAGATTGTCTCTTCCCTCCTTGGCCCATCGCTCAATGGCACAGTGGTTTGCACCGCAGCCTCATAGCTCCAGCAACACGGGTTCGGTTCTGGGTACTGCCTGTGTGGAGCTCTCCCTGTAACTGTGTGGGTTTCCTCTGGTTGCTCTGGTTTCCTCCCACATGCCAAAGACTTGTGGGTTGATAGGTAAATTGGCCAATGTTAAAAAAAAATTGCCCCTAGTGTAGGTAGGTGGTAGGAGAATTGAGAGAAGGTGGGGATGTGAGAGGGAAAAATGGGATTGGTATAAATGAGTGGTTGATGGTCAGCGTGGACTCGTTGGACCGAAGGGCCTGTTTCAGTGTTGTATCTCTCTATGACTCAATCTACCTGGCCTCCGGTGCAAGGGCTTCAACATCCAGTGCTGCCTGCTGACCTCCCTCTTCCGTGTCCTCCTATTTGGTGGATGTCGCTGAGACATCTCATCGTCATGTAAGGCCACTCTCCTCTGCAGTGCCAGACTGTGCAGAACACTGCAGACCACAACAATATGTGATGCCCTTGCTGGAGCATACTGCAGGGCTCCACCAGATCAATACAGGCACTGGAATCACATCTTCAGCAGCCTGTTCAGTGGTGGCTCGGGTGGAGCTGTGGAAAGTGTTGTACCTCACCTCCACCACATTGCGAGGGTTCCTCACAGGTGTGAGTAGCTATGTCTTCAAAGTGTAGCCTCTCTCCATGAGAATCCATCCCTGAAGGCGATCGGGGGGCCTGAAAAGCTGTGGCGCCTGGGACTGTCGAAGTATGTAGGTGTTGTGGCTGCTTCCCGGGAAGCACACACCTGCAGGAAATGCTTTCAGTGGTTGCAGACCAGTTGAGCGTTGATTGAGTGGAAGCCCTTCCTGTTGATGAAGGTGGCTCGCTGTACCATAGAAGCCTTGATGGCCACATATGTGCAATCTATCACACCTTGCACCTGGGGGAATCCAGTGATGGTCCCGAATCTGATGACCCTCTCAGCCTGACTGTCAGAGTCAGTCCCATGGCGTACATAGTCGGCAACCCTCTTGAACAGGGCATTGTTCACCTCCTTGATGCAGCGGTGGGCTGCAGCTGGGAGACCCCACACATGTCCCCTGTGGATCCTTGGAATGATCCTGACATATGAAACTTTAGTGCCACTGTGATCATCAGGGTCACTGGCATAGGGTGACCACTGAGTCCCATACGTTGCGACTTGTACTACAGTAGGTCACATAAGTCGGTGACGGCCTCCCAGGAGAGACATAATCTTCGCTGACAATGCCACTCTGACATTTGGAGGTAGCTGATTCAAGTCTGGTACATTCTTTGGCACAGGTGGGCCCTCCTTGGCATAGCTGGCTGCTGTTGCTCTCATCCTGGAGCTTCACAGACAGGTGCAACTGCCTCCCGGCCCTCTCTCTATCGGAAGCACCGCATTACTCCATGGGGGCCCATAAAGACGAGGTATATGAGACCCATGCCAGGTGACCAGTGGGCTTACAGATTGCTAGTGATGCAGAGACAACCTTGCCTTGGCAGTTGAGCTTTTGCTGCTTTAGCCGGCAGAATCCCTGATGGCCCTCAGTGCCCACCCTGGCTGATAGCAGACCCTCTCATTCAGCAGTATGGGCAATCCAACATCTCACCCAATAGTTTGATCACCCAATACAGCTCCCCCACTCCGCCCCACTCCTCCCCACCCCTGTAGATCACCTGAGACCCTGCTCAGTCAGCATTCGCATCCGAGACCCTGAACACCCCTTGCAGAGCGACCGAGAGAGTGACCCCCTCATAGAGACCCTGAAACCTTGATCCCCCCTTTGCAGAACTCCTGACACAAAGCACCCCCTCACAGAGCCCCCGAGAACCTGACCTGCCCTCCCACCCCTTTGCGGAGCGCACAACACTGCAGGTCAACAATGGCCTCCACACCCCCCTCTTCCCCTATGCAGTGCTGGTCATGGCTGCCTACCCGTTTTGGCACTGAAGCCGCGCCTCAGTGCCGCCAGCTTTTAACGTCGGGAATCCAAAGGCACGTGAGGGCTGCCCGCTGTTCACTTAATCCCAAACCCCCCATTAAATCATGATGAATTAGATGCAAATGTGCTAAACATAAGTGCTCAGCAATTTAAAATACATTGCCATCGGGGAGGCGGAAATGGTTGGTGCTTTCCTGGCGCTGACTAAATCCGGAACCAACGCCGGATTTCTGGGCAGATGCTTCCAACACGATTCTCTGTCCTTCCACGCCACCATTCCTGCTCCAAGCGGCCACAGGAAATTCATCCACTAGTTGGTGTTGGATGGAGATTGGTTGGGCCTTCATTCAAGGAAGAAGTGGCAAGCCTACAGACCATCCTGGTGGGGGATGGTGGGGTAGAGAGACTGGATGTCTATGGTGAAAAGGAGACGGTTGGGGCAGGAGATGGTGGAGACAGATTCAATAGTAGCATTCAAAAGGGAATTGGATAAGTACCTGAAGAGAAAACATTTGCAGGGCTATGGGGAAAGGGGGAGTGAGACGAGCTAAATTGCATTTGCAGAGAGCTGGCATGGGCTTGATGGGCCAAGTGGCCTCCTTCTGTGCTGTAACCATACTATGATTCTATGTTTGGGCCATTAAACTCTTAAAGTGGTGGACAAGTTTCCAAATAATTTATATAAAATGGTGCACCCAGTGGATGATCCCCTCACAGCACAAACGTAAGCCTTGTAGATCCCCCACTTCAGTTCACTCCACCAATGACAGCCTCGGCTTCAGCTGCTGAGGCCTAAAGCTCTGCAATTCCCTCCCTAAACTTCTCCACCTCTCTATCCTCCTTAAAACTTAGCTTTTTGATGAAGCTATCGGTCACTTGTCCTAATGTCTCCTTCTTTGGCTCGCTGTCAATTTTTGTCTGATTACGCTCCTGTGAAGTTCCTTGGGATGAAAACAAGAAATGCTGGAGCCACTCAGCAGGTCTGGCAGCATCTGTGGAAAGAGAAGCAGAGTTAACATTTCGGGTCAGTGACCCTTCCTCGGAACCTTGGGATGTTTTGCTATGTTCATGGTGCTACTGAAATGCAAGTTATTTTGTTGTTGATTGTGGAAGATTTAAATAGCAATAATGTGAGCCCTAATATAACTAGGTTTCAAACAGTTTCAGATAGATCTTTGAGATATATCTATATGGAACATCACATGAAACCAAAGCAACCAACTTGGCATTCATTTGAATAATGAAGACCTCACCAAGTAGGTTATCAAACTTTGAAGAAAGTAGATTAATTACGATAAATTAATTGAAGATCAGTTAACTTGTATCTAAATTTCACTAGAACATTGTATATTCTTTCTGTCTGTTCAGAGTATGTTTCAAGGAGATATACTGCAATCTCTGTGCAAACAATGAAAATTATGAACAAATATACTTTACATCATCAAATATGCTGCATTCTTCCATCATGTCAAATAGAGAGAAATGTGTTATGAATTCATATATTTGTTCGACTTGAAATTTTCACTGAATTACGATTATATCTGCTTTCATTTGATAACTGAATTTTTGGCCTGGATTTTAATTCCTGCTCCTTCTGGTCTCACAAGGAAAGTTGTTTTCTCAAAAGAAACTTATCTGTCCCCAATCCTCTTGCCCAGCACAAGTGTTTAAAATGACAGTTTGGGAATGTAAGAATAAAATGAATTGTGTTTAGAAAAAAAATCACCAGCAACAATGAGTAAAATTGATTTTAAAAAAATCTCCAACGACAAACACTGAGGGCTGAAGTTTCACCACAGAGTTGGGAAACAGGAACCAGGTCTGTTTTTGGGTCAGAAACCTGCCTCCTGTGGGAAACTAATTTAAGCTCAGATCTTCACCAGTGTGAGCCCTTAATTGATATGGAGATGGGTTTCCTGCCCACTTAGGCTGGGGCGGGGTGGGGGTGGGGGGGGGGGGAGTGGTAGAGGGTGGTGGTGGAGGGTGGCAAGGAACAGAGGCGGGTCAGATGAAGCATGGGACTCACTTAGACCTCCCACAGCATCCATCACTGAGGCTGCTGGTTGTCCTGAGGGAGCGTTCTGCAGTTTGTGCCAAACTCACTTCACCAGAGGGCAGCGAGTTGTCACAGGGAAGTTGGAGGCTTGGCACCCGAGGCAGAGCAGCCCCTCGCTTCATCAATACAAACCTGGATCTAATGCTGGAGGCTGTGAGGGAGAGGCAGGAGGTCTTCTTCCTGGAGGGTGGGAGGAGGAGGCCTCATTGTGCAGAAGTGGTGTCTCTCTGTTCAGCATCATCTCCCTCCACCTGCAATTTCTCCTCTTCTCTTACCTCCTGCTTCTGCTCCTCCCTCTATGAGTTGCCTCCTTCCAGGGTCTCACCATCTTCAAGGTCCACACCTCTCTGGAGGGCCATGTTATGGAGAGCACCACAATAACCAAAACCCTTGCAGGAGAGTATTGGAGGGTGCCACACAACTGATCCAGGCACCAGAATTGCAACTTTAGAAGCCTGATGGTCTGCTCAATGGTTGTCCTGCTGAGGAGGTGGCATTGGTTATATTGCCTCTGTGCCTCTGTCTGGGACGCCCATGGAGGGGTTAGTAGCCATCTTATCAAGGCATTTCCATAGTCCCTGATGATCCATCCATGAACTTTGAGGGTTGGAGTGAAGATCTGAGGCAGCCTGGACTGGCGGATGATGAAGGAATCATGGCAGCTGCCTGGAAAGCAAGTGAACACATGGAGCAAGCTCTTGTTGTGGTCGCAGACCAGTTGGATGTTGAGGGAGTGGAAGCCCTTGATGGAGCTCACTCGCTGGTCACTGGGTACCTTGATGGCTACATGGGTGCAATCGATGATGTCCAGCACCTGGGGGAATCCAGCGATAGAGGCAAAACCCAATGCCCTTTATCCCTGCGAGACTGTGTCTGTTGTTAAATGAATGTGCTCTCCAGCTCTGGCAAAGCGGGCATCAATGACCAGCGAGATACAATGGTTTGCTGCCATTTTTGGAATGCCAGTAAGTTCCTCAGCTGGTCCTTGGAAGGAGCCAGAAGTGAAGAAGTTCACGCTGACCTTTCACAGTGACTTTGACAGCCACTGGCAGGGCATGACAACCAGTGCTGCGAGGTTTTAGGTGATCAGGGCACAGATGCCCGTAACCATCTGCCTAGAGAGTCTCCTACAGCACTGGTTTGCGGTCATCTCCAGATAGCTTCGTCTTCGGTGATTGATCCTGTGTTGAGGGTTTGGCCTTCTTTGCCTTCCTGACCTTCTTGCCTCTTCTGTGTCCTCCTGCTGCTTGAGGTCCTATCTTTCCTACAGAGTGTGTTGCTCTTTATCAACACTAGGCCCAAAATCTGACAGTCATGACCCCGTTGCCAGCTGGAGCCTTCCTTCTGGGCAAGGTGGCTGCCCAACTGTCCTTGGCAGCCTTGCCTTCTGTTCTTTTGCAACCCCATTCAAAGCCCACTCTCCCTGAAACCTGATCTGTGCCAAGGGCTCCTCTGACTAAGAGCTGAGTCCCCCTTTGCCCTCTGTCCCTGTATGGGGCTGGGGTGATACCCTGGGGGACCCATGAATGGTTCCCCACTCTGTACCTGCCTCCCTTCAGCTGATCTGACTTAGAAGGTGCATGTTACCCATGTGCCTCTTTCAAAATCAGAACAGCAACCCTTAAAAGATCTTAACAAGCTTTTAAGCTATCTTAATTGGCCTAAATTGGAGGAAAAGCAGGATTCCTGTCTCTCCTCCACCACCTCCTGCCCCCACGCCCTGCACTGGTGATTATTGCCAGCGTCAGGACAGGTGCCTTGAAATCGACATGCCGTCCAGTGTCGGTATTTGCGGGGCACCCCTGCCTCCATTCCCGAGTTCGGGGGGACCTGAGAGTTCAGCCCTTAATTTCATGTCCATATATGACGCTTATCTCTGTATGCAGAAAAAAATGGGTATTTGCTAGTCTTGGAAATTCATACATTCATTCATTTGTCAGTGTGAGTACAACATTACTAATTTACAAGCCTTCCATGGCCTGGCTGCAAATGTAATTTGCAAACATTTCATACCGACATTCATAAGCACATCAGATGTGGGCACTGCTACCATTCTGCTACTGAATACAACATATTCGGTTTAAGACCAGTTCGTTACTTCATTACTTGCTTGGGAATTCTGAAAAACTACAGGTATTTGCATTGATATCGTGCCATTAATTTTACCTAATTTCTGTTTCACAAAATCAGTGGTGAGAAAATGGCTACCAGTGATCTGATTAGGTGATGGACATTAACATTTGAAAAGAAAATCTGTTTTCTTCCATAGAGAGATATACACTAGAATTCTCTGGGAATGACGGAGAGGCATTGATTAGTGTTTTTAGGAGCTGCACCTGAGAATTACCATATGTTATCATAATATTCAAATGGGAATCGGGCAACATATCAGTTAACCTAACATCTGTCCTGAGGAAGATGTTTCAGAACATCAGATGAGCATTGATAGGAAAGCGAGCAGAGGCTATAAGGACAAGTTGACATGCATTTGAAAGCAACAAATCATACCTCCCTAATCTGGTGGAATATGGAAGTAATTAAACTTGCAGATAAGATATTTTATTGGACAAAAATGTATTGAACTTTGAGAAGCTATTTGGTATGGTAAAATTACCTGTAAGAGGCTTTTAAAGAAAATTAGGGTTCATGAATTAATTGCAAATTAACCACTTGGGTTGAAATCTAGCTTGTTAAGAAAAAATAAGTGGTAATAAATTGATAAGAATAGAGGTGTTCTCCCAATGTCCCAGCTACCATTCATCTCTCAACTACCTCCACTAAAAAACACAAACAGCTGTTTGTGGGACCTTGCTTTGGTCAGGCCAGCTGCCGTGCTTTCCTCCCTAGCAACAGCGACAACACTTCAAAAATTACTTAATTGCTTGAGAAGTGCTTTGGGACATCCTGAGCACATGAAAAGTGCTATTTAACTGCAAATTATTTTGTTCTTTTGGAAATTCTTAATGCGTGGCTTGTCACTTCCCTCTGGAGATTAAATAAATTAGTTGGAATCATGATGGTGCAAATTTTACATGGGAGACATTTTTCATCTCTCTGCAGCCCTGTTTTTCAATGTAAATGGGGCAGTCGTGAGGCGAAAATTGCAAAAATAAATCTGCCTTCCTGGCAGATTTTAGTGTTAACTGCCTTCCTGCCACTGGTCTCCTGCCCAAGGTCCGTCCAATACAATTATTGAGCAAGCTTTCATGTAGGACTTCAGTGCCCCAGCTGGAAATGAGTTCATTGCTCAATGTGAATCTAAGTCCTATAATGTTAAGACCCCGAATTTGGTCCCAATCAGCGAATGCGAAAAATGCCCACTTCCAGTCTAATTAATGGAGGACTCGCCTGCAATTAGTGTAATTATTTGGGAGACATCTTGCTTGAAAAACATTTTGTTATGGCCAGATGAGAAATGTGTCGGGGGTCTGTTACTATCGTCACTTGGTCTTGGTGTAACAGAGTTTAATTTTGAACACACTGTGTTTTGAGCTCCCATTTTTGTAAATCCTTGTTCACAGTTTTACAATTATAAGACAAAGAAACCAATTCACACAGGCTTTCTCGGGTTCAAAGAAGAAAGATGAAATTTTAGTAAAACGCCCACACTAGCATGCACAAGCGATATACACATGCAAATAGGAACAGAAAAGAGACAAAGAAAAGATAAGGTGGAACAGATTCAGGCAATATCTTGTTACGTTGCTTCGAGCCCATGGTTTAGTCCTTTTGTAAGTAGTCTTGCTTTTTGTTGGGACCCAGTAGTCTTCTTAAAACCTTGTTCATGTAGGAAACTTTTCTCTCTTTGAGTTTCATGTGTTTTCACAAGATTCAGTTCTGTGGGAAGGAGATGGAAGCAGGCAGGAGAGAGGTCTTCTTGCTTCAGTTTCAGGAGAGATCTTTACTCCATGAGCACACAGCTTTGACTCTGAGTTCAAAATCCTTTGTTGGAAGTTCAAATTCTCTGCAACAGCCAGTTAGTCATGTGACTCAAACTGGTCTGACCACTTCTTCTGTGTATTGGGGAAGCCATGACTGGGTCCCCATTGTTCCAACACTGCTAGTACTACGCAAATGTCCTTCCAGTCAGGGCTTGCAATTTTAAGTTTCAGTGTTCATGTGGTGAACTAATGTGTGCCTCATCTGTGATAGGTGGGGGGCTTGCCTGACAGTTTGTAGTTTTTTTTGTAATTTGTACTTCCTGCAATATCTTCAGGAAGCTAAAGGAGGTACTAGCTACTGCAGAAGTTGGGAATAATTTTGGCTGGTGGAAGCAACAGCAGCAACAAGTGGGAGCATCTCATGTAACTGTAGGGAGTTGACAGAGGAGGGGAGCAGTTTGCAGATGTCCATACCTTGCCCAGATGGTCCATTGGCCCAGAGTCACCTGCCTCCAGTTTTTTGAGGACCAGTATGAAAGGAGACTGCACAACCCCAAGGAGGCTGTTACAGATTTGTGTCATCTCCCTCAACAAGATCTAGAACCTACTGCCACAGCTGACAGTGTATTACCTGTTGCAGTCAAAATATCAATAGCCTGCAATCTTTTTTTTCCTCTGACTCCTTCCAGGCAGCAACATAGCTTATACACAGCTGCTGTGTGATCATCACCAGTGCATCATACAGGTTGTATCCTTCTGTCATAGAGTCATTACAGCACAGAAGGGGGCCATTTGGTCCATCAAGTCTAGGTCAACTCTCTGTAGAGCACTCCAGTCAGTCCCATTCCCCCGCTCTATAGCCCTGCAAGTTTATTTACCTCAAGTGCCCATCCAGTTTTCTTTTGAAATCATTGATCATCTCAGCTTCCACCACCCTCATAGGCAATGAGTTCCAGATCTTTACCGCTCGCTGTGTAAAAAAAAGTTCTTCGTCACATCCCAGCTCATCTCTTGCCCAAAACTTTAAATCTTTGTCCCCTAGTTCTTGTACGATCAGCTAATGTGAATAGCTTTTCTTTGTCTACCTTATCTAAACCTATCATAATCTTGCACACCTCTATCAGATCTCCCCTCAATCTCCTTTGCTCCAAGTAAAACAACCCCAGCTTCTCCAACCTAACCTTCTAGATAAAATCACTCATCCCTGAAACCATTCTGGTAAATCTCCTCTGCACTCTCTCAAGGACCCTCATATCCTTCTTAAAGTGAGGTGACCAGAACCAGACACAATACTCTAGTTGTAGCCTAACAAGAGCTTTAGAAAGGTTCAGCATTATGTTCCTGCTTTTGTACTCACTATCTTTATTTATGAAGCCCAAGATCCCATTTGCTTCGCTAAACACTCTGTCAATATGTCCTACCACCGTCAAGGAACAATGCACATGCACCCCCCAGGTCCCTCTGTTCCTGCACACACTTTAGAACTGTGCCATGAAGTCTATATTGCCTCACCCTATCCTTTCTTCCAAATGCATCAGCTCGCACATATCAATATTAAATTCCATCTGCCATCTGTCTGCTCATTCTGCTAGCCTTTCAATGTCCTGTTGCAGTTGATTGCTATCATTCTCACTGTTTGCTACACCTGTCCTGGGCGCTATTATGATGCTTTCATGCTCCACCGGTCCTCTACCATCCACATTCTTTGAGCCGACACAGCAAATCAGTAGCTGTCTGTTTAAGTTAAAGTCTTCACATCAGTCCTATGACACTTCTCCACAACCCATGCTCAGTGATACAACCAGAAGTGTGGTCCACTAGAGCCATCATCAAGCAGACTATTGGATCACTTGATCTACGCTTCTGTTGCTTAGATAGATCGAGTGCGTTTCTGTAATATTGTGAAATACAGCCCACAGAGAGTGTCCAGGATCACAATTGCTGCAGTCTTCAAAAACATGCTCTAACAGGAACAACACATGGACACACCATTCGATGGAAACTTTAAACCACATGACGAAGAAGATCCCAATGACAGCAAGTGGGAGGGCACCAGCGCAAGCCTGCAACCAGTGCTGTTCTGCAGTTGCTAATTGGCCAATACTTCAGATGAATTTTCCCTGATTTCCTTCCCCCGTTTCTTCCAAGCATTAATAGTCCTGAGTGACATCTCTCCCAGTTCTTCAACTATCCAATAAAACACTTCAAACCAAAGACCAATGTTGACACCTGGCATTTGCACTGTTCTGCATTTTCCCTTTGCCTGTAAAATCCATGGCAGTGCCCTCCATTGGAGTAAAGATATGGATTATAACTGTACTTTCCCCGTTATGGTTCACTTCCTTCTGTTGTTCACCAACTTGTCCTGTAAAAAGAGTGGGCGTGCTTTAGTGTGTGGCCCATGCAATGATTGTGTGGATTTGCAAGGCATCTTCATATAGTGTGCATCCTGAGAGGGAGAAGCAACAAGTTGTGAGCAAGATGTGAAAGTGTTTGTCTGCCAGAATATGCACGCATTGTGAAGTGTCAAGACAGTTAACAAAGCAGTAAAATGCATTCCACCTCTAACAAAATAAAAGCAAAATGTTGTTTGCTCCAGTTCTGAAAGCAGTAACAGGGTGGGGAACGTGTGTGATTGTGAACAGGAGGAGGTGTGGCGAGCTGTCATGTTATGATTGGAGAAAAAGAAAGTGAAGCAGGAATGTGCAGGTTGGGAGTGCTGGGGAAAAAGTATGGTGTTCATAAATGAAAGAAAATGAGGATACATTTCTCACCTTAACTGTCGTGGTACGATTAAAGCATTCATGTGTTCACGATGCCTTCACCAACCTTGCCACGACCAGAGTCTTTACCTGACCAATGCTCATCTTCTTTCCTATCTTCAACCTAATTGTTGTAGACCATGTTGTGCGTAAGGTTAGTGGTGGGATTCAACAGGAGGGCCCGTCGCCATGATAACAGGGGTCGGCAATGTGTTTGTACACGGACATCGGTGTCCGTGGTTAAAGATTTTGGAGTCCGTGACTGGTAATTTCAGGGATGAGAAATTTCCTGTTGACACCTTCTTTCAAACAGTTTTTTTAAAAAATTGCAACCGTGAGTTTCACAGCTGACAGGTGCTCAGAGTGGGAACAGCAGCTTCCCATTCAGACAAGTTCAGGCTCTTCCACCGGCTTCTGTTTCTCTTTAAAAGCCCGCAAGAAAACCCCAAGCTTGTCCGAATTGGAATCCACTGTTCCCGATTTGAGCACCTGTCAGCTGTGATTCTTTTTTAAAAACGGAACAACCACAACGATGAAAGATCCAGCTCTCTGCAACTATCAGAGAGAGAGGTACAGAAAGAGAGGGAGGGAGAGGGACAGAGAGGGAGGGAGGAAGGGAGGGAGAGAGATGGAGGGAGGGAGAGGGGGAGGGGGAGAGAATAGGGACAGAGAGAGGAGAAAGAGAGAGGGGTGAGAGAGAGTGGGGGCAAGAGAGAGGGGAGTGAGAGGGGCGAGAGGGGCGAGAGAGGGGAGGGAGAGAGTGGAGAGAGGGAGAGAGAGTCGAGAAAGGGGGAGAGAGAGGGAGCAGAGAGCGAGAGAAAGGGAGAGATGAAAAAGAGAGGGGGATACAGAGAGGAAGGGGGAGAGAGCAACAGAGAGACAGACAGACAGACAGACAAAGAGAGAGAGAGAGAGAGAGAAGTGGGAGAGAGAGTGTTCAGGATCACTCCTGACAATGGACATCTATTTGGAATACACTGCATCACTAGAACAAGTGTGCAGGCAAACATTGACTACTTGTGCTAGCAAAAAGTTGCCAGGTGTCTCACTAAATCAGTGTCCAACATAGTGACCAGAAAGTAAGTCAATAAATTAGTCTTCTCATTTAAAGCTTCTTCACAAAAATGCTCCTTTGTTGCTGTTTTGATTAATAGTAAGATAAATTTTTAATGCCTTTATCTTTCTGAAATAGTCTCACTGGCCCCCTATGTAAGACAAAAATTGTAATGTGGCCCCTCCACACGAAAATGTTGGGCACCCCTGCTTCAAGCCTTGTGTTTTAAAATAACCTAGCAGCAAAAGTAAATTGCAAAAGTAATTTGCATTGGCATTGCATACTATTTTGCTTGCTAGCTAGCTAATATAATTTAGCTGCTCTCCATTTATATTTGTATGCTTAGCTACTTTATAGGGAGAAATGTGTTTTAAATTGGACTGTGTTTCAAGGGCATTAGATTGGATATATGCTTTATATACAGATTAATTGCCCCCATGTCTGTGGCTGAGTCAATAATTTTGTCAAATGTCCATGGTACAACATGTTGCTGCCTATTCCTGCATGATAATGTGCTGGCACTGTACAGTTGTGTCTCATCTGTGTAGACCAATTTGAATCTGACAAAACAAAAATGGTTGCAACATAATTATTTTTATTGTGTTCAAACAGACACACACAATGTTTTTAAGCAGCAAGCAAATACAGAAATAAATGCAATTCCTCCACTTTTCCCCTGGCTAGAAACATTACCTTCCTTGATCTGTAGCAAAGTGCTGTCCAGCTCACTGCTCACTGGAAAATGCAGTTAGGCCATGAGAGGGAAGATGGAGAACGAGGACATGGAAGTGGGGACTCTGCTCAAAGCATTTCTAATTGTCACCTGTTCTGATGAAAGGTTACAGACCTGAAACGCTAAGGTTTCTCTCTCCACAGGTGCTGCCTGACCTGCTGAGTGTTTCCAGCACTTTCTGTTTTTATTCAACTTGTCACCTGTTGCCTCCCTTCAGAGCCCCACATGCTGCACGGTGTCCCAATGGCCAAGTCTGCAGATGCAGGTGGAACAGTCTTCTGCGGTGCCCTCACGGGCTGGTCAGAGGATGTCAACCAAGAGCACCTCAGCAATCAGAGCAAGGATTTGAGAAGCCTTTCTTGACCTCTGCTGAAGCCACAGGGGTTGGGCCACATAGGAGTAACAGCTCATTTTTGCCTGCTGCCTGGCAAGTGGCCTTCTCACTTGTGTTGAATCGCAAGATGGGACTTAAACCCAGCAATGGGTGTCCAGGGAAGAGACAGAGAGGGGGGCAGATAGAGAGAAAGGGGGACAGAGAGAGAGAGAAAGGGGAGAGCGGGGGGACAAAGAGACAGTGGGGACAGAGAGAGTGAGGTACACTAAGTGGGGAATACTGAGCGGGGAGCACTGGAGACTCGGGGGTGGAGAGAGAGAGGGGGAGAGATACAGAGAGAGGGGGTGGAGAGGGACGGAGAGAGGTGGGCTGGAGAGGGACAGAGAGTGGGGGAGCAGAAGACAGAGAGAGTGGGAGAGGGAGACATAGAGGTGGGAAAGTGAGACAGACAGACAGACAGAGAGGGTGAAGATGGTCAAAGAGTTGTTTATTTATGGCACAGAAGGAGGCCATTCTGTCCATCGAGCCCATGCCGGCTCTCCATGGAGCTATGCAGTCAATCCCACTCCCTGGCTCGATCCCCATAGCCCTGCAAGTCTGTTTCTCTCAGGTGACCACTTCCACCACCTTTGTGGGCAGCGAGTTCCAGGTCATTACCACCCGCTGTATAAAAAAATGCTTCCTCATATTCCCCCTGCACCTTTTGCACAAAACTTTCAATCTGTGTCCCCTAGTCCTAGAGGGGAGGGGGAGAAAGAAGCGAGAACGAGACAAACACATAAAGCACGGGGAGAGTGGGGAGAGAGATCAAGGTATTGCTTGAAAGATGGAAATCTATCCAGAACACTCTGCATCGCTACATTAAGTCTGCGGGCAGAGATTAACAACTTATGCAAGCAAAAAACAATGCCAGGTATGTCACTAAATCAGTTTTCAAATAGTGACAAAAAAAGTCAATAAATTAGTCTTCTCATTTAAAGCTTCTTCACAAAAATGCACATTTGTTGTTGTTCTTATCAGTAAGATAAATTTTTTATGCCTTTATCTTTCGAAATTTGCTCACCGGCCCTCTGGGCCGAGCAAAAATTGTAATACGGCCCTCCGCCCAAAAAGGTTCAACAGCCCTGGGCTAGAGGTTATAAAAATAATAAAAGGACAAAACTAAAGGCTCTGTATATGAATGCACATAGCATTCGAAACAAAACAGATGAACTGATAATGCAAATAGAAATAAGTAAGTACAATCTAATAGCCATTCCAGAGACATGGCTGCAGGATGACATAGATTGGGACCTGAATATTGCAGGGTACATGACATTTAGGAAGGATAGGAAGCTAGGAAAAGGTAGAAGAGTGGCTGTGTTAGTTAATGATGGTATTAGCACAATAGAGAGGGATGACCTAAGTTCAGGAAACCAGGATAGAAGTGATTTGGGTAGAGATGAGAAATGATAAAAGCAAGAAGTCACTTGTGGGAGTGGTGTACAGGCCCCCTAACAGTAACCACATGGTAGGACAGGGTATAAAGGAAGAAATAATGGGAGTTTGTCAGAAAGAGACAGTGATAATCATGGGGGATTTTAATTTACATATAGACTGGAAAAATCAGATGGGCAAAGGTAGCCTAAATGAGGAGTTCATAGAATGTTTTCGGGATAATTTCTTAGAACAGCAAGTTCTGGAGCCAACCAGAGAGCAGGCTGTACTAGACCTGGTATTGTGCAACAAGATAGGATTAATTGATCACCTCATAGTGAAGGTGTACCAAGGCAGCAGCGATCATAATATTATTGAATTTTACATACAGTTTGAAGGAGAGAAGAGTGAGTCTAAGACTAGTATTTTAAACTTAAATAAGGGCAATTATGAGGGCATGAAAGCAGAGCTAGCTAAAGTGAACTGGCAAATTAGGTTAAAGGATACATCAATAGAGATGCAGTGGCAGACATTTAAGGGGATATTTCAGAATACACAGAATAGATACATTCCAACGAGAAAGAAGAAATCCAAGGGGACGATCCACCATCTGTGGTTAATTAAAAAAGTTAACGGCAGTATCAAACTTAAAGAAAAAGCCTATAATTGCGCAACGATAGGAGGCAGGTCAGAAGACTGGACAGAATATAAAAAACAGCAAAGAATGACTAAATGATTAATAAGGAGGGAAAAATTAAAGTATGAGAGAAAGCTAGCTAGAAATACAAAAACAGATAGCAAGAGTTTCAATGGATATTTAAAAAGAAAAGAATTAACAAAGCGAGCGTTGGTCCTATAGACAGTGAGTCTGGGGAATTAATAAGGGAAAATAAGGAGATGGCAGATGAATTTTGTATTGGTCTTCACTATAGAGGATACAAGTAATATCCCAGAAAAAGCTGTAAATCAGGAAATAGAAGAAAATTACAATTACCAGGGAAGTGATACTGAGCAAATTGTTGGAGCAGAGGGCTGACAAGTGCCCGGGTCCTGATGGACTTCAGCATAGGGTCTTAAAAGAAGTGGCTAGGGAGATAGTTGATACGTTAGTTTTTAATTTTCCAAAATTACCTCGATTTGGTTAGGTTCCATTAGATTGGAAAATAGCAAATGTAACTCCTTTATTCAAAAAGGGAGGGAGACAGAAAGCAGGAAACTACAGGCCAGTAGCTTAACATCTGTCATAGGGAAAATTAAGGAAATAATGATAGGAAAAAAGGAAGAACGTTATAGCAGGAAAATTCAAGCTAATCAGCCAGAGTCAGCATGGTTTTGTGAAAGAGAAATCATGGTTAACCAATTTATTGGAATTCTTTGAAGAAGTAACATGTGCTGTGGTAAAGTGGAAGTACTGTACTTAGATTTCCAGAAGTCATTTGATAAGGTGCCACATTCAAGGTTATTGCAGGGAAAAAATGCTCATGGTGTAGGGGCTAACATATTGGCATGGATAGAAGATTGGCTAGCTAACAGGAAACAGAGAGTAGGCATAAATGGGTAATTTTCCGGTTGACAAGGTGTAACAAATGGTGTGCAACAGAGATCACTGCTGGGGCCTCAACTTTTTACAATTTATACCAATGACTTGGACGAAGGAACCGAAGGCATGGTTGCTAAATTTGCTGATGACACAAAGAGAGGTAGGAAAGTAAGTTGTGAAGAGGATATAAGGAGACTACAAAGGGATATAGATAGGTTAAATGAGTGAGCAAACATCTGGCAATAATGTGGGAAAATGTGAAATTGTCCAATTTGGCAGGAATAATAAAAAAAAGCATATTATCTAAATGGTGAGAAAATGCAGAGCTCTGAAATGCAGAGGGATCTGGGTGCCCTCGTGCATGAATCGCAAAAGGTTAGTATGCAGGTACAGCACATAATTAGGAAAGCTAATAGAATGCTATTGTTTATCGCGAGGGGAATTGAATACAAAAGTAAGGCGATTATGCTACAGTTATACAGGGCATTGGTGAGACCACATCTGGAGTACTGTGTACAGTATTGGTCTCCTTATTTAAGGAAGGATGTAAATGCGTTGGAAGCAGTACAGAGAACGTTTACTTGACTAATACCTGGAATAGGCGGGTTGTCTTATAAGGAAAGGTTGGACAGCCTACGATTGTATCTGCTGGAGTTTAGAAGAGTAAGAGGCGACTGAAACATAAGATTCTGAGTGTGTTTTAACAGGAGGATGTTTCCTCTTGTGGGAGAATCTAAAACTAGGGGTCACTGTTTAAAAGGAAGGGGTCATCCATTTAAGACAGAGATGAAGAGAAATTTTTTCTCTCAGAGGGTCGTGAGTCTTTGGAACTCACTTTCTGAAAAGGCAGTGGAAGTAGAGTCTTTTAATATTTTTAAGGCAGAGGTAGATAGATTCTTGATAAGAGAGGGGGTGAAAGGTTATCAGGGGTAGGCAGGAATGTAGAATTGATGTTACAATCAGATCAACCATGATCGTGTTGAATGGTGAAGCAGGCTTGAGGGCCTACTCCTGCTCCTAATTCATATGCTTGTAAGAGACACTGCTCTATGTGCCTTGCTTCTCCTGCAGCTCCAATCCTTGCTGCTGTGCTAAGTTGTACAGAGCACAGCACACCACAATTATTCTCGAGGCCCTGGCTGGGGCATATTGAAGGCAGCCTCCAGATCTGTAGACACCCAAAGGGCTTCTTCAGTTTCCCAATTGCCTGCTCAATGACAATTCTTGTCGTCACATGGCTTCGATTGTACTGCTCTTGGGCCACATTGTTTGGCCTCCTCATGGATGTCATCAGCCACTTTGGTTAAGTGGACAGCCTATATTTCCAAGCAACTAACTAGTAAGTCTGTTCTGAGGTGTGATAGGCTCAGGGAATGTGGACTGGCGCAGGACAAATGCATCGTGGCAGTTCCGTGGAAATCTTGCACACACCTGTATAATGATCTTTTTGTAGTTCCACGCAAGCTGTACATTGATGGAATGGAAGCACTTACAGTTCACAACCACTTCTGGGTGATCTGGTGGGGGGGCACCTTAATTGCTACATGCATGCAGTCGGTAGTGCCCTGCACCTGTGGGAAACCAGCCAGAGCTGCAAACCTGAGTGCCTACTCATTCAGACTGGCATCATGGTGTCAAAGCTACATAATTGCTTACCCTGGCAAACATGGCAACGGTCACCTGCATGGTGCATTTGTGTGAGGGCAACTGTGAAATCCTGCAAATATCTCTTGCAGATCTCTGGAAGAGCCTGAGGCAATGAAGTTGAGGACAGTGGTCACTTTGGCAGCCAAAGGTAAGGTGCGGCCACCAGGTCCACTAGACAGCATGTCTTCTTCCAGCAGGCTGCAAATATCTGTGACAACCTGTTGCAGTACCTTGAGCCTCCTGAGGTACTGGTGTTTTGACTTGTACAAGAAGCTAATCCTCTGCCTATATACCCTGTGTTGTGGGTATCGTCTCCTGCAAGCTGCACCTTTGTGCTTATCCCTTCTCTTCAGTGGAGCAGCAACTCTGTCAGTAGAAGGCTGTTGTTGCTCCTGCAGGTGGTGCCCCTGCTGTTTGGCTTCCCTGCTGCAGGTGCTGTAGCTGCTGCTCATCTTGGTCCTCATGTGAGGTCCAGGGTTATGCAGCGTAAGTCGTACCCATGCTGATCTGACATATGATGGATGGAAAATGAAGATCAGATGCACAAGCCCCCAATGTAGTGAAAGTCATCTCCAATTTAGAAGGACTAACCTCCAAAGTGGCGAAAGCAAACTCTAAAAGTCTTTCACTTCAGCAAGGAAACAGGTGCGAGGTCTCAGTACTTAAAGGATTTTTTTTTTTGGCTGCCATTTATTCAGCCCCTTCAATTGCTGCTGTGTTCTCAACGTGCTTTTACTGGCAAGTTCCAGGAAGCCTGGGAAACCCATGTTAAAGTTGAAAGCCCCTGTTAAAATAGCTGTTAATTATTGCTTAACCTTATGAAATTGGCAAACCTCAAGCCGAGGGTTTCTCACACACAGCTGAACGCACTGCAGTTAAATGCATAAGTTGATGTGTTGGAGCTGTCTTCCTGACACCCTGCCAATTTCAGGGCTTTTTGCCACCCACTCCACCCACCACCTACCAAACTCACTCACTCTTTGAAGTTAATATTTCTCCTCTACGTGCCAACTTGTTTACAATCCTGGCCTATTTTCTCAGACTTTGAATCCCAAGACTGTCGTGCCTATCTCGTTTTACAATGTGGTGCCAAAAAGATGTCACTGGGCACGAATCACGCATCCTGCACTTTCAGCAGAAGCTAAATTTTACCGAACACATACAAATCCACAAGCCATTTATAAGTAAAAAGTATGAGATTAAATCAAACACCAGTCATATGTATATTTGCATACACGACTAATGTATATTACACCTGTTCAAAAAGGCACCAGCGACCACTAATACTCAGTTCTGTTCTAAACGGGTACGTTATGAAAATGTGCTGCTGCTTGCCACATGAGCAAGGATTCTAACAACTCAAACCTCAGAAACCTGTTTAAATTCGACATCGTGTTTATCCTGACCTAACATTAATCTGTATTATATACAAGTTGTATTTGTTCCTAAATGTCTATAAAATTGAAAGCACTTAAATGGAATTTCATATATTCGGTAGGTCTATTTTATGAATCATAAAGTCTATTTAAATGTATTTGAAGAACTGTAAGTAGAAACACTAAAGTGAACGTAAAAATACGGAAAATATCATGCCGTTTTTGTATCTAGTTAACAACCAAATGGGAACAAGTTTTTTTCTAATATATTGAAATTATTTTATTGTTGATTCAAGAATGACATTTTGGCTAGCATTTTCAATTTGACTTGTAGTGCAAGTTGACATGAATTGTTTGATGAAAGACAGCTGTTTTTTTTTTACTATAATTGGAATTATCTGTGGTCCCTGCAGTCTTGCAGTGATGTACCAATCAGCACAAGACCATAATGCAGTTTTCCATTTGATCTAATAAGAAAAACACAGCAGGAACTAGAATGTTTTTCTTAGATAATTTATTTATCTGACGTTCAAACCATAGTGTTTTGGAGAAAAAGAATGTAATTTGCCTGTTTTGGGCTGGTATATTAAAGTGAAACTAATAATCAGAGTTATAAAATGTGAAAATTTTGCTAATAGTGCTATTTTTAATGTACTTTTTTGTTTAAATATTTGCTGTTCAGTAGCTCTAGTATGGTATTGGAGAACAATGCATTCCCTGTCAAATCAAAGATATGATTCCTCCTCACCACCTGCACTTACTGCTTTGTCTTTCTCTCTTTCTTTCTGTGTGTTTATGCATCTTTCTGTCTCTGTATTTCTCATGCTCATTTTCTTCCTCAATTTCCCCTTTTCATTTTTCACTTTCTCCCTCAGGTGTTCACATTTTCTATTGCTCTCTCTTTCGCCCATTGCCTTCCCCCTCTCCTCTGACTTTTCGTCCTCTTTTCTTTGACTATCTTCTATCTCTTTCTCACTTTTCTTTCTCTCCCTCTTTCACTTTCTCTCCAATATCCATTTGCTTCTTTTGTTTACTTTTCCCCTCTTTGCTTCACTCTTGTGATCGTCTTTCTGTCCCTGTCCAGCTCCCTCATATGTTCTTTCTATCTCTGTGTGCCTCTTGTTTTGCTTTCGTTCTCACTGCTTTTTGTGACACGCTCACTCTCTCATACACCACCGTCTCTCACTTTCACTTGTGCAAATCTGTTACTTTTCAATAAAGAACCCTACATTCAACTTACCATTCAACCTGAGATTGTTTGGTACATTATTGCTGAGAAGGCAATAACACAATATAGTGGCAGCAGTGGCTTTTTAAATAGCACAATATGGTGGAAGCAGTGTGTTTTTTTGAAGACCACATAATGGTGGCAGTGGAACACATTGGAGTAACAATAATGCAGAGAGGCTCAGCGTGCCATTGACAGTGTTCATGTGGGACAACGGTCTGGAGCAAGACATCAGGGATGGTGATTTCTCCCATGGTAGTCCATTAAGGTTTGGACAACACAGCCCATCGCTAGAGGAAGCGGCGGCGGCATGACACTGTCAGATTCGATGACCATCCACAGAAATTGATGCTCAGAGAAAGTGTGAGTACAGAAAGGGGGTTGTTAGCAATCCGGCAGAAGTGGACTCGTGAAAAACCAACTGAGTTGGAACAAGTTGGGGCTGCGTTACAGCACCGTCATTACATGGAGTGGTTTTCCCACCAGAAGAGCTTCATGGGCGGAGTCTCTCTAATTGCAGGCTGAACTTCTGCGCTGCAGGTACAGAGTTCAGGGCATGGTGGAGGTCCAGTGCTGCAGGCACAGCAGATTTGCCCTTTTCTTTCGTTCAGGGAAAATTTTAAAAATAAAAGGAAACCATTAAAGGGGAAAGATCCAGCAAAGATTTCTTGCAGACAAGATATTTGGCACGATGACCATCAAATACTCGGTGATGAACTGGAAAGTTCAAGATGATCTCCACGAGTTCCAACCGTTCAAGCATGGAGTTGTGTTTTTTGGATCTTGCTGTCTCAGAGCTTGAGAAACAAGCCATCAAGATAAAAATAGCAATTGCTAACGAAGGACTCCATTGCATCAACACCTCTGGACTGTCAGAAGCGGACCAGAAGGACCCAGCAAAATTCAGGACTACATTAGAACACCAGCTGAAGGTCAAGGTTAATTTTAGGATCCATCGTCTGGAACTGATGGCATACAGACAGCAGCCCAGAGAAACCATTGATTATTTTGTTAGCAGATGCCACGAGAAGGGACATGTCTGTGATGTTTTGGTGCAGAACTATCTGAAAGGATAATGGAGTTAGTAATTGCGTCTACCCAGATAGAGGCATTTCAAAAAGACCTGTTGGATAAAGAAAACGAATACGACACCGAAAGTCTTCGGATGGAAGGCAGGAAGTACAAAGACATAGCTGCAAGCAGAGTGCTTGGAACACCAACAATAGGCAAGGTAACTAAGACACTTTTATAGGGCAAGGTGAGTGGCGAGTGCAGTCTGATGCACCAGCCAAGAAATTGTCCTGCTTACAGGAATACCTGTAAAGCATTGGTAAAAAGGGGCACTGGCAAGATTATGCAGAAGGTCTGGCAATGAAGAATTGACCAGAAGCAACACCAAGCCACAGCTCAAGAAGAAACAGACACCGCCTTTTTGGAAAAACAGGAATTAATTCACTAGAGGCCAGTTTAAAAGCAAGCATGTCCACGAGACAGACAAGGACCCTGATGAAAAAGAAGGCATCAAAGGTGGGCAGGCCTTCCACATGGTAATAGTTGCACACCAGATGGATGCAGCTCCACAGCAGGAAGCATTCATCACAATCGATACCTTGCCTAGAAAAGAGTGGCAAGCACAAACACTGATTAAAGGTCGATACTGTGGCAAGTGCAAATATCTTGCCACTGAGAATACTAAATAATATGTAACTGGCAAGATGGGAAGCCATGATACAACCTACAAGAGCCAGACTCACTGTGTACACTGGTTCACCAATCAACTGCGTGGGAGCACTAACATTGGAGTGCAGTTATGGAAATTCTGCATGGTCATCATAAGCCTTCTACATTGTTGATACCAATGCTCCAGCGGTAGCAGGACTGCCAACATGTAGTAAACTCCAGATTGTGACAATCCATAAGATCAGCAGTGTGCTGAGGATACACAATCAAGATAGATGTGGCCCCATTGAGTCCATTCAGGATTTGATACCATGGACAGTTTCAAAGGAGATGTTGTTCTTCATTTGAGAAATGATACATTTCCTTCCATTGATCCACCAAGGAAATGCAGTGTCTTCATCAAGGACAAGCTTGAAAGCTGATCTGCGTACTATGAAATGTCAAGGAATTATTCGACGTGTTCAGCAACTCTATAACAGCTGTGATCAAAAAGGACGGTACAATCAGAGTATGTCTAGGCCCTAGAAGGTTAAACCGAGCATTAAAAAGATGTCCTCATAAAATCCCTACTTTGGAAGAGTAAAATCCAAGGTTCACAGAATCAGAATCGCAGAATTGTTACAGCACAGAAAGAGGCCATTCGGCCCATTGTGTCTGCATCGGCTCTTTGATTGAGCAATTAATTTAGCGCCATTCTCCTGCCTTCTCTCCATACCCCTGTACGTTCTTCCTCTTCAGGTAACTATCTAAATCCCTTTTGAATGCCTCGATTGAATCTGCCTCCACCACATTCTCTGGCAGTGCATTCCAGACCCCATCCACTCACTGTGTGAAAAAGTTTTTCTTCATGTCACCATTGCTTTTTTTGCCAATTGCCTTAAATCATTCTTGATCCTTTCACGACTTGGAACAGCTTTTTCCTATCTGCTCTGTCCTGACCCCTCATAATTTAGAATTCCTCTACCAAATCCCCTCTTAGTCTTCTCTTCTCCAAGGAAAACAGTCCCAGCTTCTGCAATCTGTCTTCATAAATGAAGTTCCTCATCCCTGGAACCATTCTCATGAATCTTTTCTGCACTCTTTCCAATGCCTTCACATCTTTCCTTAAATGTGGCACCCAGAACTGGACGCAGTACTCCAGTTGATACTGAACCAGTGTTTTATACAAGTTTAACATAACTTCCTTGCTCTTGTACTCTATTAATAAAGCCTATGTATATAAACCCAGGTCCCTCTGCTCCTGCACCCCCTTTAGAGTTTTACCTTTATTTTATATTGTCTCTCCATGTTCTTCCTACCAAAATTATTCACTTCACACTCCTCCACATTGAACTTCATTTGCTGTTACTTCACCCATTCCACCAACCTGTCTATGTCCTTTTGGAGTTTTACACTATCTTCCTCACAGTTCACAATGTTTCCAAGTTTTGTCATTTGTAAACTTTAAAATTGTGCCCTGTACATCAAGGTCTAGATCATAATATATATCAGGAAGAGCAAGAGTCCCAACACTGACCCCTGGGAAACTCCACTACAAACCATCTTCCAGTCTGAAAAATATCCATTAACCACAACTCTTTGGTTCCTATCACTCAGTCAATTTCATATTCCATGACCTATAACATTGTTCATAAGTCTGTTGTGTGGCACTGTATCAAATGCCTTTTGAAAGTCCTTGTACACCACATCAACAGCATTACCCTCATCAACCTTCTCTGTTACCTCTTCAAAAAACTCCAGCAAGTTAGTTAAACACAATTTGCCCTGAACAAATCCATGCTAGCTTTCCTTAATTAACCCACATTTGTCCAAGTGCCGATTAAATTTGTTCAGAATTATTGTTCCTAGAGGTTTCCCCACCACCAAGATTAAACTGACTGGCCTGTAGTTGCTGTCTTATCTTTACACCCTTTTTTAAACAAGGGTGTAACATTTGCAATTTTTCAGCCCTCTGGCACCACCCCCGAGTCTAAAGACTAGAAAACTATGCCCAGTGCCTCTGCAATTTCCACTCTCACTTCCCTCAATATCCTTGGATGCATCTTATCCAGTCTTGGTGCCTTATCAACTGTAAGTACAGCTATCCTATCCAATACCTTCTCCTTATCAATTTGATATCCTTCCAGTGTATTAATTACCTCTTCTTTCACTGTGACCTGGGTTGCAGAAGGCAGGAAACTACAGGTCAGTTAGCTTAACATCTGTCAGAGGGAAAATTCCAGCCTCTATTATTAAGGGGGTTATAGCAGGTCATTAAGAAAATCTCAGTGCAATCAGGCAGAGTCAACATGAATTTGTGAAAGGGAAATTATGTTTGACTAATTTATTAGAGTTCTTCGAGGGAGTAAATAGCAATGTGGATAAAGGGGAACCTGTGGATGTGGTGCACCTGGATTTCCAGAAGGCATTTGACAAGGTGCCACATCAAAGGTTACTGAAAAAATTAAGAGCTCATGGTGTAGGGGGTAACACATTAGCATGGATACAGGATTGGTTAGCTAACAGGAAACCGTGTAGGTATAAATTGGTTGTTTTCAGGTTGGCAAGCTGTAACTAGTGGAGTGCCACAGGGATCAGTGCTGGGGCCTCAACTATTTACCATCTATATCAATGACTTGGATGAAGGGACAGAATGTATGGTTGCAAAATTTGCTGATGACACATAGATAGATAGTAGAGTAAGTTGTGAAGAGGATATAAGGACAAAGGGATATAAATAGGTTAAGTGAGTGGGCAAAGATTTGGCAGATGGAGTATAGTGTGGGAAAGGGTGAACTTGTCCATTTTGGCCAGAAAAATAGAAAAGCAACATATTATTTAAATGGTGAGAGATTGCAGAACTCTGAGATACAGAGGGATCTGGGTGTCCTAGTACACAAAACACAAAAAAGTTGGTATGCAGGTACAGCACATGATTAAGAAGGCAAATGCAATGTTGTCATTAATTGCAAGGGAAATGGAATATAAAAGTAGAGATGTTTTGCTGCAGTTGTACAAGGCATTGGCGAGGCTACATCTAGAGTATTGTGTACAATTTTGCCCTCCTACTTAAGAAAGGATATTTGCATTGGAAGCAGTTCAGCGAAGTTCACTCAACTGATTCCTGGAATGAGAGGGTTATCTTATGAAGAAAGGTTGGACAGATTGGGTCTGTATTCATTGGAATTTATAAGGATTGAAACATATAAGTTCCTGATGGAACTTGACAGGGTGGATGTTGAAAGGATGTTTCCCCTTGTGGGAGAGACTAAAATGAGGGGGCACAGTTTAAAAATAAGGGGCTCCCATTTAAGAACAGAGATGAGGAGAATCTTTTTCTCTCAGAGGGTTGTAAGTCTATGGAACTCTCTTCCCCGGAGGCAGGGTCATTGAATGTTTTTAAGGCAGAGGTAGACAAATTCTTGACAAACAAGGGAGTCAAAGGGTGTTGGGGTAGACAGGAAAGTGGAGTTGTGTCCAAAAACAGATCATCCATGATCTTAAAGAATGGCGGAACAGACTCGAGGGGCCAGATAGCCTTCTGTTGCTCCTAGGTTGTATGTATGTTTGTATGTTCGCATGCATCTTCTTCCTTGGAAAGTATTCATTTAATGCCTCAGCTATGCCTCTGCCTCCATGCATAGATCCCCTTTTTGGTCCCTAATTGGCCTCACTCCTCCTTTTATCACCCTTTTACAATTTCTGTTACGGTCAAGTGAGGAGGGGTCGAAGTGCTTTCCTCTTTTCCCTCTCCTTGTTTGACCACAGCAGGTTTAATTCTTTCTTAAGGTGGATGTACTGGCCAATTCAGTAGGTTTTTGATTACTTACTTGCTATGATCATGACAAGACCAATGAGACAGGTTTTCTTGAGTTAACAAAGAGAGAGGTTATCTTCATTGTACCTAAACTGAACTATTAAAAAAAATAAACAATGTGCCGACTTTCACTTACACGCATACTCTGGGGGTTTACACAGACACAAATAGGTTACAGAGTTAGGAAGGATAGATTGGTTGAGTTAGAATCCCTAAAAATAAAAAAATATACAGTCTGTGAAATTTGGTGATTTGGCTGGCTTCTAGCTGAATTCAGTGGTCCTGCGGCATTTAATTTGAAGAGGTAGATGACTGGTTCGATGAGTCTCTTGGAGATAGCAATGCAGATGATTTCCTGCAATGGGGTTTCTGTTTGTAGCCGGAGTATGCAAAAGTGGTCAGTCAACAAGCAGGATTTGAAAGCTTTCAAGCTGGAATGGACAGAGAGAGAGAGAGGGGCCCCCACTTAGGGTCTGCTCATGTCCAGTTGCTTCTCCTCTGCTGCAGAGAAAAACACCAGCTTAAAAACACAAATGAGCAGCGGCTTGTCACATGACAGTCACTCAGTGATTCAGGCATAGCAATTAGCAGTATATTTCTGCTTGCTGAAAAGAACAGGTAGTTCTTTTAAACTTCCTGGGTCTTGGTTCTTGCTGGGAAATGCGCAGACATTTCATCTCCCTCCTCACAGTCCTTTGCAGATGACATAGCAGTATTGTGTGCAGTTTTGGTCTCCTTACCTAAGGAAAGATATACTTGCCATAGAGGGAGTACAGTGAAGGTTCACCAAACTAATCCCTAGGATGGACAGATTGTCCTGTGAGGAACGATTAAACAGACTGGACCTTTATTCTCTGGCGTTGAGAAGAATGAGATGTGACCTTATTCAAACATACAAAATTCTTACAGGGCTTGATAAGGTTGATGCAGGAAGGATGTTTCGCCTGGCTGGGGAGTCCAGAACCAGGGGACACAGTCTCAGAATAAGGGGTATGCCATTTTAGGACTGAGATGAAGAGGAATTTCTTCACTCAGAGGGTGGCGAATCTTGGTAATTCTCTGCCCCAGAGGGCTATGGAGGCTCAGTCGTTGTGTATGTTCAAGACTGAGATCAATAGATTTCTATATTTTGAAAACATCAAGGGTTACGGGGATAGTGTAGGAAAATGGCGTTGAAGTAGGAGATCAGCCATGATCTCGTTGAATGGCAGAGCAGGTTCGAAGAGCTGAATGGCCTACTCCTGCTTCTATTTCTTGTGTTCTTGTTCGGTCATGGGCAGCACTAAAAAACAGCATGACAAGAATCTTCATATCTTAATAGAAATAGGCAGGAGGGAAAGCCTTGTATTTAACAGCAAAGAGTGTGCCATTAACGTGAACCACATCAACTTTTTCGGCTCAATTTACTCTGATACAGGCATGAGATTGGATCCCAGCAAAGTAGTGGATAATTGGTCCATGCCTAGCCCGCAAGACAAGGAGAATTTACATAGGTGTTCAGGTTTATTCAATCTTTTAGCTCTGTACATCTCACATTTTTCCAAGAAGGCATCATCCCTATGTGAACGCCTCAAGAAGGATATGCTATTTCTGTGGCACAAGGATCAACAGCGTGCATTCGATTTGCTGAAGCAGTCACTGTCGACAGAGCATGTCTGCAGTATTATCCTAAGAAAGAAACCACATTTGAGGTAGATGCTTCGCAAAAAGGTCTTGGAGCATGTATATTACACGAAGGTAAACCAATTGCTTTTGGTTCCAAGAGCTTGTCGTCTACACAGGCCAACTATTGGAATATGGAATGGGAAACACTCGCACTAATATTTGGTACTACAAGGTCTTACACACATCTTTTTGGCAAATGTTTTCTAGTTGAGATAGATCATTATAGAATCATAGAAAAGTTACGGCACAGAAGGAGACCATTCAGCCCATCGTGTCTGCGCCAGCTGAAAAAACTAGCCACCCAATCTAATCCCACCTTCCACTAGGTTACAGCACTTCAGGTGCAAGTCCAGATACATTTTAAATGAGTTGAGGGTTTCTGCCTCCACCATCAATCCAGGCAGTGAATTCCAGACACCCACCATCCTCTGGGTGAAAAGGTTTTTCCTCATGTCCCCTCTAATCCTTCAACAATTACCTTAAATCTGTGCCACCTGGTAATTGACCTCACCACTAGGGGAAACAGGTCCTTCCTGTCTACTCTATCTAGGCCTCAAACTGTTGGAAATGATCTGGCAAAAAACACTCACCAGCACACCACTTCACCTACAAAGGCTATTAATCAAGGGTACAACTGCAATGTTAGATATAAGCCTGTAGACTTAATGGCTACATCTGACACACTAAGCAGATTACCCAATCCCAAGAAACAAGAAGACATAGCACTAGACATCCAAGTAGATGAAATCAAGAGCTGGATGATATATACCAGATAGACCTGATGCATTTTGGACAGAGGAAACATGAAGAGCTCCAGGAAGTGACTTCCAAAGATCCTGTTCTAAAGGCATTATGGCAGCTTATTATCAAAGGATGACCCGACACAATACAAGAGGTTCCTACAGATCTCAGAACCTTTTGGTCACATCAAGATGAGTTGGAAATATCCAATGGCATTATTTCTAAAGGAAGACAAGTTTTAATTCCACAAACGCTTTGTCTTGACATGCTTTCACAGTTGTATCAAGGTCACATGGGTGTTTAGAAGTCCAAAAGACGTGCACGTAAGACAGTCTGTTGGCCAGGAATCAACAGTGATATCGAGTGAACAGTGAGGATATGTGATGCATGCCAAGAGCAACAACCAAGACAACACAAAGAGCCAGTTCACCCTCACAATGTTACGTCACATCCTTGGTCAAGGATAGCCACAGACATGTTCTCTGTCAAAGGCAATGATTACTGACTGATAACTGACTACTTCTCCAAGTTCACCATCATCCGTCAATTAAGGGACACATCAATTTCATCAATAGCAAACACTATGAGCGCAATCTTTAGTACATTTGGTTCCCCGGAGGAGATAGTGTCAGATAATGGTCCATAATAGACCGGCAAGCCATTTCAAGGCATGTATGCAAAGTGAATGTGAATCATGTAACATCATCACCACATTACCCTAAGTCAAATGGCCTAGCAGAAAGCATGGTACGTACAGTCAAGTCATTGATTGTGAAGTGCAGAGAAACTAACCAAGATCTCCACATAGCCATGTTGCACTTAAGGGCAACACCCCTCAACACAGGACTACCATCACCTGCAGGAATCATGGTTGGAAGGCAAGTGTCCAAAACCTGCAAAGAGCCAAGGTCATACGAAGTAACTACCCCAAATGGAGTGACATTAAGAAGGAACAGATGTTAACTGAGAGAATTAGCTAAGAACATCATGTCTGACAACCCTATTGCATTGAGAACACATTTACATTCGAGTCCTAAGGATGTAACTAAGAAAAGTGACACGTACAGCGTTCAAGCACAAGATGATTGTCAGCACACACATACAAGCCAGGAAAAAAGTTGACAATTCTGGTTCCCAACAAAGCTGCTACACAGTTACAAGATCAGGTCGAGTCAGCAGACCACCTGTACATTTCAGAGAAGCTTGATTAATGGACATAGAGTCAATACATGTGTGAATATTGTTCACAACTGTCCTGCTTCATTATGTACATAGTTTATAATTTGCAACATTTCTATTTAAGGAAAGGGGGTATGTTGTGATATCATTTTAACTGCTTGAATATAGTATGCATCATTACAGGAAGTGATGTCAACCAACATGTGATATAGCAGTTGGAGTAGTGTTAGTCACCGGTCAGCACATGTATTATAGAGCTCTCTAACAGAATGACAATTCTTCCAATAAAACCTGGCTCTGTGTTGGGAAAACTTGATATTCCTATATATAGTCAATGGAATTTGAAAATCTTTTTTGGCATTAGCAGCTTATTAGTTCAGCTCAGCTCAGTGCAGTCAGAAATTATCAGGACCATTGAAGCAGGTAAAGTTGGCCTGGTCATGCCAGAATACATCTTCTTTAATATTAAACAACAGGGAACTCCTCTTTGCTGACGATGCTGCATTAACATCTCACACTGAAGAGTGTCTGCAGACTCATAGACAGGATTGTGGCTGCCTGCAACGAATTTGGCCTAACCATCAGCCTCAAGAAAACGAACATCATGGGACAGGATGTCAGAAATGCTCCATCCATCAATATCGGCGACCACACTCTGGAAGTGGTTCAAGAGTTCACCTACCTAGGCTCAACTATCACCAGTAACCAGTCTCTCGATGCAGAAATCAACAAGCACATGGGAAAGGTTTCCACTGCTATGTCCAGACTGGCCAAGAGAGTGTGGGAAAATGGCGCACTGACATAGAACACAAAAGTCCAAGTGTATCAAGCCTGTGTCCTCAGGACCTTGCTCTACGGCAATGAGGCCTGGACAACGTATGTCAGCCAAGACCGACGTCTCAATTCATTCCATCTTTGCTGCCTCCGGAGAATCCTTGGCATCAGGTGGCAGGACCGTATCTCCAACACAGAAGTCCTCGAGGCAGCCAACATCCCCAGCATATACACCCTACTGAGCCAGCGGCACTTGAGATGGCTTGGCCATGTGATTCGCATGCAAGATGGCAGGATCCCCAAGGACACATTGTACAGCGAGCTCGTCACTGGTATCAGACCCACCGGCTGTCCATGTCTCTGCTTTAAAGACATCTGCAAACATGACATGAAGTCCTGTGACATTGACCACGTCGTAAGTGTCAGTTGCCAGCGATCGCCAGAGCTGGCGGGCAGCCATAAAGGCGGGACTAAAGTGTGGCGAGTTGAAGAGACTTAGCAGTTGGCAGGAAGAAAGACAGAAGCGCAAGGAGAGAGCCAACTGTGTAACAGCCCCGACCACCAATTTTATCTGTAGTACTTGTGGAAGAGTCTGTCACTCTAGAATTGGCCTTTATAGCCACTCCAGGCGCTGCTTCACAAACCACTGACCACCTCCAGGTGCTTACCCATTGTCTCTCGAGACAAGGAGGCCAAAGAATATTAAACAATGACATATGTAAGTGCTCCAAAAAACTTTGACAGCTTTGTTGGTATTTAAGCCAGATCTGCACATTTAAGCCTGAATGTGAAAGCACTTAAGCATTTTCTGAAAATGCCAGCTTGTGCTGCGATATCATTTCATCTGTATGAACTCTGTGGTACCACTGTCAAGTGGCTATTCAAGTTTTGTTTGCGATGAACAGGGATCAGCATCCTTCTCAATGCAACATACTGCAAATGTAACTCAAAAGCATATGAACTGTTCGGACTCAAATCCCAGCCCATGTCATTGACAGCTAAACATAAACTGACCATCAGGCATGTCATTGAGCAGATAAGAAAGAGAAGAAATTACATTTATTCGAGCACCTTACTGTCCTCAGGATTTCCTAAAGTGCTTTACAGCCAACAAAGTACTTTTGATGTGTAGTCACTACAAGCCTAATGCAGAGGCTGCTTTTGGATTGGTACAGGCAGGATTATGCCTGCTAGGGAGGAGAGATCTTGTTAAACTAATCTTTCCAGTAGAAGCAATATACAACAAAGTATTTATCTGCTGTATGGTGTAACCCTGCTTTAAGGGATCTGCAACAGAGACTTACAAGAGTTATAAAAACAGCTGAAGACATGCATTAGTAATTGAAGATGAATTGCAGATGTGAATGGCATTCTGAGTTAGCTTTGTGCCTTTGTTCTTGTCTGTGAATAATGAAGGCAGATTTTGTGCAAATTTTGAATCATTGTGCAACACATACATAATGTGGCTTGACTATATCTTCTGTTCAGATAATTTTTGTCACCTTTCTATTTGTGGAAAACAATCAGCGGTAGGTAGCGGTGATGACTACTAATAAAATGGTTGTACCGTGCAATGGAAATATAGGCAAAGAAATGTGCGCCTGTTTTTGGACAGGAACCAAATGGTGACAATGACTGCCATGCGCAAACTGATGAGTAAGAGGATCACATGATTTCTTTTTATTCTTTTATGTGATGTGAGCATTACTGGAAAGTCCAGTATTTGTTGCCCATCCCTCGTTGCCTTTGAGAAGGTGATAGTGAGCCGCCTTCTTGAACCACTGCAGTTCATCTGGTGCAGGTATACCCACAGTGCCTCTTATGGAGGGAGTTACACAGAAACATAGAAAATATGGACATACAGCTGGACATACAGCCAACAAAATCGGAACTCAGTGATGCCATTGATTCTCTAGCCAGTGGAAAAGCCCCTGGGAAGGACAGCATTACCCCTGAAATAATCAAGAGTGCCAAGCCTGCTATACTCTCAGCATTACATGAACTGCTATGCCTGTGCTGGGACGAGGGAGCAGTACCTCAGGACATGCGCGATGCCAATATCATCACCCTCTATAAAAACAAAGGTGACCGCGGTGACTGCAACAACTACCATGGAATCTCCCTGCTCAGCATAGTGGGGAAAGTCTTTGCTCGAGTCGCTCTAAACAGGCTCCAGAAGCTGGCCGAGCGCGTCTACCCTGAGGCACAGTGTGGCTTCCGTGCAGAGAGATCGACTGTTGACATGCTGTTCTCCCTTCGTCAGATACAGGAGAAATGCCGCGAACAAGAGATGCTCCTCTACATTGCTTTCATTGATCTCACCAAAGCCTTTGACCTCGTCAGCAGACGTGGTCTCTTCAGACTACTAGAAAAGATTGGATGTCCACCAAAACTACTAAGTATCATCACCTCATTCCATGACAATATGAAAGGCACAATTCAACATGGCGGCACCTCATCAGACCCCTTTCCTATCCTGAGTGGCGTGAAACAGGGCTGTGTTCTCGCACCCACACTTTTAGGGATTTTCTTCTCCCTGCTGCTCTCACATGCATTCAAGTCCTCTGAAGAAGGAATTTTCCTCCACGCAAGATCAGGGGGCAGGTTGTTCAACCTTGCCCGTCTAAGAGCGAAGTCCAAAGTACGGAAAGTCCTCATCAGGGAATTCCTCTTTGCTGACGATGCTGCTTTAACATCTCACACTGAAGAGTGCCTGCAGAGTCTCATCGACAGGTTTGCGGCTGCCTGCAATGAATTTGGCCTAAGCATCAGCCTCAAGAAAACGAACATCATGGGGCAGGACGTCAGAAATGCTCCATCCATCAATATTGGCGACCACGCTCTGGAAGTGGTTCAAGAGTTCACCTACCTAGGCTCAACTATCACCAGTAACCTGTCTCTAGATGCAGAAATCAACAAGCGCATGGGAAAGGCTTCCACTGCTATGTCCAGACTGGCCAAGAGAGTGTGGGAAAATGGCGCACTGACACGGAACACAAAAGTCCAAGTGTATCAAGCCTGTGTCCTCAGTACCTTGCTCTATGGCAGCGAGGCCTGGACAACGTATGTCAGCCAAGAGCGACGTCTCAATTCATTCCATCTTCGCTGCCTCCGGAGAATATTTGGCATCAGGTGGCAGGACCGTATCTCCAACACAGAAGTCCTCGAGGTGGCCAACATCCCCAGCTTATACACACTACTGAGTCAGCGGCGCTTGAGATGGCTTGGCCATGTGAGCCGCATGGAAGATGGCAGGATCCCCAACGACACATTGTACAGCGAGCTCGCCACTGGTATCAGACCCACCGGCTGTCCATGTCTCCGCTTCAAAGACGTCTGCAAACGTGACATGAAGTCCTGTGACATTGATCACAAGTCGTGGGAGTCAGTTGCCAGCATTCGCCAGAGCTGGTGGGCAGTCATAAAGGCGGGGCTAAAGTGTGGCAAGTCGAAGAGACTTAACAGTTGGCAGGATAAAAGACAGAAGCGCAAGGGGAGAGCCAACTGTGTAACAGCCCTGACAAGCAAATTTTTCTGCAGCACCTGTGGAAGAGTCTGTCACTCTAGGATTGGCCATTATAGCCACTCCAGGCGCTGCTCCACACACCACTGACCACCTCCAGGCGCTTACCCATTGTCTCTCGAGACAAGGAGGCCAAAGAAGACATAGAAACATAGAAAATAGGAGCAGGAGTAGGCTATTTGGCCCTTAGAGCCTGCTCTGCCATTCATTATGATCATAGCTGATCATCCAACTCAGTAGCCTATTCCTGCTTTCGCCCCATACCCTTTGATCCCTTTCGACTCCTTCTTGAAAACATACAATGTTTTGGCCTCAACTGCTTTCTGTGGTAGTGAATTCCACAGACTCACCACTCTCTGGGTGAAGAAGTTTCTCCTCATCTCAGTCCTGAAAGGTTTACCCCGTATGCTGAGACTATGACCCCTGGATCTGGACTCCCCCACAATCAGGAACATCCTTCCTGCATCTACCCTGTCAAGTCCTGTTAGAATTTTGTAGGTTTCTATGAGAACCCCCTCACTCTTCTGAACTCCAGCGAATATAACCTAACTGACTCAATCGGTCCTCATACGTCAGTCCCACCATCCCAGGAATCAGTCTGGTAAACCTTCGCTGCACTCCCTCTATAGCAAGAACATCCTTCCTCAGATATGGAGACCAAAACTGCACACACTATTCCAGGTGTGGCCTCACCAAGGCCCTGTATAATTGCAGCAAGACATCCCTGCTCCTATACTCAAATCCTCTCGCTGTGAAGACCAACATACCATTTGCCTTTTTTACCGCCTGTTGTACCTGCATTGTGACCTTCAGCGACTGGTGTACGAGAACACCCAAGTCTCGCTGCATATTCTCCTCTCTCAGTTTATAGCCATTCAGATAATAATCTGCCTTCCTGTTTTTGCTACCAAAGTGGCTAACCTCACATTTATCCACATTATACTGCATCTGCCATGCATTAGCCCACTCACTCAACTTCTCCATATCACCCTGAAGCCTCTCTGCATCCTCCGCACAACTCACCCTCCCACCCTTCGTGTTTTTTTTCATGTTTGTACTTGCGGCTGTTCAATTTTCAGTCTGTTAACACCCTATCTGTACTAATGCTTTGTCTTTCAACACACCATTAACATATTGTTTGCCTTTGCTCCATGACCTTCTGGTCAGCTATTCTGTGACCTTGTCTTATTTACACCTTCTCCTTTGTTATCTCTTGCCCCACCCCCTCTTCTGTCTCCTCAGATGCTGCCAGACCTGCTGAGTATTTCCAGCATTTCTTGTTTTTATTTCACCCTCCCACCCAGTTTTGTGTCATCTACGAATTTGGAGATATTACATTTAGTTCCCTCATCTAAATCATTAATATATATTGTGAATAGCTGGAGTCCTAGCATCGATTCCAGGATTTTGACCTAGCAGCAGTGAAAGAACAATGATATAGTTCCAAGTCAGGATGGTGTGTGGCTTGGAGGGGAACTTGCAAGTGGTGGTGTACCCATGCATCTGCTGCCCTTGTCCTTCTTGGTGGTAAAGGTCATGGGTTTGGAAGGTGCTGTTGAAGGAGGTTTGGTGAGTTGCTGCAGTGCATCTTGTATATGATACACACTGCTGTTACTATGTGCCATTGGTGGAGGGAGTGAATGTTGAAGGTAGTGGATGAGGTGCTGATCAAGTGCATTGCTTTGTCCTGGATGGTGTTGAGCTTCTTGAATGTTGTTGGAGCTGGACTCATACAGGCAAGTGGAGAGTATTTCATCACATCCCTAACTTGTGCGTTGTAGATGGTGGACAGGCTTTGGGGAGTCAGGAGGTGAGTTACTTGCCATAGAACTCCCAGCCTCTGACCTGCTCTTGTAGCCATGCTATTAATATGGCTTGTCCAGTTGACCTTCTGGTAAATGGTAAGCCCCCAGATGTTGATGGTGGGGAATTCAGTGATGGTTATGCCGTTGAATGTCGAGGAGAGGTGGTTAGATTCTCTCTTGTTTGACATGGTCATTGCCTGGCACTTATGTGGCACGAATGTTACTTGCCACTTATCAGCCCAAGCCTGACTGTTGTCCACGTCTTGCTGCATGTTGGCACGGACTGCCTCAGTATCTGAGGAGTGGTGTGGCACAGTGGTTAGCACCGCAGCCTCACAGCTCAAGCAACCCGGGTTCGGTTCTGGGTACTGCCTGTACAGAGTTTGCACATTCTCCCTGTGACTGCATGGGTTTCCGCCGCATGCTCTGGTTTCCTCCCACAACCAAAGACTTGCAGGTTGATAGGTAAATTGGCCATGGTAAATTGCCTCTAGTGTAGGTAGGTGGTAGGAGAATGGTGGGGATGTGGTAGGGAATGTGGGATTAATGTAGGATTAGTATAAATGGGTGGTTGTTGGTCAGCACAGACTCAGTGGGCCGAAGGGCCTGTTGCAGCACTGTATCTCTCTATGCGTCACAAATGGCACTGTTACAATCAGGTGAGGAGGGGTTGCAGGGGTCTCCACTTTTCCCTCTCCTTGTTTGACTACAACAGATTTACTTTTTTAAGTGGATATACTTTCCAATTCATTGAGTGTTTATTTGTTTACGTGC
Source organism: Heterodontus francisci (assembly GCF_036365525.1). Taxonomy (NCBI): domain Eukaryota; kingdom Metazoa; phylum Chordata; class Chondrichthyes; order Heterodontiformes; family Heterodontidae; genus Heterodontus; species Heterodontus francisci. The sequence goes on along the minus strand of NC_090378.1, from coordinate 27,739,932 downwards.
CATGATCATTAAAAAAAAGAGGCGGTGGCACAGTTTTTCTTGAGTTTAACCAAAGAAAGAGGTTAACTTTATTGTACTTAAACTGATCTAAGTAAAAAATAAATTACACTCCAACTTTCACACAGACACATACACACAACACACACAACACACACACACACACACACAAATAGGTGACAGAGTGGGGAAGGATAGTTTGGTCACAGTAGAGTCCAGAGAAATAGAGGGATACACAGTCTGTGGAAGTTGATGACTTGGCTGGCTGCCGTCTGAATTCGGTGGTCGTGCGACTCTCTTTTACTGGTCATGAGGCTTCCAGTTTGAAGATGTGGAAGCTGATCCAGAAGACAGCAATGTGACTGAATTGCTTCGAGGGAGATCTCTGTCTGTTCTTTCCAGAAAGTTCTCTACTCTCTAGCTCCCCCGTCAGACTTAAGTCATTAAGCACAGTGAGCATTGATTGGTGAACAGACTAACACAATCAAATACAGATCAATTAAACAACTGAACACTACAGTCTGAAGCAGGGAATATGCCTCGGTGGTCATGGTCAGCAGGCAGAGTTGGAAGCTTACAAGGTTTGACTGGGACGTCACCATCAGCTTAATATTCAGGTTTCCAGCTGGTGGATTAAAAAAATCATCATTCGACCGAGCATATTTTCGTGACAGTACTGAACACTGTGTAATTTTTTTTTTATTCGTTTGTGGGATGTGGGTGTCACTGGCTAGGCCAGCATTTATTGTCCATCCTTAATTGCCCTTGAGAAGATGGTGGTGAGTTGCCTTCTTGAACCGCTGCAGTCCTTGGGGTTTAGGTACACCAACAGTACTGTTAGGAAGGGAATTTCCTTTTCTTAGACTTTGTAGCAGTTTTGATACAACTAAGTGGCTTGCTGGGCCATTTCAGAGGGCATTTAAGAGTCAGCCACATTGCTGTGGGTCTGGCGTCACATGTAGGCCAGACCAGGTAAGGACGACAGATTTTCTTCCCGAAGGACATTAGTGAACCAGATGGTGCAAACATCCCCACTTCTGACCTTATGCTGAAGGGAAGGTCATCATGTCATAAGAAAGCAGCCAGCCTTCTGTGGGAGAGGCAGTTCACCAGTTGCAGGGGGCGCAACATTAGGCCAGTAAGGATTTCGTCCGAGGGCCTATGGTAAGTCTGGGGAAAGGGTTGGTGAAGAGTAGAGTGAGAGGGGATAATCCATAGTTGGCAGTGGCCTGCAGTTTTAATGTGGGCCTGGGAGGAGCCATCCTGCTGTCCCTAGCACCATTGTTATATCAGATGAGTGTAGTGTTATGGTGTTTTGAAATTGCAATTGCATTGTGCATTATGTACTCAAGAGGCTGCTGTAGAACACACATGCTAGCAAAGTGAAACTAAACCAGGCAGAATAAAAGGAGAAGCCTTTATATTCAGCTGCTGCAGTCTTTGTCTCTCTATCTTTGTCTCATATCCTACACCAAACTCGGCTGAACATCACCCAAGTCCTGAGGACATCACAATGACAGCGTGGTAAACAGAAAAAGGATGGGGGAGAAAAACGGAAACGTTGCTTTTAGGTATGAAAATTTTGGAAAGTTTGTGTCTACTTTCACAGACAGCATTTTATCTTGGAGACTGTTAGAATGACACACGGAAAGCTTGTACAGTGTATACTAAAACACTGCTCTCTCCAAAATAACCATTCAAGAAAAAATAGCTGTAATCTCAGAGCATTGCAGGGAAGTTTCCTCTGACAAGGAACACAATCCTGGATCCCTTATCACTGTGTTGCTGATCCGTATGACGTTGTCAATGCCCAACCTATTACCTTTTGATGTGCAATCAGAGCCATCATCCGTATCATGTTGGCAAAAGTGGCTGTGACATTTCGAAGGCTGATGGCAGGTTTTGCAAATCACAGAAGACACAAAGAAAAAGGCCTTCTGCACTACGGAGGTGAAGAATTAGAAGATACCTTTGAGACACTTACTCCTGAGCAGAATGATTACAACTCAGCAAAACAATGCACTGACAATCCACTTGACGCCTAAGAAAAACACCATATATGAAGCCACTACGCACTAAGCAAACAAGACAAGTGACCAATATTGTACATGTTTGAGGCAACTAGCTTCGGTAATGCTCAGCAGGTCGAACGGAAAGTCAAAATACAAATACTCAAAGGCTGTCTCTCTGCGCTGAAAAGCACTTGAGAAAGACAGAAATCTGTCAGAGCTGCTACAGTTAGCAAGATCACTATTGCTGTCAGAGTCCAGAACTACTGAAGTTAAGACTGCTAACAGTAACTACCACACTCCAAGTTCAACTCCTGTGAACACTATTCATTGCCCATGTGCCAGAAAACCACCTGCAAAGCAACTACAACCGTCTCAAACAGAGCTATGACTTATCCAAAGAATGTTTCCACTGTAGCGGTGCTTACCCACACCGGACAGACTGTCCTGCTACTGGTAAACGGTGTAAAGCCTGTGGCAAACCAACTATTTTGCCCGTGTTGTCGCTCATCAGCAAAATCTACTAAGACCAATAGCAACAGAAGGGTGCCACATATACATACCACAACAAAAAGGCAAGAGAATGCAGCCAACATTGAGGCAGATAACCCTGAACATACTTTTGAGATCTCTGTCAGACACAGCAAATGGCCACATGTAACGGTGACCATCGGCTGCTCGGATGTAGATGCTCTCATTGACACAGGAGTGTCAGTCAATGTTATGGGAGACAAAACATTCAACACACTTTAGGATTGCCTCAGTCTCTGCAAACCAGGGGATACAAAAATTTGCCCTTACAACAGTGACAAACCGCTGAAAACCCTCTGAACTTTGAAACGCTAGTCTCATTCAAAGACACAAGAACTAAAGCTGTATTCTATGTCATATCAGGAGAATGTGACATGCTTATCAGTTTCCACACAGCAACAGATCTGCACATGATTGCAATCACAGATGCGATTCCTTCGCACAACAAAAACATTCACGAACTGTATGCTGATTGCTTCACTGGTATTGGCAAACTGAAAGGTGTTGCATGCAAGCTGCATGTAGATTCCAATGCACCCTCAGTTGCGCATCAACAGCGACAAACACCATTTCATGTCAGGAAACAGACAGAGAAGGAACTTCAACACATCCTTGACTTCGACATTATTGAGAAAGTTGGGGATGAGCCTACCCCTTGGGTCTCACCCGTACAAGTCATCAAGAAGCCCAGGAGCGAGAACCAGATTAGAATCCGTGTTGATATGTGATCACCAAACAAAGCCATACAACGAGAAAGACACTTGACATCGACAATCGATGATAACATGGAGAAAGTGAACAGTGCTAAACACTTCGCCGATGTCTCAGAGAATGTAACCTCACCTTGAACAAAGACAAGTGCTTGTTCAATGAAAGCAGAATTGAATTCTTCAGTCATGTGTTCAGTGTTGAAGAAGTATCACCAGATCCATGGAAAGTTGAAGCCATTGCAAACACTGCAGTTCTTACAAACGTGCAGGACGTCTGGCGTCTGCTGGGACTCGTCACGTACTGCAGTCGCTTTATTCCTGACCTTGCTACACTATCTGTCCCCCTATGCAATCTGACAAATGAGACCACCAATTGGGAATGGACTAAATCACACAAATGGGCAGTACACAGATCAAACGGCATTTGTCAGCAAGTTGCAGAAATGCCTATTTCGACCCTGAGAAAATCACCCAGCTAGTTGTGGATGCAAACCTAGTTGGCTTAGGTGCAGTTCTGGTGTAGAAAGACAAGACAGGTAACCAATCAACCATTGCGATGACAAGCAGATGACAAGCAGATGCCTGTAGAGCAAGGCTATTCACAGAAAGAGAGAAACGCTCTCAATTACATGGGATAAATTACACTTTCATCTCTGCTTACTGTTACAAGGGTTTTTTTTATACTTGGAACTTAGAATTTTGTGTGTTTTAAAAACTGAGAAAAGGATTTTTTTGTGCAGTGGACATTGACCTGCAAATAGCTGAAATTTTTGGAAGTTGACTCTGTACACAAGAACTGGAAAGCAGACAATTTCAAGGAAAGAGCAAGGGGTTTTGACCTAAATAAAAGCAAAATACTGCGGATGCTGGAAATCTGAAATAAAAACAAGAAATGCTGGAAATACTCAGCAGGTCTGGCAGCATCTGTGGAGAGAGAAGCAGGGTTAACGTTTCAGGTCAGTGACCCTTCTGCAGAACTGGCAAATATTAGGTTATAAGGTTATAAGCAAGTAAAGTGGGGGTGGGGCAAGAGATAACAAAGGTGAAGGCGTAGATAGGACAAGGTCACAATATAGCTGAAAAAAGGTCATGGAGCAAAGGCAAATAATATTATATTAGGGGTTTTGACCTCCTCAGTGCAACACTTTGAATGACAGGGGAGATGCTCTGTCTGGTCATGTGATTGGCTCAGAAAGGTTTTTGCTTTAACTTTGGACACTTTTAAAAACCAGTGAGTTGGGCAAAGAGCAAGCATTTGAAATTTGGCTATGACCTGCCTGGAGAGAGAGAAAGACCCTCTCTGTAGAGGAAGACTGCATCTCTAGAGAAGAAACCCCTGTATGTCAGAGGTAGCAGATTCCTATTGCCTGCGGTCTCTGAAGAATTCCTGCATTAAGAGTGGTTCCTGTTGCCTCCTGAGTTTTGGGAGATCCTGAAATCTGAAGAAAGCTTCTGCTGCTATACTACTGCTGTGAGACCTAAGCAGAACTGTTGCTACACCCCTGCTGAAAGACCTATGTGAAGCCTGCTGCAGACGAATTGCCGTGAACACCTACCCATCACAGACTGTTCATCAACCTCGCCTGGAGAGATTTCGAGTGGCATCTGACTATTCGACTCTGGAACACCTCACCAAACCAAAAATATCCTACTAGAATGTGACAAACTTAATTATTTTATTTTTTCCTTTTTATTCCTAAGAAACAGCTGTAAACCAAAAACTCCTTTTTCCCTGGTTAACCGGCTTTTGGATGTATGTGTGTGTGCATGAGGGTTAGGAAGAATAACATTGACACCACAGATGAAGAACATGAGTCAAATGTGACTACATCTGATGTCAGACGATATCCTACTCATGAGAGAAAACACCCACCATACTTCAGTGACTGTGTTACGAAATGAACTATTTACATTTGTGTTTATTGTTTCAATGGTTTGTTTCTAAAAATGTAAACATGCTATGTCTCTCATCTACGAAGGGGAGGGATGTAGTGTTTTAGTGTTTTGAAATCGCAATTGCAATTTACATTGTGTACTCTCGAGGCTGCTGGAAAACACACATGCTAGCAAAGTGAAACAAAAACAGGCAGAATAAAAGGAGAAGCCTTTAAGTTCAGCTGCTGCAGTCTTTGGGCTGGATTTTAATAGCACACTGCAACTCACAGTGGCACACTTTGAACTCGCCAATCCACCTGCGTAGAGTGGCCGCCGCTGAGGCCCCGCATTATTTTGCACGGGGCTTCATTTAAATGGAGGGAGCGGAGCGGTCGCCCCCTATGACATTGAGGGGGCAGGCACTCCATCCCAGGCAATGGCTTCCGGCACCACTGTGCAGGCACCAGCACCATTTTTAAAGGGCATCAAAAGGGGCAGGAAGGCAATAGAGGTCATACCCTCAACACAAGATCTACCACCGAAGATGGAGCTACCTGGAGATGACTGAGACCCAGCGTTGCATGAGATTGTAACTCTCCAGGCAGATGGTCACTGACATCTGTGCCCTCCTTGCCTAATACCTTGCATTTGCAACACTGGTTGCCATGCCCTGCCAGTGGCTATCAAAGGGGCCTTTAACTTCTTTGCTTCTGGCCCCTTCAAAATGATCAGCTGCAGGCCTTGGTGGCATCCTGCAAATAGCTGCACATCACTGCATCTTGAAGGTCACTGATGCCCTCTTTGCCAGAGATAGACATCACATTCATTGGACAATGGACATGGCCTTGCTGAGACAGAGGGCATTGGGTTTTGCCTCCATCACTGGACTCCCATAGGTGCAGGGCATCATCGATTGTGGCCATCAAGGCGCTCAGTGACTGGTCAGTGAGCTTCAGCAACAGGAAGGGCATCCACTCCCTCAATGTCCAACTGGTCTGTAACCACAACAAGAGCTTCCTCTATGTATGCGCTTGTTTTCCTGGCAGCTGCCATAACTCCTTCATCCTCCACCAGTCCAGGCTGCCTCAAATCTTCACTCCAACCCTCAAAGTGCATAAATGGATCCTAGGGGACAATGGAAATCCCTTGAAGTGATGGCTACTGACCCCTCTACGGAAGCCCCAGACAGATGCACAGATGTGATACAACCAATGCCATTTCCTCAGCAGAACAACCATAGAGCAGGCCATCGGGCTTTTGAACAAGCAATTCTGATGCCTGGACTGGTCGGATAGTGCTCTCCAAACCCTCCTGCAAGGGTCTTGGTGATTGTGCTGGCCTGCTGCACTGTCCATAACATGGCCCTCCAAGGAGGTGTGGACCTAGAGGATGGTGAGGCCCTTGAAGGGGACAGGTCATTGGGGAAAGAACAGGAGATGTAGGTAAGAGAGGAGGGTGAAGATGAGGCGGAGGGAGATGACGCTGAGGTGACCTTGCTGCATAACGAGGTGTCCGCCTCTTGCCACCCTCTAGGACGAGGACCTCCCACCTCTCCCACATGACCTCCAGCATTAGATTGAGATTGGCATCGATGAATTGAGGTTCTGTCTTGCCTCGGGTGCCAGGCCTCCAGCTGTCCTCTGACGTCTTGCTTCCATCTGGTGCAGTTGAAGGCTTTGGCATAAACCTCAGAACTCTCCCTCAGGACAACCAGCAGCCTCAGTGACGGCTGCCGGGGAAGTTTAAATGAGTCCCACATCTGATCCACCCCCATTCCCAATCTTATTTGGCTCCATGTGGACAGGAAACCCATTCCCATATCAATTAAGGGCTCACCCCCATGTAAATCTGAACTTTAATCAGTTTCCCACTGGAGGTGGGTTTCTGACCCAAAAACAGACCCGGCTCTGTTTCCCGTGTCCGTGTCAAAAATTCAGCCTCTTGTGGGTATTAACCATGCACAGCGAGTCTATTCAAATGAAGGTGAATAAAATGCTTTGCAAAATTCCCTCCCCTCTCCTGGCAAAGTGCACCTGCACTATAGGTTAGTGCAGCCCTGATTTTGTTGGATTTGCAGAATTGGGACTAATAGATAGTAATACATCATTCATTATATGGTACAGAGCTCCTGTTAAATAACACTGCCTCCCAGATTTCTTCCGCATTTTTGCACCTGTAACCTGGGAGTGAACAAATCACATGTCTTAAAAGATCGAGGGATTTTGGGCATAAATAAATTGTGTGTAACTACAATACACCCACGTCTCCTCGCTGTTAGAACCATTGAGAAGTTACAACACAGAAGGAGACCATTCAGCCCATCGTGTCTGCGCTGGCTGAAAAAACTAGCTGCCCAACCTAATCCCACCTTCCAGCACCTGGTCTGTAGCCTTGCAGGTTGCAGCACTTCAGGTGCATGTCCAGGTACCTTTTAAATGAGTTGAGGTGAGGGTTTCTGCCTCCACCATCCATCCGGGCAGTGAATTCCAGACACCCACCACCTTCTGGGTGAAATGGTTTTTCCACATGTCCCCTCTAATCCTTCTACCAATCACCTTAAATCTGTGCCTCCTGGTAATTGACCTCTCCGTTAAGGGAAACAGGTCCTTCCTGTCTACTCTATCTAGGCCCCTCATAATTTTGTACACCTCAAATAAGTCACCCCTCAGCTCCTCTGTTCTAAGGAAAACAACCCTAGCCCATCCAGTCTTTCCTCATAGCTGTAATTTTCCAGCCCTGGCAATATTCTTGCAGATTGACATTTTTAAAGGTGCCACCGCCCTGAAATAAAAAAATAAAATGTTAATGAATCTTTCAATCCCCTATCCCACCCCTCAACTGAGTTATAAATAAATAAAATAACCTATCACACCGGAAAACCAATTTTTTAAATGACAAACTTTCACCCCCCAACTTCAGCACTTTTGACCCTCAACCCCTTCCCACCATCCCCACACCCAATCGGAGTGGTTCTCCCCGCTCACTCCCCGCCCTGAAATTTTCACTCCTGTCCCTCCCCACCAGTGTTATGCCTCAGAACTCCGAATGGAGTTCCGAACATGTGGGAGTGGCCAGAATATCGGCGTTGGATGGCCCTCACTACCAGGTAAGTAATTGTTCTTTAGTTTTACTATCATTTGCATATGAAAATGAAGGCCCTGTTGCCAAGTGGCAGGGTGGGGGAGGGGTGGTGGTGCTGCACCGAGACCTCACCAACACCGGTAAAATGCGGCGGGTCCTTCCTGGCGTCAGCGGTCGTGGCGGGCCTCTCCCAGAAGAATTTTCTGGGTCCCCCCCCCCACCACCGCCACAATTCCCGATGTTGGAGGGCTCATAAAATTCAGCCCTTTGTCTTTCTATCTTTGCCTCATATCCTATACCAAGCTCGGCATACCTCACCCTAGTCCCAAGGACATCACAGCGATTAGTAGCATTTTTATCACCATTGGTCTTCCTACAATTGGTTTGTTTTTAAATTGTGATATTTTGCTGCTGTCTAAAGAGCAAAGTCTTTATCCGAAACAAATTTAGTTAATTGTGTCTTGTGTGGATGATTTATCTGCTCAGTGACCATGAAATTATAAACAATTATTCACTGGGAGAAATTATCCCTCAATGATCTACAATTCATGTTGTGATCCAGAATATATTGAATGTTGGGGGTGGTGGGGGGTTGGGGGTACTGGTTATCAAGTCAGTGGCAGTGATCAAAGAAAAATAGGTATTTGTTTCGATAGAATCTTGCTGCTTTTAGACCTTTCCTCACAGTGGATCTGAGCTAAGGGCATTTAGCTTCTGCCTGGCATGCAGTCCAAAGTTGCAATCGAAGTTGTGCCCATTTGCTCAATGTTGAGTTACACCCGATGATCATCCCAATCGCAATAGAATACTCTGGAACTTAAAATGCGGGTAAATGGCCATAAGTCAGCATTTATAATTGGGGTGCAATGAAATGCTGAACCCACATATTTCTTCTTTCAATCTTAGAATTTAAGTTTCAACTTACTTAATCACCATTCATGCACGTCAGGTGTTTATGAATGTGCAGTCGGGGAAGTTTTTCAAATTTTAACACGCTTATACTTATTTCATAAAAAATACAGTGCTGTATCTCTAAACATTAAGAGAAACAGAAAATACAGAGCAGGTCAGAGGGAGATTTATTTTTTAAAAGATGCTCAAATAATTGCAGTAAAACACCAGAAACCTGACTTTGTTTTCTGATGTGTCTGAAAATCTAGTTGCAGTGTTGGGAGAACACCACCCCCCCCCCCCCCCCCCACCCAGTGGGAAACTAATTAAAGTTCAGATTTACATGGGGGTGAGTCCTTAATTGATATGGGAATGGGTTTCCTGTCCACATGGAGCCAGTAAGATTGGGAATGGGGGTGGATCAGATGTGGGACTCATTTAGACTTCCACGGCAGCCATCACTGAGGCTGCTGGTTGTCCTGAGGGAGAGTTCTGAGGTTTATGCCAAAGCCTTCAACTGCACCAGATGGAAGCGAGATGTCACAGGAGAGCTGGAGGCCTGGCACCCGGGGCAAGACAGAACCTCACTTCATCGATGTCAATCTCAATCTAATGCTGGAGGTCGTGTGGGAGTGGTGGGAGGTCCTCTTCCTAGAGGGTGGCAAGAGGAGGACACCTCATTGTGCAGCAAAGGCACCTCTCTGTTCAGCCTCATCTCCCTCTGCCTCATCTTCATCCTCCTCTCTTACCTACTTCTCCTGTTCCTTCCCTAATGACCTGTCCCCTTCAAGGGCCTCACCATCCTCTAGGTCCATACCTCCATGGAGGGCCATGTTATGGACAGTGCAGCAGGCCAGCACAATCACCAAGACCCTTGCAGGAGGGTATTGGAGAGCACTATCCGACCAGTCCAGGCATCAGAATATGGCTTGTTCAAAAGCCCGATGGCCTGCTCAATGCTTGTCCTGCTGAGGAAGTGGCATTGGTTGTATCACATCTGTGCATCTGTCTGGGGCTTCCGTAGAGGGGTCAGTAGCCATCACTTCAAGGGATTTCCATTGTCCCCTAGGATCCATTTATGCACTTTGAGGGTTGGAGTGAAGATTTGAGGCAGCCTGGACTGGTGGAGGATGAAGGAGTTATGGCAGCTGCCAGGAAAACAAGTGCATACATAGATGAAGCTCTTGTTGTGGTTACAGACCAGTTGGACGTTGAGGGAATGGAAGCCCTTCCTGTTGATGGAGGTCACTGGCCAGTCTCCCCAAAGCCTGTCCACCATCTACAAGGCACAAGCCAGGAGTGTGATGGAATACTCTCCACTTGCCTGGATGGGTGCAGCTCCAACAACACTCAAGAAGCTCAACACCATCCAGGACAAAGTAGCCCACTTGATTGTCACACCATCCACAAACATTTACTCCCTCCACCACCGATGCACAGTGGCAGCAGTGTGTACCATCTACAAGATGCACTGCAGCAATGCTCCTTAGACAGCACCTTCCAAACCTCCGACCTCTACCACCTCAAAGGACAAGAGCAACAGATGCATGGAAACATCACCACCTGCAAGTTCCCAACCAAGTCACACACCATCCTGACTTGGAACTATATCGCCGTTCCTTCACTGTCGCTGGATCAAAATCCTGGAACTCCCTTCCTAACAGCACTGTGGGTGTACCTACCTCAAATGGACGGCAGCGGTTCAAGAAGGCAGCTCACCACCACCTTCTCGAGCAATTAGGGATGGGCAATAAATGCTGGCATAGCCAGTGACGCCCACATCCCATGAATGAATTAAAAAAAAGTCACTGAGTGCCTTGATGGCCACAATCGATGATGCCCTGCACCTGTGGGAGTCCAGTGATGGAGGAAAAACCCAATGCCCTCTGTCTCAGCAAGGCCATGTCCATTGTCCAATGAATGTGATGTCCATCTCTGGCAAAGAGGGCATCAGTGACCTTCAAGATGCAGTGGTGTGCAGCCATTTGCAGGATGCCACCAAGGCCTGCAGCTGATCCTTTTGAAAGAGCCAGAAGCAAAGAAGTTAAAGGCCCCTTTGATGGCCAATGGCAGGGCATGGCAACCAGTGTTGCAAATGCAAGGTCTTTAGCAATGAGGGCACAGATGTCAGTGACCATCTGCCTGGAGAGTTACAATCTCATTGCAATGCTGGGTGTCAGTCATCTCCAGGTAGCTCCATCTTCGGTGGTAGATCTTGTGTTGAGGGTATGACCTCTATTGCCTTCCTGCCCCTTTTCCTCTCCTTTGCCTTCCTGATGCACGTGGGTTCCTCCCTTCCTGTAGAGGGTGTTGGACCTCATCACCACTAGGTCCAAAATCTGACAGTTGTGCCCCAGTGCCAGCTGCAGCCTTCCTTTTAGACAGGTGGTCATCCTATTGTGATTGACAGCCTTGCCTCTTGCTCTTCTCCCCCACGCGCCGGGGTGCTGACAACCCAGTTCAATGCCCAAGCGCTAAGTGCCCACTCTCCCTGCCACCTGTGCAACACTAAGGGCATCTATTTACCCAGTGCCGATTCCCCCTTTGCCCTGCTGACACTCTTAATGAGGCTCAGGTGATGCCCTGAGGCAGCCTTGACTCGCCTTCCCTCAACTCTTCAGAAACTGACAGCTTTTAAAACCCGTTCCCCGCTTTAAACATCGCATCCTCCCCTTCAACAAGCTCTTAATGAGCTTATTAACTAGTTTAGCTGCCCTCAATTTGGAGGAGAGAGGGATTCCTGTCTCACCCTCCACCCGTCCTGGTGATTATTGTTGACGCCTTGAAATTGACAAGCTGCCCGGCAGCTGGTATTTTCAGGCCAAGGAGTCTCACCTGGAAGCTGCTTGGTGGAATCTTGAAAATTTGGGTGAGCCAGTAGCTTTTGATGGGTTGCTGCTCACCTTAAAGGGGAGTCGCCTGCTATTTTCCTGTTGAAGACGGAAGAGAACAATAAAATTGGCTGCATCATGTGTCTAACAAGGACAGTGCAGGAATACAGCAATTTCCCAAGTAACCTGAAGTTTACTAGTTACAAACATTTGGTTTATTTGTGACCCAAGAAATTCAACAAAACAATAAAACCCAAAAATTAGATGGCCTACTTTTAATGTTTGTTTCTAAACTAAAAGTGAGACACTTGTTGTATATTGCTAAAATTTAATGGAAGTTATTGCACATAACATGTATCAAATTATGTTGCAGCATTCCAGAATTTCTATGTGCTTTTATATAGAAATACATGAAATAAATAACATGGAAATGTTCCATCAGTAGCTTCAGAGAATACCTGACCTCAGCATTACAGGACAAAATAGAGAACTGTGATTGCAGTCTAACAGGCCTCAAGAATAGGTCATCAATCTGCTGTTACCAGCAGTAGAGGCCCACTAATGAATGCTGCTGCATGTCTTCATTGTGACAAGCAAATATTGCATATTCAAGCTCTTTCATATAGATCAATTGACTTGACTAGAGAAATGTTAGAAAAGAGCATGCAGCAAAGGGGCATTTGTGATTGATGGGTGTCATTGCATGATTGAAGACATGTGTACAAGGCAGTGTTTGTAGCCAAGAATGGCTACATTCACAAAACCGTGAAAACTATTACTTTATATATTTTATTTGTTTTCCACAATGAATCATTTTTAAATAGAAACAGTTGTTCGGTTGCTTTGTGGCAATAAGCTTATGTTTTCCATTGCCATAATGTTTTATGCATGAAGGAGATGGCCATATTTTGTCTGACTACAACAAAATTTATGTCTCCGTGCACATCTGCAGAAGAACAAGACGTGCTCTGAGAAACTCTTCATCGCTTTGCATTATAGGCAAAATGAAAAATATTTTGAATAAGACGAACATCCTCTATAACAAAGTATAAATCTTTATTTTCTATTCATGGTCACATCTGTTCTGTCCTTTTCAAGTGCACTTAGTGTAAGCACACATTCATTTAAAACAAAAAGCAGTTTTAAAACCTGTCTTTAGTCTGAGCGCCTCTCCCATGAGGGAGAAAATGACGCAAGGCTATTTGATCTTTCAGACATATCTGCTTAGCTTTTAATCCTCATTTTAAGAGCCATTTTTTTGTGCAGTCGTTATTATTGTGACAACTGGATTTTATCCCCATTGTACTGCACCTTTAGTATTGATGCAGCATTCTGCTTTTTGTTCCAAATTAATGCCAAATATGTAGTAATAATGTAACTGATTTCACAGTAATGTGTGAGTTTTGGCACTTGTAGTGAGACCACCTGGAAGCAGCAATCGTGCACTAGTAATGCGCTCCTTTCTTGCATTTATCTGCAGCTTTTGCAAAACTTGCTAAAAAGGTGTTTTTTTTTCAAAAGGAACTCTAATTTTGCTATACTATAATTTTCTTTATAATAATTGATCAGTGCTGAGTAGTCTGTCAGCTCTCCTCAATCATTGGGAATCTCAGGGGCATTCAGAGGGCATAAACAAATCTTGTTACATAGATTTGAGTACACATGCTTAGAGGTATACATCATCCAATTCACAGAACTGTAAAAAGGCAATGCATCTGCAGCTGTTTGCTTAAATTTCTCTAAAATATTGTTGAGACGTACCAATTAGCTCAGTTTAACAACTGCATTAGACTTCTATCAAATATCACTGTTCAGCCTACAGCCAGTAATATTCCTAGTGTTTCTTGCACAGGGGTCGCTACCAGTTAAGAACTGTGGCTGTAAGATGAATTACAAAACTCTCCCTTCCAGTGTAAAGTAATCCGGGAAAAGTGGTGATACTTTATATAAAAGGCTGAAGTCCTGTCTTCAACTGATTAGTTTACCTACAGTGTGTAAAGCAAGGATTCAAATTCAGTAACTTGATAACTCCAAGCTGTTGAAATATTAATTAATATTATTAAGTTAATAACAGACGTTAAGCAATATTGCCCAAGTAGAAAATAAGCAATTAACCCAATAATTAAAAGACCAGGAAACCTCAAAAGTTGTCACTGTTTTGCATACCTTTCTGACCACGGATGAGTTATAATGAATGCTTATCATGCTTGTATGTAATTCCTTTGTCCACTGCTTTAATAAAGACAGTAATTCATTTCTTTTGAAGAGGTTAACACCCTTGCTAAAATAGCAAAGCCAAGAATGTTATACAAGTGCTTTAACATATTCATTACTGATATTGCACAGTATGATTTTAACACCAAAATAAGGGTGCTATTCGAGCCCATCTGCGTTGGAATCGAAGAGCTTTCCTCTAAGAAAAATACTTGCCAAGAATTTTGTGATGTAGCTTCTAATACTGTTGGATTTAATTCAAAATAACCATGCTGCAATCACAGACATACTTAAGGATTTGTAGCTAATATGTGATTTTAGAAACTGGATATGATAAAAGTTAATATATGTATACTGAAGCAACTTCGACAGACAGAAATGACATTGTTTGTAACTATGTTATTGAATTACCTGGTACATTTTCTATATGTGTACAGTGATGAGATAAGGACCCAGAGTGAGAATTGCCAAAACATGCCAGTAAGTGAAAGTGGAAGATCACTTTCTGAGTCACTGACACAATCAGTAGCTCTTTGATTCTTTTCTTTTAAAAAGAGACAGGCCTCAAAATTCGATAACCCCCCAAAAATGAGCACAAGAATCATTTTGCACGATTTCCCTGCGCTTGTTGCTTCTGAAGCAGGTAGCGTGCAAACTTTGTGCTGCCTGCTATTTTAAATGATTTTAGCATGCAGCAAGTGCTAAGCATGCTGTTGGGTGGCTGCACATCTGTGCAGGGCCCACAAAATCATGAGAGGCTAGCACGAGATAAAGCTAACATACTAATTAAAGCCAACCTGCACCTCTTAAGGGGGAGCTGATTTCTGGCTGCAGCAGATGCTGGAAGCCTTTCTACAACTGATTCTCACCTGGAAAAGACAGAAGAATGGCACAACATGGTGGATAGTGGGCTCCAGGATTTTCCAACACTGCACTGGAGGCTGTGGTGCAGGAGGTGAAGAGGTGGAGAGATCTTCCAGACAAACTTTGCAAAGGCAGTGAAACCAGATAGTCATGGCAGTCAATGCCAAGAGTCTAACCCTGAGGACGTGAATGCAGGGCCGCAAAAAGTTCAATGATCTCACATAAGTGGTCAAGATCAGTGAAAGTATTTTGAAGTGCCATATCCCACCAACTGTACCACCAGACTCAGATACTGCTCAATGCACCACTCATCTATCCAACAGTCTGTATCAATCACGGCTCTTACCTGAAATATGGAGCTTCACCTCATCCTCACAGCGTTGTTTAAGCACCCCAATGATTTTGTGTGGCAGCAGGCTTTTGTTATATACATGCTGCCCACATGTGTGATGGTGTGCACCTGAGTCGTGAGCCATGTCGTCAAAGGATAGACCTTGTCACCCAATAGCCACACTCTGGTTTGTCCGGTGGCTCAAATGCAGATGGCATAGTGGACTGCTGCAGAATGAAGGTATCATTTACTGCTGATAGGACACTCGGACACTCGGTATTGACCTGCATAATGCACTGAGTATGGTCGCACACCAGCTGGATATTGAAGGAATGCAATTCCTCCTGGTTACAGTATATATCAGAGTTGACATGTGACATCCACAAAGTGACGTTCCTGCAGTCAGTGGCACCACAGGGGAAGCTTGCAATTCTCATGAAGCCGCATGCTCATGCTGCCTGCTTCTCTCTGATAAGAGGATAAAATGTATTCAGCTATCTTGGAATACAGAGCCTCAGTGATTTCCCGTATGCAACAGTGGATGGCAAACTGCAAATATTGCCCACTCCAGCCTGGAAAGAGCCAGACTGAAAACAGGTCACGGCCACGGTCACCTTCACAGCCTCTGGCAATGCTGTCCTTGCCCTGTTCTGAGGCTGCAGTTGTGGCTGCAGCATGGAGCAGATATTAAAAAATGGATCTTGCAGCCAGGCCACCACAGTGGGGTTGTGCTGGGGAGAACCCCTCTACAGGGTGGCCTGTGGCTGCTCCTTCACCTAGGCAGGCAGGGAAGCCTCCAGGTCTGCCTGGAACGCTTCCCGGTATCCTGGACAATATACATCCCTCAATCAACAACATTAAAACAGATTATCTGGGCATTATCTCATTGCTGTTTGTGGGACCAGCTGTGTGAGTTTGATTGCCGTGTTTCCTACATTACTACAGTACTTCATTGACATTAAAGCACTTTCGGACATCCTGAAGTCATGAAAGGTGCTATCTAAATACAAAACTATCTATCATTCTTCCTGCCTGGAAGGATCCGGTCACAAAGAAGTTTAAAGCAAAGGTGACCTTAATAACCTCCTCACCTGTTCTGAGGCTGCAGGTTGTGTTGAAGGAAGTGGCATAGTTCTGTGACCACCTCCTTGGTGAATCTCAGGCTCCTCAGACATTGCTCCTGGGTGAGGTAGAGGTTGGAGAAGTGCTCTCTGAAAACCCGTGGCAGATAGGGCCTTCGTTGGAGCACCCTCCTCCTCCCTCTGCGCAGTGCTTCCCATCTCTGCAGCCTCTGCACTATTTGCCTGTCATGTTGCAGATCCATAGGCACTGCAACTTCAGCCCCCTTGCCTGTTGCAGCCTGTTCTGAGACTGGTCATCAAATCCTCTACCCTCCCTTTCAGCAACACTCCCTGCCAAATTCAACACCTCACCACAACATCTCCAAAAACACTCCACTGTGCTTACACATACTTTGTAATAGCAGAAGTAAGTCAAAAGCATCGCACCTGCAAGTTAGATGACTGGCCCTTTAAATAGCGCTAGTCCCTTGTGTAGCTGAACACCAGTGATCCTACGGAGTCCAATGTTACAGGCACTAATCCAGGAAAAAAATAAACTGGCACTTGGAAATGTATGGGCTAATAAATGAAAATCATCATGGATTTATTACAGGAAAATCATGTTTGACTAACTTGATTGAGTTCTTTGAGGAAGTAATGAAAGAGGGTTTAAGAGGGTAGTGTGGTTGATCTGTACATGGAGTTTCAAAAATCATTTGATCTAGTAGGGAGGAAGACTTGGATTTATAGAGCGCCTATCATGACTACTTGGCATTCCAAAGCACTTTACAGCCAATTAAGTATTTTTGAAGTTCAAGTACCATTTTATTGACTTGTTAGCAAAATTAAAGGCCATGCGATTAAAGGGAGAGTGACAGTATGGACCTACATTGGCTACTGGTTGAGTAACACTTCAATTTTAAAATTCTCATCCTTGTTTTCAAATCCCTCCATGGCTTTGCTTCTCACAGACCTGAAACGATAACTCTACTTCTCTCTCCACAGATGCTGCCTGACCTGCTGAGTATTTCCAGCACTTTCTGTTTTTATTTCAGATTTCCAGCATCTGCAGTATTTTGCTTTTATTTTAGTGTCCACTAGAAGAAATCATTTACAACAATTCATATGATTAAACCTTTCAGAAAACAATTCGAGGGTTAGAGCAATGTTTCAGATGTTTGGACATGGAGGGGTTTGGGGGAGGGAGCTTATATATCCCAAAGAAGGTGGTTAGAGATGCCCAATGTTTGCTATGGACTTGGAGGAAGACCGGGAGGATACTGGAGCTACCAGCAACAGATGAGTCAGTGCAGTTAGGAAGGTCAGAGTGGGGAGGGCATTATTGCCCAATGCTCTGAATGAGTTCTGCAGTTGGCTAGTACAACTTTTTATTGGATATTTACAATACTAAGAATGTTAGTTGTTTTACCTATTCATTTTGGCTAAGAAATGCACTTTTGAAAAGTAACTGATAGACCAGCAGATATATTAAAAGTGACAACTTAATTTAGTAAATGCTTGTAGTATATACTTCAGTGTGTTCCTTTTGGTGTTAGCCTGCTGTGATTCTTACTTGCTTTGCATATATAGGCCCTTCATAAATGATTGCCTTGCTAAGCAGTTGTGTGATTACTGAGCCAACTAATGAGGGGGCTGCGATTTAGAAAGCCTGATACTTGTGCCCAGCACGAACGCTGATGCATTCGCATCAATGCACTGAATCTCATGTGTTGTAGTTGCTTTTTTTTCCGGATACAATACCCACAGCCTTTTGTGCAGGGCTGTGATATGGCCCAGAACTGCCAATGACATTACTGTCACTCAGCTGCTTCTTTGCTTTTCACTGTGTGCCACTACCAGCAGTTGTCTTCCTGTAATGTCATCGAACATGTTTGACTCTAGAACAGTGGGTCTCTGCTAAGTAGAATAATCCTTCCCTGATTATTGTCCGTCAGTACTGTCTGGATGTGTTTGTGCATGTCTTGACTGCCTCTGGAAGCTTGAACACTACGATTGTTCCCATTATAACAGTCGCCATCTTCCACTCCTGTCTATCCCTGGCAGAATTCCAATCTTTGATCCCAAAGCTGAAAGCTTGATCTAGTTATTCATTGCCAGTCTAGCTCAACCACATTAAGTTCTATTATTTCACTCTTCTTAATAAGATCTTCCTATTATTCCAGGATTATCCTGGCGGGAAAGGGCAACACATGGCTTCTTTTTTCGTGATGAAAAGCTTTTTCCTCTGCCTCTTTCACTCTCACCTGCAATACCATGTGAAGAAGTCATGAATTTCTTCTTTAAGATTAGAGACCATTTATGCGCCACTGCCTCGACCCTCTGCTCCTGATCACCCTCAGCTGCTCCAATCTCCTGTTACTGTTCCATCTTGTAGATTTGTAGATTGGTATTTTTTACTTTTAGAGGTAAAGATAAAGGGCAACACATCCTTTGCATGGAATTTCTTTTTCAAACAGGAGTTTCAGTGCTCTTAAAGGTAAAACAAAGGGCCTTTGGCATGCATATATCTCCACTGAGCTGTAAGAATTATTCATCATAGGCCAGTAAAAATCCTCCTTCAGAATGAAAGCAGAAGCAGATCATCCAAATGTAGCAAAAATACACTGAACATGCCACATCCACTATACCTATTGTGCACTTCCAAGGGTAATGTGGTTGATGTAGTGTACATGGTCTTCCAAATGGCATTTGATAAAGTGCCATTATAACAGGCTTGTCAGCAAAGTTAGGGCCCATGAAATAAAATGGAGAGTAGCAGCATGGATACGAAGTTGGCTGAATAACAGGAAAATATGAGTAGTAGTGAACAATTGTTTTTCGGACTGGAGGAAGATATATAGTATGGTTTCCCAGAGGTCAGTGTTAGAACCACTGCTTTACTTGATATATATTAATGACCTAGATTATGGTGTACAGGGCACCATTTCAAAATCTGCAGATGACACAAAACTTGAAAGTATTGTGAACTGTGAGGAGGATAGTGATAGACTTCAAGAGGGTATTGACAGGCTGGTGGAATGGGCAGACAAGTGGCAGATGAAATTTAATGCAGAGAAGTGTGAAGTGATTCATTTTAGTGGGAAGTATGAGGAGAGGCAATATAAAATAAAGCTTGCAATTCTAGAGGGGTTGCAGGAGCAGAGAGACCTGTGGGTATAGTTGCACAAATCATTGAAGGTGGCAGGGCAGGTTGAGAAAGCGGTTATTAAAGGATTCTGGGCTTTATAAATAGGGGCATAGAGTACAAAAGCAAGGAAGTTATGATGAACCTGGAGTTTTGGCCTCAGCTGGAGTATTGTGTTCAATACTGGGCACCATACTTTTGGAAGAATGTGAAGTGCAGAAAAGATTCATGAGAATGGTTCCAGGGATGAGGAACTTCAGTCACATGGATAGATTGGAGAAGCTGGGTCTGTTCTCCTTGGAGAAGAGAAGATTAAGAGGAGATTTGATAGAGGTGTTCAAAACCATGAGGGGTCTGAAAGGGAAAAACTGTTCGCATTGGCTGAAGAAGGGTTGAGAACCATAGGACATTGATTTAAGGTGATTGGCAAAAGAAGCAACGGCGACATGAGGAAAAACTTTTTTATGCAGTGAGTGGTTAGGATCAGGAATGTACTGCCTGAGAGTGTAGTGGAGGCAGATTCAATCGAGGCCTCCAGAAGAGAATTAAATTATTATCTGAAGGGTTACGGGGTAAAGGCGGGGGAGTGGGACTAGGTGAGTTGCTCTTGCAGAGAGGCAGCATGGACACAATGGTCCAAATGGCCTCCTTCTGTGCTGTATCTATTCTGTGATTCAAATAAGGAAAGACTTGCATTTATGTAGCACCTTTCACAACCACAGGGCATCCCAAAGTACAGCCAATTAAGTACTTTAGAAATGTTGTACCTGTTGTAAAGTAGGAAAGTCCCGTGATTTTAAAATGATCTCTGGGGATCGGCAGGTAGCAAATGTGACATTATTCGAGAAAGGAGGGAGAGAGAAAGCAAGGAATTATAGGCCAGTTAGCCTAACATCAGCAGAAGGAAAAATTATGGCTTCTATTATTAGGGGCGTGATAGCAGGACACTTAGAAAATCATAACATAATTAGGCAGAGTCAACATTTTAGTGGCGCAGTGGTTAGCACCGCAGCCTCACAGCTCTAGCGACCTGGGTTCAGTTCAGGGTACTGCAAGTTCTGCCTGTGACCACGTGGGTTTCCGCCGGGTGCTCCGGTTTCCTCCCACAGCCAGAGACTTGCAGGTTGATAGGTAAATAGGCCATTGTAAATTGCCCCCAGTGTAGGTAGGTGGTCAGAGAATTGAGGGAAGGTGGGGATATGGTAGGAATATGGGATTAATGTAGGATTAGTATAAATGGGTGGTTGATGATCGGCACATACTCGGTGGGCCGAAGGGCTTGTTTCAGTGCTGTATCTCTCTATGACTCCATGACTCTAACATGGATTTATGAAAGGGGAATCATGTTTGACAAATCTATTAGGTTTTTGAGGTTATAACTAGCAGGGTAGAAAAGAGGAAACTAGTGGATGTAGTGCATTTGGATTTTCACACAAGAGGGGCTGGATTTTGTCGCGCCAGCAGGGCTCCCAGCGTGAATCGCGCCGTGGCCTTTCGGAGCCACCCCCCCCACATTCCAGTGTGATCTAACAGCATCAGACACTTAAGTGCCCAGCGCCAGGATCCCCATCCTTTAAAGACGTGGACCCTGCCTCCAAGAGCTGCCAGCCAATTAGATGGCCGGCAACTCAGTAGTATCGGCAGCACCACCCAGAGCGGCAGCCGTTGCTGGTACGACAAGAGCTCTTTGAACTAGGCCCAGCACTGGAGCCCAGACCCAAGGTGAGTGGTGAGGCGGGGTTGCCGGGGCCAGACCGGTAGGCCCTGGCGAGGGATCGGGGGGAGGGTGGGCATTTAGTGCAGGGAGAAGGGTTTAATGCTGGTGGAGTTTTTCCCGACGGGGCCATTTGTGAGCCACAGATTGTCCACAGAGGACCCCACCCCCGCCTTACCCATCAAGTGGCCCCTGGGTGTGAACGTCTACGTCGGCCTATCCTGCCCCCAACAAGATTCCGGTAGGACAAGAAAGTGATGAGCTCGCTGCACCCCCGCCCTCCTCACCTGCCTCCCGTCACATTTCCGTGGGCCACCCTGCCTCCTAGCCTGTCTCTGTGGGACCCATAAAATTTAACCTGAGGTTAATGCACAAAATTAGGGCTCATAGCATTGGGGATAATATATTCACATGGATTGAGGATTGGTTAACGGCCATAAAAAAGAGAGTAGAAGCTAATAGACCTATCATCAGGTCTGAAAACCAATGGGGTTTTTACTGAGTTGGCAGACTGTAACTATTGGTGTATCAGAAGGATCAGTGCTTGAGCCTCAGATATTTACAATCTATATCATTGACATAGATGGGGGACCAAGTGTAAAGTATCCAAATTTGCTGATGATACAAAGCTAAGTGGAAAAGTAAGCTGTGAGAACAATGCAAAGAGGCTACTAAGTGTTTATAGACAGATTAAATGAGTGAGAAAGAATGTGACAGATGGAATAGAATGTGAAAAAAATGTAAAGTTAACTACTTTGATAGGAACATAGAAAAGCAGAGTATGTTTTAAATGGGGAGAGACTGGTATTTAGAGGGACCTGGGTGTTCTTGTTCACGAATCACAGAAAGTTAACATGCAGGTACAGCAAGCAATTAGGAAAGCAAATGGTATGTTACCCTTTATTACAAAAGCATTGGAGTATATGAGTAAAGTCTTACTGCAATTATAATGGGCTTTGGTGAGATCACAGCTGGAGTACTGTCTACAGTTTTTGTCTCCTTACCTAAGGATGGATATACTTGCCTTAGAGGGAGTGCAATGAAGATTCACCAGACTGATTCCTGGGATGAGGGGAATTGTCCTATGAGGCTAGATTAAGTAGACGAGGCCTATATTCCCTAGAATTTACAAGAATGAGAGGTAATCTCGTTGAAACATAAAATTCTTAAGTGGCTTGGCAGTTTGGATAGTTGGGAGGATGTTTCTCCTGGCTGGGGATTCTTGATCTCGGAGTTTCTGTCTCAGAATAAGGGGTTAGCTATTTAGGACTGAGATGAGGAAATAATTTCTTCACTCAAACAGTTGTGAATCTTTGGAATTTTCTAACCCAGAGTGCTGTGGATGTTCAGTCCTTGAGGATATTCAAGACACAGAGTGATAGATTTTTGCATACTAAGGGAAATGGGGGATAAGGCAGGAAGGTGAAGTTGAAGTGAAAGATCAACCACGATCTTATTGAATGGCAGAGCAGGTTTGATGGGCCAATTGGTCTACTCCTGCTCCTGTTTCTTATGAAGTGTGACAGCCACTTTGTAGCATAGCAGAGTCCCAAAAATAGCAATGAGATAATGACGAGATAACCTGATTTTAATGATTTTGGTTGAGGCATAGATATTGGCCAGGACACCAGAGAGAACTCTCCTCTTCTTTGAAATAGTGACGCTGAAATTTTACATCCACCTGAGAAGGCAGATGGGCTCAGTTTAACCTTTCATCCGAAAGATGGCACCTTCAACCTCTGACACTCCCTCAGTATTGCACTGAACTGTTAGCCTAGATTTTGTGTAATGGGACTTGAACCCAGAAGTAACAGTGTTAGCCTTTGAGCCACAGCTGGTGTCTCAAAGTTCAACTCAGAGTGGGGACTGCTGAGTATGTAGTGATGCTGCTATGGATGATTTTTTGTAATGAAAAGAACAAAATTATATATACAGATGCCTTTTATTTTAATTTAAATTTTCTTCTTCTGATTTTGGGATGGGAATCCATGACAACTACTTGATTAACTATTTCTAAATTGGTTTTGCTCTCAGACCCGCCACCAAGACAGATTTGAGACAATTTGGAAAATGTGTAATTCATAGAATTTTGAAACCTGCTCCAGAAAAAGGCCCAGGAATCAGATGCTCCCGAGTTCACGTAAATCCAACAGCCCCTTTTGTATATTAAATATGCTGGTAAAGTGCATGACAATAACAAAATTACCAATTTGACCCAAAGACTTTTGATAACTTCCTCACCTCATAATGTGTGGTTTTCTTTTCGAAGGGGAATGGAATAAATTTTGATAGTTGGGATTTGAAACTGATTAGGCAGTGGCAATACTGTAAGTGTTGACTTGCAGAGACAGTCTCATTATCTTATTATTAGCATCCACCATGTGAACCTTAGTACAAATTCTCAAATCACTATCCACCATGTAAATATTACAATACGTTTTTATAACACTTAAAATCATGAGTCTCATTCATTCCCAATTGAATAAGGTAGATGAAGAGTACGGTTTTCAAATAGAGCTTGATACTTTTCAAACCTTTGGAGGAGGTGGATGGGGTGGGGTGCCAATACAGCAATAAAGTTGAAGAGTCCTTTAACATTGCAACAAGTGTGAGTGGTATGATTAGAGAAGGAATATGTACTTTCAAGTGTGTTCATGCATGGCAGATTATTTGCAAAAAAGTTCCTATTGTAATATTAATTTTTACTATTAGATTCCATGATGAAAATCCATAGATTTTTAAAATTCTTTTCTTTTAAGTTTTTTTATGTTATTTCAGCCCCACCTTAATCTCATGTGTATGTCGCAATCTTTATTTCTTGCTCTGTAAAATGATTAAAAAGTGAATGATAATCACTGCCTTTTAACTTCCTGGTTTACTGTCTGTGAGAATTCTTCAATCTGATGGTTACTCAACCTGCTTGATGACATGACTGTGTCTGGATGCCAGAGATTCCCTATAGGTAGTTCCAGAACAAAATTGGCTCATAATAGGGGAAGCCGACACCATAGAGCCCTCTAAATTTTTGTGGACATCTTTCTTCGAGGTCAATGGCAAGTGCTGGCCCTTCGCTGATGACCAGAAAATCCCAGCTGATGTAAAAAAAAAACTTGACCATCTGAAACATGGTAGCACATACAGAAATTAGACCCACTACGAGTATGTTTAAAATGTTTTTTGTGCAATTTTGTAGCATATCTGTATCATTGCCATAGTAACTGTTCCTCCCAGGGAAGAGCTTGAGATGTAAGAGCATTGTTAACAATATGTCCTTGTAAGACAAGTGGATCACCCTTAAAAGTATAATGCTAAGCATGTAGGATGAAGACATTGCTAAAACCAGCAAGCTCAAACTGAAGAAATATGATCCTAAAGGAATTAACAGAAATTAAAAGCAAGATGAAGTGCAAAATAACCTATAAAAATTCTGCACGGAGAAAGGAGATGACCTTTTAAGAGATAAATGGCATAGCAAAAGTTAATCTACAATATTACTTCGTGTTAAAATTTGATTTGAACACGGAGACACAGGTTCAAACTACCACAAGATAATTTTTCGGACGGGATCAGGAAATTCTTCGTCACACAAAACGTGATCAATGTATGGAAAAGACTTCAAGATGGAGCAGTGAAGGCAAAAGCACTGGAATCATTTAAGAAACATTTGGATGCTACAAATGGGGAACATTATCATCTTCTCCCAATGGATAAATTAAGATGCGCTAAATGACCTTTCTGATCGGCAATTACCTTGTGAAGTGAAAGTTTGAAAAAGGATGTTCCAGTATTGAACTTTGATTTTAATTTGAGAATACATAATAAAGTTTGATTGTAAAAGTCTTCAATAAAATAGGATTCAAAGAGTGACCAGATTAAATTATATTTTATATTTTCAAGTATGGCAGTAACAGAAGCAAGAGTTTTCTACTTGGCCAAGACATATGGGAAATGTGGAAAAGAGAATGTGGGTATACAACGGGTGATGTCCAAGATTAGGAAACATTTATGGTATGAAAGCTGCTGGTCAAGCAAAGAAATGGTTGATTCACGTGGCGATGGCAGAGAAAGCTACAAGGGGATCAAAGCTGCTGAGGACAGAAACTGAAATGAGTTAATGTGTCGTGCTTGTCACTGAGAAAAATGCAGGAGCAATATCAATCTGCAATATTTGCAGGGACTAGATCTCCTTTCAGAAAGCAACACATTCGGTGTACTACATGTTGTCGTCCTAGAATGGCTTGAATCATGTTTACCTGTCTATGATGTGAGCTTCTGATAATAAAGGAAGAGGCCAGTGTGCCCCTCCTTTCAAGTGAGTCTGTATTTTTCTGTATGATAGATTCTGCTTTGTTCAAAGTTATGTATTTCATGGACACCCCCAACTGGGTTCTGGTTATCTCCACTTTGGGGTTTCTCACTTTTATATTGTCTATTCCAGTGTCTTCGGACCCAGATGAGTATCTGCATGCAATTTGTGATGCGAATTAAGGGATATAAATTTATCATACATGTTTAAAATTATATGCACCAGATGTAGTAAATTTACGTTGCAAATTGCTTGCATTGCATTGTTATGTGCTCTGCATGCATATTTTCTTTAATATAAGAGTGCTTTAAGCTAGTCTTTACTATTTTATGAGAAGTTCTTGTATATTTTGAGAGACCCTTTTATTCTCTGTGGAATCATGGAATGTGTCTTCTATAAACCTTAATCTTACAGTATGGGTTAAATGTAATTTCTGTCATGTATAGAAATAAAAGTGCCAGATATAGTTAAGCTAACAGGTATCCTGTAAATATTGTATCATGTAGAGTCAGAAAACTATAATTTAAAGAGCAATAAATGAAAAATGTGAACGATGTAACCAGATTATTCTCTGCTTGGAAGGCTTTTGTGAATCATGTCTGTAAGGTCTACAGGGATCAAATGATATCAAACACTGTACACCAGCTGTCTCATATTTGATAGAAGGCTGTAGTTGTGGTAAGTAACGTAATGAACCTGAAAAAAGAAACCTCCCAGACCATTGTTGGCATGGTGTGGTTAGACCACAACTGCTGGGGTCGGCAGATGGAATGAGGGCTTTAGGCGTCATTGAGAGTGAAAAGTAATGATCACTCATTTTGCCACAGCAAGTCAATCATCTCACTTGATTACTTTCAGAGCAGTATATGTTTTGCTTCCCCAGAGTACCTTTTTGGATGAAATAAATTCTCAGGATAAATCTAATAATAACCTTTAACAAAGCAGACAGGTTCAATTAGACACTGACTGGATGGTAGCATGGGGATCTGTGCCATTAGGTCAAGGAGCTGTTGCTTGTCTTTATACAGAAACCTGCAAAATGATGCAATGCACTTTAGACGCTACATTCATAGAATAATTCATGAGTGTGTTGCAACTAAAAGAAAACCTTTTGGTGGGAGTGGAGGATTTGAGTTAATATCTAAATTATAACATTTACGTTGTGATAACCAAGAAATGGTTTGCAGGTTTTTATTTGTATTGTTTGACAATCATTGAAATGCAAATTTCTTCAGGTTCCAATTCACTGATGTTCTGTCAAACTGCAACACCTTTAATGTATAAAATGTGACTGATCTGGAGAAAAAATATATGTATTATATATGTGAATTTTCAGATACTATAAACAGTTCAAAGGGGCTTATTTGCAGCATCTGGGAGTTAGAAAATCGAGGCTTCAAGATTACTTGTAGCATTCTTTCAGCATTTTATTTTCCAATGGCCCATTCTGCTGGGAGAAAATTGGCCTCCCCTTTCTACATGTGCAATCCTTCTTTAATCATCAAAATTATGTAAATTGGATCCCAAGATGAATTTTTGGACTTTGAGGTTCTGTCCACAGTGTGAACTTCAGCTATAAAAACTGAGTGTGTTGGGGCTTTTACCAAGAAAGCCTTTTCAGTAGACCTTGTTAACAGATGAAAGATTGTAATCATTTTTTTTCTCCTTGCAGATACACTTGGCTTCATTGGTCTTCATATATTAGTTGTTATTTTGGGTACAGGTCTACTTCTGCATTTTTGTGTTTGTTTCCCTGCCAGTACTTTCCTTCATTACTTTTCTTTTCTGCTGGTTTTACAAAGTGGTGAGGATAGGAATTAGTTTGGAGCTTCTAATCACATTACATAATTGAGGAGAGGAAAAGGAGCTTGTGATAAGCCAACAAATGCAAGTGCAGCAGCCCCTCGGCAGGTTTAACCACAGCTGTCACTACCTCAGGACCGGCACCTGAATGTGTCAGAGGAGTGTTGTCTTCGCAGCCCCCATTTCATGAGAGACATAGCAATGGAATTGTGCCATCTCTTACGCGGTGATATGCACATCTGATGGTTTTTCTCAAAGCAGTGAAGGCAGAACCAGCATGAAGCTTTGCAACTACCCTAGGAGGCACTCTGCCATGCAGTGCAGGTATCAAGCAAGCGACAACTGCTAAGTTTTCAATGGGAAAGTGTTCATCACTTTTCCTGTGGCAAACAGGCATCAGCTGGAGAGGAAGCACAGCTTAGATGATGGAGTTTCCTCAAGTGCTGAGTTGCATATCAAACCCATGTGAGCAGAAGAACTTTGCACATTAAACACATGACCATCATTAAGAGAAAGGGGATGTATTCAATTAATTTTCAAGTGTTATCAGGCCACAGAAATATTATTATGTGTGTTGACGACCATTATCCCAAAAGTAGCTAGTTGCTATCTGTAACAGTAGTCCATGTTTCCACCATTTCTGAAGGTAGAGGAAACAGTGGGTTGAGATGTGTGGGGGTGGGGATGGGGGTGGAGGGTGGAGGGGCATGGTGGAGGTGCAGGGAAGATAGGGGAAACAGTGGCTTTTGGGAGACCATGGCTAACCCCAGCATCCATGACTGCTCAATCTACTGAGAAACCACCTAATAACAGAGGAGGATGTCAGGCTCGAAACCTGAATATCTGCTACCTCTATCTGGAAGTGTATCATGTAGCCGAAGGGAAAACAAAAGGGAAATTTTAATTTCCAGGTAGAAAGGCAGTGGGTCATGCAGGCTGCTCGTGCTGTAGTTTCTAGTGGATATCAACTGCCAGGTCTCATTTACATTCCACTAAACGGGCATGCAACTGGAGGTTTACCCCATCACTCAGTTAAGTTGCTGGGTGGGAGAGGAAGCGGAGGAGTTCAGCAAGGTCTCACGGGTGGGAAGAGATGGCAACCAGTGCAACAAAGACTCAGAATTTCCTGCTTTCCTGGCCGCACAAACTTAACATTCTCTGTTTCTCTGTTTCTTTCCCAACAGCAGACATCACATTCGGTACACCATTAATAAACCATCAGGGTCCTATGTGTGGCATAGCAACCCAACTAGTACATATTAATATCATAAATAGAGAGGCTCGATTTTGACTCCTGTTCTGCCCAGTTTCCAGTTGCCACTTACCAGCATACACCATATATATATTATAATATACAATCTAAATACACATGCAATGAAATTATTTTGTTAAAGTAATGAGAATATTCTTGTCTTTTTAAGAAAAAACAAAGTGATAGATATTGCACTTGGTTCTCTAACCACATTGTTGGCTTGCCTGTCTGCAATTCATGTGCTCAGTTTGAAGTCTTGTTTAAGAAGAAGGGTGAAAGGGGAAGCCAAGAAATGAGACAGACTGTAGTCCTATTGGACATACTGTGGAGACGAAAACCACAGTTAATGAAGAAGGAGAACATAGGTGACCCACTATTTCATATTGATGTTTTACTTGACATCCCTGTATATTTAAGAATTGATATTTGCTTAAGAATATTTGTTACTTTCTGAATCTCAGTTAATGGAAAGAACGAGTGCTGTGATAACTAGAGCAAATATGTAGTATGTTCAGAATACTGCTGCATTTGACTTAAAAAAAAGTAAGTGGCAATTTGAACAAAAATCTATCTCATTTGAATGACAACGTTTTTGGCAAAAGGATTAGTATGGACATCATGCACCAAATTTAAAAATGTATTGTTCTGTGTGCCATTCTAAATTGCAGTGACCTAGAGGAATTTTTGAACAAATTAGTCTCCTTTTGTGTCTGCATATTCTTTTGTTGACATTAGCTAAGCACTTGCAAGGTTGAGCCAAGAGATAAATAGGCTCCCAGAATTAGACAGCATCATAAACTACCTCCAGTGTTATTTGTAATCGAAAACAGGAATGCTAATGCATATTTTTAGCTGACGTTGGAAAATCCTTAATTCCTGTGTCATAAAAGGATGTAGCCAAATTTCAATCAGCAAAAGAAGTGTTACTGTACTGTGCACTTAAGTACTATCTATGAATTAGGGAGCTGGAAATGAAATGTTGATTCCACTGTCAAATTTTCTGAAATCGTTATAACTTTGAGAAGACATTTCAAATTCCCAATTGTTTATACAAGTCTCTTGTCTTTTAATGTCTGAGATAGCTACACTCCTCTGTCTGTTTGAACTAGTACATGCACTAATGCTGCATTTAAGTTGTAATTTTGTGCTTTCACATTAATGGACTGAATGCTACTTTTGCCTGTGTTCCTTAAATTGCTCCTTGGGGTAAACAGGTTCAATAGACATTTCTGACATTGATTATTTTTTGTTCATGAAATTTTTAAGGAGCAATTAATGGGAAATACTGAAATTTACTTGAGTTACTTGATTCACATCCACACATTAAATTCACACAATTGACACTGCTGTAAAAGGGCCAGAGGACACTAGCAGAGTTCAAGAGGTGAGCAGAGTAAGAGATAGCTTAGGAATATTGCCAAAAACATTCAAAGGGAATGGGGATGGAGCAGGAAAGTGAATTTCAGGTATAAAATCAGCCATGATCTTACTGAATGGCAGGGCAGGCTCGTGAAGCAGCATGGCCTACCTCTGCTCCTATTTCTTAGGTTCTTACAAACATACGAACATGCGAATTAGGAGCAGGAGTAGGCCACTCGGCCCCTCAAGCCTGCTCCGCCATTCAATAAGTTCATGGCTGAACTGATTACTCCAGATTTCCACCTACCCCCAACAACCTTCCACCCCCTTGCTTATCAAGAATCTATCTACCTCTGCCTTAAAAATATTCAAAGACTGCTTTCACACGCCTTTTGAGGAAGAGAATTCCAAAGACTCACGACCCTCTGAGAGGAAAAATTTCTCCACATCTCTCTTAACTGGGCGACCCCTTATATTTAAACAGCGACCCCTAGTTCTAGATTTTCCCACAAGGGGAAACATCCTTTTCACATCCGCCCTGTCAAGACCCCTCAGGATCTTAAATGTTTCAATCAAGTCGCCTCTTACTCTTCTAAATTCCAGCAGATACAAGCCTAGCCTGTCCAATCTTTCCTCGTAAGACAATCCGCCCATTCCAGGTATTAGTCCAGTAAATTTTCTCTGTATTGCCTCCAACACATTTACATCATTCCTTAAATAAGGAGACCAGCATTGTACACTGTACTCCAGATGTGGTCTCACCAATGCCCTGTATAGCTGAAGCATAACCTCCCGACTTTTGTGTTCAATTCCACTCGCGATAAATGATAACATTCTATTAGCTTTCCTAATTACGTGCTGTACCTGCATACTAACCTTTTTCAATTCATGCACTAGGACACCCAGATCCCTCTACATCACAGAGCTCTGCAATCTCTCACCATTTAGATAATATGCTTTTTTTCATTATTCCTGCCAAAGTGGACAGTTTCACACTTTCCCACATTATACTCCATTTGCCAAGTCTTTGCCCACTCACTTAACCTATCTATATCCCTTTGTCGCCCCCTTATGTCCTTGTCCCAAGTTACTTTCCTACCTATCTTTGTGTCATCAGCAAATTTAGCAACCATACCTTCAGTCCCTTCATCCAAGTCATTTATGTAAATTGTAAAAAGTTGAGGCCCCAGCACAGATCACTGTGGCATACCACTCGTTACATCTTGCCAACCGGAAAATGACACATTTGTGCCTACTCTCTGTTTCCTGTTAGCTAACTTCTATCCATGCCAATATGTTAGCCCCTACACCATGAGCTTTTATTTTCTGCAATAACCTTTGATGCGGCACCTTATCAAATGCCTTCTGGAAATCTAAGTACAATACTTCCACCAGTTCCCCTTTATCCACAGCACATGTAACTCCCTCAAAGAACTCCAATAAATTGGTTAAACATGATTTCCCTTTCACAAAACCATGTCGACTATGCCTGATTACCTTGAATTTTTCTAAATACCCTGCTATAACGTCTTTAAAAATAGCTGCTAACATTTTCCCTCAGACAGATGTTGAGCTAACTGGCCTGTAGTTTCTTGCTGTCTGTCTCCCTCCCTTTTTGAATAAAGGAGTTACATTCACTATTTTCCAATCTAATGGAACCTTCCCCGAATCTAGGGAATTTTGGAAAATTAAAAGCACATCAACTATCTCACTAGCTACTTCTTTTAACACCCTAGGATGAAGTCCATCAGGACCCAGGGACTTGTCAGCCCGCAGCTCCAACAATTTGTTCAGTACCACTTACCTGGTGATTGTAATTTTCTTGAGTTCCTCCCTCCCTTCCATTTCTTGACTTACAGCTAATACTGGGATGTTACTTGTATCCTCAATAGTGAAGACAGATGCAAAATATCTGTTCAATTCATCTGCCATCTCCTTAATATCCATTATTAATTCCCCAGACTCACTTTCCATAGGACCAACGCTCACTTTAACTCTTTTTTTTCAATATCTATAGAAAGGCTTACTATCTACGGCGCAGTGGTTAGCACCGCAGCCTCACAGCTCCAGCGACCCGGGTTCAGTTCTGGGTACAGCCTGTGCGGAGTTTGCAAGTTCTCCCTGTGACCATGTGGGTTTCCGCCAGGTGCTCCGGTTTCCTACCACAGCCAAAGACTTGTAGGCTGATAGGTAAATTGGCCATTGTAAATTGCCCCTAGTGTAGGTAGGTGGTAGGAGAATGGTGGGAATATGGGATTAATGTAGGATTAGTATAAATGGGTGGTTGTTGGTCGGCACAGA
The DNA here is from genome assembly GCF_036365525.1 of Heterodontus francisci. Lineage (NCBI taxonomy): Eukaryota > Metazoa > Chordata > Chondrichthyes > Heterodontiformes > Heterodontidae > Heterodontus > Heterodontus francisci. Next base: position 27,707,657 of record NC_090378.1, on the reverse strand, counting down.
CTCAGTGGGCCGAAGGGCCTGTTTCAGTGCTGTATAACTAAACTAAATCTGTCTTTATATTTCCAGCTAGGTTTCTCTGTACTCTAATTTTACCTTCCTTATCAATCTTTTAGTCATTCTTTGTTTTTTATATTCTGTCCAATCTTTTGACCTGCCTCCCGTATTTGCGCAACTATCGGCTTTTTCTTTACATTTGATACTATCTTTAACTGTTTTAGTTAACCACAGATGGAATTTTTCTTTCTCGTTGAATTCTGTGTATTCTGAATTATCCCCTTAAATGTCTGCCACTGCATCTCTATTGACCAATCTCTTAACCTGATTTGCCAGTTCACTTTAGCTAGCTCTGCTTTCATGCCCTCATAATTGCCCTTATTTAAGTTTAAAATACTAGTCTTGGACCCACTCTTCTCTCCCTCAAACTGAATATAAAATTCAATCATATTATGATTGCTGTTACCTAGGGGCGCCTTAACTATGAGGTCATTAATTAATCCTATCTCGTTGCACAATATCAGGTCTAGTATAGCCTGCTCTGGTTATTGTTGCAAGAAATTATCCCGAAAACATTCTATGTACTCCTCATCTAGGCTACCACTGCCCATCTGATATTTCCAGTCAATATGTAGGTTAAAATCCCCCATAATTATCACTGTACCTTTCTGACAAGCTGCCATTATGTCTTCCTTTATACCCTGTCCTACAGTGTGGTTAATGTTAGGTGGCCTGTACACCACTCCCACAAGTGACTTCTTGCCTTTATGATTTCTCATCTCTACGCAAACTGCTTCTACATCCTGGGGTCTCCTGAACTTATTGCGCTACCATCATTAATTGACAGAGCTACCCCTCCACCTTTTCCTAACTTCCTGTCCTTCCTAAATGCCATGTACCCTTCAATATTCAGGTCCCAATCTATGTCACCCTGCAGCCATGTCTCTGTCATGGCTATCAGATCGTACTTATTTATTTCTATTTGCACTCTCCGTTCATCTGTTTTGTTTCGAATGCTATGTGCATTCAGATACAAAGCCTTTAGTTTTGTCCTTTTATTACTTTTGTAACCTCTAGTCTTATCTGTTGATTTACTCTTAGATTTGTACGCTCAGTCCCTTCCTGTCACAGTCTGTTTATCATTTCCCATATTAATACCTTTCTCTCTTGCCTTGTCTCTACTCCTTGATTTACCATATCTTCCCAAATTTAATCCCTTGCCCCCACTATTCAGTTTAAAACCCTCTCCACTTCCCCAGTTATGCGGCTCACTAGAACACCGGCCCCAGCACAGTTCAGGCGTAGACGGTCCCAACGGTACAGCCGCCACTTTCCCCTGTACTGGTGCCAGTGCCGATCTGGAACCCACGCATTAATTTCTCTAATCTTATTTGCCTTATGCCAATTTGCACGTGGCTCAGGTAATAATCCAGGGATTATTACCTTTGAGGTTCTGCTTCTTAATTTGGCACCTAGTTTCTCATACCTGTTTCCTCCCACTGTAAGTTCCTCTCCAGCCCTGAGCAGATGTCCCAAACCCTGGCCCCAGACAGGCAACACAGCTGTCTGGACTCTCGCTCTTTGCTGCAGAGAACAGTGTCAATCCCCCTATCTATACTGTCCCCTACTACCACCACATTCCTTTTTTCTCCCTCCACTTGAATGGCTTCCTGTACCATGGTGCCATGGTCAGGTTGCTCATCTGCCCTGCAGCCCCCGCTCTCATCCAAAGCTGAAAGAACCTCAAACCTGTTGGACAATCGCAAAGGCTGAGGCTCCTGCACTCCTGCCGTCTAGGTCCCCTTACCTGCCTCAGCTGCAGCCACACTGACTAAATCAGAAGACTCTATCCTAAGGGGTGTGACCGTCTCCTGGTACAAAATGTCCAGGTAACTTTCCCCCTCCCTGATGTGTCGCAGTGTCTGCAGCTCGGCCTCCAGTTCAATGACACTGAGTCAAAGCTCTTCGAGCTGCAAACACTTACTGCAGATGCGTTTGTGCTGGATCACACTGGCATCTAGGAGCTCCCACATGCTGCAGCCATGACACATCACCTGTCCTGTCATCCTTAATGTGTTTTAATTAACTACTTAATTATTTTATTCAATTATTTATTTTATTTTCCTTTTTTTATATATTGTATTAAGCTTACCACTAGTTCCTTGACTATTTTAAACGTTAGGATTTGAATAGAGCTTAATTACTTACCAGATATTTACCAAACAGGTAGCTTCTTCCCAAACCAATCACCTACCTGCTTGCCTGTGATGTTTGATGCTATGTTTGATTTAAATTAAATTAAATTAAATTAAAAGCTTACCTGTATATACACATCCCGTTGGCTCTCTGTTTCCCTGCTCTCACTGTTGATTGTGACGTCACTTTGATGTCACTTTTCGATTTTCCCCTGCTCCATTTCTGCTGCTCCTGCCGTGCTCCTCTCTCATTCTCTCTGCTCCTGCTGTGCTCCACTCTCTCTCCACTCCTGCCGAGCTCCTCTCTCTCTCTCCAGTCCCGCCGTGCTCCTCTCTGTCTCTCCGCTCCCGCCGTGCTCCTTTCTCTCTGCTCCCGCCGTGCTCCTCTCTCTTCACTCCCACCGTGCTCCTCTCTCTCTCTGCACGCGCCGTGCTCCTCTCTCTTCACTCCTGCCGTGCTTCTCTCTCTTCACTCCCACCGTGCTCCTCTCTCTCTTGCTGTGTCTGTCTCTGGTCTCCGACTCTGGGCTTTTGCCGCGCTTTTTAAGCCTCTGCTCTCGCCATGCTCCTCTCTCTCGCTCCATCTCTGTCTCTGCAAATAATATTTCTGATCACAGCATCATGACTGCAGCATCAAGGCATTTTCTAATCACTTTGGAGGGTGAAAGAACAGTGTTTGCTGATGCTGCTGTTCACATGAGATACAATCTCTGATCTATTTCAATCCCTGGGACCAGACCTGTATCCAAAGAACAACATCCCGCAGTAAAAGTGAAAGTGAATATTGTATTAAACCTCTGCACTAATGAGTGTTACTGGGCATCAACTGAGTACAGTTCACACAGAGGTAACTGATGCTTTCTTCCATCATGCATCAGGGTCACCAATGGTATGAAGCAGCAGTTGAAGAAGCAGGCCAGTTTTTTGAGTTGGGGATTGGGAGTAATGCACGTGAGCCCCAAAGTGACAGTACATTCAGAGACCCAGAGACATAGAGACTCTACTGAACCTAATGGTCAATAAGGGAAAAATACAGATCTAATGGTTGCTTATCGAATCAGGGTGTTGGCTGTACTTTGGGATGTAGAAAGTCTATCTTTCTCCATTTGGCACCTGAACAAAATTTCACATTCTCAGCAACCACCAAAGTCAGTTTTGTGAGGCACCTGCTCTGGGCACAATTGGATGAAGCTACACACCACTCTTGTGCTGCTTTATGTACCACTTCTTCCCCCCAAAAAAACATGTTTCTCAGTGCTGTAAAATCCATGTATAGCAGCTCACAACTTTGCTCACAAAAAGCACACAAATTCCTGGTTTATTTAGTGGAAACTGCTCAGAGAAAGATTAGACTGGTAACTATCTTTTCTTTTAAAACACCATGATGCATCGTGTGCCTTTTTGCTTTTACATGCATGCATTTCCTGAAGTTCTAAGTAATGATACACCTTTATTATTTTATAATTGCACATTAGAGTCTGCAGTACATTTCAGTCAGAGAATAATTTATTGTCAAATAAAAAAAATAGGTCAGCACTAACGTCACTTGATGATCATCAACCACAAGAGCTTAAAACCTACCCATCGTGCATTCCTTAACAGCAGCTGATATTTTACTCGGGCTACCTAGGTACAGCACTAGTGTAATTACCTAGCTGTCAGTATGATAAGTGGGATTAATGCCAGGCTGATGCACTTTAGTCTGCAGAGTGGTTAGAGAATTGCAAGATGGGATTATTATTATAGGTGCTTGTCTGTACCAAGGTAATCACAGCAGTGGAAAAATGGCTGCAATTTACTGTAGCATTGCCCTGCCTCATTAACATTTGACATTTTCAACAGCTGTTTATTTGTGAACCAGTTCAATAATAAGGTAAAACAAATTGGTAAAGACTTTTGCTGGTATGCTGCTATTGTCTGCATCTTATTACATAGAGTGCACCTAAAATACCAGTTTAACCAAGTACTGTTACACATTTTGATGATTGATACAATTAGTTGATATTCCAGTACATTAAAAGGCACAGTTCTTTTGACATCAGGTTAACACAGTGTCATGCACTGGTGGACCTTGGGATCATGCCCTTGATTACTCCCAGCTATTGTCAGCTAAATAAAATCTAAAAGGTACTTTTTAATATGCTGCCCCAGGAAAAATACATTCAAACAGAGACCTGTGACTTCCATATTCTGCTCCCTGATCTGTTTAGCAGTGCTACCACTGTTTCTTTTAAATCTCTTCCCAGAAGATATGGGGAATTTTATGCTCTCCCCCATGGCAAGTTTGGAGGCAGGGAGAGCATTTAATCGGGTGGGATGGTGGCAGAAGGACCCCGCCTCCACCCCAGTTAAATCTGTGGCGGAAAGGCCATTGGACGGCCTTCCTGCTCCGCCACCAATGGAAGCCCCTAAGTGGGCAATTAATGCCCAGATAAAGGTTCCATCCCACCTTTGCCGGTATCAGCCCAGCGGCGGGCGGGCCTGTCCCCACATGGGTAGCATGCCAAGCAAACCCATGCGGGTTGCTTGCCGGCTCCAGGGGGATGCCTCGTTAAAAGGCAATTAGTGCCTGATTGAGGGCATAGGGAAGGGGGGACCCAGCTGAGAGCCACTCACCTGCCCTTCTGCCAGCCCCCTCTACACTCCCTTCGCCGCGACCCCCATCCTGTGAAATCCCTCCTGCCCTGACTCACCTGTGGTCTGGGTCCCTCGCCTCCGGTGGATCCATTACCGGCAGCAGCCGCCACCTCCACGGTGGCGCAGCTCAGTAAAAAAGCTACTGGCCTCTAATTGGCTGACAGCTCTCAGCAGGCGGGGCTTCCGTCACCAGGGTCCTTAATCCCAGCGAAGGCATGCCGCTGTCCACTTAAGCATCTAATTGGCACATAATGTTCCTCAGAGGAGGCGACGTGGAGCTCTCGCCAGCGCTTCAGCCGGTGGCCAAGATCTCCATCGCCCACATAAAATCCCAGTCGATGTTTCCAGTTATGGAGGAGACCAATAATAGGGGCCATAAATATAAGTTAGTCACTAATCAATCCAATAGGGAATTCAGGAGAAATGTCTTTATCCACAGAGTGGTTAGCATGTGGAACTCACTATCACAAGAAATCAGCGAGACGAATAGCATAGATGCATTTAAGGGGAAGCTAAATAAATACATGAGGAAGAAAGGATTAGAAGGTTATGCTGATGGGATTAGATGAAGACGGGTGGGAGGAGACTCATATCATGTAAAAACATCAGCATGAACCATTGGTTTGAATGGCCCATTTCTGAGTTGTACATTCTGTGTAATTATATGTAAGAGAGAGACCATTGACTAACTCAATCCAAGAAAATGTGCGTCCCCAGTACCAATTTTATAGTGCCCCATCAGTGTTGTTACAGAACTGCACATTTGTTGACTGGAAGTGAAGAAAGCCAAAGGAAAGTCAAACCGACTGCTTTTTTCCATTTCCTCCTGACTGGTTTGAGTGCAGTATTGTCAAAGGCTCTTTGAGCAGAGAATTATGCATTATGCAGGAAGGCTATGCAAACTGACAAGGAGAGGAAATCTCAGCCCTGAAATTCCTTGGCTTTGATGATACAAAGCATTTCTTGTCTGGATAAATAGGGACAAAGTTGGGACAGGACCCAATTATGCCAGATTCCTCTTTTTAGTTTGTTCCAAATTCCTCCAGAAGTGGGGATGGGTATTTCTCATTTCCTTTTTGTGGACACATCACAAAAAATTGGTGGGTCAGTGGGGTGATGTCGTCTGCTGGAAATCATGGCAGTTGTGCACTCCTCACTCTTAATTTACATGCACCAATATGAAAAGGTTCTAAGCTTGGCAGGCTGGAATCTTGTCAGAAATGGGCCTTTTTTCCCTTTTTTAAAAGCTGATTTCTTCATGATAGTTGATTGCTGTCAGGAATTTAGACTTTTACGTATTTCTGCAAGAATCTTCGGCCAGCACAGAAGCCCCACTTTGTCTGCAGCAAGAGGCAGTAATGAAATCCTTCAGCTCCCCGAACGCTGCCCCCCCCCTACTGAAGCCAGCAACTCAATGGTGCCAAATTTGGTGCAGATGCTCACCACCAAAATGTGCAAATGATCCTGACCTCTGAATTTTAGGCAGGTCCAGGGATGCTTCTGTGGGACAGGCAGAAGTTTTGCTCTGCCCAAGGAGGCTGCTTCAGGAATATCCAGGCCACGAATCCCTGATTAATTATTAATTCAGTATTTTACACAGCATCATTAGTCTTTTGCTAAAAGCACGTACTCGCAATTATGCTTTTCAGACAATAGATAAATTAAAAATCAAACCTACATTTCAGCATACTTATCACAACAGTGTCACTCGTGTTCTGCAAAAACGGCATCTGAATAGCCGAATCAAATATGCATAAGTACTGAACCTTGCTAATAGTGGCTGGGTCGATGACTAGTTGAATAAAGCTGTAATGTCTAGAACATGTAAATTTAATAATACAGTACTTTGATTTTTGGCAAAGTGCTGGAAATTGCAATGTTTTTCATTTCACTTCTGCATGATTTGAAAAAAGCATTTAGCCATTCAGCATTTCATACTAAGAATTTTGTTGACAAGATTATTCTGCCAATCATAGTGGAAATATGAAAGGTGAGTAGAAGCCTGAAACACTGAACCTTCTACATATATTATTAGAATGTTTGCTGCTTGCTGACAAAATGTACAAATTAGTAGTCAAAACGAGTAAAATTGAATTTCAGTGCAAATTTGCATTACTGAAACATCCATAATAACATTGTAACAGCAATTGCTGAAGCATGTGCAGGCCATCATATTAGAAATTGCATACCCTTGCCTTTTACAGCCTGATCAGATAAATATTCTACTATCCACTTTAAAAAAGTCATTTTCTCTTCTCCATTCCCACCCCTCCCAATTGTAAAATAATCCACCAGCAGCCACAACCTAGGCTCAAAGAGGGAAATGGCCATTTGAGTTAGTTACTGCAGGGCTAGCCACAATAGGAGCCAAAATGCTCAGGAGAGGGTGAAGAAAAGCAGAGAAATTAAGAAAACAAAAACAAACTTGTCAAATAAGACACAAGCAATTCAAAAGAGACATTTAAGAAAAAACATTCAGACCCTCCCCAAACACTTCTAACAGTTCTGACAGAAAGGTCATTGACCTGAAACAATAACTGTTTCTCTGGCCACAAGATACTGCCTGGCCATCCGCATTATTTCCAGGATTTCCTGCCTTTAATTTAGATTTCCAGCATCTGCAGTATTTTGCTTTTGTATTAGTACTCAGCATGTGGTTCTCAGCAAAGAAGAAACTTCCAACAGTAGACTGAGTTGTGAATGAAATGGAACTTCCACTCCTCTTTGTGTCCTAAATAGGAAAGCATAAGATGAGACTAACAATTATCCTTTTCCACAGGATCATTTACTCAAGACTATGTGAGCTACTGATCATGCTCTTGTGCCAAACTCTGAAAGGTGGCATATATCACACTATCAAACCATTATATTGGAAATTAAACTCATTAATTTACAAGTAAAATAATTACACAGAAGCAGAAGAATTCAGCCATGGAGTCAAACTCCGACCTAGATTTTTGGTATCATTAGACAAACGCAGATGGAAGTAGAATAAAAATAGAAAATGCTGGAAATACTCAGCAGGTCTGGCAGCATCTGTGGAGAGAGAAACAGAGTTAACGTTTCAGGTCAGTAACCTTTCATCAGATGGAAGTGGGTTGTTTTCACCCACATTTTCTAGGTCAACTGATTGGCATAACTTAAGGTGTAACAGTGAATAGATCTAAAGAGCAGACAAATGTTTGGAGAGACAACTGTGTTAGTCAAATTTAAAGTAATGGTAACAATCAAAGAGGAAGGTCACAATGGTGAGACGAAGGGCTGGATTTTACTATGGGTTTCGGGACCCCGACTTTGGGACCAAATGGGGTTCCTGAGCCTGCAATGAGACCGGCTCAGCAATCTTCTCAGAGGTGGCCTCCAATTAGAGATGGTGGGTGGGCTGCCGATGCTGCAGGCCCAACCAGAGGGCGGCACCTCTGGAGTCTCGGTAGCCCCATGAGGCATATTAGGACCCACAAGGGTGTCTCAACATGGAGGCGCTCTCTGAAGAATTGAACATTCAACAAAATAAACTGTGGCCACAGATGCCACGCCATCATTGCAGAGGGGAACTGCTCCATAGGATGGCCTGCGGTTTTGGCTGTGGCCCTCGCAGCCCAGTGGATCCATGCTGGGCTGTTCTGCAGGATGCATCTCTGCCTCCACACACCACACCCCCCCCGCCCCCAGCTGCCCCCCCACCCCTCTCCCCACCCCTGGCTTGCCACCAGGAAGCAGCCAGGCTTACATCTACAGGCTGCAGCCACATCAGAGAGACCTGTCTGTTGTCTGGAAAATCCAGACGGCATGTGAAGAGTGCCCTCAACTGGCACTTTAATTGGCCGAAATGGCTACCTGCTGCTGGCGGGCAGGTAGCTGTCACCTGCTGCCCCCCCCAACCCCCCACCATCCCTCCACCAAAAGCCATCAGCCACCTCTCTGAAAATAGGCAAGAGGCAGGAAGATGGCAGCAGACCAGCGCATCAGTCGGTCGAGAAATTGCGTGCCTCCAAGAACACTTCCACCTCTGTGGCAAAATCCAGCTCAATAATTCTGAAAGCCTGGATTTCCTTAGAAGGCATTGCAAACCATTATTGTCTGTAGCAAAACTGAAGGGATAGGAAATAAAGTTGATACAGGCTAAAAGGAGGAAGAAAACCTAGGGTTCATGGAAGTGCATCTGCAGATAAATGGCAGACCAGCTAGGAGCCTGACTCCCCTGTTTGGTGGTTACTGAAGTAAATACAGTGTTGCTTTAATTAATAGCAGTGGTTGTGAGGGGTTTGCCCTCTGTCCCACTCCATGATACCATGCTCTAGTAACATATTTGCAAGGAGGTAGTGCCAGGTTTCTGAGCACAGGTAACAGTGACAGTAACTATCAATGCAAGTGCCCGCCCTATTCTGCATGGTAGTTACAGATGGCCTTGCAGAAGATGGCACAGATATGCATCTGTCTCTTTGCTCACCCACACCCTAAGAATACAGTTCCCTGTTGTCATTGCTCAGTAGGTATGCCAGGACTTGAAGAAGTGGTTGGTGGTTTTTTGGCAGATATGAAGAATCAGTACATGCTGACTTTTGATTACCCTGACATGCCTTCTTTCATGCTTAGCCATGAAAGCATAATATTCTGTAATTGATGTTCTTCCGAGGAAACATCCAACTTAATGATGCCATCAGATCTGCTGTCCCAGCTTCCTTTGGGAAGAGGTGCCACATCAGCATTAATCATCTGCCAAAGCAAGGTATTTTCAGCTCTGTCTGCAAATGCAGCTGTACAGATAGTAAACAAGCACCTTACATGTAGTCCATTGTGCTGGGCATCCCTTCCTAAGTTTTCCTGTGCTTTGAAACATGCCGTATTGGTGCCAGTAGTGGTGCTGATAAAAAATATAATAGGCCTAAGTTTGCTACAAAGTTGTGTCATGGTAATGGCTCATCTATGGCGTATGCCATTATCATGATGCAGGAATTCGAGGAAATTGTGGTGTGACTGACTTATGCCATTATATACATCATGTCATGATTTGCTGGGACTTATGTGCTGCTCCACAGAGACCACCACTGAAAAAGTTGAACAGCTAATTATCATAACTTCATGCCCTATTAAAATCAGTGGCAAGATCGGGTTTGCTGAATTACTGTGATCACCATAGCCACTTAAGCCATTACAGAATAGCCCTGATAGGCCTGAATCAGGTTACTTTAGGACTTATTTGAGGAACGTTAAAAATCTTAAAGCTCAATTAAATAAAATAATTCTTTTGATTTTTCCCCAACTGATATTTTTATATTAATATTTATTGAGTTCACATACTAAACATGGCTTGCAACCAATAATGACATTTTATTTTATTTGTTCGTGGGATATGAGCATCGCTGGTTAGGTCAGCATTTATTACCCATCCCTAGTTGCCCCTGAAAAGGTGGTAGTGAGCTGCTTGGGTTTGTATGCAGTTTGGAATACATACCAATGCATTCTGGATCCTTCTGAATGGCAATTTATATATATTATACTATGGATTCAGTATAGACTCATCAATCTAATTAAACTTAACCTGGACATTGTGTGCGTACATATTGTGATCCATGTCCCCATTAACAGATCATAGCCATTGCTCCTAAGTGCTGTGAAAGAACATGTTCTGTTCTGTCTCGGGCACCAGGTGTGTGACAGACATTAGTTACAATGCTGTTGATCCCCCCTGCTCGCAGTGTCAGCTGTCACTCAGTTAGTCGCACCCTTACCTCTGAGTCAGAAGGTTGGGGGTTCACGTTTCACTCCAGGAATGGAGCACCAGTATCAAGGCTGACATTCAGTGCAGTGCTGAGAGTGCTATCTTTCAGATAAGAGATTAAACCGAGGCCCCGTCCTCTCTCTCTCTCAGGTGGACAAAAAGATCCTGCGGCACTATTTCAAAGAAGAGCAGGGGTGTTATTCCCAGTGGCTAAGCTAATATTTAGCTTTCCAATTGACTTCACAAAAGCAGATTATCTGGTTATTATCACATTGCTGTTTGTGAGAGCTTGCAGTGTGCAAATTGGCTGCCCTGTTTCCTACATTACAACAGTGACAACACTTCAACGGGGGAATTTTATGCTGTCCTCCGCGGTGGGTTTGGAGGTGAGCAAAGTATATAATCGGATGGGATGGTGGCGGGGAGGGGTGACACCATCCCATCTCCACCGAAATTACGTTGGGTATGCGACCACCTTCCATCCTGCAGACGGGAAGCAAGGCAGAAAAAATCGTGCAGGCTGCTTGCCGGCTCTGAAGGTGGAGGGGAGTGGTGGGGGCAGGTGTCTATCATTAAAAGGCACATACTGCCCGAATGAGGGACTTGGCATCAGGAAAGGAGGGGGCGCCCACTGAGAGCCAGCCCCTGTCCTTGCTGCCGGCCCCCCTACAGCCCCCTCCCCATAACCCCCACCCTGCGAGATCCCTCCCACCCTGAACTACCTGTGGCCTGGGTCCAGAGCTGCTCCTGGGCCTTGGGTGGGTGCTTCACCGGCAGCAGCCACGCGCTGCTCTGTTAGAGAGCTGCCGGCCTCTGATTGTCCAGGAGGTTGCATCTGCTGAGGCTCATCCTGGCTGGCAGTCCAATATCAGAATAGCTTGTTCCCATCTGAACTCCCTCAGCTGGGCTTTGTGCGTTCTTCAGGCCTTCCCCTGCCAATTCCAGCTGCCTCAGTGATGCCAGCGGGCTCACGTTCGTCTCCAGATTCCTACCACTCACCACTGAGAAAAGCAAGTCTTACAGCTCCAGCAGTGGCTACTCTGTGGCACATTTGGATCAGCTGAGCTTTATTTTGGACCTCTGCATTATGTTAATCAACCCTTCCCATAGCCCTCTTGGCGCTCTGCATTGTTCACATCCTCTACACCCTGCTGTGCTCCAGACATTGTGTTTACCCTGTGCCCTTCCATTGAAACTCATACACTGCTCCTGACAAGCCTTTTAATGAGCTCCACAATGAGCTCAACAGGCGATTAATTGGAGGCGTGCGGGCTTCCTGTTCCCTCACTCCCTCCCATGTCCCTTTAAAAATAGCTTTGTGTTCTGGAGGCGGCAACAGCCTGTGCCGATCTCCAAGAGTGTGATCTTCAAATCACGCACACTCCCAATTGGCTTTAAAAATCCTGCCCAATATTTCCAATGTTGTGAGGAAGGACAAGCTCTCTTTGACATTTAACTAACATGAAAGAGAAACTTGCTGCCCTGAATATCAGAGCTCTACAGTTATTTTCAATGAATTGTGCTCGCATGCTCCTTTTTGCCCAATTCAGAGACATCTGCAGCTAAAGCATCTATAGTCTTTGGATCCACGTTATGGCTATCAATAGTCTTTCTCATTCGTGTGCAATCTGATTTCCTAAATGCATCGAGGCATGTGGGACATGGGTCATTTCCTATGTCCAATGATGTGTAATAGATGTGATACGAATGCAAGTTGTTGTTGAATCGTCTTCTGGAGTTGTTGGGTGCCTTAGGAGTGGAAAATTTTTTGAAATTGGCCAAGTTTTTCTTTTTTCTCTTGGTTTTTGCCTTCCAATAAATTGTCAAGTCTCTCAATACAGCTGTTTCTGCCCGAAATAAACAGAGCACTTAAAATGCTATAACCGGCAACTTTGATGCCAATGCAAAATGGATAATGATAATTGCTTTTTGAACGATATAAGCAACAGCCTGCTTTAAACATGGGCATTTGAAGTTATGGCCACTGTAATTATAACTAAATAGCAAAACTTACAGCAATTTGAAAAGCAGAGAGGTCTAGTTGTAAGGTTCATAGGAGTTCCGTTGCAGTACAGGCAGAGGAGCTGGGAAATGTAAAACACATGCATTTTGCATGATATAAAACGAGAAATGATCTGGTCAGGGTAGCCATTGTTACACTTGATCACTAGCCACTTAAGGGCCTCTTCCTGCTGCCACTGGAAATAAGCTAATGGAAGTGGGTGGGGGTGGGGGGGTACTTCTGCTACATGGGGAGTTCACTCAGTAAAACAAGTTGATCTCCCTGGGGGCTTGAGAGGGAAGGTGGGGCCTCCTCTGGGGCAATCTGTGGCCCATGGCGGGTCCCCAGTGGCAAAGGCTGCCCTGTGCTAAGAGACCATCGCCGCCCCTGCCCTCAACACCACCCTCCCCTCCCCTCCACCTCGCTGGGGCCTGCCAGACTGGCCCTGGTGACTCCATGCACACTCACCTTGTGTTGGGGTCTCCAGAAATGGGCCGGGTCCTAGGCCTGGTGTATATCACTAGTGGTCACTGCTCCCAGTGGCACTGCCGATACTACTGAGCTGCTGGCCCTCTGATTGGGCTGGCAACTCTCGGAGGAGGGATCCCCAAAAGCTCAGGGACCACGGCGTCAGGCAGTTAAATGCTCGCGTGCCATTCAATTGCACCAAGATGTGGGTCTTAGAAGGAGTAAGGCAGGGATCCCCTCGCCTTTTCAGTCCAGTGAAGGACCCCCATAGGCTTGACTAAATTTAGCCCTTTCTGTGCATATCACTCTGCTCCTACACCCAGTCAGTGTGGTGCTGCATATGGCTCTCCAAGAGGTTGCCCAATCTCTCAATGGAGGAACTTATACGATCAAATCCCTGAGTCATGACAGAGCACATGCATTGCATGGACTCCTCCATTGCCTGCCCATAGCTCCTCAAGGCCTCGAGGAACTCCGACAAACAGGAACTTATCTGCCTCTGCTTCTCGAGGAAGGCGCTCCTTCTCTGTGACACCCAAGGCCCAACATCTTCGCCCAGCAAAGCATCAATGAGTCTGTTCTCTGTCCTCCAAGGGGGACTGCCCAGAGCTGTCTCTTCCTCACCCTTCCCTTTCTACGCTACTCTGGGGCCTAACAGAGGTGAGTGTGTCCATGCTGGTGAAAGGTGTCGAAGTTTGATGTGGCATTGCAGGTTCCATGGACTCCTCCCCATGCCAAGGATGGTGACGCTGATTGAGCAGGTCCCCCTCTACATCTGCCCTGTGGGAAACAAAAGAAAATGGAAATGAGGACTCATCCATCTCAACGGGTGCCCCAGCATAACCATCCCCTCAGATGACAGCAGTCTAAGATCCATAGCATGCATTGGGCAGAAATCTCCTCCATGCCCTTCACTCAAGAATGAGCCATCCAATGACCCTTTTGCACACGGCCTTCCATCTCACCTTCCCCCACCGAATGCCTGGAGAGCACCCTGGCGATTTCCAGTGCTGCCTCCACCATCAGGGTCAAGTGTGGAGTTGGGCCACTCCACCACCCGTTCTCGCCATCTCTCGAGAATTATGGGCTCTCTTCTCCTACAGGATGAGGTTGCCCTCCCTCATATCTTCCAGCATGACATACAAGCGAGCTGATGTTCCCCTCAGTGATGTCCCCATCTGACTGTTACCCCATATGTGGGGGTGGCTGCCATCTCAGTGTTGTGATTGCACGCTTGGTCTGACACTGTTATAGAAAACTATGGACATTCTGTGAGGCCAGCTTGCATTCTGGTGCTGAGAGAGTTGGTGACCAATCAACTAGGTGCTGCTGGCCACTCACCTTACCAGACCGCAAGAGGTCATTGAACCTTTACCTACAAGTAACAGAGAAGGTTGATGAAGGGAAAGCAATGGATGTTGTCTATGTGGAATTTAAAATTCCATCTGCCATTTGTCTTCCCATTCTGCTCTAGCCTATCTATGTCCTGTTGCAGTTGATTGGTATCATGGTCACTGTCTGCCGCACCTCCAAGTTTGATATCAGCGGCACGTTTTGAAATTTTATTCTATATTCCAAAATCCAAGTCATTTATATATATCAAAAAGAGCAGTGGTCCCAGCACCTGGGGGAACACCACTTTCTAACATCCTCCAGTCAGAAAAGCGACAATTTTTATTTTTTTAATTTATTCGTGGGATGTGGGCATCGCTGGCCAGGCCAGCATTTATTGCCCATCCCTAATTGCCCTTGAGAAGGTGGTGGTGAGCTGCCTTCTTGATCCGCTGCAGTCCATGTAGGGTAGGTACACCCACAGTGCTGTTAGGAAGGGATTTCCAGGATTTTGACCCAGCAACAGTGAAGGAACGACGATATAGTTCCAAGTCAGGATGGTGTGTGACTTGGAGGGGAACTATATATACCACAACTCGCTGTTTTCTGTCCTTTAGTCAATTTTCTATCCAAGGTGACAGACCATCCTATATTATGAGCCTTAGTTTTGTTAAGCAGCCTTATATGTGGTGCTTCGTCAAACACTTTCTTAAAATCCATATAGACAACATCCATTGCTTTCCCTTCATCAACCTTCTCTGTTACTTCATCAAAAAATTCCTTTAGATTAGTCAAGCATGATCTGCCTTTTACAGATCTGTACTGGCTCTCCTTAATTAACTCAAACCTTTCCAAGTGCCTCTTCATTTTTTTCCCTGATTATTGTTGCTAAAACCTTACCCACCACTAAGGTTAAACTGGCTGGCCTGTAGTTACTAGGAATGCCCTTACACCCTTATCAGGTGCTGGAAGGTGGGATTAGGATGGGTGGCTAGTTTTTTCAGCCAGTGCAGACACGATAAGCTGAATGGCCTCTTTCTGTGCCATAACCTTTCTATGGTTCTATTTGCCACTCTCCAATCCTCTGATACATCCCCCCGTATCTAGGGAAGATTGGAAGATTATGGCAAGTCCTTCCACTATCTCCACCCCCACTTCCTTTAGCAACCTGAGATGCAAGCCATCTGGACCAGGTGTCTTATCCATTCTAAGCATAGCCAGCCTTTCCAGTACATCCTGCCTATCAATTTTCACCTCATCCATTACTTCCAACATCTCTGCTTCTACCGATATTTTATCAGCATCCTCTCGCTAGCAGTTTGCTATTTACATGAAGATTTTGGTTCCCTTTTATGTTAACTGCCATTCTATTCTCATTCTCTCTTTGCCAGTCTTAATTTCCTCTTCATTTCTCCTCTCAACTTATTGTATATGGCCTGGTTCTCACTTGAAGAATTCACCTGACATGTATCATACAACCTCTTTTTGTTTCATATTCTCAATCTCCCTTGTCATCCAGGGACTCTTGACTATGGTTGCCTTACTTTTTGCCGTTGTTGGAATGTACCTAGCCTGTAACTGAAACATCTCCTCCTTAAAGATCACCCATTGTCCTATTACACTTTTTCCTGTCAATCTTTGGTTTCATTTTATCCTGGCTAGATCCCCTCTCATCCCTTTGAATGTAGTCCTCTTCCAATTTATAAGTTCTGCTTTAGATGTTCCTTGCTTTTCTCCATTACTAATCTAAACCTTATGATACCATGATCACTCTTACCCAAGTGTTCCCCCACAGACACTTGGTCCACCTCATTTCCCAGCACCAGATCCAGCAATGCCTCCTTCCTAGTTGGACAGAGAATATACTGGTTAAAGATATTCTCCTGGCTACATTTCTGAAATTTCTTCCCCCTCCTTACCCTTTACTCTAACATTATCCCAATCGATATTTGGGTGATTAAAGTGCCCCAATATCACCACCCTATATTTCTTGCACATCTTTGTGATTTCCCTGCAGATTTGCTCCTCTAGCTCTCTCTCACTATTTGGAGGTCTATAGAATACCCCACAGAAGCATGATCAAGCGCTTTTTGCTGCTCAACTCTAACCAAATTGATTCTGTCTTTGCCCCCTCAAGGACATCCTCCCTTTCCAACACTACAGTGTCTTCCCTAATCAGTACTGCCACCCCACCTCCCTTTTTTCCTTCCCTATCTTTTCTGAACACTTTATATCCTTGAATATTAAGTGCCCAGTCCTCACCATTTTAAGCTATGTTTCTGTTATTGCCACTATGTGTCTTTGTGCTTCTAGCTCACCAGTGTTATTCACCACACTATGTGCATTTACATACATGCATTGTAAACCTATCTTAGTATTCCTCTTAGTCCTTCTTGATCTTATCCTATCTAATAAGGTACTACTTCCTTCTCTAGTACTATCCAACACTCTCACTTTGTGCACCTTATTCCTTTTTTCTACTTCTTTATGCTGGTCCCCATCCCCTCACCAATTTAGTTTAAACCCTCCCAACCACACTAATGAACCTTGTTGCCAAGCTACTCGTCCCAGTCCTGTTGAGGTACAAACCGTTCCTTTTGAATGCCCTAGAACTGGTCTCAATGCCCCAAGAATCTGAAGCCCTCCCTCCTGCACCTTGTCTTGAGTCATGCATTGATCCTCCCTATCTTCCTATTTCTACTCTCACTGGCACTGGGAGTAATCCAGAGATTACTATCTTTAAGGTCCTACTTTTTAACTTTCTCCCTTACTCCTGAAAATCTGACTGTAGGACCTCAACACATGCACTCTCTATGTCATTAGTACTGATGTGTTCCAAAATTTCTGGCTCACTCCTTTCCCCCTGCAGAATATTCTGCACCCTCTCTGTGATGTCCTTTACCCTGGCACAGGGAGGCAACACGCCATGTGGGATTCACGATGATGGTTACAGAAATACCTCTCTGTCCCGCTAACTATGGAATCACCTCTAATGACTGCATTTCTACTCTTTGCTGTCCCCTCCTGTGCAGTCGCTTGCTCATTGGTGCCATGGGCGGCACTCCTTCAAGGCGTCGTCACTCCCAGCAGTCTCCAAAGTTGAGTACTGGTTTGAGAGTGGCACACAGCCCGAAGTCTCCTGCACATGGCGCAGGAATTGCAAGCAACAGGTCTCAGCTAAGAAAATATCTCTAGTCCCTACTTTGTAATCTAGTTAGTACCTGTATAAATGATTAATTTTAATTAATGCCTGTTGACCTGCTCTGTGCTAAAACTCTTATTAATTCACATTGTTATACAATCGAAATTTTATTAATTAAACTAAGCTGTAAATTTAATACAGTACTTTATTGTTTCTTGGTCCTAGTTTAAACCACTGCCTGGCTTTAGAGAGGAAAAACCTTAAAACTCACCAGCTAGTCACCTACCAGCTGCCCTCTTATGTCACTCATTGCTTTTTTTTGGAAAATGCCACGGACAGTCCACGCTCTGCCCCTTCTCTGATTTATCAGCCGCCACTTCTGCTGCCTCCAATTGGGTTCCCTCTTCACCTGCTCTGATTTATCAGCTTCCGCTGCTGCTGCCTCCAATTGGGTTCCCTCTTCGCCTGCTCTGATTTATCAGCCCCCACTCCTGCTGTCTCTAATCGGTCCGCTCTTCCCCTGCTCTGATTTATCAGCTTCCGCTGCTGCTGCCTCCAATTGGGTTCCCTCTTCGCCTGCTCTGATTTATCAGCCCCCACTCCTGCTGCCTCTAATCAGTCCACTCTTTGCCCGGTCTGATTTATCAGCCCTCACTCCTGCTGCCTCTAATCGGTCCGCTCTTCCCCTGCTCTGATTTATCAGCTTCCGCTGCTGCTGCCTCCAAATGGGTTCCCTCTTCCCCCACTCTGATTTATCAGCCCTTGCTCCAGCTGCCTCTAATCAGTCTGCTCTTCCCCTGCTCTGATTTATCAGCTTCCGCTGCTGCTACCTCAAGATTCCCTATACTCCTTGTAAATGTCTCCAAAAACAAATGGAAAGGTACTATACCCATTGGGAAAGCCAAGCATTGTGAGTGTATAAAGCGGAAGCATTGTAATTTTAATTTTGTTTATTCTTCGCGGGACTTAGCACCACTTTTGTGGTAATTTACACCAGGGGCCACTTTGTTTGGACTCCAATCGTGCAATATCACAACAGTAATAGCATTCAAAAGAATCTTATAGTCCAGTATTTACTGCCTTCGAACAGCATGTTTCAGAAAAAGCCACTCTTTGGTAAACGGAGAGCACTTGAGTTGTACCTGTGTATGGCATTGGCCATATTACAGCACTACTCCATTATACCAGCCTTTGCGCACAGTGGGCAAATTGTGTTGGTATGAACATGCCTGCTATTGGAGATTGTAATGATGTGAAATCTATGTATTCCATAGAAATAAGAATAGAATGTATGACTTTAAAATGTGAGCTGCATTACATGTGTGTGCACTGGTCCAATTATCCCAACACTATCCTAACACTACTTCAACTTAAGACTGTACTTGGCCTTAACTCCCTGTGTTCAGCAACATGGGAGATCAAAGCGTATTAGAGATTTTTTCTCTTTGAGGCTCTGGTTTCATCGCAATGTTTGCATTCACTAGGTGGCTGACTAAAGTTTTATTAGTTTACTATTTTTGTTAATGTTGTATTTACACTCTTAGAGATTTGATTGCCCAAACTCTGCAGAATTTAATGGTGCAATGTTTTGCAATAATTTTTCATCCAGTATTTTCTCAACCTACTCAGCCACCTGAAGTACAAATTGTTAGTTAAGGAAAATCCAAAAAGTACTACATATGTACTGCAATTATGATCATAATATGTTTTGTCCTAATTTCTCCTTTTAAAAATAAAACAGTGCAAAATGTGTAGTGGCCGTACTTATTTACTGAATTCTCCTTTCTGTGCTGTGCAAGTGAGACATCAGATATCCTGACTTTTCCTGTGGCGACTACTTTTGTTCCTCCCTACAGTGCTTGCCCTCCTGCTGATGGAGTCTGAGTCAAAGCCAAACAACAATGACCTATGTGTAACTCAAACTGCTGGAAGAATTTGTCGCCATGACAACATTCACAGCTGTCATAAGTCCCTGGAGAACATAACCCAGAAGTCACATGAGCAGCAGTATCCCACCAGATGTCTCCATTTGAGGTTTTCAAAAGGTTGCAAGTCTTAACCTCTGCAGTGGTTTGTGCCGACACTTTATTCTCTTTCACTGGAGGTCGGGTTACTCTTACTATTCCCTTTCTCCTTTCTAAGAGAGACTTCATTTTCATGAGATATGACTGAGCTTGAAGATTTCAAAAAAAAGGTTGCTGTGTACTCAACAATATTAAGAATGATTATTTACAGTCTTGATCCATAGATAACTCACACAGAAGGTGTGATGAACAGTTGGCGAATGTGCAGAAATAATTAAATAGAAATCAACTGGACCAAAATAAATATCTTTTTAAAAAAAGACAGAAAATTCAAAGACAAATTATTGGAACTGATCTTTAATATTTAAAATTTTTCAATTTATGATTGCCTGTTTTGCATATTTCTATTTTTGTATCTGTTGGTATTAACACCTGCTGTACTAGTACATTCATGTATTTGTCATTTCACTTAATAATTTTTAATTGGTCTAAAATTAAAATTAATTCCATATTTATTAGCGTAATAAAACATGATTGCCTATATACGCTGCTGTTCCTGTTTTCTGGAAACTGTACCCCTTAAAACATAATGAGAGAAAAATTGGATAAGGCCCAAAAACGAGGGAGGGGATCGCAATGAGCAATTAACCTGCGCCCGTTCTTTGCAGTGCAATCAGCACACAAACTTTGTGTTGCCTGCTAATTTAAATGCTAGTAGCATACAACCCAATGCTAAATGTATTGCTGAGTGGCTGCATGCCTCAAGTTCAAGTCTATGCGAGGCCACGAAAGCCTGCACTACTTAAAGCCAGCCTACACCGCTTAGAGTAAGACGCCTTCTGGCAGCAGCAGGTGCTGAAAGTGGCTGGGGAAGAACACGTGACTTGCAAAGAGTGGGAATATGGCTTAACAGTGTGTTCGAAGGTTCTGTGGCACAGCACTGGAAGTCTTGGTGAGGCAGGTGGACTGGAGGAGAGAGACCATCTACCCGCAGGGGGCCAAGAAGCCCTCCAGACAGACATTTGGAGCAGATACCATTGCTGTCAACGCAAGCAGTCTAGCCTGAGGACCTGGATGCAGTACAGGAAGACATTTAAGTGATCAAGGTCATCATCAAATGCCATATCCTTACAAATGGAACACTAGCTTCACACGCTACTCCATTCACTAAATCCCCTTCACTCACCTACCAACAATCTCTAGCAAGCATGACTCATACCTATCATTCATAACTTCACCTCACACTCACGTACAGAACATTGCTGCAAGCCTCACACACACACATCTCTCAGTTTGCACACACTGTCAGCTATGCAGCTATGACAGGATGAGGACTTTGATGACGGTGTACAGAAAACGGCTGATGGGCATGGACAATGAAATCCTTGGTGCATTGGCCTGCTGTTACTGTCAAGGAGCTTGGAGGAGTCTGGCACCAACTTGACACAAGGCTTTCCACAGACCTTGGAGCCCATTGTTCTCAGCAGGGAAGTGATGGCCAACTCCCTGAAAACTTGTGACCTGACTATGATGCAGCTTCTGATAGATGGTGTCTCAGCTTCCATTGCAACACAAGCAGAAGCCACCCAATGTCTGGGTGCTGCAGTGAACGCTCAGACTGCGGCCATGCAATCTCAGCTTGTTTCCATGCAAGCGCAGCATACTGTCATTCAGGCTCAGACTGCTGCCATACTGGGTGCTGGTATCACTGATCAAAGGGGTCACAACAGTCCAACAATCTGTCCTTCAATATATCACTAAGTTAATGAGGCGCCATCCCGGATGAGTGGTCGTGGCTCCGACCACTGCCACTTCGCCAGTGCCCTTGCTGTTGCCTGTCAGCCAGCCAGTCAGCCCAGAATGCTGCTGCTCATGCTGAGATGGTGCCGTTCAAAGCTGGGTCATTTAGGTCCAGAACTGCTCAAGGGCATCCTGTAACGCCATCTACAATTTCCCTCACTAAAAATCAGCAACCTTCCAACAGCCATGCTGCAGCCCCTGAGGTAATACTGTGTAGCAGCACCAGGCCAGGCAAAGGAACCTGAAAGACAGGCACGAAGGGAATGCACAAGGGTGATTAGTTGACTTGTGTACAATATTGGATGATTTGTTTGATAAAGCTGGTTTGGAAGGTGGTTCTGTCTTGGCATTTATTTTTGGATTGTGACCAAGAGGACGTGGTGATGGTCAGGGACTGAGGGAAGGTAAAGTGTGGGTTTGTTGTAGAATGGGGATTTAGGGTTCCGTTCAACCTAGCCAGAAAGGGGATGTGTTGGTTGCCTCCTCCGTTCCTCCTGCTCCTCTCTTCGTCCTTCTCCTCTTCCTCCTCCTCCAATCCTGAACTACTCGCCACATCCGTGGTGGTAAGGGCTGAGCCCTCATAATAACATTGCTGTGCAGGCTACAGAAGACTATGATGAATTGAGACACATGCTCTGGCGAGTACTGTAGGGCTTCTCCAGTGCAGCACAGGCAGTGGAACCATTTGTTAAGCACCCTAATGGTTAGTTCGATGACATTTCCTGTGCCAGCATGGTTCTCATGCTAGTCGTGTGTAGTTGGGTCGCACACCGGAGGCATGAGGCAGGTGTTAAGCAGCTAGACTTTGTCACCCAGCAGCCACCCTCTGGTTTATTATTGTGGCTCAAATACTGAGGGAACAGTGGATTGGAGCAGAATTAAAGCATCTTGGCTGCTGCTGGGATAGCAGGTCTGCATGATGGGCTGAGCCTGGCCGTACACCAATTGCACATTCAGGGAGTGGAACCCTTTGTGGTTGCAATACATCTTAGGATTTAGATGCAGCACCCACAAAACCACATGTGTGCAGTCGATGGCACCCTGCACCATGGGGAAGCTCACTATTCCGGCAAAGCATGTAATGCCATGTTTTTAGATTAGATTAGAGATACAGCACTGAAACAGGCCCTTCGGCCCACCGAGTCTGTGCCGACCATCAACCACCCATTTATACTAATCCTATATTCCTACCAAACATCCCCACCTGTCCCTATATTTCCCTACCACCTACCTATACTAGTGACAATTTATAATGGCCAATTTACCTACCAACCTGCAAGTCTTTTGGCTTGTGGGAGGAAACCGGAGCACCCGGAGAAAACCCACGCAGACACAGGGAGAACTTGCAAACTCCACACAGGCAGTACCCAGAATCGAACCCGGGTCCCTGCAGCTGTGAGGCTGCGGTGCTAACCACTGCGCCACTGTGCCGCAGAGAACACTATGTACTCCCCCCTCCTGACATAAAGAACATCAGTCACCTCTCTTTTGCAGCAGTGGATGGCAAACTGGGAGAGGTTAGAGATGTCACCTACTCCAACCTGGAAGAATCCTGATAAGAGATTCATGGCTGCAGTCACCTTCACAGCCACTGGCCGTGCTGTCCTCACCCTATTCTGAGGCTGCAGGTCTGCCTGTGAGAGGTGGCAGATTTCTGTGAGCATCTCCTTCGTTAAATGGAGATGACACACACACTGTTCCTAACTTAGGTTGAAGTACACAAGTATGGGGCGGCACAGTGGCGCAGTGGTTAGCACTGCAGCTTCACAGCTCCAGCGACCCGGGTTCGGTTCTGGGTACTGCCTGTGCGGAGTTTGCAAGTTCTCTTTGCAAGTTCTCCCTGTGACCGCGTGGGTTTTCGCCTGGTGCTCTGGTTTCCTCCCATAGCCAAAGACTTGTAGGTTGATAGGTAAATTGGCCATTATAAATTGCCCGTAGAATAGGTAGGGGAATTGAGGGAAGGAGGGGTGTGAGAGGATAATGGGATTAATGTAGGATTAGTATAAATGGGTGGTTGATGGTCGGCACAGACGCGGTGGGCCGAAGGGCCTGTATCAGTGCTGTATCTCTAAATAAATAAGAGAAATGCCCCCAGTAGATTCTGCTGAGAGCCCTTCTCCTCCTGCTGCTCTGTGAGCAGCATGTCCTCTTCTATGCTGCCTCGACTCAATCTCCCTGTCATGTTACAGGCCAAAGGGGATGGAAAGGACAGCGCCCATGACTGGAAGCAAGTGGTCTGACCAGAAGCCTTGAAGTCAGAAACAACGCCTTCGCCATAGAGTCATAGAGTTATACAACACAGAAACAGGCCCTTTGGTCCATCGTGTCTGTGTCGGTCATCCATGTTAACCCCCAATCCCTATCACCAACGTCAGACAACTGTGGAAAGCACAAAGCACATCCACAAACTTAGACAGAGCCAGTAGAAATAAATCAGCAACTAGGAGTCCCTTTACAAGGGGGTGTGTGGGGTCCTTTCTGCTGCTAAATGCTTTTTCTGCTGAATGTGTTGAAGAAAAGACTTTAGCTGGAGCAGCGAGTTTGAAAATGGCAGCGCTGGTTTCAAATCAGCATTACTTGCTGACTGCTGTCACCGCCTTCTTGGCATTCTTCTGGCGCATGCTCCTAACACATGCACATTAATGCTTACAGCAAAAAGATAAATCAGCCCACTGGTGTCACAATGTTGATCTACTTATATATAAAATCTCTTGTGGCACTCCAGGAACATTATACCATGTAAAATTGATGTAGATCAATATGTAATTGCTCTGCAGAAGCATGTGGGGAGAAGGACTAAGTGGATAGGTCTTCCACAGAGCTGGCATAGTGCGATGGGCTGACTGGCCTGCGAGTGAAATTCTATGAATAAATTAAAAGTCTTGCATTTGGCCTATTTCCAGTAATAATGCAATATTTTGCCATCACCGTTATTTCGACCTAATTTGCAACTGTATTGATTTTTTAAAAATCAATGAGCTTATTGTTGGAATCCCTTGCTCCAAGAACAGTCTATATCATAATAAATGATTCATGAGCAGTATGTCAAACACCAACCTGATTGTAGTATAACCTATATTAGTCAGTTACAGATGTGAGCTAGGTTGTAAAGTTGTATCTAATGTGACACTATTAACACACACTATCAGTTCCTGTGTATATTTTGAAGATTCAACTCATTACCAGTCAAAACAATAATCAATATAAATCAAGCTAACATTTTGACACTGTGTTTGTGAGATGTTTGCACAGAAATGGAAAACGCACAGTATACAGAAGCCAAGCAATTGGATATATGATTAACACTGCACATTTGTTATCCTTTTTAATTTTTCGGTCTATATGTCATTTGATTCTGTTTGGAGTTGCATAGACCAGTAGTAGTTGCAGACAATTAGTTGCAATTTTAGGATTGACAAATAATCAAGCCTTCCCGTATTAGTAAATTTGGTAACTTTACCAATCATTACATCTGGCTGTAATGCACAAGGGTTGTGCAGATTTATTATTTTCCTTGTTTCCATTTATTAATCATTAATACTCTTTGTAATGTTATATTTGCAATCAGTATGACGAATTCACAATATTTGAAAATGTATCATTCTGGTGTCAGCTTGGTTCTGTTGATAGCACTTTTACGTCTGAGTGAGAAGGCTGTGAGTTCAAGTACTACTGCAGGACTGGAGTGGATAATCTAGATGACACTTCAGTGTGGTACTGAAGAAGTGCTACATTGTTGGAAGTGTCATCTTTCAGATGAGGATATTAAACTGAGGCCCGATTTGCCTCTTCAGGTGGGCGTAAAAGTTTGCATGGCATTATTTGAAAAAGTCCAGGAGGTGGCCCGTTGTCCTGGCCAACATTCTTCCCTCAACCAATACCACCAGTGAAACAAATTAACTTATCATTCTTCCCATTTGCTGTGTGTGGGATCAGTCAGTGTGCAATTGGCTGCTGAACAACTATGACGATGATTTAAACATAATTCATTGGTTGTGAAGTAATTTAAGTTGTGCTGAGGCTATGATGATGCATTATGTAAATATGTTTTATATACTTAACCAGTTACATGTTTTAACTTGCCAATTTGAAATACTCTGGCATTTGATGACGTAACAACCAAGCACCTAAGCTAATATGTCAGTAATAATTAAAGGACCTTAACTATAAGTTTAGACTTTCTGAAACTACAAACAGCGTATAGCTAGTGGCACATATTATGACCAAATAGTTTGAATTTTAACAATGTGCTCAATCAGTGTTACTTTACAGGGGATTTAAGGATAACTGACCTGTCCTTCGGTTTTGTTCATCCACAACTATGTAAGAGATATGTGGCGAGAAATTGAGCTCATTAGTGCCAATGTTTTGAGCAATTTGTGTGTCCTTAGAGTTCCAAAATGGCAGGTTTGATGCCTGCATGTACACATTTGGGGTGAATTGTACTAGATGACATATTGGTGAGGGTGTTAATGCGTGTGCAGTGAACAGCAGCTGGACGTACGCAGAGCAGGTATATCATGAAGTCAATCCGCGTTTGATGCTGATTTGACACCAGAGGTGCCATTTTAAGCTCAACACTCTAGCTAATGCCCCCTCTTAACTTCACACAGCTGAACACACGTTCAGTAGCAGGGAGGACCATCCACTACCCCACCAGTTCTAAAGGGATCACCCAACTACTTACACGTGATTTGCTCGTTGATTTCTTCTTGCCGATACTTTGACTCACAATTGCTTGGTGCTTTCTATGATTGCTTAAAGTTGCAGATGTCTACAGGGAGTGGTGTGGTAGGTTCTGAAGGACTTCTTGCTGACTTCAAGGCTTCTGCACAGACCAGTTGCATCCAGACATTGGTGCAGTAGTAGGCATTCCCATTGGAATACAGCACGACTTGGAGGGTGGACAGAGGCCACAGGGAGCTGCTGGAAGGGAGAGGAAGAAGAGGAGGAGGAGGAGGAGAAGGGCTCTCAGCAGAGGGCTATATCTGTCTGGGGTGTTCAGCAAACAATTCTCCTACCTGAACCTCAGTGATGAACAACGTGTGAGATGTCTGTGCTTCCTTACTGAAAGCTGCCACCTGCTGCAGCCACAACTGCAACCTCAGAGCACGACAAGGACCACATTGATGATGGCTGTGAATGCGTCTGGCTCCATCCAGGCTGGAGCTTGAGATATTTGCAACATCTGGCCAGAGAGAAGCAGGTGGAGTATCATGCAGATTTGGTAAGATTGCAAGCTTCCCCATGTTGCAAGGTGCCATTGCCTGCACACATGTTGATTTGCAGGCGCTGCATGCCTACTCTGCCATTTACCAGAACCAAAAGGGTTTCAACTCTCTCAACATCCAGCTGATATATGACCATAGGCAGGGAATCATGCAGGTCAATGCCTGATATCCTGGCAGCAGTCAGGAAGCCTTCATTCTGTGGCAGACTTCTATGCTAGCTGTATTTGAGACACCACAGAAAAAATCAAAAGGTGGCTAATGGGCCACATCAGCTATACACTGGTGAGGTGATTGGTGACTTCAGAATGCAACATGCATAAACTGAAAGCCATGGTGCACACGAAATGTGATAGAGCAGATGATAGGCATGTTGAAACAATGTTTTTTCTGCATGTACCTCTCTGGACTTGGCACAGCAGGTGTCAAGATTCATGGTCTGCTGTATGTGGCACTACCTTGGCATCAAGAGGGCACATCTCTTGCCACCAGTTTTACAGAGAGTAGTAGAGGAGCAGGAACCTGAGGAGGAGCTGGAGGAGCAGGGGCATAAGGAGGAGGGAGAGGAAGTGGAGGAAATGAGGAAGCAACCTTGTTAGCCCCTTTCTCCCCAGACTATTTTGATCAACTCATCCAAGTGTGATACCAGTAAGCACAACCCCAATTCCCCACTCAGCATGAGTCACACCTCACATTTCCTCTGTCACTGGTCATCACTGCGTCCACTTGGCCAGAATGCAAAAATAAAAGCCAACACAAAATAAACACTGCAAGCCCTCATTGAAATCATGCCATATTGCATATTTACGTCAACTTAGTCAACTAGAGCACCTACATAAATACTGTTACTACATGAGCAGGTCACATGCTGCAAATTCTGTGGTGAGTAACTCACCTCCTGACTCCTCAATGCCTGTCCACCATCTACAAGGCACTAGTCAGGAGTATGATGGAATATTCTCCACTTGCCTGGATGAGTGCAGCTTGACACAATCCAGGACAAAGCAGTCCGCTTGATTGGCACCCCATCCACCAGCTTAAACATTCACTCCCTCCACCACCGATGCACAGTGGCAGCAGTGTGTTCCATCTACAAGATGCACTGCAGTGACTCACCAAGACTTCTTTGACAGCACATTACAAACCTGCGACCTCTACCACCAAGAACAACAAGGACAGTAGATGCAAAGTGTCATGCAGGTCCCCACCTGCCAAGAATGAGGCACATTCATTTCGCCACATGGACATTAAGCTTCAAATTGTTGCTGGGAAGAAGAGAAGGCCTGTCACAAGGAATCGCCAGAACCTCCCTGGCCGGAAAGACATTTTTGCATATTAGCAGACGGTATTGGAACAAAGGAGCTATCCCCTGCTCCCATACAATACACAGAAGAGACCTGGTCAAACCAGTCAGTTACATGACCACCTGCTGGCCAACTTGGGGAGTTTTAAATTGTAGAGCCAGTGCCTGAACTCAGAAAACTCTTTGCCCTTGGACTGGAAAAGATCACCTCTTCTCATGTCTGCTCCCATCTCTTTCTCAACAGCTTCAGAATCCATTGAAGATACATGAACCCCAAGAGAGAAAAGTCTCCTACAGTGATCAAGGTTTAAGAAGAATACTGGGCCCCAACGAAAAGCATGAACTACCTCAAAAGGACTCTACAGTGAACCTGAAGAACCGTACTAAAGAAACTCTTCAGATATTGCCTCAAACCTCTCCACTTTATTTTTCTTCTGCTCTTTTCTGTCTCTATTTGCATGTGTGTATCGTGTATGCATGCTAGTGTGGGCGTATCGTGTATCTGTAGGCGTCGACCGAATTAGAGTTTAAGTTAAAGTTTAAATAAATTTCAATCTTTCTTCTTTAAATCTAAGAAAGCCTGTTTGTGCTCATTTCTTTGCCTTATAATTGGAAAGCGGTGAACAAGGATTCACCAAGGGGGAGCTCAAAACACGGTGTGTTTAAAATTAAACCATGTTACAGTAAGACCAGGTGAAGACACCTTTCTCACCTGTTCATAACAAAAGGAACACCACCACCTGCAAGTTCTCCTCTAAGTCACACACCATCCTGACTTGTAACTATATCACCGTTCCTTCACTGTCACTGGGTCTAAAACCTGGAATTTGCTTCCTAACAGCGCTGTGGGTGTACCTACACCAGATGGACTGCAGCAGATCGAGAAGGCAGCTCACCACCACCTTCTCAAAGGCAATTAGGGATGGGCAATAAATGCTGGCCTTGCCAGTGTCGCTCACATCTCATGAAAGAATAAATTAAATCACCCTTGTGCATTTCCTGTCTTTTGTGTGCCTTTGCCTGTCCTAGTGTTTCTATGCAATGTTACCCCAGTGGCTGCAGAATGGTTGGTGGAAGACTGCTGACTTTCAGTGGGTGAGACAGCAGATGGCCCTGCAGGACGACCTTGAGCAGCTCTGGACCTAGAAGGCCCGGTTGTGGAGTGCAACATCTTGGGCATGGGTGGCAGCATTCTGGGCTGGTTAGCTGACAGGCAATAGTGCTGCAAAGGCACTGGCGGAGTGGCAGGGATGAGAGGGCAAATGTTGTCTTTCTGAGAAAGAAAAGCAGGTTCATACTCCACGGAGCCACTGCCCTTCGAATGGGGCAGTGCAGCTGCAGTCCCAGTAATCTGTTAGAGGAGAGATTGCTGGACTGCTGTGACATTCTGTAATCCCAGTGACATTCTGGAATCCAGAGCCATGATGACAGCAATATGAGCTTGCATCAACAGGCTGCGCTTCCACTGCAGCAGTTAGACATTGGAAGGCTGCTGCCTGTGCTGCAATGGAAGCTGCAACATCAGCTTTCAGACACTGGGTGATTATTGGGTGTACATGTGTGTGAACAGAATTGGCCACCACTTCCACACTGGAAATGATGTGTTCCATGCTCTCTGTAATGCCCTGTGCCAAGTTGATGCTGGACTCCTCCATGCTCCTCACCATTAACTGCAGGCTCCCCAATGCACCAAGCATTTCAGTGTGCACACACATCAGCATTTTACTGTAGGCCGCCCCATCGAAGTGCTCGCCCGAGTCCTCTGCCGCGGAACTCACTCTCTGGTGAGCTGGCACCTGCGCTATCCTTGTTATTTCTGCAGTGGCTGCAGGCCACTCATGTCTGATGTCTTACCGCATGCCGAACCGGCCCCATGCTATTCTCTAAATTAATGTGCAATGGCAGTATCTGAGCTGGTGGCTGCGGCTGTGAGATCAGGTGATGGTCTGTCTTCATCATCACTGTCTTCTTCCTGTTCCTCCACTGCCTGGTCAGGTTGTACTATTTGGTATCTAAACAGAGAAAGGCACAATGGTAAGGTTGTGGTGTAGGGAAAGTAAGAGGTGCATGCTTACAACATCAGCAACTTGTAAATTTGAGGAGACTGTGGGATGACGGGGAGGTGGGATGTGAGAAGAAGGATTATGTAGGAGGATACCATCCTCTTCGATGGATTCAGTCCGATGCTGGCCATGGCCTCTGCAATGTCCATCCCGATAATGGCCAGCACCGTTTTCTTCATCAAGGTCAGGGCAATCAGGCACTCTTCCGGTTTGCTCCTGCTAAACAACACCTCAATTTTCATTCTTGTTTTCAAATTCCTCCAGGGCCTGGATCCTCCATATCTGTGTAATCCGCTCCAGCCCTACAACCCTCTGAGATATCTGTGATCATCTACTACTGGCCTCTCAAGCAGCCCTGATTTTAATTGCTCCACCACTGGTGGCTGTGCCTTCAGTTGCCTAGGCCCTAAGCTCTGGAATACACTCCCTAAACCTCTCGAGCTCTCAACCTCACTTTCCTCCTATAAGACACTCCATAAAACCTACCTCTTTGACCAAGCTTTTGGTCATCTGTCCTAATAGCTCCTTATCTATTTTGTTACATCATGCTGCTGTGAAACACCTGGGGGAATTTTATTAAAGTTGCCATATAAATATAGGTTGTTGTTGTTGCTGCCTCTGGCTGAGCGCCACCTTGTCCTGCAAGAGAGACGGAAGTGTGTCATTGAGAGTCATGTGATCTGTTTGGATGATGTGGTTGTCATGGTTGAATACCTGGCAATGTGTGCAAGCTGTGAGATGCGGGTGTGAGGCTTGCAGAAGTGCTAAGTGTGAGGGGGCGGTGGAATATCAGAATATGCGTCCTGATAGAGATTGGTGGTATGTGAGTGAAGGAGTGTGGTAAATTGAGCAGTGTCTGTGGGTAATAATGCAGTTGGTGGGATATGGCATTTGAAGATGCATTCACTGACATTGACCAGTCGTGTGAGGCCATTGAACTTCTTGCGGCACTGCATTCCAGGCCCTTGGGGCTTGACTGCTGGCATTGACCTCTACAGCTATCTGCTCACACTGTTTTTTGAGTGTGTGTCTGGAGGATCTCTTGACCCCCTGCAGATACAGGCCATGTCTCCTACTTTCTAACTTCTCCACCGAGTCCTACCTTGCAGCATCTAAAAGCCTTGGAGCTCACACTCTCCCATCTTATGCAGAGGTTAGAGTCATCTCCTGCACTACTGGCAGTACCTGTTCCAGCCTTAATGCACCTCCCCTTTAAGAGGTGCAGGCGAGCTTCAGGTGGTGCTAGCCACTCTCGATATTGGCCTCCCCTGCAAATGATTTCAGCCAATGAACAGCATGGCTAGCACTGGCTGAATGCTGAAGTCATTAAAAGTGAGCAGGCAGCGCAAAGTTAGCACATTGCCTGCATTGCAATCAACGGACGCTGGTAAATAGTGCAGAGCGCTCCTTGGGGCTATCCAATTCAGTCCCCATGACCTTCATGAAAATTATTTGTAAGCAAAGGATTTTGTCAGAGCAAGAGCCAGGTTTTATTTTGGTTCTAACAACAACATGCACAACTGATCCAACTACTTGTTTGTGATTTATGTCAGTGCCAAATACCTTTTCATGGAAATGCCCCTCTAACATAATGTAAAAGTTAAAAGGTATTACAGTTTTAATTAATCCTACTGATTACAGTTTTTAACTGATCAATTATCTGCAGTCTATTACTTTTCACCTGATTGAAAATTATAGATTAATTGCCTTTATCCCCTTTTCAAGACTTGATGCCAATTATGTTCATG
Organism: Heterodontus francisci; assembly: GCF_036365525.1. Taxonomy (NCBI): domain Eukaryota; kingdom Metazoa; phylum Chordata; class Chondrichthyes; order Heterodontiformes; family Heterodontidae; genus Heterodontus; species Heterodontus francisci. Next base: position 27,675,999 of record NC_090378.1, on the reverse strand, counting down.
CAGAGAATTTCAGGTGGACTTTGAATGATTGGATTAATTGACTGGAGTAAAATAAGAACACAACCACTATTTCATTAGCATATTAACAGGTACATATGCATATCCAGTTGTCAGTTACCAATTCCCAAATGAAGTGTTTTTCAAAAATATACTGCTATGGTTTGATTGCTCATTAAAACAGATCTTTTCCAGAGAACTGCATGAACCACAAAAGGAAGCCCACTCACTATTCAATATTCATACAGCATGTCACTTAAAATAATGCATGGTCATTGCTGTTTTATTATGTGCCGCTAGTGCTGCCTTTGCACTGTTTCATGTGAAATGCCACAACTGTTAAAGCCCTAATAAGCTGGACCTTCACAATCTGCTTCTAAAAAATAGTTCAACCCTTGCATAACACTTCCATAGAATTAGACAGTTAGCAGAATACAACATTCATTTTTTATTTTAATTCCTATTTTGGCAAAGCAATTGAAGGTTGAAGAAAAATGCATTTAAAAAGTTTTGAGACTGTAAATCAGAAGTAAAATGCAAGTAACTGTTTTGCATATGTTTTAAATACTTTATTTCCCAAATGTTAGCTTCAAGCTTGGAATTACTCTGCCATTTGTAATTTATATTTTTAACAGTATGATATTTTTTACTCATTTGTGGGATGTGGGCATCACTAACTAGGCCAGCATTTATTGCCCATCCCTAATTGCCCTTGAACTGAGTGAATTGCTAGGTCATTTCAGAATCAACCACATTGCTGTGGGTCTGGAGTCACATGTAGGCCAGACCAGGTATGGACAGCAGATTTCTTTCCCGAAAGGACATTTGTGAACCAGATGGGTTTTTACAACAATCGACAATGGCTTCATGATCACCACGAGACTAGCTTTTTTTTTTAAAGCTGAATTTAAATTTCACCATCTGCTGTGGTGGGATTCAAACCCATGTCCCCAGAGCACTAAGCTGGGTTCTGGATTACTCATCCAGTAACATCACCACTACGCCACCACCTCCCTTGTTATTAATAAACCTGTATTGGGAATTATATTTATATATTTAATCCTTTTATTGGTAAGACTGTATTTGGGGAAGAACATACACACCACCAATCGCACAATACGTATAGCACCAAGTAATTGTGTAAATGGTTAAGCTACTTAGTGCTGAGTGAGTGTTAGATTTTTAATTTTTTGTACAATACAAATTCTTGTATTGAATAAACATGCAAAACTAATGGCAAAGTACTTTGTTCAGGCTTAGTGTGCCAAATAATGTGTATTGATTTTTATTAAATATAAGCAGTTAAATAGTAAATTATTAATTTTATATCAAAAACATGGCATGAAAATATGTTAAAGTATTTTATTGTACAAGAAATCTTGTGGCTTACCCATTCTTTAATTTTGCTTCAATAATGCAAACTATTGCATTGAAAATATGCTCGTATGTCCAAAAATATTTGCTGGTGGATTTTGATTTCAAATTTGAGAGCTAAAACCTTGGTTATATAGATTAAGTGAAAATAAATTAACATATTACATAAGGTAGGACTAAGAAAATACCACTCAACCCACTCACCTCACCTCATCAGGTCTGCATTAGAATCTGCATTGACCTTTGCATCAAACCGGTTTTTTATGACAAGCTTTTAACTGAGGAATGTTTGTTTTAAATGAATCAGAATTCATTTCTCCAGATGGCAATCTATTTCATAAATTAAAGCCAAATAAGTTATGTTTTGGGTTGTGTTTAGCTTATGTCGATTCTAGCTGATAATTTTTTCTTCCTAATTCTGCTAAAATTCAAGAATTTGGGGACGATACCAATGATTCAAAATAAGAGAGAATACAAGAAAAGAGGTTAAGAGAGGGATAAGGAAAGCGATAAGGGAGTATAAGGAATTTTCTTATTGGGAACTGTTGGTTAAATGCCAGATTTTGCTAGTTTTTGGAGATACCTCTTTAATAGCCAAAAGATCTTAATCAGCATCCATTGTCATGGATAAGTAGAAATAACCTGACAAGAAATCACAATCTCTTTCTTGTTCAATTCCTCTTCTCAATTTCCCCTTAATACTTTCCTCTTATTATACTTGTTCATGCAGTCCGGGTGTTGCAATAACATGCCGCACAAATTACAATATTTCATGCAGCCAATTTTTGTCTCGATTAGCTTGAGCATTTCACTCCTTGGGATCTGTTTATTCTTGCTCGTGTTTGGAAGAAATCAAACATTTTAGCAAGTTAATGTTTTGACTAAAATCTCCAATTGATTCTTCAGTAGCACTCCATTAGTGGATTAAATGGTTTAGAAGAGTTAAGGGGCTAAATTTGATAGCCCCCGAAAACAGGTGTGGGGACCATGATGTGTGATTAACCCAGCACATGTTGATTGCAACACAGGCAGCATGCTAATTTCATGGTGTCTGCCCATTTCAATGATTTCAGCCTCTAACCAGCGCTAACCATGTTGTTCATTGACTGGCCACCTCAGCAGGGAGCCAATATTGTGAATGGTTAGCATCACTTAAAGCTAGTCTGCACTGCTAAAGCTAGCCTGCGCCTCTTAAAGGAGAGGCAGTCATGCAGGAAGTGAATCTGACCTGGGAAACATTGAGGAATGGCACAACATGGGTGAGGGAGGGCTCCAGGTTTCTCAGATGGTGTAGGAGGTGACAAGGAGGAGAGATGTCATTTTTCTGCAGGGAGCCAGACACATGCCCAGAGGAACATATAGCCATGAGGGTCAATGCCAAGGACATGGAATCAGTGCCACGAGAAGTCTAATGACTACATGAGTGGTCGAGGTAACTGAATGCACCTTTAAATGCCATGTCCTACCAACTAATCTACTAGCCTCAGACACTGCTCAATTCTCACGCACCTATCAATAAGCTCTATCATCAGGATTTATACCTAACATTTCTATCCTCCACCTCACCCTCACACACTTAGCACTGCTGCAAGCCTCATGCACACATCTCACAGCTTACACACACTGCCAGCTATTCAACCATGACAGCCACATCATCCAAACAGATTGTGTGACATTCACTGCCACACTTCCCTCTCTCTTGCAGGACAAGGTGGTGCACAACTGGAGCTAGTAGGAGCTAACCGGAGAGGGACAGGCGTATCTGTATGTCCTAACACCAATGGAAGAGATAGTGTCAACCATTATTGGGAGGACCATTGCTGACACTGTGGCCAGCGGCGGGGTTGAAACAATCGCAGATGATGTTATCACCATACCTAATGCTCCTTGTCACATCCCAGCTTCCCCTTAGCCCACACTCTCTTCCGATTTACAAGCTAAAGATGGTGTAAGCATGCACCTATTTCCTGACCTGCTACCCAGCACCACAATCCTATCCTTGTGCAGTTCTCCTTTCAAATACATAAGAAGTGCAACCTGGCCAGGCAGTGGAGGAACTGCAAGAGAAAATGATGATGAAGGCACACTGTCACTTGATTTCACACTCGCAACCACCAGCTCAGATACTGACACTGCATGTAATTTAGAAGAAAGAATACAAGTGAGTTCTGCACATGTTGAGACACCAGGCATAAGTGGCCTGCAACCAGGGCAGGGGGCAAGGATAGCACAAGTACCAGATTGTCAGAGGGCAAGATTACACATGGGTTCTGCTGCAGAGGACTCAGATGAGCACTTTGATGGGGCAGCCTCCATAAAAATGCTGCTCGGTATGCATAATGTAATGTTTGGTGCATTGGAAAGGCTGCCATAAAGCCTGCAGACCATATCAAGGAGCATGGAGGGTCCAGCACCAACTTAGCACAGGACTTTACGCAGAGGTTGGAGCCCTTGCTTTCCAGCATGGAAGTGGTGGCCAACTCCATGAGAGCATTTGTAGACTCCACCATGATACAGCTTCTGATGGCCAATGTTGCAGCACAAGCTGCAGCCACCCAATGTCAGAGCTGCAGTGGAAACTCAGGCACCAGCCATGTGAGCTCAGCTTGCTGCAATGCAAGCTCAGACTGCTGACTTCATGGCTGTGGGTTACAGTGTTCAAAGGGGCTTGCAGAATGTCACATCAATCCAGCAATCTGTTCTCCAACATGTTACAAGGGTTGCTGTTATGCCACTCTATCACATTTCATGGTGCATCATGGCTTCCATGGTATGCATGCTGTGCACATGCACATGGGTTGCACACCATTGGCATGAACCATGTTATCAGCGGATAGCCCTTGTCACCCAGTAGCCAGCCTCTGGTTTGCCCTGGTGGTTTAAATGCAGCTGCTACAAGGGATTGCTATAGAATGAAGGCATCATGATTGCTGCCAGGATATTGGGCATAGACCTGCATGAGTCTCTGCCTTTGCTCGTACACCAGCTGAATGTTGAGGGAATGTGAATCCCTTTTGGTTCCTGTATAGGATATCCTAGGATCCACTCTCCCTGCCATGTGCCACCACATGTACACTCTCAACCTCTCTCTTAACCAGCACCAACTCACTCTATCTCAAATCTGTTCTGGTCCACAGTTTCATTTCATTCTTCGCCTCATCTGGTGCTTTCACAAAAGACTTTCTATCTTCCTTTCACGTGTGAAGGATTGCAAACTTCAACAACTCATGGGTACCAACATCCCTCTGGATCCTTCTTTCCCTCCCCCTCCCTCTGCCCGCATCCCTTCTTCAAATCTCACTCTTTGCCCTGTATTCACAATACCCTCTGACCTTCCTATCCCTGACTCTGAACGATCTGTCCTCAGCAAAAGCCTGAGCTGCAACCCTTTCACCCCCACCTCAATAGATTTCGAGCTTGGCATGATGCTGTCTTCTTCTTCCATCACCTTCGCCTCCGCACCCACTTCCCCCACTCAGCAGACCCTTTCACCCGTTTCCAATATTCTGCCTCCACCTGGACCCATCCCTCTTGCCTCTTACCCGCTCTAGATCTTTTCATTCAGAACTGCTGGCATGACATCGGCCATCTCCATTTCTCTTCTCCCCTCACTCACTCTAACCTGTCTCCCTCTGAACTTGCAGTACTCCATTCTCTCAGACGCAACCCTGTCAGTAAACCTGCTGACAAGGGTGGTGCCGTTGTTGTCTGGCATACTGACCTCTACCTAGCAAAGGTCAAATGCCAACACTGACATTTCCTCCTACCTCCCCCTGGACCATGACTCCACTATCGAACATCAAGCCATTGATCTAGGACTGTCATTGACCTCATCTTCTCTGGAGTTCTTCCCTCCACGGCCTCCAACCTCATATTTCCCCAACCCTGTATAGCCTGCTTTCACCTCCTTCGCAAAATATACAAACAGGACTGCCCTGATAGGCCTATCATTTCAGCCTATTCCTGTCCCACTGAACTGATTTTTATCCTATCTCAAGACTATTTTTTCTCTCCTTGTCCAGTCTGTTCCTACCTACATCCATGACTGTTCCGATGCTCTCTGTCACTTTAACAGTTTCCAATTTCCTGGCTCTAACCATCTCCTCTTCACCATGGACATCCAATCGCTCTACACCTCCACCCCCCACCAGGATGGTCTGAGAGCTGTCTGCTTCTTCCTTGAACAGAGGCCCAACCAGCTCCATCCACCACCACCCTCCTCCGCCTGGCTGAACTTTTTCTCTCATTGAAAACTTCTCCTTTAACTCAACTCACTTCCTCCAAATTAAAGGTGTTGCTATGGGTACCTGCATGGGTCCTAGCTATGCCTGTCTTTTGGTGGGATATGTGGGACAGTCTTTGTTCCAGTCCTACTCAGGCCCCCTCCCTCACCTCTTTTTCCAGAACATTGATGACTGTATTGGAGCTGCTTCCTGCTCTCGTCCTGAACAGGAAAATTTCATTGACTTTGCTTCCAATTTCCACCTTTCTCTCACCTTCACATGGTCGATCTTCGACTCTTCCCTTCCCTTCCTTAACTTCTCTGTCTCCATTTCTGGGGATAGGCTATCAACCACTATTCATTATAAGTCCACTGACTCCCACAGCTACCTCGACTACACTTCCTCACACCCTGCTTCCTGTAAGGACTCTATTCCATTGTCCCAGTTTCTGCATCTTCGTCACATCTGTTCTGATGATGCAACCTTCCATACTAGCGCTTCCAATATGTCTTCCTTTTTGCTCAACTGAGGATTCCCCCAATGATGGTTGACAGGGCTCTCAACCGTGCCCATTCTATCTCATGCACTTCTGCTCACACCCCTTCCCCTCCCTCCCAGAACCATGTTAGGGTTCCCTTGTCCTCACCTTCCACCCCACCAGGCCCCGTATTCAACAGATCATCCTCGTCATTTCTGCCACCTCCGGTGTGATGACATCACCAAACACATCTTCCCCTCCCCTTCCCATTCAGCATGCCAAAGGGACCGTTCCCTCTGCAACACCCTATTCCACTCCTTAGTGACCCCAACACCCCTCCCTTTCCCACAGCACCTTTCCATGCAAGCGCAGGAGCTGCAACACCTGCCCTTTTACCTCCTCACTTCTCACCGTCCAAGGCCCCAAACACTCCTTCCAAGTGAAACAGCAATTTACTTGTGCATTTGCTGCTCACAATGTGTTCTCCTCTGCGTTGAAGAGAGCAAACGCAGACTGAGTGATTGTATTGCGGAATACCTTCATTCGGTCCACAAGCATGACCTGCGCTTCATGTCATCTGTCATTTCAATATCTACCTTGCTCCCACTCTGACCTTTTTGTCTTTGGTCTCCTGCAGTGTTCCAGTGATGCTGAATGCAAACACGAGGAACAGCACCTCATCTTTCAACTGGGCACTTTACAGCCTTCTGGATGCAATATTGAGTTCAACAATTTCAGATCATAATCTCTGTCCCCAATTTGCTTTGTGTTTTTTACTGGTTCGTTTTTTTCTTTCTCTTGTTTCTTTATTCATCCCTTTAGGGGATGTATTGAATAAAGTAATCAAATTCAAAGAGGACAGAGCCCCTGGTCCAGATGGATTGCATTCAAAATAATCCAGGGAAAAGATAGCAGAGGCATTACTACACATATTTAATAATTTGTTGGGAAAAGATGTAGTGCGAGAAGACTGGCTAATGTAATTCCTGTATTTAAGAAGAGGGACAGAACATGCTCAGGGAATTATAGACCAGTCAGTTTAACATCGATGGTAAGAAAAATAATAGAAGCCTTACTAAAAGAGAGAATAGAAGAACATCTAGAAATAAAATAATGAATAGTCAACATGGATTTCAAAAGGGAAAATCTTGCTTGACCAACCTTATTGAATTTTTTGAGGAGATAACAGAGAGAGTAGACAATGGTAATGCAGTAAATGTAATTTATCTGGATTTTCAAAAGACCTTTGATAAGGTGCTCCATAATAGATTAATGAATAAGGTCAGAGAATGCGGAGTCAGGGGACAAGTGGCAGAATGATTTGCTGGCTGGCTTCAAGACAGAAAGCAGAGAGTGGGAATAAAGGGTAATTATTCAGAATGGCAGAAGTGGGAAGTGGTGTTCCACAAGGATCAGTGCTGCAACCACTGCAATTCACAATTCACATTAAAGATTTGGACTTTGGAATCAAAAACACAATTTCTAAATTTGCAGTTGCCACCAAATTGGCGATGAGGGGAAATAGTCAATACTGAGGAGGGCTGCAGCAAATTACAGGGGGACATTAATAAACTTGCAGAATGGGCATACAATTTGCAAATGAATTTCAACACAGATAAATGTGAGGTAGTACATTTTGACAGGAGAAAGGTGCAAATCTAGGTGGGGTAGAGGAACCAAGGGATCTTGGAGTACAAATACACCGATCATTAAAAGTTGCGCCACAGGTTAGCAAGGCCATAAGAAAGCAAACCAAGCACTAGGTTTTATTTCTAGAGGGATAGAATTGAAAAATAGTGATGTTATGCTAAACCTGTCTCAAACCTTGGTTAGACCACACTTAGAGTACTGCTTGGGGTTTTGGTTGCCATATTATAAAAAGGATAGAGGCATTAGAGAGGGTCAAGAGAAGATTTACAAGGATGATACCAGAAATGTGTGGGTTTACATATCAGGAAAGGATTGCCAGGCCGGGTCTCTTTTCTCTTGAAAAAAGAAGGCTGAGGGGTGACCTAATACAGGTCTTTAAAATTACGAAAGGTTTTGACTGAGTAAATACAGAGTGAATGTTTCCTGTTGTGGGGAAGAGCCATAACTAAAGACCATCAATATGATAGTCACCAAGAAATGAAATAGGGAATTCAGAAGAAACTTCTTTACCCAAAGAGTGGTGCAAATGTTGAACTCGCTGCCAGAGGGAGTGGTTGAAGTGAATACTTTAGATGCATTTAAGGCAAAGCTAGACAAGCATATGAGGGAGAAGGGAATAGAGGGATACGTTTAGATGAGGAAAGATGGGAGGAGGCTCGAGTAGAACATAAATGCTGGCATGGACTGGTTGGGCGGAATGGCCTGTTTCTGTGCCATATATCCTATGTAATCCTATGTAAACTCTGCATTCGGACAGCTGCTATCCTGCCATCCATAACTCATCTAGATACATCTTTTGTTTCTTCACTTGTCCCATTACCAATCCCTTTGGCTTTGTAACATTAAAAATTGTATCATTTTATCTCTCCTGCTCTCCACTCAACATAGACCTTTCCTTTTCTTCTTCCCACCCTCCCCCTTTTGACTTGCTCAAAATCTATTAAGTTTTTAACTTTTCTCAGTTCTGATGAAAGGTCACAGAGCTGAAACATTAACTCTGTTGCTGTCTCTATAGATGCTATCAGACCTGCTGAGTGTTTCCAGCATTTTCTGTTTTTATTTCAGATTTCCAGCAGCTGCCGTATTTTGCTTTTGTAGGGCAGAGTTGAAATGCCGCGTCCTCAAAGCGATGTGCGTGTAATCAGTGGCAACCTGCAGCATGGGAAAGCCTGCAAACCTAGTGAAGCCGCATTCTTACTCCACCTGTTTGTCTTTGGAAAGAGAGAATGAAGTGCATTTAGCTGTCACTGAATAGAGAGCCTCAGTGACCTCCTTTACGAACAATGGATGGCAAACTGCAAGATGTTGCAAATATCTCCTTCTGCAGCTTGGAAGGAGCCAGGCACACAAAATTTCACCGTCACAGTCACCTTCACAGCCACTGGCAATGCTTCCTTACCCTGTTCTAAGGTTGCTGTTGTGGCTGCAGCAAGTGGCATTTTGTCCCTGTCTGCATGGCTTCTCTTCATTCTCCAAGTCATGCTGCATTTGAAAGGAATGTCTTCTTGTGCACCCATGTCTGGAATCAACTAGTTTGTGCAGAAGACTTGAAGTCAGCAAAATGTCCTTCAGCACCTACCACACTACTCCCTGTAGATTTTTGCAACTTTAAACAACTATAGAAAGCACTAAATACCCGTAGAATCAAAGTAACATCCAGAAGCAAACAAGCTGCAAATCACCTGTAAGTGGTTGAAGATCCCTTTAAATAGTGCTGGTGGAGGATCATTCCTGCTGTTGAATGTGTGTTCAGCTGCATGAGGTTAAGAGGGGGAATTAGCTGGAACAGTCAGCTCTAAAGTGGCACCGCTGGCATCAAATCAGCAGTGCATGCTGATTGACGTCATGATCTATCTGCTCTGCGTACTTCCGCCGGCCGTTCGCTGCGTGTGTCCTAACATCCTCACCGATTTGGCATCCAGCGTGAATCGCTCCAAAATTGTGCATGCGCCATGGGCACCGTTTTAGTGCCCAAAAAACAAGCACAAACTTCTCACTCAAAATTTAAGAAGGTTGATGCAGTAACATACTACACTAAGTAAATAAAAGATAAAAAGCCTTTTAAAATGACTAAGAGGCATTTCAAACTTACCTCTTGGAAGCAGGAGGCATTGATTACTCACTTTAACCTTTGGAAATAACCTGTTACCTAAGTGAAGATGACAGAGAAATAAATGTTGAAGAGGCTGCTACACCAATTAATTGCCTAGCACCTGCAGTACTCAGTGGGGCAATTACAAATCTATTACTCTGGCCTCAAAGGTCTGGAAACCAAATGCCCCAGTAGATAACCTAGGTAGAGGCAGGCTTTCCTGGTAGATTTTGATTGATAGCTCACAGGAAAGCTGAAATTCACCCCCAGAGATTCTCTCCTTTCCTGGCTTTCTTGGATTCTGGTCTCTCATCCTGTCTGGTATAAACTAAAAATATTGATTCTGTATTATTTAATTTTAAAGAAAGCAAATGCCTGTGGTTCCGACAATCGCATCTCATTTTTGAATCCAGAATTGAAACTTCAGCTCCAACAGTGGGAAACAGGACAGCTGTCATATTTAACATTGTGGAGCAGGAGCACATTATTTATGGCACAGATGTTGCCTTATCACAGAGTCACGGAGTCATTATGATACAGAAGGAGACCATTCAGCCTGTCGAGTCAATCAGGTTTTGTTTATCACAAAACCTGTAGTCAAGTCACACAATCCACTAAGACTGATTCGAGATTTTAATAACTATTCTGGCTATAATCATTTCCAAAAATAGGCAATGCCCATTTGTGTTGACCACTTTCAATCACCCAACTTTATCTTCGTGGTGTTAGAAGTACTTGGTAATCATTATCTTCTCTTTCTTTTACAAAACCAGTTACAACCTCTCTCTCCCCTTCCCCGCAACCTTTTAAGGAGTGACCAATTTTATAGAACTTTACTTCAAGTCAAGACTAAAATTCTCCCCTACATTACTTGCTCTAAATGTTTCTATGTACTGGTTCTTAAAGATGAAAGAAAATCCAGGAACAGTAATTTTTCTTTATATCAAGTACTCCTATTTTGTGAAATGTATGAGATAAGTTATAGTTTGAACTTTATTTTGTTTGATCTATATAAATGCAGGTTTGTTATAATTAAATTGCCCTTGTTGTTGGGCCTCTTTGATATTGTCACTAATGTGTAGCATCCCAGAGTGGTTCCATCTAAACATTGGAAGGTGGGGTGGCAGAGGGTGGTGTGGGTGCCGTGCGATGGAGGGGTGGAGGGAAGATGGACGCTCAGATCTGCAAGATACATTTGAGCTGTTGAACCAAAGATATCCACTATGTAGACTGGGAAATTTTCACCCCTAACCTACAGCTGAGTTTTCTGGGTTCTTATGGATCTTGGGCATGTGTAATGTTGCAGCTCCTGATGTGTACAGTAGAACTGCCCGGGACACACAATGTTTCTGCTTTTCAGTAATATCACTGAAGCTTCTCACTGACAAGGAACATCCAACTGTACGATCTCCATGTTGGTGAGGAACTGCTCTTACAGTAGTGTAAAAGGAGAGAGGGAGGGAAGTGCTTTAAATCAAATCAATTTCTCTTAAGCTTTCCTGAAGCAGTCTTTCATTGTTTGTATGGCAAAGCAAGCAACCTATGATGAGGTTTCCAGGGAATGAATTCCCCCAAGAACGGAGAGACCTTAACTCAGGCTCACCTGAAAGTATACTATTGGGTTGCACAGATGTCAGACTTTACCATCTGGTGTGTACAAAACACAATAGCTTGTGGTTTATCATGAAAAGATAGGTACGCCAATCAAACCTCTTTGTTCAACTTCCATTTAACAATCTTCCCCCTCCCCCACGCCAACCCCGCCCCTGTGGTGAATATACCCAGTGGTGCAACTCACTATTGGGTTCTGGATGCAATTTGACATGAATGTAGTACTCCTCAAAGCAATGTTTTTTTCTCTATCCCCAGTGTTGTTACTGCATCGGAAGAACACTTAATTTCAAATCCAAATTCAGAACTCCAAAATGATTCAGTCTTTTGCAGTAAAATATTATCTTGGCTTGCAATTGAAAGCATAGGTTCAAGTAACAGTCAAACCTCTTTTGCTATATGCAGGCACATTTCATACCGGATAAATTCAACAAAGTCGACTTTAAAATTTGTACATTAAATAAGCACACAATATCAAAGCTCAGTTGAAAATGTGTATCTCATAAACAATAATAAGCAATGACCATTCTGGTACTCTTTTATTTATTTAGAGATACAGCACTGAAACAGGCCCCTCGAGTCTGTGTCGACCAACAACCACCCATTTATACTAACACTACAGTAATCCCATATTCCCTATAACCTCCCTACACTAGGGGCAATTTACAACAGCCAATTTACCTATAACCAGCAAGTCTTTGGATGTGGGAGGAAACTAGAGCACCCGGCAAAAATCTACACAGCCACAGGGAGAACTTGCAAAGTCTGCACAGGCAGTACCCAGAATTGAACCCAGGTCCCTGGAGCTATGAAGCTGCGGTGCTAGCTACTGCACCACTGTGCCACCCACTTTTAGACCAGTGAAATAAATTGGTCCATTAGGACAAAGGATTAAGAGCACGTGAAGCAGTTATGTTATTCAGTATTTTTGTATAATAGGCAGAGAATGCAGACATGAAAATTTTATGTCATTGATAGAATTCTTTCATTCAAAGTAATTCTTCTATACTTACTGCTGTATGCAATTATGTCCTCCAAACATGTCAGGGCATTCCACTCAAGAGTAATTCCTTTCCAGTGTCACCTAATAACATTTTATATATCCCTTCTAAATTGTCAAGAAGAGTTTCTGGACTGTCTGCTTTAGGAGGATTCCTATCTGTCGATTGGTGCACACACAGTCCAGAATAAGAACTTACTGTTTGCTCACAGAAAGCTGGATTTTTAATCAAGTGTCGGGAAATGGAAATATTCCGGGTTGATGTGCGTCAGGCAAGCCCACCCCAATCTTCAATGCTTGAGTCAATTAAAGGCCAGGGAGTGAGCTCGCAGTCCAATCAGGGATGGTGAAGGCACCCGATTCTGGAGAGCCAATGGGAGGCCCTCCAGCACTCAGAGATTGGCAGGCCTACCGGCCGAGGTGGGAGTGACCAATGTGAGGATGCAGATAGTGAGGGACAAGAGGAGGTAAGTTATTTTTATTTTTAAAAAGCCACAGCTTTTGATACTGGAGGAGCAACCCCTTCAGAGGATGGCCAGCGGCTGCAGCTGTGGCCAGCGGCTGGTATGGCTCTGGTGGGCGGTGGTGTTTCCTCGTGTGATCCATCAGCCATCACCCCGCCTCCCCACCATCTCGCCCCGAGCCCACCACATTGGCCTGGACGTGATCTGGAAATTCCAGTCTGCACGGGAACGGGCCTTTAATAGGTGCCAGAATTAACAATAATTGGCCTCATTCAAAATGGCTCAGGGTCGGGCTTGTGGCAGCAAACCGGCACGGAGGCCGCCAGTGCCAAATTGTGCGCCTGCCCAACTCCAAACTGGACCCCCACCTTTTTAAAAATCCAGCCAAGAGTAACTCTTTGTTGCATAGGGCACAGATGAGTTCCAGTTGCTCTGGAGCTATCAAAACTCTCCTGGATATTTGTCTTCTCTCTTTACCTTTCCCATGGACATTCACAGTTATCATTGTGGGGGAAAGGTCTGTTTTGTTGAGTACGGAGAATGTAAGTAATAATCTGTCATGTCTAAAGATAAATTCCAAATAATTTTCCAGACTTCAGCACTAAATGCAACATTAATATTGTTAGTACAACAATAACACAATTAGAAAAGGGCATTTTTAACTTTAAGTACTGATTTTCTTAGTGTTATTTTAAATAAAAGGCAACAAGTTAAAGGTTAACGGATTGTTTATGTTCTACTGTTCATTTGCTGTACAGCTTAAATGTCACAACTTGAAGAGGGTACTTCAAAAGATTGTACCAAAATCATCCAGATTTTAAGTCCCTATGAAACTATCTTTGTAACATGAGATTGCAACTGTGACCAATTCAATTTAGGTTCACATAAAAGGTTAAGATTCACTTGTATCCTGTAGCTTGCGAAACGTTCTTAAATAGCTGATAACCTTTGAGATCACTATCTTGACTCCAACACAATCTTTCGACAGAAGATATAGCTGATTGCAGAAGTCATATGGAGTGAGAAGTGTAAGTAGTAAAATCATACTCCTTATACATTGAAGCAAAATTTTCTCGAGCATGCTCTGTTAGTTAGACATTTTTCATCGCCTAACAGTTTGGAATTATTTTGCACAGCTGGACGTGTGACAGCAATGGGGCATCTGGGACCTGGTGAACAAAGGGAACAACAGTCTATCCCCTTAGCCAATGAGATTTAAGTATTGAGAAACAGAGGGATGATAGAACAGGAAATAGGGTGAATTAAAGTCAAATCAGGTACAGAAACAGAAATAAAGGGCTGGATTTTGTGACGATGGTGGGCTCCTGGCCGAAAAGGCACGGGCGATCCCTGCCCGGCCTCTTCAAGGCCCCAGCACTGTCTTCCGTTGTTCAGGCACTCAAGTGCCCAGCGCCTGGGATCCCCATCCCTTTAAAGACAGGCATCTGCCTTCCAGAGTTTCTGGCCAATCACAGGGCCAGCAGCTCAGCAGTATCGGCAGCGGCACCGGGAACGGTGGCACTGCTGATATTGCAGAGGACTTGGACCCAGGCCCAGCGCTGGAGACCCAGACCTCAGGTAAGTGAGGCGAGGTCACTGAGGCCAGTCTGGGAGGCCCCGGGGCAGAGGGGGTGGAATGGTGGGCGTGAAGTCCAGGGGGAGGGAGGTCCATGGAAGTGGAGGTTTTGTCAGTGGGGGTCCTCTGTGGGCCACATGTTTCCCATGGGGGAGGGAAAACTCCCGCAAGCCCGCAGGGAGGGCGTCTCATATTACAAGGCACCCTTCCTGCGTGGCGGAGGTCCCACCCCCACCCCTCCGCTGCTGGTGGTGGCAAGAGACCCTTAAGTAGCTGTGAATAGGCCACTTAAGGGGCACAATTGGCCTCTGGGCAGGAAGCCCATCATTGGCCTATTCTGCCCCTGACAAAATTGCTTGGTGACGAGGAGGTGATGAGCCCGTCTGCACCCTGCCACCCATCACGTGCTATAAAATCCAGCCCAAAGAAGGGGAAAGAAGGATTAGATTAAGAGAGAAAGAAAAAAGACAGAAAGGATACGTGAGAAAAAAATGTAAAAATAAAAAAAAATCCCCAACAATTTGCTACCTATAGGAGTGAGACTCCACCATTTCAGTCGTTCCCTTCTGGGCCAGACAGGTTTTGAGAAGTATTGGAGGAGTAAAAAATCGTGCCATTAAATTATTAAAAAGCCCTAACCTTCTGCAGTGAGTTTAACTGGAATTAATAGGCAAATGAGGCAATTTCTTGAAACTCACAGGGAGATTGAGGACGAGCTGCGGTTTCTGCCATGCTAGTGGTGAAGTGGCACAACTTGTGGAGATTTAGCAATTTGCGGGATATCTCTTCCTTGCCTCAACTTGCTGGGTATGTACATAAGAACGTAAGAAATAGGAGCAGGAGTAGGCCATTCAGCCCCTCAAGCCTGCCCCATCATTCAATAAGATCATGTCTGATCTTCCCCAGACCTCAACACCTTTTTCATTGCCAGCTCCTTAAAACCCCCAACTCCCCGATATTTCAAAAATCTATCTACCTCCTCTTTAAATACCTTCAGTGATCTGTAGATGTTAAAAACGTTGTGCACATTGAACTTGCCAATATTTTGGCAGCCCATTCTGATGCATTGTATCATTGAGTTTCCCCTTAATGAAGCTCACAGTATTTGTAAAAATAGCATGTAAAATTCTTGCTTCTTATCAACTGTAGTTATTGGTGGCAGATCATCTCTTCATCAATACTGTATTGTCTTTTCCAGAGACAAAGGAAGATCCCAACCCCTATGCACAAAGCTACATTGCAGTCAAGCTACTTTGGATAACGTTAATAGCAGTTCACAGACTTCCAACAGATTAATTAAAAACACCAATTGAGCTATTGGGCTGGATTTTATGGTGGGCGGTTGGGAGCTGGTCACCGATGTAAAAGTCGGTGGCACACCCGCTTCCACCTAGCCTGGGGATCCATCCCGCATTTTATGGGTCCCCAGGCTTTAATTGTTCCGAGGCGAGACTTCCATCAGCGGGCCGACAGCTCTTAGACCTAGCAGCGCCACCAGGAGCGGTGGCCACTGCTGGGACTGCAGCCCAGCCGAGGACATGGAGCCAGGAGTCCAGGTAAGTTTGGGTTGCCTCGCCGAGGGTCATCGGTCTGGCCCCAGTGAGGCAAGGGTGGTCATTTGGGGGGAAGGTCAGGTGTCTTGGGGCCTGGAGGTGGTTGGGGAAGCAGGGGTGGCTCTCAATTGGGCATCCTGTGCCTGATTGTCAGGGCCCACCCCCGGGATGTGGAGAGGCCGACTGCATTTTCTGGGCAGCCTTTCCTGGTACAAAATCTGCGTGGAGGCAGGCAAAGGCCCTTAAATGGCCGTTAATTGGCAATTTAAGGGCTTGATTGGCTTGGGACGGGTGGCCCATTTTTCGCCCCCCCCCCCGCCCTACGTAAAGTGGCGCAGAGGCGGGAGAGGGTCGGGAAGGCCACCCGGAATCTCCCACTCCATTTT
Organism: Heterodontus francisci; assembly: GCF_036365525.1. NCBI lineage: Eukaryota > Metazoa > Chordata > Chondrichthyes > Heterodontiformes > Heterodontidae > Heterodontus > Heterodontus francisci. The sequence goes on along the minus strand of NC_090378.1, from coordinate 27,659,595 downwards.
ACACCACCCCCCCCCCCCCCGCCCCGCCACCATCCGGCTCACTGGGGTGGCATCAAATTCCGGCCATTGAGTTGGTTAATGCGATTAACTAGTCATGCTGCAAATTCTTTATACTTATAGGGCATAAACGTCACGAGTTCATACCAGCAGATAAAATTTGAACTTGTTTAAAATGTCAAAGTATTTAAGTTAGTATGTATATCATTCTGAGGAATGTAGTGCACTGATACCGATCGATTCTGCCCATACTGGTCTTCAGTGCAAATAACTCTATAGGGTTGAAAGAATATTATTCTGAATTCATACACTGGCATATGTAAAGTGTTCGTATTTTGCAACCTTGGCTCATTTCTACAGCACATCCAGCTAACTTATAGGAACATAGGAACAGGGGTAGGCCATTCATTCGGCTCAACCATTCAGTTAGTTCATGGCTGATGCGTACCTCGACCCCACCTACCTGCCTTCAATCCCTATTGCTTTATACCCTTAGCTCATAAAAATCCGTCAAACTCAGTCCTGAAAATTTCAATTTATCCTTCCTTTTGGGAGAGAATTCCATATCTCCACTACTCTTTGTATGAAAATGATTCCGATTTCACTCCTGAATGGCCCAGATCTAATTATAAGATTGTGCCCCTTTGTTTTGGATCTCCCCCACTGGAGGTAACTGCTTCTCTGTATCTACTCTGTCAAATCCTTTTTATCATTTTAAACACCTCAGTGTTTAAACTTTCTAAACTCAAGGGAGCATAGGCCTCATAATTTAACCCTTCAAGCCATAGTATCATTCTGGACAATCTGGGGTGTGTGAATGCAGATTCTGTGGCAAGTCAATCCAGGATTTGGGGACACCTCAAAATTCAATGTACGATAAATACTTTTAAAATACTGCATAAAGCCATGGGAAACTGAAAGTGTTTGGTCAGTAGGAAATGTATGCCATAAACTGTTTAAAAGCAGTTTACTGGGCTTGACCTATGAGCCATCATTGCTGCTTGTCTCTTTCCATAATGTCTACCACTTAACAGCGATCTGTCTTTTTACCTAGCCTGATCAGAGTGCTAGAAGTTCAGCATTAAGTAGTAGGTAACCATTACAAAGTACACTAGTATAAAGAGAAAATGGTGGGAACATTCTGCATTTTGCATTTGTTGTCATGGTATACTAATACCTAGATTTCGGAATCAGGATGGGGTCATTTGTTTACACCTCATTAAGATCTATGCATGTCACATCTTGCTGTATATTGTGTATTGCATGCATTTGCTGAACCGGATTCTGAACTTCTGTAAAACCAGCTGATTAGGGGCTGTGTTTATATAATCCTCTTGCATTTTACACCTTGCAAAATAAATATGAAGGAAAAGTGTACATTATGGAGTACTAGAATACTTGACCATATACAAGCAAGTGCAACGTTTACATGCAGAAATTAATTTCCCTTGTAAATATTACAAATCAAGAAAGCTGGCATATGAAGTGAATATATAAATGACAACAGGATGAAAGAGCACCAGGTGTGATTGAATATGCCACCCAGCTTCCTCTTGGGGATCCAACTCTGTGGGTAGCAGTTTCTGATCTTGCAAAATTAGGCTTAGTACCAATGAAGTTTGTTCGAATTCGATAGAGGCAGATATGCTGGTTTCATTTCTAATGCCTTTTGGTTACCATCTCCGGAGGTAATTTTAACCCCCAAAAACAGTTGAAGTTGAAATTGAAAAAAATTGCAAACCCAAATCCAAGTTATCTTGAGCCCTCCCAATTACACTTTTGATGGGGGTGGGGGGGGGTGGTGGCGGGGCGGGGGGGAGTGGGGGGGGTGGGGGTCAGGTGCTCAACCTGCTCCCGGAAGGTGGGTCTCTCATTTAAATACTTTAATCAGGCTACCTGCCAAAGATTATGTCTGTTCCAGCTTTGACATTGGCCGCCCAGGTTTCCTGGCCCTTGGGCAACAGGCAGCTAAAGGGAGGTGGGACTGCTGCCTGGAATAGATAAGTGCCTTTCCAGCACTACTTGTGGGCCAGGAGAAGCAAGAGTACTTGCCCCCCTCCCCCTAAAAAAGCTACCTTGTTAACCTATCCAGTGATCAAACCCACCCGGGAAATCTAATGTCCTTCGTGACCTGCGACCAACTTACCACCACTAATCCCATGCCCTCCCCCACTTGTGATCTTCTCCACAGTTCCCCTGCGATTACCCCCCCCCCCACCCCCCCCTGCCATCTTCTGCCCTCCTTTATCTCTCTTTCCCTCCCCTCCACTTCTGGATGCAACCTGGTGCCCCAGGCCTACCTGCCTGACAACCAGTCAGCCTCCCAATCTGGCGAGCTGCAGCCAGAAAGTGGATTCCAAAAATGGTAATCAGGGAAATGAGGGCAACCCATACTTCTGGTTTTCCTGACTGCTAAACTGCACCACTGCTCCACAGAGCCCCTTCCCCCTCCACCTCTCCCTTCTCCCTCCTTGTAAATATCAGGGCCTTTGTTTGCTAAAACATATAGAAGACTTTTAATCCTTGGCACGGGCAGCATCAGGTAGAAACAAGGGGCAGCAGTGAAGAACAGGGGCAGGAGTGCAGTCATAGGAAAGGGTCCAAAATGGTGATGAAGAGGAAATCAAGGGGGGAACAGTGGAGGCAATTTTAACTCTTGGGAAACTGATGGGGTTGAGTGCAACCCTGGTTTTACACCCTGCCTGATTGAAGTCAATAAAGAGTAATATTTCACAGGATGTGGCATTCCTGTAGGCTTCCCGCTGGTAAGTTGGGTTCAAATTAGTCTGCAAACTTAGGGAGAAGTGAGATAGAATAAAAATGCCTCTGTGAAATATAAAATACTGGAGTAGCTGTTGGTAAATCTAAAATTGACTTTTGTTTTAAAACATAAAGTAAGACCAACATAATGAAATCTTAAAACATAGTAAATATTTTATTTAGCCAGATTGAGGAAACTTGAAATTTGAGAAGGAAGAAAACACATGGCGAACCAGCCACGCAAGTTTGGCGTACTGCTGATCTTTGATGCAAAAGATTAAGGAAATTTGGGCTATAAGTGACTTTATCCCATTCATGCTCTGCCTGATCTTTTAAACTGAATCTGAAAAACCTCTGCCAAAACCCTCTGCCGTTCATTATCATAGCTGCTCCCAAATGCAAAAGTGTAGCTCAAGCATAATTCTTGAATTTATGTTAGTTCTGAAAATTTACACCTAAAATTTTATGTGCAACAGAAACATATTTCTGATGTTTTATGGTGATATTTTTTCCACTTTTTTAAAATCATTGTTGAGACCTAAAATATATTTTCTGTATCTTGGAATGCAGTATTATGGCATCAGAATTATTCTCATTAAAAACTGAAAAACTTCTAAGATTGCATTTTCTTAAACATTCTTCACTCAATGTGACTAAAAGATGGTTTGATGGTTTTGTACTTTAATTTGCATGCATAAAGAGGGTCTTGAAGCAGGAATATGGCATAAATTCAGTGCTTTCCTCAGGGTCCCGATTGTTTACACTGATACCCACTTATTTTGCATTGCTTTTCCAGAAATTTTGGCATAACTTGCTGAAGACCAAGATGTTTATAAATTATGGTTTAAAGTTCGACCCAACCCTCTGGTCATGCCATTCCGGGAAATTCTGGGCAATGTTTTTGTGTTTTTTTTCTTTAGTATCTGGAGGAACGAGATGTAATCCATTTAATCTGCATTCATTAATCTGGCATATTGGTCATTCAGTTTGCTGACATTTTTTTCCTTGATGGATGTTACTAATATAGGTGCAAGGATGAGAAATATTGCTTTTGATTTGCTCCTGTGGGTCATTTAAAAAAAATTTTTGCTGAATTTTATGGCTACAGAAGTAGTTCTTTTAAGGTAGTGGAAATTTGTGGTTTGTTGGAATGTTCCAATTTTTCTCTTAAATGTGAGTTCACTTCTTCATCTTGTTCAGTTGGTAGGAAGCAAATTTTAACACAGCTGTACCTAAAGAATGTTCGTAATTGATGTTTCTTGACCAGTTTACTTTACCTTCTAGGTGCCTGAAGTGCGCCGATGCTCCTTGTCAGAAGAGCTGTCCGACTAATCTGGACATAAAGTCATTTATCACCAGCATTGCAAACAAGGTAGGAAATGTGTGGTCTTTAGGTCCTTCTGTAAAGGATAAATGATGTGAAGTAGGGCTTACCAAAATTAAATCCCTGAAGCAAAGCTGCAACAGCCTAACTAGTTTAGGAGGTTGGCTTTCTGATACCACAGGATGGTAATGGACTGGTGAACCCCAGGTCAAACACATCCATTTCATTTCTGTTGTATTGAGGACTAAAAATTTTGCTCATGATGTTCAGAACTCTCATTGTGGTATTAGAGAATTTACTTTTGGATGAAAATCTAACCAGATGTGATCCATTCAGTTACATGAGAAGTGTGGATAGTACATTGCTTCACATTTATTTATCCAAGCTGATAAAACAGTGCACATGTAAAATCTAGCATGGATTAAAACATCCTTGATTCAGGCTTTTCTAGTTTACAATGTGATTAAGTGTTTATAAATCGTTGATATAACCTCTATTAATATGAGTAAAAGGATAAAATGTCAAAAGTACAATTTTTTAAGTATATAACCATCTCACCATTAATGTCACATACCCAGTATCTCCCCTTTCAAACTATAAAGCTCAAGTTATAAAAGAATAGGTGGCTCAACACTAAGCCACTGTGAAATGCAATCTTGGCCAGCCAAGACTGATCCAATGAAGATTCCCAGCCAGTTTCTCTTCTTCCCCTTCCACTACCTTTCAAACTTAGACATCAGGTTACACAAGTTCACGGACACATCCTGTTCTACCTTACCACCACCACTTTCAACGCCTCCACCACCTTTGTGATGCCAGACTACTTGTTCAATATCTAGTCCTGGATGAACCAAAATTTTCTTTCACTCAATATTGGGATGACTGAAAGCATTGCCTTCAAGCCCTCGCTACAAACTCTGTTCCCTAGCCATCAATTCCATCCCCCTCCCTGGCACTGTTTCTGGTTGAACCAGAATGTTGCAGCCTCGGTGTCCTATATGACTCTGAGCTGAGCTTACAACCCCCGTATCCACTCCATCATCAAAACTTTCACCTCCATAACATCACCCGTCTCCATCCCTGCCTCAGCCTATTTGCTGCTGAAACCCTTATCCATGCTTTTGTTACCCCCGACTTAACTATTTTAATGCTCTCCTGACCAGTCTTCCCGCATTCTTCCTCCATAAGCTTGAGCTCTTTCAAAACTGATGCCCGTACCCTGACTTGCATGAAGTCTATTTTGAAAGTGCTTCTGTTTTTGTTAAAAATATTTTTTTGAGAATTCATAGGCAAACTGAAGAAATGTTGGATCAGTTGTTTTTTTCCAAGAGGCTCATCAAGAGAACACTGAATGGACTTGTTTGACAACAACATTTACTGGTTGTAACATGACTCAAGTTAAAAATAGAACAGAAACCCTGGTAACTGGAGAAGATGCATGCAAAGAAGTGACAGCTCAGAAGGTGGACTTTCTGTTTCCAGCTTCACTTTTGAATTGTTTGGAGTTGGAATTTTAAAAAATAAAACTGAAGGATAGAACCACTGCTCAGCCCAGCCTGTTCCATCTCTTTAAAAAGCCTGCAGATAAAGGAAGAGAACTTCCAAGGAGAGAAGAGAATTCCCAAGAAAGGAGAGAAGACCACAACCCAGCTCAGCTTTCCAGAACCTCTCTAAAAGACCCTGAGAAGTCCACTGTGTCAACTCATCTCGTCTCCTGTCTTTGAAGGAAAACCTGCTAAATTAATTCTCAATGCCATCTGAAAAGAACTGTTCTAAAAGATCCCAGTGACCCATCTACATGTTCTGGGAGGCCAGACTGGTTTGCCAGTTTTGAAACACAACGTATCTCATCTGCTGCTTTCTTCAAGGATGAGCAGGTATTCAGTCCAAGTGTTTTTGTCTGTAACAGAGCACTAAACAAAAATCCCTTTTATTTTTCCAGTTAACCCATGTATGTGTGTGTGTGCGTGAGTGTTGAGGGACTAAGGTAAAAAGGGAACTTTAAAATTTCAATCTGTGTGCTTATGCTTTACTTCATTGAATGTCAAGATGTGTTTTATAATAAAGTGATAATTTTGTTGTCCATTAAAGAAACCTGATTAGTGTTTTATTCTGCGACCATATCGGTAAGTGGGAAAATTTTAATATATGTTGTGACTTGCAGAGAAGTGGAACTAGAATAAACAGTGCATTCCTTCCACTTCAGTCATAACAAATCCCATGAATAGATTTTTTTTTGATACCCTCATCCTTACATTCAAGACCCTCTATGCCTTCACTGCTCCCTATCACTGTAACATCCTGCAATTCTCTGAGGACACTGCATTTCTTCAACATTGGCCTCCTGTGCATCTTCCACTTTGTTTGCCTCATTATTGGTGGCAGTGCCTTCAGCTGTCAAGGCCATAAACTCCAGAATTTCCTCCCTAAATTTTTCTCTCTTCAGCTCTCTCTCCTCCTTTAAGACGCTCCTTAAAACCCATCTCTTTGACCAAGCTTTTGGTCACCTGTCCGATTGTCTTCTTTGGCTCAGTGTCAATGGGCTGAATTTTATGCAGGCGTGGTGGTCCCGACGCCAGCCCAGGAAGGCGGGGGAACCCCTCCCATGCTGTTTGGGGGTCCCCACCCCCCGGCTGCATGTTATGCTGCTCAGGTAGTTAACTTGGACAGGAACCCCGCCTCCAAGACCTGCTGACCAAACAGAAGGCAAACAGCTCAACAGTCCAAGCAGCCCCACCGGAGATGGTGGCCACTGCTGGGACTGCAGTCGGCCTGGGACCAGGAGCAGCATTGGGGGCCTGAAATGAAATGAAATGGGGCAGGCTCGCCGGGGCCAATCGGCAGGCCCCGATGAGGTTGAGGGGTGTGCGGTTGGTTGATTGGTGAGGGCAGGGTTGATGCTGGGGTAGCCTTTGCCGCCAGGATCCTCCTTGGGCCACAGATTGCCTAAACAAGAGGGCCCACCCCCAACCCCAGCCCACAGAGATGCTGCCAGGTTTTACTGGGAGGACTCCCCACGTGTCAGAGGACCCCCCCCCCAGCTTCCTCCGCTGCTGATTAAATGTCAATGACGGTGGGAGGAGACCCTTAAGTGGCCATTGATTGTCCACTTAAGGGCCTCAATTGGCCTCTGGGCGGGAATGCTGGTTTTCCCCGCCCTGACAAAATCAATGGTGTTGGGAAGGCGACGGGCGCGCTATCCCTGGCTTTCCTTGCCATTTTACGCGCCCCCCAGCCTCCCAACCCATCCCTAGATGGCTGATAAAATTCAGCACAATATGTCTGATTATGCTCCTATGAAGTGCCTTGGGACATTTTACTGTGTTAAAGATGCTAAAAAAAATGTATGTTGTTGTTATATTACTGGAGTAGTAATCTAGAGAATGTGAGTTAAAATGCCATTATATCAGTGTGAGAATTTGAATTCAGTTTATAAAAATCTGGAAATAAAAAGCTGATATTCATAAAAGTCGGATTGCTCAAAACGCATCTGATTCACTAATGCCATTTAGGGAAGGAATCCTGACCTATGTATGACTCTAATCTCACTCCTATGTAGTTGATTTTTATCTGCTATCTGATGTGGCCTAGCAAGCCACTCAGTTCTACCAACCTACTATACAGCAGTTTCAGGAGAAGGTCCATCACCATCTTCTCAGGACAACTAGGGATGGGCAATAAATGTCAGGCTTGTCAGTGAGACCCATGTTCCAAGAATGAATTAAAAAAAGGCAGGGGTCTTGGACAGAGTTTGACTTGACGGTTGATGGGGAAAGAAGTGTTGGCAAGCAAGATAAAACTGAATTCGTTGGAGGCAATTTCATGCAAGAGGTGTAGAAGCTGTATTTGAGGTCAAAGAAGTTAAGGAGGCCAAGAATACTGATTAGAGAATGAAACATCAAAGGTAAGAGGTGTAAGCTTACAAAAGGCATGAAGAAGCCATTACTGTGACAAATTAAAAGAAGTAAGATTTTGTTTGCTTAGTGGATCATTTTTATATGCTGCTATATGGAATTTTATGGCTCATTACTATTTGCATACACTACTGCAATTTTAAGTTCATTATATTTTCTTTCTATGTTGATGAGCTTACCGTGTATCATTAACAACATTCCTGACTCTTGTAGTGGTAGATGTGATCTTTTCTCTTTTGTACTTCAACCAAAATTTTAAAAGCCTTGCCTTACCAACTGACCTTTTTCACCTGTAGCAAAATAACTTCTGTATTAGATCAAAGTAAGAAAAATGCACAATGCTTTGAATATAATTCAAAGAAGAATTTTAAAACCTGATTATTACAAGGGACGCTGTGGATGGAGTTCTGCAGCATTATTTTTGTTAAGTCATTTAAATGTTAAAAAGGAGATTCACCATCATGACTCCAACCGGTCAATTTTTTGAAGAATTATAAGGACCTTTCCTCTTTGATTTTCTAAAAAATAATATTTCTGAAACAATGGAGATATTGGAAACCAGGGTTGCGGAGAGCAATTACAGTGCCTCAGGCATCACTCTTACTGAGATTTGGCACTGAATCGGAATTAAATCTCAGGCCTGCTGTAAGAGTTTTGTGTGTTTAGGTGGGATGTTGACTAACTTTTGACCCACAAGGTACAAACTCTGGTTTCTTAATCAAGATAGAGAGTTTATTAAATACAGCAAGAATATACAAGCAATACTTAACCAATGGCAGTAGTTATTCAGCAGGATGTAGAGTGTCCTTGGTCCTTGCCTTCTGAGCTGCTATGGCGCCATCTTCTTTCTTGTGGTGTTCTGTTGACTATAGGTTGGTTTCTTGAATCAGTGCACGAGTTGTCCAAGCACCTGTCATTTATGGCCCCCTCCGAGGGTTCCTTCCTTCCTTCCATATTAGGCTATAGTCTGCCTTAACCCTTCGATTGGTCGGATTTAACCTCACCTTCTGTACATTGTCTCGTCTTGATTATTTTATAATAGTCAGATTGCAGCAGATATGACCCTAACCTCTGTACGTTGTCTCTGCAGACAGCTTGATGGCCCAGTCTTTGTCACAAAATGGGGAATGTTTGCCGTCAGTTCAAGTCTTGAATGGTCTCTGAATATCTTTATTTGCATTATCATCCTTTGTGAGGCCTACCAAGTCTATCCCTTATTGTGACTGAATCTGTCGAAGTTTGAAATGCAGAATGGGCATCCGGTCTCATAGCAACTCTACTTCTGGTATAGTTGTTGAAAAAAAACACTGTTTTCCACCTTCTCCCCACTACAGTAGACCAATATATATTTCATTTTTAACAGCATGATTCTAAACACAAAGTCCACTACTTAGTTCTAATCTAATATATATATATATATATGTAAAAGTATAACTATTCCAAAGCATATCCGCAGCATCATTTGAAATCATTCTAACTTAAAACATAGCATCTCATGTGAGTTTTATCAGACCATAACTTATATAAATTCATCCAACTGATAAAACATGGCAGATGTTAACCCTTTACTTCATACACTGCCTTATTGCTGCAGTTCAGTAACATATCAGGTGGTGTTTTATCCATTGTGCTATTAAAGGAGTTTCAATTTTTGTTTAATAACTCTGATGATGAAACACCCCATTTAACAAATATTGAACATTATTGTGGATGCAAAGAGTTGAAAAATAAAGGGCTGAATGTTATAGGCCCCCTACACACGGAAACAGAAGCGGGGGGGGATAAAATTGTGCGGGAAGATAGAACATAGAACATAGAAAAATACAGCACAGAACAGGCCCTTCGGCCCACGATGTTGTGCCGATCCTTTGTCCTCTGTCAAGGACAATTTAATCTATACCCCATCATTCTCTTTTATCCATATACCTATCTAAAAGCCGTTTGAAAGTCCCTAAAGTTTCTGACTCAACAACTTCCCCAGGCAAGGCATTCCATGCCCCGACCACTCTCTGGGTAAAGAACCTTCCCCTGACATCCCCCTTATATCTCCCACCCTTCACCTTAAATTTATGACCCCTTGTAACGCTTTGCTCCACCCGGGGAAAAAGTTTCTGACTGTCTACCCTATCTATTCCCCTGATCATCTTATAAACCTCTATCATGTCACCCCTCATCCTTCTCCGTTCTAATGAGAAGAGGCCTAGAATGTTCAGCCTTTCCTCGTAAGACTTATTCTCCATTCCAGGCAACATCCTGGTAAATCTCCTCTGCACCCTCTCCAAGGCTTCCACATCCTTCCTAAAATGAGGCGACCAGAACTGCACACAGTACTCCAAATGAGGCCTTACCAAGGTCCTGTACAGCTGCATCATCACCTCACGGCTCTTAAATTCAATCCCTCTGCTAATGAACGCTAACACCCCATATGCCTTCTTCACAGCCCTATCCACTTGAGTTGCAACTTTCAACGATCTATGCACATAGACCCCAAGGTCTCTCTGCTCCTCCACATGCCCAAGAACCCTACCGTTAACCCAGTATTTTGCATTCGTGTTTGTCCTTCCAAAATGGACGACCTCACACTTTTCAGGGTTAAACTCCATCTGCCACTTTTCAGCCCAGCACTGCAACCTATCCAAGTCCCTTTGCAGACGACAATAGCCCTCCTCGGTATCCACAACTCCACCAACCTTTGTATCATCTGCAAATTTACTGACCCACCCTTCGACTTCCTCATCCAAGTCGTTAATAAAAATCACAAACAGGAGAGGACCCAGAACTGATCCCTGTGGCACGCCACTGGTAACTGGGCTCCAGGCTGAGTATTTACCATCTAAGACCACTCTCTGCCTTCTATCAGTTAGCCAATTCTTAATCCAACTGGCCACATTCCCCACTATCCCATGCCTCCTGACTTTCTCCATAAGTCTACCATGGGGGACCTTATCAAATGCCTTACTAAAATCCATGTACACCACATCCACTGGTTTACCCTCATCCACTTGCTTGGTCACCTGCTCAAAGAATTCAATCAGGCTTGTGAGGCAAGACCTACCCCTCACAAAACCGTGCTGACTGTCCCGAATCAAGCAGTGTCTTTCCAGATGCTCAGAAATCCTATCCCTCAGCACCTTTTCCATCAACTTGCCTACCACCGAAGTAAGACTAACTGGCCTGTAATTCCCAGGGTTGTTCCTATTCCCTTTCTTGAACAGGGGCACAACATTTGCCACCCTCCAATCACCTGGTACCACCCCCGTCAACAGAGAAGATGAAAAGATCATTGCCAGCGGCTCTGCAATTTCATCCCTTGCTTCCCATAACATCCTTGGATATACCCCGTCAGGCCCGGGAGACTTGTCTATCTTCAAGTTATTCAAAAACCCCAACACATCTTCCCTCCTAACGAGCACTTCCTCGAGCTTACCAGTCTGTTTCACACCGTCCTCTTCAGTAATACACCCCTTCTCATTCGTAAATACCGAAGAGAAGTACTCATTCAAAACCTCACTTATCTCTTCCGGCTCAACACACAGTCTCCCGCTATTGTCCTTGACCGGACCTACGGTCCCCCTAGTCATCCTCATATTTCTGACATACGCGTAAAAGGCCTTGGGGTTTTCTTTTATCCTACCCGCCAAGCATTTTTCATGCCCTCTCTTAGCTCTCCTAATCCCTTTCTTCAGATCCTTCCTGGCCATCTTGTATCCCTCCAGAGCTATGCCTGTGCCCTTTTTCCTCAACCTTATATACGCATCCTTCTTCTTCCTAACAAGACTCTCAACCTCTCTTGTCAACCACGGTTCCCTCACATGACCATCCCTTCCCTGTCTGACAGGGACATGCTTATCAATGGCCCCTACTATCTGCTCCTTGAAAAAGTTCCACATTTCGACCGTGCCCTTCCCTGCCAGCATATGCTCCCAACTTATGCTCCTCAGTTCCTGCCTGACAGCATCATATCTACCCTTCCCCCAATTGTAAACCTTGCCCTGTTGCACATACCTATCCCTCTCCATTACCACAGTGAATGCTACAGAATTGTGATCACTATCTCCAAAGTGCTCGCCCACCAACAGCTCTATCACTTGCCCTGGTTCATTACCTAGTACCAAATCCAATATTGCCTCCCCTCTGGTCGGGCAGTCTACATACTGAGTCAGAAAAGCTTCCTGGACATACTGCACAAACACTACCCCATCCAAACTATTCGATCTAAAGAGTTGCCAATCAATATTTGGGAAGTTGAAATCCCCCATAATTACTACCCTGTGACTTCTGCTCCTTTCCAAAATCTGTTTCCCAATCTGCTCTTCCACCTCCCTGCTGCTATTGGGGGGCCGATAGAAAACTCCCATCAAGGTGACTGCTCCTTTCCTGTTCCTGACCTCAACCCACAGTGCCTCAGTCGGCAGATCCTCCTCGAAAATTCTTTCAGCAGTTGTTACACTATTTCTAACTAACAATGCCACCCCCCCACCTCTTTTACCACCATTCCTAATCTTATGAAAACATCTATAACCAGGTACCTCCAAGAACCATTCCTCCCCCTCACCTATCCACGTTTCAGTGATGGCCACAACATCGTAGTCCCAAGTGCCCATCCACGCCTTCAATTCACTCACCTTATTCCTGATGCTTCTTGCGTTGAAGTATACGCACTTTAACCCTTCTCCGTGCCCATCTGTCCTCTGCGACAGTGCTACCTTCCCCAATACCTCACTACACTCTTTGTCTTTCTGAGTGGACCCACTGGTCCCTGGACTACAAGTCCGGTTCCCATCCCCCTCCCAAACTAGTTTAAACCCTCCCGAACAGTACTAGCAAACCTCCCTCCCAGGATATTGGTGCCCCTCTGGTTCAGATGCAGCCCGTCCTGTTTGAACAGGTCCCATCTTCCCCAGAATGCAGTCCAATTATCCAAGAACTGGAAGCCCTCTCTTCTACACCATTCCTGCAGCCACGTGTTCAGCTGTGCTCTCTCCCTATTCCTAGCCTCACTATCACGTGGCGCCGGCAACAAACCAGAGATAACAACTCTGTCCGTCCGAGCTTTCAGCTTCCAGCCTAACTCCCTAAACTCACTTCTAACATCTGTGCCACCCTTCCTTCCTACGTCGTTGGTGCCAATGTGCACCACGACCTCTGGCTGCTCCCCCTCCCCTTTAAGGATCCTGAAGACGCGATCACAAACATCACGGACCCTGGCACCAGGTAGGCAACAAACCATCCGTGCGTCTCGCTTGCGCCCACAGAACCGCCTGTCGGTACTCCTCACCATCGAGTCCCCGATGACTAGTGCTCTCCCATTCTCCCTCCTTCCCTTCTGAGCCACAGTGCAGGACCCCGTGCCAGAGGCCCGTTCACTGCAGCCTGCCCCCGATAGGCCGTCCCCCCCAACAGTATCTAAAACTGTATACTTGTTGCCGAGGGGAACGACCACAGGAGATCCCTGCACTGACCTCTTCCCACCTCTAACTGTTACCCAGCTGCCTTTGTTTTGTGGAGTAACGACATCCCTGTAGCTTCTATCTATCACCCCCTCAGCTTCCCGAATGATCCTCAGTTCATCCAGCTCCAGCTCCAGTTCCCTAACACGGTCTGATAGGAGCTGGAGACGGATGCACTTCCAGCAGGTGAAGTCGGCAGGGTCACTGGAGGTTCCCCTCACCTCGAACATACTGCAGGAGGAGCACTGCACTCCCCTGGCTGCCATTTCTTTTACTCAATTACCCCTTAATTAAGTACAAATATAGATATTAACAAAAACAGTGAAATAGCTTACCTGTTCAGTCCTTCTTGGCTAGAGGAGGAGGGTAAAAAGGGTCTCGGGTTAACTCTGCTCCGCACCTTTAAAGAGAATACCTACCCAGGAGTCCTTGCTGCCGTCCAGCTTCCGGTTCCTCCCGCGCCAAAAGTAACTTGAACACAAGGAAAACAGTAAGTACAACTTTTAAAACAACTTTTAAAACACAGCTCCTGTTGCCTTCACTTACCCACCGAAGAGTCGCTACCTTCTCCTGCTTCTCCGCCGGGAAGATGGTGGTGGAGTTCCCATCGCCTTCCCGATGCCTTCCAATTTAGTCCAGGCATGGAATGCTGAGGATGGCCTTCCCATCCCAGGCCAATTGAGGCCGTTAGTGGCCACCTAAAGGCTCCACCTCAATTTAATAGAAGGCGGAGGGGCACACTGTCACATGGAGATGCTTCTTAGCAGGGTCAGAAGGTCCCTCCTTTGGGGGCAATCGAGGGCTCCTGGAAGGCCCCTTCGTCAGCCGTCCCCACCTCCTCACTAAGACCTTCCCTGCCCCCATTGACAACCCCACCCTCTCACCGAGACCTGCCTGAAAGGCCCCGGTGACCCCAGCCCCACCCACCTGTCCCAGGGACTTTATCACTTCTCTCCTTGTACCTCCTGCAGTACTGACAGTGCTCCCAGTGGCACTGCCGGTACTGCAGAGCTGCTGGTCTGCTGACAGATCTTGAAGATGGGAGCTCTTCCCTTAAAGGGATGGCATCTCTGACGATGGGCAGCTAATTGCCGACCTGCCGTTAAATAGCACCGGGGGTCCGATGGAGGGCCAAGCCAGGATCCCCCCTCGCCTTCCGGCCCACCATTGGGTCCCCCCGCTGCTGGAATAAAATCTGGCCCAAAGTGTTGGGAATTCAGATGTTTGCAACTGTCCAGTCAGCCAGACATTATTGCCATGCTAACTATTATTGTCACAAAGTCCCACCATTGCAGCCCCGCTGGCTGAACTTTGCCACTTTTCCTTTCAGATCTTCCCATAGCAGTCATATCTTCTTTGCTTTGGGCTTCAACACTGTCTTTTGCCAGATGAAACATCCTTCATTTCCCTTCAAGTATACCAACCCTCAGCCAAACAGCATAAATAGCCTTTTATTGTAATCTTTGAGATATAATTACTGTGCAGAGGCTTTATTTCATTAATTCAGTGTTCACCGTTCTCAAGCCACTTAATATCATCCTTGCACAGTACATTCCAAAGCACCCAGCCTATTTTATGTGCTTTTGTAGGGGTCTGTGTTCCACATCATCCAGAAGTGTCAATTGTCCACGTATACTTTACTTTTCACATCCTTGGGTACATCTCTATCTTCAGACCTTTCTTAGTCAATCAAAAAGACTCCCAGCTTAAGCATTATGGCTCTTCATTTCTTTCTCTCAACTGCTTCACTGGGAATATGATTTACAGATATATTAATGTGTCCATGCTTCCATCGCCTCACTATTAAATTTCATTTTCTAAACTTTACCATCATAGTTTTATGTTCTTTGCTTTTCTAAAGACATTTCTTGGACTTTAGAAAGTTAATAGGGAACCTGACCTTTTCCTGCAATGGAAAACTAACATTGATCCTTAACATTTAGTTTTGTGTTCCCTGAAATTCATACGTGTGTGTTTGCTTTTTTTTTTAGAAAAAGGACCTTGACATCCAAAAACTTTAGAATATAAGAGAGAACAGTTCACATTATGACAATAAATGCATAGGGTACTCATGAGTATTGCAATATGATTTCATTCCACAGCTGAATACTATATTCATGTAACAACATTTTAGTATATATGGAAACTATCTAGAGAGGGTGCAAACTTTTAAAATCTCCATTTCCCTACCTTACAACAGTGATTCAACCTTCAAAGTATTTCTTGATTGAAATGCTTGGACTGTTCTGCGATCATGAAAGTGCGAATAAATGCGAATTCTTCCTTCTTAAACATGCAGATTTTAATATATATATGTATGTATGTGTGTCCTGTATTTAGCTTGCATTTTTGCATATCTCAAGCATCTAGTTGGAGAAAAACACCACTTTGTTTTTATTCCCGTTTTTATTAAATTTTCTCAAATGTTTTGATCAGTTACCAATTCAACTTCTCTATTTTTATGTTTTTACAGCTTTTAAAACAATTCTTCCTTCACACTGCAATTTATTTAACAAGGCTTTTTCCTGTACTGATGATGTTCTCATTAAAAACCTTTATATGTTTTTGTCATGCTCGGCCCCCACCTGCCAAAAATGAGGCTCATTAATCTTGTCATGAACATCGATTTTAAACTTACTGGAGTGAAGAAAGGACTTGTTAAACGGATTAACCATGGCTGCAAAAGACATTTGCATATTAACAGACAGTGTTTGGAAGGACAAGGCAGCCATTCCCTGACATTCAACCCACAATGGACTTTTCATCACCAGACGTTGAAGGTGGGGGAGCTTGCATTCCAGATTGACTGCTAAGATGGCTGAACACACAAATGGACATGGTCAAACCAGCTGGTCACATGACTAACCTGCGGGGTAACCTGAGCTTTTTGAATTTGTACAGTTTGGGCAGAGGATCTGTTTGCTCCTGGACTGAGAAGATCTCTCCCTGTCTGCTTCCATTTCTTTCTCACAAGCCTCTGAATCCACTGAAGATACATGAACCTCAAGACAGAAAATTTTCCTACAGCGAACAAGGTTTAAGAAGAATACTGGGCCCCAACGAAAAGCAAGATCTACCTACAATCAAGGACTCTACAATGAGCTCGAAGAACCGTAACAAAAAACTCTTCAGAAATTGCCTCAAACTTCTCCACTTTATTTTTCTTCTGCTCTTTTCTGTCTCTATTTGCATGTGTATATCGCATATGCATGCTAGCATGGGGCGTGGTGTGTAGCCATAGGCGTTAAGCGAATTAGAGTTTAAGTTCAAGTTTAATAAAGTTCAACTTTTCTTCTTTAAACCTAAGAAAGCCTGATTGTGCTGGTTTCTTTGCCTTATAATTGGAAAGCGGTGAACATGGATTCACCAAGGGGGAGCTAAAAACACAGTGTGTTTAAAATTGAGCCCTGTTACAGTAAGACCAGGTGAAGGCTGAAAGGGAACCCTAGACCTCTTTCTCACCTGGTCATAACAGTTTTAAACATTATTGTTGAGCAGTACATTAATATGTATCTTCAGATCATTTATGATAAGCTACTGTTATTGTTTTGTGCATTTTGCTGAAGCTTCTGTTTTTATTGATTAATAGAACTACTATGGAGCTGCCAAAAACATTCTGTCTGATAACCCCCTCGGCCTAACTTGTGGGATGGTATGCCCAACCTCTGACCTCTGTGTGGGAGGATGCAATTTACATGCGTCTGAAGAAGGAGCCATTAACATAGGTGGACTGCAACAGTTTGCCACAGAGGTATGTAGAAAGTATCTCAATATTACATATGTCAGTATTCAGTGACATTTTATGAACTTGGGTTATTATAAATTTCTATTTTGCCAGTTAAGTGTAAATTTTTTCTGAACAGCTGATTATTTCACAGAATTATAATGGTGACTTTCATGTAGTCAAAGCTTATGAACATTTTCTGAAATGATTTTGTTATGTAGGTTTTGATGCAACAGCATTAAATGTTTACTATATGGTGTATTGCCTATTCGAAAGAACTTCATTGTAGAAACTGATCGTCCACATGCATTTCATGCCACTCATAAAAAACGGCCCATGTGGTAAGTGCAGCAGCTATAATAATGCATGATACTACATTGCTTTATTGGTTCGTGTCAGCTGTGGCTCCAGGACAAAGCAGACCACTTGACTGGCACCCCATCCACAAACATTCACTCCCTCCACCACCGACGCACAGTGGCAGCAGTGTGTACCTCTACAAGATTCACTGCAGAAATGCACCAAGGCTCCTTAGACAGCACCTTCCAAACCCACGACCTCTACCAACTGGAAGGACAAGGGCAGCAAATGCATGGGAACACCACCACCTGCAAATTCCCCTCCAAGTCACACACCATCCTGACTTGGCACTATATCGCTGTTCTTTCACTGTCGCTGGGTCAAAATCCTGGAACTCCCTTCCTCACAGCACTGTGGGTGTCCCTACCTCACATGGACTGCAGCGGTTTAAGAAGGCAGCACACCACCACCTTCTCAAGGGCACTTAGGGATGGGCAATAAATGCTGGCCTGGCCAGTGACGCCTACATCCCATGAATGAATTAAAAAAAAGTTGCGAACTCTCTCACCACTGAGTCATAAGGGTAGAGTCCCACTCCAGGACTTCAGCACAAAAATCAAGAGTGACACTCCAGTGCAGTATCAAAGTGCTGTCTTTTGGATGAGATGTTAAACACGGGCCCTGTTTGCCCCTTAAATGCATGTTCAAGATCCCATGGCACCATTCCAAGAAGAGCAGGGGAATTATCCCCAGTGTCCTGGCCAATATTTATCTCTCAATCAACATCACAAAAAAAACAGATTATCTGGTCATTCCCACATTGCTGTTTGTGGGAGTTTGTTGTGTGCAAATTGCCTGTCACTTTTCCTGCATGACAACAGTGACTACACTTAAAAAATACCTCATTGACTGTAAAGCGTTTTGAGACGTCCAGTGATCATCAAAAGGGCTATATAAATGCAAGTCTTTAGAACATAGAACATAGAACACAGAACAGTGCAGCACAGTACAGGCCCTTCAGCCCACGATGTTGTGCTGAACCTTTAACCTACTCTAAGATCAAACTACCTACATACCCTTCATTCTACTATCATCCATGTACCTATCCAAGAGTCGCTTAAATGTCCCTAATGTATCTGCTTCTACTACCACCACTGGCAGTGCATTCCACGCACCCACCACTCTCTGTGTAAAGAACCTACCTCTGACATCTCCCCGAAACCTTCCTCCAATCACCTTAAAATTATGCCCCCTGGTGATAGCCCTTTCCGCCCTGGGAAAAAGTCTCTGGCTATCCACTCTATCTATGCCTCTCATCATCTTGTACCCCCTATCAAGTCACCTATCATCCTTGTTTGTTCCAATGAGAAAAGCCCTAGCTCCCTCAACCTTTCTTCGTAAGACATGCCCTCCAGTCCAGGCAGCATCCTGGTAAATCTCCTCTGCACCCTCTCTAAAGCTTCCACATCCTTCCTATAATGAGGCGACCAGAACTGAACACAATATTCCAAGTGTGGTCTAACCAGGGCTTTATAGAGCTGCAGCATAACCTCGCGGCTCTTAAACTCAATCCCCTGTTAATGAAAGCCAACACACCATATGCCTTCTTAACAACCCTATCAACATGGGTGGCAACTTTGAGCAATCTATGGACATGGACCCCAAGATCCCTCTGTTCCTCCACACTACCAAGAATCCTGTCTTTAAGCCTGTATTCTGCATTCAAATTCGACCTTCCAAAATGAATCACTTCACACTTTTCCAGGTTGAACTCCATCTGCCACTTCTCAGCCCAGCTCTCCATCCTGTCAATGTCCCGTTGCAACCTACAACAGCCTTCCACACTATCCACAACTCCAGCAACCTTCATGTCATCGGCAAACTTGCTAACCCAGCCTTCCACTTCCTTATCCAAGTCATTTATAAAAATCACAAAGAGCAGAGGTCCCAGAACAGATCCCTGCGGAACACCACTGGTCACCGAGCTCCAGGCTGAATACTTTCCATCTACTACCACCCTCTGTCTTCTATGGGCCAGCCAATTCTGTATCCAGACAGCCAACTTTCCCTGAATCCCATGCCTCCTTACTTTCTGAATGAGCCTACCATGGGGAACCTTATCAAATGCCTTGCTAAAATCCATAAACACCACATCCACTGCTCTTCCTTCATCAATGTGTTTTGTCACATCTTCAAAGAATTCAATAAGGCTTGTGAGGCATGACCTGCCCCTCACAAAGCCATGCTGACTGTCTCTAATCAAACTATGCTTTTCCAAATAATCATAGATCCTGTCTCTCAGAATCCTCTCCAATAATTTGCCCACTACCGACGTAAGACTGACTGGTCTATAATTCCCAGGGTTATCCCTATTCCCTTTCTTGAACAAGGGAATAGCATTTGCCACCCTCCAATCATCTGGTACTACTCCAGTGGAAAGTGAGGACGCAAAGATCATCGCCAAAGGCACGGCAATCTCTTCCTTCGCTTCCCGTAATATCCTTGGGTATATCCCGTCTGGCCCCGGGGACTTATCTGTCCTCATGTCTTTCAAAATTTCCAGCACATCCTCCCTCTTAACATCAACCTGTTCGAGCATATCAGCCTGTTTCACGCTGTCCTCACAAACGACCAGGTCCCTCTCACTAGTGAATACTGAAGCAAAGTATTCATTTAGGACCTCCCCTACCTCCTCCGACTCCAGGCACAAGTTCCCTCCACTATCCCTGATCGGCCCTACCCTCACTCTGGCCATCCTCTTGTTCCTCACATAAGTGTAGAACACCTTGGGATTTTCCTTAATCCTACCCGCCAAGACTTTTTCATGTCCCCTTCTAGCTCGCCTAAGTCCATTCTTCAGTTCCTTTCTGGCTACCTTGTAACCCTCTAGAGTCCTGTCTGATCCTTGCTTCCTCAACTGTAAGTAAGCTTCCTTCTTCCTGTTGACTAGCTGTTCCACATCTCTTGTCATCCAAGGTTCCTTCACCCTACCATCCCTTCCTTGCCTCATCGGGACAAACCTATCCAGCAGTCGCAGCAAGTGCTCCCTAAACAACCTCCACATTTCTGTCGTGCATTTCCCTGAGAACATCTGTTCCCAATTTATGCTCCCCAGTTCCTGCCTAGTAGCATTGTAATTCCCCCTCCCCCAATTAAATATTTTCCCATCCCGTCGGCTCCTGTCCCTCTCCATGACTATAGTAAAGGTCCGGGAGTTGTGATCACTATCACTGAAATGCTCTCCCACCGAGAGATCTGCCACCTGGCCTGGTTCGTTGCCAAGCACCAAATCCAACATAGCCTCCCCTCTGGACGGCCTATCTACATATTGAGTCAGGAAACCTTCCTGGACACACCTGACATAAACTGCTCCATCCAAACTATTTGCACTAAGGAGGTTCCAATCAATATTAGGGAAGTTGAAGTCACCCATGACAACAACCCTGTTACTTCTGCGCCTTTCCAAAATCTGCCTCCCAATCTGTTCCTCCGTGTCTCTGTTGCTCTTGGGGGGTCTATAGAAAACTCCCAATAAAGTGACTGCTCCTTTCCTGTTTCTGACTTCCACCCATAATGACTCAGTAGACAAACCCTCCTCGACGACCTCCCTTTCTGCAGCTGTGATACTGTCCCTGATTAGCAATGCCACTCCCCCACCTCTTTTACCTCCCTCCCTATTCCTTTTGAAACATCTAAACCCTGGAACATCCAACATCCATTCCTACCCCTGTGATATCCAAGTCTCCGTAATGGCCACAACATCGTAGCTCCAAGTACTGATCCATGCTCTAAGTTCATCACCCTTATTCCTGACACTTCTTGCATTAAAATAGACACACTTCAACCCATCATACTGGCTGCAACTTTGCCCTGTCAACTGTCTAACCTTCCTCACAGACTCTCTGCACTCTGTATCTGCCTGTTCAACAGCTACCCCATCCACTGATCCATAGCTCCGGTTCCCATCACCCTGCCAAACTAGTTTCAACCCTCCCGAAGAGCTCTAGCAAACCTCCCGCCCAGGATATTGGTGCCCCTCCAGTTCAGATGCAACCCGTCCTTCTTGTACAGGTCCCACCTTCCCCAGAAGGTATCCCAATAATCCACATATCTGATGCCCTCCCTCCTACACCACGTGTTCAGCTGCACTCGCTCTCTGTTTCTAGCCTCACTAGCACGTGGCACCGGTATCAATCCTGAGATTACTATTCTGCTCGTCCTGACTTTTAGCTTCCAACCTAACTCCCTATATTCGCTTTTTAGGTCCTCATCCCTTTTCCTAGCTATGTCATTGGTACCGATGTGCACCACGACTTCTGGCTGCTCCCCCTCCCCCTTAAGAATCCTGTAGACTCGATCCGAGACATCCCTGACCCCGGCACTCGGGAGGCAACATACCATCCGGGAGTCTCGTTCGCGACCACAGAATCTCCTGTCTGTTCCTCTAACCATTGAATCTCCTATCACTATCGCTCTCCTATTCTCCCCCCTTCCCTTCTGAGCCGCAGAGCCAGGCTCAGTGCCAGAGACCTGGCCGCTGTGGCTTTCCCCTGGTAGGTTGTCCCCCCCAACCGTATCCAAAACGGTATACTTATTATTGAGGGGAACGGCCACAGGGGATCCCTGCACTGTGCGCCTATTCCCTTTCCTACCCCTGACGGTCACACAGCTACCTTTATCCTGTGACTTAGGTGTCATTGCTTCCCTATAACTGCTCTCTATCACCCTCTCAGCCTCCCGCATGATCCGAAGTTCGTCCAGCTCCAGCTCCAGTTCCCTAACGCGGTCTGTGAGGAGCTGGAGTTGGGTGCACTTCTCACAGATGAAGTCAGCAGGGACACAAGTGGTGACCCTTGCAAGAGGAGCATGCAACTGCCCTAGCTTCCATCCCCTCTGCTCTAAATTGACAACAGAGAATAAAAACAAATAAAGGAAAACCTTACCTTACGAAACCCTCCACACAAGAGTCCTTTTTTTTTGGTTAGAGGAGGAGGATGGGTGGGAAACACTACATGTGTAGTGTTTCGGTTTTAGCCACTGCCCGAATATATAAGTTCACTTACCCAGCAGTCCCCATGTCTGCGTCCGCTGAATCATGAGGTAAGTACTTTATACTGAAACTTGCCTTCCCGGCTGCCCCCTGGCTCGCACTCTCACTGCTCCCGCTGATCAAAAAGAAGCTGCCGAATCGCGAGGTAAGTACTTTATACTGAAACTTACCTTCCTTTCTTTCTTTCACATTTATTTGTAAAATGGGCAAACCAAATGAAACATTATCTTTCTGAAGTTAATGTAAAAGATAGCACATGTATTGTAACACCCGTTCTTTTCCTGATTGATTCACGTTTGATTGTGTGGATTTCCTATCGACTTGTTTGAAACTGCAGAGATAAAAGTCCGAATGTGAATTTCTGTCCCCTGGGGAGTGATGTGATGAAAGTATTTTCTTTTTCTTTTAAAAAAAAAATGCACAGTGTATTGAATGGATGGCGAATATTTGTGGTGCAATTATAGGTAAGTCTGATGTGTTGAAAAGGAAATTCTCTAAAAATACTCTCGGTAAACCATTGTTGAAATAGTCTGGCTTTACTGGCTAATAAGTAAAATCAAAATACGTGTAATCACTGCATGTACTGTAATCACAATGATGGCATTTATATTCTTAAGTTGCTGAGTCGCCAACATAACCATTGGATTAACTATACTTACAGTACTCTGCATCTGGCTTCAAAAAGTGTAATATTATACATAACAGGGTAGAAATTAATGTTGACAAAGTGACTGTAGAAGCGCTTAACACTTTCATCCAAATTTACCTCTCTATTTGAATGGAGCCACTAATGCACTTAAAATAAACTGGTTAAAGCCTGTGCCAAAATGTTTAGTTGTAATATATTAAGCATGCATATAGTAATAATCACCAAAAGTAATTTATACCCTGATATGTTTTGACAGAAATTCCTTTCACTGTAAATTCTGGGAAAACGTGAGATTAGGTTGTGTCAGTGTTTTTAAAGATTACTACAATTGCTGCAGATTTCGCTGTTTAGAAAGCCATGCACATTTAAATGAAGGTCGTAAGATAGTTCAGTCATAATGAAAATTCTCTGCATGAATTTTGTAGCAGTCTGTGTCAAGATTGAGTATATTCATCGTGTTTATTATTGGTTATACTTATGTTATTGATGGCAGAGGAAAGAAGATAGCTTTCTGCAGGACATGCTGACATAACATGTGATGGAGTAGCTCACAGCAAAACCAGTGATAGTATTAATGACAACTGTAAGGTGTCTGTTATTGCAGTCGTGGTGCTTTTGACAGTGAACGTCTGTCACCTAATACTGGTAAAGTAGTGATGATTATGGCTGCCTATTGTGCAGCTAGTCCGCTTGCATGATAAATGCCAGATTCAGTATTAGAAATATAGGCTTACATAAAGAAAGAAGATTAGGCTCATAATAGGTGTCATAGTTGTGATAAATCCAATAGCAAAATGAATAGTGTTTGGAGAACAAGTTACATGTAATAACTTGGCCTTGATTTGTGACTTGGGTCTGTCTAATAATAAGGTTTGTATTTCTCTTAAAATTGGTAAGGATTAGTAATGAAGCATTTTGGTTTCATTGCTTGATTCAACTTACAAAATTTGTGCCATATTTAAGGCTATTTATTGCTCATTTTTGATAGAGCTATTGCTTCTCCACATATTCTATTATGCCCCTACATCCAGCCATTCGGGACAGCGAAGCAAAAGATTGCAAGCAGTATGAATGCTCCAACAATTCCAGACATTTCAGCTCACTGCTTGGTGGTCATGCCAAGTGAAGGGAAAGGGCTGAATTCGCACCCTGATATGGGGGCAAGAATGGAGGCAGGCGGGCATGTAATTTCACACCGCCGGTTTGCCAGCACCTTCCCCCCCATCCCAGGCCATTTTCCCAGAGGCGGGATTGGGTGCAGGAGGACCTCCCACCTGCAAGCAGCAAGTAGCCAATTAAAGTAAGTTAAAGGCCAATTAACAGAAGCCGACTAGAATTTTCCAGTTGGTCTGTGGGCCCCCCGTGGCATCTTGAACAGGCCAGCTGCCTGGAGGCGGCCTCCTGGGGGCAGACTGAGGGGTCTGCGCTCCAGGCAGGCTTTGAGGCCTTCCCCGCCTACCTGCCTTTAGCTGCAGCTGCCGGCTGTCCTTTGGAGGGGTTCCCCTTCCAAAGTGGTGGCCCAACAGCAGCAGCCATTTTGTATTTCAAATTTTTTAAAGTTGCTGAGAGGGTGCTTCAAGATGGAGGCACCCTCTCTCTCCCTTACATGCAATGGTAGGTTGCAGCTCTTTCCATGCTGGAGGGCCTCCTGTTGGCCCTCCACTTTGAGAGCCTGCCTGCCATCCTGAGTTGGATGGCGAGTCCACCCTTTGGCGACTAATTGGCCAATTCAGGGCAAATCACTGTCTGGTGACTGCTCCCGACACAGTGCGGGGTTCGGGACCTCCATTTCACCCCGACAGTGGAATCCCAACCCAAAAGGCAAAATCCTGCCCAAAGGATTAGCCACAACAAACAGGCTAGCATGATTCTCATGACTTGCTGCAAAAAGATGCAGTCCAACTCTATGGTGAATTCTGTCCACAACAGTGACGTCACTATATATGGGAATTTGCACTGTTAGGCAATGTATGTGATTGTACACCTATATATAGATATGTATAATAATTGCATAAGATTTCTGTATCAATGCACCCTTAATCATACAACAATGGATTCATAAATGTATAGGTATGCAATAGCTTTATAAATTGAGAGTGCACCTTTTTGGAAACCAAAATTAGAGACCTGACAATTACTATGTCAGTCAGAATTTTGGATGTTGGAACAGTCTGTTCCAGTTAGTCCAGTTAAACCAATCCAAAACAAATCTCTGCGGCTATCTCCAAATTAACGATTACTTTAAACTTGGAGAATGAAAGCGTCTAATTACCTGATTACTCGCTCCACTTCAACAATACCTACATTATTAACATGGTATAAAAAAGCTATTAGTCAATATGATGCTGCCGCATATTTGAATTTAGTTACACTGTGATGTGACATTTAAAATCTGATTCTAATTCCAAAAAAACTGATTTCCACTAATGATTATTTTCTGTGTTTTTGTTTATCGGCGTTTTCTATATTTTACTTTTGACGTCCTTTCAAATGTTGAAGTTTTAGATTGGGATTTCTCATAGTAATTACATTTGGAAAAGAGTCTAAGGTTCTTATGATGGGGTTGTCAAGCATAAAAAATTACTTTTTTTCAGTTTAGTTCTCTTCCTTTATGGTTGATTTAGTAATAATTATTGGAATTGCTAGGTAAGCTTCCTTCTTTTGTCTAGATTTTAAAACCAAATGTTTTTAACTTATTAAGAAAGCTGCATTTGCAACCACTAGATGGCACAGTAGTAGTACATGTGCAAATGCAGCCTCTTCCACTGAAATGTCACTGTCTGCAATGTTCAGGCAGCTACCAGGATTAAAGATGGCGCTGCTCAATTTATCACAGAAAACAGCTTCAGCACGAAAATCCCCTCAAAGGTTGCCATTGCTGCCTCCATCCCACCCCCGCTGTCTCCTGCCATTGCTTCATTTGTATCATTTCTTGGATGTCTCCTGCTCAACAGTTTAGATTTTTTTTGACAAAGGCAGAAGATCTCTGGTATGATACTGCCATTGAAATTTGGAATGTAAAGCAACTTTCTATGGGACGGTAAAGTCAACATTTACACTGTGAAGTTTGTGGAGGAAATAACTCTGAATTTCTGCCCCACCCCCCACCTCCGCCTCCATTCCACAATCTCCCATTCTCCCAATCCACACATTCATACTCACCATGGCCTCGCTGTTTTCCCCCCTACCTCTCTCAGCAGCTCATTCCAGACCGCGCCACTGCTCCCCACTTTCCCTCCCCTTGGCCGATTGTTTCCCGCTCCTCGCTTCCTGCCTCCACCCCCTGCCACACTGCTCTCCGGCCACTTGCTCCCTGCTTCCCCCCCACCCTGTCCTCCAGACACCAGCTGTAGGCTACGCCACTTCTCTCCTCTCAGCCACTCGGTCCCACATTCAATCGTTCTCCGCAAGCTGCCCGAAGAAGCAAGGCGGGCTGCGAGGGGTGATGGGGTGATGTAAGAGTGAGTGGCCGAGAGGAGGGAAGCAGCGCAGCCTAGGGCTAGCAGCTGGAGCGGGGGGAAGCAGGGTAAGGGGACGGGTGGGCAGGAAGTGAGGAGCGGGGAACAATCAGCTGAGGGGAGTGGGGGGGGGAGCAGTGGCGAGGTCTGGAGCGAGCAGATAGGGGGTGGGGGGGAAGTGGCCAATGGGGAGGAGGGAGGAGGGGGAGAAAGCGTTGAGGCCTGGAGCGAGTGGCCCGAGGGGGGGTGAGCGGCTAGTAGGGCGGGAGAGAGTAGCTGAGTGGGGGACGTGGGCGTGGAGAGCGAGTAGCTGATGATGTTTCCTGCACATACACCAGTTAGTGCTGGCAGTTGGGAAGCTGCGCAAGTGCAGCATCTCACTGAGCGCAGGAGACCGTTTGCATATGTGCACAGCTTGGAGCGTTCTGATGATGTCAGCGGGCTGCTGCATTGTCAGGAGTCACTTTGTATTAAGAAAAGATGCAACAATGTTATGTTTTATAGAAGTAACTGTAAATGTGCCAAGTAATTCTGAGTACTGGAGATAGTGATGTTTCCTCTGGGCAGTGCAGCCAGAGACAAGACCGTGGCTGGCTCAACTGTACAGGGGTGCAAGAGGGAGAATGGGAATCAATAGCGATAGGGGATTCAATTTTTAGGGGAACAGAGATGTAAATCCAGGATGGTATGTTGCCTCCCTGGAGCCAGGGTCAAGGATGTCACTGAGCAGCTGCAGAGCACTCTGAGGGGGGAGGGTGAACAGCCAGCGGTTGTGGTCCATATTGGTACCAATGATGTAGGTAGAAAGAGGAATGAGGTCCTGCAGAGTCTTGGGAGCTAGGAAAGAAACTAGCAAGCTGGACCTCAAAGGTAGTAATCTTCAGGTTACTCCCAGTACCACACACTAGTGAGTATAGAAATAGGAGGATAAAACAGATGAATGCATGGCTGGAGAGATGGAGCAGGAGGGAGGGCTTTAGATTCCTGAAATATTGGGATTGATTCTGGGCTTGATGGGTTACACCTGAACAGGCAACACCTCTACCAATCAGAGTTCGCTTGCCAACTAATCAGCACTCTCTTTTCATACAGTATAAATGTGTTGCTTCCCTTACATTGGTATTCCTGCGAATTGTCCTGATGACTGCAAGACGAAAAGCTTTGACAAAATGTCTCTATTTTAAGCAATACTCAACGATAGAGTAGTTAAAATGACAGACTTTACTTATCCTAATTTACACCGGTATGGTAATAATGTAAAGGGCAGACAAGGGGAAGAGTTTATGAAGTGTGTTCAAGAGAATTTTCTAGGTCAGTGTGTTTCTGACCCAATGAGGAAGGAGGCATTGCTGGATCTAATTCTGGGGAATGAGGTGGGTCAAGTGGATCAAGTGTCAGTAGAGGAACATTTAGGGGACAGTGATCATGGTATCATAAGGATTAGGTTAGCTATGGTAAAGGGAAAGGAGCAATCCAGAGTAATAATAACTAATTGGAGGAGAACCAACTTCAATGGAGCGAGAACAGATCTAGCCCGGGTAAATTGGAATCAAATATTTGGCTGGCAAAACTGTCATGGAACAATGGGCTGCCTTCAAACAGGAGATAGTTCGGGTACATTCCCACAAGGGGGAAAGGTAGGACAAACAAATCCAGAGCTCCCTGGATAATGACAGTGATAGAGAGTAAGATAAAGCAGAAACAAGGTGCATATCGCAGATGGCAGGTGGATAATACAATTGAGAACCAGGCTAAACATAGAAAGTTCAGAGGGAAAAAAAGGAAATCAGAGAAGGAAAGAGAGAGTATAAGAAGAGACTGGCAGCTAACATAAAAGGGAATCCAAAAGTCTTCTATAGATATATAAACACGAAAAGGGTGGTAAAAGGAGGAGTGGGGCCGATTAGGAACCGAAAAGAGGATTTACGCATGGAGGCAGGGGGTGTGGCTGAGACACTAAATGAGTGCTTTGCATCTGTCTTTAACAAGAAAGAAGATGCTGCCAAAGTCATAGTGAAAGAGGAGGTAGCTGAGACAGGGGATGGTCTAAAAATTGATAAAGAGAAGTTATGAGAAAGGCTGGCTGTACTTAAAGTTGGTAAGTCACCAGGGCCGGATGAGATGCATCCGAGGATGCTGAGGAAAGTAAGGGTGGAAATTGTGGGGGCACTGGCCATAATCTTCCAGTCCTCCTTAGATACAGGGGTAGTGCCAGAGGACTGGAGAATTGCAAATGTTACAACTTTGTTCAAAAAAGTGTGTAAGAATAAGTCCAGCAACTACAGGCCAGTTCATTTAACATCAGTAGTGGGAAAGCCTTTAGAAAAGATAACTTGGGACAAAATTAACAGTCACTTGGACAAATGTGGGTTAATTAAGGAAAGCCAGCACTAAGTTAAGGGCAAACGGTGTTTAACTAACTTGCTTAAGTTTTTTTTAATGAGGTAACAGAGAGGGTTGTTGAGGGTATTGTAGTTGATGTGGTGTACATGGACTTCCAAAAGGCATTTGATAAAGTGTCACATAACAGGCTTCTCAGCAAAGTTAAAGCCCATGAAATGAAAGGGTCCTTGGCATCATGGATATGAAGTTGGCTGAGTGACAGGAAACAGAGTAGTGGTGAATGCTTATTTCTTGGACTGGAGGAAGGTATATAGTGGGATTCCCCAGGATTCAGTATTAGGACCTCTGCTGTTCTTGATCTATATTAATGACCTAGACTTGGGTGTACAGAGCACAATTTCAAAATTTGCAGGTGACACAAAACTTGGAAATATTTTGAATTGTGAGGAAGATAGTGATTAAACCTAAAGAGGACATAGACAGGTTGGTGGAATGGGCGGACAAGTGGGAAATGAAATTTAATGCAGGGAAGTGTGAAGTGATTCATTTTGGCAGAAGAACAAGGAGAGGCAGTATAAATTAAAGAGGATAATTCTAAATGGGGTGCAGGAACAGAAGGACCTGGGTGTATATGTGCATAAATCATGAAAATGGCAGTGCAGGTTGAGAAAACGGTTAATAAAGCATGCAGGATCCTGGGCTTTATAAATAGGGGCATAGAGTACAAAAGCAAGGAAGTTATGATTAATCTGTATAAAATCTTGGTTCAGCCTCAATTGAAGTATTGTGTCCATTTCTGGGCACCACAATTTATGAAGCATTTAGAGAAGGTGCAGAAAAGATTCACAAGAATGGTTCCAGAGATGAGGAACTTCAATTACGTGGATAGATTGGAGAAGCTGGGGCTGTTCTCCTTGGAGCAGAAAAGATTAAGAGGAAATTTGATAAAGTTTTCAAATTCATGAGGTGTCAGAGTAGTTAGTGAGAAACTGTTCCCATTGGCAGAAGGGTCGAGAACCAGAGGACACCGATTTAAGGTGATTTAAAAAAATTATTTCATGGGATGTGAGCATTGCTGGCAAGGCCAGCATTTGTTGCCCATCCCTAATTGCCCTTGAGAAGGTGGTGGTGAGCTGCCTTCTTGAACCACTGCAGTCCATCTGGTGTAGGCACACCTACAGTGCTGTTAGGAAGGGAGTACTAGGTTTTTGACCCAGCGACAGTGAAGGAACAACGATATAGTTCCAAGTTAGGATGGTGTGTGGCTTTAAAGGGGAACTTGCATATGGTGGTGTTCCCATGCATCTGCTGCCCTTGACCCTCTAGGTGGTAGAGGTTGGGGGTTAGGATGGTGCTGTTGAAAGAGGCTTGGCGAGTTGCTGCAGTGCATCTTGTAGATGGTACACACTGCTGCCACTGTGTGTTGGTGGTGGAGGGAATGAATGTTGAAGGTGGTGGATGGGATGTTGATCAAGCAGGCTGCTTTTTCCTGGATGATGTCAAATTTCCTGAGTGTTGTTGGAGCTGCACCCATCCAGGCAAGTGGAGAGTATTCCATCACACACCTGACTTGTGCCTTGTAGATGGTGGACAGATTTTGGGGAGTCAGGAGGTGAGTTACTTGTTACAGAATTCCCAGCCTCTGACCTGCTCTTGTAGCCACAGTATTTATGTGGCTGGTCCAGTTAAGTTTCTGGTCAATGGTAACCCCCAAGTTGTTGCTGGTGTGGTATTCAGCGATAGTAATACCGTTGAATGTCAAGGGGTGATGGTTAGATTCTTTCTTGTTGGAGGTCATTTCCTGGCACTTGTGTGGTGCCAGTGTTACTTGCCACTTTCAGCCCAAGTCTGAATAATGTCCAAGTCTTGCTGCATGCAGGCATGGGCTGCTTCAGTATCTGAAGATTTGCAAATGGTACTGAATAGTACGCAATCATCAGCGAAAATCCCCACTTCTGACTTTATGATGGAGGGAAGGTCATTGTTGAAGCAGCTGAAGATGTTTGGGCCTAGGATACTACCCTGAGGAACTCCTGTAGTGATGTCCTGGGGCTTAGATGTTTGGCCTCCAACAACCACAAGCATCTTCCTTTGTACTAGGTGTGATTCCAACCAGTGGAGAGTTTTCCCCCTGATTCCCATTGACTTCAATTTTTCTAGGACTCCTTGATGCCACACTCAATCAAATGCTGCTTTGATGCCAAGGGCAATTGCTCGCACCTCACCTCTTGAATTCATCTATTTTGCCCATATTTGGGCCAAGGGTGTAATGAGGTCTGGCAGAACCCAAACTGAGCATCGGTGAGCTGATTATTGCTGTGTAAGTGCCGTTTGATAGCACTGTCAGCGTCACTTTCCATCACTTTGCTGATGATCGAGAGTAGTTTGATGGGATGGTAATTGGCCGGGTTGGATTTGTCCTGCTTTTTGTGTACAGGACATAGCTGGGCAATTTTCCACATTGTCGTGTCGATGCCGGTGTTGTAACTGTACTGGAACAACTTGGCTAGGGGCGTGGCTAGTTTTGTAGCAGAAGTCTTCAGTACCACTGCCAGGATGTTGTCAGGGACCATAAATTTTGCAGTATCCAGTGCCTTCTGCTGTTTCTTGATATCACGTGGAGTGAATCGAATTGGCTGAAGACTGGCATCTGTCATGCTGGGAACCTCAGAAGGAGGCCGAGATTGATTATCCACTTGGCAGTTCTGGCTGAAAATGTTCTTTTAAAAAAAATTTTCATGCAATGTGGGCATCGCTGGCTAGGCCAGCATTTGTTGCCCATCCCTAATTGCGCTTGAGAAGGTGATGGTGAGCTGTCCTCTTGAACCACTGCAGTCCTTCTGCTATGGGTACATCCACAGTGCTGTTAGGGAGGGCAATCCAGGATTTTGATCCTGTGACAGTGACGGTAATATATTTCCAAGTCAGGATTATGTGTGGCTTGGAGGGGAACTTGCATGTGGTGATGTACACATGCATTTGCCGCCCTTGTCCTTCCAGGTGGAGGAGGGCATGGGCTGGAAAGAGCTTTGATGAGTTACTGGAGTACATCTTGTATTTAGTACCCACTGCTGCCATTGTGCATCATTGGTGGAGGGAGTGCATGTTTACGGTGGTGGATGGGGTACCAATAAAGTGGGCTGCTTTGTCCTGGATAATGTCGAGCTTCCTGAGGGTGTTGGAGCTGCACTCATCCAGGCAAGTGGAGAGTGTTCCATCAGATTCCTGACTTGTGCCTTGTGGACAAGGCTTTGGGGAATCAGGAGGCGAGTTACTCACTGCAGGATTTTCAGCCTCTGACCTGCTCTTGTAGCCACAGTATTTATGTGGCTGGTCCAGTTAAGTTTCTGGTCAATGGCAACCCCCAGGATGTTAGTGGTGGGGGATTCAGTGATTGTAATGCCACTGAATATCAGGGGTGTTATTTTTGTGTCAATGGTTTGATTATATGCAGGTGAAGGGTGTTATTTGGAGTTTTAGTTGAGCACTTATAAGCAGACACTCACTGGGACTGGGAGAGGTTTTGAGTAAGGAGCTACATGTTTGTAATCCTTTTATTCTGCACAATAACTGTGAAACTGAGTAAATATAAGATCCAGCATTATCTTTTCACAACAAGCTTTCTGGAATTTAACAAGGGGGCGATGCTTAAATTTTCTCTTGTTGTTGCAAATGCTCCAGCCTTGTCTTTTGTTGGTCTCTGCCATCATTGAATATGAGGACCCTCCTGCTCCTGTCATTTAATTGTCCACCACTATTCACTGCTGGATGTAGCAGGACTGCAGAGCTTTGATCTGATCCATTGGTTTTAGGATCACTTAGCTCTGCCTATTACAGGTTGCTTCTGCTGTTTAACATGCATGTAATCCTGTGTTGTAGCTTCACCAGGTTTACATCTCATTTTTACATATGCCTGCTGCTGCTCCTGGCATGCCCTCCTGCACTCCTTATTGAACCAGGGTTGATCCACTGGCTTGATTGTAATGGTAGAATGAGGGATATGCCAGGCCTGAGGTTATTGATTGTGGTTGAATACAATTCTACAGCACAAAAATGGACAGTAGCCTCGGTTTGAAGACAGGACTTGGTCTCCACAAGGACTGTGCAGTGTTCACTCCTCCCAATGCTTCCATGGACAGATGCAGCTGTGACAGGTCAATTGCTGAGGACAAGGTCAAGGAGGTTTTTCCTTCTTGTTGGTTCCCTCAGCACCTGCCGTAGGTTTCAGTCTGGCAGCTATGCCTTTCAGTACTCCAGCTTGCTCAGTAGTAATGCTACTGAGCCACTGTTGGAAGTGGACATTGAAGTTCTCCAACCATTGGGTGCTTTGCTCCCCTCAGTGCTTCTTC
The DNA here is from genome assembly GCF_036365525.1 of Heterodontus francisci. NCBI lineage: Eukaryota > Metazoa > Chordata > Chondrichthyes > Heterodontiformes > Heterodontidae > Heterodontus > Heterodontus francisci. The sequence goes on along the minus strand of NC_090378.1, from coordinate 27,626,277 downwards.
CACATGGTGCTCAACATGGACAAGTATTGATTTAGCAGCTGAGGGATGGAGGTAGGTGGTAATCATCAGGAGGTTTCCTTGCCCATGTTTTACCTGATGCATGAGACTTCATGGGGTCTGGAGTCAATGTTGAGGACAAAAGAAGCAATGGCAACATGAAGAAAAACTTTTCTGTACAGTACATTTTTAGGATCTGAAATGCACTTCCTGAGAGTGTGTTGGAGGCAGATTCAATTAAGGACTTCAAAAAATAATTGGATAATTATCTGAAGCAAAAAGATTTGCAGGGCTACGGGAAAAGGTGTGGGAGTGGGACTTGGTGAGTTGCTCTTCCAGAGAATCGGCACGGACAGCCCCCTTCTGTGCTGCACCATTCTATGATTTTATGATTCAAAATATGAGGTTGGCTTCATTGGTAGACTCATCTCTGATGATGAACTGAGAGTGGATCACTCAAGTGTAATTTGGGCTTTGAGAGCCAATCTACACTGCTTCCTCCAATCTTACTTCCTGGGTTTGAATTGAAGACTGCTAACATTCAGTTGGATGTTACCAATCCAAAAAAGTACAGGGAGTGTTAATCCATAGTCTCCCTCGAGAAACAGCGCCAAAATGTTTGACCGGTCATTTATCTCCAGGAACGCATTAGGTGGGTGCAACCTTTGCAATTGCATGAGGCCCTGAGTGGATTCAGTGATGTGTTTATCTTGTAAAATGTAGGGTCTCCAAACTGAACCTTTGTTTAGCATATAAACCAAACATCACCCCTGTTTATCTCAATGGCCCAGAATTTGTGTTTGTGATAATGGTGAGGCTACCAGCGCTCATCATTATTATCTCAAACTGACAGCAACTTCTTGCATCTGCATCAGCACCATTAAATGTGAAAATCTTTGTGTTGCTATCAGTGATACTCTCCTCCTCCATAGTGTGCACTGTTACAGTCCTTGCAGATGGAATGATTTAGAAGCCACTGATATGACATGAACTTCAACTATTTACACACTATTCTCAGTGTACGGAGCAAGTATAGTTAAGTCTTTTTCAATCAGGAGTAACAGAGTTTTTAACGCCATATTAAGTCATAACTACTTCTGAACAACTAATTTTATAAGTGTGGAGTCTCATTCCCTCAGAACATTTAAAAATTGCAGGCTTTTAATAAAATAATTTTTAAAGCTTTTTCTTAATTCTCCCTTCATCCTGTGTGTGTATATCAATCTATATTTTGTTTTCTGGAAATGACTTAAATTTGATTTATATTCCCCGATTTATACTTCTTGCTTTGCTGACCATGAGAATTCTTCAATCTGAATGGCTGATCTGCCAACATGCTGCCTGCTGGAAGGAAGTCCACACTCTAGAGCCTGCTGAATCTTTGTGGGTCAGTGGTGAGCACTGTTCTTTCACCACTGACCGCAAAATCTGTGCTATTATTGTTTGTGGGATGTTGTGTGCAAAATGGCTGCTGTGTTTGCCTGACGTACTTGAAATGCATGATATGGTGTGATGATTGCAAGTTTTTCTTCTAGACTGTTGTGTGCTACATTGAATACACAATTTTCTCTCTAACTTGGGCCTAATGAACTTGTGTTCCACCATGTGTCACTTCAATCCATGAATATAAATATATCTGTAGGTATCCAAGTTTTGTATTTAGTGCTTGCCTTTCATGTTTCAAAAGATTTCGTTTTGATACAGATGCAAATCAAGTTTTAAAAAGAGAAAAAATGTTAGACACTTCCAGTTTATTTTATGTGACCTTGATAAATCTAGCCTCTCCTCCAGGACACAAGCCTGGATTTACAATCAGCTGTCACCTACAAAAGTGTACCTCTCTGATTAGCCTCTAATTAACCTAAGATAATGCCTGTTTATGCTTCTTCCCCACATGAAACAGCTCAACAGTGGTCTTAAAGAGGCTCACCCGAGTTAAACATCTTAGCTGTTAAACGTCGTGACTATGTTCCTGATACCGGTATACATTTGAACAATGCAACTGTGGATCAGCTTGCATTTTAATAGCTAAACGCAGACATATTCAAGTATGGTGCTGAAACATGTAGTTGAATTACTGTGGCAGTTCACCCCTAGCTTCGAAATAGATACCAGGAACAGGAATAACCTGTGGTCAGGCTGAGCACCTATTGCTGCAAAATCAAAGAGTTGTTCTTTGGAAAGAGAGCTTCTGACTTATAAAGAGCCTGAGAGGTAACATAGCATATATTTGTTATTAACAGATTTTTGATGATTTTTTTTCAAATCAAAAACATCAAGGCTATCATATCTAAAAATGCTAATGTAATGTTTGTGGGTTCAGCTTTATTTAAAAAAATGCAAGACAGCAAGTTCTGGAATTCCTCCCATAACCTCTCTACCTCTCCCTCTCTCATCCTTCTGTTACGACTGAGGCGGGAGGAGTGCACTGTTTATTGTAGTTCCACTTCTCCACGGGTCACAACATATATTTAAATTTTTTCCCATTTGCCGGTATGGTCAATCATAGACTCTATTTTTATGCCAGAATAAAACACACCAACCAGGTTTCTTTAATAAACAACAAAATGATCAGTTTATTATAAAACAAGTCTTAACTTGTAATGAAGTAAAGCATAAACACACAGATTGAAATATTAAAGTTCCCATTTTACCTTAGCCACACACACACACACACACACACACACACACACACTGGTTAACCAGAAAAATAATAGGATTTTTGTTTTTAGCACTCTATTACAGACTAGAAAACACTTGGGCTGAATATTTGCTCATTCTTGAAGTAAAAGCAGACGATATATGTTGTGTTCCAAAACTAGCATACAGTCTGGCATCCAAGTTCACATAGACGGATCACTGGGATCTTTTAAAACAATTCTTTTTCGGTGGTGTTGAGAATTAATTTGGCAGGCTTTTCTTCAAAGACAGGAGACAAGATGAGTTGACACAGTGGACTTCTCAGGGTCTTTTAGAGAGATTCTGGAAAGCTGAGCTGGGTTGTGGTCTTCTCTTCTTCCTTGGGAATTCTCTTCTCTCCTTGGAAGTTTGCTCCCTTTTTATACAGTTCAACCACAACTCAAAACAATTCAAAGGCGAAACCGACAACAGGAGGTCAACCTTTTGACCTCTATCAATCTTGATCTATCTATTCTTTGTAAACAACTTCTCTGGGTGTCCAATGTTCTCTGTTTTTTATTGAGCTAGAAGTCAGATGGTTTCCTGGAAAGGCTTGTTGTTGTTGCTGGAAATCAGGTGGTTTCCCGGAAAGGCTTGTTTTCCTCACAAGACCACTCAGTGCCCCATTTAAAAAACATTTCCAGGGACCATTTTCAAAGTCAAGTGGCCTTTACATGACCCCCTTTGAAATGGGATTAAGTTTGCAGTTGTACTGTAGACACTGTTTTTAGACCAGCTGATTGGTCTGAATTACAAAATGATTGTGTCTTCACACTGAACTTAGTAAGAGGAGAGCTATTTGGTTGCTTACATGCATGCCACTACACAAATTACTGCACCTTGTGGTTAATTTTTAATGTACTAAGTGCACCAGTGGCAGTGATAGTTCTCTTTTATGGGTAAAGGAATCAAGAATAAGTTTATAAAATTCCCAGAAAGTCCAATGGAACTACTTGAGAAATTTTGAAATCTGCTTTTATAGTCTACTGGTGTGAAACTGCCTACTACAGAATGTCTCATGATTTTTGCTGTAGGGTGTCCAATTTCCCAACTTTACGCCCAATTTGTACTGCCACATTAATGTCAATATGCACCCAAATTTGTATTTCACTGTCACAAAAGTGTTGGCACAACTGCAGTCTGAGAGCTCTGTTGACATGCAGTTGCTATTGTTTTTCACCTTAGTAGCTACTCATAGCTATGGAGGGATCACATGTTGTTTCACTGACTCATTCAGTTCTAAAACTCATTTGCCTCAGTACAATCACTAAAGAAATTGTCAAGATGGATAAATTAACATCAAGCTCCCGAGTGGAATGGAAACCTCTCAATTGAACCTGGTGAAACATGCCATTACTGGGGGAGGCTGGGGTAACAGGGACACTTTGTTCACTCAGATCAAATAATCCTTTCATGCTTAGGACTTAGAAGTTGCTGCTTGTTCGCTGAACCCAACATTCAAAGCATAATTTACATGCATGAGGTTACTTCAAAGCTTTTTGACCTTTGATGTTTAACCTTTAAAACAAATCTATAGGTTTGGAGATATACTAATATGATGATACTGGCAAAATTACTCTCCAAAATACTTTCAATAATTGATCAGTTCAGCTGGATATGTAAATGTGAGATATAGTATATACATTCACCATAATATGTCCCTACATATAAACAGCCATTTTAGTTCTTAGTTCTAGAAGATTGAAATTAATTAGAGTTTTTTAAATGTCTTTTGATGAAGCAGAAAAAACATGTTTTCAATTTCAATATTTTTTCTTTCTTATACCTAGGTGTTCAAAGAGATGAAAATTCCTCAAATTCGGAATCCATCACTTCCACCTCCAGAAGAATTACCTGAAAGCTTTCATGTTAAAATAGCCTTGATTGGATGTGGACCTGCCAGTATCAGTTGTGCTTCCTTTTTGGCTCGATTGGGCTATTCAGACATCACAATATTTGAAAAACACGAATATTTTGGAGGTTTGAGGTAGATTTTGTGCTTTGCTTCTGTAACCAAAATTAAATTGAGACATCATGCAAAGTTCCGCATTCTCATGTTGCAGTTTCATGTTGCACCCACCCAACGATGTCACTGTCAGTAACTAAAACTGTACACTGCAAATCTAAACATCTTGCAGTTGACAAAAGTGTTTACTTTTAATTATTCGCTACGCTTTTCTCCTACCTCAAGAGTATGTTGTGCTGGAATTAGGAAGGAAAAAGTCTCCTAATTATTTAATCGTAATATGCTTATTTGTTTAGAATTGTGTTAATAGCCATGAGTTGTACCAGATCACAGCCTCATCTATGTAATAGTGTAGTTTTTTTTTTAGAATATTACAGCGCAGTACAGGCCCTTCAGCCCTCGATGTTGCGCCGAGCTGTGAAACCATCTGACCTACACTATTCCATTTTCATCCATGTGTCTATCCAATGTCCACTTAAATGCCCTTAAAGTTGGCGAATCTACTACTGCTGCAGGCAGGGCATTCCACGCCCTTACTACTCTCTGAGTAAAGAAACTACCTCTCACATCTGTCCTATATCTATCACCCCTCAACTTGAAGCTATGCCCCCTCGTGTTTGCCATCACCATCCGAGGAAAAAGACGCTCACTATCCACCCTATCTAACCCTCTGATTATCTTATATGTCTCTATTAAGTCACCTCTCCTCCTCCTTCTCTCCAACGAAAACAACCTCAAGTCCCTCAGCCTTTCCTCGTAAGACCTTCCCTCCATACCAGGCAACATCCTAGTAAATCTCCTCTGCACCCTTTCCATAGCTTCCACATCCTTTCTATAATGCGGTGACCAGAACTGCACGCAATACTCCAGGTGCGGTCTCACCAGAGTCTTGTACAGCTGCAGCATGACCTCGTGGCTCCGAAACTCGACCCCCCTACTAATAAAAGCTAACACACCAGATGCCTTCTTGACAGCCCCATTAACCTGGTTAGCAACCTTCAGGGATTTATGCACCTGGACACCAAGATCTCTCTGCTCATCTACACTAACAAGAATCTTCCCATTAGCCCAGTACTCTGCATTCCTGTTACTCCTTCCAAAGTGAATCACCTCACACTTTTCCGCATTAAACTCCATTTGCCATCTCTCAGCCCAGCTCTGCAGCCTATCTATGTCTCTCTGTACCCTACAACATCCTTCGGCACTATCCACAACTCCACCGACCTTAGTGTCATCTGCAAATTTACTAACCCACCCTTCTACACCCTCTTCCAGGTCATTTATAAAAATGACAAACAGCAATGGCCCCAAAACAGATCCTTGCGGTACACCACTAGTAACTAAACTCCAGGATGAACATTTGCCATCAACCACCACCCTCTGTCTTCTTTCAGCTAGCCAATTTCTGATCCAAAGCTCTAAATCACCTTCAACCCCATACTTCCGTATTTTCTGCAATAGCCTACCGTGGGGAACCTTATCAAACGCCTTACTGAAATCCATATACACCACATCCACTGCTTTACCCTCATCCACCTGTTTGGTCACCTTCTCGAAAAACTCAATAAGGTTTGTGAGGCACGACCTACCAGTCACAAAACCGTGCTGACTATCTCTAATGTACTTATTCTTTTCAAGATGATTATAAATCCTGTCTCTTATAACCTTTTCCAACATTTTACCCACAACCGAAGTAAGGCTCACAGGTCTATAATTACCAGGGCTGTCTCTACTCCCCTTCTTGAACAAGGGGACAACATTTGCAATCCTCCAGTCTTCCGGCACTATTCCTGTCGACAGTGATGACATAAAGATCAAGGACAAAGGCTCTGCAATCTCCTCCCTAGCTTCCCAGAGAATCCTAGGATAAATCCCATCTGGCCCAGGGGACTTATCTATTTTCACACTTTCCAAAATTGCTAACACCTCCTCCTTGTGAACCTCAATCCCATCTAGCCTCGTAGCCTGAATCTCAGTATTCTCAACAACATTTTCTTTCTCTACTGTAAATACTGACGCAAAATATTCATTTAACACTTCCCCTATCTCCTCTGATTCCACACACAACTTCCCACTACTATCCTTGATTGGCCCTAATCTAACTCTAGTCATTCTTTTATTCCTGATATACCTATAGAAAGCCTTAGGGTTTTCCCTGATCCGATCCACCAATGACTTCTCGTGTCCTCTCCTTGCTCTTCTTAGCTCTCCCTTTAGATCCTTCCTGGCTAGCTTGTAGCTCTCAAGCGCCCTAACTGAGCCTTCACGTCTCATCCTAACATAAGCCTTCTTCTTCCTCTTGACAAGCGCTTCAACTTCTTTAGTAAACCACGGCTCCCTCGCACGACAACTTCCTCCCTGCCTCACAGGTACATACTTATCAAGGACACGCAGTAGCTGCTCCTTGAATAAGCTCCACATTTCGATTGTTCCCATCCCCTGCAGTTTCCTTCCCCATCCTACGCATCCTAAATCTTGCCTAATCGCATCATAATTTCCTTTCCCCCAGTTATAATTCTTGCCCTGCGGTATATACCTGTCCCTGCCCATCGCTAAGGTAAACCTAACCGAATTGTGATCACTGTCACCAAAGTGCTCACCTACATCTAAATCTAACACCTGGCCGGGTTCATTTCCCAGTACCAAATCCAATGTGGCATCGCCCCTGGTTGGCCTGTCTACATACTGTGTCAGAAAACCCTCCTGCACACACTGGACAAAAACTGACCCATCTAAAGTACTCGAACTATAGTATTTCCAGTCGATATTTGGAAAGTTAAAGTCCCCCATAACAACTACCCTGTTACTCTCACCCCTGTCGAGAATCATCTTCGCTATCCTTTCCTCTACATCTCTGGAACTATTCGGAGGTCTATAAAAGACTCCCAACAGGGTAACCTCACCTCTCCTGTTTCTAACCTCAGCCCATACTACCTCAGTAGACGAGTCCTCAAACGTCCTTTCTGTCGCTGTAATACTCTCCTTGATTAACAATGCCACACACCCCCCTCTTTTACCATCTTCTCTGTTCTTACTGAAACATCTAAATCCCGGAATCTGCAACATCCATTCCTGCCCCTGCTCTACCCATGTCTCCGAAATGGCCACTACATCGAGATCCCAGGTACCAACCCATGCTGCAAGCTCACCCACCTTATTCCGGATGCTCCTGGCGTTGAAATAGACACACTTTCAACCAGGTTCTTGCTTGCCAGTGCCCTCTTGCGTCCTTGTAACCATATCCCTGACCTCACTACTCTCAACATCCTGTACACTGGCACTACAATTTGGGTTCCCATTCCCCTGCTGAATTAGTTTAAACCCCCCCGAAGAGCACTAGCAAATCTCCCCCCCAGGATATTGGTACCCCTCTGGTTCAGGTGAAGACCATCCTGTTTGTAGAGGTCCCACCTACCCCAGAAAGAGCCCCAATTATCCAGGAAACCAAATCCCTCCCTCCTGCACCATCCCTGCAGCCACGTGTTCAACTCCTCTCTCTCCCTATTCCTCGCTTCGCTATCACGTGGCACGGGCAACAACCCAGAGATAACAACTCTGTTTGTTCTTGCTCTCAGCTTCCACCCTAGCTCCCTAAATTTCTGTCTTAAATCCCCATCTCTCTTCCTACCTATGTCGTTGGTGCCTATGTGGACCACGACTTGGGGCTGCTCCCCCTCCCCATTAAGGATCCCAAAAACACGATCCGAGACATCACGAACCCTGGCACCTGGGAGGCAACATACCAACCGTGAGTCTCTCTCGTTCCCACAGAACCTCCTATCTGTTCCCCTAACTATGGAGTCCCCAATGACTAATGTTCTGCTCCTCTTCCCCCTTCCCTTCTGAGCAACATGGACAGACTCTGTGCCAGATATCTGTCCCCCATTGCTTACCCCTGGTAAGTCGTCCCCCGCAACAGTATCCAAAACGGTATACCTGTTGTTGAGGGAAACGGCCACAGGGGATCCCTGCACTGCCTGCTGGTTCCCTCTCCTTCCCCTGACGGTAACCCATCTACCTACTTCTTTTACCTGAGGTGTGACTACCTCCCCATAACTCCTCTCAATAACCTCCTCCGCCTCCCGAATGATCCGAAGTTCATCCAGCTCCAGCTCCAGTTCCCTAACGCGGTTCTCGAGGTGTTCAAGTTGAGCCTAATTTAGAATGTCTGTTATAAAAAAAGGACTATAATGTAGTTCCTCAGAAGATATTATGTTAAATTCAAATCTTATCTTCTTTTGCTGGATTTTCTTTTTTATGAAGCTTGCATTGTGCACTACAGTATAGTGGAGAAAACAGAGCTCCACATATAACTACACGAAGCACTGTTGACCAATCTCCCAGTGCCAGTGACATTCTGGAATATTGAAAAGAACAGATGTGCTTTTTTTCCCCCAGTCACTTAAGACTGCAGTTATACAGCAGCTACCAATCTGAGAACTAGACATGCCAGCTGTGTTGCACAGATGGCAGAATAGATAAAGAAATCTGCACATGTGGGCTGCAACACGTGCACAAAGCTTGATTCCTCCAGTCGCTTATTTATAATGTTGGGAAAGAGAGGTCTACTTCTAAAAATGTTAAACAGATTCCATGTAAAGTCTTTTATAAAGTTCCCAGGAACCCAGTGGTTTGCTTCTGCACTTTTAAAATGCGACTTTACTCAGATTTGGTCTTATACGGAAGCTGTTAAAACTAATAGCAGTGTAGAATAAATTCTTGGAGGGGGTCTTATACTGCTTGGCATTAGCACGTTTTGACATATTATCTAGCTAAACCACTTTGCATCACGAGAATGCAGAATAACTGTATCTTAAAAATTTTCTCTTACATTAAAACTTGCCTTTTTACGAACATACATACGAACATACGAATTAGGAGCAGGAGTAGGCCATTCGGCCCCTCGAGCCTGCTCCACCATTCAACAAGATCATGGCTGATCTAATTGTAGCATCAATTCCACATTCCCGCCTACCCCCACTAACCTTTCACCCCCTTGCTTATCAAGAATCTATCTACCTCTGCTGTAAAAATATTCAAAGACTCTGCTTCCACTGCCTTTTGAGGAAGAGAGTTCCAACCCTCAGAGAAAAAAATTCTCCTCATCTCTGTCTTAAATGGGCGACCCCTTGTTTTAAATAGTGCCCCTTAGTTCTAGATTCTCCCACAAGCGGAAACATCCTTTCCACATCCATCATGTCAAGACCCTGCAGAATCTTATATGTTTCAATCAAGTCGCTTCTTACTCTTCTAAATTCCAGCGGATACAAGCCTAGCCTGTCCAACCTTTCCTCATAAGACAACCTGCCCATTCCAGGTGTTAGTTTAGTAAACCTTTTCTGAACTGCTTCCAACACATTTACATCCTTCCTTAAATAAGGAGACCAATACTGTACACAGTACTCCAGATGTGGTCTCACCAATGCCCTGTATAACTGAAGCATAACCTCCCTACTTTTGTATTCAATTCCCCTCGCAATAAACGATAACATTCTATTAGCTTTCCTAGTTACTTGCTGTATCTGCATACTAACCTTTTGCAGATCATGCAGTTGGACAGTCAGATCCCTCTGCATTTCAGAGCTTTGCAATCTCTCATTATTTAGATAATACAGCAGAACTTCGTAATGGGTGGTCATTTTAAACTGCACTTTTAACATTGGATTGATGTCCAAGAGAATGCCATACAAATGTCAAAAGTGCAATATTAAACCCCGTTATCATTGGTGTTCTGCAAATGCTTCTTTGTTTGGATGTCGGGCAGAACCAAAATTGTTACAGATCCATCTGCTCTGTGAAATGATAAAACTGTGGTATTAGGCTGCCTTGAATTTTAAAATAATTGCAATTCCTGCAAATGGTTTGTGACAGTTATCAGAGTGACTCAAAGTATGGTATTGAAAATTTTCTGATAATAAAAAATCTTGCATCTAATCACTTTTAAATGCATCCACTACAGTATTAAAATGAATTATGTAAAATAAATGTGTCCTGTTAAAAGAAGACAAAGCTAGCAAGGGAAGAACATTCTACTGAACTGTTCCATAATCCTAAAAGATTATAAAAGGAGACATCTAGGCACTTGTGCATAGGAATTTGTTTAGCCCTGTTTTTGGGTCTTAAATGGTTGGCCCAAGGCTTGTCCATAATTAGGCCTCAAGCCTCATCAGCATATTTTTGATGAGTTGTGGGCACCTGTCACACCATGAGAGGCAGTTCAACAGGCTTAAGGCAATTCTGAGGACATGGTGGGTGTTGCGGAGGAGACGAAGTGGGGAGGAGGGAGGGCGGTGCTATTACAGGCCAGTAGCGGCCTGCAGTAGTGCATGAAGATAAGTCTAGAAAGAATTTGCACTTTTGTTGGTGGCCTTTGGTTAGGCCTCAGCAAACAGAGAAGGCCTGAGTGGAGAATACCTGGCTTATCTCTGCTCCACTCTGACCAGTTTAGGAGAGGGGTCCCGAAACAAGTGCTAGGCCGACTGTAAACATATGCCAGGGGCGTAATGCCTGTTTTAAGTGGTCGCAACCACCAGGGACATCTGAATATCGCCTGACACCATACAGGGTCAAAAGTATTTCAGGCATCCTTGAGCAGCAGGGCAAAGCCTAGTGAAATTGGGTATTTTTTCCCACTCTATGCCTGAAAAACGGGGTCCAATTACCTGCCCACTATTTACCATGCTGGCCCACTAATTAGCAGATATTTAGTATAGAACTCCACCAGATGGGGTGATATCATGAAATTTCACTCTTTTGACATTATTGGGTCAATTTATGTCCTGCAACCACCCAGATTTGCAGTGGTAGCAGGTTGGTAGAGGTATGAAAATCTGATGGAAATCAGGGCTGCCAGTTTTCCACTTGTTTAGCACACTGCTCGATGTTTAGGCCGGGATTGGGGCAGGCGTTTGAAGCTTCCATTCAATTCAGGTGAAAGTTTCATGTACATATGCAGAAAGGGACCTGCTGGGCACTGAGTCTCAAGAACGTCAATGAAACCTGGTGGGGGACAAGGCTCAGCTGGATCTGCAGGCACATATGTTTTAAAGATAAATACATGCCTTGTAGTTATTTTTGCTTCCAGCTGGCACTTAGGCTTTCACTAGCCTTTGTACCAGATGCAGATATTTATTTGGAATTGCTTTCCTAACAGCACTGTGGGTGTACCAACACCAGATGGACTGCAGTGGTTCGAGAAGGCAGCTCATCACCATCTTCTCAAGGGCAATTAGGGATGGCCAATAAATGCTGGCCTTGTCAGTGATGCTCACATCCCATGAAATAATAAAAAAAATGCATAATCTTACACAGTTGCTTCCTTTATTGGCACCTGAAGGTATGAAACCAGGAATCATTCGAGGTGATGTGTTTGGAGGAAAAGGGGATGAATGAAAGGATGCCAAGAAAGTCAGGTGGCCCTCGAGGTGCTCTGAGCCCTCCTGCCCGCTCCTACACCCCAACAGCTGCAGCAAGATGTAGCAAATCTCATTTTGGCATAAATTGTTGATAGAGGCTTTTCATCCCAATGATGGCTGTGCCAGCAACCCAAAGTGACATCTTAATTAGATGTGACTACCTGTTTCACCTCTATGCTGGCAGGTTCTTCAGAAGCATAATAATCACAGAATGTCATGTTTTACATGGTATTGCATGCAAGAAGGCATGCCAAGGTGATCAAAAGCCCGCTTTGCCTCCTTGGCCCCACCTATCAAGCTGCCATTAACCACTTCAGCAGGCTCTGGAAAACCCAGAGTGGTAACTTTCCTTTCTTAGTATCTGAATCAGCAGAGGGGAGGATGCCAAGCTTTGCCATCTGCTGCAAGATCACCAGTGACTACCAGCAACACAGAGCTCGCATTTTTGCAGGGACAGTAACAAGTCAACTGTAGCCTGAAACTTGGCTGCACGTCATTGCAGGCATGGCTGCAGTGCCATCCAATGGGATAGTGCTTTAGCGTGGCACAGATGAATACTATCCATGCAAGCAACAGCTACCTTGACTTCAAAGGCTGTACCGTTACGTGTCTGTAGACTCGTGCCTGCTCCTATGGGACCCTTTCTCTTCATTCCATCTACCACTTTGTACTATCTTTCAGCATTGGCAATGTTTGCTGATGGATTGCAATGCTTTTTGAATAGTTCCAAGAAACTTTCTAAATGGTTGACCCCCTCCACTTTAATTGTCCTCAACCGTTTTAAATTTGACTTTCATGCAAACTTTGGGGGAAAAATTCGATGTGCAATTAACCTGTGCTTATTGCTTTTGATGCACGAAGCACACCAACTTCTTGTTGCATGTTAATTTGCGTGATTTCTGAATGCAGCCAGCACTAAATGCAGCACTGAGTGGCTGCACGCCTTAGGAGGGGGCCCAAGTTTGTACAAGAGCTGCAATTGTATGGAGACTTGGTGAGACTGCACCTGGAGTATTATGTACAGTTTTGGTCACCTCATCTAAGGAAGGATATACTTGCCATAGAAGGAGTGCAACAAAGGTACCAGACTAATCCCTGGGATGGTGGGATTGTCTTAAGAGGAGAGATTGGGGAAACTGGGCCTGTATTCCCTAGAATTTTAAAGAATTTACAAAATTCTTACAGGTTGTGATAGGGTGGATGTCGATAGAATGTTTCCCCTGGCTGGTGAGTCTAGAAGCAGGGGACATAGTCTCAGAATCAGAGGTCAGACTGAGCTGAGGAGGAATTTCTTCACTGGTGAATCTTTGGAATTCTCTACCCCAGAGGGCTGTGAAAGCTTTATCATTGAACATGTTCAAGACAGAAATCAATGGCTATCTGAACACAAATGACATCAAGGAATATGGGGGTAGTGGGGAAAGTGTCGTTGAGGTACATGATCAGCTATGATCTAATTGAATGGTGTAGTAGGCTCAATGGGCTGAGTGGCCTACTCCTTCTCCTATGTTCCTATGAGGCTAGTACCTCTTGAAGCTAGTCTGCACTTCTTAAAGTCAGCCTTAAAGAAGAGGTGCATTCTGGATGGAGCCCGTGCTGGAACTGCTTGTGGAAGAGAGTCAGAGCAGGAGGAAGAGTGAGTTGTGGCACAACAGGGGAGAGAGCATGCTTCAAGAGTCTCGGATGCTGCACTTGACGCCTTGCTGGAGGAGGTGGAGAGGAAGAGAGCTGTGATCGATCCACAGAGGCCAGGAGGCCCTCCAGACAAGCTTTGCAAATGCAGTGGAATCAGATAGCCATGGAGGTCGATGCTAGGAGCCAAGCCTCGAGGACATAGATGCTGTGCCGCAAAAAATTCCATAACCCCACACGAGTGGTCAAAGTCAATGAATGTATCTTCAAATGCCATACCCCACTATCTGCACTTCTAGACACACAAACTGTTCAATACACCAACCCCCATCACTCACCTACTAACAAATTCAATCAATCATGACTCATAACTAACATTCGTAGCTTCAATTTACCCTCACACACTTAGCATTGCTGCAAGCCTCACGCCCATATCTCACAACTTGCACAGACTACCAGCTGTTCAACCATGTCAGCCACACATTGCACCAACCACACATTGCACTATACTCACTGACACGCTTCCTTCTCTCTTGCAGGACAAGGTGGCATAATGGGAGGCAGCAGGACCTAACCGGCAGGGGACAGGCATGGCTGTATGTTCTTACCCCCATGGAGAAGAATGTGCTCACCATTATTGGAGCGGCCATTGCTGAGGTCGTGGCGGCCTGGCTGAAGCCATAGAAGAAGATGGTATGCTCATATCTAATTCACCTTCTCACATCCACTTCTCCCTCATCCCACAATCTCTTCTGATTTACAAGCTGCACATATTGGGAGCAAGTGGTTTGTGCAGAATATTTGAAGTTGGGACAAAGTCCTTCAGCTCCTACCATACCACTCCCTGTAGACTTTCGCAACTTTAAAGAACTCTAGGAAACATCAAACACTTCTATAATCATGGCAACAGCCAGTAGAAACTAACCTGTAAGCCGTTGATCATCCCTTTAAATGATGCTGGTGGAGGGGGGGTCCTTCTTGCTGCTTGCCGCATGTTCAGCAGTGCATGTTTAAGAGAAGGCTTTGATCTCCAAAATGACAGAGCTGGCGTTACACGCTAATTGACATCATGAGAGTGTGCACTGACATCTTCACATGGCTTCTGGTGCGGTTTGCATTAAAAGTGTGCACGCATTGCGTGGATGCCATTTTTCAGCCAAAACAACACTCGTAGCAGCATTAAGGCGCTGTATTTTGCGGCCTTTGTCTCATACCAGTGGTGTCTGTTCTATAACCAGCATTTTGCACCTGGAGTTGTGAATCATTAGGCAAGTAAGGTTGGACATGAAAATTCAGAACTATTTGCACAACTATTCTGGTAGGTTTTGAGACAGCGCTAACTAGAATAGAACTATTTTGTACCTGTAGATGAAAATTGCCTCCTACAATTGGGAACAGTGAACTCATAATTCATTCATTCATACCGCTGGAATCAAGCTTCATGATGTACAATTTTTTGTACAAGCTATTTGTTCTGGTATCGCCTTTCACCAGCAATTCAATACAATAATAGAGGACGAAAAATAACAGTAAGTATACTGATATCTCCATTTTATAACATTCAAAAGTTTATTTTCTTGCTTCATCATGCGGGTTAATATTTGTGTTAATGTGCAGCAGTGGACAGAATACATTTAAATTCAAACATGTGTAAAACAAATGTTTTACATTCAATAAAATATAATTCCACCTAACAATACTTTGGGATTTGATATCGGTGACAGCTATGTTTCATATATACATATTGTTACCATTATCTGGTTTACGGTTCATATTAATTTTTTGAGGTAACTTTTAATTTGGGAATTGCATTTTTTTAATGCAAGACAATGAAAAAAAACCTTGTTTAAGAAGTTGGCAAACAAACTTAGGGCAGTTACAAATCAAAGGGTAGCCCATGTTTACTTATTAAGATCATACAGGGAAGTATGGAGACCCTAAACAATGGGAGCCTCTCTGAAATTTTTGATGGAGACGGTATGTCTGCAGCTACATTAGTCAGGTGTTTAAATTATTCATATGATTTCCTAGAACAAAAAGATTTGGAACTGGAAATAATTAGTTTAAATTGTTAACTGAGACATCTGTATCACATGGCTAGGGCAATATGTGATGCAGGGGGTGCACATTGGGTTTTTGATCTGTGTGCTTGCAGTCACAATCAGTCAGTTGGCTTTTGGAAAAGTAAGTTGGCTTTTGGAAGTCAGTAGGGTTCAGGAACAAAGAGGACGTTAGGAAACAGGGGTATTTCTGTTTGAAATTGAAGTGAATTTCTAAGAGCTGTGGTACACTTTGGCTCGGTCTCAGGCGAAGTAAACAAACCATCAAGATCCCGTGATGTATAGGGTGGAAATAAAAGTCAAATGGAAGTGTTATGTAATATTTTAAGTTTAAGATATAAATGTCTGGAGTTGTTGTGTTAAGTTAGTAGTGTTTTGCTTTGTTTAACTCTTGTACAGCAAAGTTTTTGTTTAAAATGTGAAATCTTCTGACATAATTCTTTCAGTCGTAACTGGGAATTCGACTTTCTCTATTTAAAAGTTAACGGTCCCTAATGGGATTGTAACAATATGAACCACCTTTGGCCCCTTCACAAAAGTGATAATACATTTAAAATAAACAAATTAATGTCTTAATTAACATACTAGACAAAAAAGCTTCATACTAACCCATTTGTTACTACAATCACATAGCATGATTCATTCCATCAATATGTTAGTAGTGTGGATTTGTGCTGCTTTGTAATGCTATGTATAATCAAAATTTGACTGAACACATCATCAAGGATGGGTAATGTGTGAAATGGAAAAAAAATCACACTGGTGCTGTTGGGAGTGCTCGTTTGATGTTGAAGCCAAGGCACGCTGTAGTTGTACAGACAATGTTTTATTCTAAAGCTGACTTTGCTCTACCTGACCTTGGGAGTGCTTGATGTCTACATTGGCAGGTGGGTTGGTAACCAGAGGACATAGATTTAAGAGAATTGGCAAATGAAGCAGAGGGAAGATGGGGAGAATTTTTATTATGCAGCGAGTTGCTAAGATCTAGAATACACTGCCTGAAAGGGTGTTAGAAGCAGATTGAATAGTAACTTTCAAAGGATAAATACTTGAAAAGGAAAACATTGCAGGGTTATACGAAAAGAGCAGGGTAGTGGGGCTAATTGAATAGCTTTCAAAAATCTGGCACAGGCATGATAGACCGATTGGTCTCCTTCTGTGCTGTAAGATTCTGTGATTCCATGACTGCGTATCTCAAACAGAAAGTGTTCTATTTTGCATCAATGTGCTATCTCACCCGATGAACACAAAATTTTAGCCATAGCATCAAAAAGTTAAAGAAGAATCATTAGAGCTGTTTATGTGTAGTCCATATTAGTTTAAAAAATTAAAGCAGTGGCATAATAGGTTATGGCTGTTTAAAGCATGAACTTTAAATAAAAACAAGAAATGCTGGAAATACTCAGCAGGTCTGGCAGCATCAGTGGAGAGAGAAGCCGAGTTAACGTTTTGGGTCAGTGACCCTTCTTCGGAACTGGCAAATAATAGAAATGTCAAAGGTTATAAGCAAGTAAAGCGGGGGTGGGGCAAGAGATAACAAAGGATAAGGTGTAGATTGGACAAGGCCACAGAATAGCTGACCAGAAGGTCATGGAGCAAAGGCAAACAATATGTTAATGGTGTGTTGAAAGACAAAGCATTAGTGTTGGGGTTAACGGACTGTAAATTGAACAGCCGCAAGTACAAACATGAAAAAAAAAACCATGACCTTCTGGTCAGCTATTCTGTGGCCTTGTCCAATCTACATCTTCTCCTTTGTTATCTCTTGCCCCAACCCCCACTTTACTGGCTTATAACCTTTGAAATTTCTAATATTTGCCAGTTCCGAAGAAGGGTCACTGACCCGAAACGTTAACTCTGCTTCTGTCACCACAGATGCTGCCAGACCTACTATTTCCAGCATTTCTTGTTTTTATTTCAGATTTCCAGCATCTGCAGTATTTTGCTTTTATGAACTTTAAATAGGTATTTTTAACATAATATGTATGTTTAACATAATTTGTATATATTTTTAAAGGTACGGTACTTCTTTTAAAAATGTGAACTTTAAATTAAAATTTATTTTCATTTCAAGAGATTTTAAATCAATTTGTGAAACTGCAATAATAGTCATTCTTTTTTGACAGCAAAATATTAATGCTATTTTAAATTTGAAAAAAACAAAATTTGATAAATATTGATTTGCATTTGAAAAAACTCTTTTGCCATCATCGAGGAATAGTGAAATGTGCTTTCTTTTTCGTAGCACATCTGAGATCCCACAGTTCAGATTGCCTTATGATGTTGTTAAGTTTGAGATCAAGCTGATGAAAGACCTTGGTGTGAAGGTAATGGAACAACACAAACATCTTGTGTGCAAAGAGAATGAAGAATGGCTTGAAGTTTACTGCAGATTAACAGTGAAACACACATTAGTAAAGCACAATTAAAAGTCACACAATTGTCAGAGTTGGGAAGGATCCCTGTTTTAGTTCAGAGCATTTGTCTGTGGTTTGAATGCCACCAGTCTCGAAAAGGGCAATCAATAGTTCTGTCTTGACTAGGCAGCATGTGATTAATTACCTGAAAGAAACAATTTCTTAAATTGTTGCAAGTATTCAGCATAATTAATTGAAATTCGTCTTTTTTTTAACCAAAATAAATTTGTAGCTTGGCTTACATTTTAGATGTATAATGAGGAAGAGAGGAACAGAATTTAATATTTTAAAAGATCAGTTTTTTTTACTTAAATAAGCAGAAGATTATCAAAATCTGATTTTGTAGCTGTTGTATGTCAAATAAAATCATAGCTATCATCTTTTTCTACATCAGTTTTAAAAATGAACACCTGTGTCTTTGGGGAGGCAGTGGCATAGTGATAATGTCACTGGATTAGTAATCCAGAGGCTCTGGCTAATGGTCTGTACTTAAAGTGGATAAAACACCAGGATGAGATACATCCAAGGATACTGAGGGAAGCAAGGATGAAAATTGTAGAGGCACTGGCCATAATTTTTCGGTCTTCCTTAGTCTTGGGGTGGTGCCAGAGGACTGGAGAATTACAAACGTTACACCCTTGTTCAAAAAAAGGGTGTAAAGATAAGCCCAGCAACTACAGGCCAGTCAGTTTAACTTTGGTGGTGGGGAAACCTCTAGAAAAATAATTTGGGACAAAATTAATAGTCACATGGACAAAAGTGGGTTAATTAAAGAAAACCACCATATTTCTTAAGGGAAAATCATGTTTAACTAACTTACTGGAGTTTTTTGAGGAGGTAACAGAGAGGGTCGATGAGGGCAATGCTGTTGTTGTGGTGGACATGGACTTTTAAAAGACATTTGATACAGTGCCACACAATAGACTTGTGAGCAAGGTTATAGCTCGTGGAATAAAAAGGGCGGTAGCAACATAGATATTGAATTGACTGAGTGACAGGGGACAAAGAGTAGTGGTTAATGGATGTTTTTCGAGCTGGAGGAAGGTTTGTAGTGGAGATCCCCAGGGATCAGTGTTGGGACCCTTGCTTTACCTGATATATATTAATGACCGAGACCTTGGTGTACAGGGCACAATTTCAAAGTTTGTAGATGATACGAAGCATTGTGAACTGTGAGGACGATGGTGTAGAACTCCAAAATGACATAGACAAGTTGGTGGAATGGGCAGACAGGTGGCAGATGAAGTTCAATGCAGAGAAATATGAAATGATTCATTTTGGTAGGAAGAACATGGAGAGACAATATCAAATAAGGGATACAATTTGAAAGAGGGTGCAGGAGCAGAGGGACCTGGGTGTCTCTGTGCATAAATCATTGAAGGTGGCAGGACAGGTTGAGAGAGCAGTTAATAAATCATACAGTATCCTGGGCTTTATTAATAGGGGTATAGAGTACAAGAGCAAGGAAGTTATGTTGAACTTGTATAAGACACTATTTCGGCCTCAACTGGAGTATTGCGTCCAGTTCTGGGAGCCGCACTTTAGGAAAGACAAGAGGGCATTGGAGAGAGTGCAGAAAAGATTCATGAGAATGGTTCTGGGGATGAGGAACTCAGTTATGAAGATAGATTGAAGAAGTCATGACTGTTTTCCTTGAAGAGAAGGCTGAGAGGTGATTTGATAGAGATATTCAAAAATCATGAGGGGTCTGGACAGAGTAGATAGAAATTGTTACCACATGTGAAAGGGTCAAGAATGAGAGGGCACTGATTTAAAGTATTTAGTAAGAGAAGCAAAAATGACATGAGGAAAACTTTTTTTCATGCAGCGAGTGGTTAAGATCTGGAATGCAGTGCCTGAAAGTGTGGTGTAGGGAGTTTCAATTGAAGCATTCAAAAGGGAATTAGACAGTTATATGAAAAAGAAGAATGTGCAGGGCTCTGAGGAGAAGGCGGGGGATGGAACTGAGTGAATTGCTCTTTCAGAGAGCCGGAGAGGACACAATGGGTTGAATGGCCTCCTTCTGCACTGTAACAGTTCTGTGCTCTGGGGACATGGGTTCGAATCTCACCACAGCAGATAGAGAAATTTGAATTCAATTGATAAATCTGGAATTAAAAAGCTAGTCTAATGGTGACCATGAAACCATTGTCGTTTGTGGTAAAAAGCCATCTTGTTCACTAATGTCCTTTAGGGAAAGAAATCTGCTGTCTTTACCTGGTCTGGCCTACATGTGACTGCAGACCCACAGCAATGTGGTTGACTCTTAAATGCCCTCTGAAGGCCACTCAGTTTCTCAAGGGCAAATAGGGATGGTTAATAAATGAACGAATAAAAAAAGTCAGTAGTTTCTGAGCATGTATCAGCACAAGTAACTTTACAGTTACTTCTATATTTTTTTAATTGTAGCAGAGATTTTAAATTTTTAAAAAATGAGGAAATAAGGATAGCTGAACTTTTGGAAAATTTGACAGTGTGAAAAAATGTAGCAATATATCATGGTTTTTTTTTAAACTGGCATATCTGAACACTAAAGCTTGTGACCATTTTTTTATTTGTGATTCTGTTAGATTGTCTTTGGTAAAGGTCTGGGAATTGAAGGAATGACTCTGGAGACCTTAAAGCAAGATGGATATGAAGCAGTCTTCATTGGTATAGGTCAGTGTACCAACTGTATCAGTTTTCTTTTTCCTTCTTTGACAATAGAGAATATTGAACTTGAAAACCCTTACAATAGGTTTCGGTACCCAGGTGTGCAATTTTTTTGTCTGTTTATAGGTTCATTATTTTGAATTGGGATTTTACTTCTTGAAACGTAATGAATGTTTCATTCAACAAGCAAATCAATTGAAATCTAAGTCTGAAGTCTTATCAACAAAATAGCTGACGTATGCGTGATAGTTCCACACATTTATAAGGTCTAGTTCAGGTCTAATAGTGCAAACAGCTTGCATTGTTTGTATTGGCTAAAACAATGTAATCTAAGTGAGGGCTTTCACTGCTGCCTATTTTGATGTGTTGCACAATAGCATACCAGCATCATAACCATGCTATGCCTGTGAATATTACGTTGTTTCAGTAATGAATAAGGACTTTAGCAAATTAGCATATCCTTTTAAATAAATCTTTGCAAAGGCATTATTAGGTCAATGAGCACAGTTATTTAAGAGAACATAAGAATATAGAACTCAACAAAGCTTGGTGACAATCTTATTTCACTATGCCTTTTTTCTATAAAATTCAGTTATTTTTAAGTATCATTTCATAATATATCAGTTTAATTGTTGGATGCTAAAAAGTTAGTTTGTCCTGAAATTAGCATGTACACTTTGGAAAATCCAAAAGGCTTGATCTTTGAAATAATATATAAACATACTGTTGATTTCAGTGATGGTGAGCAGTGTAGGACTTTGCTTTTTAGTGTGTTCCAAAATGTCTCATGCATTAAAAATGAGCAAGGGCAGCATTTGATATAACCGTTCTTGTACTGAGTATTTTTCAATTTTATTGCCACACAAGTTTCTTTCAGACCTGTTCAACACTTTCACAATATCCAGTAAAGACTGTTTCCTGCTGAATAGTTTCTTATTTTGTTTCTCTGCAGTGCTTCAGGGCTTGCAACCTTGACTTCCCAGTGTACTTACAATTTGCCGAAAAGAAAACCTTGTAATTATTGAAGGCACTGCAGAATCTAGGTGATTTACAGATTAGATATCAGAGCGATATATTGATTTCCGCTTCGTAAAATATTTTAATTGACCTCATTTTGGATATTTTTCCATCAGTTTGGCTTCTTGTACAACTGCAGCTTTTAATGAAGGTATTTATTTCCAAGGTAATTTTTTAAAAAGTGGTGACGTTCCTCCTGACAATAATTTTAATTAAAAAATCAATGGGCTGCATTTTAAGACTTCCCCGTCAATGTAGGCGGCGGAGGCAGGAAAATGCAGCATGTGCGCACGGGCACCACGTCACGGAGCCGCCGCAATTTCAAACGTGGTGGCTTATTTGCATGGCTGCGGCGCCAGTCCCCCGCGATGACATGGGGTGGCATCTGGTGCTAATGCACAGGGGCCGGTGCCATTTTTAAAGTGCTTATAGCCCTCAATGGATATTTAAAATTTAAAGGGTCAGGTACGGAAAGTGGCATCTCACAACATTCCTGGCCTTACCCCACCTGCCCCCCACCAGAATTCCTATATTAAAACTCACCTTTGTCCTTTACCCTTTTCGATCACCCCCCGACTAATCCGAGGCCTTGTAACCCCGCTCCTCCCTCCCGCACAGAGATAAAACCTCCTCCCCCATCCCCACAGAAGCCGTGCTACGTTTCCCCGAATGGGGATTTGAAGGCACAGCATTGTCAGCAGCAAGAATGAAGATGGCAAAGTAATGGCAGAATTGCTGCGGGGATGAGTGGTTAGTAGGCATTGACATATTTTAATGCGGGCCCCGTCGCCAATTGGCGGGGCGGCTGCAACGAAGCTCGCCGCCACCAAGATTGGTACGAGGCCTGCCACCGTCGGGGTCTGATCTTCTACTGATCTTCATTGCACCCCCCCCACCCCCAGCCACCATTCGCGATGGCGGAGGGGCTTTAAAATCCAGCCCAGTACGTTTAACTAACTTGCTTAAGTTTTTTGATGATTAACAGAGAGGGTTGATGAGGGTAATGTGGTTGATGTGGTGTACATGAACTTCCAAAAGGCATTTGATAAAGTGTCACATAACAGGCTTGTCAACAAAGTTAGAGCCCATGGAATAAAAGGGACAGTAGCAGCATGGCTATGAAATTGGCTGAGTGACAGTTAAAGGGAGTAGTTGTGAACGGTAGTTTTTCAGACTGGAGGAAGGTATGTAGTGGGGTTCCCAGGGGTTGGTGTTAGGACCCCTGCTTTTCTTGATATATGTATTAATGACCTCGACTTTGGTGTATAGGGCACAATTTCAAAATTTGCAGATGATACAAAACTTGGAAATATTTTGAACTGTGAGGAGGATAGTAATAAACTTCAAGAGGACATAGACAGGATGGTGGAATGGGTGGACAAGAGGCAGATGAAATTTAATGCAGAGTAGTGTGAAGTGATTCATTTTGGTCGGAAGAACAAGGAGAGGCAACATAAATTAAATAGTACCACTCTAAAGGGGGCACAGGAGCAGAGGGACCTGGGTGTATATGTGCTCTAATCAGTGCAGGTGGCAGGGTAGGTTGAAGAAGCGGTTAATAAAGCATATGAGATCCTGGGATTTCTAAATGGGCATACAGTACAAAACCAAGGACGTTATGATCAACCTGTATAAAACACTGGTTCTGCCCCAAGTGGAGTATTGCATCCAGTTCTGGGCACCACACTTTAGGAAGGATTAGAGAGAGTGCAGAAAAGATTCACGAGAGAGGCTCCAGGGATGAGGAACTTCAGTTACATGGATAGACTGGCTATTCTCCTTGGAGAAGAGATGATTGAGTGGTGATTTGATGGAGATTTTCAAAATCATGAGGGGTCTGGACAGAGTAGATAGAGAGAAACTGTTCCCACTGGCAGAAGGATCCAGAACCAGAGGATATCCATTTAAGGTGACTGGCAAAAGAAGCAGCAGGGACATAATAAAAAACGTTTTTACACAGCAAGTGGTCAGGCTCTGGAATACACTGCCTGAGACTGTGGTGGAGGCAGATTCAATCAAAGCCTTCAAAAGAAAATTGGATAATTATCTGAAGAGAAAAAAAAAATGCATGGCTAAGGGGAAAGGTTGGGGAGTGGGACGAGGTGAGTTGCTCTTGCAAAGAACTGGCATGGACATGGTGGGCCGAATGGCCTCCTTCTGTGCTGCAAGCATTCTATAATTCGTTGATTCTATGAATAGAAAGCATGATATACTCTAACCCCCCACTTTGCTGAAATTGACAAGGGAATTTACCCGCCTTTCAAATGTCTTGCTGTTGAAACCAAACACATTTATTGTTTATCTTGAAGCTGTTCTATTGTACCAACTCTTTGAAATGTGTTTATCATTCATAATTCACAAAATGTTATGTGCTGTTGGCAGAGGCTGTCAGGTGGGCCCTGCAGCATGTTGGGAGGTGATTGGGAGGACCGGGCAGGGGCCAGCTGCAATCTTCAACATGGTTGTCGGATGGGAGGAACAGTCCTGCTGCTCCCGGCTTCACATTTAGAACAAAGAACAAAGAACAGTACAGCACAGGAACAGGCCATTCGGCCCTCCAAGCCTGCGCCGATCTTGATGCCTGCCTAAACTAACACCTTCTGCACTTCCGGGGACCGTATCCCTCTATTCCCATCCTATTCATGTATTTGTCAAGATGCCTCTTAAACGTCACTATTGTACCTGCTTCCACCACCTCCCCCGGCAACAAGTTCCAGGCACTCACCACCCTCTGTGTAAAGAACTTGCCTCGCACATCCCCTCTAAACTTTGCCCCTCTCACCTTAAACCTATGTCCCCTAGTAACTGACTCTTCCACCCTGGGAAAAAGCTTCTGACTATCCACTCTGTCCATGCCGCTCATAACTTTGTAAACCTCTATCATTTCGCCCCTCCACCTCCGTCGTTCCAGTGAAAACAATCCGAGTTTATCCAACCTCTCCTCATAGCTAATGCCCTCCAGACCAGGCAACATCCTGGTAAACCTCTTCTGTACCCTCTCCAAAGCCTCCACGTCCTTCTGGTAGTGTGGCGACCAGAATTGCACGCAATATTCTAAGTGTGGCCTAACTAAAGTTCTGTACAGCTGCAGCATGACTTGCCTATTATTATACTCTATGCCCCGACCGATGAAGGCAAGCATGCCGTATGCCTTCTTGACTACCTTATCCACCTGCATTGCCACTTTCAGTGACCTGTGGACCTGTACGCCCAGATCTCTCTGCCTATCAATACTCCTAAGGGTTCTGCCATTTACTGTATACTTCCCACCTGCATTAGACCTTCCAAAATGCATGACCTCACATTTGTCCGGATTAAACTCCATCTGCCATTTCTCCGCCAAGTATCCAACCGATCTATATGCTGCTGTATCCTCTGACAATCCTCATCACTATCCGCAACTCCACCAACCTTTGTGTCGTCCGCAAACATACTAATCAGACCAGCTACATTTTCCTCCAAATCATTTATATATACTACAAAGAGCAAAGGTCCCAGCACTGATCCCTGCGGAACACTACTAGTCACATCCCTCCATTCAGAAAAGCACCCTTCCACTGCTACCCTCTGTGTTCTATGACTGAGCCAGTTCTGTATCCATCTTGCCAGCTCACCTCTGATCCCGTGTGACTTCACCTTTTGTACCAGTCTGCCATGAGGGACCTTGTCAAAGGCTTTACTGAAGTCCATATAGATAACATCCACTGCCCTTCCTTCATCAATCGTCTTTGTCACTTCCTCAAAAAACTCAATCAAATTAGTGAGACACGACCTCCCCTTCACAAAACCATGCTGCCTCTCGCTAATAAGTTCGTTTGTTTCCAAATGGGAGTAAATCCTGTCCCGAAGAATCCTCTCTAATAATTTCCCTACCACTGACGTAAGGCTCACCGGCCTATAATTTCCTGGTTTATCCACGCTACCCTTCTTAAACAAAGGAACAACATTGGCTATTCTCCAGTCCTCTGGGACCTCACCTGTAGCCAATGAGGATGCAAAGATTTCTGACAAGGCCCCAGCAATTTCTTCCCTTGCCTCCCTTAGTATTCTGGGGTAGATCCCATCAGGCCCTGGGGACTTATCTACCTTAATGCTTTGCAAGACACCCAACACCTCCTCCTTTTTGATAATGAGATGACTGAGACTATCTACACTCCCTTCCCTATGCTCATCATCCACCAAGTCCTTCTCTTCGGTGAATACTGATGCAAAATACTCATTTAGTACCTCGCCCATTTCCTCTGGCTCCACACATAGATTCCCTTCTCTGTCCTTGAGTGGGCCAACCCTTTCCCTAGTAACCCTCTTGCTCTTTATATACGTATAAAAAGCCTTGGGATTATCCTTAATCCTGTTTGCCAATGACTTTTCATGACCCCTTTTAGCCCTCCTGACTCCTTGCTTAAGTTCCTTCCTACTGTCTTTATATTCCTCAAGGGATTCGTCTGTTCCTAGCCTTCCAGCCCTTACAAATCCTTCCTTTTTCTTTTTGACTAGGCTCACAATATCCCGCGTTATCCAAGGTTCCCGAAACTTGCCAAACTTATCCTTCTTCCTCACAGGAACATGCTGGTCCTGAGTTCTAATCAACTGACATTTGAAAGACTCCCACATGTCAGATGTTGATTTACCCTCAAACAGCCGCCCCCAATCTAAATTCTTCAGTTCCTGATTAATGTTGTTATAATTAGCCTTCCCCCAATTTAGCACCTTCACCCGAGGACTACTCTTATCCTATCCACAAGCACCTTAAAACTTATGGAATTATGGTCACTGTTCCCGAAATGCTCCCCTACTGAAACTTCGACCACCTGGCCGGGCTCATTCCCCAATACCAGGTCCAGTATGGCCCCATCCCTAGTTGGACTGTCTACATATTGTTTCAAGAAGCCCTCCTGGATGCTCCTTACAAATTCTGCCCCATCCAAGCCCCTAGCACTAAGTGAGTCCCAGTCAATATAGGGGAAGTTAAAATCACCCACCACTATAACCCTGTTACCTTTACATCTTTCCAAAATCTGTCTACATATCTGCTCCTCTGCCTCCCGCTGGCTGTTGGGAAGCCTGTGGAAAACCCCCAACATTGTGACTGCACCCTTCCTATTCCTGAGCTCCACCCATATTGCCTCGCTGCACGGCCCCTCCGAGGTGTCCTCCCGCAGTACAGCTGTGATATTCTCCTTAACAAGTAATGCAACTCCCCCACCCCTTTTACATCCCCCTCTATCCCGCCTGAAGCTTCTAAATCCTGGAACATTTAGCTGCCAATCCTGTCCTTCCCTCAACCAAGTCTCTGTAATAGCAACAACATCATAGTTCCAAGTACTAATCCAAGCTCTAAGTTCATCTGCCTTACCTGTTGTACCTCTCGCATTGAAACAAATGCACTTCAGACCACCAGTCCCGCTGTGCTCCGCAACATCTCCCTGCCTGCTCTTCCTCTTAGTCTTACTGGCCTTATTTACTAGTTCCCCCTCATTTATTTCACTTGCTGTCCTACTGCTCTGATTCCCACCCCCCTGCCACACTAGTTTAAACCCTCCCGAGTGACGCTGGCAAACCTCGCAGCCAGGATATTTGTGCCCCTCCAGTTTAGATGCAACCCGTCCTTCTTGTACAGGTCCCATCTGTCCCTGAAGAGATCCCAATGGTCCAGATATCTGAAACCCTCCCTTCTACACCAACTGTTCAGCCACGTGTTTAGCTGCACTATCTTCCTATTTCTAGCCTCACTGGCACGTGGCACAGGGAGTAATCCCAAGATTACAACCCTAGAGGTCCTGTCTTTTAACTTTCTACCTAACTCCCTAAACTCCCCCTGCAGGACCTCGTCACTCTTCCTGCCTATGTCATTGGTACCAATGTGTACCACAACCTCTGGCTGTTCACCCTCCCTCTTCAGAATGCCCCCTGTCCGTTCAGTGACATCCTTGACCCTGGCACCAGGGAGGCAACATACGATCCTGGAGTCTCTTTCACGTCCAAAGAAGCGCCTATCTGTGCCCCTGACTATAGAGTCCCCTATAACTATTGCTCTTCTGCGCTTTGTCCCTCCCTGCGAAGTATTTCTTTCCAAACTTACATTTTTCGTGGAGGTCTCTTTAAGGGCCTCTGGTTAAGCTGAGTGTGAACTTGGTCATCCTGAACGCAACCAATCTGGCATTGACTGCATTCAAACAGCCCAGTTTTGGAAAAGGGTCATGGTGCCCTTCTTACATATGCATGTTTCCGGCACGTGCATGGAACATCTATACTTCAGCCTTTGCCATCATGGGCACTAACAGCACAGAATGCACGCACACATGCCACCATCATAGTGGATGTTTGAGTGCCTACTTTAGACACCTGTAAAATGTTTGTCTTTCAGATGAGATGTTAAACCAAGGCCCGTCTACCCTCTTGGGTGGACATAAAACATCCCATGGCATTTTTTCAAAGAAGAGCAGGGGAGTTTTCCTCAGTCTCCTGGCCAACTTTTATCCCTCAACCAACTCCTAAGACAAATTATCCGGTCATTTATTTCACTGCTGTGTGCGAAAGCTTGCTGTGCGCAAATGGACTGTCACATTTCCTATATTATAACAGTGACTACACTTCCAAAGTACTTCATTGGCTGTAAAGCACTTTGGAATGTCCTGAGGACATGAAAGGTGTTATATAAATGCATGCCTTACTTTTAAATGGCTACAGCATTAACAAATTTCTCTGCTTCTGATTTAAAACTGAAAGAAATGTTAAAGGGCATAATTCAAAGTGAAGTTTCATTCAGTTGCTTTTTAATATTTACCTAACGCACAGTGCAGAACCATATAAATAATAGTGGTTAGAATTTGTAGACATGCATGTTTCTGCTCACATTTTGTTTAATACAGGTGCACCATTAGGTGGAAGCAAAGTCACCGTTTAATGTTTGCAGCCTTAGTACATTCCATAAATTTATTTACAATTCTTCAATAACGTTGATCTTTTTTCAGAATTATTAATTTCTGAAAGCTTTTCATTCTTGGCATCTATTCAAGAAATTTAAAAAACACCACTGTGAGACGATATCATGTTTTAATTTAATTTGGAATAGTTGTGGTTTGTACTCAAGATTGCTAGCCAGTCAAAAACCATGCTGCTCATTACAATAAGCTTCTGCAAAGCATTTCAATAACTTGTGTTGTTTTTTTTAAAAGACCGTATCCTGTCAAACTTTCAAATTAAAAACAGCTCTCTATTTTTCATAATTTATATGTCAAGATGGGTACAGGAAAATATTAATTCATTTAACAATTTATAAGTCTTTGTGTACCAAGCAGTAAACTACTGTATCCTAATATATTACAAGAATTAATTATGCAGTGCAGAGTTCAAGTCATTTGATTAGTAATGAAAATCCGGCTTTCTTTAATTCAGGACAAATGGTTCGGTCAGGAAATATCCACTAAATGAAAGTTTAGAATCAAAATTAAATGTCTTATTCTTCACAGCAGAAGAGATGTTATGGCATTGATGCATTACTTGATTAATGAGCAGTAGCCTCTAAGCTACTGGAGAGATTTGTAAGAAATGATTTATTATTCTGTTGGTATTGCCTCTTTGCTCTAAATTAGAGATTTAAGCACCTTTGTTTGAATTAACTAAATGAAATGCAACATGTGACAAATGGGAGCACAAATCTGTTGAAAGGTTTGTCAGATGCAGATAATGTATGTAGTTTAAAAAATATGCTGTCAGTGGGTCTTCCTGTGGTGCTTTATTAAAATCAACATGACTGGATTATTGGCATCTATCATCCGAACCAGAAAATTAACATTTTGTGACTGGTGCTGATAACAAGTGTTCAAATAAAATCATCTGCAAAAGAGCAGGACGCATGTGTGTTATTTTATTGCATTCTAAACCTTGGCTCTGTTGGTTCAGGAATGAACCTGTGCTTATTTGTGATATCTCCAAAGCCAAACTGTATGTATGTGACACATTTTTATTGTGTCTGTATTTTAGTAAAGACTACCAAGATCATGTAATTCCCAAAAGCAAAGGAAAGGACTTTTTTATATTGTGCCTTTCACGACTTTAGGAAGTCCTAAAGTACTCTGTAGTCAATCAAGTACTTTTTGAAGTAAAGTCATCATTGTAATTGGAGGGAAATATGACAGTCATGTTGTGCACAGCAATGTCTGACAAATAGCAATGAGATATATGAAGAAGGTAATCTGTTTTGGTGATGCTGCTTGAGGGATAAATATTGGCCAGGACACCAGGAGAATTACCCCACTCTTATTTGAATAGTGCCATGGGAATCTGTTACATTCACCTTAAAGGCCAGATGGGGTTCCAGTTTATTGTCTCATTTGTAAGGCGTCACATCAGACAGTGCAGCATTCCCTCAGTATTGCACTAGGTCAGTCTAGATTATGTTTTCAAATCTCTAGAATGGGGCTTGAACCCATGTCCTTCTGACTCAGAGGTGAGTATGCTGAGCTAAGGCAGACACCTAAATAACTGATTTGATGGGCTGAATTTTATTTGGGCGCTGCGCACCACAGTGGCACCCTTTGAATTCAGCGGCATGCCCACATTCAGCGGCCGCTACAGAGCCCCCGCAATATTACACACGGGGGCTCATTAGCATCACTGCAATGAGCCCCCCTCCCCCCCATATTACGTGGGGAGAGGCGGAACATCCGGCGCAGTGAGGAACCATTTGACAGCTGTGTAGCAGGTGCTGGGGCCCTATTTTAAGCGCCCCAGCACCTGCTTCCTGATAGCTGTCAAAAAGTTCTTACCTGACTGCTGAAGAGTGGGGCTGCCGTCAATGTGGCAGCAAAGCAGAAAGTGCTGCTGAAATCCAGCAGGTCAGGCAGCATCTGTGGAGAGAGAAGCAGAGTTAACTTGTCCAAGTTCACAGACCTGAAAGTTAACCCTGCTTCTCTCTCCACAGATGCTGCCTGACCTGTTGAGTTTCCCCAGCACTTTCTGCTTTGCTGCCACATACTCATCCTGCTGTGTCCCAGTGTCCTGTGAAGTTGCGTTCCCTTATTCCACTCAAGCATAATATTCCTTCTTGTGGGTGTGCCGTACCTGGCTGAATAACCTTAACTTTGCACATTCCAGGACGTGAGACTTAAATGTACCATAAAAGGCAAATACACATAATTGAAGAATATTACATACTATGGGCTTCTAATCATCGGACTGTGAAAAGCAGCAGACTAATATGCATTTGAAATCTGTATTAATTTCTCTGCTAACTGTTATGTGAAAAGACATGTAACTCAATTAAACAATCTTTGTTAGAAAACAGGAAAATATGTTCATATTCTAGCTGCATTGCTCACTAGAAATATTACAACAATAACTATGATCAGCTGTTGCAGAAGCAAAGTGTTTGTGAACATGTATCGATGTGTAATAGTTGAAAAACCATGACAACAGCACAGATTTCGTCACTAGTCCTGCATTGGTTTTCAAACATGTGCAAGACAAACTTTGCAGCCAGAAGTTAGAGCAGTTACACAGTGGAGTCATCTTTGCATTTCAAGGACCATACCAAAAGCTGAGGATGGTGGAGGGGTGCTCTAGGGTGGCTCCATAGTGCAGTGAAGCCTCCCTGCTCACTTTCCTCCAGGCTGTGCGGGCAAGGCGGGAGGTCCTTTTCGCCAGCGACAGTAAGAAGAGGCCCTGCCGCCTAACAAGGCAGTCTGGCTGGAGATGGCAGAGGAGGTGAGTAGCCATGGGACCATCCGGTGTCAAAGGGTCCAATACTGGAAGGGGATGAACAGGAACTCCCCCAGCCAACCGGGGCCCTCTAGGCCTCGTGCGCACAGGGTGCAAGCACCAACCTCATCCACAGCCAAAAGGCAATCAGATCAGCTGCCTTCCTCCAGTCAGGCTGCTAGCACAGAGGTTGCACAGAGAAAGGGCACTCGCAAGCGTTTACAGAGAACACACTGACACAAATGGGAATGCATGGGTGTCACAGCAATGTAAGTACGTCTTTCATCAAATGTATCTCGCCAACATGTGTGTCCTTTTCTCTGTGTGAATGATGTGTGCCAGCATGTAGCGCCAATGTCACATCCCTTTGCACCATTGGCCCTTCAAGAGAACCAAAGTATGCAATAACATTATTGCCATGCCACCATTACTCATGAGCGTCTCCATGCATGTAGTGGCATGGACATTGGCTCAGTCAGCTGCTGCCTCTAATGGTTTACACAGGGCTGCTGCAGATGTGGACTGGTGCACAGCAGGTGAGCGAGGGTGATGTGTGGCTTGCAGAGCTCATGTCGGTTTCTATGGAGCCGAGAGTCTTTGTCTGATAAGCCACTGCTGTACATCCCTAGCTTACTGCTAGCCCTGCATGCAGAGCCTGGGTGCCATCTGCCCTCCCATGCACCTTTCCTGTTGTAGGTCCTCAGCATGCTCATAGTCCGAGGAGGAATCCTGTTGACGTCTCACCTCATCATGCCAGGCCTGCACCCTATTGGGTACATAGTTATGCGGAGCACAGCGAGCAGCAAAGAAAGGAGCTGACTTTTTTGGCCCATAGTACAGGGCATCACCGTATCCATCCAGGCATTGGAGGTGCTTTTTCAGCATGCCGATTGCCTGCTCAATGGTGGCTCTTACAGCTCAGTGGCTGGTGTGCTATCTCTCCTCTGCAGCAGTGGTGGGGTCTCTCACTGGTGTCAGGAGCCATGTCTGCAATGGATAGCCCTTGTCTCCAAGAAGCCACCCCTCCATCTGAGCCAGTTCAGTGAACAGTGGTGGCAGCTGGGACTGGCGCAGGTCCCAGATGTCATGGCAACTGCCTGAGAAGCAGGCACAGATTTGCATGAAGCATCTCCGGTCATCACATGCCAGCTTCACCTAGATTGAGAGGATTCCTTTAATGGTGATGTCTGCAGTTGGTAGCCTGGTGGGAAGCTTGATGGCCACATGAATGCAGTCTATGAACTCTAAAACCTATGGTTCTCTGGCAATGGTGCTGAAACCAATGGTCCTCTGGGCCTGGCTGTGAGAGTCTGTCCTGAAGCAAACATACTCACAGGCCCTCCGGTGCAGGGCATTGGTGACCTTGCTGATGCAGCGGTGCACTGCTGACTGTGTGACCCCCACAATGGTCTCCAATGGGCCCCTGAAAAGCTGCATAGGCATCAAGCTTGAGAACCGCTGCCACTGTGAGGACCGCAGGCATAGGATGTCCACCGAAGTCCATGGGCTGTGGGTCACCACCCTCTCTACATGCGCATTCACCTCTGACACTGGTGCTCTGACATCCGATGGCATGTCATGTGGGGCCTATAGATGCACGGCGACCGTAATGGCCCCCCTTGGGGGCTGCTGCTTATGACCAGGGGCCTCTACGTCGACCGCATCTGCCTGTTGATTTTGGCTCCGGTGCATACAGATCCTCAGGAGCTGAGGATCACACTATGTAGAATGAGTCATGCCCATTTCCATGTGGTAAATAAAGTTGTATCCTTCATTTATTCGAAGGTTCCTAACAGGGTAGGGATTGATGTTGACGAGTACATCAGGTGCTTTCATGGATCAACTATGTGGCATGGCATGGCATGGCATTGCCCATCTTGGATAACACTCAGAGTGGCACAGCATTGCCACATCAAGATTCTATCAGCTGCATCAATTTCCCCCACCATCCATATAGCCTTAACGCTCCTACCCGTTCTGGCACCCTCCTCACACACAGGGTGACTGGAATGCCATTTCTCCCTCACTCACATAAACAAACACAGAGTGTACACTGTCTGCAGAGGGAGGGTACACAGTATCTCCCTTCATGCTTGCAGAGCTTTCCCTCCAGTAATCCCAGTCCCTCTCCCTTCTCCCTTTAAGTATGCAGAGTGAGACCCTTGAATATCAGAACTTACCTTCCATAGTGAAACCTTCTACCTCTGATGACCCGCCGGGTTTTCTGATCGTGAACGGGACGGCATGTGACGGCCGCCCGTTCAACATAAAATCCGGAACTGTGCATCAAGAGGTGGCGGGCTGCATAATCTGCAGAGGTAAGTATCGTTTTTAGTATGGTAATTGGGGTGCCACCACCGAGCGACGGGGGTGCCGCACTGAAGTCTCCCCGCCGCCGGTAATATGCCGAGGGGCCTTCTCGACATCGGGGGTCGAGACAGGCCTCTCCCCGCAGAATTTTACAGGCCCCCGCGCCGCCATCCGCGGCGTCGAGGAGCCGGTAAAATTCAGCCTGATACGTGTGGATTAAGTTCTGTGCCATGATCATCACTCTAAAAAAAAAGTCTACGGATAATTTCATCACAGAAGTCAAAACTGAACTTTTTTATTAAGGACATACAACAATATCTTGTATATTAAATAATTGGGTGTAACAACCAAAGACTAGTAGTTCATACATGAGAATGCTATCTTGAGTATAGACATGTGATGAATTTTGTGTACTAATCTAAGAAGTAACCACAGAACGACATCACTTTGTTCATTATAAATCCTAACTGCGCTTATAAAGCAAAACTAAGATTTGTAATGTCACTAATATTTTCATGATTCCATGATTCTATTTTGACGTTCCTTTATTGTATTCATGAAAAACTAGTCAGATGGCTCTGTAAGTTTAATGTCAAAAAATCTGCATTTTATTTTCCTTTTTTTTTGCTAAATAACCAATCTCTTGTGTGGTAAGTACAGTATTCTCGTTGGTAGTAACAATGTGATTTATAAAAATTTACAACAAGGAGGTCATTACGACTAAATTAATTCAAATAGGCTGTAATACCATCAACAGCTTGAAAGCAGGGAATAACCTAATGTGTCATGTTGCTTGCCAACCAGACTATCACAAGACTTCTGAAGATCAAGTACGTTCAGCTTTGTTTCCAATTTTAATGATTACAGCTAATCAGGAAAATCACTATTGGTTAAGTTTTCAAATACAATATTGTACTAGTTTCAGTATTATTCTCAGCTTTCCCCTAATAATTACAAAATGAAAGGAACTGCAGAAAAACCAATGTCTTTATTTTAGACTTTCGGCATGCAGATTTTTCTTCTTATCTAACACCGCACTTTTTTTAAACCCGTTATCAGGAATCCTTGCAGTTGATATTGTTCACTAAATGCCCTAGTGCACAAATGTCTCAATGTGTTGGCTCACAAATTTGCATGCATTTACATAGATACAAATAATAGCATGCCAGTTGCATAGCAACAGATAATGGTGCCGTTTTTTGGAACATGATGTACAATGCTATAAAGTGATCACATGGAGAGACTTTCAGACTGGATTTTTAGGTGTACTGTTTTTATTTTGAACAAAAGTGATTCTAATAGGTTCACAATCAAAAGCAAATTCCCTATTTTTTTTTTTGCAAGTCAGAATTGGTTGTTAGACCATGATAGTAAGGTAGCATAGCATACTGATGTAGGTTCAGTTCCCCTGCTACATTGAATTCACAATCTCAATCCGATGTTGTGGGAAGGTGTTGAATGGAGACCAGGTGGCTTTCTACTGTGGGAGTGAATTTTGGATAGAAAGCTCACTTCTTGGTTTAAATGCATCTAAAGCTATATTTTTGTCAATATTGTTCATGTATAATAATGCCACCTAATATATTGTTATACCTGAGAAACAAATGATCAGAATGAATTTCTGTATTGGGAGTGTTTAACTATGCCATGATTGTTTTAGAACCTAGCATAATATTAGCTTAAATTTTCATTGCTCTTCTCACATAGTAAAACTTCCCCAAGGGGTTTTCTAGGAAAGGCACAGGCACCAAGCAGGAACTAGGGGAGAAAGAAGAGGAAGGCTTGGAAGGCATTGCCAACAGGTTCTGAGGACACTTTTGAAGGGAGAGAACAAGGCAAAGAGGTTTAAGAAGAGAATTACAAATTATAAGTATTTGGTGACTGAAACTTCTGTGACTATTTTGGCTGAGTCAGAAGAGTATAAGGTGGAAGGTATGAGCTGGAACATACTTCTAGAGAAAAGTACATATCCAGGCACAACTTAGGTTATGGCAGGATTTGAAGATGAGCACCACAGGCTTTGGGAATGGGAAGAGGCCACAGTTCTGGCTGACTGGCTCACACATCTTAATATTTTACCTGATTACACTAATTGAATGATTTATTAACAAGAGATAACACTAAGTTGACTTCACTGAAATTGATAGCGTAAAGTAGAAAACTAAGTGTCAGGCAAAAAAGCTATTTATCAATTATGCAATCATTTATAAGTTATTAATTGTACTTGGGGTGTCACCCATGGCTTACTGCTCTCATCTCTGAGTCAGAAGGTTATGGGTTCAAGTCCTACTGATGGAGTACTGCACTGTCAGAGGTGCCGCCATTCAGATGAGGCATTACCAAGGCCTTGTTTGACCTCTCAGGTGGATTCCATGGCACTATTTTGAAGAAGAGCGGGGCATCCTCCCAGTGTCCTAGACAATATTAATATTTCAACCAACATCACTAAAAAACAGATTATCTGGTCATTATTATTTTGTGGTTTTTGGGATCCTGCAGTGCACAAATTGGCTGCCACATTTCCGATATTACAACAGTGACTACACTTCAACAGTAATTGATTGGCTATAAAGTGCTTTGGAACTTCCTGAGATTTTGAAAGGCACTATATAAATGCTAGTATTTCAAATCCTTCCTCATACCATTGAATGTGCTCCCATTACAGTTATGAAAGAAGTCAAAGGGAAAGGATCTTGTTGTACTAGTAACACTGCATAGTTTAAGTTTTTTTAATACTTACAGGAAGAAAATAGTGCTGCAATAGTTTCAGGTAATCTGTCTTTTCTGTACAGTGGGTATAGTTTCATTTCCATGTTTTACACTGCACAAACGCAGATGTAAAGATTGTGTCTCCCTTATTCATTAAAACAAAATATTTGAAGTCTGAAACTACACTGAAGCAAGATTTTATCATTTTTTTACTGTTGGTTTGTACCGCTTCATCCCTGAGGCCATTGAGTTGTATATTTTCCTCTGTTTGGTAATCATAATGAACAAGTGGATGGCTGTTTAAAGTAGTGTCCACTGCCTCCTAGTTTATTTTGCTGAAGTTAGTGAATGAAGGCAAATATACTCCATTTTTAATTAATCTCCCAAAGAGTGACAGATTTATTCCAACAGTAACCAGTATTTGTTTTGTAAGTATTTATTGACCTTCCTTAGCTGTCTTGTCGACATTAAGAATAAACCATATAATATGGTACTGGAGTCACATGCAGCCCAGGCTGGGTAATAGTGACAGGTTCCCTTCCCTGGAGGACATTGATGAACCAGTTGGGATTTTGCAACAATCCATGTTCATTTTCTGATGCCTGTCACAAATGACTGGATTTATTGAATTCAGTTTCACAACCTGCCATGGTTGAACTTGAGCTCACAATCTCTGGGTTGCTAGTCCAGTACGATAAAAACTAGGTTACCATGCCCAATTGCTTAACTTGAGATTTGGCTTTGATTCACCATAGTCTCCATGTAGTTTTATGATCAAAATATTAATTCAAAGGTTATGTATCCTAAAATGAGTCTCAGTATGTAAAAATAATCTATTATATTGGCCCAGATTTTGCCGCCAGCTGCAAAGGAACGGCACTTGCTGTTAATTACGCTTACAGCTGTCCACAGACATTTTGTGGACTTTTGAGCAACAACTTACAGTTCCGAGAGATCATTACCAGCATGGCGCCCTCAGTAGGAAATCTGTGCTATCTGTGAGCAGGGCAAACAACAGTCAGGCTCTTCAACTAATCAGATTGAAGAATCCTCACTGAGGAATGCAGAATCTGAACCAGGAAGTATAAATTAAAATATTTAATTAGTTGTAAAATCACATCCAGAAAGCGAAATTAAGGCTGGGAAAAAAAGTTGGGATTAAGAGAAAGAGAAAATAGGACAAAGAAAAATTTTAAAAATTAATTCTTCAATAATTAAATTCTGAAGGCTTGAGCCTTCACACTTGTAAAATAAAACTTTCAGTGCCAGAGATGCTGTTTGGCAGTAATTAAAACTTATCACCCTGATAAAAATTCACTTACACCTGCATGCACCAGCTCTAGCTTTTTCCACCATGTTTAGTAGGTAGATACAAACCTTCTGGAAAAATTAAGTTAAATGTATAATTTTTCAATTTGTAATTTTCAAGATGAGCATGTATTCTCCAGGTTTCCATAAATGGATAAATTTGTAAATGGATAGCAATTCAACCTATTTTTTTTTCAGAGTGAGTAATATTGCTCTTTATGTTGCTCATAAAATAACTTTCCCTCCACAGCTGTTTCTTTTCATCAGTATAAGACTGAAAGTATCACATAGCTATGCTGCATGAGGAATGCTAGACGATAGAACGAATGTTAACCTTGCTTAAATAGCACTATTTATTAAGCTAGGTACTGTTAAAGTTCTTTTAATGATGCATTGTATGTGTGTAACATTAGCTGATCTTGTAGAGAGCCTTAAGGATGTTTCATTGAGCATTTTAGAATGGCAACAAGCCAAAATATATTTAGACTAAGTCCAGATGACACTCCAGTAATGAGGTAATGATTGATGACTGCTGTTTTGTTATAAAATCCATCTTGAATGTAGAGAGAAATGCATAGCCAGCTGTTCTGCTAAGTTTTATCAAATTGTATTCTGGAATCTGATTAGTTGTATACAGGCTCTCTTTATTTCTGTTTCCAGACATAGCTATAATTTATAAATATATGCACGTTAAAAATTTTCAGTTTATTCCGGGAAGCTATTAAAGAAAAAATGTTTACCTCACTGGTAGAATTTATGGATGTCTTTGTAAATTCAAAATGTATTTGTGCTACAAAATGAGCAGTAGGCAAATTGAAACAAAAGAGAGTGTCTTAATTAAAAACCCGCATGTAACTGAGGTGCTTCACAACCAGCCAAATAGCTAGTCCCTTTTTCTTTTTTTATGCTTGGACTGAAGCTATTTGAATTGATTACCTTGTAAAGTGAAATTGATTAAAGAACATAGAATTTCATCTTACATTTCAATCATACAGATACTTTAACAAAACAAAAATCATGTTGTGAGTTGCCAAATGAAGTTTAATTTTATAACTTGCACTATCAATAAAGATGGTTTAGCATGCATTCAGGATAACGAGAAGGAATAATAGTTTAAATGTATTTTTTCCTTGATCTGTTCAATAAATTAATCTTTTCATTCGCACTGCAGACATAGAAATCTATAACGCCCTTTAGAAGTGAGCCCAGGACTGACGGCCTGTGTTGTTTCATCCTTGGTCAGGAAATTAAAATTGATCATACCAGACACAGGGGAGTACGTTGTAGTATCAGAGCTCAATCTGGTTAACGAGGATAGGGCATGGCTTGTGTTCCACTCAACTGTGCAGTTACAGGTTACAAATATTATTGATTGTGAAGGTTAGAGTTTTCTGGGAGGTGGTGTCATGATCTGCACCGTTGCATGGTTTTAGAGGCACACAGTGACTGCAAGCCAGGTGGAACAGGTTATCCTTACACCTGGGAAGAGAGATTTATGCTTATGTGAATAGGGCAAACCCATCGGGTAGAAATAATGAATGGAATTGCGATAGGTTGTTTTATCGCAGGTCAAATAACTGCTGCAGAGAAAGGACTTTTAATTACCACCCATGCTGAAGGAACTGATGTAAAAAATACATTAACAATAGGTTTTAGCCTGAGCTATGCATTACAGACCAATGCCTGAAACTCTTCAACAATTTAATTCAGTATTATGTGGATTTTTAGTGGAGTAAAACAATTAATTTGTGTGGCCGGTTTAATATCAATAGGTGTTCTCAAAGCAATACATGTTTTGTGGAAATTTCATACAGTGTAAATATTCAAAGCATGCTTTAAACAGTTGTACATTTGATAATTGCAACAGTAATAATGCAAGCTGTGATG
The DNA here is from genome assembly GCF_036365525.1 of Heterodontus francisci. Classification (NCBI taxonomy): domain Eukaryota; kingdom Metazoa; phylum Chordata; class Chondrichthyes; order Heterodontiformes; family Heterodontidae; genus Heterodontus; species Heterodontus francisci. The sequence goes on along the minus strand of NC_090378.1, from coordinate 27,586,526 downwards.
AAAAAAACTAATTTTATTTTTCCTTCAAAATATTGTTACTTTACAATCTAATCTGGAGATACTTTTGCTCTTCACTTGAAAGGCTGGACAGATAGAAAAAAAAGGAGCAGGATTAGGTCATTCGGCCCTTCGAGCCTGCTCTGCCATTCAATACGATCATGGCTGATCATCCAAACTCAGTAACCTGTTCCTGCTTTCTCCCCGTATCCCTTGATCCCATTAGCCCGAAGAACTACATCTAACTCTTTCTTGAATATATTTAATGATTTGGCCTCAACTGCTTTCCGTGGTAGAAAATTCCACAGGTTGAGGCTAAATGAGGTGGCTAAATTGGATAGCCCCCGAATCCGGGGACGGGGATCGTCATAAGCGATTAAGTCACATCTGTTGATTGCAGTGCAGGCAGTATGCCAGCTTCATGCTGCCCCTTCATTTGAATGGTCCCTGCATCCAGCCAACACGAACAGCTCTGTTCATTGGCTGGCCACATCAGTAGGGGACCAATATCGTGAGTGGCTAGTACCACTCAAAACAAGCCTGCATGCTTAAAGCTAGCCTGCACCTCTTAAAGGAGACATGCATTATGGTTAGAACAGGTGCTGGAAGTTGTGATTGAAGAGAATTTCACCTGAGGGGAAAGAGTGAGGGATGGCACAATAAGGGAGAAAGTGGTCTCCAAGGTTTTTGGATGCTGCATTGAAGGTCTTGATGGAGGAGGTGAAAAAGAGAAGACGGAGGAAGGAAGCCCTCCAGACATAAGCTCAAAAGGCAGTGGGAACACTCGGCTCCAAACTTCATTATAGCCTTGGTCCAAACATGGACAAAAGAGTTGAACTCAAGAGGTGAGGTGAGAGCGATTGTACTTGACATCAAGGCAACATTTGACCAAGTATGACATAAAGGCTCCTTCGCAAAATTGAAGTCAATGGGAATCAGGGGGAAAACTCTCCACTGTTTGGAGTCATACTTAGTGGAGAGAAAGATGGTTGTGGTTGTTGGAGGTTAAACATCTCAGTCCCAGGGCATCACTGCAAGAGTTCCTCAGGGTAGTGTCCTAGGCCCAGCCATCTTCAGCTGCTTCAACAATAACCTTCCTTCCAGCGTAAGGTCAGAAGTGGGGATGTTCGCTGATGATTGCACAACGTTCAGTACCATTCGCGACTCCTCAGATACTGAAGCAGTCCGTGTAGAAATACAGAAAGACCTGGACAACATTCAGGCTAGGCTGATAAGTGGCAAGTAACACAAGTGTCAAGAAATGACCATCTTCAACAAGAGAGAATCTAAACATCTACCCTTGACATTCAATGGCATTACAATTTCTGAATCCCCCACCTTCAACATCCTGGAGGTTACTGTTGACCAGAAACTTAATTGGAGTAGCCATATAAATACTGTGGTTACACGAGCAGGTCAGAGGCTGGAAATTCTGCATGAAGTAACTCACCTCCAGACTCCCCAAAGCCAGTACACCATCTACAAGGCACAAGTCAGGATTGTGATGGAATACTCTTGACTTACCTGGATGAGTGCAGCTCCAACAACACTCAAGAAGCTCAGCACCATCCAGGACAAAGCAGCCCGCTAGATCAGTACCCGACCCACCACCATAAACATTCATTCTCTCCATCAGTGGCAGCAGTGTGTACCATATACAAGATGCACAGCAGCAACTTGCCAAGCCTGCTGCGACAGCAGCTTCCAAACCCATGACCTCTACCACCTAGACGGACAAGGGCAGCAGATGCATGGGGACACCACCACCTGCAAGTTTCCCTCCAAGTCACACATCATGCTGACTTGGATCTATATCGCTATTCCTTCACTGTTGCTGGGTCAAAATCCTGGAACTCCCTTCTTAACAGCACTGTGGGTGTACCTACCCCACACAGACAGCAGCTGTTTAAGATGGTGGCTCACCACCACCTTCTTAAGGGCAATTAGGGATGGGTAACAAATGCTGGCCTAGCCAGCAACGCCCACATCCCATGAAAGAATAAAAAAAGCACCTGGGGAGATTAATGCTAGGAGGAAAGCCCAAGGGACATGAATGCCGTGCCGCAGAAGTTCAATGATCTCTCACATGGTGAAGGTCAGTGAACATATCGCAAATGCCACATCCTACCAACTGCACTAGTAGCTTCGCCACTGCTCAAATCACCACACCACATCACTTATGTACCAAAACTCTGTATCAACCAGGACTCATACCTATCATTCATATGCATCATTGCATCCTCACATTCTTAGTGCTGCTGCAAGCCTCACATGCACATCTCACAGCTTGCACACACTACCAGCTATTCAGCCATGACAGCCATATCACCCAAACAGCTAGCACAATACTCATTGACACACTTCCCTCTCCCTTGCAAGATGAGATGGTGCACAATCGGAGGCAGCAGAAGCTAACCAGAGGGGTACAGACAGTCCTGCATTTCCTAACCCTGATGGAGGAGGTGATGCAGGCCATTATTGGGATAATTATTGCTGAGGCTGTGGCCAGGGACTGAAACAATCGAGAATGACAATATCCTTATACCCAATCCTCCTTCTCAGATCCCGCTTCCCCCTCATCCCATACCCTATTCTGATTTACAAACTGTAGATGGTGTAAGCGTGTTCCTCTTACATTTCTCCTATCTTTGCCACATAATTTTATCCTTATGCCTTTTTCCCCTCAGGCAGTGGAGGAACAGCAAGAAGACAGTGATGATGAGGTCATAGACCGTCACTTAATTTCAATCTCGTAGCCACTAGCTCAGATCCTTACATTGTAGTAAAGGCAGGATTTTCATGTGGTGTGAATCAATACAAAAGGGAATAATTTCTTTGGGTCTGGTTTAATATGTGCTGATGAAGCTTTTGTGAAGACTATGGCCATGATGGTGAACTCAGTAGTAATATAAATGGCTTGCACTTTTACTCTGTAAACAGATTAATCTGCATGTGTTTTCCAGTGTTTTCAAGCTTGCTGCTGAATGTTTTTTTTTTAATTTGAAAAGTCAAGAAAATAATGCTGACTTTAGTAAAATGATGGTGATACTGGCAAGTGCAATATCAAATAATCCCTTTTTTTCTTTCTGTGTTTTTTTAAAATTCGAACTTATTGATAGGATCATTCTTTATTTGTTCATTTCCATATTCCATGGGTACTATTAATAAAGCAGTAAAGGAAGTTCCATCTCTCTCGATTCCTCTATTACTTCAAGCTGTTTGACTGCTTGCCCGACTTCCAGCCGTGGATGAGCTATAATTTCCTCTAGCTAAATGTTGGGATGACTAGAGCCATAATCCTTGGCCTCCACCACAAACCCCTTTCTCTGGTTACCAACTCCATCCCTTATCCAGCCAGTGTCTCAGACTGAACCATGTTTGCAACTCTGACATTCTGTTCGAAACCAAGTTGAACGTCTGACCCCAAATGATCTCCATTACAAAGACAACCTACTTCCACCTGCATGGCATCCTATGGATTTTGTCCCTGCCTCGACCCATCTGCTGCTGACACCTTCATTCCTACCTTTTCACCATTAGTTTTGACTATTCTAATGCTCTCCTGGTTGGCTTACCATCCTTTATAAACTTTAGTGTATCTGAACCTCTGCCTTGAAAGTCCCATATAACAAGCCCCTCAATTTCAATTATAGGAAAGGATTTCATTCTATCAACACCTAGCTAGTGTACGTTGTCAGTCACCCTTTCTTGCATCTTAATGCCAAAAGGCCGGAAGTTGTTGCTAAGCTTTTATCATGTGTTAATCAACAATACAAACCCTCTTGACTCAAAACCATGTATCAGGATGATTGATTGGTGATCGATATATCTCCTGCTGTCATGACATCCACAGCCAGATATAATATGACCCATGGGACTTCAAAAATGTGATACAGGAGACTGTTGACACTTCTGAAGTCTTGTTTTAGGTACCTAGTTAAATCTAGTAGTGCCTTGACCAATAGCCTAACAAGAGTGGCCAGAAGGTTTGTAATGGGTCACGTGGTGCAAAATTTCACCATGCAAGAAGAATTACTGCTTCCTAAAACTGAAGAAGAGGGAGCCCTTCCCTCCTCCTCCACCCGCACCCCACAAACACATATCAGAAGGGGAGAGAGAAAATGGAGCAGGAAATCCACCAATATGCAGGCAGAGAAAAGAAGCAAATGACATTGACAATTGCTTTCACGGAAAAAAAAAGACAAGGCAAATGAAAATTCTGCCAGTTTCCTCAACCCCCTACAACGATCTTATAAGTGTTCTCAAAGGCATCTTAATGATATTCTCTAAGGCATTTCATCATTCAAGATCTTTCATTCTCACACTTCATCACCTCAGTACACTAAGTTCCATGTATCTAGAAAGATGAACTATGAAGTCTATGTGGTCAATTCATTATTACTTTCCAAAGTAATTTTCAAGTGATTCCAGTAATTTCAAAATCTAACTATGGCTTCTTATTACTATGTCTACCTATTGTGCTAGATAACTTATTTACTGTACCACCTATTATCCTACTTCTCAAATGTGCTCCCTGAGTGATATGAAATTGAGAGGGGGTAGATTAGGATGGTTCCCCTAGAGTCTTCGAAGACTGACAGGATGATCATTTCAGTGCCGTTGCTGTCACTGAGGGCCGTGCTTTTGGTAACCTTTCTTTTGCAATATCAAAGGATGCTGGGCCCAGACCTGAAATTTTCTCAAATGCTGACATTGGCGAGGGTCTAAACAGAGCAAGCTGATTGTCACTCTCAGGAGAGACAGTGACATCTGTTGCCATTCTTTTCAGCCCAAGGGTCTTGAACAGATTCCTGCTCCCCTGTCCTTTTCTGTCTTCAGCTCTAACACTCAATACAAAGAGCTCATGGGTTTCTTTACCTCCGCTTGGTAGCATCTGCTTCTTTGCCACTCTCTTTGCTGCTATCCATCCCAGGTACCACCGCACAACAAGCTAGTTTTCTTTTCCCTCACCGTCCTCATCATCCTTATTTCCTCTACGGAACCCAGCATCACTAGCTGTTTCAATACCTACCTGACCAAACGTCTCAACAACTCAGTTAGTACTTTTCAGTACAGCATCCCTTTCCTCAGACATCAGTCCTCCCCACTCTCCCCAATAAACTTCTATATTCAGCTTCTCCTTCTTGAAAAGACTACCGTCAATTTTTCTGTGCCGTTGCAATTCTCCTTTTCCTGCTAGAAATCTGAAATGCATCATTGCCAGGCAACGGAAGCCATCCTGTTCTACTTGTACCATAAGCTTTCCTGTGGCCTGGGAAACCTAGCCAGCCAGGGTTAAACCTAAAGGTAAGCCTGAGGCTAACAGTCTCATTAAGGTATTTAAATGGACAACTTCCTTCCTGAGAGCAGGTTGACTGTCCATCCCTTGTTCTGCCTCCATTAAACCCAGAGTAGGGGGTTTGAAGACGGTTTGGGGTCGGGTTTGAGGTTTTTAAAAACCCAGCTGTTTTGGGGGGTTAAAATTCATCTCCATCTGTCTCCCCCAGATGCATGCTCAGACTGATTCCAAAGGTGTGCAGCTTCAGTTGTTAAACTTCGATTCACCTTTTTAAGCCTCACATCCGCTTGGTTGACTGCTTACTTGCAGTTCTGGAATTTCACCCTGTTTCATTCCAGTGCTGCTGAAACGCTCATCCATCATTTTATCACCTCAGATCTTGTTTCCTGTTCTGCACAATGTCCTACACTCCCTGTATTTTCCACTTCCGCTGGTTACATTTCCCTTAGAGTGACTTCAATATTCTTGTCCTCATTTTCAAATTTCTCTATGGCCTCACCCTACCATACCTCTGAAATTCTTACTGTGTGTCTTTTCCTTCTCCTCCATTCCCAGCTCCAGTACTGGTGTTGAGCTTCCAGCCCTTACATTCTGAAATTTCCTTTCTAAACTTTTTTTTTCCAAAAATATGCTTTATTCTTAAAAATATGTAAAAAGTACAATACAAGCAGTTCAAAACAGCACCAAGTTGACATTTCAGACAATGCAAAGGAAATCAGTTTTCTTCAATACAGGAGTGAGTTGCCTCACAACCCTTCCATTCCATTTTACGTGCCATGTACATTTTACAGCAAACCCATATTTGGTATATACAGCCCGAGGGGTTTCCCATGGGTCCAGCCCCTAGTTCACTATGGTGGGAGGACCTTACACAGTGGTCTTTCTAAACCTCTTGCGAGCTCCTTTGCCAGCTTAAAAGATTTCTCTTTGCGCATGCTTTCAGCCGCTTCCCCTATTGTCTTCCCCACACCCAACTCACTGTGCCCTATTCCTCCTGTAAAGCACCTTGGTGTGTTTCATTATGTGAAAGGCAGTGTAGAAATGCATGATATTTTTGGTAGTTTTGAAAAATGTACCTCAGCTGTCAGTGACTTGCAGTAGAGCTGTGAAAAACTATATGTTGATTTTTTTCAATTGTTTTTGTAATGTGACCAGTCTTGTCTTCTGGCATCTGACTACCAGTGAAAACAAGATAGAGTACGCTTAAGCAATGTAGGAGGACTGATCATCATCTCTATAAAGTGCTCAAGCTAAACAATTCTATGCAAAGCATATGTTCATACTTGATCAGATTAATTACTGTGGATGCAATGGTGGATCATGTTTCCAGTTTCCCATGTAGTTTTGTAGTTGTGGAGCTGATTACATTTAATTCCTGATGGTGTCTTCTTCTTTCTCCTTTGGCCTCCTTGTCTCGAGAGACAATGGGTAAGCACCTGGAGGTGGTCAGTGGTGTCAGTCGCTGCGAGGCAACTATGAAGTGAACTCTCCATGGCGCATGCCTGGGCGAATGTATGGAGGTTGAGAGTTGCCCAAGCGTCAAAACCCCCCTCTTGGCCTTTCTGGTGGGGTCCAAAGGAGTGCAGAGCACGACGTTTGGCACCAGTATGGCTGCAGTGAAGCAGTAAGCATGCATAGATGTTGCCTTGAGCTTTCCTACTTCTCTCCTAGCTGTTATCAGGATTTGATTTTCAGATTTGGTTTCTTTTATTTGTTCATGGGATGTGGGCGTCGCTGGCTAGGCCAGCATTTATTGCCCATCCCTAATTGCCCTTGAGAAGGTGGTGGTGAGCTGCCTTCTTGAACTGCTGCAGTCCTTGGGGTGTAAGTACACTCACAGTGCTGTTAGTAAGTGGGTTCCAGGATTCTGACCCAGCAACAGTGAAAGGAACGGCGATATAGTTCCAAGTCAGGATGGTGTGTGGCTTGGAGGGGAACTTGCAGGTGGGTGGTGTTCCCATGCATCTGCTGCCCTTATCCCTCTTGGTGGTTTAAAATAATCACTACATTTCTATTATCTTGGATGCTAAATGTGAAGCCAAATGTTGAAGCACAAATTTTAATTCCTGACAATCTCACCAAAGTGGACCAATATTGCATCAAATATGGCCATCTTCCTCATCACAACGCTCCAGCCCATCTCCATGAAGCTCCCTCCCAGAGTAGATCTACTCTACAGGACGAGCGGGAAACTATTTAACCTACGTTGCTTCCAGTCCAGAACCAAGGTCACCCCAACCTCTGTCATCGAGCTGCAGTACGCTGACGATACTTGCGTATGTGCACACTCAGAGGCCCAGCTTCAAACCATCATCGATGCATTCATGGAGACGTATGAAAGAATGGGACTTAAGCTAAACACCTGGAAGACAAAGGTTCTCCAGCAGCCTGCTCCCACAGTGCAACACTGCCCCCTGACTATCAAGATCCATGGCAAACCACTGGACAATGTGGATCACTTCTCACACCTTGGGAGTCTCCTCTCAGCAAAGGCAAACATCGACGATGAAACTCAGCATCGCCACCAGTGCACCAGCGCAGCCTTCGGTCATTTGAGGAAAAAGGTGTTTAATGACAAAGGCCTCAAACCTGGCACCAAGCTCATGGTCTACAGGGCCGCAGTCTTACCTGCCCTCCTCTATGTATCAGAAACATGGACACTGTATAGCAGATATCTCAAAGCCCTGGAGAGATATCACCAGCGGTGCCTCTGCAAGATCCTGCAAATTCAGTGGCAGGACAGGCACTCGAATATCAGTGTCCTCCCTCAGGCCAGCATCCCCAATATTGAGACACTGGTTATGGCTAGTGGGTTACGCTGGGCGGGCCACATCGCCCACATGCCTGACACAAGACTCCCAAAACAAGCTTTCTACCCCGAGCTACGTCATGGCAATAAGCTACCAGGAGGGCAGAGGAAATGCTACAAGGATGTCCTTAAAGCCTCCCTGAAAAAATGAGACATCTCCACTGATTCGTGGGAATCTCTTGCCCGAGACTGCCCAAAATAGAGAAGAAGCATCCGCGAAGGTGCCAGCCAGTTCGAACAACGTCGACACGCCCAGGCAGCGACCAAGTGCAAACAGCGGAAGGAGTGTTCGGAAATTCGAGCATCCTATTCACTCGCCTCACCAAACACTACCTGCTCAACCAGTGGCAGAGTGTGCGGATCCAGAATTGGACTATTCACTCACCTAACGACCCACACCCTGGAGTGGAAGAAAGTCATCCTCGTTGCCGAGGGACTGCCTAAGAAGAAGAAATATGGCCGTTGTTTTTTTTAATGAAATAAGATTACAGTGATGCAACAGAGAACTATTGAAGCTTGCAGTTGCCCTAATTGTTCAAAACCTGAAATCTGAAAGTGGCAGGGAAAGTGTAGAATAACAATTATAAAATGTCACTTGGCAAGGAGGCCTATGATACTGGGATATTAAAAATATATTTGCATCACTTTCTTTATTCTGTTGTGTCGAAGTATGACTATATTTAAAAACAGAAAGCACAATAGATTTGCTAATTGTCCAGGTTTTACATTTGCTAGAAGGTTCAATATACTCAGCATGAAAGCATTTGCATAGCTTATTACATAATTGAAATGTCCCACAACACTTCACATGATGAATAGGCAGATACAGCATCCACACTGCAACAGTATGATCCTACAAATAGCAATGTGATGAATTGTTGCTATTCATTGAGGGAGGAATGTTACTGAAGACACTGGAAGAACTTTCTGTTCCTCTTCAACTACAGCCATTGGATCATTGGCATCTTTTTTTTATTCACTCATGTGATGTGGGCTTCGCTGGCTAGCACAGCATTTATTGCCCATCCCTAATTGCCCTTGAGAAGCTGGTGGTGAGCTGCCTTCTTGAACTCGCTGCAGTCCATGTGGGGTGGGTACACCCACAGTGCTGTTAGGAAGGGAGTTCCAGGATTTTGACCCAGCGACAGCAAACGAACGGAGATATAGGTCCAAGTCAGGATGGTGTGTGACTTGGAGGGGAACTTGCAGGTGGTGGTGTTTCCATGCATTTGCTGCCCTTGTCCTTCTAGTTGGTAGAGGTTGCAGGTTTGGAAGGTGCTGTCTAAGGAGCCTTGGTGCATTGCTGCAGTGCATCTTGCAGATGGTACACACTGCTGCCACTGTGCGTCGGTGGTGGAGGGAGTGAATGTTTTTTTGAGGATGGTGTGCCAATCAAATGGGCTGCTTTGTCCTAGATGCTGTTGAGCTTCTTGAGTGTTGTTGGAGCTGCACCCATCCAGGCAAGTGGAGAGTATTCCATCACGCTCCTGACTCGGGCCTTGTAGATGGTGGACAGGCTTTGTGGAGTCAGGAGATGAGTTACTCGCCGCAGGATTCCTAGCCGCTGACCGGCTCTTGTAGCCATGGTATTTACACGGCTACTCCATTCAGTTTCTGGTCAATGGTGGCCCCAGGATGTTGATGGTGGGGGATTCAAAGCCATTGAATGTCAAGGGGAGATGGTAAGATTCTCTCTTGTTGGAGGTGGTCATTGCCTGGCACTTGTGTGGCGCAAATGTAACTTGCCACTTATCAGCCCAAGCCTGGATATTGTCCAGGTCTTGCTGCATTTCTACATGGACTGCTTCAGTATCTGAGGGGTTGCAAATAGTGCAGAACATTGTGCAATCATCAGTGAACATCCCCACTTCTGACCTTATGATTGAAGGAAGGTCAGTGATGAAGTAGCTGAAGATGGCTGGGCCTAGGACATTACCCTGAGGAACTCCTGCAGTGATGTCCTGGAGCTCAGATGATTGACCTCCAACAACCACAGCCATCTTCCTTTGCACTAGGTATGACTCCAACCAGCAGAGAGTTTTCCCTGCTGATTCCCATTGACTCCAGTTTTGCTCGGGCTCCTTGATGCCATGCTCGGTTAAATGCTGCCTTGATGTCAAGGGTAGTCAGTCTCACCTCACCTCTTGAGTTCAGCTCTTTTGTCCATGTTTGAACCAAGGCTGTGATGAAGTCAGGAGCTGAGTGGCCAAGGTGGAACCCAAACTGAGCGTCACTGAGCAGGTTATTGCTGAGCAAGTGCTGCTTGATGGCACTGTTGATGACACCTTCCATCACTTTACTGATGATTGAGAGTAGACTGATGGGGCGGTAATTGGCCAGGTTGGACTTGTCCTGCTTTTTGTGTAGAGGACATATCTGGGCAATTTTCCACATTGCCGGGTAGATGCCAGTGTTGTAGATGTACTGGAACAGCTTGGCTAGGGGCGCGGCAAGTTCTGGAGCACAGGTCCTCAGTACTATTGCCGGAATATTGTCAGGGCCCATAGCTTTTGCAGTCGTTTCTTGATATCATGTGGGGTGAATCGAGTTGGCTGAAGTCTGGCATCTGTGATGCTGGGGACTTCAGGAGGAGGCCGAGATGGATCATCAACTCGGCACATCTGGCTGAAGATTGTTGCAACTGCTTCTGCCTTATCTTTCACGCTGATGTGCTGGGCTCCCCCATCATTTAGGATGGGGATATTTGTGGAGCCACCTCCTCCAGTTAGTTGTTTAATTGTCCACCACCATTCACAGCTGGATGTGGCAGGACTGCAGAGCTTAGATCTGATCAGTTGGTTATGGGATTGCTTAGCTCTGTCTATTGCATGCTGCTTACGCAGTTTGGCACGTAGTCCTCTATTGTAGCTTCACCAGGTTGACAGCTCATTTTGAGGTATGCCTGGTGCAGCTCCTGGCATGCCTTCCTGCACTCTTCATTGAACCAGGGTTGGTATCCTGGCTTGATGGTAATGGTAGAGTGGGGGAAATGCTGGGCCATGAGGTTGAGTATAATTCTGCTGCTGCTGATGGCCCATAGCACCTCATGGATGCCCAGTTTTGCATTGCTAGATCTGTTTGAAAACTATCCCATTTAGCACAGTGATAGTGCCACACAAGACGAAGGATGGTATCCTCAATGTTAAGGCAGGACTTCAGCTCTACAAGGACTGTGCGGTGGTCACTCCTACCAATACTGTCATGGACAGATGCATCTGTGGCAGGCAGATTGGTGAGGATGAGGTCAAGTATATTTTTCCCTCGTGTTGGTTCCCTCACCACTTGCCGCAGACCCAGTCTCACAGCTATTTCCTTTAGGACTCGGCCAGCTCGGTCAGTAGTGGTGCTCCCGAGCCACTCTTGGAGATGGACATTGAAGTCCCCCACCCAGAGTGCATTCTGTGCCGTGCCACCCTCAGTGCTTCCTCCAAGTCGTGTTCAACATGGAGGAGTACTGACTCATCAGCTGAGGGAGGGCAGTAGGTGGTAATCAGCAGGAAGTTTCCTTGCCAATGTTTGACCTGATGCCATGAGACTTTATGGGTTCCGGAGTCAATGTTGAGGACTCCCAGGGCACCTCCCTCCCTACTGTATACCACTGTCCCACCACCTCTGCTGGGTCTGTCCTGCCAGTGGTACAGGACATACCGGGGATGGTAATGGTGGTGTCTGGGCCATTGTCTGTAAGGTATGATTCCATGAGTATGACTATGTCAGGCTGTTGCTTGACTAGTCTGTGGGACAGCTCTCCCAACTTTGGCACAAGCCCCCAGATGTTCGTAAGGAGAATTTTGCAGGGTCGACAGGGCTGGGTTTGCTGTTGTCGTTTCTGGTGCTAGGTCAATTCCGGGTGGTCCGTCTGGTTTCCTTCCTTTTTATTGACTTCGTAGCGGTTAGATACAACTGAGTGGCTTGCTCGGTCATTTCAGAGGGCATGTAAGAGTCAACCACATTGCTGTGGGTCTGGAGTCATATGTAGGTCAGACCAGGTAAGGACAGCAGATTTCCTTCCCTAAAGGAATTAGTGAACATCATCTACCTGAACAGGGCAAGAGATTCCAACACAATCAGGGAAAAGAAAATTATCATTGCAGCCTAAAACTCTTTATGATGTAATTTTTAATTGTGCTAGATTAGGATATGATTTTTGTGGACATTTTAAGGCTGAATAAAAGTCCATGTGCCCAAAGGGTTTGAAAGTGACTGAAGAAAAGGAGCGATGTTGAATTAAATCGTTCAGCTGTGAGAGAAACTAAGGATTGTTCCTCTTGATGGTAATGGTGAGTGTGTTCCCTCCTGGCCTGGGTTATTTCTAGGGTTCAGTTGTTGGCATGTGCAAGTTATAGGATGGTGATTCCACCCATTCCCCTCCAGCTGATAAAGTTAAAGCAGACAGTAAATGACACTGGTGATTAACAAACAGCATTTTAATGATTTTTTAAATCAATGATTTTCTTCAGTGATTCAAAATACAGTCAAATGCACGCATTAAAAAAATAGTAAAGCAAACCTATGCTGGAAATACTCACCAAGTCAGGCAGCCTCTGTGGTGAGAGAAAGAGTTAACTTTTCAAGTCGATGACCTTTCATCAGAACTGGAAAAAGTTAGAAATGGAATAGGTTTTAAGCAAGTGAAAAGGGAGAGGGTGGAAAACGAACAAGGGAAGGTCTGCGATAAGGTGGAAGACATGAGAGATTACATTACTAAAGAGTGCAAGGCCAAAGGGAGTGGTAATGGAACAAGTAAAGAAACAAAAGATGTGTCTAGAGGAGGTGTGAATGGCAGAATGATGATCGGCTGCTGTCTGAAAGCAAAAACGAAAGAAAATTGAGAGTAAAACCAAGACCTGCGAAGAAAATGGAAACAAAAAGTGGGGGGAGGTGCTGAGATTACGGTCTGAACTGTTGAACTCAGTGTTGAGTCTGGAAGGCTGAAAGTGCCTATTTGAAAGATGAGTTGCTGTTCCTCAAGCTTGCATTGAGCTTCATTGGAACACTGCAGGAAGCTGAGAGCAGAGAGGTCAGCGTGAGGGCAAGGTGGAGAATTAAAATGACAGGCGACCGGAAGCTCGGGGTCACACTTGCGGAGTGCATTTCAGTTTGCTTTTATAGTTTGAATTCATGATTACACCTCTCATGAGTTATTAGGTTTTTCTTTAATTATAAATGATGCCCATAAGTACAAAATTCCTTTGTCATTTAATAAAATAAGCATTCCACCTCAATCTGTCTTTGTTCGTCACAATGACTGGAAGTCCACATTAGTCAAACAAATGTGATTATCAGGAAGGTACTCATTAGGCATATGTCATTTTTCATGTGAAGTCAGAAGTAAAATGCTTTCTGTAAATGCATGAACTTAGTGGGTTAAATCATGCTAAATGTATTGCAAAGGAGAGGATATGCGTTGATGTGACTTGGCATAACTCTGGAGTGAAATCCTGATCTGAGTCTGGAAAGGACTCTTCTTCTTTGGCCTCCTTATCTCGAGAGACAATGGATAAGCGCCTGGAGGTGGTCAGTGGTTTGTGAAGCAGCGCCTGGAGTGGCTATAAAGGCCAATTCTAGAGTGACAGGCTCTTCCACAGGTGCTGCAGAGAAATTTGTTTGTCAGGGCTGTTACACAGTTGGCTCTCCCCTTGCGCCTCTGTCTTTTTTCCTGCCAACAACTAAGTCTCTTTGACTTGCCACACTTTAGCCCCGTCTTTATGGCTGCCCACCAGCTCTGGCGAACGCTGGCAACTGACTCCCACGACTTGTGATCAATGTCACAGGATTTCATGTCGCGTTTGCAGACGTCTTTCAAGCGGAGACATGGACGGCCGGTGGGTCTGATACCAGTGGCGAGCTCGCTGTACAATGTGTCTTTGGGGATCCTGCCATCTTCCATGTGGCTCACATGGCCAAGCCATCTCAAGCGCCGCTGACTCAGTAGTGTGTACAAGCTGGGGATGTTGGCCGCCTCGAGGACTTCTGTGTTGGAGATACGGTCCTGCCACCTGATGCCAAGTATTCTCCGGAGGCAGCGAAGATGGATTGAATTGAGACGTCGCTCTTGGTTGACATACGTTGTCCAGGCCTCGCTGCCATAGAGCAAGGTACTGAGGACACAGGCCTGATACACTCGGACTTTTGTGTTCCGTGTCAGTGCGCCATTTTCCCACACTCTCTTGGCCAGTCTGGACATAGCAGTGGAAGCCTTTCCCATGCGCTTGTTGATTTCTGCATCTAGAGACAGGTTACTGGTGATAGTTGAGCCTAGGTAGGTGAACTCTTGAACCACTTCCAGAGCGTGGGCGCCAATATTGATGGATGGAGCATTTCTGACGTCCTGCCCCTTGATGTTCGTTTTCTTGAGGCTGATGGTTAGGCCAAATTCATTGCAGGCAGCCGCAAACCTTTCGATGAAACTCTGCAGGCACTCTTCAGTGTGAGATGTTAAAGCAGCATCGTCAGCAAAGAGGAGTTCCCTGATGAGGACTTTCCGTACTTTGGACTTCGCTCTTAGATGGGAAAGGTTGAACGACCTGCCTCCTGATCTTGTGTGGAGGAAAATTCCTTCTTCAGAGGACTTGAATGCATGTGAGAGCAGCAGGGAGAAGAAAATCCCAAAAAGTGTGGGTGCGAGAACACTGCCCTGTTTCACGCCACTCAGGATAGGAAAGGGCTCTGATGAGGAGCCACCATGTTGAATTGTGCCTTTCATATTGTCATGGAATGAGGTGATGATACTTAGTAGCTTTGGTGGGCATCAATCTTTTCTAGTGGTCTGAAGAGACCACGTCTGCTGACGAGGTCAAAGGCTTTGGTGAGATCAATGAAAGCAATGTAGAGGGGCATCTGTTGTTCACGGCATTTCTCCTGTATCTGACGAAGGGAGAACAGCATGTCAACGGTCGATCTCTCTGCACGAAAGCCACACTGTGCCTCAGGGTAGACGCGCTCAGCCAAGTAATGTGAGACCCATTCAAAGAATATCTTGCTGTTGGGCTTGATTCCTTATGGAGTATACCTCATGTGTGGTGGAAGCTGGGCTTTATAAGACATAAATCAGGCTACTGGACTTTTTTGACACTTTGGTACTTAGTGCAGTCTTTTTAATGTTGAACATTTACCAGCCAGGGAGTGAAACTCTGTGCTTATGCAAGCTTGGAAAGACCACACGTGCCTTGAACACTCCCCACAGATAGCAACCTATAAGATATCAAGGACCTTGCCAGCTGAGGATTAATGACCCATAAATTAATTCTTGAAAATTTTCTGCAAAGTTGTTTCCACAGTGGATGCGTCAATTTTAAATAATTCTGTTCAAAGATTTTAAATATTACATTTAAAGATGTTAAGCATTCCGTAAAACAATAAAGACAGCTCATGTAGGGCTCTGATGTCAATCGGTTTCCCATATGTAATAGATGGAATTTTAACGTACATTATGCAATATGTAATTGCAGGAAAAAACTGCGGATCAATAAGCACATACAGTGAATATGTTCTTTATTTATGATTTTTAATGTGCTATATCTTCACAAATTTAGAAATATTAAGGTCATTTTGGATAATCTATCTTTTTATTAGAGAAAGTAGTCGATACAAATGCTGTGTCAATTGGCACTTTCAACATCTGCAGACAGTGAGAAGGATTATGAAATCATTCTGTTCATTCTAAAAATGCAAAGGGCTATACAGATCTCATTCCTGGTGCATTATCATTTAATGGAGCAATCTGTGTTTCAACAGGTTTACCAGAGCCAAAGAGAGATCACATCTTTGAAGGCTTAACAGTGGAAGATGGCTTCTACACGTCCAAGGAGTTCCTGCCTCTTGTTGCAAAAGCCAGCAAACCAGGTAGAATTTTCTGTTTAATTTTATCTAAATGTTGCATAGTTTGCTTTTGTTGTAGGGAGGTCTGTTAATTTTGTTAAAACAATTGAGTAAAATGTAGTTGGCCTTTAAATGCAATAAGAGAACTGTTAGATGAAAACATAATAACAATTGTTTATGAAGTGTTATAACTCTTCTGCTTTGTAAAGAACCATCAGCAATTTTGAATTTTCTTTATGCACTATATAAATGCCTTTTTCTATTTATTATTTTGTAATAGGAGAGTGCCTAACATGAACTTGTATATTGACAACTGTTATAATCTTGTAACCTATGATTAGTCAAATTTGTTTACACCTTACAACAAATCTATTCATATAATATGTATGGAAATTTTTGCTGCTTAATTTTAATGATGTCTGAACAAAGAAAATTCCAAAAATTCAGTTTAATAGTCTTAATGACATCATCCTCAAAATATTAAGGCTAACTAAATGCATGATCGCATAGTAAAAAGGCATTATGATCACAGACTAATAGTGTTTTTCTGATTTATTTAGATTTTAAGAGTTTTGATTGCTTCAGTGTAATGTATGTGATATCTGATGCTGAAATCTGAACCATTCAGTGTAGCCTGCAGTCATCCATAGAAAATAAAATAATAGGCCTCTTTCCTGAGGGTGCTGGGTGTGAAATTATGTATATGAATACATTTTTAAGAGAAATAAAAAATGCCCTGCAATGAAACAGAATAATTTGATAGTAATATGTCTCATCTCTACCCTCTGTTGTGCAATTTTACATTTCTATAAGTATCTTCGACGCCTTTGTGATGCCTGACATAAATAGTTTATTTCTGAGAAAATACTGTTTTTTTTTCCAGGGATCTGTGCTTGTCAGTCTAGTCTGCCATCACTACAAGGCAGAGTGATTATACTTGGTGCTGGAGACACTGCCTTTGACTGTGCTACATCTGCATTACGCTGTGGAGCTCGCCGTGTGTTTGTGGTTTTTAGAAAAGGATTTACCAATATCAGGGCTGTCCCAGAGGAGGTAAAATTCAACACGCTTTAACACTCAGGATTTAATACAATTGGGCTTGCCAGATGGAGCATAGATTGTAAGGTTTCATTTTTATTAAGTTGTGTGCCCTGTCACTCAATATCACAAGCTCAGCATTAGACAATTTAGTTGTTGTTTGTATTACAGCTGTATTCCAGATTTAATATTCCTAATTCCTTTTCCGGCATTTATTAGGCATTGCGAGAAGTCTTCTTAAGATGGAAAGTAGGTACATGCTGCTAGCCTAAAAACATGTTGGGCTGAATTTTTCAGTGGCGAGCTTCAAAAATGGCGTGGCGCGGGCGCAAGATGTGCACAGCTGAGTCGCTGCGATATTTAGCGCTGTGGCTCATTTAAATGGAGGGGGAGGAACGCCCACCCTCGATGACATAGAGGGGGTGGCGTCCGGTGCCACTGCGCAGGTGCGACGCCATTTTTAAAGGGATTCAAGCCCTTCCAATTCATTTCAATTTTTAAAGGTGCAAGTGAGAAAAAATTAAAATTTCAAATCCGACCTTTACCCCCCCCAAACTTTCTCCACTTTACCCTTCAACCCCTTCCCACCATCCCCTCCACCAATCACGTACATTTTTGCCGTTTCCACTACCCCAGCCTCGCCCTGAAAACTTCACTCCTCCTCACTTCCCACTAGTGTTCCACCTTGGATCTCCGAACAGAGATCTGAAGGCACGGGACTTCCAGCAACCGGCGGGAATATTGGCATGGGACAGCCATTGCAATGAGGTAAGTAATTATGTTTTGATAAACATTTATTTAAATATTTAAATTATGTTTCCGTTGACGAGTGGCGGAGGGCCGCCACAAGGCTTCGGCGCCACCGGTAAAATGGGGCGGGCCCTTGCTGGCATCGAGGGCCATGGCAGGCCTCTGCTGGAGGTATTTTCTGGGCCCCCGCCATGACCCCTGATGTCAGGGGGTTGGTAAAATCTAGCCCATTGTCTTAATGAATTAACATGATCATTTTATATGTAATTATTTTTTGTTATACATGTCATTGTCATCAAACTTATGGTAGTTAACAAGTACAGCATTCTTAAATTTGCAACAGTCTTCAGCCAGATGCTGAGTTGATGATCCATCTCGGCCTCCTCCTGAAGTCCCCAGCATCACAGATCCCAGTCTTCAGCCAATTCAATTCACGCATGATATCAAGAAACGACTGAAGGCACTGGATACTGCAAAGGCTGTGGGCCCTGACAACATTCCGGCAATAGTACTGAAGACCTATGCTCCAGAACTTGCCATGCCCCTAGCCAAGCTGTTCCAGTACAGCTACAACATTGGCATCTACCAGGCAATGTGGAAAATTGCCCAGATATGTCCTGTGTACAAAAAGCAGGACAAGTCCAATCTGGAAGGTGCCGTCGACAGTGCGATCAAGCGACACTTGCTTAGCTCACTGACACTCAGTTTGGGCCACTCAGCTCCAGACCTCATTACAGCCTTGGTTCAAACATGGAAAAAAGAGCAGAACTCAAGAGGTGAGATGAGAGTGACTGCCCTTGATATCAAGGCAGCATTTGACCGAGCATGGCATCAAGGAGCCCTAGCAAAACTGGAGTCAATGGGAATCAGGGGGAAAACTCTCTGCCAGTTGGAGTTGTACCAAGCGCAAAGGTTATGGTTGTTGGAGGTCAATAATCTCAGCTCCAGGACATCACTGCAGGAGTTCCTCAGGGTAATGTCCTCAGCCCAACCATCTTCAGCTGCTTCATCAATGACCATCCTTCAATCATAAGGTCAGAAGTAGGGATGTTTGCTGATGATTGCACAATGTTCAGCACCATTTGCGACCCCTTAGGTACTGAAGCAGACCGTGTAGAAATGCAGCAAGACCTGGACAATATCCAGGTTTGGGCTGATAAGTGGCAAGTAACATTTGTGCCACACAAGTGCCGAGTAATGACCATCTCCAACAAGAGAGAATTTAACCATCTCCCCTTGACATTCAACGGCATTATGATGGCTAAATCCCACACTATCAACATCCTGGGGGTTAACCTTGCCCAGAAACTGAACTGGAGTAGTCACATAAATACCATGGCTACAAGAGCAGGTCAGCGGCTAGGAATCCTGCAGCGAGTAACTCACCTCCTGACTCCCTAAAGCCTGTCTACTATCTACAAGGCACAAGTCAGGACTGTGATGTAATACTCTCCACTTGCCTGGATGGGTGCAGCTCCAACAACACTCAAGAAGCTTGACACCATCCAGGACAAAGCAGCCCGCTTGATTGACACCCTATCCACAAACATTCACTCCCTGCACCACCGACACACAGTGGCAGCAGTGTGTATCATCTACAAGATGCACTGCAGCAACGCACCAAGACTCCTTAGACAGCACCTTCCAAACCTGCAACCTTTACCACCAAGAAGAACAAGGGCAACAGATGCATGGGAACACCACAGTTCCCCTCCAAGCCACACATCATCCTGACTTGGAACCAAATTGCCGTTCCTTCACTGTCACTGGGTCAAAATCCTGGAACTCCCTTCCTAACAGCACTGTAGGTGTACCTCTCTCACATGGACTGCAGCAGTTCAAAAAGGCAGCTCACCACCATCTTCTCAAGAGCAATTAGGGATGGGCAATAAATGTTGGCCTAGCCAGCGATGCTCAAATCCCATGAACGGATAAAAAAAAAATTAACTTTATGGTGAGAAATATCTAAACTAAAGCAAAAGTTAAAATATATGATGTACAAACTTAAAAAGCAGATTTTAATGAAACAAGAGTTGAATAGTATTTAGATTGAACAGTTTATATTAAAAGCAGTACCTTCTAGATTACTTGTTCTGTATGCCCATCCTGCCTACTGTCAGGGGCACCAAAATTGCTCTACTATTTTGGCAAACACTCACTATAATTTTAGTGAGAATCTGCAGAACAGCCACAAATTCTTCTAGGACCTGGATTCACTGGGTTAGGGCCAGACTTGAGGGTTTCTGCATTGCGTTGTAAACCATCCCTTACAAGACCCTGCAATATTACAAGGCTTTGTGATGCAGTGGGGACGTCTCATGGCTCTACACTGGGATATGCTGCATCATGGATCAGCCACTGATACATTTCTTCAAGTTCACCAGAAAAAAATTCTTAATACCCACTCACTAATGTTTCACAGTTATAAACATTGATTTTGCATTCGCCTTTCTTGGTACCAACAGATTTTGCTCCCTTACCTTGTTCTCATAGTTCATTTATTTATGACCTAGTAATCTTCTTTTCATCCCTTGAACTCCTTCCAATGAAAGTAGGATTAAAATGGGACATAGTCATAGTCTGTTTAATTTTTTTATTAAGTGTATGTATTATTTCCTTGGATGCTATTAGTGCTATCTCTATCTCTCCCCGTGAATTATATGAAATGTAACAATAGTGCTGAATCAATAAGGAGTTAGGTATTCAGAGTATTAGGAACAGTGAAGTAAAGAAAAATCAATAGTACGAGCAACACTGCCATGCTGCCATGATGCACCCTATTTGCCTAGACAGCCTCTGCCAGACCAAGTTATAACACCTTCAATATTTGGTCACATGGAAATGGGACCAAAAGAGAAAGAATACTTTGGGATTCGGAAGAATGTCTTCTCCTGTAGACTGGTAAGATGTGGCCTTTTTTCAGTGAGTGACCATGAAGAAACAATTGTAGGGCAAGCCAACTGGTGCCTTGTTTAGAAGCCCCATATTTAGATATCATGGCATGACATTGACAGGGACTTGGGAACTGATTTAACTGTTATCTTGTGGTTGGATAAGCATTTGTTGCAAATGAGAACAGAGAGTCACAAGTATTAGCTCTTTATTAGTATTGAAGAGAATTAAAATTGGACTGGATAGAGACTGATATGGAACTGAGCTTTGTAAAGAAGTATATAATAACTTCCACGGGTAATTTATATTTCATTATAAAGCATTACACATCCAAAATCTTCCTTTTTAAAAAAGAATATCCTCATAACATTTGTAAAGAGCTGTTTAATTATTCCAATTTGATTACAGTTATTTGGATCCATTCAATAACCTCTTAAAGATGCTTACTTCTGATAACCATCTTATTTGAAGACAATTTGAGGGCGGAGCTATTGATCTAATTCAGTTTTTTAAAAATCAGCTTTTATATGAGCATAGCACAATGATTATCTCTTTGGAGGTTGAGCAATTTTAAATATTATAAACATTCATTGAATGAAACCAATATGAAGCATTGATTAGAGGCAAATGACTTGAGGTACTGTGGACTGCATTTTAAGACTCCGCCGCCGAAGTAGGCGGGGGCATAAGAAAATGCGGCCCACATACACGGGCACCACATTACGGAGCCGCTACGATTTCAAATATGGCGGCTCATTTGCATGGCTGCGGCACCCACCAATCTCGCGATGAAATGGAGGGGGCAGGCAAGCCGTCGCCGGCAATGGTATATGGTGCTAATGCGCAGGCGCCATTTTTAAAGGGCTTACAGCCCTCAATGGACATTTAAAATTTAAAGGGCCATGTAAGTTACAGTTTCACAAGAAAAAAATTAAGTGACCTTTCATGCATTTCCCACCCCCACCAATGGCATTTCAAAACATTCCTGCCCTTTTCCCTCCCGAAATTCCTGTATTAAGAATTTGCCCTTTTCCCCCCACCAACGTTCGGCACCTTTGTCCTTTATCCCTTCCCAACACCCCCCCTCCCCTGACCAACCTGCAGCATTCTAACCCCACTCTTCCCCCTCCCGCACAGAGAAAATATCCACCCCTCTCCCCACAGGTGTCGCGCCAAGTTTCCCCGAACGGGGATTTGAAGGCGCGGCATTGTTGGCCGCTCGAATGAAGATCGGCGCGGGGATTAAGGAGGCGACGGGACCCTCATTAAACCAGGTATGTAAATTAATTTACATATTGAAATAGGGGTGCCATCGCTGAGCGGTGGGGCGGTCGCCACTGAGATCGATACGAGGCCTGTCGTCGCCAGGGTCATTGGCGGGCCTTCGCCATACCGATCTTCATTGCTTCCCCACCACCATTCCCAGCGGTGGAGGGGCTTTAAAATCCAGCCCAGTATTTTCAACAACTGGTCTGGGTTATGAAAGTTTAGCATTATATTTTAATCTGACAGCCATTTGCCCAAGAGCTGCAATTTCCATCTACCTAGTGCTTCTGCTGAATGGGACTTAAAGTAAAAAGTAATAAAATTAGTCTGTTGACAGTCATGTGAAATCCTTTTATTGTGCACAACTTCCTAGGGCTGTCCATCTCACAGAAAGGACATTTTGGAAACAAAGAAGGGTTATAAATGGAATAAAAATTCTATCCAACTCATGGATTGGCCCACACGTGCGGGCCGCACACCGCCGTGCCGCCATGATCTTCCTTGCAGCAGCCCATGGCTAATGACCTGGTTGGACAGCCCCCACCCACCTCAATCACATGGAGGGGATGGACTCTCCGACACTGGCAGAGGCTTCAGCTGCCCGTGCACAGGCGCTGGCACCCTTTTTAAAGGGCAGCCAGCTAATTTAAATTTTTTAAGTTATACACTTCCCTCACAGTTTGGATCAAAAATCTGCCACCCCTTCCCCACCCCCAATAACACAAAAATTCATTATTTGCCCTCTCTCTCCCCCCCAAAAACGCTTACCTTCCACACTTGACCTTCCCCCCCATACTGAACAAAGTGCACAGGTCACCCCATCCCACCATCCCCGACACTAATGATGTAAATTTGACTCTGTTCCCCCAATCCCCGCACTGAAAATCTTAAGTTCCCCCCTTCTCCATCACTGTGGCGTCTGCTTTCCCCAGACAGGAAAGTGAAGGCCTGTGAGTGCCACATGTCCAGCTGAAAATCGTGAACTGATGGTTGAATCGCACCAGGCTGCATATTAATGCGTGCAAAGAGGCTATTCGAATATTTAAATCCAAATTCCATCGCCGAACTTTGTGGGGGGAGCGGGGCCACCATGGAGTCTTGAAGATCTGGTGCCTCCCACCACGGAGCTCAACGTCGGGGGCCCTGTAAAATCCAGCCCAATGGGTTTGTATTTCTTATGGTCATCTTTGCACCCTGTCGGCTGAATTTTGCTTTCGAGAAAGATGGTGGCCCGCACGCATGGGCTGCCGCTGCCACACCGCCACGATTTTCAGCCCGGCAGCTCATTATAATATGCAGGGTGACCGCCTCCCCCCCAATCATGTGGCAGGGGAGGCCTCAGTGACACCGTCAATGGCGTCGCCTGTTTCTCTGCAGGCGCTGGTGTCATTTTTAAAAGGCTGCCAGGCCTGCATTTGCAGATCAAAGTTGACCCCTCTCCAACTGCAACAAAAAATCAAGTTTGCCCCACTCCCCACCTCAACTACAGCAGAAAAACCCAGATTACCCCTTTTTCCATCCCAAGTACACTAAATGCAGGGCTAACCGCTATCATCTCCCCAACTGGCCTGTGCGGAGTTCAACCCTTCCGCACCCCCCCCCCCCCAACAACACTGATAATGCAGTGTTGACCCACCCACTTCACGACAAATGCAGAGTTCTCCCGTTCCCCAACTCGGTGGCACCAACTTTCCCTAGAGGGGAAAGTGAAGGCGCGGGAGCGCCGCACGTCACTCTGAAGATCCAGAAATGCTGGTAAGATCGCTCCGGCTTCCATTTAAATGTATTTAAATAGGCAATTTTAATATTAAAATCCAGTTTCCGCTGCAGGACGGTAGATGTTCTGCCACGGGGCTTCCCTGCCACCGGGAATATTGGGCCTGGCATTCCCGGCACTGGGCTCTGTGGCGGTTCGCTGCCGCTGCGATTTTCCAGCACACGCCCCACCCCCCCCCCCCCACCGCCACCACGGAGCCCAACGTCAGGAGCTCAACAAAATCCAGCTCTGTAGGTTGATCCTTGACTTTGAAAAGTTCGGAGGGAAAGTGTACACATTTACATTTCATGTCTGAATACATAAGATGCTCGTGATATATTTGTGCAATGCTCTCCCTGCCAATGGCATGTATATCTTTACAGTTGTCATCATTTTTTGATTTTCATTTTCTGTATGCATTAGTGGCGGTATGTGTATTGTATTGTTGCCTGTGGAATTCAAAGTCACAGCAACTGAAATTTAGTAATTTTTTGAGCTTTTGAGTGTCACTGCGTTACTTTGAGGTTCGAATCTTGTGACACTGTAAAGCAGTTTCTTTTGACCAATATCAGCAACAGGAAACTACTTACCATGACTGAGTAATCACATTAAACTTTGCCTGTTCAGATAATGATTTTGTGCTCCGTTAATTTTGTGGTCCACATTTTCAAAGAATGTAGAAGAAATTGATAATACAGAAATAGAGTAAAGATGGCAGGAACCAACTCATCACATCATTTCCTTCAGATATATATTGTATTACAACAAGGGCCAGAATTTTACACCCCTGCAAGAGCGGACTGGAGGCGGGGGGCAGGCCTAAATTTGAGTGGGAGGTGGGGGGTGCTGTTCCTGTTGCCTTCTCACCCCTGCTGAAATTTTACCAGTGGCTGGGGAGGTAACAAGTGGCCTGCCCACCCCAGGCCTATTTAGGCAATTAAGTGTCCAATTAATTGCCACTTAAGGGCCTCCTCCCGCCACTGCTGGTATATTAACAATGGCGGTGGGCAGTTCAGTAGTCTAATAAAACCTGGCAGCCTCCTTGCAGGCTGTGGGCGTTGGGGGGGGGGGGGGGGGGGGGGTGCTCCTGATAAGGCATTCTGTGTCTAATGAAGGGTCCACCCCATGTCAAAAGCCGTCCCCACTGGAGCACCACCCCCCTCGAGCTACCCCCTCCCTCCCACTGCCTTGCTGGGGTCCAGCCAATTGTCCCCTGTGAGGTCCCACACACTTACTGTATTCTAGGGCCTTGTCCATGTTGCTGGTCCTGGCTGGATGCAGTCCCGGTGGCGCTGCTGGGCCTGAGGAGCTGCTGGCTGCTGATTGGCTGGCAGCTCTTGTAGGCGGCACGTCCTGCCTCAGTGGGACACAAGTCCCACCTGAGGCCAATTGTGGGCCTGGGCCATGTACAATTACAGTGCGGCTTCCAGGCCCGGCGGAGGCGGGCTCGCCACTGACTTTTGTTGCCAGTGGGGGGGGGGGGGGCGGGAGGGCCTCTGGCCTGACGTAAAATTCCAGCCAATGTACAGAACTCAGTGATGGATGTTTTTAGCAGAAGCATCATTGGATCACATGTACCTCCATTGTGTTATGCTGTATGATCTTTTTAATTGCAATGAGGTCAATATGTAATTCAATATTTAGGATAATTGGTCAGGTGTAATCCAGTACTTGCCTTGTGCGCATACAGATCTGTCGTATTACTTTATTGGATCACTCAGCTTTCATGGCTGTTCCAAATCCTATTTTAAGCTTGTCACATTTTTTCCCCTTTATTCATACAAAACTGATTCTGTTGTTTCTGGTTTTCAACTGAAGTCTTTGAGGTTCTGAATCCACTTCCTCTGCACGGTCAGTTTGCTTTCTCTTCCAGCCTCTAGGACTTCTATTTTCTCATTGAATCTCCAATGAATACTTGAGGTTAGTTTGGATGGAAAAAATTGTGGTCGAACTGGTATAATCTTCTGATGGAAGAAATGAAAGCAACTTCAATGTCACCTAATGTTAGAAATAAAGGAAAAGGACAACTGGGCTTTCCTTTCAGAACAAAAACGCCAGCTGAGGCTCCTCGGGCTGAATTTTACCAGCCCCTCGATGTCGAGGGTCATGGCGAAGGGGCCCGTAAAATACTTGCGGGAGAGGCCCGCCACAACCCCTGACGCTGAGAAGGCCTCGCCCCTGCCGGTAAAATTCAGCCCATTGTTTATTACCTTCTATTTTATTTTGTATATACAGGAATCACACTTCCTTCCTTGATCATCTCTTGATGATCAAAGTGAGTGAAAGAAATTAATCAAACCCATGGTTCCATGAGAATATGCTCAGTACAAGAAACCATCCCAAGGACCAAGGGTCCATTTAGCTCCATCTGGTATGAAAACACCTCTTCTAGTGTTTGTTATGCTTCTTACTCGAATGAAGTCCAGCAACCAAGGAACATATATGAGCATAGGAAATAGGAGCAAGAGTAGTCTATTCTGCCCCTCAAGCCTACTCCGCCATTCAACTAGATCATGGCTGATCTTCTACCTGAACGCCATTTTCTTGCATCTCTTGCTATCTTTAATATCTAGAAATCTGTCAACCTCTGTCATGAACATACTCAATGCCTGAGCCTTGTTATGAACGTACTTCCATTTTTTATTACATTTTGAGGACTTGTGTTTTATTTGGGCAAACTGAAATGGAGTCCATGGATGTTTT
Organism: Heterodontus francisci; assembly: GCF_036365525.1. Classification (NCBI taxonomy): domain Eukaryota; kingdom Metazoa; phylum Chordata; class Chondrichthyes; order Heterodontiformes; family Heterodontidae; genus Heterodontus; species Heterodontus francisci. The sequence goes on along the minus strand of NC_090378.1, from coordinate 27,560,195 downwards.
TTCACTGGGGTCATTGAAAGTACTGAGAGGTCTTGTTTGCAAACAACATGTACTAGAAGTCACCTGTCTTCAGATAATTACCCAGCAGGGGCTTTTTGCCATGGGGGAGATGTTTGCAGAGAAGTGACAGGTCAAGATTTATAGGGGTCAGGAGGCTTGACTCTTGGGATATTGTTTTTGCTTTTACTTAGGACAGTGAGTGGGAGTTTTAAAAAACCAGCCAGGAGAGCAGTCACCCCAGCTCTGCCTTTTCCATCTCTTTGAAAAGCCTGCCAGCTTTTCCATCTCTTTGAGAAGCTCTTGAAAGCGAGTGTAAGAAATAAAGAAATTGATGCTGCATTCCTCCTGAAAGGCTTGCAGGGAAAAACCTGCCAGATAAATCCTCGCTGCTGCCTGAACAAATTGCTGCAGAGAAGGATCCCAGTGACAGTCATCTACGCGTATTTGGGACGCAAAAAACAAAAAAGGGACAACTGACATGTTTCCATAGCTACTCTTTTTTCTTCAAGAATTATCAAGTATTTAGCCAAAGTGTTCTTTTTTGTCTTTTTTTGTAACAGAGCTCTAAAAAGAAAATCTCTATTTTTTCCAGTTAACCGGTGTGTGTGTGCGTGCATGCGTGTGAGGGGATAAGGTTCAAGGGAACTTTCATATTTCTCTCTGGGTGTTAATGCTTTGCTTCATTATTGGTTATGTCTTGTTTTACAATAAAGAAACGTGGTTGGTATATTTTATTCTGGGATAAAGAGTAGAGTCTATGATAGGTATCTGGGTAAACATTTAAATACATGTTGTGAGCTGTGGAGAGGTGGAACGATAAAAAACTGTGCACTCCTCCCACCTCGGTCATAACAGCCTCCACACCCCTCTGGGGCAGAGAATTCCAAAGATTCACCATCCTCTAAGTGAAGAAATTCCTCCTCATCTCAGACCTAAATGGCCTACCTCTTATTTTGAGATTGTGTCCCCTGGGTGTAGAACCCCAACCAGGGGAAACAACCTTCCTGCATCAACCCTGCTGAGCCCTGTAAGAATCCTATATGCTTCAATGAGATAAAGGGCTGAATTTTATTAGCACGCAGCACATTGCAGTGGCGCGCTTTGAACTTGGTGGCCTTCTGACACGGAAGTGCTGCCGCCGAGCCCCCGCGATATTACGTGTGGGAGCTCATTTAAATGGAGGGGGCGGAATGGCTGCCCCCGATGATGTAGAGGAGGCGGTCGCCGCGTCCCTGGTAACGGCGTCCGGCGCCACCACGCGGGCGCCGTCGCCATTTTTAAAGGGCTTCCAGCCCTTCAGGAGAAATTTACATTTTTAAAGGTGCCAGTTTGACAAAAATGTCAATAAGAGTTTAATTTAACTTTGAATCCTCTCTCCCACCTCCCCCCATGAGTACTCAATACATAAACTGACCTAGCCCCCCAAAAAAACACTTTTTGAAATTTTGAACTTTCCCCGCCCACAAACTTCAGCATCTTTGACCCTCAACCCCTTCCCACCATCCCCACAACCAATAAGAATAGTTTTCCCCACCTCCCATCCAGATACTTTTATTTCTCCCCCCTCCCCACTAGCGCCTCGCCTCGGAATTCAGTATGGAGCTCCGAAGGCACGTGACTTGTGGCCAGTTAGCCATAAAATCAGCATGGGACGGCCGGTGGCGGCAGGTAAGTTCATATGCATGTTTATTTATCTAATTTTAATATTTAAATGAAGGCCCCGCTCCAAGCAGTGGGGGGGGGGGTGGTGGCGGGGCGCACCGAGGCCTCGCCGCCACCGCTAATATCTGTCAGGTGACAACTGTTACACAAGACAGCACCATCTACCTGATTATTCATGGCACAGAAAGTTAGTGTTGATCTTTGGGAGCACATTCCATCAGGAAACCAACTCTTACTGGTTGACAATTTGTCCTAGTTTCCATCAGGTTGAAGTAACCAAATTTAGAGCTGAGAGCCTCTATTGCATGTATCTCCACTGCAGAGTTCAGAATTGCAGCAACTTTCAGGGCAACTTGGATTTCACTGCCATTAAATTGTACCACAATGGCCAGCCACAAGCTCGGAGACTCAGAGGTTCATGAAAGCAATCAATAAATGTGTTCAGACTGCTCAGTTGGACACTTTATCTTGGCAGTAATAGTGTAGGCAATTCCTGTGTAAATAACTACCATCTACGCCTCACTGCACTATGGGTGAAGCAACTGCAACAACTATGCTCCATCACAAATTAAGAGTCACATCCAAGTAAAACGATAAGATTGTGAAGAAAAATTACAATGCTGAGGCAGAAGTGAAGGGTTATGCTGTTTGAAAATGCCATGCCCAGCCGAGTGAAATCAAGTTTGGTGATCATACCCTTGCAAAGAAAAATAATACAAACTATTAGTCTGCACTCTGATTTTTTTTATTTTGCACTGGAGTGCTGACTTGGGTTGCATTAGAGTGCTATAGTGGAAGTTTGGTAACTGAGGAAAATTAAGGGTTAATTTTATCTTAAGTCGAATCTGTCTATTAGCAGATTAATTTAACAGTTGCTGTTTGGGTTGGAGAAGGTGAGTTTTAGACCAGCTTTAAACAGAGTTCACTCAGGCTCTGCTTGCAGCTGCAGTTGTTAATTAGAGAATTGGCTTAAACCAGTTTTCAGGGGCTAGAGTCAGTCAGTATAAAAGTGGGCCATCTTACAGTGCTGACTTTGTTTGCATTGGAGTGTTGACTTGGGTTATATTAGAGTGCTATAGTAGAAGATTGGTAACTGAGGAAGTTCGGTGAGGAGGGAGCGAGGAGCTCCTTTCATTTCCTACCTGTCCTCAGAGTGAAGGGAGCCGAGAGCTTCTAAAGAGCACAGCTGACTGGTGAGTAAGAGCTGGTGGGTATTTTTCAAAGTGGATTGAATTGTAAGTCATTGTTTTAGCAAGACTAAATTGTTTTTTTTAATTATAATCTTCTATAGTTTTAAATTTAAAGGGTTTAGTCATGGCAGGAGAGCTTGAAGCCGTGGTTTGCTCCTCTTGCTGCAAGTGGGAATCCGGGAACATTTCCAGTCCCCGGGACCAGCATGTGTGCAGGAAGTGTGTCCAGCTGCAGCTCCTGGAAGCTTGGGTTTGAGAGTTGGAACGGCGGCTGGAAACACTGTGGAGCATCCGCGAGTCTGAGAGCATTGTGGATAGCACGTACAGAGAGGTGGTCACACCGCAGCTGAAGGGACTTGAAGGAAGGGAATGGGTGACCACCAGGCAGTCCAAGAGAAACAGGCAGGTAGTTCAGGAGTCCCCTGGGGATCCGCTTGCAAATCGGTATTCCATTTTGGAGGCTGATGAGGCTGGTTCCTCCAGGGAGTGCGGACAGAGCCAAGCTTCTGGCACTGCAAGCAGCCTGTCTCCACAGGAAGGGGGAAAGAGAGGAAGAGCAATAGTAATAGGGGATTCTATAGTCAGGGGAACAGATAGGCGCTACTGTGGCCATCAACGTGACTCCAGGATGGTGTGTTGCCTCCCTGGTGCATGGGTCCGGGATGTCACTGAACGGCTGCAGGGCATCCTGAAGGGGGAGGGTGATAAGACAGAGGTCATGGTACATGTTGGTACCAAAGACATAGGTAGAAAGAGGGATGATGTCTTGCATCAAGAATTCAGGGAGTTAGGCAGTAGACTAAAAAGCAGGACCTCTCGGGTTGTAATCTCTGGATTACTCCCAGTGCCATGTGCTAGCGAGTATAGAAATAGGAGAATAGCACAGATGAATGCGTGGCTTAAGAGGTGGTGCAGGAGGGAGGGCTTTAGATTCCTGGACGACTGGGACTGTTTCTGGGGAAGATGGGACCTGTACAAGCGGGACGGTCTACATCTGAACCAGAGGGGGACTAACATCCTTGCTGGTGGGTTTGCTAGTGCTATTGGGAGGAGTCTAAGCTAACTTGGCAGGGGGAGGGGACGCGGACTCCTAGCAGAATAGGGACACAGCTAAGCTCAGGAAAGCAAACAAGTCAGAGGGAATACAGCGGAAGTAAGTTTCAAGGGAGTAAGACCAGGATGGAAGGCCTCTACTTTAATGCCAGGAGTATTACAGGTAAAACGGATGAGTTAAGGGCAATGATTGACAAGTAGAATTGTGATACAGTAACCATCACGGAGACATGGTTGAGGGAGGGGCAGGATTGGCAGCTCAATATCCCAGGATATAGAATCTTCAGGCGGGACAGAGGAGGGGGTAAAAGAGGAGGGGGCATTGCAACATTAGTTAAGGAGTCAGTTACTGCAGTAAGGAGAGATGATATCTTGGAGGGGGCATCAAATGAAGCTTTATGGGGAGAGTTTAGGAATAAAAAAGGGACAGCCACATTGCTAGGTGTTTATTATAGACCCCCAGATAGTCAGCAGGAAATTGAGGAGCAAATATGTGCGCAATTTGCAGAGGTGTGTAAAAATAATAGGGTAATTATATTGGGTGATTTCAACTTTTCCAACATTAATTGGGATAGTCATCGTGTTAAGGGCTTAGATGGAGTGGAGTTCTTAAAATGTTTACAGGAGAACTTTTTAGCTCAATATGTAGAGAATCCAACAAGGGAGGGTGCAGTGCTGGACCTAATTCTGGGGAATGAAGCCAGACAGGTGGTTGATGTGTTGGTGGGGTAGCATTTTGGTGATAGTGACTATAACATGGTACAATTTAAGCTTGTTATGGAGAAAGAAATAGACAAGTTGCAAAAAAAGGTTTTGGGGGAGAGTGAATTTTAGTAAAATAAGGCAGAATCTGGCCAAGGTAGACTGGAAAGAGTTACTTGTCGGGAAATCTACAGAAGAGCAGTGGGGGGCATTCAAAAAGGAAACGGGCAGGGTACAGGCCCAACATGTTCCCTCCAGGGTAATAGGTAGGAGCAACAAGCCCAGAGAACCATGGATCACCAGAAACATTCAGGGTACGATGAGAAGGAAAAGAGAGGCTTTTAGCAAATACAAGGAGAGCAAATCAATGGAAGCATTAGTGGAGTACAGAAAGTGTAGGATGGAACTTAAGAAAGCAATTAGGAGAGCAAAGAGGGAATATGAGAAAGCTCTGGCTGGTAAAAGTAGGGAAAATCCCAAGATATTCCAGAAGTATATCAATGGGAAGAGGATAACCAGGGAAAGAGTAGGACCCATTCGGGACCAAGGGGGAAATTTGTGGGTGGAGCCAGAGGACATTGGTAGGGTGTTGAATGAATACTTCACATCTGTCTTCACCCAAGAGATTGAGGATGTAGATATGGAACTCAGAGAGAGACTGTGAGGTTCTTGAACAAATTGTCATCGAGAGTGACAAGGTATGGAAGTTTTGGAAGGCTTGGGATAAATCTCCAGGTGTTGACGATTTGTGTCCCAGGATGCTGTGGGAGGCGAGGGTGGAGATTGCAGGGGCTCTGACTCTAATTTTTAATTCCTCTCTGGCCACAGGGGAGGTGCCAGAGGACTGAAGAACAGCTAATGTGGTCCCACTATTTAAGAAATGTTGTAGAGATAAGCCAGGGAACTACAGACCAGTGAGTCTCACGTTAGTGGTAGGGAAACTAGTGGAGAAAATTCTGAAGGAGAGAATCTATCTCCACTTGGAGAGGCAAAATTTGATTAGGAATAGTCAGCATGGCTTTGTCAGAGGGAGGTCATGCCTAACAAATTTGATTGAATTTTTTGAGCATGTGATCAGGTGTGTAGATGAGGGTAGTGCAGTTGATGTAGTTTACATGGATTTCAGCAAAGCCTTTGACAAGGTCCCACATGGGAGACTTATCAAGAAAGCAAATGCACATGGGATACAAGGTAACTTGATAAGATGGATTTAAAATTGGCTTCTCTGCAGGAGACAGAGAGTGATGACAGTCGGCTATTTTAGTGACTGGAAGCCAGTGTCCAGTGGCGTACCACAGGGATCTGTGCTGGGTCCCCTATTATTTGTCATTTATATAAACGACATAGATGACTATGTGGGGGGTAGGATCAGTAAGTTCGCGGATGACACAAAGATTGGCCGAGTGGTTAACAGTGAGGTTGAGTGTCTTAGGTTACAGGAAGATATAGACAGCATGGTCAAATGGGCAGAAAAGTGGCAGATGGAATTTAACGCTGAAAAGTGAGGTGATACACTTTGGAAGGAGTAATGTGACATGGAAGTATTCAATGAATGGCCTAACACTGGGAAGTTCCGAGGAACTAAGGAACCTTGGCGTGTTTGTCCATCGATCTCTGAAGGCAGAAGGGCAGTTTAATAGGGTGGTGAAAAAGGCACATGGGACACTTGCCTTTATCAATCGAGGCATAGATTACAAAAGCAGGGAGGTCATGTTGGAGTTGTACAGAACTTTGGTAAGGCCACAGCTGGAGTACTGTGTGCAATTCTGGTCGCCACATTATAGGAAGGATGTGATTGCATTGGAGGAGGTGCAGAGGCGATTCACCAGGATGTTGCCTGGGATGGAACATTTAAGCTATGAAGAGAGGTTGGATAGGCTTGGGTTGTTTTCACTGGAGCAGAGAAGACTGAGGGGTGTCCTGATCGAGGTGTGCAAGATCATGAGGGGCATGGACAGGGTGGATAGGGAGCAGCTTTTTAGATTAGAGATACAGCACTGAAACAGGCCCTTCGGCCCACCGAGTCTGTGCCGAACATCAACCACCCATTTATACTAATCCTACACTAATCCCATATTCCCAACAAACATCCCCACCTGTCCCTATATTTCCCTACCACCTACCTATACTGGTGACAATTTATAATGGCCAATTTACCTATCAACCTGCAAGTCTTTTGGCTTGTGGGAGGAAACCGGAGCACCCGGAGAAAACCCACGCAGACACAGGGAGAACTTGCAAACTCCACACAGGCAGTACCCGGAATCGAACCCGGGTCCCTACAGCTGTGAGGCTGCAGTGCTAACCACTGCGCCACTGTGCCGCCCTAGTTGTTCCCCTTCGTTGAAGGGTGAGTTACGAGGGGTCACAAGTTTAAGGTGAGGGGCGGGAGGTTTAAAGGGGACTTGAGGAAGAACTTTTTTACCTAGAGGGTGGTGACGGTCCGGAATGCACTGCCTGGGAGGGTGGTGGAGGCAGATTGCCTCACATCCTTTAAAAAGTACCTGGATGAGCACTTGGCATGTCATAACATTCAAGGCTATGGGCCAAGTGCTGGCAAATGGGATTAGGTCGACAGGTCAGGTGTTTTAATGCATCGGTGCAGACTCGATGGGCCGAAGGACCTCTTCTGCACTGTATTATTCTGTGATTCTGTCATTCTTTGATTTGCTGACTTATTTCAACCATAACAACTCAAATTACCAGAAATATATCTTCAAGAAAATCACCACCATCAGAATCTCATCAGTGTTCAGGTCAACTGAAAACAGTGTCAATTTTAGAGGTGCTGAACTCGATAATACAGTCATCTACCTATTTGCAATATACCTTTCAGGATCAGGAGGTCCTATTGATATCTAAATGGTGATTTTCTTTAAAAGTCTGTATGCTACATTTTGGAAGGTTTTTTTTCGAAAATGTCAGTCTATTTTAAAGGAAGGAAGGGTTTAAATGGAGTGTATATATGCCGACACTGGAGAGGGAACTTGGAAATTTTTATTGTTGGACAGAAATCATGCCAGCCTCATTTAGATTGAAAGAAACTTTCCTGCAAACCTGACGGTAGGATTTTCGATAGGAACTGCGATGGGTGGATGCGTAATTTCACACTGCCATCCTGTGTGCTGGCACCATCCCGCTCCTGAGCCATCTTGGGGGAGGCCAGATCGAGGGCAGAACAGCTAACTACCCATAATTGGCGAGTAGCTTGTTCGGATAATTCAAAGATCAATTAAGGCCATTGATTGGAGGCCAACTGGAATATTCAAGTCAGCCTGTGGGCCCCCCGTGGCATCAGAAGCACAGCAGCTGTCTAGAGGTGGCCTTCCGGTGGTAGATCAGGGCGCCAGAGCTCCAGGAAGACTTTGAGGCCCCTCCCCTTCCCCCACACCTGGTGGACAAGTCCCCAGGTCCGGATGGGATCTATCCCAGGTTACTGAGGGAAGCGAGAGAGGAAATAACTGGGGCCTTAACAGATATCTTTGCAGCATCCTTAAACACGGGTGAGGTCCCGGAGGACTGGAGAATTGCTAATGTTGTCCCCTTGTTTAAGAAGGGTAGCAGGGATAATCCAGGTAATTATAGACCGGTGAGCCTGACGTCAGTGGTAGGGAAGCTGCTGGAGAAGATACTGAGGGATAGGATCTATTCCCATTTGGAAGAAAATGGGCTTATCAGTGATAGGCAACATGGTTTTGTGCAGGGAAGGTCATGTCTTACCAACTTAATAGAATTCTTTGAGGAAGTGACAAAGTTGATTGATGAGGGAAGGGCTGTAGATGTCATATACATGGACTTCAGTAAGGCGTTTGATAAGGTTCCCCATGGTAGGTTGATGGAGAAAGTGAAGTCGCATGGGGTCCAAGGTGTACTAGCTAGATGGATAAAGAACTGGCTGGGCAACAGGAGACAGAGAGTAGCAGTAGAAGGGAGTTTCTCAAAATGGAGACGTGTGACCAGTGGTGTTCCACAGGGATCCGTGCTGGGACCACTGTTTGTGATATACATAAATGATTTGGAGGAAAATATAGGTGGTCTGATTAGCAAGTTTGCAGACGACACTAAGATTGGTGGAGTAGCAGATAGTGAAGGGGACTGTCAGAGAATACAGCAGAATATAGATAGACTGGAGAGTTGGGCAGAGAAATGGCAGATGGAGTTCAATCAGGGCAAATGCGAGGTGATGCATTTTGGAAGATCCAATTCAAGAGCGAACTATTCAGTAAATGGAAAAGTTCTGGGGAAAATTGATATACAGAGAGATTTGGGTGTTCAGGTCCATTGTTCCCTGAAGGTGGCAACGCAGGTCAAGAGTGGTCAAGAAGGCATACGGCATGCTTTCCTTCATCGGACGGGGTATTGAGTACAAGAGTTGGCAGGTCATGTTACAGTTGTATAAGACTTTGGTTCGGCCACATTTGGAATACTGCATGCAGTTCTGGTCGCCACATTACCAAAAGGATGTAGATGCTTTGGAGAGGGTGCAGAGGAGGTTCACCAGGATGTTGCCTGGTATGGAGGGCGTTAGCTATGAAGAGAGGTTGAGTAGATTAGGATTATTTTCATTAGAAAGACGGAGGTTGAGGGGGGACCTGATTGAGGTGTACAAAATCATGAGAGGTATAGACAGGGTGGATAGCAAGAAGCTTTTTCCCAGAGGGGGGGATTCAATTACTAGGGGTCACGAGTTCAAAGTGAGAGGGGAAAAATTTAGGGGGGATATGCGTGGAAAGTTCTTTACGCAGAGGGTGGTGGGTGCCTGGAACGCATTGCCAGCGGAGGTGGTAGACGCGGGCACGATAGCGTCTTTTAAGATGTATCTAGACAGATACATGAATGGGCAGGAAGTAAAGAGATACAGAGCCTTAGAAAATAGGCGACAGGTTTAGATTTAGGATCTGGATCGGCACAGGCTTGGAGGGCCGAAGGGCCTGTTCCTGTGCTGTAATTGTCTTTGTTCTTTGTTCTATTCTTTGCACAATAGTGGTCCAGCAGTTGTGGCCATTTCTAATTTGAAATCTTTTAAATGTGCTTGGAGGGCACCTCAAGATGGAGGTGCCCTCTCTCTCTCTCTTACCTGCAACGACAGGCTGCAGCTCCTTTCGTGCTCGATGGCCTCCTATTGGCCCTCCAGCTCCAAGGGCTCACCTACCGTCCTTAATTGGACAGAGCTCAACCTCTGGCCACTAATTTGCCAATTCAGGCAAAATCGATGTGTGAAGAGCAGTCAGCCGACAATATGGGGTAGTGGGGAAGCAGTGGCGTAGTGGCAATGTCGCTAGACTAGTAGCCCAGAGGCCCAGGCTAGTGCTCTGGGGACATGGGTTCGAATCCCAGCACGGCAGATGGTGAAATTTGAATTCAGTTACTAAAATCGGGAAAATCTGGAAAAGCTCGTCTAATGATGATCATGAAACCATTGCTGATTGTTGTAAAAACCCATCTGGTTCACTCATTTCCTTTAGGGAAGGAAATCTACCACCCTTACCTGGTCTGGCCTACATGTGTCGCCAGATCCACAGCAATGTGGTTGACTCTTAAATGCCCTCAGAGAATCAAGCGAAATTAGGGATGGGCAATAAATGCTGGCCTAGCCAGCAAGGCCCACATCCCATGAACGAATGAAAAAAAGGACCCACATTTGACCCCAACATCAAAGTCCCAACACTAAATGGAAAATCCTGTTCTTAGTGTTTTGTAAGTCAAACACAACAGGAAGAATGATAGCTCAGAACAAGTGACATTATGTTTCTGTGAACTTAGATTCTGTATGATGTCCAGAATTTATAATGTGATGCAGAATGTTCAACAACACACATGAAGGTCAAAGTTGTCCTGAGCTTAACAATGTTTTTGTCTTTTGTAATTGTCTATTAGATGGAACTAGCAAAAGAAGAGAGATGCGAATTTCTACCTTACATGTCACCAAAAAGAATTATTATGAAAGGTCAACACATTTCTGCAATTGAGTTTGTTCGTACGGAGCAAAATGACATTGGGGATTGGATTGAAGATGAAGACCAAGTCATTCGCTTAAAAGCAAATGTTGTCATCAGTGCATTTGGCTCCATTCTCTGCAATTCTTCAGGTAAGCGATTATAAACTATTGTACTTCTTTCTAAATTTACCTCTGAGAATCTTTGAAAAGGAGTAAAACTTAATAGTGAGGTTTTTTTCCCTTGAGGTGTTCTATTGTTAGTTTGTGCCAATATCCACAATGGAACATTTCTTGGTATTAGTTAAACTGTATTTTCTTCTATAGTGCCATGTTCTATCCCAGTGATAGGTCCTGTTCTGATTGAGAACTACTGGGTCCATGGCTGAAATAAAAACTGATGTTGCTAACTCAGCAGGTCGGGCAGCATCTGTGAAGAAAGAAACAGAGTTAACATTTGACCTTCCATCAAAACATGACTGAGATAGTTCCTTTAGGAAATGTACTCTCAACAGGCAAACCTTTTCCTCGCTCTTAAGTTCAACAACACCAAATATTTTCTGAACAGTAGTTCCTTGTTCAATCATTTCTTCATTGGCCTCAGCCTGGGTGAGCTGTAGAAAAGACTTGAAATGGGCACTAAATAAGTACCATTCATAAATCCTCTTTAGCTAAGGCCAGGGTTCTTGCATTAACCATTTACAATAACCTAACATTTACACAAGATGATTTGACATATAACATTTTTTAAATAATGAAAATAAATATGCATTGAAACAGTGAAATTGGAAGCAGCTTCAGGAATCGTTCATGAATAACTAGCTACATAGCAATATTGTTCATTTGAGGAGTTTATTTACCCAGTACAAAAGTATTTTCTTAAGTGCATCATAGTAACTGCACTGTTTGAATAGTGAAGCTTAAATGACAGCTGCAGATTTCCCTAACACTACATAAAAAAATCTGATTAATTGTAAATAATGTTTGACTCCTAGCTTGTGCTGACTTAATACACTCACTCACACTTGTCATGTAAGTGATTTTTTTTTTGCATTCATGGAAAAATAGTCCAACTTCCCTGCAATGTAATAATATAATCAAGGGTCAGGTCATCTCAGTAGAAATAATATGAAAACCCTTCATTTCAACCATCTGTTCCTGTAATAGGAGAGTAAGGATTTTTATAGCATGTTCTGGGGCTTTTTTCCCAAGAATAACTCCTGCTCCTAATTTGTATGGTCATAAGACTAATAAAAATTAGGAAAACCTTCAGAGACTGGTTTATCACTTATTAAAATAAATTCTAAAAGTGTTGTTTGGGGCATTTTAATGAGAAAGTACTTAGCATTGTTTTTTTGAATTTTTCTTAACGACCTTCTGAATGATTGGGCAACATTCCCATGTGAATAGCTGTTCAAAATATTGTTTTACTGTAGCTCTGCTTATCTTTATTTGCCAGGGTTCTCTAATGGGTGATGTGATGTGATTATTGTGGTAAAGAAATGTCTGTTTCCTGATTGGTTGATTGACAATAATAAATCCATGATAATGTCACACTGCAGTGTAATAAAAAATCTAAATTGTGCAATTGTGCCAAAAATTGCCATATGTAAAAGTACATACAGTGATGACTCTTAAGCAATGACTGTTAACCCTCTATTGTAGAGTTTATTTAATTTGTATCTGAGTGTTCCCTAATCATAGAAGTAACTCGTGACATTTTGGGGGTTTAAGAAAATGAATGGTGTCAAATTGCAGTAAAATCATCTGTACACTGTCAAAAAAACATTAATGAGCTGCTAAAGCTGAAATTACAAAGACCTGAAATTGGTTAAACATCACAGCCATTAAACTGTTTACTGAAGCATTACAGATGTACAGCTAATGAGCGTCTTTGCTATTTAAACAAGTGCAAACTGAACACACATTACATGGATGCATAATTAGTTATGGCATTTTACATTGATAAGAATTTTAGTCTTTTATCTGTTTTAAATTTTCTCAGTACCATATGCATACAATAGTTATTTCAAAATTACTTGTATGGCTCATGGATTTGAACCCTAAGTTTTTCTTTCATTTGTTTTCTGTTGTTTTTCCCACTGAGTCCCCCTCTCATTTAATGTCTGCTGCCATGAATCCCCAACAATACAGATTAGGATCAAATAAGCAAGCTACAAATTCCGTGAGAGATGTATTACCAGCACTGCCCCTGCATCAGTTAGTAAGAAGCATGGGGCCGATAATGCAGTTAAGGCGCAGTTCCGTTGGGACAGCTGCTCCTTAAGCATTGAATGTTGCTGCACATAAATGATACCAGGTTAGCTCATTTGAATATTTAAATTTTGCTCTTGGCACATTGCTCATTATTTTGAGTTGAGACGTCCTACGCCAGCAGCATGTAAACAATTTAGATCTTTGGGGGAAAAGAAATTGGCTGAGCAAAATCAGCCTTTTAAGGCCCAACAGATGCCAGTGGAAGGTAGGGCTAACTAAGAATAAAATTTAGGAATTTGTTCACAGACCTTCTGGAAATGGACATTGAGCAACTGGCAGCCTTTGCTGGTACACCGGTCGTATTGTCGGGAATAGGTATCATTTGCATTACAAATTGGCCTTGAAGACCCTCAGGCTGCAAGTTCCCTAGGGTATGTCCACCAACATTACCTTGTACTCAGGCAATTGGGTACAAAGTAAATCTCAGACCTCCTCGTTCATTCATAAAAGGCACCACATTTGGAAACGACGGTGCTTCAGATACGATTGGCCTGATTATCAGTTTCCACATGTTTGCTGGAAGGTAAATGAAGGTGAAACAAACTTTTGCTATCTTAACACCAGTAGCGGAAAACTAATGCTTATGAAACTTAGTATGGCAAGCAGATTGGAGTGGCAATCTTCACTGAGGCTATACCATAAAAGTCTGATTGCTACTCTGAAACCTCAAAACACTTAATTTGCATAATTTCTAATGATTTAAATTTTAGTGCTGCATGCATTTAAATTGTATTCTTACCCTTGAGTGCTACATTATTAGAGATACCATCTTTTGGATATAAAAGACACAAGATCAAGGTTGCATGTAGCTGTTGCAGTTGCTGTAAATGATCCCATAACTCAATTTTTAGAAGTTCTCATGGTATTATGCTTTATATCCATCCCTTAAACTATTTCACCAAAAAGACAGATTATATGGTCATTCATTACATTTGCTGTTTGTGAGATCTTGCTGTGCACAGTTTGGCTGCTGCCTTTGTCTAGCATTCCTGGCTGCTCTTTAAAAGTAGTTGATTAATTATGAAGGGCTTTGGAGTGTTTAGTGGATGTGGAGGCAAGCTTAATTTTCCTCGTCTTTAACAGAACACTTTTTCAAACATAAATTAATAAAATACTGTGTAACAGTACCCACTTACTGGTGTCTGTTATGGTTTATTTATTAATTACCTCAAATTAAGATCCATACAGATTAAGGGTGCTGAAAGCGACTATGGTAGAAAATTACAAAGCAGTGCCAAAGTAATGAAAAGAGTCATTGGGTGCTGGAGAATTTCTACAAGCTTGGAAATGTGTCACCCTGAACTGTAAATGGGAACTGAGGTCACTATTGTACCATTGGGCTGAGGTAGTGGCGAAGCTCTGGTGCAGGATTGGGGCAGACGAGAGGTGGGTGCGATGGTGGCTGAACTCCAGATTTGGTGCAGTTAGCCTACAATGAGTGTTCTGCGTGAGTAGCTTCACCTCTCTGCCTCTTTCCAATATAACTCTGCTGACATTTCTAAGGGAATAGAACTCAGAGTACTCAGCACCAGATACAAAGGCACCTGCACTTGAGGACAGAGGAGCCAGTGGGAAGCAATGTAGGAGGGAGACATAACTGGGAACTGGGGGATGCCGACTAGCCCACAATTACAGACTGAATCCAGAGGCCACACAGCTAAAAATGAGAATAGTCCAGGCATTGAAACAGTTAACCTGAAAACTGAAAACAGTAAGCAATTTGTCAGCCTGTCTCAATAATTGTTAAAAAAATCTCATCCCCATTGAGCCAGATTTTCGAAGCCTGCAGAGAGCAGAAACAGGGGCTCATGTGATTTGATGATTGTGTTCTGGAAGGTCGGCAAGAGGTCCCGCCACCTCCGGAACACAAAGCTGTTTTTAAAGGGATGTTGGGAGGGAGGGAACAGTAAGCCCACACACCTCCAATTAATCATTGTGGGGCTCATCAACAGGCTTGTCAGCAGCCATTTGGGATTTTCAAAGGAAGGGCACGGGGAGAACGCCATGTCTGGAAAACGATAATGGCAGGGTTTAGAAGAGGTGAACAATGTGGAGGGCCATGAAGGCTATAGAAAGAGCTGATTAACATGATGAAGAGGTCTAAAATAAAGCTCAGCTGCTCCAAAAGTACCACAACAGAGCAGCCATTGCTGGACTTGCTTTTCTCAGTGGTGAGTGGTAGGAATCTGGAGAGGGATGTGAGCCCACTGGCATCTCTAGGGTATTTGGGATTGGCAGGGGAAGGCCTGAAGAATGCACAAAACCTAGCTGAGGGAGTTCCGATGGGAACAGGCTAATTTGATATTGGATAGAGCAGCCAGTCTGAGCTTCAGCAGATGCAACCTTTGTACAGCAGGAGGCCAGAGGAGCACAGCGGGGGTGCTGCAAGAGGAAGAAGGTGCTACCCAAGTCATCGGGTCTATGCCGAAGAGTCAGTTACCTGCAAATGACAGAGCACCAGTGCCGCAGGAACTGTGCCTATTCAGGCAGATGGTCGCGGATATCTGATCCACAATGACCTGCCGCCTCCATGGCAGTCCCTTACCTGTAGCTGTCAAGGTCTCCATTGCCCTGAATTTCTATGCATCCGGGTTGTTCCTGTGTAGCTGTGGACCTAGGTGGCATCTCGCAGTCAGCAGCTCATCACGCCATCAGAAAGGTCACAGATGCCATATTCAGGACGGTGGGGGACTACATCCACTTTGACACAGATGGGCCTGCTTTGGCACAGAGGACATTGGGCTTTGCCTCCACTGCTGGATTCCTGCAGGTGCAGGGCATCATCAGTTGTGCCCATGTGGCCCTCAAGGCACCCAATAACCGGCCAGTGAGATCTATCAACAGGAAGGGCTTCCACTCCCTCAACGTCCAACTGGTCTGCGACCACAAAGAGCTTTCTCCATGTGGGCGATCGCTTTCACGGCAGCTGCCATGACTCCTTCATCCTCCGCCAGTCCAGGCTGCCTCAGTACTTCACACCATCCCCCAAAGTGCGTGGATGACTCCAAGGGGACAAGGGAAATCTCTTGAAGAGATGGATACTGACACCTTTATGTGAGCCCCAGACAGAAGAACAGAGGTGATTCAACTAGTGCCACCTGCTCAGTAGGAGAACCATTCAGCAGGCCATCAGGCTTCTGAAAATGAAATTCTGGTGCCTGGACCAGTTGGGTGGTGCCCTCCAATACTCTCATGGCCCTTCAGAGAGGGGAGGAGCAGGAGGTAAGAGAGGAGGAGGCAGAGGGGAATAACACTAAACAGAGAGGTGCCCTTGCTGCACAACAAGATGGCCTCCTGCCACCCTCCAGAAGGAGGATCTCAGTCCTCTCCCTCACAGCATTAGATCCAGGTTGGTATCGATGACATGAAGGTCTGCCCTTTCCTGAGTGCCAGGTCTCCAGCCTCCCCTGTGACATCTCGCTTCTCATCAGGTGCAGTGGAAAGTTTTGGCACAAACTGTAGATCTCTCTCTCAGGACATCCAGCAGCCTTAGCCCCATGGGGTGTCTACATGAGCTCCACACTTCATCTGATCTATCTCCATTCCCAAGCCCACTGGCTTTAAGTGGACAGGAAACCCGTCTCCATATCAATTCAGGGCTTATACTTTTAAAAATCCGAACCTCAATCAGTTTCCCAACAGAGGCAGGTTTCTGACCTAAAACCAGACCAGTCTCCTGTTTCCCACCCCTTAACGAAATTCCAGCCCATTCTGTTAGTCCGGCCCTAATCCTGGGTGCTTTTCAGGCCCTGGGGCTAATTAAGTTAAATTATAGGGACAATATTCATAGACTAGGCTTATATTTCCTCGAGTCTCGAAGGTTAAAGAGTGATACAATTTAGACGTATTGGGTAGATAGAAATTATTTTCTCTGGTAGAGGAGTCTGCAACAATGGAATATAATCTTAAAATTAGAGCTAGGTCATTCAGGGATGATGTGAGGAAGCACTTTTTTGCACAAACAGTAGTGGAAATCTGGAACTGTCTCCCAAAAAGAACTGTTGAGTCTGGGGGTCAATTGAAAGTTTTACAACTGAGATTCATAGATTTTTGTTACGGAAAGGATAATAATGGAGGTAATGGAGCCTAGGCGGGTAAATGGAGTGAACATACGGATCAGCCAGATTCTAATTGAACAGCAGGACAGGCTTGGGGATGAATGGCCTACCCCTGTTCCTAAGTTCCTGAATAGAGGAAGATAAAAATAAAAACAGACTCACTAACAGCCAAGTTTTTAAATGGAAGGCTACAAGGACAAGCTATTGTAAGATTCAGAATGCAAGAGGTTAGTGAGTTATTTTGTTTCAACTAAGCAAGACTACTTACTGATGTGGGGAAGCATCGTGCATTCATTATCTTGTATCATGAAAATTATTATCACAATTTGTGGTGATTAAAGGAAAAGACTGATCATAACTATTACACTGTGTTCTCTTGCTGCGAAAGAAATCAGCTTAATGATTTGTACCTGACCTTGTTACCAAGTTTCTTCTTTGTCTGCCTTTGAAAAGGTTGGAAGGAAACATGAATATCCAGTTAAGATCACAAGAGGGTACTAATATTACACATGTGGGTTACACTGGTGTATTGTTAGATATTGAACAGTGGAGGTACACTCTTAAATGATAGATGCTCAGACCACTTACCAGAATAACCAGTGCTGCTGTATCCAAGAGAATATCAAATACATGACCCTAAGCATGTAACATGTGGGAGTTGGTGGAGATCAGAGATCCTGGGCAACCACATCTGCATTAACTGTCTGCAACTCAGTGAACTTTAGCTCAGAGTATTGGAACTGGAGTCCAAGCTGCAGACATGGTGATGCATCAGGGAGGGAGGGTGTTAGCTGGACACTTTGATCCAGGAGGCAGTCACATCCCTTAGGTTAGGTAGGGGTGCAGGACTGGTTAGTGGTCAGGGACAGGTAGGTGTCACTATGAGTCAGACATGTAAAGGACAACAGGTGCAATGCTGGAGGAGCCTCAGCCTTTACCTTTATCAAACAGGTATGAAGTTCTTCTACCTGTGTTGATGAGGGCAAAGTGTACAGAGCAGATAAGCAAACTGACAGTCGTACTATGGTACAGGAGGCAATTCAACTGGGGAGAGTGAAAAGGAATGTGGTAGTGGTAGGAGACAGTATAGTTAGGGGGATAGATACTGTTCTCTACAGCCGTGACAGGGTGTTCCAAAGGTTGTGTTGCTTGCCTGGTGCCAGGGTTCAAGACATTTCCTCATGGCTGTAGCAAAACTTGGATTGGGAAAGGGGTGAGTTCAGTTGTCCTGGTCCACATAGGAACCAGTAATATAGGTAGGAATAGGAATTAAGTTCTGCTGAGAGAGTTTTAGGAACTAGGGTCGAAATTAAAATACAGAACCTCACAGGTAATAATATTTGTATTGTTACCTAAGCCACATGTAAATTGGCATAGAGATAAACAGATTAGAAGGTTAAAGATGCTCCTGTGAAGCACCTTATGCTAAAGGTACTATATGATAACAGGCTGTTGTGTAGGAGGCAGGATTTTTAATTCATGGGGCACTGGCACCAGTACAGGGGAAAGAGGAAGATGTTCCATTGACATGGGCTGCATTTAAACTGAGCTGGGACCAGTGTCCTGGCATATTAACTAACTAGGGTGCTAGATAAGACATTAAACTAATGAAATGCAGGTGAGAGGATTCAGGGAAGCGTAAATTCAAAAGCAGTAATTGAAATGTCAAGAATTTAGAGCAGACTAGTGATTTGGGTAATAATAAGCATAGTGGGTCAGGAAGAGACAGAGCTTAACAATGATATTAGGGCATTAAAGACTAAGGTGACATCAGGGAGAAAAATAAAAGAAAAGTTAAAGCTAAAGGCACTATATCTGAATGCACAAAGCATTCGTAACAAGTGAGATGAATTAACAGCACAGATAGAAATAAATGGGTTTGAACTAATTGCCATTATAGGGACAAGGTTGCAGAGTGACCAAGGTTGGGAACTAAATATTCCAGGGTACTTGACTTTCAGAAGAGATAGGAAAATTAGAAAAGAGGAGGGGTAGCCCTGATAATAAAGGATGGGATAAAGAAAGTAGAGAGAAAGGATCTGAACTCATAAAATCAAGATGTAGAATTAATTTGAGTGGAGCTAAGAAACAAGAAGGGACAGAAAACACTGGTGGGAGTAGGTTATAGGCTGGCAACAGTAGCTGTACTGTTGGGCAGAGTATATGTAAGGAAATTAAAGGTGCATGTAACAAGGACAATACAGTCATCACTGGAGACTTCAACCTTCATATAGACTGAGAAAACCAAATTTGTAGTAATAGTGTCAAGCAGGAGTTCATGGAATGTAGACAAGGTAGTTTTTCAGATCATTGTGTGGAGGAACCAATTTAGGAACAGATTATGTTATATCTAGTACTGTGCAATTGAAAAGGGTTGATTAATAGCCTCTGGTGAAGAGTGATCATAATATGATAACATTTTAGATTGTGTTTGAGAGTGGTTTAGTTAAGTTCGAAACTAGGGTCTTAAATCTGAATGAAGCAAACTATGAAAACAATGACAAACATTTAAAAAATTAATTCATATCTTGCAATGAATATACATTCCTGAAGAAATAAAAAATTGGGAAAAATAGTCTCACCGTACCTAACAAGAGAAATTAAAGGTAATATCAGATTAAAAAAGAAGCTTATGCTGCCAAATAGAGCAGGAAGACTAAGGATGAAGAGGATTTTAGAATTCAGCAAAGGATGACCAAGAGATTAATAAAGAGAAAATAGAATGTCAGAGTAAACTAGCAAGAGACAAAAGACAGACTGTAAAAACTTCTGCAAGTATCTAAAGTGGAGGAGATTTACAAAAGTAAGCATGGGTCCCTCAGAGGCAGATACAAGAGAGATTATAATGGGAAATAAGGAAATGACAGATATTAAACAAATATTTTATATCTATCTTCACAGTAGAAAACAAAAAAATCTGGAAATAGTGGAGAACCAAGACCGGTGAGACTGAGCAACTTAAAGAAATTAGTAATAGTTATTAATGGGACTAAAAGCCAACAAATCGCCTGGACTTGATGACCTACATCCTAGGGTTTTAAAAGAGATGGCTGCAGAGATAGTGGATGCATTGGTTTTGATCTTCCAGAATTGCCTAGATTCTTGAATGGTCCCCATTAATTGGAAGGCAGCAAACATAACCCTGCTATTCAAGAAAGAAGGGAGAGAGAACTATAGGTGAGTTAGCCTGACATCAGTAGCAGGGAAAATGCTAGAATTTATTATTAGGGCTGTGATTACAGGGCACTTATGAAGTCAACATAGATTTCTGAAAGGGAAGTCATGCTTGACAAATGTGTAAAGCGTTTTTGAGATTGGAACTAGCAGCGTAGATAAGGGGAAACCAGTGGATGTAGTGTATTTAGATTTTCAAAATACGTTCAGATAGCTGCCACACAAGATTGTTACACAAAATTAGGGCTCATGGGATTGGGGTAATATATTAGCATGGATTGAGCATTGGTTAATGGACAGAAAACAGAGTAGGAGTAAACAGGTCATTTTTGGTTTGGCAGGCTGAAACTAGTTGGGTACTTCAAGGATCAGTGCTTGGACCTCCATCGGAAAATGGCCCCTAACTGGGCCCTTAAGTAGCGTAATTGAGTGCCCGCCTTATTGGAGCAGGCTGCCAACTTTCTTCCCCGCCCAGGGTGATCCCCTGGCAGAGGAAATGCATTGGGGAGCTGTCCCTACATGGTTCCCTCCTATTTTCCCAGCCCCCATACCACTTCCAGCTGCCCCCACTCCATCCAACTCCATCTCCACGGGACCGGTAAAATTCAGCTGGTTATGTCTGTTCCTCTCTCCACCAAATGCAGCCAGACCTGCTGAGTAATTCCAGCATTTTCGGTTTCTATTTCATATTTCCAGCATTCGCAGTATTTTGCTTTTGTAAAGTATCCAAGTTTGCTGAGGGTACAAAGCCAGGAGGGAAGGTAAGCTGTAAAGAGAATGCAAAGTGGCTACAAAGAGATATAAACAGGCTAAGTGAGTGGGCAAGAACATGGCAGATTGAATATAATGGGGAGAAGTATGAAGTTATCCACTTTGGTAGGAAAGTGGAAAATTAGAATTTTTTTTAACCTGGTGAGAGAGTGGGAAATATTGGTCTTCAGAGGGACCTGGGTGTCCTTGTACATGAATCACAGAAAATAAATATTCGGGTACAGCAAGCAATTAGGAAAACAAAATATATGTTAGCTGTTATTACAAAGGGATCAGAGTACAAGAGCAGAACAGTCTTACTGCAATTATAGAGTGCCTTGGTGAGATCACATCTGGAGTACTGTGTACAATATTGGTCTCCTTACAGAAGGAAGATATATCTGTCTTCAAGGAAGTGCAACAACTTCATGAGACTGATTTCTGGGATGAAGGAATTGTCCACTGAGTGGATTGAGTAGACTAGGCCTATATTCCCTAGTATTTAGAAGAATGAGAGGTGATGGCATTGAAATGTATAAAATTCTTAAGGGACTTGGCAGGGTAGATATTGGGAGGATGTTACCTCCGGCTTGGGAGTCTGGAACTAGGGGGTCATAGTCTCACAATAACGGGTCAGCCATTTAGGACTGTAATATATTGTTATACTATCTGTAAAGTGCTAGGAACTAATTAGCTAGGAACTAGTTGTTATGTGTAAGTGTTCCAGTGGGGCCACATTCACGGCTACACTGGAGAGTCATGTGATATGTAACATAAAACCAGTGTGGCTAGTCCAATACCAGGCAGCGTGGTGAGCTGTATTAAACACAAAGAGCTCCAGTCATTCCAAGTCTAAAGTGTGGTTATTTCTAACATCTGGGAACCAGAAAACAAGAAGAAGACATAAGAAGGACAGTGATGAGAAATTTCTTCACTCTAAAGTTTGTGAATATTTGGAATTCTCCACCCCAGAGGGCTGTGGATGCTTAGTCATTGAGCATATTCCAGTCAGAGATCAATAAACTTTTGGGTACAAAGGGAATCAAGGGATATGGGTATAGTGCGGGAAGATGGAATTGAAGTAGATTATCAGCCATGATTTTAGTGAATGACGGAGCAGGCTCGATGGGCCAAATGGTCTACTGCTTCTACTTCTTAAAGCAGGAAATAAGTCAGAGGAGCCAGAAATATGTCTTACTATATTTTTTGTCTGAGAATAATTTGCATTTCACATAGGTTGTGTACTGCCTGTGTGGAGTTTGCAAGTTCTCCCTGTGACCGCTTGGATTTCCGCCGGATGCTCCAGTTTCCTCCCACAGCCAAAGACTTGCAGGTTGATATGTAAATTGGCCCTTGTAAATTGCCCCTAGTGTAGGTAGGTGGTGGGGATGTGGTAGGGAATATGGGATTAATGTAGGATTAGTATAAATGGGTGATTGTTGGTCGGCACAGACTCGGTGGGCCGAAGGGCCTGTTTCAGTGTTATATCTCTCTATGACTCTATGACTTAATTTGTGGTGAGGCATTCTCAGGGACAATTTCTATGGGTCAGCAATGTTCCTCTAATGACACCCAGAAATGGGAGTATCATATGCACAAAATAAATCATCCATGGACAGAAGTTATCAGTATCTGAGTTAAATTTATAGTGTTCAAATGAGGCTTGCACTAAAAACACCAATTATCCTATGGCAGAGGACTGTTCCACTTAAGTGAACCATGTGGTCATTTTTGATCACTTAAGAGGATTGGTACATGTTGCCTATAAATCTATTGAGGATCTTTTGTATCGTCTAGGAGTCTTCTATTAAGCAGTTCGCAGGTCATTCAACGTATCAATTCCTGAACTATGATTGGTGATATTCTGGTTCTCTCCTTTGACCTCTTTTCAGTATTTTTCTTTCAACCGTACTTTTGCCTGCTAATTTACCTTGCTGTTGCCTTCAGTTCTGATGAAGACTGCGCACCCAAGATGTCACAATCTGTCTTATTTCATTTCAAATGTTGATTGACCTGATGTGCATTTCCAAAATTGATCTTTGATTATTTGACACTTGGCCAAGTGCTTACTTTAAAACCCATTTACTTAGAAACAGTTAAAATCAGGCTCTCTGTCCCTGATGGTAGATTCCAGTAACTTCCCTACAACTGATTTAAAACTGACAGATCTGTAATTACCTGGTTCCTCCCTCTCTCTCTCTCCTTTCGTAACTAATTGAGTGACATTTACATAATTACAGAATCTAGAGGACTTTGGAAAATTATGATTAATCCATTTGCAATTTCATACCTTTTTGTGTGATACACTGGAGTAGAAACTATAAGAATGAAATAAAAATACTGTGGATGCTTGAAATCTGAAATAAAATCAGCAAGTGCTGGAAATACCCGGCAGGTCTGTGGAGAGAGAAGCAGAGTTAACGTTTCAAGTCTGTGACCTTTCATCAGAACTGGCAAAGGTGGGAAATGTAATAGCTTTGAGCAAGTGAAAAGGGGGAGGGGAGAAGAAGTACAAAAGGGAAGGTGTGTGATAGAGCAGAGGGCAGGAGAGATTAAATGACCAAGATGTCACTGAACAAAGACAAAGGGAGTGCTAATAGTTGTGTTAAAAGACAAAGCATTAGTCCAGGGAGAGTGTTAATGGTAGAATAATGAACAGCTCTGTCTTAAAGCAAAAGCCTAAAAAACATGTTTAAGACAGACCCATGGTTAAAAAATAAAATTAAGTAAAAGGCAGCCATGCTCTGAAATTGTTGAACTCAATGTTGAGTCCAGAAGGCAGGAGAGTGTCTAATTGGAAGATGAGGTGCTGTTCCTCAAGCTTGCGTTGAGGTTCACTGGAACACTGCAGCAATCCCAGGACAGAAAGTTTGGCATGGGAGCAGGGTGGTGAATTAAAAGACAGGCAACCAGAAGCTCGGGGTCATGGTTGCGGGCTGAGCGGAGGTGTTCCGTAAAGCGGTCACCCAGTCTGCGTTTGGTGTCCCCAG
Organism: Heterodontus francisci; assembly: GCF_036365525.1. Taxonomy (NCBI): domain Eukaryota; kingdom Metazoa; phylum Chordata; class Chondrichthyes; order Heterodontiformes; family Heterodontidae; genus Heterodontus; species Heterodontus francisci. The sequence goes on along the minus strand of NC_090378.1, from coordinate 27,536,404 downwards.
CGTAGAGGCGACTGCATTGTGAGCAGTGAATACAGTATACTAAAGAAGTGCAAGTAAATTGCTGCTTCACCTGGAAGGAGTGTTTGGGACCTTGGATGGTGAGGTGACAGACCTGAAATGTTAACTCAGTTTCTATGGAGAGAGAAACAATCAGACCCTGGTGATCTGTCTCTCGTAGTTCCCATTATTTTTGCTATTACCATATTTTATTCGTAATAAATCCACTCTCTCTTATTTTTAGGTTCCCTTGTGCCATTGGTATCTTGTCCTCTTCCTCCACTGTGAAAGTAGATACAGTGCTCTGCCATTCTTTATCTTGATAATGTCTCTTTACTTCATTTGTTAACCATGATTGCCTATCTACAACAACTGGCACCTTTGCCTTTTATGAATGGACTCTGAATCATAGCTCTGAAGTTTTCAATCAGCATATCAGTATTGGTGATCAATGCTATAGGTTCAGAAAGTTTCTTTCCTGCTTGTTAAGTTGCAAAATGATGATAAGCAAAGCTCAGTACTGGTTAGTTTGCTAAACTTCAAAAACAGTTGCTGTTGAGTTACTCAGAAGAAGAGACATAGAGTTATACAGCACAGAAGCAGGCCCTTCGGCCCATCGTGTCTATGCTGGCCATCAAGCACCTAACTATTCTAATCCCATTTTCTAGCATTTGGCCCTTGGCCTTATATGCTATTGCGTTACAAGTGTTCATCTAAATACTTCTTAAATGTTGTGAGGGTTCCTGCCTCTACCACCTCTTCAGGCAGTGCATTCCAGATCCCAACCACCCTCTGGGTGAAAAAGCTTTTCCTCAAATCTCCTCTAAACCTTCTGCCCCTTAGCTTAAATCTATGTCCCCTGGTTATTGACCCCTCTGCTAAGGGAAAAAAGTTTCTTCCTATCTAACCTATCAATGCCCCTAATAATTTTGTATACCTCGATCATGTCCCCCCCTCGGCCTTCTCTACTCTAAGGAAAACAACCCTAGCGTTTTCAGTCTCTCTTCATAGCTGAAATGCTCTAGCCCAGGTGACATCCTGGTGAATCTCCTCTGCACCCTCTCCAGTGCAATCACATCCTTCCTATGGTGTGGTGCCCAGAACTGTACACAGAAGCTACTGCATTTTATTTGATTCACGAATTGAGTGTTGTACACAAGCAGTTCCTTTTAGAGGCTTTAATAAGCACCAAAGAAAACAATCCCTTTCATGTTCAGTGCTACAGTTTAAACATTATGAACGGCATTTGGCTTGGTGGGAGGACATCGTGCCTGAATGTAGTGGAAAAGTAATTTAGCCAATTAATAGCAATTTTACAGAGTTTTTGGATTTTTCCAAAGGGTGTTCGGGAACTACGGGGCTTCAGAGCCTCTTCCGGTATAAGTTGGTGGCAAGCAAGCCGGAGATGGCTTCATCTGGCAGCCGCTGTGAAAGCCAGCTTGGCTTACTAGGGAGGGTGGAGCAGTGCAGGCTACCCACTGAAGGTATGTCTACTAATGCCTGCGAGAAACCCTTGCAGAAGAGAGTACAGCACCTGCCATGGGTCAAACTGAGAAACCATCGAGCAGGCCATTGATCTCCTGAATTCAGGTGCCTTAATCAATTTTCAGTATGCCCCAGCAAGAGTCTTGCATATAATGGTGGTCTGCTGTGCTCTGCACAACCTGGCGCTGCAGAGATGAGAAGTATTGGACAATGGGGATATTGTCAATCATGATGCCTCCTCTGACAATCAGGATGTGCAGGAGGCTGTTGCACATCGCACAACTGCAAGGACGAAGCATCAGCCGTGCACAGCATGGTCCCTTGCATCCAGTGCCTTGAGTAAGCCAGGGTTTACTGGAAATTCCAGAGGCCTGCACAATGTGGAAAGAGATGTTATGCCACCACATTAAGCCTTTATTAAATGGAACAAGAAATGCAAGGCTTCACACTTTTCAAACTTTAACACTCTCTTCACCCATGAATACCAAGTTCAGCAAGGTGCTCTTCATAAATCTCTTACCCATGCTGCTATGTGGTGCATTCCCTGTGCTATCAGCTGAGTTGGAGGCAAGCTGCTGACATTACTGCCCGATGGTTTAGGATGACCTTGGCGGTCATCCTTTGGCTGCCTGAGGCCTGGAAGGCTCCGGTATACTGAGGGGCCCCTGCACAGGTGCAGGACCTTACTTTGTCATTGCGCTTATACTGGTATAACTCGTAGAGGAGCTAAGGAGCCTCTGTCTACACCAGGAGCGCCCTAAGAGGAGCCCCCAGATGCAGAGGTCAGCCGTTCATCCTCTCCTGCAATGGACACTTGTACCTCCCTGTTGACCTGAAAAGTGCAAGGACCTGGTGGAGACACTAGGTGCCTCATCCCTCTCTTGCCCTGCCACTTAGTGGTCTGCTGGAAAAAAAGAAAAATACTGCAGATGCTGGAAATCTGAAATTAAAACAGAGCGCTGGAAATACTCAGCAGGTCTGGCAGCATCTGTGGAGACAGAAGTGGAGTTAATGTTCCAGGTCTGTGACCTTTCATCAGAACTAGCAAAGGTTAGAAATGTAATAGGTTTTCAGCAAGTGAAGCGGGGTGGGGTGGGGGGTGGGGAAGAGAACAAAAGGGAAGGTGTGTGATAGGGCAGAGGGCAGGAGAGATTAACTGATAAGGAGGTCATGGACAAAGGCAAAGGAACCACACCATATCCACACCATTAGCACACTCCCTTTGCAGGAGTGCAGGAGGGCATGCCAGGAGCAGAGTCAGGCATACTTCAAAATGAGGTGTCAACCTGTTGAAGCTACAACCCAGGACTACTTGCGTGCCAAACAGCGTAAGCAGCACGCGATAGAGTAAGTTAAGTGATCCCATAACTAACAGATCAGATCTAAGCTCTGCAGTCCTGCCACATCCAGTCATGGACAGTTAAACAACTAACTAAAGGAGGTGGCTCCACAAATATCCCCATGCTCCATGATGGGGGAGCCCAGCACATCAGTGCTAAAGTTAAATCTGAAGCATTTGCAACAATCTTCAGCGAGAAGTGCCGAATGGATGATCCATTTCGGCCTCCTCCTGAAGTCCCCAGTGTCACAGATGCCAGTCTTCAGCCAATTTGATTCACTCCACGTGATATCAAGAAACGACTGAAAGCACTGGATACTGCAAAGGCTATGGGCCCTGACAACATTCCGGCATTAGTACTGAAGACCTGTGCTCCAGAACTTGCCGCGCCCCTAGCCAAGCTTTCCTGTACAGGTACAACACTGGCATCTACCCGGTAATGTGGAAAATTGCTCAGAGATATCCTGTATACAAAAAACAGGACAAGTCCAATCGGGCCAATTACCGCTGCATCAGTGTACTCTCAATCATCAGCAAAGTGATGGAAGGTGTCATCAACACATCAAGCAGCATTTGCTTAGCAATAATCTGCTTAGCAATAATCTGCTCAGTGACACTCAGTTTGGGTTCCGCCAGGGCCACTCAGCTCCTGACCTCATTACAGTCTTGGTTCAAACATGGACAAAAGAGCTGAACTCAAGAGGTGAGGTGAGAGTGACTGACCTTGACATCAAGACAGCATTTGACCGAGTATGGCATCAAGGAGCCCTAGCAAAACTCGAGTCAATGGGAATCAGCGGGGAAAACGCTCCGCTGGTTGGAGTCATACCTAGCGCAAAGGAAGATGGTTGTGGTTGTTGGAGGTCAATCATCTGAGCTCCAGGACATCACTGCAGGAGGTCCTCAGGATAGTGTTCTAGGCCCAATCATCTTCAGCTGCTTCACAAATGGCCTTCCTTCAGTCATGAGGTCAGAAGTGGGGATGTTCGCTGATGGTTGCACAATGTTCAGCACCATTCCCGACACCTCAGATACTGAGGCTGTCCGTGTAGAAATGCAGCAAAAGCTGAACAATATCCAGGTATGGGCTGATAAATGAGAAGTAACATTCACATCACACAAGTGCCAGGCAATGACCATCTCCAACAAGAGAGAATCTGACCATCTCCCTTTGACATTCAAAGGCATTACTGAATCCCCCACTATCAGCATCCTGGGGGTTACCATTGGCCAGAAACTGAACTGGAGTTGTCATATAAACACCGTGGCTACAAGAGCAGGTGAGAGGCTGGGAATCTTGCAGCGAGTAACTCACCTCCTGACTCCCCAGAGCCCGTCCACCATCTACAAGGCACAAGCCAGGAGTGTGGTGGAATATTCTCCACTTGCCTGGATGGGTGCAGCTCCGACAATGCTCAAGCAACTCGACATCATCCAGGACAAAGCAGCCCGCTTGATTGGCACCCCATTCACCATTTTAAACATTCACTCCCTCCACCACCGATGCACAGTAGCAGCAGTGTGTACCATCTACAAGATGCACTGCAGCAACACACCAAGGCTCCGCAGACAGCACCTTCCAAACCCGCGACCTGTACCAACTAGAAGGACAAGGGCAGCAAATGCATGGCAACACCACCACCTGCAAGTTCCCCTCCAAGTCACACACCATCCTGACTTGGAACTATATTGCCGTTCCTTCACTGTTGCTGGGTCAAAATCCTGGAACTCCCTTCCTAACAGCACTGTGGGTGTACCTACCCATATAGACTGCAGCAGTTCAAGAAGGCGTGGGTTTCCTCCGGGTGCTCCGGTTTCCTCCCACATGCCAAAGACTTGCAGGTTGATCGGTAAATTGGCCATTATAAATTGCCCCTAGTATAGGTAGGTGGTAGGGAAATATAGGGACAGGTGGGGATGTGGTAGGAATATGGAATTAGTGTAGGATTAGTATAAATGGGTGGTTGATGGTCGGCACAGACTTGGTGGGCCGAAGGGCCTGTTTCAGTGCTGTATCTCTAAAACTAAACTAAAAGGCAGCTCACCACCACCTTCTCAAGGGCAATTAGGGATGGGCAATAAATGCTGGCATAGCCTGTGACGCCGACATCCCATGAATGAATTTTTAAAAATGAATCGCGATGGGTGGCGGGGGTGGGGGTGTGGTTGTGGTTGTCACCCCCTCACCAAGCAATTTTCTTGCTGGAAGGATAGGCTGATGATGGCCTTCTCACCTAGAGGCCAATTGAGGCCTTTAATAGCCATCAAAGGGCCTCTCACCCCGCAATCCCTCCCTCCCCTCCGCCATTGGGATTTAACCAGTGGCGAGAGGGGGACCTCCGCCACGTGGAGAGGATGCCTTGTGAAACGAGGTGCCATCCTAGCAGGCTTGGAGCGAGTTTCTTCTCTAAGGGCAATCCAGGAACACCCTCCCCCTGGACTTTACGACCACCCCTCCCACCTCCCTCGCTGCGGCCTTCTGGCTTGGCCCAGGCAACCACACCTCACTTACCTGCGATCCAGGGCTCCAGCGCTGGGCCTGGATCTGAGGCCTCTATAGTACTGGCAATGGCCACCACCCCCAGTGGCGCTGCCGATACTGCTGAGCTGCTGGCATTGTGATGGGCCAGCAGCTCTTGGAGGCAGGATCCCCGTCTTTAAATGGACAGTGATCCCGGTGTCAGAAACCTCACCTCCAGAACAACAGAGGATTATGTCGGGGGGAAGGGGTGTGTGAAAAGGCTGACAGCCTGGCACCCGAAGCCCTGCCTCCTCCTCAAAATCCTGCCCAGTGTGTGCAATTTGAATTACTGTACCTTCAAAATGATATTAATATGCTGGGGAAAGTTCAAAGAAGAACAAGTATAATTCAAGATAGAGGCTTTTAACTTTTGGGGAGAGAGATGCTCAGAACTGAATTTGTTTTTATTTGAGAACAGAAGATGAAAGACGGTTTTTCATCATGCTGAAAGGAATAGGTAATGTAAATATAAGTAGTTGATTATTTAACTTAGACTTTGGAGTCAAGTGATGCACTTCTGTTCCTTCTGGCTCCTAAGAAGGTATTTCTGAGGAAAGAAGCATTCAAAAACTTAATTTTGGTTGGTAGTCACCAAGGCCACTGCAGAATCCTAAGCAGGGCAGGACCACTGCCTGCCCCACTCTTGAGGTGACCAATTTGACAAAGGGGTATTTCAACAGGCATTAGGCCCATAATTTTCAAATTCAGGGAATTTGACAGTGGGACCAACACCTATGCATATTAGGCACATGCCTTCTCACTGATTTTTATTTTTATTTTATTTTTTATTTAGAGATACAGCACTGAAACAGGCCCTTCGGCCCACCAAGTCTGTGCCGACCATCAACCACCCATTTATACTAACCCCACACTAATCCCATATTCCTACCACATCCCCACCTTCCCCTACCACCTACCTATACTAGGGGAAATTTATAATGGCCAATTTACCTATCAACCTGCAAGTCTTTGGCTGTGGGAGGAAACCGGAGCATCCGGTGATAAATTGGTATGCTTTGCGCCTGTTTTATTCTTAAACAATGGCTGCAGAGTACATACCCATTTCTAACACTTTGTATTCCAAGTCCTACAGTGGGACTTGACATATACATTGTGGTGGAAACTATAGACTTGGCTTTTATGAGATAAATTCTTAAGTTTTGACCATATTGCAAATAACAGCGCAAAAATAAGTTATATTCTTACTCGTGGACCTCTTGTGTGAGTAGGAAGATAATGTATTATATAGCAATTGGAATGTTATGACATACAATGCATTATCAGGATAACTGATTTATATTGACTGAACTATCGTGCTGGCTGCCTTTAAAGTGATGCTTTTTTTGGGGGGGGGTGCGGTGTATAACAACCCCTGGAATGTATTAGCCACAGAGAGGAGTTTTGGGAAGTAAGGGTGGCTTAATTAGGAAGGACCAGCCAGGAGAAATGAAAATTTTTTGTTGTAATCCTCTCGTAACAAAACCATTCCAATCAGCTTAAGCATCTGGTGTACCATTCAGGTGCTTTAGGTGGAGAACTCCTAATTTACAATAAAATTAGGACCGTAATAAGTCTAGGCAAATGAGGCACTTAGCAGGTCTCATACTTGAATGATCCAAAGTGCAAGGAACTATTGCCTGATGCACAATAGCAGTGTGGGAACTGACCATTGCTTTCCTGGCCCCTGTTTCTGTTCATCTTATGTAGCTCCTCTCTCTGAAACTTTATTAATAAAACCTTTTAGAATTCATCTTGCACCTCCTTTTCAAATCATTTACAATCCTGATACACCACATAGATAGAAAAACAAATACATTTTCAGCAATCGTTCTTTTTGAACTTGAAATATTTTTCAAGAAACAATAATAGCTTTTTGGCTCCCCACTATAATCAAATCACAAGCATAATTACACTACCTGTTTCTGAATTTAAATAAAAATCCATATTAGTTTCCTTTTTTAACCTGAAATAGATTTAAATACTCATCATCTAAATGGTTTAAAAATAAACAAATGAATAAATACTGTTGCAGGGTGAGAAAGATGTGCTTGCCATTGGATATTGAGAGAATCATGTTAATGCATGTTGGGATAATCTCTACACTGCATTTGCTCTGACTGCAAAATTATAAGAGCTTCCATTACAATACTGTTGATATTTCCATCAACTTGTCTCATGTATATATGATTTCGTTTAAGGACCATTCACTAAGACACTGGATTTTTTGGGGGTGTCTGACCTTGTAAAGGGCAACATTTGTCCACATTTTGATAAGTTGTATAAAAACATGTATGTACTGGGGTCTTACAAAATATAAATATACACCGCACTAAGTAGTATTGACACTATTAATGCAGATACCTAACAACCCTTACAGCATGAAGTATTGTTAAAGTGACTGAATGTTGGATATTTATAACAAAGCAACATTCAAAAACAAAACTCACATACTAATTAAAAATAAATGCAATTTTTGACTTGAGTTTTCCAATTTGAGACATCTGAACAAAATAATGATGGAAAAGAAAATGTGTCCTTGGGGACTACAGTCAAAGCAATTAGCCAAGGAATTGATTATTACGAATACTTACAATTTGCTTTGTAACATTTTTATTCATTTAGTAGAGCAGCATCTGAATTCCAATGCAAAGTTCTTTTGTTTCCCGAACAATAGCAATGGAACGATTTTCATAAAAATGGATTTGCGAGGCTATTTGGGATACATCTTACAAGTTGACCTTGTGACATTTGAGGCCCTGTAAAAACATTTTAAATTTGAAATGTTCAAGCTCATGTGGAGCTTACAAAATTAAAAGCCAGAGGTAGGATCTGACAAATTCAACTGTGGCCTTAAAGATGGTTCACTTTTAACAAATCCTTTAAGATCGGATGAAAAGTGTGTAGTCCAATGTGAAGAACCCTTTTGTGATCTCCTTGGATATTGCGATGCTGGTCTGAGAAAGGAGAATCAGAAAAGCTGTTCATTTATATTTCATGGTTTTAGTTCTACTGATATCCAAAGCAAAACAAGTTCTACATTGATTCCCAAATCAAATGTGCAATTACATATCTTTTCACTATAAATGTATTGCTCCTGGTCTGTGTCTCTTTCTCTTACCCTGGCTTCGTGCCGATCTCAGTTGCCCAAAGTTTATTTCCCTGCATACTCTCCTCTGTCCCCATTCCATAATTGGTCTCCTGTTTAAAGACTCAGCCTCTCTTTCCTTGTGAAAGCATTATTCCAGTTGTTTGTCCATTTCTCTCTCATCTGAACTGACACCACTGCTCACTTATCTGCCTGTAATTACAGTGTGTGTATTGATGGTAATGCAACACTTACAGTAGTTATTGTAATTCCATATTTACCACAGACTATTAAACACATCTTTTTAGTACCACACAAAAAAAGGGAGAACTAATTTGCATCTCTCGCAACCCCAAAGCACTTTCCAACAAATGAAGTGTAGTAATTGTTGTAATGTAGGAAATGCGGCAGCTCATTTAAGCACAGAAAGATCCCACAAACAGCAATGAGACAATGACAAGAGAATCTCTTTTCGTGATGTTAGCTGAGGGATAAATATTGGCCATCTCTTTGAAGTTGAGTCTGAAAGATGGCGTCTCCGACAGTACAGTACTCTCTCAGTTCTGCACCGGAGTGTTAGCCTAGATCGTGTGCTCTTGAAAGGAACTTAAACCCACTTAATAACTGAGTTAGTAAATGGTCAATCAGTATTTCCGTGCTCTATAAGGGCACACTAAATATTGGCTAAATGGAATTTTGAAATAGGATTTAATGACTCCTGGTTCGTAATCTGTTGCATGGATTATTTTTCATTAAAAATATAAATCTTGTGATTTATATGCTATGGAGATCTTGAAATAACCAATGCACTGTAGACAGTTTGAGCAACATTTGAAAATGATTATATTTGTTTAAAGAGGTAGTCAGGCAAACCCCCCACCTACCAAGACTGAGGCACACATAATTTCGCCACATGAACATTAAAACTTAAATTTTCATGCCCCGAATGGAAGGACATTTGCATAGTACTAGCAGTGTTGGAACAATGGGGACCCAGTTTTAGCTTCCCCAATACACAGAAGAAGTGGTCAGACCAGTTTTAGTCACATGACTAACTGGCTGTTGCAGAGAATTTGAGATTCCTACAAAGGATTTGAAGTGACAAAGCCATGTGCTCATGGAGTAAAGATCTTTCCTGGAACTAGAGCAAGAAGACCCCTCTCCTGCCTAATTCCATCTCCTTCCCATGCAACTGAATCTTGTGAAAACACATGAAACTCAAAGAGAGAAAGTTTCCTACGTGAACAAGGTTTTAAGAAGACTATTGCGCCCCAACGAAAAGCAAGACGACTTACAAAAGGACTACAGTGAGCTCGAAGCATTGTAACAAGATATTGCCTCAAACTGTAACAACTTATCTTTTCTTCTCTTTTCTGTTCCTATCTACATGTGTATATCATGTGTATATGCTAGTGTGGGTGTGTTGTATATCCATAGGCGTGAACCATATTAGAGTTTAAGTTTTAAGTTTTAATAAAAATTTTATCTTTCTTCTTTACACCTGAGAAAGCCTGTGTGAATTGGTTTCTTTGTCTTATAATTGGAAAACTGTGAACAAAGATTCACAAAAAAGGGAGCTCATGACAGTGTGTTTAAAATTAAACCCTGTTACACTAAGACCAAGTAAAGATAGTAACAAACCCCTAGACGCATTTCTCATCTGGTTGTAACAAGGTACTAACAATTTGAATACCATTTCAAATTGTATAGCATTTCCTTTTTAGAAAAGCCCATTGATGTCACATGCAAATATTAAGAAATCAAGCCACAGAGTGAAGTGTGCCAGAACACTTAAATTATCGATCATTCGAGTCACATGGTTACCTCTCCACATAATCTCCAGAATGTTTTGATCTTTGCATTTTTCAACATGAAATAGTTTTGGCAAAAATAGAATCATCTTGTTAGCTATTTATTTCTAATATGTACATCTATCGATTTGTATTTAAGAACCCTGGGGAAACTCAACCCTAACCTACCTCCAACGTCCCCACTTCCAGTTTTAAGTGAGGGAGGTTGTGGGGCGTGGCCTGCTCTGAGGTAGGCCCATCATTAACATATTCTAATAAGACTGAATGCCTCAGATTTTAGGACAGTTTTAAATTTAACAGGTGGGAACCAGGTTTCCCAGGGCTTAGCAGCTGAAGGGAGGCAAGAATGGCCAGCAGATAAATGACTTTCCAGCACTGCTGGTGGGCCAGGAGAAACAGGAGTGCTTCCCGCAGGCCCCTCGAGCAAACCTGCTTACCTCCATGTGATGTGCCATCCCTATGAAGAAGAAAGATAAGTATGTGTATTCAGACAGTTAATATGTATATTTTATATTGCAGGGGATGACTGACAATAGTAGGTTATAGCAGTATCCGTTCACCTTTGGAATTTGGATTTGAATCTAGCCGTGTTAGTCTAGATGAAAGTCTCTACTTTGTGTTGAAGTAATAACCTAATTCTTCATGAGCGTGGATTCATACCATAGGACAGCACAATTTATGATAAACTTGACAATAAATTGACAATTTGCCTCATAGGCTGTATAAGGACAGTGGGCGTAGGAAATGGACGCTGTTGTAATTTAAGTGCTCTCATAATTTTCACAGTTGGCTAATATTGATGAGAAAGCAGGTGAGCCCTTTTTATTCATACTGACTTTCCACTAACATTCGCGAACAGAGGAGTTTGCTTTGCACCTGAGCTATATCTCACTTAGATATTAATGCTGTGCTCAGAAGGGAAATAAGATCAGTTTTCCAGAACTGCCATTAAATTAATTTGTTTTGCACAAGGAAGATAGTATAGTGTATGCCAACCTGAAAGAACAAATAAGTGGTTTAGATCAACGCACATTGTCACATGTCACAAAGCCGCAAGCCACGCCACATAGCGTTCAGCTCTCATTCCAATATTACAGAACCATATAAGAAGCTTGATTTTTAGCCTTCACTGGGGCCGGCGTTGGAGGTGGACAGGTGCTAAAAATAGCCCTGCCAGCCTGCGTGCCAGCTCCATCCTGGCGCTGGGCCATTTTTTCATGAGCGGGATGGGGGGATGGTGGCAGCATGGCTACCCTGCCCTCTCCCCGCATGTGGCGGGCAGCCAACATGGCTCGCTATGAGCCTATTGAGGCTGACTGAAATTTTCTAGTCAGCCTCCGGGTCTCTGCAAGCAACGGGGCCAGTTTAGCTGCCTGGAGGCAGACCGGGGTGGGGGGATGTACTCCAGGCAGGCCTAGAGGCCACAGGCCACCCTGTAAAGGGGCTACCCCACCCACATTGATGGCCTAGCTACAAGATCAATTTTTTAATTTAAGTTTAAAAACGTTGGCGAGAGGGCACTGCCATGACGAAGTGCCCTCTCTCTTACTGATCCTCTACTGCAGCCTGCTAGTCCTTTCAAGCTGGAAGGTCTCTGATTGGACCTCCAGATTTGAGAGCCCTGCAGGATAGTGAGCCCACCCTCTGGCCCCTGCCAAAGATTACAGCACTGTGGGGAGTCATTGGGCCCGACAGGCAGGGCTTTCCCATGGAGGCAGGAAACAGGGGTCAGGACTGATTCTGGGTCCCAAACATGTCCCCGGGGGAAACAATCACAGGCCTTGATTTTCAAGGGGCCGGACAATTAACGGCAGGCGGGCTCCCAAAGCTGGAGGGCCAGTCAGATGCCTTCCAGCTTGAAAGGAGCAGCAGGCTGCAATAGAGGGTCAGTAAGGGAAGGGGGCCCTTCAAAATGGATGTGCCCTCTCTCTGCCTTTTTTAAACTTAAATTAAAAAAAGGATCTTGCAGCCAGACCACCACTGTGTTGGGGGAGGGGAATGGGGGGCAAACCCCTTTACACGGCGGCCTGCGGGTACTCCTGCAGCCAGGCAGGGAGGGAGGGACTCCAGGCCTGCCTGGAGCACTGGCCCCTGGTCCGCCATTGGGAGGCTGCCTCCAGGCAAATAAGCCCCTGCCATCTGCAGGGATCTGGAGGCCGACTGGAAAATCCCAGTCTACCTCCTTGAATTCCTTTAATTGGCCACTGTAGGGTCTTAATGAATCATGTTGTCTTTTTGACGGGTAAGCCTGCCACCACCCCCCCCCACCCTCTCCCTGCCCGCCCCCCCCTCATTCAGCCTCTGCAAAAATGGCCCGGGGCCGGGATGGAACCAGGAAACCAGCACACTGGCCGGTGGCGCCATTTTTAGCACCTTCCCAGCCCCGGCGGGGTCTAAAAATCAAGCCCATCAAGTCGGTGACAGTTTTTTGCTAGGACAATCCAAAATTAATCCCATTTCCCCATTTTGTCTGTCTTCTTCTGATTTTCATTTTGGCCTAATTTCGCTTAAGAGATTCGGTGACATCTGCCTTAACCACTCCCTGAGGCAAAAGATTCCATGCTGCAACAACCCTTTAAGAAATTTCTACTAAACTCTATTCTACCTCTCCTAGTGTCAATTCTAAATAGCGACCCTTCCTTATGGACTACCTAACCAAGGAGAAAGTCTTCCCCTTTCAGCTTATCAAATCCAGTCATAATCTTAGCCTTCTCCGCTCCTCTAGAAATACTCCCAGTATCTCTAATCTCTCCCATAACTAGTTTTCTATTCCTGGTATCTTGGTGAATCTACGCTGTATGCTGTCTGCGGACCTAACATTCTTTATATAATGGATCACTCAAAGCTGCAAACTTTACTGCAGCTGTAATTGAACCAAAACCTTGTACAAATTTACCATAACCCCTTTACTGTAACTCTAAGCCCTTATTTATAAAATCCAAACTGCTATTTGTCTTCTTTATGACATTATCTATCTGTACTCGCACTTTGAGGGAATTATATATTTGAAACCCTAGGACTCTGTTCATGCTTTATGCTGTTTGTTATTTATACAAATAGAACGGGTTCATTTTTGCGTTCAAGCCCCAAAAATAGTTGCTGTCTTTCTCCTGTCATAATTTCAAAAGGAAGGTCAGCTTTGCACACTTTGCAAACAACTATTATTGCTGTTAATTATTAATATTTCCAGAATTTGCCACTGATTGCAACATCTTCTACTTCAAGCAAATCATAAACTTTATTGTGAGCAACTAAGGCTGATGTGGGATTTTAAGATTTAGATTTTGAAACTACTTAAAAGCTTATCTTTGCTAAGATTCTGTTATTCAGGGATAGCAATGAAATTCATGCAGATTGATTGAGTGAAGCTTTATGGTTTATTATATAGGCAGTTCCACACTATCAGTATACTACAGATCAGATAATGCATGCATATAGAGAATGCACGTTAAAAAAAATTGTGTGACAATGGCAGCAGAAACAAGAAGGAAATCACGCAACTGTAGTTAAATTTAGCCTACAGGTCTGCCTGCAGTTTATATTGTTATTTGTCGCCAACCCCTGTAAAGATGCATAATTTGACCAATCCTTTGCAGCAAACAGGGATCCAATAGCATAGGTTTGTTAGCAGGGCCAGCCTTAGGGAAAGTGGAACCCTGGGCAAGCATGTGTTTTGGCGCCCTTTCTTACTTTGAGTTTAATTATAGAGTCGCAGAGTCATTTACAGTTCAGAATGAAGCCTTTCAGCCCATTGAGTCCATGCCAGCTCTCCACAAAGCAATCCAGTCAGTCCCACTTCATTGCTCAATCCCCATAGCCCTGCAAGTTTATTTCCTTCAAGTGGTCAAGGGGTCATCCAATTTCCTTTTGAAATAATTGATTGTCTCGACTTCCATCACCCTTGTGGGCAGCGAGTTTCAGGTCATTACCACTCACTGTGTAAAAAAGTTCTCCCTCACATTCCCCCTGCATCTCTTGCCCAAAACCTTTAATCCATGTGCCCTAGTCCTTGTACCATTAGTTAACAGGAACAGTTTTTCCTTGTCGAACTTATCTATGCCTGTCATAATCTTGTACACTTCTATTAAATCTCCCCTCAATCTCCATGGCTTTAAGGAGAACAACCCCAGCTTTTCCAATCTAACCTTGTAACAAAAATTCCCCCATCCCTGGAACCATTCTGGTAAATTTCCAGCCCACCCTCTCAAGGACCCTCACATCCTCGCTAAAGTGTGGTGACCAGAACTAGTGGTGGGGAAGAAAATGGCGGCCCGCATCACGCACTGCCACGCCGCCGCAATCTTGAACATGGCGGCTCATTTAAATATGTAGTGTCGCTGTCCTCCCCCCCCCCCCCCACTCCCAAATCACGTGGGGGGGGGGGGGGGGGGTGCAGCCTCAGCAACGACTTGAACGGAGTCAGCTGTCTTTGCACAGGTGCGGGCACCATTTTTAAAGGGCTGCCAGCCCTGCTCAGAGAATGCAAAGTTGCCCCCCACTACACTAAAAATAAATGTTTGCCCCCCCCCCACAATACACTGCAAATAAATGGTTGCCTCATTCCCCCTTGCACCCACCACCCATCCCACCGCCCAAAATACTTAAATTGCTGAGTTGACCTCTCACCCCGCCAACTGCACAAAGTGCAGAGGTCACCCTTTCTTCTCCTCCCCACATTAGAAATGCAGAGTTGCTCCCCCCCCACCACTACACTAAAAATGCTCTGATCCCCCAACTCGGTGGCGCCATCTTTCCCTGGACGGGAAAGTGAAGGCGTTTGAGTGCCACCCATTACACTGAAGATCTGGATCTGATGCTAAGATCACGGGGAATTGGATTTAAATGTATGCATCAAGTTAATTTCAATATTTAAAGTTGGGTCCCGTTGCCGAGCGGCAATGACGGTGGAGTGGGGGGCTGGGGCGGGAGGCGCCATGGAGCCTCGCCGCTGCTAAGAACATTGGGCCTGGCAACTAAGACTGGCGTCGGCCTCCACGGCGGACTGCTGCCGCTGTGATCTTCCGCCCAACCCCCCCAGTCACGACACCCGACACGGGAGCCCTGAATTCAGCCCTATGTCTGTAAGCCGGTTGAAAATTTCAGTTTTAAACTTGACCTCTGGATTGTCTTTGCATTCAAAGCTGAATTGATGCTTTTTTACGAAGAGTGCACAGAGCTGCTTTAAACACTAGATCAACATCTCAATTTTCAGGTATTTCCTTAGCTATTGTGAGATCTCCGTCGTACCCAACTTCCCTGTAGTTTATAATATAGTCACAACAGTCATGTTATTTGAGATATGTTATCTGAGATAACATGGATTAATCACCTTTATCAAAAAAAATTAGCTTGCATATGCATTTGTGTCTGAAGTCTTTTCTTCAAAATTGTTTTTTCAATTTTGGAATTTTTGATTTAACACCTGTTGACCATGGCACCCTGGGTAGTTGCCCATATTGCCCACTCATAAGGCAGTCCCTGATTTTTGGACCAATATGAGCTCTATTTTCCATGCTAATATAAAAAGCCTGATTCTACTCAGTGCAGAACTATAAATTTATTAAGAAAGGTGTTCATTGTTACTTTACAATTCTAGTTTTAAGTTGCGAATTATTTTTGTAGTCCCTGAGGTTAAGAGGCACAGACATAGATTGAAGAAAAAGCAATCAGATGCTGGAATCTGAAACAAAAACAGCAATTGCGGAAAGCACTCAGCAGGATTCTGATGAAAGGTCGTTGACCTGAAACATATAACCTACCTTCCTCACTCCACAGATTCTGCCTGACCTGAGTGTTTCCAGCTTTTTCAGTTTTTATTTCACTAGACTTGAATATAACCCCAGTACAGCTCTAAACTTTAGCAGTGAATCCCTACATTAATCACAGGATGCAGTTACCGTTAACTCATTGCTTTAGCCATTTTCTTGTCAAACATGCTTCCACTTTCTTACACTTTATTTTGACTATACATTGGACACACAATCTGCTTCTCATTCTCCCAGGTCCTGTTGATGGGAGCAGTGCAACCAGATCTTATGCAAACTAACTGTTGTAGCATTAATCATCTGTAACCATTGCCAGTGAATTTCTACAGTTCATGTGTTGGTATTGATCCCTGAATAGAAGTGCAACATCAACATCTTTTGTTAACAATCCTCACAAATGTATTCAGATGATAGAACTAAAATTGCCCTCATTTATGTGTTGATGTACAGCACGAGTTCCTTCATGTACTTTTCGAAACGTACCAATGATTTAGAAAGAAAACATGCTGTAAATCTGTAATAAAAACAGAAAATGTTGGATACACTCAGCAGATCAGGCAGCATCTGTGGAGAGAGTAAGATAGGGTTAATGTTTCAAGTCTGAAACCCTTCGTCATTTGTAAATGATCATAGGCCTGAACCATTAACCCTCGCTTCCTCTCTCCACAGCTGAGCATTTCCAGCATTTTATATTTATAAAACCATTTATTTTGCTTCAACAGAAATGTGTATAAGTAATGTTAACAGAAGAATGTTGCACAAACTCAACCAAAAAACCCCTTGGATCTCAGCAGTGGATCTCACTTCCGTCTACCTTTTTTCTTATTATCTCTATCAATCTTTCTGTCTCTACTTATCTAGTTACTTCTCGATCCCATTTATATTATGTCATTTCCTGGAATGTTAGTCCACAAGTCTACTGGCTGATTTGGCAGCATTTTCCCCTCTGAGTAAGATGGTTGTGAGTTCAAACACCACATAATCTAGCCACACAGTTAAATATAATAATGAGGGACTGCTGATGGAGCTGCCATCCTTTGGAGGAGACATTAAACTGATGCCTGTTTAGGTAGTTGTAAAAGTTCCTATGGCACTATTTAAAGAAGAGCAGGGAGTTCTCCCAGTTCCCTTCCCAATAATCATCCTTTACATATGTCAATACATGGGACATAACTGTTAAATACATTAACATTGGGACTGATCATAGTCTGGTGGTTATGGTATTGAAGTAGGAATCCAGAGATTGTGAGAATCCCATGTCAAGTTTTTCAACTGAAATCAATGAATCTGGTAATTTTTAGACTAATTCCAGGTAATTATGACCTTGAAAGCTGCAGATTGTCATAAAAATCTAACTGTTTCATTAATGCCCTTTCAGAGAAGGGAGGCTGCCATCCCAACATGGTCTGGCATGCATGTGACTCCAGTCCCATAGTTGACCTTTAATGTCCTTGGGGAAACTAAGGATGGGCAATAATTACAGCTTTCCAAGTTTCATCCACATCCCAGGAACAAATTTAAAAACATTGCAATTTTCTGCATGGCCCCAACGATGCAACTGGTGGGGTTTTCCCTCTGATCCACGGGGCCTTCAGGCTTCCCTCCTCTGATTTGTTGATTTGACTTTATGCTTCTGAAGGTGCCTCCATGTTGAGGCGTCCTTGCGGTCCCCAAACTGCTGGTGGGGCTGTCGAGGCTTTAGAGCTGCTGGCCCTCTGATTGGACTGGCAGCATCCGGAGCCTGCCCACCCGCCATTCTTAATAGGACGACAGCGCCGCCTCCGGGAATATTGCCGAGCTCGTCTAGCTCCCGGCAAGTGCAGGTGCTGGACCCCCATTTGATCCTGAAAGCTGTGGTAAAATCTTGCTCTTGGTTCAAAAAGCCTTTCTTCAATCCCAGATGAGATAGGCAAAACTTTACACTGGAGAGAAATTTGAATGTGAATATTAGTAGAGAGCATGTCCTGAACTCTGATTTCCTAGCTTGTAGTTTTAGCTAATTGGTGATGTTCCGCTCAAGCTATGTATTGTTAGTAAATCAGAGTCATAGTGCTGACTAAATTATGTAAAAATTATTTGTACACACGTGTAGGACTCTGTTGCCTAGTAGAATTTATTCATCATGTATTCTATAGAGTTTGAGATTTGTGCTAAGTCTCCCAACAACTTCACTCCCTCGGTTCATCAAATATACTAACAAGGTTTAGATTAGAAGGGGGCGAGCATATTTTTTAAAATCAGCCTGGCTTGCTTTGTGCATGATTTTCCAGATCACTGACTTATTTTTTCTGATTATCTTTAATACAGTGAAAGAGGCCATGACCAACATCAGGTTTAACAGATGGGGCTTCCTGGATATTGATGCGGAGACCATGCAGACTAGTGAGCCTTGGGTGTTTGCAGGTGGTGACATTGCTGGTTTGGCGAACACCACTGTAGAGTCTGTGAATGATGGAAAACAGGCTTCATGGCACATTCACAAATATTTACAGGTGAGTAAGAACTCAGTGTGCATTACTAGCCTTTGCTTATTATTTCACACACCACTTGATTCTGTGGAATCTCTCAATGTGACTTTTTAGTCCTTCGGTTGTATCTGAATGCTGAATTTTACTGTTAAGTAGAGGAATTTATTTTATCAAATGCATTGAACTGCATTTGCTTCTGGTACACTTTAATCATTTAAAACGTCAGGTTAGCAGTGCAGACTGAAATTGAAACGTTCAAAGCGAAATGAGTTTGTGCTGGTGAAAGGATAAGAAGTTATTTGTTTAATTTAATCCCAGTATTATTGCAGACTCGTGAATCTTCTGCTTATGGTGAATCAGAGAAGATGCTACCAGCAACTGTCTTTCATTCCCAGTGGAGATAGAGATAGCAGCCCTCAACACATTTCTTTTTCTCTCTCTGTTTCCTTTTCTCTTCTCCATTCATCTGATCTTCCCTTTTCAACGGTTTTTCTTCCTTGTGCTGCATAAATCAGGGTATCACTCCATTTCTCCTCTTGTTCTTTACTCAGCAGCGTATTTTTCTCTTTTTTTCTTTACCTCTTCCCCCATGGAATTTCTCTTTTCTTGCTGCCCAACAGGATATGTCTTCCTGCTTTTTTCACTCTTGTTCTCTCCCTCACAAAGATCTCTTTTATTTCCTCTTTTAAAGTTCTTCTTTAACTCCCAAAGCACCCACTTTGGTTTTCTCCCTGTTGCTTGGGATGCTTATTAAATATGTTTAGCATTTCTGGCCTACGTTTTGTTCTTTCTCTTCCCATTTGCACTTCTGTCTCATTCACCTTCTCACTGTATTTCCCCATGTCATCTCTTTTATTTAATTTATCTCTGCTGTTATTTCTTCATTCACGGAGCATATAGTGATGGGGGCTGGTTTCTGTCTCACCCCAAATCTGCGGCTTTTCTGCCAGTGTCAGCTCAGATGTGCCCACTTAAATAGAATTACATTGAATGAACAGCACAGAAACAGGCAATTCAGCCCAACTGGTCCATGCTTGTGTTTATGCTCCATAGGAGCCTTTTCCCGCCCCTCTTCTTCTAATCCTATCAACATAGCCTTTCTCCCTCATGTGTTTATTTAACTTACCCTTAAATGTGTCTTTGCTATTTGACTCAACTACCCATTGTGGTAGCAAGTTCTACTTTCTAACCACTCTGTGGGTAAAGAAGTTTCTTCTGAAATCCCGACCAGATTTATTCGTGACTCTTATATTTATTGCTTCTCGTTTTCGTCTCTCCCATAAGTGGAAACATCATCTCCACGTTGACCCTATCAAACCCTTTCATAATCTTAAAGTCCTCTATCAAGTCATCTCTCAGCTTTCTCTTTTCAAGAGAAAAGAGCCTCAGCCTGTTCAATCTTTCCTAATAGATATAACCTTTCAGTTCTGGTATCATCATCCAGATTGTTTTTGTACCTTCTCGAGTGCCTCAAGGTTCTGTGTAACTTGAACATAACCTCTCTGCTTTTCAATTATATTGCTCCAGAAATGAACCCCAGTGCTTGTTTTTGCTTTTTTTATGGTCTTATTAACCTGTGTCACTGTTTTTAGTGATTTGTGCACTTGTACCCCTGGATTCTTTCCTCCTCTACCCCATTTGGACCCTTTCTGCCCCATTTAGAAGACATTTTGTGGGAGATTGAACTGCATCCAGGACTGAAGCGATATCTTGAGTTATAAATTCAATGAGTGAATCGCATCAACTGCTCACATGTCTAAATCTCTTCTTTCTGTTAGATCTTGCTTCTTCTAAGGCTTGTCCTCCCAAACTTTCAGATCCTCCATTGATTGATTAAATTCTAATATAGCAATTACACCATGCAGACTTGTGTGGGACTTGGAACAGTAACCTTTATGTCTAAGGGGGTCTCCTATGCATGTAGATTTTATTTGAAATTAAGCCCTCATATCAGGCCTTCTAATGTGGGGAGTCAAGTGACTGGGTTCTGGCACAGATCTTGAGCTAGGGGAGGGTGTATCTGGTGGCAAATGTATTCAAAAGCCTTGTCGGCTGTCATGATATTTTTGGAGTGGGGTGGGAAGCTGTTGAAGCCATGACTTTGAGTATGTTTTTAATATTTTGTAAAATATTCTGTGTATGTGATAATTCTGGGCAGGATTTTCCTGCAGACTTCGGGACCCCGACATTGGGACCAAATGGGGGTCCCTAGTCCGCACTTGCCAGGAGCCAAACCGGCGGAGCTATTTTCCCGGAGGCGCCTCCTAATTATCCTCCAGTTGTCTGTCCTAGTTCTGCTATGCAGTGCTACCGCAGTGGCTGCAGCATGGCTGGTGGAAGGCTGCTGAGCTTCACTGGAGGAGACAGCAGATGACCTTGGAGGACAACCTCGAGCCCAGTTGCAGACTACACCATCTTGGCATGAACAGCAGTAAAATGGGCTGGCTGGCTGACAGGCAAAAGCAGGTTCAATGGCAGAGTAGCAGTGGAGGTGGTTAATGCTGCCTTTCTGAAAGAGGACAACAATTCTTTGCTCCATGGAGTCACTGCCACTACCCCAGGGCAGCACCTCAGCAATCCTAGAAATCTGTTGGAAGACAGACTGCTGGACTGTTGTGAGACCCTGCAAGCTCCTTTTCACACTGTAATCCATGCGATGTTGGCAGCAGTCTGAGTTTGCATGGCTGCAAGGCAGCCAGTTGACCTTGTATGACAACAGTCTGAGCTTCCAATGCAGCACTCAGACATTGGGTTGTGCTGTAATAGAAGATGTGACGTTGGCCATCAGACATTACATCATGGCTGGGTCCATTTGTGTGTGACTAGAGTTAGCCGCCACTTCATTGCTTCAAGTTCTGCCCAAAGCCCTGTGCCAAGTTGGTGCCAAACTCCTCTATCCTCTTTGACATTGACCACAGGCTTTCTTGCAGATTTCCCAAGCATTTTGTTGTGCATATGCATCATCCTTCTCCTGTAGGCTGCCCCAGCAAATTGCTCATCTGATTCCTCTACAGCAGAACTGGTGTATGACTTCCCCCTCTGGTAAGCTGGCTCCTGCGCCACCCTTTCCCACTAGCCTGGCTGCAATCCCACATATACCCAGTGTCTCGCCACATGCAGATCCTGCCTGTCTGCTATCCTCTAAATTACACATAGTGTCAGTATCTAAGCTAGTGGCTGTGAGTGTGAAATTGTGACAGTGTGCCTTCTTCATCAATGTCTTCTTGCTTTTCCTCCACCGTCTGATCAGGTTGTACTTCTTGGGTATCTGAAAAGAGAAAGGAACAAGGGTAGGGTTCCGGGTAGAGTGGAGGGGAAAGTAAGAGGTGCGTGCTTACACCATCTGCAACTTGTAAATCAGAAGAGTGTGGGGCATGAAGGAGAGGTGTTTGAAACATAGAAACATAGAAAATACGAGCAGGAGTGGGCTATTCAGCCCTTCGAGCCTGCTCCACCATTCATTATGATCATGGCTGATCATCCAACTCAGTAACCTGTTCCCGCTTTCGCCCCATATCCTTTGATCCCTTTAAACCTAACAGCGATATCTAACTCCTTATTGGAAACATACAATGTTTTGGCCTCAACTGCTTTCTGTGGTAGCGAATTTCACAGCTTCACCACTCTCTGGGTGAAGACATTTCTCCTCATCTCAGTCCTGAAAGGTTTACCCCGTATCCTTAGACTATGACCCCTGGTTCTGGACTCCCCCAGGACATCATTCCTGCATCTACCCTGTCTAGTCCTGTTAGAATTTTATAGGTTTCTATGAGATCCCCCCTCACTCTTCTGAACTCCAGCGAATATAATCCTAACTAACTCAATCTCTCCTCATACGTCAGTCCTGCCATCCCAGGAATCAGTCTGGTTATGTGTTGTGAGAAGAAGGATACTATCATCTACAATGGTTTCACCACCATCGCTGGTCACTGCCATTGCGATAATGGCCAGCACTAGCTCGTCCATAGGTGTTAGGACATGCAGGCATGCTTGTTCCCCTGTGCTCGCGCATCATCTTGTCCTGCAAGGGAGAAGGAAATGTGTCAGTGAGTATCATGGAAACTGTTTGGGTGATGTGGCGCTCATGGTTGAATAGCTGGCAGTGTTTGAATCCGTGAGATGAGGGTGTGAGGCTTGCAGCAGTGCTAAGTGTGTGAAGGGAATGTTAAGCATATGAATGTTAGGTATGAGTTCTGATTGCTGGAGATTGTAGGAAGGTGAGTATTGGGGGTATGGTGAATTGAGCAGTATCTGAGGCTAGTGGTGCAGTCATTAGGGTATTACAGATGCAGTCACAGATTTTGTCCACCGGTATGAAGCCATTGAACATCTTGTGGCTCTGCATCCAGGTCCTCGGCATTGACTCTTGGCATTGACCCTCATGGCTACCTACTACCACTGCCTTCTGAGCATGTCTCTGGAGGGCCTCCTGGCTCCCTGCGGATATAGGACGTCTCTCCTCCTTTCCATCTCCAACCAGATCTGCAGTGCAGTGTCCAGATATCTTCACACCCTCCAATGTTGTGCCATTCTTCACTGTTTCCCAGTTCAGAGTCACTTCCTGCATGACTGCCAGCACCTGCTAAAGCCCCAGTGCTTCTCCCCTTTAAGAGGTGCCAGCCAGCTTTAAGCAGTACCGGCTAGCTTTGAGTGGTGCTAGCCACTCATGATATTGTCCTCCTGCTGATATATCCAGCCAATCAGCTGTGCATTTCATGCTGGCTGACGCTGAAATCATTGAAATGAAGCATGTAGTTGGCGTGCTGCCTACATTGCAGTCAACGAATGCGGGTTTATCACACATCGTGACCCCTGCATCCATTCTCAAATGCTATCAAATTTATATATTTATGTACATTCCTCATATCTTTCACAAGTAGGTCTCGTTGCTGAGGAATTTGAGTATTTAATATTGGCTGGGATTTTATGAAGTGGCGGTGGCCCTGTCCACCGACTGGAGAACGAGGGCACCTTTCCGCTGGCCCTAGAGGCCACAACCATATTTCATGGACCTCAGGCAATTACCTGCCTGCAGTTGTGGCTTCTGCTCTTCTAAGGTAGGATGCCCCACCTCCAAGAGCTGCTGGCCAATCTGAGGGCTGGCAGCTCTTCAGTCCCAATAGCACCACTGGGAGTGGTGGCCACTGCTGGGACTGCAGCAGTCCATGGACCCAGCCAGTGATGGAAGCCAGAGAAGAAGGTAAATGGTGTCGGGGCTAATCAGCCAGGCCCTGGTGTGGGTTGGGGAGGTGGGGGGGTGGGCGGGGGCATAGGTGTTCCACAGGGGGCAGCCCATGCCATTGGCGGGGCGCTCCCTGGGGTACAGGGTGCCCGATCAGGAGGGAGCCCCCAGCCCACAAGGAGACCGCTGCGTTTAACAGGACAGCCTCCCCAAGTGGCCAAGTGCCCAATCGCTGCTGGTAAAGTATCAGCAATGGTGGGAAGAGGCCGTTAAGCAGCCATTAATTTGCCACCTAAGGGCCACAATGGGCCGAAGGGCAGGCACGCCGCCTGCCACCTTCCTCGCTGCTGGTAAAATACCAGCCGGGGCAGGTAGGCATTGGGCACGCCGTCATCCCACCCACGATTTTATGCCTCCTCCACTGCCTCCGGGGAGGGCGGGTGGGGTGGGGTGGTGTGGGGGTGAATTCCGGCCATTGAATTTGCATTTAGAAGAGAATGGTACGACTTGAAAGATTTTCCAACAATTTTATTGAGGCTGAGAGCAGTTTGCAATCAGTGAATGGGGGAGAACAAAAGAGAAAAATAAATAAATAACAATAATTATGCAAATACTGTAACTCCACTAAAGGGTGGTGTAAAAAGTAAATATTTTATAATGTAAGTATCCAAGAATAAGGGATTTTGTGGAGGGATGATGTTTACTTGCATACTAAGCGTTGTAAGTTGCTACGTAACTTGAATTACAATTATATTTGTGAAACATATCTTTCTGTATCAGTAAGGTGTGCAGTTCCAGATAGCAGCTCACCACTGCCTTCTCAAGGGCAATTAGGGATGAGCAGCGATGCCCACGTCCTATAAATGAATAAATAAATATATATATATTTATTTAGCGTCAGTCACATGATGTATTGCTTCAGGAAATTTGCTGTATTACAATAAAGAGCAATTCACTCCCACATTCAGGCTGCAGTGAGATTATGGGAAATGTGCAAAACTGTATTTCAGATCGGGGGGTTAACCGTAAGCAAAGCCACAAGAGATCTATCAATTTATTTTAATATCATTTTAAAAACTTGAAATCAAAACACTGACAGTCACTGCTGAAGGAGAAGAAAGAGTTGAATGCCATGTTATTGCAGTAAGAATTAATATGACCTCAATATTTAATAGTCCCATAGAGACTAATATTTAAATAATAATTTATTTTAATATTACATTATTCATACGTGTTAAGCAGAACATACAATGGGGAATTTAGTCAATATTGAGTTATAAAGTCTTCCTTAGAAAAGCCACAATCCTGATGCTTCCTTCCTCCTCATTGTAAATTCACTGTCTAACATTGTTGTTTCTGCGGCAAATGATGTTCATTTAACTGTTGGATACATTTTACTCACATGCAATAAATGTACAAGAAGTTTTAGTTATCAAATTTCTCGTAAACCTTTATTTGTAATAAGGGATTTGCTGAAATGTGAATTGCTTCATGCTTGCATTTTAACTTGCTGTAGTAAGATGATGTTACTTCATCTGTAAATATACCAACATTTTTATTTCAGCCACAGAACTGTAATTGCTGAACAGGAGCCAACAGATAAATACTTAGTTAACAGCATTGAATATGATGGTGGCAGATGTTTTTTTTTAATCTAAATTTTTATTTCACTTAACGGAAATGTTCAGTTATATACTGTACTTTTTTTTAAAAAGCAGTCGTAAGGAAGTTCAACAAGATTTGAATGTGTTGAATTTGTTTCTTTTTGTTGCCATGTGTGAATTTTCTTCTGCTTCTACTTATTTGTGCATCAGAAGTGTTTTGCCACCTATTTGCTGTCTACCCTACAGCTATCTGAAGCTGTTGGTTTCTTTTAATGGGATCTTTATTAAAGCTATCCCTCAAATAAACGATTTGTGATATATATGGGAAAGACGTTTTCTAGTCCAGCAGCTGCCAGAGTGTGGGTTTAAAATATTTACAATTGTTCCATGTTCTTGTTTATAAGTTATTGTTCAGACAGTGATCTGCTTCTTCCCTTCCATTCAACAAGAACTCTGATTTCTATAGTGCACATTACTTACAGGGAGATGTCTTTGAGTGCTTTATAGTGCAGAGGATGTTATGTGGTGGGGGCACAGGAAAGGCAATAGGATCAGGAGGAGGAAAAACATGGTTGATGGTGTTTTAGGAGGTTTTTGAGGGGAGAGATGGAGCTGGAAAATTAGAAATGTTGAGGTAGAGAGTTCCAGGGCAGGGGCAATGTGACTGAGGGAGTAGCTACCAATCGTGGAATTCAAAAAGTGAGGAATGAGAAGCAGCTAGGTATTGTCGGACCAGAGGGTGTCAGAAGAGATCATGAAGTTAGGGAGTGGTGAAGCCCTGAGGCGATTTGAAGGAATGGTCAAGAAAAATGATTCGCTAGGATACGGGAAACCAGTGGAGTTTGCTAAGGACAGAAATATTAGAAATGGAGACAGTAGTTCAGGTGAGGACACAGGCATTCTGGATGACCTGTAGTTTATAAATGGTTAAAGCAGGAAGAAGTTGGAGAAATTCAACTACAGATAACATTGTGGGTTAGGTGTTTGGAAAGAAAGAGCAGCACTAGGATGGAGGTGGGAAACATGGGAGAGGTAAAAGAAAGCAGACTTGATGATTGATTGGATGTAACGAGGAAGCCGGACTTGGAATGAAGCACTCATTCAAGGTTCCACAGCTCCAGTCTGGCCCGTAGGTGACAGCTGGGGAAACAGTGTTGTCTGTAGAGGCCAAAGAGGATAGCTTTGGATTTGCTAACATTAAGCTGGATTAAGTTTTGATTCAACCAGGTCTTAATATCTGAAAAGTAACTGAAGATGTTGCAATAGCCATGGGCTCAAAAGATGTAGTATAAAAATGGCTGGGTGTCACCAAAAAAAAATTGACTCCACACACCCAATATTATTGCTAAGGGGTGTCATGTAAATGATGAAGAGGAGGGGGCTAAGGATGGAACCCAGTCGCACTCCAGAGGTAATCATATAAGTTCAATAGAAAAAACCATTTGAGGTGATCTAATATCAATGGTGTGGCAGAGTGCCATAAGCAAAGAACAATACCACAGAGGTGGACTGTAGAGGAGAGATGTTTGATGCGAGCAGAATTATCAACAGTGTTAACATGGTTGGGGCAGAGGTCAAGGAGGGATCATGAGCAGTCAAATAAGATGTCACTGATGAATGTGACCAATGTTGTAAGTGGCACAGAAGCTTGATTGGAGTGCTTTGAACAGACAGTGTTGAAAGAGGTGGGTGCATTGTTGCAAAGTAAAAGCATCTTCCAGGAATTCAGAAAGGGAATGTTGGAGATGGGGCAATAATTAAAAAGTATGGAGGAGTTGAAAATATGTTTTTTGATGAGTGACAGTGGTTTTGAAAGATGTAGAGATTGGTCCAGAGAGTAGCAACAGATTAATGTCAGTGATCGTGTAACGGAGAAAGGGAAGTTACTTACAATTGTTTTTCGCAAGCAAATAACAATGTCGTTGACATGATAGTAATGACAGCTAATAGCTAATAAAGGGCATGATTTCTGAAATAGTGTTGAAAAGAAAGCTTTGATACTCGCGTAAGAAAAAGATGACAAGCTTTAAATATTTCAAACCATTAATTATGATGTAATTATTGGTCATTTGGCAGCTCACCACCACCTTCTCAAGGGCAATTAGGGATGGGCAATAAATGCTGGCCTGGCCAACGACGCCCACATCCCATAAACTCATTTTTTAAAATCAGTATTTGGTGCTCCTGTCACAGACCTGGGTTAATGTCCAGATTTTCATGCAGTTAAGTTCACTCGTTTTAGTTGTGCTATAGAGTAAGGTGTTGGATGGAGATCAGGCACCAGACATAAGGGTTTCCATAATTTTAGAGGTGATAGTAAAAGCAGAAACTGGTGGATAGTCAGGAAATCTAAAAAGTGGAAGAAGAAAATTAATATTAGTTTAGAAAAAAACTCAATTCCTCAGGATTGTTTGGTAAATGTACTATCTGGTTTGAGGCTGAGCCATTCAAACAGGAAGTCTCAATTACCAATCTGTCCTGTTACCTGACCTTAATTGGCACTCTGTGTTTCAGTAGCCCATGGCTACAGAGCAGAGTTCCCACTTGTGCTTCTACTGAAAAGTGTTGCATGTTGATATTGGAAAAGGATAGGATTTGGCTTGGTTGTGATGCCATGTAATAAAATACCCTGCCAGCTCTTATTGTCATGTTCACATTAAGAATGGTCAGCAGAATCATGTACTGGAGGGCTGCAAGTGCCATGGAGACATACATCAACAGATAACCTCACTGCACATCTCATCAATCATTTTCTCATACTTTTCAAAATTTCTACAGCAGGAATTACTTGAACAAGCAGCAAAACAAGGTAGCAGGGCATGGCATCCAGGCATAGAAGATTCCAAAATGTTACAGACTCTGATCTCCGAGCTCCATTGGAGGCGATAGACTTAAGGGGAAACAAACTGTTGTGTGCCCATGTCAGCAAAATTGTCAGGAATCTCACTCTTGCCACCTGGAGGGTGTGGCACTGACACTGAGTGCCAACTCTCTTCGCCATGGATTATAGAACAGTGCTGAAAAAGGGCAATTACACATTCCTTGCTCTCTTAAAGGAACAATCCCTTTACAATGAACTCTGGTTAAGGTAGAGGGTTTAATTTGCCATCTTGCACTATGGATACCCAGCTCTCACAACAGCAGTTACTTGTATGTAGAACCTCAACCCCCTCCTCCACTGACAGACTGATATCAGACATCTCTTACTTCAGCTTTCCCATGCTACTTAACACACACTCCTCAATCGCTAGCCTTCCCCTAATTTACTCAATCTTGGAGAAGGTATTAACGAACATTGCCTTTGAGAGACATGCCAATGGAAGGGGCGTATTCACTGTGAAACAACTCTAGTCCCATGAAGAGAAGGTTGTGAGAGTCATAGGGAAGTATTCTGCTCCCCATTCTGGTGGAGAATCCAGCACAAGGTGGAATAATCTTAATTAGACGTAGGCCATTCAGGAGTAAAATCAGGAAGCACTTCTTCATTCTGAGATCGACAGTTTTTCGCTAGATAAGATTATCAAGGGATATGGATCAAAGGCAGGTAAATGGAGCCGATGGACAGATCATCCTGAGCTGATTGAAAAGCAGAACAAGCTTGAGGGTCTGAACAACCTACTCCTGTTCCTATATGTTCCTTCCCTGAGAAGCCTGCCTATGGTTTTGGGTTTGTGGGACCCAGAACTCACGGGCACTGTGAAAAGGAGGAGGCTGGAGGAGCATCATATCTACATGCAATCTCTGAAATGACTCTTGAGTCTATAGCGCTCATTTCTGGAAGTTTTTTCTTCTTTGCAGGCACCAATGGAGCATGTAAGATCTTTGGTCGCCTCTGTAGCAGACTTCCAGTCTTCCTGGACTCAAGAATTCCCACCCAGCCCTTTTAATCCGACATGCTGGGATCCTTTTCCAGTGCTCACAGATGCCCTCTCCCCCAGTACTCCCAGATCCCAGGGCCCTCTGAGTGCTCCCTAATTCCAGTACCACCACTCCCAACCCCTCCATCTACTCCCATAGAACCATAGAAAAATTTCGGCACAGAAGGAGGCCATTCAACCCGTCGTGGCTGTGTCTGCCAAAAAAACTAGTTGCCCAAACTAATCCCACCTTCAAGCACCTGGTCCGTAGTCTTGCCGGTTACAGCAGATGCATGTCCAGGTACCTTTTAAAAGAATTGAGGGTTTCTGCCTCCACCTCCGTACCATTGAATATTTTTAAGGCAGAGGTAGATAGATTCTTGATAAGCAAGGAGGTGGAAGGTTATCGGGGGTAGGTGGAAATGTGGAGTACATCAGTTCAGCCATGAACTTATTGAATGGCAGAGCAGGCTCAAAGAGCCGAGTGGCCTACTCCTGCTCCTAATTCGTATGTTCGTATGTTCGTTCCTGGCAGTGAATTCCAGACACCCACCACGCTCTGGGTGAAAATGTTTTTGCTCATGTCCCATCATTGGGCATGGATTCTCTGGCTCCAGTAGTCCCCTGGCCTGTGGCTGGGTAGCTGCCTCAGTTGAGCTGGTGGCCTCTGCTCATGGCAGGCGGGGGTGGGGTGGTGCTGCTCCAACATCAGTAAAATACTGGCCTGTTAATGGGGCCTTAATTGGACTAATTGGCTACCTGCCTCCGTGGAGCGGGCAGCCAAACCGATTCCCAGCCCACCCCTAGGAAGGTTCCCTGGAGGCGGGAATGCACTGGGGAGCTGTATTGACACAGCTCCTCCCTATTTTCCCAGCCTTCCCCCTCCTCCAACCTCATCTGCGTGGGAATGGGAAATTTCAGCCTGATGGTTCTAATGTGTTTACCCAAATGTTAGATGAGTGAGTGAGTACGATGTTCTAAAATAAAAGAAAAAAGTTACAAGGACAGTTGTCTGATTGCATTTTATTTAATTAGCTTATTAGGGACAACTTGAAACTGAATCCTTGAACTTTACTTTGTTTTTTTTTACCATTTCTCCTTCTTGGATAAAAACCTGTGCCATCTTGAGCATAACTGAGTTCATTTGCTGGTTCATTATTGAATTAAGTCCGTCTGAATCAGTTGAAAGGAAGGCTAAGAATTTATTTCCGGATTAAATTACCTCTTGTACAGAGCAGGAGAAAAAGATTACAGATCACTTTATTTTTACAGTAATGGAAAATGGAAGAGGATATGAATCAATGGAGAATATCCAAACCATTTTTTGAGTAAATTGAATGATGCATATTTAGATCAAATGAACTGCTTCATGATAACTGAATTCAAATTCTCCATAATTCTTTGAGCACAGATGGAAAGAGAAATAACTTACACTTATATAAACTGTATTGAGTATTTAATTTACATTAAATAAATTGACCTTTTATAGTTTGAGTATCTGATCACAAACTATAACATTTGTATCGTGATGTCTGGACTTGCTATTAATTGTTCCATTAATTAACAACGTAAGCACAAGTAGGTGGCAAACTACACTTTAATATTCAAACATGTAGTCACATTGCCCTTATTTTTAGTTATAGAACTGCGTAATGGTGCGCGGCACCTTCAGAGGAATGTTGGAACCTACAGGACTGGAAATGTCCATCTGACCAGACCCAGCATGCAAAAACAGAGTTCACCTCCTATATTCCATAAGTGATTTTCTTACCAAATGCCTGTCCAACTCCTTGTTAAAATGACTGATGTTATCAGACTCAATCACCTTCTTGGACACTCCATTCCAAATATTCATCACCCTGTGTTTTTATGTTGTTCTATGGGCCCTTAAGTGGCTCAATTGGCCACCAGGTGGGTGGCCGCGCCACTAAGGTTCCTGCCGCTAGCAATATGCCATGGCAGCAGGAAGGTGTCAGCCTGCTTTCCCGATGCCTACCCCCGCCCTATTGCACTCTTTCCCCCCCCCCCCCCCACCCAGCCCGTCTCCAAAGGGCTGGGAAAATTCAGCTGTTTGTGAGAGAGGTGACTTCTGATTACACACCTCTTTCTGTTGTGTTCTATTAACTTTAAAAAGCAAGAACGACTGGAATCAGAGGAGAGAGAATGCGCTGAGAGAGAGAGATAGGTGGGGTGAAGGAGAGAATTCGTGTCATTCGTCATGTAACATTACTTCAGTTTTGCAAAAAAGTTGTTGAATTAAGAAAGTCAGCTAATTACCTCACCGATATCTTGTTATCCCAGAAATACTAATGGCTTACACCTGTGAGTCAGATCCTAAATTCTGACACTTAAGAAACAGAGGGAGACAAATACACAAATAGAAAGAAAGGACAGCAAGAATTTTCTTCCCCAATTGCAAATTGATTGCAAACAAAATGTAAACTTTGAAAGCAAACAAAGCTGAGAGAAACAGGTGGGAATGTGGAGTTGGAAGGGCAGCTGAGGAGAAGAGAGAAACTGGCATAAAAACAAGAAATGCTGAAAATACTCAAATACTCTTGATTTTATTTCAGATTTCCAGTATCAGCAGTATTTTGCTTTTATTTTAGAGAGAAACTGGCAGTGGGTAAGGCAACTTCTGGCTTTTCATTTCCTGCTCTTGTGAAGATTGAGTGGAACTTGGGGATGTGGACAGCATTGAGTGACAGCAGAGCAAGGTGGAAAGGGAGAATAATGGGTTGAGTAGGTAGTTCAGAGAGGATAAGATAGAGGTAGTGTTGAGAGTGAGTGTGTGACATGGAGAAATGGGTACAAGAAGGTGATGGATAGATGTTCAATGGAATGAATGGGTAGGTAAACCGTAAGTGATTGAGAGTTGGAAGGTAAGGGGAGATGCTGATGGTCACATTTTCTCAACAATCTCCCATCCCAAATAAGAGTTGCTGACTCCTTTCCCCAGCACATCATGACATACCATCTGAAAGGAAGAAAGAAGGAAAAAAAATTAAGGGGAAAAAAAAGAAACAGACAGAACTAGAAAATAGAGAAGTAACAACACTGGGCTGAATTTTCCCAGCCCCGTGGTGGCGGACTTGGAGGCGGGGGGACCTGGAATATAGGGGGAGCCGTGTCGGGACAGCTCCCTGATACATTCCCGCCACTGGGCACCTTTCCCAGGGGTTGGCTGGGAAGAGAATTGAAATGATTGAGACCCCAATTAGGGGCGATTCTGTGGCCTCGCTAACATTTTGCCACTGGCAGAGCATCCCCCCGCCAAGTGCGGAGGCCGCCAGCTCATTGGAGGCAACCTCCGGTGACAGAAGGGGGTGGGGGGGTGGGGGGTAGTGGTGGTAAGCCATTGGAGCCGGTGACTCCATGCCTCAATGACGGGGCCACAGGCAGGAAAGACCACACCCCTCTACTCTGAGGGGCCTAATGGATTCAGCCCGCATCATTTTTTATTTGCTTCCACACCTTCATGTTGAGGTGCCCTTGCAGTCCCTAACCTGCCTCAGCAGTGCCCAAATCTGGTGGGGATGCCAAAGCTCCAGAGCTGCCAGGCCTCTGGGCCGGCAGCATTGTGAGCCTACCTGCTGTCCTTAATTGGATGGTGAGTGTGGAGGCAGCCAATTGAGAGGCTGCCTCCTGGAAGGTTGCGCCACTGGTCTCACTGCCGGCAAGAGTGGGCTCAGGATGTCCATTTGATCCTGATGTCTGGGTCTCAAAGCCAGTGGGAAAATCTAGCTCACTAAAGCAACAGAGAAATAAGAGGGACCATATTCTCAGCTTTGTGTGAATTTCCATGGGAGATCAACAAGTAATAGAATAAAAGTCTTGTAGACAGTGCACACTTCTATAAGTTTAACACTTATTTCCTGGAGCATTTTGCTTTTTGGTAATACTGTCTCCCTAAACTGCAGTTGAGTCTTCCCAGCCCCATCTCTGTTCGGTTCTTCACATTGCCACCCCTGTGAAGACTAGAAAAATCAGGCTGCTAGTCTACCTCGCCATCCTGCTGACTTTCCTTGCTTCTTCTGCCTTTTCCACTCTTGAGCCCTGAGGTGATCTTTCTCCCTCCCTCTTTACCATACCAGGTTGAACTGTATAAATTTCCCCCTTCCTGTCTCTGCTGCTGTCCTGACCCTGAGAACAGATCACAAGCTGTGTTCTTGGCAATGGCCCAGGAACTGACTTCTAGTTCCTGAAAATGTTTACTACTTTTCTACCAAGCTAGCGATTTATAGAATTTAAAGCCAACTCCCTAGTGATGGCCAGGAATTTGGCTGTAGACATTATCTTGCAAAAATGGATTCCCACTAATTGCTTTTCTGGCATACTGCCTTCTATTGCTATATGAGCTCATTAAACATTTTAAATAAGTAGAACAGGTTTCTCAGTTCGATGCCAGGAAAACAATCATGGAAAACAGGCTTCATTCTCCCTCACTCCTCCCCCTAAAAATAATTACACACCCCAGGCCTCCAAAACATTGCCACATCCCAGTTTCAGACCCTACCTTCCCTCCCCAGTACGTTCACACTGTGTGACTGCCGGTCTTTGCTTGCACACTGTGTCTCCCCTACCCTCATCCACCCTTCCAAGCCCTACTACCCAACTCTCGTTGCTACACGATCCCCAATAAGAGTGTTCCCAGACACCACAGCCTTCCCTCCACTGTTCCATCCCATCAGGGATTCTACTCCAAGTGATTACTACCTGAGTCACATGCAAATTGGCATAGGGTAAATAAGATTAGAGAGGTAAACGCTTGGCTCAAAGATAGATGTGGGAGAAATGGGTTCCGATTCATGGGGCACTGGCACCAGTACTGGGGAAGGAGAGAGCTGTTCCATTGGGACGGGCTTCATTTGAACCATGCTGGGACCAGTGTCTTGGCGAATTGTATAACTAGGGTTGTAGAAAGGGTTTTAAACTAATTAATGGGGGGGAGGGTTCAATTGAAGGGAAGTTTAAAAAATTAAAAAGAAATGAGAGAGCAGAGGTGCAGGATAGTGAAGAGGCGAATGGTAATCGAAGTGTGACAGGAAGGGGCAGAAAATCTAAGCAGAAGAGTGCAGCAGAAATTAGAACCAGAATTAGTAATAATGACAAAAAGTCAAAGCTTAAGGCTCTTTATCATTTGTAACAAGATAGATGAGTTGACGGCACAAATAGAACTAATGAGTATGACTTGATAGCTATTACAGAGACGTGGTTGCAGGGTGACCAAGACTGGGAACTCAATATTCAAGGGTATTCGATGTTCTGGAAAAATAGACAAAAAGGAAAAAGAGGTGGGGTAGCTTTGTTAGAGGAAGTTATCAGTGCGGTGGTGAGTAGTGATATAGGTGCAATAAATCGTGATGTGGAATCAGTTTGGATGGAAATAAGGAATAGCAAGAGGAAGAATTCACGGGTAGGAGTCCTCTATAGGCCCCCAAAGAGTTGCCTTGCTGTTCTTTTCTTCTTTCTTTTGGGCCTCCTTATCTCGACAGACAATGGATACGCGTCTGGAGGTGGTCAGTGGTTTGTGAAGCAGCGCCTGGAGTGGCTATAAAGGCCGATTCTGAAGTGACAGGCTCTTCCACAGGTGCTGCAGAGAAATTTGTTTGTCGGGGCTGTTGCACAGTTGGCTCTCCTCTTGCGCCTCTGTCTTTTTTCCTGCTAACTACTAAGTCTCTTCGACTCGCCACAATTTAGCCCTGTCTTTATGGCTGCCCGCCAGCTCTGGCGAATGCTGGCAACTGACTCCCACGACTTGTGATCAATGTCACACGATTTCATGTCGCGTTTGCAGACGTCTTTATAGCGGAGACATGGACGGCCGGTGGGTCTGATACCAGTGGCGAGCTCGCTGTACAATGTGTCTTTGGGGATCCTGCCATCTTCCATGCGGCTCACATGGCCAAGCCATCTCAAGCGCCGCTGACTCAGTAGTGTGTATAAGCTGGGGGTGTTGGCCGCTTCAAGGACTTCTGTGTTGGAGATATAGTCCTGCCACCTGATGCCAAGTATTCTCCGGAGGCAGCGAAGATGGAATGAATTGAGATGTCGCTCTTGGCTGGCATACGTTGTCCAGGCCTCGCTGCCATAGAGCAAGGTACTGAGGACACAGGCCTGATGCACTCGGACTTTTGTGTTCCGTGTCTGTGCGCCATTTTCCCACACTCTCTTGGCCAGTCTGGACATAGCAGTGGAAGCCTTTCCCATGCGCTTGTTGATTTCTGCATCTAGAGACAGGTTACTGGTGATAGTTGAGCCTAGGTAGGTGAACTCTTGAACCACTTCCAGAGCGTGGTCGCCAATATTGATGGATGGAGCATTTCTGACGTCCTGCCCCATGATGTTCGTTTTCCTGTTTAATGCCTTGCTGTAGGACAAAGTATAAATCAGGAAATAACGGAGGCGTGTAAGAAGGGCGCTACAGTTGTCATGGGTGATTATAATCTGCATATAGACTGGACAAATCAGATTGGCAGAGGTAACATGGAAAACGAATTTGTAGAGAGCATCAGTGATTGTTACTTAGAGCAATATGTTGCAGAACCTACCAGGGAACAGGCTATTTTAGATCTAGTAATGTGTAATAATGTAGGATTAATAATAGATATCATAGTCAAGGATCCTCTAGGGGGTAGCGATCACAACATGGCAGAATTTCAAATTCAGTTTGAGGGCGAGCAACGCTGGTCTCAAACCAGTGTCCTCAACTTAAACAGGGCAATTACAGAGGTATGAAGAAAGAGTTGTCTAAAGTGGGCTGGGAAGATAGACTATGTGGAAGAGCAGTGGCAGACATTTAAGCAGATATTTCATAATGCTCAGCAAAAATTTATCCTGGTCAAAAAGAAGGACTCGATGAGAAGGATGAACCACCCGTGGTTAACAAAGGCGGTCAAGGAGGGTATCCAATCAAAAACTAAGGCAAACAAAGCGGCGAAAACTAGTGGTAGGCCAGAGGATTGGGAATTTTTTAGGAACCAGCAGCAGATGACTGAAAAGCTAATAAAGAGGGAGAAAATTGATTATGAAAGTAAATTGGCAAGAAATATAAAAACAAACATAAAGAGCTTCTAAGGGTATATAAAAATAAAGAGAGTAGCTAAAGTGAGCGTGGGACCCTTAAGATGATGTGACTGGAGAATTGATAACGGGGAACAGGGAAATGGCAGATAATTTAAACCAATATTTTGCATCGATCTTCACGGTGGAGGGCACTATAAAGATCCCGCAGATATCAGATAAGCAAGGAGCTAATGGGAGGAATGATCTTGTAACAGTCTCTATCACGAGGGACAAAGTATTTGACAAACTAATGGGACTAAAGGCAGACAAGTCGCCAGGATCTGATGGCCTACATCCAAGGGTTTTAAAGGAAGTCATTGCAGAGATAGT
This sequence comes from Heterodontus francisci, assembly GCF_036365525.1. NCBI lineage: Eukaryota > Metazoa > Chordata > Chondrichthyes > Heterodontiformes > Heterodontidae > Heterodontus > Heterodontus francisci. The sequence goes on along the minus strand of NC_090378.1, from coordinate 27,499,895 downwards.
GGAGGCATTGGTCGAAATATTCCAGAACTCATCGGATTCCGGGAGATTCCCAGTGGATTGGAAAACTGCTAATGTGATGCCCCTGTTCAAGAAGAAAGGGAGACAAAAAACAGAAAACGATAGGCCAGTCAGCCTAACATCTTTTGTTGGGAAAATGCTAGAGTCCATTATTAAGGAAGAAATAGCAGGACATTTAGAAAAGCTTAATGCAATCAGAGTCAACATGGTTTTGTGAAAGGGAAATCCTATTTGACAAATTTGTTAAAGTTCTTTAAGAATATAACAAGCAGAGTTGATAAAGGGGAACCAGTAGATGTAGTGTATTTGGATTTCCAGAAGGCATTTGATAAGGTGCCACATAAAAGAATATTGCACAAGAAAGGGGCTCACAGTATTGGGGGTAACGTATTAGCATGGATTGAGGATTGGTTAACTCACAGAAGACAGAGTCGGGATTAAAGGGTCTTTTTTAGGTTGGAAAGACGTAACTAGTGAAGTGCCACAAGGATCAGTCCTAGGGCCTCAATTACTTTCTATCTATATTAATGACTTGGAAGAGTGTAATATATCCAAATTTGCTGACAATACAAAAATAGGTGGGCGGGTATGTTGTGATGAGGACATAAGGAATCTGCAAGGGGATATAGATAGGTTGAGTGAGTGGGCAAAAACCTGGCAGATGGAGTTTAATGTAGGAAAGTGTGAGGTCATGCACTTTGGTAGGAAGAATAAAAAGGCAGACTATTATTTAAATGGAGAGAGACTTCAAAAAAGTGCAGCACAGAGTGATTTGAGTGTTCTTGTGCATGAAACAGAAAAAGTTAGCATGCAGGTGCAGCAAGTAATTAAGAAGGCAAATGGAATTTTGGCTTTTATTGCTAGGGGGTTGGAGTTTAAAAATAGGGATGTCTTGTAACAACTGTACAGGGTGTTGGTGAGACTGCATCTGGAGTACTGTGTACAGTTTTGGTACCCGTATTTAAGAAAGGATATACTGGCATTGGAGGCAGTTCAAAAGAGATTCACTAGGCTGATTCCTGGGTTGAAGGGGTTGACTAATCAAGAATGGCTAAACAGGTTAGGTCTTTATTCATTAAAGTTTAGAAGAATGAGGGTGATCTTATTGAAACATACAAGATTCTGAGGGGGCTTGACATGGTAGATGTTGAGAAGATGTTCCCAATAGTGGGGGAATCTCGAACTAGGGAACCTAGTTACAGAATAAGGGGACACTCATTTAAAACTGAGATGCGAAGGAATTTCTTCTCTCAAAGGGTCGTGAATGTCTGGAATTCTTTATCCCAGAGAGTTGTGGAGTCTAGATCACAAAGTATTTAAAGAAGAGGTAGATAGATTTTTGTAATATCGGGGAGTTGAGGGCTATGAGGAGCTGGCATGAAAGAGGAGTTGAAGTCTGGGGCAGATCAGCCATGATCTTATTGAATGGCAGGGCAGGCTTGAGGGGCCGAATGGCCTACTGCTGCTCCTATTTCTTATGTTTTTATGTGCTTATGAGCACTCCCAACACTTAGAAACTCCTTCTCCAGTACCCTCACATCCTACTATCCTCACTTCTGTGAATTTTTTTAAAAATCTCTTCTTCCCCACCACCACTTTGATCGGGTCCATTTTCCCCAATCTGGAGACCAATATACCTCACCTCTTTGAGTGTACCGGTCTCCATTAATGCGACAAGTACTTCCTGAGCCAGAGAAATGAAAATCACTGGCTCAGCCCCCTACCCTCCCTCAGCTCACCTTGACTCGCCCATACGCCCACCTACTCATTGACATCGTTAGCTCTGTAAGGGTCTGACAAAGTTTCAGCTCCTCACAACATCGATTTGAAAATTCCCAGGGTTGGCAAGTCCTGGTTTAATTGGTTTCCTTCCTTGGGTGGATTTCGCTGGTCTCCTGAAGTCACGACAGGTGCTCCAGGGAAGCCGGGAGTAGTCAGGGCCGATGTACAGTATTCAGTTTGTGGGGGTGTTCCAGATGATGATTCAAGACCAAGTGCACCTTTAAGGTGAAGCAGGGTTAGAGGATGTGAAATAATTGGACCAGGTCACCGCTGGTTTTAAAAGCATTTACTTAGTCCTTATTTTTATCTAATACTCTAATTTTATATTATTAATATAGTTTAATAGCAAATAAATCCAATTAGTTGCAAATATTGGCTATCTGCCTTTCTCTCTCTCTGCTTTTATCCATGTCTCTTTCCTGCTGCCTCATAGGTGTTTCAAATTAGAATTTGTTGGTCTTCAAAATTGAAGTCACACAAAACACAAAAGTTACTCTATCTCTCTTTCCTCCCACCTCCCTTCTCTCTCTATCTCTACTTACTGCCAACCCACCTCCCCCCTGCCTCCATTAGCTTAATATGCTTATTAAAATCTATTAGATGATTTTCTGGAACATTGTACACATGGAGTCAAGACTAAACATAGGTCAAAGAGGGTTAGAGGGTGGAAAATAATTGGACTAGGGCTGAGGTAAAACTGTTAAGGTAGTGGATATAGTCGGGCAGATGGAAAAGGTATAGCACGGTAGGGATGGGATGGGAAAGCAGGATGGAGGCTGGCGGGGTGCGATACAGGGAAGGTTATAGCAGGTCTAGAGGTAAGTGGAGGGATAGTGTAGAGCATAGAGAGTTAGAGTTCTAGAGGATGAAGGATCCAGAAAATGAAAGGTCACCAGAGATGATCTAGCAGCTTTAGGAGGCTAAAACATGTAGCAGCACTGTTGGAACCAGTGCGACGGGGGAGAGGTTGTGGAAAGGTTGAGTAGTTGGGGCAGGGAAGATGGATAGAGGAGAGGAGAAAGAATGGTCAGGGAAGAGGATGGAAGAGGGGGTAGTGAATAGAAGATGGCGAAAAAAGGAAAAGGACAAGAGGAGGGGAGTAGGACAAAACGAGGCAATCAAACATGGAATTGAGAAAAATGACTTAAATGAAAATGGACGATTCATCAATTCAAAGCAGCCTTATGCAAAATGGGGAGAGACAGCACCAAATAAATAAAGTAATTTAAAGAAAGCTGAATGAATAAATGGAAAAATAAATTAGGAAGAAAGCTTAAAAACAAAAATAAAGTCTGGCGTTAATATATTGAAAGGGTCTTTATGCATTAGCAATATTAATTAAATAAACATCCCTGCTTCTGTCAACAAAATTAATTAAAGATAAGGGATTCTCTGGGGGAAATTAATTAAAGATCGGGCCTTCCCTGGGGAAATTAATTAATTAAAAATGAGAGATTCTCTGGGGAAAATTAGTTAAAGATTGGGGATTCATTGGGGAATGATAAATACAAGGCCGTCGAGAGGCTGACTGACAGGGATGGGGAAAGGCATCACCGACAATTGGCTTTTTCCTTTGATAACCACAGAGTGGTCCAGGACGATGCAATGTGGGTGACGCAAAACCAGCAAGGCATGTGGGTGGCTGGTGGTTGTCATCAGCAAGAGGAGCTAATCAAGCAGCAGTGGCAGGCAGAATGGCTCAGCCTCTGGAGTATCCATTTGACAATGCTGGGGAAAAGAATAGCAACAACAGTGCCATTAAATAGGAGAGGGTGACGTGCGGAGCAAGCATAAGGAGCTGAACTCATGCAATTCAGCACAAACAGGAGCCGTAAATACGCAAGAGCACTGATTTCTGTGGTCCCTGAGGTGAGGTGCCTTTGATTTTATTAAGATGTCCCCCATTTTATGGACATACACTGTGGCGAATGTTAAGTACTATAGTTAGAATTGGCAAAACAACAACTTGTATTTGTATCCTGCCTTTAACATAATTAAACATCCCAAGGCACTTCACAGGAGTGTTATAGAGCCACATAAGGCAGTATTAGGGCAGATGGCCAAATCCTTGGTCAAAGAGATAGGTTCTAAGGAGTGTCTTAAAGGAAGAAAGGGAACTAGAGAGGGAGAGAAGTTTTAAGAAGAGAATTTCTAGACAGCTGAAGGCACGGCCATCAGTGATGGAGCAAATTAGGGATGCTCAAGAGGCCAGAATTAGAGGAGTGCTGATATCTTGGGGGGTTGTGGTGCTAGAGGAGATTCAGAGATAGGGAGAGGCGAGTGTAATGAGTTCTTTGTGTCTGATGCAACATAAATGAGATGCATGGAGTCCAGTTATGCTGAAGATCTCAAACAGGTTTATTGCAGCTAAGCTTTTATATACAATACAGAGCTAACTATATACAGAACCTTCCTCTAGGTGTTATGGTTGCAGAGTGATTCAGGCTTGTAGTCACATGACTGCACCCTGGTACTTAGCTCATTAGCATACTAAGATCTTAAAGGGATATCACTCTTAAAGGCATACAACATACCCTTTCTTTCCAAAGATAAGTCTCGTATGAAGCTTAAGAGTCCACATCGTTTCAGTGGTTTCACAACTCTTGCTCAGAGAATTTGTGTCTCAGCTGTTGCTGTTTTTTCTGAAATTTCTCCCTCTCTGCATTCAGTTTCAGTTGCTCTGCCTTCATCCTGCTAATATACTCTGTTGCTTTTCTCAAGATGACAACTTTTGAGGCCTTGTCATTCTTGGAAAGTTCCGGCACATCATCTCTAAGAACCAACAGACAGTGCTTCAACTCATTCCTTCTCTGCCTCTTCAGGACATTGCATGCCTTTGCCTCTCCTCATCCTCCGTGTCTGAAGGCCTGGGACTCTAGGCTGAGGACCTGTTGAGGAAAGAGTACTTGGCCTCATGGAGGTATCTGTCCATTCTGGCTTGTATTGGTGCTGGCAGTTCTCTAGAAAATAATGGTTGTGCTGTTGCTGGATTTCCAGACTGCACCATTTGATGCTGGCCAGAGTCTGAGTGGGTTCCAGTCCTTGGAGATTTCCCCTTGGCAATGGTCCCCACTGCCAGCCTTTGCTTCTCAGTGGTTACACTGTCAATCTCTTCTTCTGCATCGCTGGAGCGCGAAGAAACGCTGCCTATTGACAAAGAAGCTTCACCATCTGAATTTGGATCTTCATTCTGTTAGTGTGGCGTCTCTGAGAAGAGACTGATACTCTCCAAACCAGATCCACTGAGATCCTGGCGGAACTGTGAATCAATGCAGGTACCCTTGGTGTCTTCTGCTGTAATGGGTACCTTGGTGACCTCATAAATAGTTACGATGTTGAGGTTCTTACACATTGGTATTCCTGCCACAACTGGTCCACTTGTGTCTACCAGGTAAAATATTTGCAGTTTCCATGCCGACTTACCATAGCTGCATTGCATTGCTAGTAAGGGATAGTTGACCCATTGTATGCAGATAGCTTTGCAGTTGTCAGTTGTATCCTTGATTTCCAACAACTCCGGTACATATCCTTCAGGATTCGGACTGGTAGGATATTTGCACTAGCTCCGGTGTCAATCTTAACTTTGAGTGTATGTTTGCCAGCTTTCTTTGGGCATGTAATGTTAATGGTAGCAAAAGTTTCCAGTTGTTTGACTTCATTAACATGATATGTCAGGTTTGCAATGTGAAAAGTCTTGTCTTTTGGCTGAGAATTGCTTCTCTCTGAGTCTTGTCTCAGGTGTGTTTCGCTATGGACTTCGTGTATCGGCTTGCATTTATACAGGTCTCTGGAGCTCTCATTGCTACAGTTGCCCTGTTGCTGCACCCTTCTGTTTGTTTGCACCTTACTGTGACTTCTGACTGCGTCATTGGATCCAGATTTCTTGCGTAGGCGGGCCCAGTGTCAATTTGCACCACACGCCTTGCACAGGTCTTGAAATGCAGGGCAACATCGCGGTGAGTGAGACCAACCTCACTTACCACACAGCTTGCTTGCTCTTTTCAACCTGGTTGTGGTGCTGATATTGTTGGCTGCAACTAGTGCTTGAAGATGCTGTTGTCCAGCTACAATGGCTTCATACTTCCTGCCATCTTCCAACAGTGCATCGATGCTGTGACCTTTCTTTTTCCCCAAGAGGGCTTTCTGGAATACTTCAATGGGTGTTGATGCAATCACCATTATTCGGTCGACTGCTCAGTTTCTGAAAAACCATATTTGTTGCCCTTACAATGGCATCTACTGACAAGCTGGTCTATTGATTCCTGGGGCTGTTGCCTTTAGAACATCAATTCTCGGTGGTTAACTCTAAAATTCACTCATAATTGGAGCTGATCTTCTAGCACTTTCCATATCTTTGTGGGATCTTTTCGGTCCTCTTCTTAAAAGCCAGAAGTGTTTATTCTTTGTTATCCTCATTTCCAACTGCTGTTAGTATTTTTACAGCCTCTTTCTCTGGTTTGACAATCACTTAGTCTGTAAAGCATAACTGCATTCTCTGAAAAGTTTGAATTCATATAGGATATCCATGGCCTTCCAGTTCATGCTGGGAAATTTGGTATCCATCTTCCTGCTGTTCTTTTGCTTAAAACTTGCTTTTAGACTTGCTCCATGACTCTGCACTGTTTCCCTTTTAAGAAATTCTCCGTTGTTTAGACTGGCTGTTTGGATTGAGAGGAACAGGTGTTTTCTAGTGTTCTGTATTTATCTTTCTTGTAGCGCTTAAGGCTGTCTGCTTACACAACTGTTCAATCGGTAGTTCAATTGCTTTTTTTTGCTAGGGTTTGTTTTTGCAGCACTTAAGGTGGTCTGTTTTCACAGATGTTCACTAGGCAGTTCAATGGCTTTTTTTTAGAGTTTGTTTATGTTTTTCATGCTTGAGTGGCTTAATGGTATTTTTATAGCTGTGGCTGTGTGAATGAAAGCTCTTCATGCTTGAGTGATTTAATGAGTTTTAAAAACTTTGGCTGTGATGATGAAGGCTCTGCAGTAATTGGAGGATTCCCGTGCTTTTTGCTATCGGGCACCTCCTGTAATGGCGTTGACCTCGATCAGCCTGAGAGCGGAGTCGGGTCTTCCCCCTTGTTTTACACAGAGCTTTTGAAAAAAATCAATTTTTAAGCACTTCAGAGCTGTTTCTTTTTCATTGGGATTCCTCAACCGTCGGCACAGTCACTCACCCAATTTACTTGCAGCCTTTCATTCTGTGCCCTGTCTTCTGCAGCTGGAGGTAAGTCTTTTTTTCTTTCTACTGTTGGGGCCAGTATTTCTATGGAACTTTCTCTCTTTTGGCTGCAGGAAGGGTAGGTTTTACAGCTGTTTGACCTGTGGTCTTCAATCTTAGACTTGGTCTTCCCACCACAGCTGCCACCATATAATGAGTTATTTATGTGTCTGATACAACATAAACGAAATGCATGGAGTCCAGTCATGCTGAAGATCTCAAACACATTTATTAAAACTAAGCTATTATATACAGTACAGAGCTAACTATTTACAGACCTTTCTATGGGTGTTACAGTTGTAGAGTGACTCAGGCTTGTAGTCACATGACTGTATTCTGGTACTTAGCTCATTAGCATACTCAGACCTTAAAGGGATATCACTCTTAAAGGCAATCATGCAAAAATGAGGTCTTGGAGGGATTTGAAAACAAGAATGAGAATTTTAAAATCGAGGCATTGCCATTGTAGGTCTGCAAGCACAGGGGTAATGGGTGAACAAGACTTGGTGCGAGTAAGAACGCAGGCAGTAGAGTTTGGTTCACCTCAAGTTTACAGAGCATAGAACGTGGGAGGCCATCCAGGAATGCATTGGAATAGTCAAGTCTAGAGGTAACAAAGGCATGGATGAGGGTTTTGGCAGGGGATGATCTGAGGCAGGGCCGGAATCAGACTAGGTTAAAGAGATGGAAATAGGCGGTCTTAGAAATGGTGCAGATATGTGGTTGGAAGCTCATTTTGGGGTCAAATATGCTTATGAACAACCTGGTTCAGTCTTAGTTAGTTGCCAGGAAGAGGGATGGAGTCAGTAGCTAGGGAACGAAGTTTGTGGCTTCAATCCTCCCAATAGTTAATTGGAGGAAATTTCTACTCATCAGTACTGGGTGTTGGATAAGCAGTCTGATAATTTAGCAACAATAAAGGAGTTGACATAGGTTGTGATGATGTAGAGCTTGGTGTTAGAACCATAGAATCATAGAAAAATTATGGCACAGAAGGAGGCCATTCAGCCCATTGCATCTGTGCCAGCCGAAAAAACTAGCTGCCCAATCTAATCCCACCTTCCAGCGCCTGGTCCATAGCCTTCAGGTGCATGTCAATATACATATGAGAATGGACGCTTTGTCTTTGGATGATGGGGTCAAGAATATAGTCTTGGGAGACACCAGAGGTAACGGTGTGGGTGCGGCAAGAGAAACCATTGCAAGTGATACTCTGGTTACGATTGGATAGATAAGAATGGACAAGGGGAGTGCAGTCCCACCCAGCTAGATGATGGAGAAGAGGTGTTGGAGTGTTGTTGCAGTCAACCATGTCAAAGGCTGCAGACAGGTCAAGAAGGATGACGAGGGTAAGTTTACATTTGTCACAGTCACATAGGATGTCATTTGTGCCTTTGGTATGATCCATTTCAATACTGTGGCAGGTGCAGAATCCTGACAGAAAGGGTTCAAACATGGAATTCAGGAAAGATATTAATGAATTTGGTAGGCAACAACAAGTTCAAGGTCTTTGGAGAGGAAAGGGAGGTTGGAGACGGGATGGTAGTTTGCAAGGAAGGCTTTCTTGAGAGGGGTGATAACGTCAGATTTAAAGGAGACAGGAACAGTACCTGAGGAGAGAGAACTGTTAACAATATTAGCTAACATGGGACCAGGAGAAAAAGTTGGGTGGTCAGTAGTTTAGTGGGAATAGCATCAAGGGAGTAGGAGGTGGGTCCCATGGGCAACATGAGCTCGGAAAGGGCATGAGGGGAGATGGGAGAGAAACTACAGGAAGATGCGAGTTCAGAGCTAACGAATTTGGGGAAGCTTTGGAGGCATTGGTCCGGTGGGCTAGTGGAAGGGAGGGAAGCAGCAGAGGCAGCTAATTAGATGGTCTCGATCTTAGTGACAAAGAAGCCCATGAGCTCCTTGCAGTTATTGTTGGAGATGAGGGTGGAGGGAATGGGGAGAGTGGTTTGAGAAGATGGTTTGCAGTAAAGAAAAGAAGTTTGGGCTTTCTTTGCATTCCAGGATGATCCTGGAATGGTAAGCAGTTTTAGCAAACAAGAGCAGGACCTGATAGTGCTTTACATGGTCCAGTTAGATTTGGCAGTGAACGGCTAAACCAACTGTCCGCCACATCTATTCAAGCCTGCCTCCCTTGGACTTAAGGAGTGGAGAGGAGGGTGATACAAGGGGGAATGGCCAGGGTGAGAGAGAGTAATGGTTTTATTGGGGACTAGGGCATCAAAGTGGAGGTAAAGGTGAGGTTTAGCAAATCAATTGCGGCAAAATGTCATGGTGAAAGGAGGGTCAAAGTTGGGATCTGGAAAATGCAGTTACACATAAATTGGGAGATAGTTTTTTTTCCAGGGGCACACATAAAAGGAGGTAGGGTTGGAGCGTGGAAGGGGGATGTGGGTGGTGAATGATAGAAGGAAGAGATCAGAGATGGCCTTATCTGTGATTGATAAAGGGCTTGGATTCAATTAATTGATGGTCACATAACATTAGAAATGATCGCTGTGTCATCTTAAGCTTCAATACCATCAAAATATTGTAACTCCGCACCATTTTTCATCGATAAAAGAACACAAAATAACAGCTACAACAGAGGTGTAATCAGAACACCTATTATTTTTTATCCATGCACATATACAGCTTTTTTTTAAAAAAAAGTATGTATGTGTGTGTGTGTGTATATATATATATATATATATTACTTTAAATAAACAAAGATTTTAAATTTCACCCTCTATTTATTTGCAAAATTATTCGAAGAACAGATATTGGGGTGAAAGTGCAAAAAGGTAAAGTCTCAGGTCTTTGAGTGAAAACTTTAAAGAAGGTATTAAAATACAAAAGATAATGCAGTGAAAAAAATAGCCATGTTTTTGTGCAATATGTAATTTCTGAATTGTTGCTTTGTTTAATCATTTATTTTGGACATTGGAAATTTTAGTTCTTGGGTGGGGGTGGGGAAGGAACTGAAAACAACTCTTAAGAAATCATTTATTGTGAATTATAGTAATTTGGTATCTGGATTGTACAATCTCAGCAATATAACAATTACAAAAATGTCTATCTCAGTTCTCCATCCACCAATAACATGATAAATTTGTACTAGATTATATTGAAGCAGGAGTTATACTTTACAATCCTTTGATATTCTGCGGAAATGAAAATATAATATGATACATTCATCCATTTAGCATTCCCTGTAATATACTGAAACTGCTACTTGGATTTAGGAGAAGGGTAAAGGGATGGGCAGCTTGATGGTGCAGGCTTCCATTTAATGTTTTACACTGACAGCAATGGTTGACATTTATTTCAGCTTCCTGCTTCGTAACTCTACAGGAGTCTTAAGAAATTTAGCATCTGTTATACTGATCAACTGTCTGCCCACAATTCCAGCTGTATTAGAGAATGTTGCTCTGTTTGCACTTAAATATATCTGCTTATTTTAATTTTAGGTGTTCATAATTAAATCAAAAGTATGCTAAATCACACAATTTTAAACAATTGCCCTGTGTTAAGAGTATTGTAGCAATTACAAAATGCTTTAATAAAATAATGCTGCTGCTGTAATTATTTGAGTAGATCACAAGTCCGGCTGCCAGAATTAGTTAGGTCTGTACACAAGGTAATGGGTTAATGAATATTTAAATGTTAGCACAACACAAACCTGTCTCTAGATGCAGAAATCAACAAGCGCATGGGTAAGGCTTCCACTGCTATGTTCAGACTGGCCAAGAGAGTGTGGGAAAATGGCGCACTGACACGGAACACAAAAGTCCGAGTGTATCAGGCCTGTGTCCTCAGTACCTTGCTCTACGGCAGCGAGGCCTGGACAACGTATGCCAGCCAAGAGCGACGTCTCAATTCATTCCATCTTCGCTGCCTTCGGAGAATACTTGGCATCAGGTGGCAGGACTATATTTCCAACACAGAAGTCCTTGAAGCGGCCAACATCCCCAGCTTATACACACTACTGAGTCAGCGGCGCTTGAGATGGCTTGGCCATGTGAGCCGCATGGAAGATGGCAGGATCCCCAAAGACACATTGTACAGCGAGCTCGCCACTGGTATCAGACCCACCGGCCGTCCATGTCTCCGTTATAAAGACGTCTGCAAACGCGACATGAAATCGTGTGACATTGATCACAAGTCGTGGGAGTCAGTTGCCAGCATTCGCCAGAGCTGGCGGGCAGCCATAAAGACAGGGCTAAATTGTGGCGAGTCGAAGAGACTTAGTAGTTGGCAGGAAAAAAGACAGAGGCGCAAGGGGAGAGCCAACTGTGCAACAGCCCCAACAAACAAATTTCTCTGCAGCACCTGTGGAAGAGCCTGTCACTCCAGAATTGGCCTTTATAGCCACTCCAGGCGCTGCTTCACAAACCACTGACCACCTCCAGGCGCGTATCCATTGTCTCTCGAGATAAGGAGGCCCAAAAGAAGCACAACACAGCTTGATACTGTTAGATCCTGCCTTCAGATAATGATTTGGAAATCACGAAACATACATGGAATACTGTACCTTTGGTGTATTGTTTATTATTTATTATGATTTAAGTTTGGCCGTTGTAAAATACCATAATTTACATACATGTTGATTCTTTTTCAAGTGTAAAAGCAAAATTATATTTAAGATCCATTCACTGTGATTTATTTATTATGAGCATTTTGGGAGTTGGTACAGCATTGTACTATAAATGAAAAAGCATTTTGTTTCTAAACTTAAAATTACTTCAAAACCATACTTTGTTATTTTATGTTGCTCTTTTTAACTTCGGCGTTTCCTTTTTCAATTTGCAGTCATTACATGATTGTCTCATTTCTGAAAAACCTGAACTCCCTCTATTCTACACACCTATTGATCTCGTGGACATCAGTGTAGAGATGGCTGGGCTGAAATTTCTGCATCCTTTTGGTTTGGCCAGTGCTCCTCCAACGACCAATGCAGCAATGATTCGAAGAGCGTTTGAGGAAGGTTGGGCCTTTGCTCTGACAAAAACATTCTCCCTCGATAAGGTAGGCAACACAAGACAAAAGAGTAGAAGGTCAACTTGCAGTCTACCTCTGCAGCGGTAATGACGTATAAAGTTACTATAATATTTGAGGACATTTAATGGCAACAGACAATCGTTATCATTTATTTTAGGTTTGATATTTCCAAATATATTTTTATGTACATTTTCTGAGTATGTGGATATGAGCAAGATCATCAACTAAGCTGTTCAAAAGACAGCACCTCAAGTTATTTAGGAATTTACATAAGTCATAGTTTATAAAAATTAATCTAGATTAACATTTGGTTAGGCTTCAGCTGGAGTATTGTGTTCAGTTCTGGGCAGTTCTTTAGGAAGACTGTCAAGGCCTTAGAGAGGGTGCAGAAGAGATTTACTAGTATGGTACCAGGGATAAGGGGATTCAGTTATGCGGAGAGACTGGAGAAGCTGGGGTCGTTCCCCTTAGAGCAGAGAAGGTTGAGAGGAAATTTGTTAGAGGTGTTCAAAATCATGAATTGTTTTGCTTGAGTAAATAAGGAGAAACTGTTTCCAGTGGCAGAAGGCTCAGTAACCAGAGGACACAGATTTAGGTTGATTGACAAAAGAACCAGAGGCAACATGAGGAAAGATATTTTTTTTACGCAGTGAGTTGTTGTGATCTAGAATACAGCTCCTGAATTGGTGGTGGAAGCAGATTCAATAGTAACATTCAAAAAAGAATTGGATACATACTTGAAGGGAAACAGTTATAGGAATGTGGGGAGACAATGTAGGGTGGCACAGTGGCGCAGTGGTTAGCACCGCAGCCTCACAGCTCCAGCGACCCGGGTTCAGTTCTGGGTACTGCCTGTGTGGAGTTTGCAAGTTCTCCCTGTGTCTGCGTGGGTTTTCTCCGGGTGCTCCGGTTTCCTCCCACATGCCAAAGACTTGCAGGTTGATAGGTAAATTGGACATTAGCTATTGCCCCTTGAATAGGTAGGTGGTGTGGGGATGTGGTAGGAATGTGGAATTAGTGTAGGATTAGTATAAATGGGTGGTTGATTGTCGGCACAGACTCGGTGGGCCGAAGGGCCTGTTTCAGTGCTGTATCTCTAAACTAAACTAAACAACATGGTAGTGCGACTTATTAGACAGCTCTACCGAAGAGCCGGCACAGACACAATGAGCTGGATTTTACTGCAGGCTTCGGGACCCCGACAGCGGAATCAAATGGGGGTCCCAAGCCTGCAGTTTCCAGCAGCGCATCCACCGGCGCAATCTTCCCAGAGGCTGCCTCGCCGGCATTGGCCGCCTTTGCGTTCAGGCAGGTAAAAGGCAGCGAGAAGGACTGGATCCATAAGGTGAGTGCCTTGACAGCACTGCTTGTTGGGCCAGGAGGGGCAGGAGTGTTTCCTCCAACCTAACATATCAATCAGGCTGGCTATCAAGGGGGGAAACCTGGGGAAAAATTTTAAAGATGTCCTTGTTTGGGAAACCTGTACTTCCAGCTTTCCTGTCCATAACTCCTCTCCCACCCCTACCCCTCAGCTCCAAACGCTCCATAAATACCAGGGCCATGTTTTCTGTCATTTTTATTTAATACCCTGATTTTATATTATATGTTAAGAGTTAAGTAGCAAAATTTTAGGAAAGAGATGTAGAGTTCATTTATTTAGAGATACAGCACTGAAACAGGCCCTTCGGCCCACCGAGTCTGTGCCGATCATCAACCACCCATTTATACTAATCCGACACTAATCCCATATTCCTACCACATCCCCACCTTCCCCTAACAATACTAGGGGCAATTTTATAATGGCCAATTTACCTATCAACCTGCAAGTCTTTGGCTGTGGGAGGAAACCGGAGAACTTGCAAACTCCGCACAGGCAGTACCCGGATTGAACCCGGGTCGCTGGAGCTGTGAGGCTGCGGTGCTAACCACTGTGCTGCCCTTGGTTGATTGGAGCACATGAGCCTCTCTGCAGTAAAGGCTGAGGTGCTAGGAGATACACCACTCGTGGGACGATATAATTAGTGTAACACGTTTGCATAGGTAATTTCTATTATAATTGTGAATGAAAGAATTTATAGTGGAAAAGTGACAGGAAGTGTGTTCAGAAGTAAACTCTTCCCCAGAGAAAGTTCCTTGGACATGAAAAGCAGTGTGTGAAGATTTCATTATTCATATTCTACACAGGTTTTCTTTTTCACCCAGAAGTTCATTGGATTTTCCAGGCCTGGTATAACATAGGTCAAATGCAGAGTAAACCTCCCTCTACAATGCTACAGGAACATACCTTCGCATCATCTGCTAATTTTGGCTCCCAAATCAGACCATTTTGAGTTATTGTGTAGTTGTAGTGTGAAGGGTGGTTTACTTTACACCTGGCAAGATGCCTTTTACAGACAACTTTGTGCTACACTGAGCGTGATTGCCATATAGTGACAAATTAATAAAACAGAAAGGAAAATCTGCAAATGTGGCAGAATAACTAATGGCAGCTTTGTGCATTCAATCCAGGACCAATTGGAATTGGGTTGAAAGTGCCAAACTCATTTTATGTAGGAGCTGGATTGAAACTGCCAGCACAATTTTGCATAGAACCTTAACAGAAAGCAGAAAGAGGAGATATCGGTCTGGGCTGAAATCAAACCCAGGTCTCTCAGATGCCACCCAATACTGAAGATGGTCCTAGTTACATTTCAGAGTTTATGCAATTTGTTATTCAACTATTTAGTGCATGAAACTTGAAAATTGATATTTATCTGAAACTTACCACGTGTATTTTGTTTGGATATGTAAATCAATTTATGGAATTTTTGCTTTGTGTTTTAAGTACATTTAAACCTTAACAGAACTGTAAACAGAATTTTATGATTTTTGCACCTGACAAAAAATGTTGTTTTCCTGTTGTGTTCAAATCAGAAGCAAAATCCGATTTTCAATCGTAATATACTGAGACTACAAAAGTCTTTAAAATGTTTTTCTGTAATCTGGTGTCAAACAATTTTGTAAAAATAAATCAGAGGTGTGCAATTTCAATTCCATTTAAAGTAGAATGAGCCTGTTACCATCTTTCTCCAAGTTGAATATAGCTTCTAGTGATAGAGTCATAGAGAGATACAGCACTGAAACAGGCCCTTCGGCCCACTGAGTCTGCACTGACCATCAACCACCCATTTATACTAATCCTACATTAATCCCATGTTCCCTACCACATCCCCACCTTCCCTCAATTCTCCTACCACCTACCTACACTAGGGGCAATTTACAATGGCCAATTTACCTATCAACCTGCAAGTCTTTGGCTGTGGGAGGAAACTGGAGCACCCGGCGAAAACCCATACGGTCACAGGGAGAACTTACAAACTCCGCACAGGCAGTACCCAGAACTGAACCCGGGTCGCTGGTGCTGTGAGTGCTAACCACTGCCTCGCTGTGCCGCCCCTCAACCGAGGATCCCCCCCCACCCCCAACTGTGGTTGACATTGTAACTTTTTTTTTTACAAAAGTCTATTCATAGACAGAAAATCATATGGAGCAGACACCCAAATTCCTTGTATGTGTTCCAATCAGGTGAAGCTCTGTGCCAGCTGTGTAATCTCATAAAATTACTACTTGTACATGAAGGGAGTTGTTGATCTGTTTATTTTAAACACGTTAATAAGATTATTGAAATAGCATGCATAGGAATTTTATGTGATAGTGTTACCAGCAGAATTTCACCCCCCCCCCCCAAGTTTTAAATCATTAAGATTGAGGGAGAAAAAAAGTGTCTATGTCAGATGAACACATTGAGTTGAGTCGATGATGGATCACATTAAACATGGTCTGTGGAATGAATGGATTAATTGAATAGGTTAATTGCCCCTATTCATATTCAGTACTTTCTTTTAATTCTTAAGTTAGGCTATCAGGCAGTGAGAATTTTTTTCCCTAATCAGCTAGAATGTACAAGTCAAGATGCTGCAGAGAAGCTTGCAAAACACACAAAAAAGGATAAAGGAGGGCTATTTGGTCTTTCAGGTCCACCCTATCAAAACATGGTGCAGCTCATATGCATCATCAATCCAAATCTCAATCACACAATCTCTTGGGAGGGGTAACAAAACCTGAGAAAAAAAACCTTAGACTAATTTAGGAGAAACTGGAATTCCTGTACAACATTCAGAAGCAATCAAACAGGTACCAGGGACCATTGTAATTCAAAGCTATGGAGATTCAGGATAAACCTTGGGAATAGATAAGGAACTGGTTGAAGTGTAGGAAAGAACAATTATTTGCTCGAGGAGTTATGCTGAAATGAGGGGGAAAATCACAAGGGGTGTGGATTACAAAGAAGAAGAAATTATGTTTCAGTTGTATCGAGCCTTGAACATACTCTACCTGGAGTCTGCGTTCAGCTTTAGGCACGGAACCGCTGGAAGGATGTACTGGCCTTGGAATAGTGCAGTGTAGATTCACCAGAATGATACCAAGCCTTAGAAGGTTAAGTTATGGGAACAGGTTGTATAAGCTTAGCTTGAATTCCCTTGACTATAGAAGATTGTGCAGCGATCTAATCAAGGGCCTGGAGTTCAGCATATCAGCTTCATCTGGGCAGAATCGAAAGAAATTGTGCTAAAAATTGAAGAATTTTAAGTGTAACTGACTTGTGCCCTTAATCACTTTACATTGCTATATTCTTCTACGCAGGTTCAACAAGCCATTCTCCCAAAGCTGTCCTTGCCCACAAAACTGACCACACTCCCAGGTTGGAATGGCGGGTTTTCACCATTCTTGGGTGTTCATTACATTATGCCTAGAATTTTGTGTGTAAAGGACCTGTGGTTACGTGAATCCAATGTTAATGACCAGACCTGGACCCACAATCTGTTGCAGCTTGACCCGGGTCTGCTTCTCCTGCTGCTGCAATCACTTTAAGTTTTAATTTAAATTCAGTCAATTGATCTGCCCTTGCTACATATGACTTGTGAGCAGCAGTTAATTGAATCCACACAGGTGTGTTCTGCTTTGCTGCAGTAATTGGTTGACTGAAGACAGCAATGACCAGTCAATTGAAGCCAATTAAAAAGTAAGACCTGCAGCATTAAATCAGTCAGTTGATCTGCCCTGCCCTATCATAGAGCAATTAATTTTAAAAAGTTGAAGAATAGCTCATTTCCTGGGGATCCTACTCCACACGGCTTGATTATGCTGATTCATGGGTGATTTTATTTCAGTCTCATTTCAATGTGTTTTCCCAGAAACTTCAGTGTAACTTCACCTTGGCAAAACCGATGCAGTGTCCAGCACATTCTGGGTGAATTTTGCTGATCGCACCCCAGCGGATACTCCACAGCAAGATGTTAAAAATGGTAAAAGGATTCAATAGGGTAGAGACAGAGATAATATTTCCTCTGAAGCGAGAATCAAGAACAAGGAGGCATAATCTTAAAATAAAAGCTAGGCCATTTAGAAAGGAAATCAAGAAGTATTTTTTCCACACAAAAGCTAGCGGAAATCTGGAATTCTGTGGCTTAAAAGACTGTGGGTGGAAACTTTCAAGAACTGAGATCAATAGATTTTTGTTAAGTAAGGGTATCAAGGAGAATAAAGCTAACCCAGGTAAATGGAGTTGAAGTGACGGAACAGGCTTGAGGGGCTGAATGGCTTATTCCTGTTCTAATGGTCGGAGTATTGGTCTGAGGTGCCTCAGGGCATGGTGCTGTTTCTAATAAATGTTTACATAGATAATCTGAACTTAGAACCTCAGTGCAACATGGTCATGCTCGCAGAGGGTATGGGACTAGGAGGGACAGTGGAATTGAAAGAGGCAGCTCAGAAATTATGGAATAAGTTGGTCAAAATATGTAAGTGGGTACAACAAAAGCAGATGGAATTTAATGCCGTGAAATGCGTCACATAGGAAGGAAAATATGGCATGCATGTTTCATAAATAATGTCAAACTAGCTACATATTTAGCTGAATGAGACTGAGAGGATCTTCGTCTTAGACCAGCAATCAACAAAGATAATAGGATTTTGAATCATATAGCTGACACGGTACAATATAAGATCGAGGAGGTATTGATCAAGCTTTATAGTGCTATGGCCCGACCTCACCTTCAATACTGCATCTGCTTCTGTTCACCATGAAACAGGAGAGATATTTAATCACTGGGGCAGTGCAGTGATGAGCATCTTAACTAATCATTAGTGTCAGGGTTTTGTGAGAAAAGAATGGAGAAACTTGGGCTTGTCAGCCTAGGAAAGAGGCATCTGAGAAGTGATGTTACAGAGGTATGTAAGATTGTTATGGGTGTCGAAAGAGTTAATCCAGTATATTACTTCAAGATAAGCTGTCAAAGTAGAATTAGGAGATATGGCATCAAACTAGTAAAAAGTAATTTTAGGAAATTCTTCTTCACCACAAAGATCAACATATGCCATATATTTCCAGATAGAGCAGTGGATGCAAATACCCTGTAATAATTTAAGAAACTATTAGATGCAAAGAAGGGGAGGGAGAAAGTTTCGATCTCCCTGGATAGATGAATTATGATTGACAAAATGGCCTTTCTCATCCATAATTATATTATAAAAAGAAATAATTCCTGACATCAAGCTACTTTGCTTACATCTTCTATCCTAGTTCTTATAATTCCTATATAGTGCATATAACTTCTCCATTCAGACAGAATCTATCCTTTTATTTATAAAAACCTCAGTAATATCTCCTCTTTGTCTACTTTTCTCCAATTGAAAAACATTAATTCCTGGAGTCTGTTGTGATATCTAAGGACTATCTATTATTTTGGTTGCCTTCCTTTGGAGCCTCTCCAGGGCCTCCATATTCTTTGCCTTGTGTGAGGACTTAAACTCAACACAGTACTCTATTGCAGCCTTGTATATTTTAAGCAGAGTGTTCATGGTTTTATCACTAACACTCTATATGCTTTCATCACACTGTTAGTGGACCTTCAGTGTTTCATCTGTTGGGATCATAAGGTTCTCTCATGCTCCAAAACCTTTAGTGGGTAATCCTAATATATAGTGGAATCATGCATCCATTCAAAATGGATAAATGGGTGCAGTGTTGCCTGAGTAGTTGATTTAAAAAAATTCTTTCATGGGATGTGGGCATCCCTGTCAAAGCCAGCATTTGTTGCCCATCCCTAATTGCCCTTGGGAAGGTGGTGGTGAGCTGCCTTCTTGAACCATAACAGTCCATCTGGTTCGGGTACACCGACAGTGCTGTTAGGAAGGGAGTTCCAGGATTTTGATCCAGCGACAGTAAAGGAACGGAGATGTATTTCCAAGTAAGGGGAACTTGCAGGTGGTGGTGTTCCCACAAGTCTGCTGCCCTTGCCCTTCTAGGTGAAAGAGGTCATGGGTTTGGAAGGTGCTGTTGAAGGAGATGTGGTAAGTTTCTGCAGTGCATCTTGTAGATGCTACACACTGCTGCCACTGTGCAGTGGAGGGAGTAAATATTGAAGGTGGTGGTAGGGTGCTGATCAAGCGGGCTACTTTTTCCTGGATGGTGTCGAGCTTTTTGAGTGTTGTTGGAGTAGCACTCATCCAGGAAAGTGGAGATTATTCCATCACCCTTCTGATTTGTGCCTTGTAGATGGTGGACAGGCTCTGGGGAGTCAGGAAGTGAGTTACTTGCTGCAGAACTTCCAGTCTCTGATGTGGTCTTGTCGCCACAATATTTATATGGCTGATCCAGTTCAGTTTCTGCTCAGTGGTAACCCCCAGGATGTTGTTAGTGGGGATTCAGTGTGGTAATGCTGTTGAATGTCAAGGGGAGATGGTTAGATTCTCAATTATTCAACTGTCCTGAATAGAAAGAATTAATAGTGGAAGGAGGATTAAAACTTTAGAGTGCTTCAAAATGTTTAGAATCCTTAAGCAAAGCAGAGAGGAAGTAAATGCTATACTGTATTTTTTTTAACCAGAGCACTAAGGGCAGGATTTTCCCTGCGGGCTTCTGAACCCCACTATAAGACTTAAATAGCAGTCAGAATCCCACACTGGGTGGAATTTTATGGTCCCTGCAAGAGTGAATTTGGTGGTGCGCAGGGTGATTTAATTAGGCGTGAGGTATTTTTTCGGATTTCTGACGGTGAGATTTTTTTAACCAAAGTTGAGTATTACAGTCAACAGAAGAACATGAAGGATCTAAAGTGAGGGATGAGTACTGTCAACGTCTAGGACCTATGAGGCCAATTCAGGGTACTGGCTGGCAGAGGGAACGGTCACAGTCAATTGGGGCAAATGGATTCTGTAGGGGGAAAAGAGGTCGAGACTTAGGGTTGGGTACTCTATGGCATCATAGGGAGGGGAACGGGACTCGGCAGTAATATTCAGTTTGATTTCAGGAGGAGCAAGGGTCAGAGTGGGCATTTTGATGGTAACAGGAGTAGGAACGGGGGAAAGGATGGCATGAATAAATTGATTGTGACACTGCACGGTACTGGGAGGTTCAATGGTAATGGAGGGAAGGGTTAAGGTTACATTGGATGGGTGGAGGGTGATGGGCTCAGGCTGGAAGGTGGCAGGAGGAGGTTGGAAGGTGGGCAGACTTACCTCAAATTTCACATGCACCATTTTCTCGAACGATAATGAAAACCACTTGGCCAATGAAGGATTACAAGGCGGGTGGGAGGAGACAAATGATTGTGGGTGGGATACTTAACCTAGCTGCATTTCTAAGGCACAGAAAAGAAGACTGCACATTGCCTGGATGGTTCCACTGACTGGCAGCAGAAAGCTGAATTGGAACGTTCTGCTCATTTCATTATTTGCAAAGCTACAGTGACATGAGTGTTATCCCCCCAATTTTTCTAATACCACAGGAAGAGGAGCACAGGGAGCAACTAAGGATGGATCTTTTCCCTCAACACATGATGGCTGAATACCAGCAGCAGGCAGAACAGGAAGGTAAGGTTGCTGCAACTGACAACCAGGAATGGCTTTACCGAAGACTGGTACGGCACGTCATCACATTCTCAGGACAAGGACAAGTAACCTTCAAATGTCAGAGAGGCAATGCCAAAGGTGCATAAGGATGTATCATGAAATGGTCACAGAAAAATCTACGATCCTGTAGCATGACCTTCAACTGCTTGGGTTTGATGGGAAACCCATGCCACTTTCCCTCAAGGTGACTGCTGCACTCAATTAATTGCCTACCAGCATCTTCCAGGGATCAATGGGCGACATATGTGGCATATCACAGTCTGCAACCCATAGGTGTAACAAAGAGGTGACCAATGGCCTATTTCTTCATGCCAATGAGTTCATCTGCTTACCTGTAGATGAGGACAGCCATGTAGCAAGGTCTGCGGCTTTCACCGCCATCGCTGGGTTCCCTAGAGTGCCAGACTGCACTCATATGGCCATTAGAGCTCCCTGGGAGCAGCCTGCTGCATTTGTGATTCGCAAAGGCTTCCAATATATGAACGTACAAATGGCTTGTGACCACGGGAGAAAAATAATTCAGGTTTGCGAATGTTTCCAAGGGAGCTGTCACGATTCATACATTTTGAGGAAATCAGAAGTTTTTGGTGAACAAGCCGAAGTGAACAGCCGGATTCTGCGTGACAAGGGTTGCCTCCTTTGTACTTGGTTGATGACGCCATTGTGTCAACCCCAAAGTGGAGCTGAAGATCGATGCAAAGCTGCTCATGATTTCACCAGAGCTATCATCAATAACTCAATTGGCATTTTTAAAATGCGCTTGCCCTGTCTTGACCGGGCTGGAGGGGCTCATTGTGACGTGCCGGAAAGGTTCCCATAAATCACCGTTGTCTTCTGTGTATTACACAACCTGGCACTTAGACTCGGCTACTTTCTGCAGGCGGAGGAACAGGAGGAACACCAGTCCTCCTCCGATGAGGATGACTATGAAGAAGTTGAGGAGGAGGACAACAATACATAAAATGCAATTATAGATATACGGATCGTGGAGAGACATGCAATGGACATCAGGGAACACCTCATATTTGCACTTTTCAGATAACAGTAACCCAATTTAAAAAGTTACGTCGAGAGGAGAAAACATACATTCTCCCAATATGTTCACATATGCCTGAGGTCTTAATCATTCCTGCAATCAAAAAAAAGGAATCTTCTGACAACAGTACATGAACCTACAGTGGAGATGTGGCAAACAGCCTGTATGCTATCAACTTCATTGAAAGCGACATGCGTCTTCATTGATAATATTGTAATGCATCAAGGCATTAACCCACACACAGGAAGTTAGAATGTTACAGCACTTTGATGTGACTAACAGATCTAATGTTCTCTGGGCTATGATGTAACAGGAACAAACTATGCCATGAAAGCAAGCTTGCGATAGCAGATCGATGAATGGAAGGCATCTTTATAGTTTGAACGTTGACAAATATACAGATGTGATACAGCCATCATTGAGGACTAAAGGCCAACATCAAACTGTAAAATGGAGCACTGGACACTTTCTGAACGACATTGCAAGAAACAATGCGTTCCTGCCATATGTCTCCAGTAAACATTTTCCTTTTAAATTAAAACAAGCAAATGACTTACGAGAGTGGATTAAAAATTAAAGTAAATAACAATGAATTGAAATTGGCTCAAAATGTGGACAATATTTACAACACATGTGCCACCTTCCTGCTCGTAACTTTTTCATCTTAAGTTTCTTACCACTACATCTAGTTGCAACCCTGACATTAGCAGCTAAGGTGGAGGCAGTCTGCTCAGTGTGCCGCCTGTTGCTGTGGATGACCATGACAGGTGTCCTCTGGAGGAACTGGGCCTTGATGACTCCATCCAATTGGGGTCTGCAGCAATAGTGATTGAGTATCCTGTGTGTGCTCGCCTGCTGGAGGTAAGGGAGGGGGGTGGGGAGGACGAGACGCCGCTTACCCTGGGGGTGTTCTGAGAGGAAGGCTCCGGGGCAGCTGGAACATGCTTCTCCTCCATCCTTGTGCACAGTGCACCCGCCTGCTTCCCTGAGGGAAAGGAGCACCTGTAGGGAGGTCCAGGTTCCTCATCCCCCTCCCGTTTAGACTCTGCTGCATGGAGCCCACGGCAACAGCGATGAAGTGCAGGTCAGAGCACATATGGCTCAACCAGACTCACCACAGAGCATGCCAAACTCTTGACTGAGGAAGCCATACGCTTATTGGCCTGGGACATGGCAGATGTCATGGCTTGCATGGACTCCTCCATGGCACACGCAAAGCCATGCATGAACTCCATGCATCTCTGATATATTTTCCACATGGCTTTGCTGCACATCCAGCAGACTTCTTGTAGCAACAAACAGAGGATCATCATGAGTGTGGGGCTGAGCAGGGGCCTGGTCCCCAGCAGTCCTCCGACTGTCAGCCGAGCAGGCTAGCACATACTCCCTCAGCTGCTGGAACGTGTCTTTGTCGTGACCACCAGATTGTGACCCTACTTCTAATCTTGAACACCCCCGCCCCCCCCCCCCCACCCCATGGACCA
The DNA here is from genome assembly GCF_036365525.1 of Heterodontus francisci. NCBI lineage: Eukaryota > Metazoa > Chordata > Chondrichthyes > Heterodontiformes > Heterodontidae > Heterodontus > Heterodontus francisci. The sequence goes on along the minus strand of NC_090378.1, from coordinate 27,476,413 downwards.
TGTGGATGTATCTGCACTGGTTCAGGTGGAAGAGGAGGCAGGTAATGGTGCATCCTCTTGGCCATTGGCTTCTTCTTCCTCCCCAGAGGAGGAGTCTTGGGCTGCATGGCGTTCCACAACTTGAGTGCGGGCACCTGCGACACAGAGGCACTTTAAGTGTCTGATGCACATGAGTTCTCACACTTTGGTGTCCATGTATGGCTGCAAGACTGGAGATGACACTTCATCCTTATGTCTTGAGGATCCTGCCTTGCCAAATGTGATCACTCTGCCTCCCTCCTCTCGCAATTTCCGACAACACCTCCTCAGACAACACATACAAGTGCATAAACAATGCCAATTGTCATCTTGGCGCACCATCATTTAGTGAATGGCACTGAGGCTGCTCACGCATTCCACTGCATGCTTTGTCTACCCTCTGTCTTAAAGACACGGAGCCAGGGAGGAAAGCAATGGAGCTGCTTGGCCAAAATCTGTTTGTGACACTGAACCCAGGTTCTGTGTGTCACCCCCATGGTTTGAGACCTCTTCTGCTACCTCCATCCAGGCCACCTTGGTCAGGCAGCAGGGTCTTTGGACTCCATCTGCAGGGAAGAGGACTTCCCACCTTCCCCTGACCTGATGGCCTGGAGGAGAACCTGCAAAGTGGCATAACTGAACAGTGGGGCAGGATGCTGCCTGCTGGCTGACATCTGCTTCACTTTTTCTGCAGGGAAAATAAATGATGTGAAGTTGCTGCTGGGTTTCACAACTTAAGGGAGGCAAAAGTATTTTGAATTAAGAGCAAGCTTTAATTTAGGTAACTCGTAAGAGACTTACGTGATCAGAAGGCTGCTGATCCTTAAAGCTGCAAACACAGAATGCCTTATATCCGTGGTGATCGTGGTGCTTGGCCCAGTGACGGCGGGTTCCACCAATGAAAGGCCATCCCGCCGCATGATCCCATTTGTTTCCCGTGCCCATCGCCGCACCATTTATTTGAATATTGAATCACATGGAATACGGGAAAATGTCGGAAGCAGAAGCTACGCCAACTTCCACTCTTGCCGTCGGAAATGCCGTGGGACTCATAAAATCCCAGCCACTGGGCTGTGATCCCGATGTCGTGATCCGTGTTGGGTGGGGGATGGGGGCCAGAGGATTGTACTGGCAGCAGCCCGCCATGGAGCCTGACGCCGGGAGTATTGGGCCTGAACTTCCCAGCAGTAGCGAAGCTCCGTGGCAGCTCCCCCGCCCACTGGGCAACAGGATCCGACTTTAAATATTTAAATTAAGCACATGAAACATTTAAATAAAATTGACACCAATCTTACCAGCTGCCCGGGATCTTGCGTGCTCCGGCCTGTCCTCACGCGTCTTCACTTTGCCGTCCAGAGAAACCTGGTGCCACCAAGGTGGGAAGGGGTGAACTTAGGATTTGTAGTGTAGTGGGGGGGGGGATGGGGAGGGGGAGGAGCGGGGTCCAATCAGCATATGTAGTGTCGGGGAGGTGGGGGCAGGAGGTGACCTCTGCGGGGGGTGGAGGGGGGGGAAGGTCAGATCTTCCATGTAAGAGTTTTGGGGGTGGGGAGTGGGGAGAGGGCAACTATTATATGTAAGTGTTATGGGGGGCGAGGGACAATTAAATTTTTTTGCCGTGTACTGCAGGGGGTATGGGTTTAAATATTTAAATTTAGTGGCAAATCTGGCTGCCCTTTAAAAATGGTGCCAGTACCTGCGTAGAGGCAGCTGGTGCCATTGCCAGCGTTGCAGAGCCTGCTCCCACTATGTGATTGGGGGGCGCAGCCCAACCAGCGTACTATCATGGGCCGCCATGGACTAGATAGCGGCGGCATGGCAGTGCGCAGTCTACACATGCGGGCCACCATTTTTTTCGCCCACCACCACTCCCAGTGGCAGGCACATTAAATCCAGCCCACTATGTGGGAAACAGTCACTCACCGTGATTTTTCCCAAGTTGGCCAATTAATGGCCCGAGGGTGGGCTCGCCATTCCAATTAAGGATGGCGGGCTGCCTCTCAAAGTTGGAGGGCCAATAGGAAGCCTTCCAGCTTGGAATCAGCTGGATGCCATGGCAGGTAAATGAGGGAGAGGGCACCCCAAAATGGAGGCACCCTCTCCTCAGCTTTTTCAAATATAAAATTAAAAATAGATATAGCACTTCTCCATTTGGGGCCTTTAAGCCTGCCTGGAGTGCTGGCCCCCCATTTTGCTTTGGGCAGCTAAACTGTCGCTGTCACCTGTGGGGACCTGGAGGTTGACTGGAAAATCCAGTCAGCCTCTGACAGTAGGCCTCAATAGGCCTTTAATTAGTTCAATTGACTACCTGCTGCTTGCAGGTGCTATTGTTGGCGTCCACCTGCCTCCATTCCTGGCCCCAACGGGGCTTAAAAATCCTACCCGAGGAGTTTGCCAAACATCCATAGTGGAAATAAATGTTTAAGAGTAGGTAGGCCCCACATCTCCACAGTCATTTGTATATACAGAGTCTTACATACTATTTTGAGGGCAAGCCCTAAACGATGAGAAATTGTCTAATGTTTCCCTAAGGGCATATGTCTAATGCATGCTGATTGGTTCAAATTATGCATTAAGTATATTTTTTGCTTAAAACTTATGAACACAATTTCCTTGAGGATTTTAATGGCCCGCTGCTGTAAATCCCAATGGGAGACTCTCCATGGCAACTATCTGAGGTTCAGCCAGACCATTCGCAAGCTTGATGTTATATTAGGCCCCAAGATGAGCTTCCGACCATATATCCACTCCGTCTGCTTCGGCCTCTGTAACGTCACATGACTCCGCCCCTGCCTCAGCTCATTGGCTGCTGAAACCCTTATCTATCCCTTTGTTACCTCTGGACTTGAGTATTCCAATTCTGTCCTGACTGGTCTCAAATCTTCCACCCTTCACAAACTTGAGACCATCCAAAATTTTGTTGTGCGCGTCTTTACCCGCTCCAAGTCTTCTTCACCCATCACCCATGTGCTCGCTGACCTACATTTGCTCCTGATCCGACAATGCATCAGTTTTAAAATTCTCACCTTGTTTTCAAACCCGTCCATGATTTTGCATCGCCACCACCCCCCCACCACCGCCATCTCTGTAACCTGCTTTGGTCCTACAACCCTCCGAGATATCTGAGCTCCTCCAATTCTGACCTGTTTCATATCCCTGATTTTAATCACTTCACAGCTGGCGGCTGTGCTTTCAGCTGCCTGGGCCCTAAGCTCAGCAATTTCCTCTCTATCTCTGTCACCTCCTGTCTCTTGGCATTTCTTCCCGGACGAAGAATTTGGTAAGGTTGTAGTCATCGGTTGCAGGCCCGCTGGTGGCTAGTGAGGCCTATCTGTGATCGGCAGATTCTCCCTCAGCAGGTACAAGTGAAGGTGTAGTTGCCGCTGGGGGCAATTGGATCTATCCTTCCCCTCCTTTTCTCTTTCATGCTGGTTTTTCGCTCAGTCTCAAAGGTGTCTGTAGACCTCCTGATGTAACCTCTCCAGGCATCACGATCTATGGCCTACATTTCCCACTGGCGATGGTCGATGTAGCACACAGAGAGGGACTTCTTCAGGGAGTCCTTGAAACGTTTGCATGGGGCCCCTCTGTTTCTCTTACCCATGGTCAGCTCTCCATACAACACGATCTTGGGCAGGCGACTGTCGTCCATCCAGGCAACATGATCCGCCCAACACAGTTGGCTTTGCAGGAGGATGCCTTGATGCTGGTCATTTTGGTTGTTTCCGGGACTTCAATGTTTGTGATGCGGTCCTGCCAACAGATCTGGAGGACACTGCAGAGGCAGCGCTGATGGAAGCGCTCTAGAAGGCATACATGACGGCGGTATAGGACCCATGACTCAATGTCATAAAGAAGGGTGATGAGGACTACAGCTTTGTACACTTTGAGTTTGGTCTGTGCTCTGAGGCTGTGGTTGCTCCACACTCATTTGTAGAGTCTGCCGAATGTACTGTTTGCTGTTGAGAGCCTATTGTCCACTTCCTTGTCGATGGTGGCATCAAACGAGATGACTCTCCGCAAATAAGTAAATTGCTTGACGGCATTCAGCTCGGTTCCCTCGATGACAATGCTTGGTGGTTTATATTCTTCTTGGGGTGCAGGCTGATGCAGGACTTCAGTTTTCTTTAAACTGATTTTTAGTCCGAAGAGTTGTGCCACCTCGGAAAAATGTGTTGTTATACATTGCAGGTCTGACTGACTGTGGGCCAGGAGAGCACGGTCATTGGCGAAAAGAAATTCACGGATGAGTTTTTCTTGTGTCTTTGTGTGAGCCTGAAGATGCCTGAGGTTCAAAAGGCCTCCCTCAGTCCGGAAGCATACGTAAACTCCCTCCCTGAGGTCTTCCCGTTGCCTGCTGCAGTATCATGCTGAAAAAGATGGTGAATAGGGTCGGGGCCAGCACACACCTCTGCTTCACGACATTGGAGATACGGAAGGGACTTGAGAGGTCGCTGTTTTGCTTGACGTCCATACTGATTTTCATGAAACTACTTCACCATGGCCAGGAACCTGGTTGGGCATCCAAGTTGTCAAGGATTTTCCAAAGTCCATTTCTGCTCAGTGTTGAATGCCTTGGTGAGGTCTACGAGAGTGACGTATAGACCTTTGTTTTGCTCACGACACTTTTCTTGTAATTGTCTCAGTGCAAATACCATGTCTGTGGTGGCTCTGTTTGCTCTGAAACCACACTGGCTCTCTCCTCCTGTATGAATCCCCTTAAAACCTACCTCTTTGGCCAAGCTTTTAGTCATTCGTCCTAATATCTCCTGATGTGAGTTGCTGTCAAATTCTGTTTGATAATACTCCTGTATAGCATCTTGGGTGTGTTATTACATTTATGGCACGATATAAATGCAAGTTGTTGCTGCTGGATGCTCTGTCCGCATGCTCACCTCCATGGCCATCACATTATCTGCTTGTGTACCTGTCCCATTTTGTTGAAGTCGCCCAGATTATTGTACTGGCAGTGAGCCCACCCCATTTGCTTCTGCCTCATTTGGGGCAGATGCGTTGCTGAAACTTACCAGCTGGAAGCCGGCTTATCTTTTTTCAGCCACTTAAATAATGGAAATTACTAGCATTTGAAAGGATCTTGCCCAATTAAGCACATGAAATCAAGAATAGCAGGTGTGGATTAGTGTGGATAAATATAAGATATTGCATACTGAAAGAGGAAACATGTACACAAAGAAGAACCCTGTTTTGAATAGACAAGTGGTGAATGTGGAGCCAGGTAAGCTTAGTCCATCAGGATATATATCGGCAAGGGGAGGTATTGAATGGAGTGCCCCAGTTCCTGCTATGCATGATTGACATGATATCTCAGACTCAGTAAAAGATAATTAAATTCACAGGTGACATCAAACTAGAGGATACTGTGAACTCTTTGGGGTCAGCCAAGATCTTAATAAGGTAAGCTTGATACACTTTGCATCTAGCTGATCAGTGGAAATTACAATTAAAGGTACTGTATATCAGAAGTAAAAATAGGAGGCATTTGCACACCATGAATGTGATCAGCATTTTCCAAGACAGAAGTTGAAAGGGGTGTGAATCCCCCAAGAAATCACCTCCTGCCATTGGTACAGATTGTCAGACATCTCTTCCTCAACCAAATGAGTGATGTGTTCCTGCTTTGATGGGGAGATGCTACAAATCTGGGATGTTGGTGGGGAAAAGCTTGTGGTTGCTGCTCAACCCGTGGCAGCAAGCCGACCCCATTTCCCGCAAGGTTACAGGGACTTATTTGTTGGCACCCCCTAGCATAATGCACAGCTGAGCTGCACACAGAGCAGTGGTCACACCCATTATCATTATTTTGACGCTGGCAGTTAGGACATTCTCTTTGCCTAGTGTTACTTGCTGGTCTCTGGGTTTGATGTCTGGGGTTGCCCTTTCCTGGGACCAGTGCTTCCTGCAGGTCTGTGAGCTGCCTCTTCATAATGGCGATCTCTGCCATACCTACACTCAACTCCATACTCTCAATCATAGACATCACAGTGGCCTCGCGAGGTTTCCTCTATCCTTGATCTTTTTGTTCCGCCTGACTGTTATTCATTCTTGGATCTCATGGATCATAGCACTGTTTGGTCTTCCCAGCTTCTCCTGTCACTCTGCCTCATGACAAGCTGCAGCACTCAGCTCCTCAAACAGCACTTCGTCCTTTGTTCCAGGATCTTCTAAATAGGGTCAAAGTTCGTTCCTACCTGATTCACTCCATAGTCCTGTCAAGATAGCACGCAAAAACATGCTTTGTACGAGGATGGGGGTCATACTTAAGCCCAGATCCCGTCTTCTGGCTGGCAAAAGTGACTTTCTGTCTAAGATCCAGTGCTCGAACAAGGAAGGTCTGGGCTGATTCCCTACTTTCTTATGCTAGCCCAGACAAACGGATATGATTCTGTTGCACTTTTCTCCTGTAATTGGGACCTCAACATGCAACGAAGGCTAGGTAGGGTCAGTCGAACCCGACCTTCAAGATAGTTTCTGAGAGAAGACCCTGGGACTACGGCACGTATCACTGCCTCTATGATTTCTCCATCTGAGTGACCCTGGTTGATGCCACTTTCGATCTGATGGGTGAGGCTGTCTCTCTGTCCAGGTTCCCCTATCTTTCCTGAGATCCTGAAGTCTTGTCGAGAGATTTGGGCTAAGTTTGTCTAGGCTAGGGCTGCTTGAGGAGGAATATTTGAAGGTTTTTCCTCCACTTCCATAGTTAGTTGCTTCTCAGCTTCGAACAAACCCATCAGCTTCTTGAAAACCAGCAGGCCCTGATCTTCCCTTTTCTCCATCTCTTGGCCGTTCAGATGCTGCATGATTCTCCTTACCAGCACCAAGCGATCTATCTGTCCCTTGGTTTTGTCAGCATCGGGTAGCTCAAGGTGCTTCATTACTCAGAGCAATTCCTTCTGCTCTACATGACTTAGCAGAGTAATGACCTTCTGGTAGATCTCTAAAAGTGAATCGGCCATGGCGTTTAGGGTGGTCCGACTTCCTTGTTCTCAACGTCCTGTCTGTCTTTGGTGGGGGGGGGGGTCCCTTTGTACTCTGCTGTTGATCTCTATCACTCACAGCCTTATCACTTCAGAACCTACTAGTCTTTGCCACTACCACTATGCTCCATATCTCCTTGAAGAGTGCTTCATAAAGGGCTCTTACTCATCACTGAACAGGTACTGCCACTCATCCTTGCCACTGTTTGTTGGTTGTGATTAAGTTGCTTCTTCAGGCACAGTATGTTCTGCTCCTGAGCAGACTGGTCCATTCCCTCTATGGGGGTGTTTGGTTGTTGAATTGACTTTTAAGAGAAAAAGCTAACAGAATGTATATTTACAACCAATTACATATTAAACAGAGTGTTGAATAATAAAAGTGATATATAAAGAAAAATGGAAAGGTGGGGTGATTTCTCGGGGCCTCACAGTAAGCATTGTTACAACCAGGTGAGAGAGGTGTCTATGGGTCTTATTGTAACAGGGTTTTATTTTTAAACACACTGTCTTTTGAGCTCCCCCCTTTTTGTGAATCCTTGTTCATAGCTTTCCAATTATAAGGCAAAGAAACCAACAAACCAGGTTTTCTCAGGTTTAAAGGAGAAAAATGAAGTTTATTAAAACTTAAACTCTAATGCAGTTCACGCCTATGGATATATGACGCTCCCGTGCTAGCATGCATACGCGATATACACATGCAGATTCTTTTGGGCCTCCTTATCTCGAGAGACAATGGATACGCGCCTGGAGGTGGTCAGTGGTTTGTGAAGCAGCGCCTGGAGTGGCTATAAAGGCCAATTCTGGAGTGACAGGCTCTTCCACATGCAGATAGGGACAGAAAAGAGGAGAGGAAAATATAGTCGAGAGGGGTTTGAGGCAAAATCAGAAGAGTTTCTTGTTTACTGTGCTTCAAGCTCACTTGATTGTCGGTAGTCTTGCTATTCGTCGGAGCCCAGTGTTCTTCTTATAGCTTGTTCGCGTAGGAGAATTTTCTCTCTTTGAGGTTCACATGTTTTCACAAGATTCAGTTCTGTGGGAAAGAGTTGGAGGCAGGCAGGACTGGAGAGGTTCTATTTCAGTTCCAGGAGCATACTGCTTTCTGATTTCAAACACTCTGTTGGAAATTCAAATTCCAACAGCCAGCTAGTCATGTAACTAAAACTGGTCTGACCACTTCTTCTGTGTTTGTGGATTCTGCTACCTTAGCAGTCAACCTGGAATGCTAGCTCCCCCCCACCTTCAACGTCTGGTAATCAAAATTCCATTGTTGGTTGAATGGGTCAGAGCATGGTCCTTTGTCCCTTGTTCCAATGCTGCCTGTTACCATGCAAGTGTCTTTCCAGTCAGGGGCTTGCAATTTTAAGTTTTAATGTTCATGTGGCAAAATAATGTGTGCCTTAGTCTTGGCAGGGTGGGGGGGTTTGCCTGACAGCATGAAACACTTTGCATCTGGCTGATCAGTGGCAAATACAATTAAAGATACTTTATATCGGAAGTAAAAAATAGGAGGCACTTGTACACCATGAATGTGATCAACATTTTCCAAGACAGAAGTTGAAAGAGACCTGGAGGCATTGACTTATCCCATGTCTAAAACAGATGTGGCGGGAATAAACAAAGAAATTAGGATGCTTTGGTATATTGCAAGCTCAATTAAGCACAAATCCCCAGTGGTCAGATTGAAGCCGGGAGAATCCATGAAGTTTTCTGGCACCTGTGAGTTTGGGACATCTGAGACCTAGAAGCAGTAGAAAGCAGAGCAATGCAATGCAGCTGCTTCTTAGTGTATAGCAGAGTGCTCGGAGTGACCTCAAGCTGCGTTTACTTAAGGTATTAGAATTATGGCCTTAAAGAGACAGAGCAGCTCCTTCTTACCACCTGAGCATGATATTGTGCATTACCTGGTTTAAGGGGAGGTGGTGGCATAGTGATAATGTTACTGGACTGATAATCCAGAGCCCCAGGCTTATGATCTGAGGACATGGGTTCAAATCCCACCATTGCAGATGGTGGAATTTGAATTCAATTAATAAATCTGGAATTAAAATGTTAGTCTAGTGATGACCATTGTCAATTGTTGTAAAAACCCATCTGGTTCACTAATGTCCTTTAGGGAAGGAAATCTGCTGTCCATACCTGGTCTGGCCTACATGTGACTCCAGATCCACAGCAATGTGGTTGACTCTTAAATGCCCTCTGAAATGGCCTAGCAAGCCACTCAGTTCGAGGGCAGTTGGCGATGGGCAATAAATGCTGGCCTAGCCAGCGACGCCCACATGCCATGCAGAAATGAAAAAAACACTGCCATTTTGAAACCCCTCTCTTTACAATTCCTATTTCCATATAATCCCTATTCTTTTAACATGCACTTTTAAAACAGAATGTCTGAAAGGGTGGTGGAAGCATATTCAATAGTATTTTTCAGAAGGGAATTGGATTTATAAATGATAAGGAAACGTTTGAAGGTCTACAGGGAAAGAACAGGGGAGTAGGGCTAATTGGATAACTCTTTCAAAGAGCCAGCACAAATGCATCAGGCTGAATGGTCTCTTTCTGTGCTTTATGATGCAATGTTGACTGCATATCCTCTGATTTCCCAGTGTTAGTATTATGAAAATATATAGCTTAATGGATCTCCTGTGTTGTCATAATGGCAATTTAGAAGATCTGCTGATATAAAAGGAGACAAGTGAAGGCAGTGGAAAATGTAATAATGTGGTGTGAGATTGATATTGGAAAGGCCATTTTCCACTGCTTGTCATTATTTTTTGTTTGTTTTATTTATTTCTAATCATGGCGGTTGTTGGTGTTCACGTTGTTTATGTGTAATGTTTAGATTTTGACTTGTTGCTGGAGCGAAATGTGAAGCGTTAATGGGAGAAGCAGGATATGATGGAGGGCTGAAATGTCGAGTAGGTGTGTTGACTAGGGTGTGTAGTTACCATGCCTCTAGAAATAATTTTGCATTCATGCCCATTGAATCTGACACAGCAAGCACAATGATGTACTCTCAGTCCAGGGAACTGCGCTGGTTGAAGGAGGATTGCTGCAGTCCACCTTCAAGGTGGAGACTCATTATTTTATACTTTTTCTTAATGTTGTTCTCATGGGTAGGTGAATATCAGTATTTCTCACCATTTTTATCTCTTCTTGTTGTCACTCTCAGTGATTCACAGGAAGTGCCAAATCAGATGTTTCTGTTCCTGCAGCCTAGCAATTCATGTCTTGTATCTCTTATCAATTGGTCCCAATTTTGACCTTATTGCTCAGTGCACACTTTTGTGTAGATGGTCAATCAGCTATCATTGAGCAGCCGGCAGCTCTGAAGTTTCTTCCTTAATCATGTTTCTCTTTTAGCACCAGTGTGTCTGTTCCTAGCTCTCTCTCCATCTTCCCATACTTGCTTTACCTGGATATTCTCATATTGGGTGCTCCTGCTGTTCCAAGCCAATAAACTTGCGTGAGGAATCTATTTGTGCGCCTTGGAACGTCTTGCTATGTTAAGTGAGCTGTATAAATGCAAGCTGCTGTTGTCCAAATATTTTCCCTTCACATACAATTGCAACAATAGCCCTTTGTTCTAATTTACTTTGATTTTGGAGTTACACTATGATAATAGACAAGAGCTGAGAATTAGCATTACTAACACAAATACTGCTAATGAACTTTCATAAAGCTACTTTAATTCAGTTACATGATCCCTGCTGTTGTTGGCCTGGTGAACTCTTTCCTTGCCAGTCAGTCAACTTCATAATATTTTATTTTATTTCCCAACAGAGAGGGAGAGCAGTACTGGAACGGGAGACTGTGGTGGGAAGGGAGAGGTATGATGTGAACTGGGAATAGGAGATCAATTTAAACAGGAAAAAGGTGGGGAGATTAATTCGTTGGGCAGGGAATGGAGTGCAGTATTGATGGAACTAGCAGATGATTGGATGTGGGAATGGAAAGAAGATCTGTGCTATATGGTGCATGTTTTAGTAGTTAGAATGGCACACAATTGAGGGTAAATGAAGTGGATGGGATATTTGGGGAAGATGAGAATTGAGTAAAGGTGCAGCAGTTATTAGTTGATGGAAATAAAATAGGTGGGGAATGGGCAGATGGTGAAAATAGGGTTATTTTACTGCGTTCAAAGACTGAGAGTTGTGTGTGATTGTAAATCGAAAAGATCATGTGCCCCAGCATCATACTGGTTGTCGTGCTGAAGACTTGGGCTACGAAACTGGTCACACCTCTAGCCAAGCTGTTCCAGTACAGCGACAACACTGGCATCTACCCGACAATGTGGCAAATTGCGCAGGTACAGCTTGTTGTCAAAAAGCAGGACGAATGTAACCTGGCCAACTACCACCCCATCAGTCAACAATCAATCATCAGCAAATTGATGAAAGATGGTGTCGACTGCACTATCAAGTGGCACTTGCTCACCAATAACTTGCTCACTGATGCTTAGTTTGGCTTTTGGCTTTGGCCACTTGGCTCCAGACCTCATTTTAGCTTCGAGCCATACATGGACAAGAGAGCTGAATTCCAGAGATGAGGTAAGAGTGATTTCCCCTTACATCAAGGAGCATTTGATCAAGTATGACATCAGGGAATCCGAGCAAAATCAATGGGAGTCAGGGGGAAAACTCTCCACTGCTGGAGTCATACCTAGAACAAAGAAAAGTGGTTGTGGTTGTTGGAGGCCAATCATCTCAGTCCCAGGACATCACTGCAGGAATTCCCCAGGGTCATGTCCTCGGCCCAACCATCGTCAGCTGCTTCATCAAAGACCTTCCCTCCATCATAGAAGTGGGGATGTTCACTGATGATTGCACAGTGTTCAGTTCTATTCATACTGCTCAGATACTGAAGCAGTCCATGCCTGCATGCAGCAAGACCTGGACAACATTCAGGCTTGGGCTAAGATGTGGCAAGTAACATTCACACCACACAGGTGCCAGGCAATGACTATCTCCAACAAGAGAGAATCTAACCATCTCCCCTTGACGTTCAATAGCCTTACCATTGTTGAAAACCCACCACCAACATCCTGGGGTCACCACTGAGCAGACATTTAACTGGACCAGCCACATAAATACTGTGGCTACAAGAGCAGAACACCATCTGACTCCCTAATGCCTGTCCACCATCTATAAGGCACAAGGAATACGCCCCACCTGAATGGATGAGTGCAGCTCTAACAACACTCAAGAAGCTCGAAACCATTTAGGACAAAGCAACCCGCCTGATTGACACCCCATCCGCAACCTTAAACATTCACTCTCTCCACCATCAGCATACCATGGCAGCAGTGTGCACCACCTACAAAATGCACAGCAGCAACCCGCCAAGGCTGCTTCAACAGCACCTTCCAAACCCATGACCTCTACCACCTAGAAGTTCAAGCGCAGCAGGTGCATGGGAACACCACTGCCTGCATGTTCCCCTCCAAGTCACGCACCATCCTGACTTGGAAATTTATCACCATTCATTCATTGTTGCTGGGTCAAAATCCTGGAACTCCCTACCTATCAGCACTGTGGGTGCAGAGGTTCATGAAGGCAGCTCACCACCACCTTCTCGAGGGCAATTAGGGATGGGCAATAAGTGCTGGCCTAGCCAGTGACGCCCACATCCTGTGAATGAATAAAAAAACTTTGCTTGTGCAACTCAGCTGTAGATTGACTAGTAATATACTAAACATTTTGTATCTGCCTTTAGTTAAATTGTGAAACAGTACTTTCAGACACATTAAAGTTGCTGAACAATAATGCAGGGTTGAGGATTGGAAAGGACAGATATCAAGAAGTGCAGAGAGTTATCAATTGCAGAAATGGATTACCAGGAAGAGTGGTTGAGGTCAGAACACTAGGAATTTGTCTGATGCTCTAATAAGAGGTTAGTGGGGTTGGTTTTCTGAAATGATAGATCAAGTGGACTGAAGGACCTTCTTCATTCTAACCTATCTTGCATTGTTCAAGGAAATTATGTCCAGCTTGCACTGTTTCTCTTACCAAGTTCTCTAGGAGATGGCGATTGTTACTGTATAATTCTGTATAATAACTGAAAGTAGATTAAACTCCAATTTCACAGTGTTATGTAATGCATACTATCAATGTTCTATTAATATAGATGGCAAACATAAGAATGTATGCTCCCAAAGAAATTGGTTGAAATTATTTTCGGTACTCCAATTTTCAGGATAAGAACTATCATTCTGCCTACATTGTATTAACTTGGGCAAATTGAGAGCATCACAACATCTGTGAACTATAATGCTTTGGCATTTAAAATTTTGATCATTTTTATATGACAAAGGTTGTTTCTTCATCTATGTACTATAATATGAATTAGTAACATTTCAGAATACACTTTTGATGAAGTGTGATTTGGCTTGCTCGCATACGAAGACAAAATGAAATGCTTACCAAGGGACTTAAATGAGAATTAAAGCTCTGCCTGAACATCTGCTTGAAATTTTATTATCCTACCCTACAGATGTGGTTACTCCCTTGTCGTGCAAATAGATTGACAGCTGAATACTGCAGTAATTTCTGGCTCAAATATGTTCGAATGAACTTTGCTTTTTTTTTAGGAATTTAGTACATGTTCTTCAGTTCTTTTGATAAATTCGTGACATTTGTATAAGACAGACTGAATGGGTGAAGATTCTGATATACTGTTACTGATTATACATGGCCATCTTGCATTGAAATGCCAGCTGGTATCTCAGTAAACAGAAATGTTATTATTCTTTCATTATTTGTGCGCTATGTAGAAGGTGTACGAGTTATGAAAGAGCTTCTTGGGGATATACTAAGCAGGTTGTCAAATAGCAGAAAAGCAGACGGAATTGCTTTGCACCAGTAATTTGACCCTTGGTAAATTAATTGGTTTAGATCTTTAAAAAAAGTTACGGCATAGACATTTCAACCTAAAGACCCTGGATTTTAAAACTACATATACTAAGGGCATTTTTCCTAAAATTTAACAAAAAAATGATGAACAATGGAGTACCAACAAAGAAAGCAATTTCCTTCAATTTTTTACTACAATTCAGAGGCTTGCTCCCATGCTGAAATGTGTTCATGAATGTTAACCCATTGCAAATAAAGATTGTTAAGGATTGCTAATCATTTCTTAAAGGGCATTCAATAAAAAATTGTGCATGGTGAATGAGTGGAATAAATATAAAAGTTGAGTTTATTAACCATATAATTGTATGAAAGAAGGGCAACATTTCAACAGAGCACTGACAAGTATATAATCTAGCCATGTTTTCAACCCCATAGCATATGTGCAGCAGCCATTACATCCTGAGGAGAGAGAGGTCAAGCATAGCTCAAACTACCTCAGGCATTTGTTTGGGTTCAGGAGAGAGATTGTGACTCAGGTGTACCATCTGGTCCTGCAGGAACAATCAGCCATCTACACTGTACTATCAGTTGTCACCTCTGCTCTCTGATTTAATGTGGCATTTATGCTTTTGTGCCATCCACTGCTTGCATTATTGCAGTAACTGCAGTCATGTTTCAACACCTACCACCTGGATACATTGCAATAGCAGCTACCAGGAGAAGAGGCATCAATAGTTTTTCCAATTTGCTTGTTCCAAAGTACAAAACATTATTGAATGCATGTAACCATTTATGCACCTAAATACCATCAACATGTAAATGATATGCAACCACTGACACAAAATTATGCACATTTCCTGGGATGTACTTACATTGCTATCATTCTAAGGCAATTAAATGTGACACAGTTCTTTGAAGGAGAGAAAGAGAGGTGGCTTCTTGAGATGTGAATTGCACGGTGCATCATGCTAATGATATCTCTGCACAACCTGTTTTTGAGCAGAAATTAGGTACAGCAATAGGTATATATGAATCGTTCATTGAGCAAGCAGTTGGAGTGCTCAGGCAACACTCCAGATACGGCCAGGGAGGTGGTGAGGATGGGAGGAGTGCTGGGGGGAAGGGGGGAGGGGCAGAACCTTATATTATGCAAGAATGAAGGTAGATAAAGTTGTAATAGTATGCTGAATGCTGCACAATATTGGCCTGGACAGTAGCTTGACCATAAATTTAGATGAAGAGAAACTGGATTGCATAGAAGACCAGAAGATGCTCATGTCCAACAGCCAGCAATGGCATGAGACACCAGGAAGGGAGATGTCTCATTGCCTAGTCTTCTAGTCACTGTACAATTGGCCACATCTTTCTAATGGGAAAGTTAAAAATTGTAGAACTCCTAGTTGCTTTACCTGCTTAACTGCATATTTTCAGTTTGATCAACTTTTGGAAATGAAGACCAAAAATATATCTTAAGTGGCATCATTTTATATTGTGTGCATATAAGAGTAGCAGTGTGTCTTTCAAGATAATTGAAATTACTGATTTATATCCTTCTATGTGCTACTTATTCATGTGGCCTACTAATGCATGCTCCCTAAGATGAGGGAGTAGCAGTAGTGGTTGACTAATGAGCAAACCTCCTATGATTTGGAAGCTTGGCTACCTGACTAACTCTGATGTACCTGCAGCTTTGCCAGGATTACCCTGTGCTGTAGGCATGGAGGACTCTGCTCTCTGAAGGGAGTGCCCACAACCATTTCTACGAGGCAACACCATGGCCCAGAACTGCTGTTTACGTCATTGCTATATGACTGCTCCTATTTGTCTCAGCATATTCCATGCTTAGACTCACCTTCTCATGCCCCCCCCCCCCTCCCAATGATCTGTCTTTAGAGTGGAACAGTGGATCTCCAGAAGGTTTTTTAATCCCCTCTTGACTCTGATAATTGTCTGTAACAATTGCTTAAACTGACCTTGAGTACTTCTTGAGATCTTGAATTTCAAAGCATACATAGTGAGAACATTTCTGAGATATTCTGCTACTGCTGAAATTATACTCTGTTTGACAATAGCTGTTGCAACCTGAATGGCTGCACTGTAGTCTGCCAATCATTCATCCATGTATTGCACTGCTGTGGGTACACAGCCAAGTGCTTACTCAATAATAGCCATATTTTGTTACTGCCTGAATTAAAAACACTCTCATTTATGTCTTTATCATTTCATCTCAGGAGGGCCATTCAGTGTGCTGCATCTCTGGCCTGTAGCTGCTGGCCCCTCAGTAGGCATCACTCATGCTTTTACTTCTTTATCAGTGAGCTTATTTAACTTAATCCCTCAAAAAATAAAATGCATTAAGGTTAAGGAACTGCCAAAGCCATTTCCCTGTTAAATATATTTTTCCAAAAAATTTTATCATTTTTCACTGAGACTTCTACATGGCCAAGCTGTGAGAGCACATCCACAGATGCATCAATCCCTACTCCTGGATACTGGGCTGAATACATGACTCCTCTGCCTAGCATTTGAAGAGTGCAAGTGGTAAGAAACATGTTCCAGGCCTGGTTTGTGGCTTGGAACATTCAGAAGAGGACAAGCAGTCCCGATGTCAGTGACCTTCCAGAAAAGAAGCTGTTAAGAGTAATTTTCTTTTTCACTCTTCTGCCAGATCAGCCAGTTTTTTTGGGCAAACAGCTATCCAGTGCCACATTTCTCTACCCACGCAGAGGGACTCAAGATGATGTGGGTGTCTGTCAGCATTATGCAGATTGCCTCCAGCAAGATCAAGCACTTGGATTACCCATGGGGCACAATCCTACTCTGCCATAGCTGTAGCGGCAGAGTAGGATTGTGGGTTTTCGGGTCCAGAATTTATAATCGTTATCTAGCAAATTAATTGCTTGAGGAATGTGAAAAGAACATTATTGCACTTGTTTCTGGATTGCTGGATTTTCTCTTGTTGCTTTTAACAAATTTGGATTTCACAGAAACGTCAACAGTGAAATTGCACACACCTGCCAGCTTGATTTGGATTTCTTTTCTACCGTGAGAGAAAAATATGCCTGTAATAAATATACATGTATAAGGAGCAAGCAAACTCTAGATGGTTACATTTAACCTGATTTTTTTCTGGATGCTTTAAAGCTAATGGAACTATTATGGCATAATGAATTACATTAAATTGTTAAAAAATCTATACTTAGAGCAGACATCGGAAATGTATCTCTTATCGAATTATTATATAGGTTAAATATATCAAAAGCTCCCTAGCATTTAAAAGCATGCTTAATTCTAAAATCATTTTATGGGTTGGGATTCAAATGGTCCCCACTGTGGTTTATATTATGCAAAAGGGAATAGCCACTAAAGAATTTAAGTTTAGCAGCTAAGTGAAGTTGACTTTAACACACTGTACAATATTTCAGCAGTATTGAGTAGTAGACAACAACATATTAAACCATGGTTTGCCCGATTACTGTTTGCCTGTGTTCCATGACCTTCTGGTCAGTTATTCTCTGTGACCTTGTCCTATCAACACCTCTTTTGTTATCTCTTGCCACCCACCGCCCCCCCCCCCCACCCCCCGCTTTACTTGCTTAAAACCTTTCACATTTCTAATGCCAGTTCTGATGAAGGGTCACTGACCTGAAACATTAACTGTGCTTCTCTATTCACAGATGCTGCCAGACCTGCTGAGTATTTCCAACATTTCTTGTTTTTATTTCAGATTTCCAGCATCTGCAGTATTTTGCTTTTATTAATATCTATGTATCTTTTTTGTATGTTCCCTTTGCATTCTTGTTTTTATTTTATCATTGTACAGCAGAGCATTGCTGAATGATCTGATGTCTCATTCCACAATTCCTGCCTTAGACCTAGGTTTCATTCCTTTTTATTTTACTTCAATATATGTTCTTTAGCTTGTGCAACCATGAATTCTCAAGCATCCTGATAACAAGTCATCCTTGAAAGCTTTGAATCCTAGAAAAGAAAATCAGTAATATGCAAGGCTAGAACTCCATGTAAACTCCATGTGGGTGAAACTGTACTACATGTCACTGAAATGTTCTGGACTGCAGGCAACACAATCTACTGTTTAGTGTTGGAATGTGCAAAGCAGACATGGCTGTCACAGCAGTCAATAAGAACTGAGAGGTGCAGACTAATTGCCTGCTAATTACACAGTAAATTGTCTAATTAAGCTGATGGTTAATTAGGGTATGCTAGCACACCAGCCTTGTGGAATTTCTGTCTGATGCCTGAGAAGTGCCTTTTGTAATTGACACACAAGGAAAGCCTGGCAGAAAACATAGCTCGAGTTAACACGGAGGCATTTTATGACAGAATCAGGATGTAGTTCAAACAAAGAGTTGTCATGTGCATTTGTGCTTATGCTGGATACCGGAAGCTAATCTGTGTTCTTGGGCAAAATCAGACAGCTATGTCATTTTACACAGCTTTTAGTGAATAGCCATTTTAATGGAAGCAAAAATTGTGCATTGCTGTGAATCCCAGAGAAGCTAACTAGCACAATGATTAAGTTCAGATGCACAACTTACAGTTCTATAAAAATGCCTATCAAATGAAAATAATGGCTATGGTTATTTATATACTTGAAAAAGACAAAAAATGCAGAACTAGATTAATTTTAGTTGTGGTTTTCTGAAGAGATATGCAAAAGCAAACAAATAAATAAATATAACTTGCTTCCCACTAATATAAAAGCAAATATAACTTGCTTGTTGTAGTCATCCTAGTAAACATTTTATGTTCTATTATGAAAAATATTTTATGATCTCCTTGTGTAGCTTTTTAAATATTTAAAAGTCAATATTAACCCTCGGGAAATACATATTTGCATCCTTTGCAAAATAATAACTGAGGCAGATATGTATTTATGTACTGTGCTGAAGGATATCAGAATAAAAATGTCTCCTTGGAGCTGGAATATGCCATGAGACAAACCATTTTCATTATTGCCTTTGAACTTATTTCCAGCAGGCAAACAATTAAAATGAATAACATTTAAGAGCAAATTGCTGAAATCCTTTACTCTTCAACAAGATTGAGCTCACATGATGTCAGGCTGCAGAAGCTGACAGTTCAGTTGCATATCTTATTCTTCTTTCAAATATAGGAAATTTAAGCCTGAGGTTTTTTTTTAAGGAAAAATGTGTTGCATTCAGTTTCATGTGTAAAACAATGCGCAACAGTGTCAAAGTTTGGTGAGTCCGCACCCAATTTGCATGTCAGGCCATTGCTAAGTTTGTTAAGGTTATGTTCCAGGCACTCCAGGCAGCTGCATATGTAACAGCTGTTTTAGGTCCCCTTGTTAAAATTGGTTGCAGAGGAGCGAAGCAGGAGTTGTTGGATTTTCTACCATAGTTGACAACACAAAATTGTTTCTGACTTTGAAAGGAAACTGGAGAAAATTACTTATTTGTTGATAAACCTAACTAATCCCTAAAGGTACAAAAGTATTAATTTCAATTATAAAATAAATGTTCCTGCTTGGAATTCTTCAGCAGCCCCTGTGGCTGCCACTGAAAAGTAAGTTAATGTTTTTATAAGGAACGTCATGCAGGCCCCAACCTGCCAAAAATGAGGCACATTAATTTTGCCACATGGAAATTAAATTTCAAATGGTTGCTGGGAAGAAGAGAAGGCCTGTGACAAGGGGTTGCCTGGCCCTTGGCTGGAAAGACATTTTTGCATATTAACAGACGGTGCTTGGAACAAAGGAGCTATCCCCTGCTCCAATACAATCCACAAGCAGACGTGGTCAAACCAGTTAGTCACATGACTAACCTACTTGGCAGGCTGGGTTTTTTCCTGAATTGTACAGTTTGAACTGAGAGTCTGCAAAAAGCTGTTGGCTCCTGGATTGAAAAGTACTTGTCTGGCTGGCTCGCCATAGTCTCTCCTTTCTGCTCCCATCTCTTTCTCATGGAGCTCCAAAACCCACTAAAGACACATGAACCCCAAGAGAGAAAAGTCTCCTACAGTGAACAAGGATTAAGAAGAATACTGGACCACAATGAAAAGCAAGATCTACCTACAATCAAGGACTATACAGTGAGCTTGAAGCACAGTAACAAAAAACCCTCCTCAGAGATTGCCTCAAACTTTTCCACTTTATTTTTCTTCTCTTTTCTGTCTCTATTTGCATGGGCGTATCACGTATGCATGCTAGCATGGGTGCATCATGTATCCATAGGCATTAACTGAATTAGAGAAATACTGTATGTTTAAAAATAAAACCCTGTTACAGTAAGAAGGCTGAAAGGGAACCCTAGACCTCTTTCTCACCTGATCATAACAAGAAAATAATCAGAAATCATTACTGTGGAGTGAGGAGAAACAGGACTGCCCCTTCGACTCCACATTCACCGCCATCAGTCACCTCACTGTCAATCCAAGCCCTCTCTCGAGGTTTATCCTCAGGCAGTTGCTGGCCAGGCCAAACACTCATTTGAGTAATATGTGTGAGTTGCCTGTGGAGGTGCAACAGGTGCCAGCAACTTGAACAAAGTATGTTAATGAGGCCTGAAGACTGACTTTCAGCCTTCTGGTTGTAGCACATGCAATTGGCGTGCTTCTGGCTATAGACCCAAAAACAGTGATGGATGTTCTTGAATTGCTGCAGTTATTCTTTGTAGAGGTTTTATACAACTGAATGGCTTGTTGCTAGGCCATTTCAGAGGGCAGTTGAGAGTCAGCCAAGATGGCATGGGACTGGAATCTCATATAGGCCAGACTGAGTAAGGACGGCAGGTTTCCTTCCCTAAAGGACATGAGTGAACCAATTGGGCTTTTACAACAATCCAACAACTTGTACCAGCTTTTTCTTTCCAGACTGATTTCAAATTCTGAAATGGCCATGGTGGGATCTGAGGACAAATTATCTGGATTATTGATACAGGCCTCTAAATTATTACGAATCCAGTAATTTAACTGCTACACCAGTATGTCCTTTGAGGAAACATTTTCGTAAAGTTGTACACCTCATTAATGTTTTGTGCAATTAAATTCAAAGTTAGTGTATTGCATTGAGTGTTAAAGTCACCCCCATAGAGTTGGGAGTAGGTTAAAAAGTCACCTTCTGGACAGAACATAGACAGGATAAATGTGAGCTGGGACAGTGATGATGACTAGAGCTGCCATGAGTTAGTTTTTGAACCTATGCTGTTTACAATCTATAGAAGTGATCTAGCTGAAGGATTGAAAACAGAATTTCGATAGTAGTTGACAATACAAAATTGTACCTAGTTTTGAAAGGGACCTGGAGAAGGTCAGCAACTGGAGAATATTACTTACTTGTGGATAAATCTAACTAATCCCTTCAGGTACAAAAATATTAATTTTGATTACAAAATAATTGTTCCTACCTCGGTAACAGTGCAGGACGAGAAAAGACTCGGCAGCACTTATAGATCTGTTTTTAGAATGCCTCTACAATATGGCATGGCACTGAGTAATTCTTACAGAATAATAGAATCCATTGCAAAAGAATGTTATGTTCATCCTGCCTAGTATATTAATGATGAAACCCTTACAGAACTGCATACAGTTTTGGTCCTCATGCTTCCAAAGCAACATTAATACATTATAAAGGTTATAAAGCTAAGAACAGGGGTGGTTCAAGGACTTCATACTTGATGCTATGAAGTTAAACCAAGCAAATTAGGACTATCTTTAGCAAAACATATGAACATACGAATTAGGAGCAGGAGTAGGCCACTCGGCCCCACAAGCCTGCTCTGCCATTCAACAAGATCATGGCTGAACTGATTACTCCATATTCCCACCTACCCCCGATAACCTTTCATCCCCTTACTTATCAAGAATCTATCAACCTCTGCCTTAAAAATATTCAAAGACTCTGCTTTCACCGCCTTTTGAGGCAGAGAATTCTAAATACTCACGACCCTCAGAGAAATAAATTCTCCTCATCTCTGTCTTAAATGGGTGACCCCTTATTTTCAAACAGTGACCCCTAGTTCTAGGTTCTCCCACAAGGGGAAACATCCTTTCCACATCCACTCTGTCAAGACCCCTCAGGATCTTATATGTTTCAATCAAGTCACCTCTTACTCATCTAAATTCCAGTGGATACAAGCCTAGCCTGTCCAATCTTTCATCATAAGACAGCCCACCCATTCCAGGTATTAGTCTAGTAAACCTCTGAACTGCTTCCAAGCATTTACCTCCTTCCTTAAATAAGGAGACCAGTACTGTACACAGTACTCCAGATGTGGTCTCACCAATGCCCTGTGCAGCTGAAACATAACCTCCCTACTGTTGTATTCAACTTCCCTCGCGATAAAAGGTAACATTCTATGAGCTTTCCTAAATTATGTGCTGTACTTGCATACTAACCTTTTGCGATTCATGCACGAGGACACCCAGATCCCTCTGCATCTCAGAGCTCTGCAATCTCTCACCATTTAGATAATATGCTTCTTTTTTATTCTTCCTGCCTAAATGGACAATTTCACATTTTTCCACTTTATATTCCATTTGCCAGGTCTTTGCCCATTCACTTAGCCCATCTATATCCCTTTGTAGCCTCCTTATGTCCTCATCACAACTTACTTTCCTACCTATCTTTGTGTCATCAGCAAATTTAGCAACCATACCTTCAGTCCCTTCATCTAAGTCATTTATATAAATTGTAAAAGGTTGAGGCCCCAGCACAGAACCCTGTGGCAAACCACTTTTTACATCTTGCCAACCAGAAAATGACCCATTTATGCCTAATCTCTGTTTCCTGTCAGCCAGCCAATCTCCTGTCTATGCCAATATGTTGCCCCTACACCATGAGCTTTTATTTTTTGCAATAACCTTTGATGTGGCACCTTATCAAAAGCCTTCTGGAAATCTAGGTACAATACATTCACCAGTTCCCCTTCATCCACAGCACATGTAACTCCCTCAAAGAACTTGAATAAATCAGTTAAACATGATTTTCCTTTCACAAAACCGTGTCGACTCTGCCTGATTACCTTGAATTTTTCTAAATACCCTGCTATAACGACTTTCATAATAGCTTCTAACATTTTCCCTAAGACAGATGTTAAGCTAACTGGCCTGTAGTTTCCTGCTTTCTGTCTCCCTCCATTTTTGAATAAAGGAGTTACATTTGCTATTTTCCAATCTAATGGAACCTTCCCCGAATCTAGGGAATTTTGGAAAATTAATACCAACACATCAACTATCTCACTAGCCACTTCTTTTAAGATCATAGGATGAAGTCCATCAGGACCCGGGGACCTGTCAGCCCGCAGCTCTAACAATTTTTCACTACCACTTCCCTGGTGATTGTAATTTTCTCAAGTTCCTCCTTCCCTTCCATTTCCTGACTTACAGCTAATATTGGGATGTTACTTGTATCCTCGATAGTGAAGACTGATGCAAAATGCCTTTTCAATTCATCTGCCATCTTATTATCCATTATTAATTCCCCAAACTCACTTTCTATAGGACCAACGTTCACTTTGTTAACTCTCTTTTTCTTTTTTAAATATCTATAGAAACTCTTACTATCTGTCTTCATATTTCTAGCTAGCTTTCTCTCGTACTCTAATTTTACCTTCCTTATTAATCTTTTAGTCATTCTTTGCTGTTTTTTATTTTCTGTTCAATCTTCTGACCTGCCACCCATCTTTGCATAAATGTATGCTTTTTCTTTAAGTTTGATACTATCTTTAATTGTTTTAGTTAACCACGGATGGCGGGTCCCCTCCTTGGAATTTTTCTTTCTAATTGAAATGTGTCTATTCGGTGTATTCTGAAATATTCCCTTAAATGTTTGCCACTGCAACTCTATTGACCTATCCCTTAACCTAATTTTCCAGTTCACTTTAGCTAGCTCTGCTTTCATGCCCTCATAATTACCCTTATTTAAGTTTAAAATACTAGTCTTGGACCCATTCTTCCCTCCCTCAAACTGAATGTAAAATTCAATCATATTATGATCGCTGCTACCTAGGAGCGCCTTAACTATGAGGTCATTAATTAATCCTATCTCATTGCACAATATCAGGTCTAGTATAGCCTGCTCTCTGGTTGGCTCCAGAACGTATTGCTCCAAGAAATTATCCCAAAAACATTCTGTTCCTCATCTAGACTACCTCTGCCCATCTGATGTTTCCAGTCTATATGTAGGTTACAATCCCCATGATTATCGTTGTACCTTTCTGACAAGTTGCCATTATGTCTTCCTTTATACCCCATCCTACAGTGTGGCCTGTAACCACTCCCACAAGTGATTTCTTGCCTTTATGATTTCTTATCTCTACCCAAGCTGCTTCTACATCCTAGTCTCCTGAACTTAGTTCATCCCTCTCTATTGCACTAATACCATCATTAATTAACCGAGCCACCCCTCTACCTTTTCCTAGCTTCCTGTCCTTCCTTCATGCCATGTACCCTTCAATATTCAGGTCCGAATCTGTCATCCTGCAGACATGTTGTGAAGAATTGTAATCCTTACTCTTAATAAGTGAGGAACTCTAAGTAGAAGTTAATAACCTATTTGAATTCCTGGAGAATGCAGAACAAGAGGACTTACATTCACATTTAGAAAACCAGAACTTAGCTGCCCACAAAGATCTAGCGATCCCTGTGGCATGGATTTCCCCTCTCCCAAAGGCGGTTTAAATCTAGTGCCTAGTCAAAGTTATCGCCAGGTGTCACCCTTAGTGATGTCAGCAAGCAGGGTAACCAGCCAATCACAATGAAGTATTCTCATAGAGAGGAAACCAGTAAGACAAAAGCACTGAATCCCTTCATTTTTAATTTAAACATTTCAGATAGTGAAATAAATTATTATGATTGAATTACGATAGAAGCTAAAATGTCATAAAAATGTGGAATTTTTAAAATTACATTGAAGAAATCTGATGGTCAACAAACATAAAATTAGTTTTTCAAGTTCGGTGAAGCTGTTTAGCAATAATAATGAAGTTAGTGCACTGTCAAAATCCCAGTTACACCTCATTCACAAGGTGTAACTTTTTCAAGGGTTTTTAAAGCAAGATTAACAGTGTAAGAGTGGATGCTCTCATCAATTTATAGATTTTCCATTGATTGCAGTCTAGGGAAATGTAGAATCACTGATACCAACCTCTGGTTTTCCACATTATTTTGCACATGTGGCGTCTCCTGAAGTTGGTGCCAGTTTTAGTGAAATAATGACAGTGAACACTGACAGTTCCTTCGTCATTACCACCACTAAATCCAGGCCCTGAAGCAGGACTGTGCAAACTTTGACCTGTTCTTGTTCACACTTTGTGACCATTAGGCCCCAACAATCCAGCCCACAAAGTCCAAGCAACTCTATCATATTTATGCTTACATATATTATTTTCTGATTTGTCTTGTTTTAAACTTTACAGGCCTGCAGATTTCAGAAGGGCTATTCTTAGTGCTGTTTTAGCCACACTGGTGGCTAAATCCTTAAATTAGAAAAACAAGATAAGTTAATTCCAGTAACTTGAGATATTAACAACAACATTGATTTAAATTTATGTGTGAATTTCGATGCTCCATTATTTGTACCTAAGTGGCCCCCTGTGACAAAAACTGTGGGTACTCCTATATGCAAATATTGAAGACTTCTGGGAAAAGTTGCTACCTACTAGAGTGAATGTGGAATCACTCTGTGAATTATATAATAAATGATTTTCACAGACTCTTTACAGGATGGTGGCAGAAAATTAGAAGAATAGGGTTACGATTTTGAAGAATAGAATAAAAGATTGGGTTTGGGACATGACATGATTGCTAGGCAGAATGACATTTAAGTTTTCCTAAGTTTCTTAAGTTCTCATGTTTTCTGAGTTTCATTGTCATTTCATTGTGTTTTAGAAGAGGCAAATATGGTTTGCATCTTTGTTCAGTCAAATTAGACGAAATGTCATACTATTTCCAACTTACAGTATGTTTTTGTTACACAGACTGTACTGAACAACATTAATGCATTGAAGAAAAGAAGGATCTCTCGGTACATTAGAAACAACATATTCTGTCCAGTCAACCATGATTATCATATT
Organism: Heterodontus francisci; assembly: GCF_036365525.1. NCBI lineage: Eukaryota > Metazoa > Chordata > Chondrichthyes > Heterodontiformes > Heterodontidae > Heterodontus > Heterodontus francisci. The sequence goes on along the minus strand of NC_090378.1, from coordinate 27,450,499 downwards.
GGTAGTACTAATATTTTTAAACATGCTGTGCCATTTTGTATTGATGTATTGCTATTCACTGCTCAATGTGACAAAATATGTTGTCCTTCCACATCTTTGATAAATGGTGAGAGCTTGAAACCATCTCTTCTTCTTTGGCCTCCTTATCTCGCGAGACAATGGGTAAGCGCCTGGAGGTGGTCAGTGGTGTGTGGAGCAGCGCCTGGAGTGGCTATAAAGGCCAATTCTAGAGTGACAGGCTCTTCCACAGGTGCTGCAGAGAAATTTGATTGTCGGGGCTGTGACACAGTTGGCTCTCCCCTTGCGCCTCTGTCTTTTTTCCTGCCAACTGCTAAGTCTCTTCGACTCGCCACACTTTAGCCCCATCTTTATGGCTGCCCGCCAGCTCTGGCGAACGCTGGCAACTGACTCCCACGACTTGTGATCAATGTCACAGGACTTCATGTCACGTTTGCAGACGTCTTTAAAGCGGAGACATGGATGACCAGTGGGTCTGATACCAGTGGCGAGCTCGCTGTACAATGTGTCTTTGGGGATCCTGCCATCTTTCATGCGGCTCACATGGCCAAGCCATCTCAAGCGCCGCTGAGACTCAGTAGTGTGTATAAGCTGGGGATGTTGGCCGCCTCGAGGACTTCTGTGTTGGAGATACGGTCCTGCCACCTGATGCCAAGTATTCTCCGGAGGCAGCGAAGATGGAATGAATTGAGACGTCGCTCTTGGCTGACATACGTTGTCCAGGCCTCGCTGCAAGGTACTGAGGACACAGGTTTGAATCACTCGGACTTTTGTGTTCCGTGTCAGTGCGCCATTTTCCCACACTCTCTTGGCCAGTCTGGACATAGCAGTGGAAGCCTTTCCCATGCGCTTGTTGATTTCTGCATCTAGAGACAGGTTACTGGTGATAGTTGAGCCTAGGTAGGTGAACTCTTGAACCACTTCCAGAGCGTGGTCGCCAATATTGATGGATGGAGCATTTCTGACGTCCTGCCCCATGATGTTCGTTTTCTTGAGGCTGATGTTTAGGCCAAATTCATTGCAGGCAGCCGCAAACCTGTTGATGAGACTCTGCAGGCACTCTTCAGTGTGAGATGGTAAAGCAGCATCGTCAGCAAAGAGGAGTTCCCTGATGACGACTTTCCGTACTTTGGGCTTCGCTCTTAGACGGGCAAGGTTGAACAACCTGCTCCCTGATCTTGTGTGAAGGAAAATTCCTTCTTCAGAAACCATACCCTATAACATAAGACCATATGCAGCCTAATAGTATGTACAATGCACTTGATTGGAACTGTTTCCCACTTTCAACTCACTCAACTTACTATTGTCGGGGGGTCTGCCATTAGTCAGGTTACTATAGTATCCTCAAAGTTGTGAGCATCATTTGAGATGGAGAGACTCATATATACTGTTGGATATTAGGAGATTTTTGTGTCTAATATGAAGGCCATGCAATGGACATTGTTTTAAAACAAGCCTGGACCTTTAAAAAGCTTGGACATACAGATAATATCATGCCTCTCTTTACACATTCACAACTCCTCAGATACTGAAGCAGTCCGTGTCCATATGCAGCAAGACCTGGACAACATCCAGGCTTGGGCTATAAGTGGCAAGTAACATTCAGGCCACACAAGTGCCAGGAAATGATGATCTCCGATAAAGAGAGAATCTAACCATCTCCCTTTGACATCAATGGCATTGCCATCGCTAAATTCCTCACTATCAACAGCCTGGAATTTATCAATGACCAGGAACTGAACTGGACCAGCCACATAAATACTGTGGCTACAAGAGCAAGTCAGAGGCTGGGAATTCTGCAGCAAGTAATGCACCTCCTGACTTCCTAAAGCCTGTCCACCATCTAAAAGGCACAGGTCAGGAGTGTAATGGAATACTGTCCACTTGCCTGGATGAGTGTAGCTCCAACAACACTCAGGAAGCTCGACACCATCCAGGACAAAGCGGCCCACTTGATCAGCGCCCCATCCGCCACCTTCAACATTCATTCCCTCCACCAGCGACGCACAGTGGTTGAAGTGTGTACCATTTACAAGATGCACTGCAGCAACTCACCATGCTTCCTTCAACATCACCTTCCAAACCCGTGACTTCTTCCACCTAGAAGAACAAGGAGAGCAGACGCATGGCAACACCACTACCTGCAAGTTCCTCTCCAAGTCACACACCATCCTGACTTGGAACTATATCGTCGTTCCTTCACTGTCACTGGGTCAACATCCTGGAACTCCCTTCCTAACAGCACTGTGGGTGTACCTGCGCCAGATGGACTGCAGCAGTTCAAGAAGACAGCTCACCACCACCTTCTCAAGGGCAATTAGGGATGGGCAACAAATGCTGGTTTTTCCAGTGATGCCCACATCCCATAAAAGAATAAAAAAAACACATTTACAGCAGCAACCATCAGTTTAAAAACCCATACTCGCATACTGTTGGGCAGTGGCATGGATATTAATTTATCAGAATCAACTTTGTATCCAGATATTTCAGAGCGTTACTATTGTTATTGAAAAGTATTTGACAGGGAGATAACCAAATGAGCAACATAAAACAGCACATCTCAGCATAAAATAGGATTTTATGGCACAAGCAAATGTTCGTCAGATCATTCATCTGGATTTAAATTTCATCCAAAGGCCAAAGGTTCATCGCCAAGTTAAAGAACTGAGGGAATAAGGTCTCGCCATGCTCCAAACCTGTATTCAGAGAAAGTATTGTGGAATTAATATTGTCGGTGCACTAATTTATGGGGCGAGAAATTCGTTTGCATAGCACTGCAAGAAGCAGCATTACACAAACAAATTTCTCTGCCATGGTTTTGAAACTCTCATAGTTTTCCAAATCTTCTGAAGGCCTACTCACTTTAGTAGGTGTGATAAAGGCCAAAGTGTAGTGAATGCATTTTTTTATAGTGAACGATTTTTTAAAATTATCTCCCAAGTGTTGGCTCTTCAAAAAAACCTATTTTGTCAGATACAAACTGAAGTAGTAACTGTTTCCATTTTTAACTTGCAACTTAAGGCAAATTAGATGATAGATAGCAGAGTATAAGGGACCTTTCCCTTTCTTAAAATAAACAAAATGACAGTTTCTGAAAATGTATATGGAAAAGATCCACTTTATCTAGTGAAAATGAGGCTTATGCTATATTTCTATTTAATAAAATGTAATTGGAAACTGATTTGGGCCTGCAGCTTTCAGTCTGAGGGAACAATGCAAGCCACAAAATTCAGCCCTGTTGCACCACTGGCGCTGACACTACGGAAGCCTGAAACCTCAAACAGTTCGACCGTACCGTTTCTGGGCACTTCTGGTGCTGCCCACACGCCGTAAGTACGGGCATGCCATGCATGTGCCAAATGCATGCAGAGTGGGGGAATCACGACATAAAACATAACTTAATGCTGCTTTAGTGCATGAACTGCCATTTTGGACCTCACCAGTCCTGTTAACCCCCTTTCCTAATCACTCCCAGCTGAACATGGATTCAGCTGTGCAAGGGACACACCGCACCCACCACCCCCCCATCCCCCACCCCATTAGCACTATTTAATGGAATCACCATGGGACTTCCTTTTGCTGCTCCAAAGTGAGTGGAAGTACTGCGTTAAGTGTTATTGGAGGAGTTTGAAAAGGTTTTTGGATTCACAGGGAATAGTGCTGAACTTTGACAAAGAGGTCAGATGAGTTGGAAGCCCTGTCAGGAGAAAGCCTGCCTCAGTAATGGGGGCTTTAGCTGTAGTTCCTCTTGGCCTGCAGCATGACTTGGAGATGGACCAGAGGCAGCAGAGAGGGGGAAGCTGTGCGCAGAGTGTGGAGGACGAGGACTCTCACCAGGAGCACAACCTCTACCTCAGCCAGGAGCAGTGGCTGAGGCGGCTACATTTCACCAAGAAAGTGGTCACTGAACTGTGCCAACTTCAACAAGTGGACCTGCAACCACAGGGCAGGGCAAGGATGGCCAATGGCTGCAAAGATTATCATAGGCCTCAATTTCTAAGCCAGCAGATCCTTCCGGGTGGGAGCAGGCAACATTTCCAAATGTTCACAGTTCGACATGCATCGCTGCATCCGGGAGGTGAGGGAGACCCTGTAGAGAAGGAGAGGGGACTTCATCATCTCTAGATCACCGGAATGAAGCAGGATGAGCAAGCACGTGGTTTTGCACAAGGATTCACAGTGGTGCAGAGTGTGCATGTGGTTTGGCAGGCTGCACATATCAATGTGGAAATCTTCCACAACCATAAAGTCTACCACTCCATGAGTGTGCAGTTGGTGTGTGACCATGCACAGAGAATCCTCTTGGTATCCTTGGCCCGCTATCCTGGTAGCAGCCATGACATAGAGTCATAGAGAGATACAGCACTGAAATGGACCCTTCGGCCCACCGAGTCCGTGCCGACCATCAACCACCCATTTTTTATACTAATCCTACATTAATCCTATTTTCCCTCTCACATCCCCCACCTTCCCTCAATTCTCCTACCATCTACCTACACTAGGAGCAATTTTTACAATGGCCAATTTACCTATCAACCTGCAAGTCTTTGGCATGTGGGAGAAAGCCGAAGCACCCGGAGGAAGCCTAAGCAGTCACAAGGAGAACTTGCAAATTCCGCACAGGCAGTACCCAGAACCGAACCCCGGTCGCTGGAGCTGTGAGGCTGCGATGCTCGCCAATGTGCCGCCGTATATATATATATATATATATATATATATGAGGACACAGGCCTGATACACTCGGACTTTTGTGTTCGAGGCCTGGACAACGTATGCCAGCCAAGAGCGACGTCTCAATTCATTCCATCTTCGCTGCCTTCGGAGAATACTTGGCATCAGGTGGCAGGACTATATCTCCAACACAGAAGTCCTTGAAGCGGCCAACACCCCCAGCTTATACACACTACTGAGTCAGCGGCGCTTGAGATGGCTTGGCCATGTGAGCCGCATGGAAGATGGCAGGATCCCCAAAGACACATTGTACAGCGAGCTCGCCACTGGTATCAGACCCACCGGCCGTCCATGTCTCCGCTATAAAGACGTCTGCAAACGCGACATGAAATCGTGTGACATTGATCACAAGTCGTGGGAGTCAGTTGCCAGCATTCGCCAGAGCTGGCGGGCAGCCATAAAGACAGGGCTAAATTGTGGTGAGTCGAAGAGACTTAGTAGTTGGCAGGAAAAAAGACAGAGGCGCAAGTGGAGAGCCAACTGTGCAACAGCCCCGACAAACACATTTCTCTGCAGCACCTGTGGAAGAGCCTGTCACTCCAGAATTGGCCTTTATAGCCACTCCAGGCGCTGCTTCACAAACCACTGACCACCTCCAGGCGCGTATCCATTGTCTCTCGAGATAAGGAGGCCCAAAAGAATATATATATATACATATATATATCCTGCGCCAGTCAGCTGTTCCTACTAACTTCGGGTCACCACAACGAACGAGAGACTGGCTTCCTGGTGACAAGGGATACCTGCTCTACACCTGGATTATGAATCCCCTCTATCACCTGACCACATATGGGCAACAAGAGCCATGCTGCCACCAGGGGCACCATGGAGCAGACCATAGGCAACGTCAAACAACAGTTCTGCTACCTGGACTGCTCGGGTGGACCTCACCAGTACTAACGAGAGAGTATCTCCAAGTTCATAGTGATCTATTGTGTCCTCCACAACCTTGACCTCATGAAGATGCAGCCTTGTCACCAGACCTTCAGAGGGCACCTCAGGAGGAGGAGGAGGATGAAGAGGAAGGAGGAAGGCATCCGGGTCTCCTTCACTACAGACGGGCTGTTCTTGAGTGGCTGCTCTGACTCTGGTTTCCCTGAAACTTCATCCCCACATCACTATTCCTCCACCTTTCCTTCCTTCTGCTATGGACCATCACCATGTCCTCTTGCCCAAAATCCTGAAATAAAAACCACCACCAAGAAAGTTCCATTACAACTTTATCAAACAAGACTGCCAATACTGAACTATTCACCCTTGTGCATTCCCTTAGTGCCTGTATTGTAGATGCCTTTGCCTGCCCTAGTGCTCCTACGCAGTGCTACCCTAATGGCTGCAGCATGGCTGGTGGAAAGCTGCTGACTTTCAGTGGAGGAGACTGCAGGTGGCCATGCAGGAAGTCCTCAGGCCGGACTGGGCCTTGTGGGGCCGGCTTTGGACTGCCCCACCTCAGCATGAGCAACAGCAGTCTAGAATGACTGGCTGAAAAGCAACACAAGGGCACTGACAAAGTGACAGTGATGGAAGCACGAATGCCGTCATCCGGAGAGACAACAGCAGGCTGTGCAACACAGAGCCACTGTCACTCCTCTGGGCAGTGTTTCAGCAATCCGAGTAATCTGCTCAAGCACAGACTGCTGGGCTGATGCAATACCTTGCAAGTTCCTTTGAGCACTGGTATTCGCAGCCATGAGGCAGCAGTCTAAGCCAGCACTGCACCAAACTGGGCTTGTGTGGCAACAAGCTCGGATCTCATGACATCAGTCTGAGTTTCCACTGCAGCATTGATACGTTGAGTGGCTTCTGCTTGTGCTGCAATGGAAGCTGAGACATGTCCACCAGGTGCTGGATCATGGTTGGTCCACAAGTGCTGTCATGAAATCGGCCACCACTTCCATACTGGAAAGGATGGGCTCCAAGCTCTGCGTGAAGCCCTGTGCCAAGTTGGAGTGGACTCCTCCACACTTCTTGACAGTGACAACAGGCTCTGTGGCAGGCTTGTCAATGTACTAAGCATCTCTGTATGCATTCCCATCAGTGTTCTCCTCTCTCTGCAGCAAATCCCAATCGCAACCACGCCCTCCAGTGATCTGGCTACCCTTTTCCCTGCCCTGGCTGTAGTCCACCCATGACCAGTGACTCACCACGTGCTGATCCTGCACCTGTGCTACCCTCTGAAGTCTGTCAGTATCTGAACTGGTGGCTGTGATTGTCAATCAAGTGACGGTGCATCTTTATCAGAAGTGTACAGTTGCTCATGCACTTCAGGATGAGGCTGCACGGCTGATTAGCTGGAGGCATGTTGAAGCTGCGAGAGGTGGGTGTGAGGTTGGCAACATTGGTAAGTGTGTAAGAGTGAGGTGGAGCATCTGAATATTAGGCATGAGACCTGACTGTTGATGGGTGAGTGACGGGACTGTGATGCATTGAGTAGCGTGAGAGACTGGTGGTCTAGAGGTAGGAGATGTCATGTGAAGATGAACTTGTCCAACCACTTGAGGCCATTGAACTTTTTCCAGCACTGCAGCCAGGTCCGCGGGGCCAGACTCCGAAAATTGACCTCCACGGTCACCTGCCCCCATTACCTTGAGAGCCTCCTGACCCCGTGTGGAAACATCACCTCTATCTTCCTTTCCACCTCCATCAATAAAGCCTCCACTGCTGCATACAAGAACCCGGGAGCCCTCTTTCTGACCTGTTACTCTATTACCAGACTGCTTCCTTCCATCCACACCCTTCTGAGACTTGTTCCACCAGTTGCTGTAGCCTGAGTGTATATCCCCTTTAAGAGGGGCTGCCTGCCTTTAAGAATTGCATGTTAGCTATACGTTATGCTATCCACACAGGGCTGAGCCCCCTGTTGAGCATGCAGCCAGTCAGCATCGCATTTTGTGTGCGCTGCTTGCCTCAGAGGGACTGGGCACAGGGTAATCACATATCACAATCACCGTGCCTGAAAACAGGCCTTATCGAAATCCTCCTGCAACCCCCTCCCCCCCACTTAGCCTCCATCTACTTCTCCAAAATAATCTCAGCATCAAGACTTTACCTGTTAACTAGTGTTGTGAAAGAAATTCAAGCCCATCTCCCCCACTACCTGTCCAATTCAATGCGAAAATATGACAGTTAATAAAATATTGGTGAATAAAAAGTTTTATTATCTTTGCAAAGCCTGATTAATAGTCTGAATGATTTATGCATATTTTTCCTTTCACTATTCTGAATTGATGGCATTATAACTGTGCTCATAATTGCAAAGCTAATAAGTACTGTAAGCTTGCTGTTTGGGAAAATGCAGATGGCCCTCTTCTTTCCTTGAAAGAAATGTACCTAGTTCAGAAATTACTTGTTCAATTAGCAATTCTTCTTCATTTATTCAGTCAGCAGATGCAAATGACAATTGCTGTCATCCGATAAAGGAAAAACCTGGAACACTATCTCTTTAGAAATTTGAACCTCAGCCAGTCACATGTTGCCCCTTGCCTTATTGATCCTTTTTATGTATATTTTTCCTTTTTACTCTTGTCATTGGCAGCAGATCATTTCTACTTTCTTGCAACTGAAAAAAGTTCAGTTGCCAATTATCAGTCATCTTCCTAGGATCAAGCAAACAAATCCTCTAGCAAGGTTGGAATTTTCTATAATATTTATCAAGAATGCGTGTAGCTTAAGTGTGCAAAGTTCCCTAGCAGTCTGCGACTGAGGGCTTTTTGACATTAGGTCTGTCTTGATCAGATTGACACTTGTTGATCCCCACTGTGGCTGTCAGTCCATGCAAACTTTTAAGTTTAAAAATGAGGTTAAATTTTGTGGACTTACTAAATCCCATAACACATATCTTCACTTTGGTCTCGTCCATCTTTTAGATGAGGTGTTAAACCGAGGCCCTCCATGTCACCTCAGGTGGAGGTGAAATATCCCATGGCACTATCCAACATTCATTGCTTAAACTATGTCACTAAAACAGACTATCTGATTATTTATCCTGCGGCTGTTTGTGGGGTCTTGCACTGCGCACATAAGCTGTCGCATTTCCTACGTTACAATAGTGACCACACTTCAAAAGTAATAAAAACAGAAAGTTCTGATGAAAGGTCACAGACCTGAAATATTAACTCTGTTTCTTTCTCCACAGATGCTGCCAGACCTGCTGAGTATTTCCAGTACTTTCCGTTTTTATTTCACATTTCCAGTGTTCACAGTATTTTGCTTTTACTTCAAAAGTAATCATTGGTTGTAAAGCACTTTGGAATTATCCTGAGGTTGTGGAAGGCACTATATAAACGCAAGTCTTTCTTTTCTTTTTTCATGACTTTTTCATGCCTGCTCTGGTCTTGCTACACATGCAAACAATTTTTAGGCTTGATGGCATTCTTGCTTACTAGAATGTAAACGTTTGACTCTTCTAAGTATAGAGAGAATTCAGAATCCAACTTGACAAAGACTTGCAGGTTGATAGGTAAATTGGCCATTATAAATTTCCCCTAGTATCGGTAGGTGGTAGGGAAATATAGGGACAGGTGGGGATGTGATAGGAATATGGGATTAATGTAGGATTAGTATAAATGGGTGGTTGATGGTCGGCACAGACTCGGTGGGCCGAAGGGCCTGTTTCAGTGCTGTATCTCTAAAATAAAAAATTGACAATTGACCATTCTTCCACTCACAGAAATTGGCTCAGCACACTGGGTTGATTTCCACTCTGGTGCCAGATGACACTGGTACTGTTTAGGAGACCATGGGAACCCAGTTATTGTCTAGCATTTAAGCAATTGCATTGCCTCTGTCTATAACCTAGGCTTTGGAATGGGCTTGCGATACGAGCGTTCTTTCCATAAGTAAAAGACCAAAGCATCAATCTTAATCCTCCTCTATAGAGCACCTTCAAGGAATCATTCAAATTATTATTTTTACTGTTAATAGTCTGGTTCAGTATATAGCCAGCTCTGTTTGTTTGGATCCTGCAGTTTCTCTACTAGCTGTGGCAATAGCTCAAGCACATGTCCTACAGAATGCTGACCTCCATACTGGTGAAATCAGTGGTCGAAACCAGTGCTCATTCCATGGGCAATGAGTAGGCAGCAGTGGAACTCCAGGTGTTCAGGATATAACTGCACACCACTTTTCTTGGCTGAAAATTTCAGGCTTTCTGTCTGATGAGCAAAAGAAAGGAATCTGCCTTTACTGGGGACCAGGTAGAAGCAACTCCACAAACCCTGAAGATGTGCTCACTGATAGTAATATTTGTGACTTTGACAAAAAATACATGATGATGGTGATGTCTTTTAGCTTACATGCACCAAGAATTAACAAACCACCATTTTCAATTGGATGGCACAAGTCTCTTTAAAGCAACAATTCTGTATTTCCCTTGTAACATGACTATAACTTCCAATCAGCAGCTATATCACCAGCTAATGAGAAGCTGCAAGTAACCTAGCTAATGATCTCAGCTAAACTCAAATAACTTGGCTAACATCTAGAAGCAGTGTTACAGGAATACACAGGTATAAGAATGGAGAAAATGTCACATTAGCAGAAATAAAGCAATAATCAAGCTTCTGTGAGAGTGCGGTTCAGCTGCTGGCGGATGATGATGATCAGTGCTTTGGGGCTAATTATAATGCCACCATCTCACCATAAGGAGGAGGAAATGGAATGACATTGCAGCCAATGCACACTGGAACCACAAATAATTGATGATGGAGGACCCCCTCTGCTGATGGATAATGAGAATTTGTGATAATCAAGTGTTCTAAAATACTTCAAGATATAGCAATTACATAAATAGCAGATTATTTTTTAGTTATAACCAGTAATTTGAGAAAGAAGGCAACAATTATCTAAAAAAAACAATTGTGACAAGCACTTTGTACAGTAATAGGAACCAAGAGGGGTTAGTTTTCTTCTATTAGTTTGGTGTCTGACATGCTTGGCAACCCACCAACATGCTTAAACATCTACAAAACAAGTTTCCACTTGGATAGCATTTCTCTTTGCTTGATATACAGTCTGCACACATCATTCATAGCAGTGCCCATCTCACTTACCTAAGTCAAGTGAAAGTTAACTGAAAACGAGGATTTGGGTCCCCCATGTATGTGCAGGGATACTTCTGGAACCTAACCAGCAAAAACTCTAACAGCACAGAACTGTAAGCTTAAACTACTTGTCCGCTTATTTAGAGTGGAAAGAATCCCAGCCCTGTGATGGATCTACCACTCCAGATTCTATTAATAAGCAGGTTGGCTGCTCAGTCATCAACAGTACTCTGCAGTACTCAAAAGGTGCCTACCTTAATATTTCAGATTAGTAAGACAACCATGGAGGGTTAGTTCCTTCTATTTTCCATTATCAGATGTGCTGGAGTTTTCTTAACCTCAAAGAAGGTGGTCAATAAATAATATACTAAATATGAATCTAATTACAGGAATAACAGAATATATAGAAATATTACAGAGAATGAGAATGATCTAGATATTAAATTGTATGAAAGCTGCATGGAAATAACAACTTTTTTATTCTCGCGTTGCAGTAATGTAAGTCATATTGTATAAGTTCAGTTATCCTTAACCCCCATCACGTGAACTTTAGTCTGTAGCCTGTTATGCAGATTCTGTCATTTGCAGATAATGCTGTGCAGTGCTGCCTGGAGGAAATGATGCTGCAGAAAGCGTAAATGCATTTTTAAAATATATTCTGAAACCCTGACTTTGTTAATCTCCTAACTTCAAAGAAATTCTGTAGTCGAGAATAGGATCACAATTGATTATAAGCTTAAGGACAGAAAACAGTGAATCATGGTAAATAGATATTTTTCAGACTGGAGGATGGTAGACAATGGTGTTCCCGAAGGTCAGTGCTAGGACCAATGCTTTTTTTTTGGCGACATATAAAAAACACGGATCTTGGCATACAGAGTAGAATTTCAAAATTTGCCAACAATTCCAAATTTGGAGGAGTGGCAAACAGTGAGGATGATACGAATTGCCTGCAACAGGACATAGGTAGGCTAGCAGAATGGGCAGATAAGTGGCAGATGGAACATACTACAGACAAGTGTGAGGTGATGCAATATGGAAGAAGGAATAGAGTGAGGAAATATAGACTTATTGCCATAGTTGTAAAGAGTGTGCAGGAACAGTGAGACCTGGGGGTGCATCTGCATCATTCTCTGAAGGTGGCAGGACATATTGAAAGAGTGGTTAGCAAAATATATGGGATCTTGGGCTTCATAAGTAGAGGCATTGAGTACAAAAGCAGGTAAGTTATGCTGAACTTTTATAAAGCGCTAGTTAGGACCCAAGAAGAGCACTGTGTCCAGTTCTGGTTTCACACTTTAGGAAGGATGTGAGGGTCCTTGAGAGATTGCAGAGGAGATTTACCAAAATATTTCCAGGGATGAGGGATTTTAGTTACAAGGTTAGGTTGGAAAAGCTGGGGTTGTTCTCCTTGAATCAAAAGAGATTGAGAGGAGATTTGAGAGAGGTGTACAAGATTATGACAGACTTAGATAAGGTAGGCAAGGAAAAACTGTTCCCATTAACTGATGATACAAGGAATTTTTTTATATTCATTCATGGGATGTGGGCGTCGGTGGTTAGGCCAGCGTTTATTGCCCATCCCTAATTGCCCTTGAGAAGGTGGTGGTGAGCTGCCTTCTTGAACCGCTGCAGTCCATGTGAGATAGGTACACCACAGTGCTGTTAGGAAGGGAGTTCCAGGATTTTGACCCAGCGACAGTGAACGAACGGCGATATAGTTCCAAGACAGTATGGTGTGTGACTTGGAGGGGAACTTGCAGGTGGTGGTGTTCCCATGCATTTGCTGCCCTTGTCCTTCTAGTTAGTAGAGGTCGCGGGTTTGGAAGGTGCTGTCTAAGGAGCCTTGGTGCGTTGCTGCAGTGCATCTTGTAGATGGTGCACACTGCTGCACTGTGCGTCGGTGGTGGAGGGAGTGAATGTTTGTGGATGGGGTGCCAATCAAGCGGGCTGCTTTGTCCAGGATGGTGTCGAGTTTCTTGAGTGTTGTTGGAGCTGCACCCATCCGGGCAAGTGGAGAGTATACCATCACACTCCTGACTTGTGCCTTGTAGATGGTGGACAAGCTTTGGGGAGTCAGGAGATGAGTTATTCGCCGCAGGATTCCTAGTCTCTGACCTGCTCTTGTAGCCACTGTATTTGTATGGCTACTCCAGTTCAGTTTCTGGTCAATGGTAGCCCCTAGGATGTTGACAGTGGGGGATTCAGTAGTGGTAATGCCATTGAATGTCAAGGGGAGATGGTTAGATTCTCTCTTGTTGGAGATGGTCATTGCCTGCCACTTATCAGCCCAAGCTTGGATATTGTCCAGGTCTTGCTGCATTTCTACACGGACTGCTTCAATATCTGAGGAATCGCGAATGGTGCTGAACATTGTGCAATCATCAGCGAACATCCCCACTTCTGACCTAATGATTGAAGGAAGGTAATTGATGAAGCAGCTGAAGATGGCTGGGCCTAGGATACTACCCTGAGGAACTCCTGCAGGGATTTCCTGGAGCGCCGAAGATTGACCTCCAACAACCACAACCATCTTCCTTTGTGCTAGGTATGACTCCAACCAGCGGAGAGTTTTCCCCCTGATTCCCGTTGACTTCAGTTTTGCTAGGGTTCCTTGATGCCAGACTCAGTCAAATGCTGTCTTGATGTCAAGGGCAGTCACTCTCACCTCACCTCTTGAGTTCAGCTCTTTTGTCCATGTTTGAACCAAGGCTGTAATGATGCCATTTCAACACACCCCTCTGCTCTCTGCCCACATATCTGTCCTGGGATTGCTGCAGTGTTCCAGTGAACATCAACGCAAGCTCGAGGAACAGCATCTCATTTACTGATTCGGCACGCCACAGCCTGCTGGACTGAACATTGAGTTAAATAATTTCATAGCATGATGGGCCCCCCTTTTAATTTGTTGTTATTTTTTCTTTTTTCTTTTTAATTTGTTTATTTTATTTTAGTTTGTTTCATCATTCATTTTTTCACCATGTGCCTACCCACTGTTTCACTTTTGTGCTTTGGGCCAGGGCTGTTCATTTTTCTGTGAATTAACACCCTCTCTGCACTCACACTTTGTCTTTCAGCACACCATTAACATAACATTTGCCTTTGCTCCCTGACCTTCTGGTCAGTTATTCTCTGTGACCCTCTGTCCTATCAGCACCTTCCCTTTTGTTATCTCTTGCCCCACCCCCACTTTATTTGCTTAAAACCAATTACATTTCTAACCTTTGCCAGTTCTGACGAAAGGTCACTGACCTGAAACGCTAACTCTGCTTCTCTCTCCACAGATGCTGCCAGACCTGCTGAGTATTTCCAGCATTTCTTCTTTTTATTTCAGATTTCCAGCATCTGCAGTATTTTGCTTTTATATTACTGAGGAGGACTTTGCAGATTCGACTACGCTGGGTGTGCAGGACTTTGCAGATTCGACTATGCTGGATGTGCCTTTTGTTGAGTCCTGATTCACTGCCTAGGTCATAACCAAGTGGTCTGTGTTGTTTTATTCTTGTTTTCCTTCCTAGCAATTTGTTACAGTAGAGTGGCTTGCTAGGCCATTTTGGAGAGCAAATAAGAGTCAAGACTGGGCCAGACTGATGAGGACAGCAGGTTTCCTTGCCTAAAGTACGTTGGTGAACCAGTTGGTTTCCAACAATCTGGCAGGTTCATAGGGCCAAATTTTCCCAACATAGAATAGTTTTGGAAGGTGGGACTATTTCCAGATCTGTAACCCGGCGACAAAGCAGCTTGCCTTCTGGGTCAATTTTCCGGAAGGCAAACAATTAAGTGGCCGCCTCTGGGATCGCCATCCAATTAGAGGTGGCAGGTGAGCTATGGAGGTGGGGGTGGAGATCAAATGAGCATGCGCTATTGCAAGGACGGCCAGCAGCCTTCACTGTGTCTGCAGTGAGAGTGCTGCCGAGGGTAATGCAACAGGAGAGGGAGAGACGAAATGGAGCCACTGCAGCACCCCCAACGCTACCCGTGACATCAGTCTCCAGGAGCTAATCATGCAATGGCAAGCCCCTGCCTGTGGAAGACCTCAGGCTTGCCATTTTGTGCCATTAACGGTCAGACTTCATTGAATGCTCATGTTGCTCTGCCTTACTGCTGTGCACAAGGCTATGGGCCAAGTGCTGGAAAATGGGATTAGAATAGTTCGGTGCTTGATGGCCGGCACAGACACGATAGGCCGAAGGGCCTGTTTCTGTGCTGTATAACTCTATGACTCGCCGCCTCTGCGTTGCCGAGGTGCTGATACAGTGTGCGGCCCAAGCAATGCTGGAAAAATAATATGTTCTTGGAAAATTACAGTTAATTGCCTAATTATCAACCTCAAAAAATTGTCTTCCGCTGTTGGCAGGCAGGTTGCCATCAGTTCGCTGAAGTCACCTCCGGGTAAAGCAGGCGGAGGTGGGAACACGTCGAGGAACCAGCATGACCCTGTTTTTGCGTGATTTTCCTGACCTTCCTGCCCCCAAACCTGCCTCCGAGTCCCTGGGAAAACTTGCCCCCCATGGGCACTTTACTGGCTTTTATTTCCAGCTTTATTTTTAATGATGATGAACTTGGAAAAAACACTGGACTCGAATAAGTTAAGGCTAGCTCAAATATAATCAATCAAGTCTTAAAAGGGTTTGAATGATTTAATAGTGAAAAATTATTTTCACTAGTTGGTGAATCATTGACAGGGTACAAAGGAGGAGACTAGAAGAAATTTTCCATGCAAACCGATTGGATTGTGAAATGCATTACCACAGGTGGCTATTGAAGCAGAGTCAATTAATATTAAAGGGTATCAGGATAGAGCAGGGCAATAGGTTTGTAGCCATCACCAGCACAGGAAAGATGACTGAATTGCTGCCTGCTGTAGTGAAGTTTCCATGATTAAAAAGGATAGGTTCATAATGGTTGGAAATGGTGCCTATGGAGAACCATTTTTGAAAGCATTGAATATCCTTAGGCTGGGAATTACCTGATGAACAGAATAAACAGGATTCCCACTGGAGTTTCTGGTGAATTAACAGTTACCCATGAGAGAATCCCTAAGGGAAATCCTGGCATTAGTTTCTTGCAACATTCCAAACTTAGGAGAAAATGAATGAGGTGAATAACTGGCTCTAATTTCTGTATGCTTTTGGTAACTTGCAATCGTGCTTGATATGGGAGTATATGATGTGTATGATTGTGGATAGTTAATGAGTATGCGTCGTTGAAACATAGTCACCATGATAAGAATGCTCTTGTAAATTCAAATTCCCAGCTAAAAATCAAAATGTGCATTTCAAGATAACTTTCTTTTTAAAAGCAAGACAATGATGTACCTATTACAATTTTTGCTGCTCGATTATGCAATCAAGTTAATGGTTTTAATATAGATTAGCTGGCTCTTATCCAAAGTAAATTACGATAATTAAATTGAGGTAATAGAAAATAATTTAAATTCATAATGACAGCCTGCTTGGATATACTTGGCTTGGTCCTCTACAACATGTACATTTTTCTCTTTACTTTTTGAAATCTCTTCAAAAAATATATTTAAATGCTATATATTGTGTCCCATTTCTCGGGTTTATTCCAGTTCTCTTATGCACCTATTTTTCAGTTAGATGTACTGCTATAATTTTGCCAATCATTAATCCTTAACTGGCATGAGATATGCTTTGTGGTATAATGGTTTCCTTTATTGATTCTGCTTTTCTGTAAGATAATGGACCAGATTTTAACTCTGGGTCAGCTTTGGGTTGGCATGTTTTTGATTTCTGTTTAAGACTCATCCGCTTTCGTAAAAAACATAGACCTAAGGTACTTTAATTCCTGGGCCTCATTATAATATCAATGATGGGTTTTCTACTGAATTTCCTGACCCAACGGAAACCTAGCAATCAATTTTCAACAGGTCAGCTGAGAGCCTATTTTTAACAGGAATGCACATCTTAAAGGCAGGTAATGTTCTTTTGTGGCTTCTTTCATTTCCACAGTGCTGGAAGAAGTAGATTGGTGGAGAAAGTGGATTGCATCTTTCAAGGAATCACTCATCTGCAATCTGCTTTCCTACAGATCAGTGAAAGTGATGAGTCCCAGCTTCAAGGGAGTGCCAGTGGTACAGAGGGCATGGTATATGTTGCCTTCTCTCAGGGTGTCAGCACATTTACTCCCTCACCGCTCCTTCAGTCAATGCCAGCTGGACCAGAATGCCCTGGAACAATAAGCCAAAGTGCAGCAGTCCACAGCCTGGCCCTCGCATGACCATCTCCAGGGTCCTGAATGACAGGAGACTTCCATTGGCTCCGCTGAAGCCTCTGGGCAGGACTTCTTAGAACAATGAAACTTCTGTTGGGAAAAGCATTAGGATTCGAGCACTTGGGAGTCAAGAGATTTTAGTTCAATCTTCTATTTGTAAATCAAGTCATCACCTTTTTAACATTTGTGACTTTGGTGTATGGTCTCATTTCTTTTTATTTATTTTATTTAGAGATACAGCACTGAAACAGGCCCTTAGGCCCACCCAGTCTGTGCCGACCAACAACCACCCATTTATACTAATCCTACATTAACCCATATTCTCAACCACATCCCCACCATTCTCCTACCACCTACCTACACTACGGGCAATTTACAATGGTCAATTTACCTATCAACCTGCAAGTCTTTGGAGGTGGGAGGAAACCGGAGCGCCCGGAGGAAACCCACGCAGACACAGGGAGAACTTCATTGCAGTTAGTTCTTCTGCATTGTCAGAATGTCAGTGATATAGAGGTTCAGTCAATAGTTAGACTGCTCTTTATTGCAGAATGAAGAGTGTGAAATTGATAACAAGGACTGTTCACGCTGAGGGTCATACTGCCACGTTTTAGATGAATGGATTGAGCAGATCAATGAAAGTGCTGAGAGATCAACTGTTCCCTAACCCCTCTGGCTGCCAGACATTGGTGCCATCGTTACATTTTCCTGTTCTTGCTCATGTTCACACAATTCGTCCTCATCAGATAATGCCTCTTGCTGTTCCTGTGCTTTCTTCAATGGCAATTCTCCTTGCATAGACCTGTTATGTAGAATGTGGTACACCACTATACAAGGCCCACTTTGTCTGGGGCATATTACAGGGAGCGACTAGAGCAATCAAGGCACTGGAACTTTAAATTCAAGATATGTTCATTAATGTTTCTGGAGATCCCATCACAATTACAGTACCTGTGCTGCTCAGGTGTGGTATGGTTGCGGAGGGGTGTCATTAGCTAGTGTAGACCTTGTACCCTAGCAGACATTCTGGAAGGGTGTAATAGTGGGGGAGATGCATA
Source organism: Heterodontus francisci (assembly GCF_036365525.1). NCBI lineage: Eukaryota > Metazoa > Chordata > Chondrichthyes > Heterodontiformes > Heterodontidae > Heterodontus > Heterodontus francisci. The sequence continues at coordinate 27,432,414 of NC_090378.1, read as the reverse complement.
AATGTCTCTGGCTGAAAGCATTGTGATACCTTCAGTGAAACTGGCACAAACTAAAATGATCCTTTAGCCATGATCACACACCAGTTGGACATTGGTGGGATGATGGTCTTTCCTGTGAGAAAATGTTCCCCTTCCTCTGGTGTACTGATTTCTGTTGGTGTCTATTGGGCAAGTATTGCATACTTCTTCTGTGTCTAAGAGAGCATTAATGACGTGCTTGATGCTGCCACGGAGACTTGAAAATAAGGGTGAAGTTTCCATACCAGCCTGGAAGGAGCCTGAGGTGAGAAAGTTTAGGGCAGTGATGACTTTCACAGCCACCGACCAAGCTTGGTCCTCTGGTCCAGCAGGCAGCAGTCTTGATGCAGAATGCCACACAGATCTGTAACTGCCTACATGGTGAAGGAGTTTTCTCATGCACTGCTCCTCTGAGCTGTCCAGGAAAGTGACTCTTGGCTTATAGACCCTGTGGGCTGAGGTAACAGTAAGACAAACTTGCATTTATCTAATGCCTTAGTATAACCTCAGGATGTCCCAAAGTGCTTTCCAGCAAATGAAGTACTTTTGAAGTTGAGTCACTGCTAGAAAACAAGGCAGTCAATTCTGTGCACAGCAGATCCACCAAATAGTAATAAGAAATTATTAAACAATCGCTTTTAGTGACGTTGGTTCTGTGATAAATATTAGCCAGGACACTAATAAGAACTCCACTCAGTATCATGGGATGTTATACGTCCCTCTGAGTGAACAGATGGGGTTCAACATCTCATCTGAGAAACCACAACTCTGAGTGCAGCATCCCTCAGTACTGCACTGAGGTGTCAGCATAAAACAAGTGGTTAAGTCTCTGCAGTGGGACTTCAACCCACAACTATCTGACTCAGAGTCCTACCAACGAACCAAGATTGACACCCTACAAGCAGTTCCCATTCCCTGCAGATCCAGCTGCTGCTCGTCCCAGCTGTTCGGGCTGCTGCCGATGTTCTTTCTCCAGCTGTTTGTCCGTCCAGAATAAAGAAACAAAAATGGCACCCATCATAAGCTGAAGTGCTAAGTCAGCGTGAGTAAGGCACACAAGTCAAAAAGAAGACATCTCCAATCTCTGAAATGCCTTGGCAATGCAGTAATCAGAAAAGCACGGAAATCCTGTTGATCCAAATGAGTGCAGGTGAGGGCCCCTTTAAAAAAAACTGCTGCAGTAGCATCAATCAGTTTCTCAGGCCACGGGGAGAAACTGCAGAAAGAAGGCTGTGCAGGTGCAGAATGGATGCAAGAGATTGAGGGGCTGACAAATAGGTGTGAAAGGAAATCCATGAGCTCCTCTCAACTGTTGAGAGCATTTAAGTAGGCAGTTGGTTATGGATAGATGGAGTCTATGGCTATCATTGTCCTCCAGAATAATTCTAGGATAGTAGTTTTGACTGGGGGGAACAAACTACTTTGGTACTTGTGCTGAAGCCAGCTCTAGTGATGAATAGTTAGGCCAGTTGTACACCAGATACTTTTGAGTTTGCACCATTCTGACTTAAGGTAGCGGAGTTGAGGACTGTACTGGAGAACACATATGGGTGAGAGAACAATCATTGATTTGCCGAGAACAGAGATGGTGAACATGGAGCAGTCAAGCAAGTTCACCATGGCAGAAATACCATGCTGAGTGGTAGTCCGGAATTTAAAGAGTTATATTGTTAGTGACCTGGATGTAGCTTTTACCGTGGGTTGTTGGTGAATATAGAGTCATAGAGTTAAACAGCACAGAACAGGCCCATCGTGTCCGTGCCGGCCATCAAGCATCTCTCTATTCTAATCCCATTTTCCCACACTTGGCCCATAGCCTTGTATGCTATGGTGTTTCAAGTGCTCATCTAAATACTTCTTAAATGTTGTGAGGGTTCCTGCCTCTACCACCCCTTCAGGCAGTGTGTTCCAGATTCCAACCACCCTCTGAGTGAAAAAGATTTTCCTCAAATCCCCTCGAAACCTCCTGCCCGTTAACCTTAAATCTGTTCCCCCTGGTTATTGACACCTCCGCTAAGGGAAAAAGTTTCTTCCTATCTAACCTATCAATGCCCCTCATAATTTTGTATATATCAATCAGGTCCCCCTCAGCCTTCTCTGCTCTAAGGAAAACAACCCTAGCCGATCCAGTCTCTCTTCATAGCTGAAATGCTCCAGCCCAGGCAACATCCTGGTGAATCTCCTCTGCACCCTCTCCAGCGCAATCACATCCTTCCTATAGTGTGGTGACCAGAACTGTACACAGTACTCCAGCTGTGGCCAAACTAACATTTTATATAGCTCCATCATAACCTCCCTGCTCTCATATTCTATGCCTCGGCTAATAAAGGCAAGTCTCCCATATGCCTTCCTAACCACCTTATCTACCTGTGCTGCTGCCTTCAGTGATCTATGGACAAGTACACCAAGTTCCCTCTGAGCCTCTGTACTTCCTACGGTCCTACTATCCATTGTACATTCCCTTGCCTTGTTAGTCCTCCCAAAATGCATCACCTCACACTTCTCAGGATTAAATTCCCTTTGTCACTGCTCTGCCCATCTCACCAGCCCATCTATATTGTCCTGTAATGTAAGGCTTTCCTCCTCACCATTTACGACATCACCAATTTTCATATCATCTGCGAACTTACTGATCATACCTCCTATATTCACGTCTAAATCATTAATGTACACTACAAACAGCGAGGGTCCCAACACCGATCCCTGCGGTACACCACTGGTCACAGGCTTCCAATCGCAAAAACAACCCTCGACCACACCCTCTGCCTCCTGCCACAAAGCCAATTTTGGATCCAATTTGCCAAATTGTCCTAGATCCCATGGGCTCTTACCTACTTGACCAATCTCCCATGCGGGGCCTTATCAAAAGTCTTACTGAAGAATTTGTTAGACATTATCTCCCCCTGACAAAGCCATGCTGACTATCCTTGATTAATCCCTGCCTCTCCAAGTGGAGATTAATCCTGTCCCTCAGAATTTTTTCCAGTAGTTTTCCTACCACTGATGTTAGACTCATCGGCATGGTTTATTCCTCCGACGCTTCTTGAATAATGCTAGCACATTCGCTGTCCTCCAGTCCTCTGGCACCTCTCCTGTGGCCAGAGAGGATTTGAAAATTTGTGTCAGAGCCCCTGCAATCTCCTCCCTTGCCTCATATAACAGCCTGGGATACATCTCATCTGTGCCTGGGGATTTATCCACTTTTAAGCCTGCTAAAACTGCTAATACCTGCTCACTTTCAATCCCCCTCCCTGATCTCTACACCTACATCGTCCTTCTCCATAGTGAACACAGATGAAAAGTAATCATTTAAGACCTCACCCACATCCTCTGGCTCCACACACACATTGCCACTTTGGTCCCTAATGGGCCCTACTCTTTCCCTGGTTATCTTCTTGCCCTTAATATACTTATAAAATACCTTGGGATTTTCCTTTATCTTGTCCGCCAGTGTTTTTTCATGTCCCCTCTTTGCTCTCCTAATTACTTTTTTAACTACCCTTTAAGCCTTTTGCACTAAGACTATCCCAGTTGATATTACCCTATTATTTTTACACCTCTGAGATTTGCCTACATATCTGCTCCTCTATCTCTCCCTGACTGTTTGGAGGCCTGCAGTACACTCCAGCAAAGTGATTGCCCCCTTTTTGTTTTTACGTTCTACCCATATGGCCTCATTGGAGGAAACATCTAAGATCTCATCCCTTCTTACTGCAGTAATTAACTCCTTGATCAATAGTGCGATGCTACCTCCTCTTTTACACCACGCCCCCCCCCACCCCTGCCGTCATGCAATAATACTGTAGAGGAGGAATTCCTGGAGTGCATACCTGATGGTTTTTTGGACCAATGCATTGAGGAACCAACTAGTGAACAGGCCATCCTAGACTTAGTATTGTGTAATGAGAAAGGATTAGTTAACAATTTTGTTTGCGGGGTCCCTTGGGGAAGAGCAACCATAACATGATAGAATTCTTCATTAAGATGGAGAGTGAGAGAGTTGATTCAGAGACTAGGGTCTGAATCTAAATAAAGGCAACTATGAAGGTGTGAGGCGTGAGTTGGCTATGATAGATTGGGGAACATTACTTAAAGGGTTGACAGTGGTTAGGCAATGGCTAGCATTTAAAGAGCGTATGGATGAATTACAACAATTGTTCATTCCTGTCTGGTGCAAAATAAAACAGGAAGGGTGGCTCAACCGTGGCTTACAAAAGTAATTAGGGATAGTATTAGATCCAAGGAGGAGAAATATAAAATAGCCAGAACAAGCAGCAAACCTGAGGATTGGGAGCAGTTTAGAATTCAGCAAAGGGGTCACAATCTAAGGATAAGGGGTAAGCCATTTTGGACTAAGATGAGGAGGGATATCTTCACCCAGGGAGTGGTGAACCTGTGGAATTCCCTACCACAGAAAGTAGTTGAGGCCAAATCATGAAATATATTCAAGAAAGAATTAGATATAGTTCTTGGGGCTAAAGGAATCAAGGGATATGGGGAGAAAGCGGGAACAGGGCCGAATGGCCTACTCCTGCTCCTATTTTCTGTATTTCTATGCCTGAAGATTTTATACCCTGGAATATTGAGCTGCCAATCCTGCACGTCCCTCAACCATGTCTCTGTGATAGCAATAATATCATATTCCCATGTGTTAATCAATGCCCTCAATTCATCTGCTTTAATTGTAAGACTCCTTGTGTTAAAATAGATGCAATAGCCTTGCATTATTCGCTTATGCCTTAACAGGTCTATTTTTGCTCTGCCATCCAGACTGATTTAGTTTCTCTTCTATATTTGGCTGTGCATCACCCCCTACTGTACCTCCACTCTGTATCCCACCCCCCTGCCAAATTAGTTTAAACTAATTATAGATATATAATATAGATAGATTGGAGGACAGATGGGGGGGAAATTAGTTAAACTTAGCAGATCATTTATATCACATAAATAAAAGAGGGGCGAATAGCAACAATAATTTACATAGTTTACCTACTCTGTTCTAAAATTTGATTTAATATTGAGAATGCAAGATTCTCAAGAATCCAGGATGTGAAGTTAAAAAATTAATTTAGAAATGTTATTTTGTTGATTGTATTTGAATTATGTCGAAATTTCTACAATTTTCCAGAACTAATCAGATGAAAAACATAAATTAAGAGTGAATGGGTTTGCTCTTTATTGTGCAGTTGTTTGTAAATGCATGTCTTCCTTATTAACATTTGCAGTGCTCTTCATGGGAAACTGAAAAAAACACTTCATTCATGATATTTCCGTTACAAATTTGATTTCCTACCTACTTTAAAAGGTCCCTGTGAACATTACTGTCACAGATTCTCCAATTTAAAATATTGCACCTTTTCAATAAAAGTTAAATATCAATGGTCTGATAATTTGAGACTTTGGAATTTTTTTTCCTAATTCTGATTGACCTTTGTATCACTTGAAGATTTTTAATTGATTAAAGTTTCTTTTGGAGGTGCTGATATCATGTGTGCAGGTTTGCAGGAAATATCTTGTCACAGATGAGTAAGAGTAAGATTAAAAACTCAACTGCCAACCATTCAGTGCTCAACATGAAGCATGTCTTCAGGCTTTGACTTTTCCCCTTGGTGTCATTAGCATTTTCATTTTGGGAAAAAAAAAAGGTCTGTAGTGTACGCAGTAAAAAAATTTCAACCTGTGGTTTAAATTATTGATTTTTTGAATATTGAAGCAGTATTTCAAATGAATTTTGTCAGACTTTGGGGAGGAGATTTCAAAAAGTAATTTGATATAAAGAAATGCTTGTATATCTCCCAGATACCCCATCAAAGCTTGCTATCCTGAACCATTTCCTATCTCGGTAATAGTAATTGAGGTATATCATATTTTGATCAATAGCAGTATAGAAAGTTCAGAGCCAATGAAAAATATGACCAATATGTGTTTTCATGGTTCTCAACATGCCATGATCAAGTTCAGCACACCAACATGATAGTGGTATATGTTCCTTATTCTAAGCTTGTGATTTAACTTCAAATTTGTGGTTTAACTTGAAATAGTGTTCTGGATTAATCTTTCCAATTTCACTTAGTTTCTTATAAAAGGTCCCCTCTGATTTGCCTTTTTCAAGGTTGAAAGGATGAAGCCTTTCTGACCCTTCCTCGTACCCCGCTCCTTTAATTCATTACACCAGTCTTGTAGCCTTTCTCTTGTGCTTCTGTGATCAGAAACCAAATGCAGTACTTGAAGTGTGACTTGCTTAGGGCAGTTTGCAGTTTATACATGACCACCTCAGATTTATGCTCTTTGGATTTGGCAGTATAACTCAACATTTTGTTTGCTTTGTTTGTTGCTGTTCTGCAATAAGTAGACATAGAAAGTGTTGAATCTACCAGCATTTCAGAATCCCTTATAGCCTCTCCCCCAGTCAATTCAACATGATTCTTTGGGCGGAACCTTACAAGCCACACAGAGGCAGTTGTGGTGTAGGTGATTGGGCAATTTTTGAGTATGGTGTGTTGGGTCGTCCACCTGACACGTTCCCACCTCTGGTTAATCTTACCGGAGGCGAGTGAGCAATGCAAGACGCTACCTGCCCAGCAACTGCAGGTAGCCAATTAGTGTCAATTACCTGGCCAGTTGGGACCCGACTGGGACCTTAGTGGTGGTGGACAGACCGTACGCTGCAGGTGAAGCCTGGCAGATTCCTGGAGGCGGCCTCCTGGTGGCAGGCCGGGGGACCAGTGAAGCCTCCAGTATTTAAGTGCCCCCTCCCCCGAAGCAGCTTCTACCACAGGGCTACAGCTGCAGTCACAAAACATCCTGTGGCGGGGGTCTCCCTCCACAATATTGGCCTGTCAGCTGTGGCCACAAATCATTTTAAATAATTTGCAATTCCTCAGTGAGTGCCTCCATCTTGAGGCACCCTAGAATCCTCCTGCTTGCTGCAGCAGCGCCCTCCTCTCCCAATTGGGCTGTCGGCAGGACAACGCTGTGGGCCCACCCGTTAGCCCAGGCAGGTGGCTGTTCCGCCCGCTGTCCTTAATTGGACGGCACTCCTAGAGGAAGCCTCTTCATGGCCACCACCAGCAAGATCACACAGATGGGCAGCGATATGATCTCACCCACTATCGTGTTTAACCTGGGCCGGTTTGCAGGCGAATGGGAAACCCCCTTGCAGCTGTAGGGTAAGTAATTAAAATATTCAAAGAAGCAACTAGCTGAGGATTTAACCCAGCAGTCTGACTTTAATAGCCAGCACACGGGTTTCCCAGGCTGTATGGAACTCATAAGGATCAATCAGGCAAGAGGAGAGTGAGAGTGCTTCTTCAGTGAAACTGACAGGCTGGGAAGGCTTCAAACCATGAAAGTGAAGAGCCACAGCCATGCTTAGGTGAGAGGCTGCTGCTCACAGCAATTTGTAAAGGAAGTGGCAGTGGAGATAGTGGATCCATTGGTTATAAAATTCCCTGGATGCGGGAAAGGTTCCAGTGGATTGGAAAAGTGCTAATATAACACAATATAATTCAAAAAGTGAGAGAGGCAGAAAGTAGGAAACTATAGACCAGTTAGTTTAACATTTGTCGTTGGGAAATTGTTAGAATCCATTATTAAGGAAGTAATAACAAGACATTTAGAAAGTCAAAACACAATCCATCAGAGTCAGCGTGGTTTTATGAAGGTTAAATAGTGTTTGACTAATTTGCTAGAGTTCTTTGAAGATGTAACAGGCAAAGTGGATAATGGGGATCCTGTATATGTTGTATATCTGGACTTCCAGAAGGCATTTAATAAGGTGCTGCACAAAAGGTTAATACGCAAGGTAAGATCACATGGGGTTAGGGGCAATTTATTAGCTTGGATAGAGGATTGGCTAACCAACAGAAAACAGAGAGTCGGGATGAATGAGTCTTTTTCTCGCTGGCAAGATGTAGTGGGGTGCCACAGGGTTCGGTCCTCGGGCCCCAACTACTTACAATCAATATTAATGACTTGAATGCAGGGATAGAAGGTACTTTAGCCAGATTTACAGATGACACTAAAATAGGTGGGATAGTAAGTTGCAATAAAGAAATAACAAATTTACAAAACCTTTCTTTTTCAAGTATATATCCAATTCCTTTTTGTAAGTTATTGTTGAGTTTGCTTCCATCGCCCTTTCAAGCAGTACATTCCAGATCATAACACCCCGTTGCATTAAAAAAATTCTCTTCATCTCTATCCCTGCTTCTTTTGCAAACCATCTTAAATTTGTGTGCTGTTGTTACCAACACTCTTGCTGGTGGAAACAATTTTTCCTTCCTGTATAAAAATCCCTCGTAATTTTGAACATCTCCATTTAAATCTCCCCATAACCTCCTTTGCTCTAAGGAAAACAATCCCAGCTTCTCGAGTCTCTCTGCATAACTGAAGTCCCTCTTCCTTGGTATCATTCTAGTAAATCTCCTCTGCACCTTCTCTAGGCCTTGACATCCTTCTTAAACTGTGGCACCAGAATTTGAACATTATACTACAACTGAGGCCTACCCAGTGATTTAAAAAGGTTTGGTATAACTTCCATGCTTATATACACTATGCTTCTATTTACAAAGCCGAGGTAGAGTAGTATAGTGGGTAGTGATTTGAGGGAATATCTATATATTTGCAAGATATGGAAAAGGAGCATAATAGAATAGAATAGTAATAGAATAAATAGAATCACCCAGCAAAAACTTAGAATATCTGCCTTCTGCCCGCTGGGGCATCCTGTGTTGTGAAGGGCACAGCAGGCAATGGTAACTCTGGTGGCCCGATCTGCTGCATGCTGCATAACTCCACCTGACTTATCCAGGCTTTGAAAGCTCATTTCCAGCACCTGGATGGACCTTCCAAGCAGCAGCCTGTCAGCTGCAAGTGCCTCGATATACTGCTCCACTGCCTGCATTCAGAGTAGTTGGAGTGGTGTTATAGCAGCAGGAGCTATGGCAATAATGAGTGTGCCTTAGGCACTCAATAAACACCAACTTATTTTCCTTGTGCCAGAGAATAATGGCAACTTTCTACACACCGGGCACTGACATGAAGGATCTTCAAACTGGCATCATAAACTATCTGTGCATTCACAGAGGGGGTACTCTGTGGATACCTTCTATGCAACTTGAGTGCCATCAATGGGAAAGCCAGAAACCCCATAGAACTGTCTGATTTTTTTTTTTCTCTCTGATGTCTGACCCTGATGCCAAAGCTAATGAAGTGAGCTGCTCTGCTCTACAGGTCCTGACACATGCATGCCCTTACTGCTCCCTGACTTTTACATAGAATTACAAAGCATATACATATACAGACCCAATCAATGCAACAAATCTGCATTGGTGTTTATACCCAACATGAGTCTCCTCCCATTGTATCTACCCCATAGAATTTCCATCTTTCTATTCCCCTTTCTCTCATGTACTCACCTAGTTCCTTCTTGAAAACATCTAAGCTATTTATCTCAACCACTTCCTGTGGTTGTGAGTTCCACATTCCAACCACTCTCTGAATAAAGAAATTTCTTCTATTTCAGTATTGGGTTTATTAGTGATTATCTTGTAGTTATGGCCCCTAGGTTTGGATTCTCACACATTATTTCTACAGCTACCCTGTACAACCCATTCATAATTTTGAAGATGGCTAAAGAAAAAAGCCCCAAACTGTTCAATCTTTTCCAATAGCTGTAATACCTCAATTCTCGTACCATCCTTGCAAACCTATTTTGCACTTTCCCCCTTGCTTCTATGTTCTTTTTATAGTATGGAGACCAGAACTGTGGGCAGTATTCCAAGTGCGGCCTGACTAAGGTACTATACAAATTTAACATAACTTCACTACTTTTGAATTCTATACCTTTAGAAATAAATCCCAGTGATTTGTTAGCATTTTTCACTGTTTGTTGCTTTTAATGACTTGTTCACCTGTATCCCTAGATCTCTTTGTTATTCTACTCCATTCAGATCCTTATTTTCTAAAGGATATGGGATGTTTCCGTTTTTCCTACCAAAATGCATCACCTCACATTTCTTTGTGTTAAAGTTCATTTGCCAATTAACTGCTGAGTCTGCAAGTTTTCTAATGTCTTCTTGTGTTATTTTGCATTCTTCTTCAGTGTTAGCTGACCCCTCATCTGCAAATTTTGATATTGAGTTACTTGTTCCTAAGTCAAAACCATTAAAGTAAATTATGAATAACAATGGTCCCGGCATTGACCCTTGTCGAACACTGCTTTCTACATTCCTCCAATCCGAATGATTACGCTTTACCCATACTCCCTGCTTTCAATTTTCAGTAATTTGCTATCCATTCGGCTATTTTTCCCTTGACTCCACATGCCCTAACCTTTGTCATGAGCCTACTGTGTGGTACCTGTAACAACATACTTTCAATTTAATGCATAATGCTCAACTCAGATCATGAGTACTCTCATAAGTAGTATCAAAACTTCACAACATTTTCATATTGAACATGTTTTTAACTCCTGTGCAGTGCGTCAGTGATCTGGCACCTGTATGCCCTTGCTTCTCCCTGGCTTATGGTGCAGAGATTCTCCCAACTGCCTGAAGTGAGCCTGAGATATAGAAGTTCAGGGCAGTGGAGACCTTCATTGCCACAAAGAGAGAGCAGTGCTGGAAGATGAATGTCACTTGAGATCTTTATGCAGCAGCTTACTGGGATGCCCCATTGTAGCTTTTGAAAAGTATACTGTTCTGATGCAGAGCTCATTAGAGAAGTCCTGGTATGACTGGTGTTGCCTATAAATATCTCTGGTGGGGTGTGGGCCAATATCTGGCAGGCTGCATTCTTTTGGCACACTGAGTGATTTCCTTCCCTTCATTCTTTGCTGCTCTTCCTCTTCAATAATAATGCCATAGTGTGGAATTTCCAGACAAAAACAGTAAGCAGAGTGTAGGTCTTAGTGAGGGGAAAAACACAAAAATAAAGGATTGAAAAAAAGGTTTCCAAATCGCAGATATCAGCAAGCAAAGTTTGCAAAGTCTTGAAAGCTTGCAAACTCCTCACATCTACCTTGACCAGATGACACAGGCAGTTGCTGCACTGCAATATTTGGTGCTAACTTATCCAGAGTGCAAAGTCATAGAGTCATAGAGTTATACAGCACAGAAACAGGCCCTTCAGCCCACCGTATCTGTGCCGGCCATCAAGCACCTAATTGACCTAATCCCATTTTCCAGCACTTGGCCCGTAGCCTTGTATGCTATGATGTTTCAAGTGCTCATCTAAATACTTCTTAAATGTTGTGAGGGTTCCTGCCTCTACCACCCCTTCAGGCAGTACATTCCAGATTCCAACCACCCTCTGGGTGAAAATTCTTTTCCTCAAATCCCCTCTAAACCTCCTTCCCCTTACCTTAAGTCTATGCCCGCTGGATCTCGACCCCTCCGCTAAAGGAAAAAGTCTCTTCCTCTCTAACCTATCAATGCCCCTCATAATTTTGTACACCTCAATCATGTCCCCCCTCAGCCTTCTCTGCTCCAAGGAAAACAACCCTAGCCTTTTCAGTCTCTCTTCATAGCTGAAATGCTCCAGCCCAGGCAACATCCTGGTGAATCTCCTCTTAACCATCTCCAGTGCAATCACATCCTTCCTGATAGTAAAAGGCAGGGGTAAATCCAGGAATTCATGTCAAAAGTGCTGTTAGCTGATAGATGTACATATGCAATTAAGCCTAGTTTGTACTTGGTGAGCAGGTCACAGAAAGAGCCAAAAACATTGGGGAAACTCTGGGATGTGCTTTAAAAGCACACTAGTGGTGCTAATGATTTAAATCTGACTTTACTTGCTAAAAGTAATTCCTACACTATTTCAATGTTTCCAAGGAAGTCTGAAAAAGGGAGCAATGTGCAAAGCGTGTGCAGATTGGAGAATCTGTGTTACAGTATTCTAGTCCTATCTCAAGCCTGTGCTCTCTCCAAATGCAACTCTTAAGGGGAGCATGAGATTGGTGATTTTACCCGTAAATTTAGGATGTGTCATAAATCATTCCTAAAAATCATTGTCTCTTCATTGTTGGTCCAGCTCACTAAGTTGTTTGCTTTATCTTTGCTGGCATTTGATCTTTGAGCCAAATGGTTTCTTCAGATTGGTGTCACAACTTCCGACAGTTGTGATAAACAGACTGCCTGTGATTCATTTCCAATGAAGTAAGTAGTAAATAAAATTTTAGCCATCTCCAGGTATTAACTTGTGCTTGAATTGTCCTGCATTGTAAGCGTGGTCTGAAATTTTTTGAGGCAAGAATTGATCACACATTTTTCAAATACCTTTGGACAGAAGTACACCTCATAAAGTCCTTTTGTCTACAGTTCATCAATCACCATCTATTGCTTTTTTCTATTTTTGTCCACTTGTCAAACACTATTGAAATAATTTGATGATCTGGGATAGGCGCACTATGCTTCTACTGGTAATTTCAGTTGTTAACTGATAATCAGCTAACAGTAATCTGGTGATTATGACCACATTGTGCTTGTTTGCAGTTTCCCAATGGTGTTACCCAACTGCTTTGCTGTCCAATTGATGTAATGTTACTTAACTGCGATTGGCCTATTGCCCTAGTTATTTTAAGGCACTCAATAAAACCCATGTCTGACCACTACTTCGTCACCATCCAAGTGGCCTTCTGTTGGTGAAGAAGAGAAGAAATAGCTTGCATTTATGTAGTTTTTTTCATTACCTTAGGATGTTCCAAAGTGCTTTACAGTCTGTGAAGTATTTTGAAGTGTAATCACTGTTGTAATGTAGGCACCTGGAGAGAAATAAAAAGATGTATCTATATAACCAAGCTTGGCATTCTATCTAGATAGTGATAAGCTCCAGACTCTAGCTGGGCTCAGGCCAAGAGGATCATAGTTAATCCTGCAGAGCATCATGCCTAATCTGAGTATCTAGGTATTGGACCTCCTTACAGCCCCAAAGTGAGATTGTTTGAGTAGATAAAGAAAGCAAGCAGCCAAAAGAAATGAGGAAATCTACATGCCAAGTCTCAATGTTTTAATGGCTTTTCATGAAACTGAAATAAGTATGAAGCAGAGATGAAATCGAAGCTCCAGAATTTTTTGGTCCCAGTGATGGAACATAGAGCTGAATTTTATCAGGAGCTATGAAATCCCTCCACTGGGACCGAAAGCGGGACATGGCCTTGTGCCGGCAAGTGGCATTTTACCGGCGGCGGCCAATTAACATCCCACTGCCGGGACCACCATCCAGTCGAGGATGGCAGCCTGCCTCCCAGAGCTGCTGGGCCAATCAGCGGGCTGGCAACTCAGCAGCTCGGCAATGCCACCGTTGCAGGGCGACGCACCCTCGAAGACAAGGTAAGTTTATTTTAAAGAGCCAGGACCAGATAGGCAGGCTCCAGTGATGTGGGAGGGGGTTGGGGATCACCTTCAAGCAGCGGCATTATAGCCGCGGAACAGCCATTGCTGCTGGAGGCCCCTCCGTGGCCAATGGAGCGGCCATAAAGGAGGGTCTCCCCTCAACCCACCCACCCCCCCCCCATGCAGTGGTGTCCACCGATAAAATGCTGCCGGTGTTCTGTTCCAAAAAGCTTGTTGTTGAAGGATGACGCTGCAGTCTATCTTTACTCAGTCTTACATTTATTTTACAAGGAAGTAGATCACAAACATGTAGCTCCGTACTCAAACCTCCACTCAGTTTGTGCTCAAGTAAGACCCCAGTTAACACCTTCACCTGCATATAATTAAACACAATTGATATACAATTAACAGGTAGGGGTGGGAGGTGGCCCTTAATTGGGCACTTATGTGGGGTTCCCACCGCTGGTAGTATGTGATGATGGCGGGAAGATATCAGGCTCCCCTTCCAATGCCCTCCCACCTCCCAGCCTGATTCCAAAGGGCTGGTAAAATCCAGCCCATAGTTAAATGTTTCCAACATCAGGTCCAGTGCTATTATAGCCCCTTTTAAGAAGGACAGAGTCGGTGTAGATGCAAGCATTGTTAAATATCAAAATCAATAAAGTCCCCTAACACCAGGTGCCAAAAATTTATTGAATTGTAGCAACCCAGTCAGCTGAATGAGGATCAGTAAGGAGAAAAGTTATAAATATCTCCATCAAAAGCTTGATCTTGGAAATTTTGTTGCCCGGTGGTCCTGGTTTTTAAAGCCCATCCAAAGAATTGGCTGCTCTCCCTGGCTTATTTGCTTCCTGTCAAGCAATATTATTCCCACTGAGTGAAAAGCAGCAAACATCTGACTATCGTCAAGAGAGAATCAAAGTTAGTCTTCAATAGCTGAAAGCCTGTACAGTAACTGCAGACCAGTATCCCTTCTGCCAATCATGACGAAAATCAGAGCAGCTGCAGTCAATGAGAACCTGTTGCAGCATTTCAATCACAACTGCCTGCTCTCTGCGATTTATGTTCAGATCAAACCAGCCAACTGAAAATTATGGTTATTATTTGGACCTTGCTACAAATGTGGGTATACAGTTTAACAGCACTGTCCTAAAAAGATAGGTTCTCCATGCAACTAAAGATGTAACAAACAAGCTTGGGATAGTTACCGATGGTGTATAGAGATATCAAAGGAAGAAAATTGCACATTATTTCCTTTTTACTGTAATATTCTTTATTCTTTGTTCTCCATGTACCAAATTGTTCATGCTCTTACCCTCCGCATATTATCTAAGGATTGTCTAACCCACTTATTTTGTGTTTTTCCATATACTGCACCTCAATGGTTACAGCACAGAAGGAGGCTATTCAGTCCATTGTGTCCTTGCAGGCTGTCTGCAAGAGCAACTCTGGTAGTCTCACTCCCCCGCAACTGTGCAATTTTTCCGCTGCAGGGGCTTATCCAATTCCCTTTTGAAAGCCACAACTGAATCTGCCTCCACCACACTTTCAGGCAGTGCATGCCAGATCCTAATTACTTGCTGTGTAAAAAAAAAAAAGTTTTCTCATCCTTACCTTTGCTTCTTTTGTCAATCATCTTCAATCGGTGTCCTCTGGTCCTCGACCTTCCACCATGGGAACAGTTTCTCCCTATCTACTCTGTCTAGACCCTTCATGATTTTGGATACCTCTGTCAAATCTCCTCTCAACCTTCACTTCTCTTAAGGAGAACAACCCCAGCTTCTCCAACCTAACTTCATAACTGAAATCTCTCATCCCTGGAAACATTCTTGTAATTCTTTTCCTTTCTAAAGCCTTCATATCCTTCCTAAAGTGCAATGCCTAGAATTGGACACAATACTCCAGTTGAGGCCAATACTCTAGTGTTTTATACAGGTTCATCATAACTTCCTTGCTTTTGTACTTTGTGCCTCTATTTATAAAGTCCAGGATCCCATATGCCTTTTTAACCACTTTCTCAACCTTCCCTGCCACCTTCAACAATTTGTGCACGTACGCACCCAGGTGTCTCTATTCCCGCACCCCTTTAGAATTTTACTTTTTATATTATATTGCCTCTCTTCATTCTTCCTACCAAAATGTATCATTTCACACTTTTCAGCATTAAATTTCATCTGCCATGTGCCCACCCATTCCACCAGCCTGTCTATGTCCTTTTGAAGTCTATCACTATCCTCACAATTCACAATACTTCCAAGTTTTATGTCATCTGCAAATTTTGAAATTGTGCCCTGTACACTGAAGTCTAAGTCATTAAATATATATCAAGAAAAGCAGTGGTGCAAGTACCAACCCCTGGGGAACTGCAGTCCGAAAAACTACTGTTCACAACTACTCTGTTTCCTGTCACTCAGCCTACTTCGTATCCATGCTGCCACTATCCCTTTTATTCCATGGGCTTCACCTGTGTGATTGGTAGATATATTGTTATTATTTTGGGACGTGATGACACAAAAAAGGGTTGCTATCTCTGCAAAAGAGTACACACAACCATTGCCAAGTATAAAAAATTGTTATTTACCAAGTGATTTATTTCTGGTTTAACATACATAGGCACAAGCATGGAAGGCATGCATTGCTTGCATTTTTTAAATAAAGATCTCTGCTTCACCCTCCTAGCTAAAACAAAATGGAGCATGGCCACATGAGGGTGCTGTATGTATATACATTTATAAAGTTATGGGGAGGAAGAGGTCACAAGGTTCAAGATTAATAGACCTTAAAAAGGCCGTTGTCGCGAGTCTTTATTTTCTCCATGTTGGTATGCTGACATTATCCTTGGCACTGTTTTCAGTATGAAGGATTTTCTTTGAAGAACTTAGAGGTAAGTAATCTAGTTTTTTGATATGATGGGTCATTAATCACAGATGTAGTTCAGATTATTTTTAATAGTGTTAACCAAAGTTTGATTGGACATCATTATCCTAAACATTATATAGAACAACTGCTAAATCTTGGCATGGATCAACTGACATTTTATGTGAAAATATGTAAGGACAAAACATCACCACAAAATCGAAGTCAGTTGCAGTGCAGTTGTAGTTGAGTTATGGCTGGCTATTAGATTATCTTAAATAATTGATAGATCGCATCTGCGAGTGGAGTACAGCTAATGAGGCCTATATCATAATAGTTTTGTCAAATACCTTTGTATTAAGTTACAAAACTGGATCACAAACATCTGTATTTAAAGTTATGACGTAACGATATTTTTTGCATAAAATGCAGCTCAAGTTTATATCTGGCATTATATTTGCATGGCAACTCAGCACATATTATATAAAGTACTAAGGCATGTCACTGTGTACTAACAGTGGTACTCTGATTTTTCTGTTGCATCTATTTATAATGATTCATGCTTGGTCCTTTCTAATTCACTATAATTACATGGCACAGAGATTTACAGTTGGAAATGAATAATCTTGCAGCTTCGTGGATTCAAATTGCTGATATTATCAGCAGTATCAACTCTTCAGTTTCTAAATTGTTGTGATGTTTTAGAATGAACAAAAGGATTATTTTAGTGGTGAATTAGCAAAAGATTATACTATAATGCAATTACTCTTGATACCAACTACCTTATCTGTCTTGGCTAAGTAAAAGGAAATTATGAGGGAAAAAACTTCTTCACGCAGCGAGTGGTTAGGATCCGGAATGCACTACCTGAGAGTGTGGTGGTGGCAGGTTCAATTGAGGCATTCAAGAGGGAATTGAATTGATGTCTGAAAAGGAAGAATGTGCAGGGCTACAGGGAGACGGTGGGGGAGTGGCACGAGGTAAATTGCTCCTTCGGAGAGCCAGCACAGGCACCACGGGCCGAATGGCCTCCTCCAGTGCTGTAACAATTCTGTTACAGTAAATCAAGTCTCACAATGATAAAAACAGAATGTATATTTAATTGAAAATCACATGGATCACTTGTTTATTCAAACAATGGGTACTATTTTTCACATTTTAGAAGACAGAGTAGTGAACAATATTTTTTTTTAAATCAATAAAACGTTTGATTGCTGTGATGCTATGATAGTGGTATTCAAACACAGAAAATGGGTCCTCCAATGTTTTATAGGAAATATAAAGCAATCAAACGTTTTAATGATTTAAAAAAAATATTGTTCACTACTCTGTCTAAAATGTGAAAAATAGTGCCCATTGTTTGAATAAACAAGTGGTCCATGTGATTTTCAATTAAATATACATTCTGTTTTTATCATTGTGAGACTTGATTTATTGTAACATTAATACCAGCTCAGCAAAAGTAGAAACTGTTATAGACAGTAAAATGCCTGGAGAAGACTTAATGTTAAAATGTATCAAGTAAGATATTTAAATAAGATATTTAAATAAGATATTTCTTAATTTCAACACTTTGAGTACCTAATGTCAACTACCTTCAAAATTCCACATCAATTATTTGTTAAGGTGATTCATCATATTGGTGAAATATTTTGGACAAAGGTATTTTCCTATCTGCACAACTTACTCATTTAGGAAAAACATTAATAGAACTGTTTTCATAATAACCATGATCATAATTATGATGTGCATGCTGTAAATATTTCACTGAAAACCAATGCCCTTTACTTTTTGAAGTCCTTGAGCATGTTGTCACCTCCCAAATCTGTGCCACCTTTCCTGCAACTCCATGTTTGAATCCTTCCAGTTGGGTTCCTGTCCCAGCCACAGTACTGAAATGGCCCATATCAAAGTTACAAATGGCATCCCTGGGTGATAGTAACAAAGGTAAACTATTCCTCCTCATCCTGTCTGCAGCCTTTGACATGGTTGACCACACCTTAATCCTCCATTGTCCAGCTGGGTGGGGCTGCCCTCACCTAGTTCCATTCCTATCTATCCAGTCAAAGCCAGAGAATTACCTGTATCGGTTTCTCTTCCCAGTTCCACGCCAACACCTCATCTACATGCTGCTCCTAGGCGACATCATCTAAAAACAGCTCAGGTTCCACATGTACACTGACAACACCCAGCTCTACCATAGCATCACCTCTTGATCCCTCCGATATTTCTGAGTTGTCACACTGCTTGTCCGACATCCAGTATTGGATGAGTAGAAATTTCCTACAGTTGAGTATTGGGAAGACTGAGGTCATTATCTTTGGTCCCCGGCACAAACCCCATTCACTTGCCACCAGCTCTCCCTGGCCACTGTTCAGAATCTTAGGGGGGGATTTCATGCTCTTTCCCTGTGATGGGTTTGGAAGCAGGGATAGCATATAATCGAAATTAAGTCCAGGGCAGGAAGGCCTGTGAACAGCCTTCCCACCCCATTGCCAATTGAGGCCCTTAATTGGGTAATTAATGCCCAATTAAGGGCCTCATCCCACCGCCGCTGCAATTTGCCGAGCGGCGGCGGGCCTGTTACGGTGTAGGAAGCATGGCAAGAAAAATCGTGTGGGTTGCAAGCCAGCACTGGAGGTGGGTAGGAGGTGGTCCTTTATTAAAAGCCACTTAGTGCCTGAACAAAGGACTCGGCATCTGGAAAGGGGGCCCGCTGAGAGCCACCCTGCCCCACCCTTGCTACTGAATGCCCTACAACCCCCTCCCCCACGACCCCCACCCCACGAGACCCCTCCCGCCCTGACCTACCTGTGGTCTGGGTCCAGCGCCACTCCTCGGCCTTGAGTGAGTCCTGCACCAGCAGCAGCTATTGCCTCCGCGGTGGCAGTGATCAGTTAAAGAGCTGCCAGCCTCTGATTGGCCGGCAGATCTCAGAGGGCATGACTTTTGTCACTGGGGTCCTTCATCTTATGAAAGGCCTGCTGCTGTCCAGCTACGTGCCTAATTGGCAGTTGATTTGGTGGGCATCCCACAGAAGGGGCGACGCTGGGTTCTTGGCAGTGAATTAGAATTAGAATTAGAACATTACAGCGCAGTACAGGCCCTTCGGCCCTCGATGTTGCGCCGACCTGTGAAACCATCTGACCTACACTATTCCATTTTCATCCATGTGTCGATCCAATGTCCACTTAAATGCCCTTAAAGTTGGCGAATCTACTACTGCTGCAGGCAGGGCGTTCCACGCCCTTACTACTCTCTGAGTAAAGAAACTACCTCTCACATCTGTCCTATATCTATCACCCCTCAACTTGAAGCTATGTCCCCTCGTGTTTGCCATCACCATCCGAGGAAAAAGACGCTCACTATCCACCCTATCTAACCCTCTGATTATCTTATATGTCTCTATTAAGTCACCTCTCCTCCTCCTTCTCTCCAACGAAAACAACCTCAAGTCCCTCAGCCTTTCCTCGTAAGACCTTCCCTCCATACCAGGCAACATCCTAGTAAATCTCCTCTGCACCCTTTCCATAGCTTCCACATCCTTCCTATAATGCGGTGACCAGAACTGCACGCAATACTCCAGGTGCGGTCTCACCAGAGTTTTGTACAGCTGCAGCATGACCTCGTGGCTCCGAAACTCGACCCCCCTACTAATAAAAGCTAACACACCATATGCCTTCTTAACAGCCCTATTAACCTGGTTAGCAACCTTCAGGGATTTATGCACCTGGACACCAAGATCTCTCTGTTCATCTACACTACCAAGAATCTTCCCATTAGCCCAGTACTCTGCATTCCTGTTACTCCTTCCAAAGTGAATCACCTCACACTTTTCCACATTAAACTCCATTTGCCATCTCTCAGCCCAGCTCTGCAGCCTATCTATGTCTCTCTGTACCCTACAACATCCTTCGGCACTATCCACAACTCCACCGACCTTAGTGTCATCTGCAAATTTACTAACCCACCCTTCTACACCCTCTTCCAGGTCATTTATAAAAATGACAAACAGCAGTGGCCCCAAAACAGATCCTTGCGGTACACCACTAGTAACTAAACTCCAGGATGAACATTTGCCATCAACCACCACCCTCTGTCTTCTTTCAGCTAGCCAATTTCTGATCCAAAGCTCTAAATCACCTTCAACCCCATACTTCCGTATTTTCTGCAATAGCCTACCGTGGGGAACCTTATCAAACGCCTTACTGAAATCCATATACACCACATCCACTGCTTTACCCTCATCCACCTGTTTGGTCACCTTCTCGAAAAACTCAATAAGGTTTGTGAGGCACGACCTACCCGTCACAAAACCGTGCTGACTATCTCTAATGTACTTATTCTTTTCCAGATGATTATAAATCCTGTCTCTTATAACCTTTTCCAACATTTTACCCACAACCGAAGTTAGGCTCACAGGTCTATAATTACCAGGGCTGTC
This sequence comes from Heterodontus francisci, assembly GCF_036365525.1. Lineage (NCBI taxonomy): Eukaryota > Metazoa > Chordata > Chondrichthyes > Heterodontiformes > Heterodontidae > Heterodontus > Heterodontus francisci. The sequence continues at coordinate 27,411,762 of NC_090378.1, read as the reverse complement.
TCTACTCCCCTTCTTGAACAAGGGGACAACATTTGCAATCCTCCAGTCTTCCGGCACTATTCCTGTCGACAATGACGACATAAAGATCAAGGACAAAGGCTCTGCAATCTCCTCCCTAGCTTCCCAGAGAATCCTAGGATAAATCCCATCTGGCCCAGGGGACTTATCTATTTTCACACCTTCCAAAATTGCTAACACCTCCTCCTTGTGAACCTCAATCCCATCTAGCCTCGTAGCCTGAATCTCAGTATTCTCAACAACATTTTCTTTCTCTACTGTAAATACTGACGCAAAATATTCATTTAACACTTCCCCTATCTCCTCTGATTCCACACACAACTTCCCACTACTATCCTTGATTGGCCCTAATCTAACTCTAGTCATTCTTTGATTCCTGATATACCTATAGAAAGCCTTAGGGTTTTCCCTGATCCGATCCACCAATGACTTCTCGTGTCCTCTCCTTGCTCTTCTTAGCTCTCCCTTTAGATCCTTCCTGGCTAGCTTGTAGCTCTCAAGCGCCCTAACTGAGCCTTCACGTGCTTTTGCCGGACGTGAGATCCCCATTGCCTTAGTGTCCTCATCTTCCAATGCTATGTCTGCTCCATCACCAAGACTGTCTACTTCCACCTCCATAACATCACCTCTCTCTGCTCTTGCCTCAGCTCATCTGCTGCTGAAACCTTCATCTATGTCTTTGTTACCTCTAGACTCGACTATTCCAATGTTCTCCTGGCTAGTATCCTACCTTGCACCCTCCATAAACTTAAACTGATCCAAAACAATGCTGCCTGTATCCTAACTCACACCGAATACCATTCACACATCACCACTTCACTCAATGACCTACAGTGACTCCATGTCTGGCAATGCTTTGATTTTAAAATTCTCATCCTTGCTTTCAAATCCCTCCGTGACCTTGCTCCTCCCCGTCTCTGGAACCTCCTCCAGTCCTTGCTCCTCCTCCTCTCTGTAACTTGCCCCAGTCCTTGCTCCTCCCCCTTCTCTGTAACTTCCTCCAGTCCTTGCTCCTCCCTGTCTCTGGAAACTCCTCCAGTCCTTGCTCCTCCTCCTCTCTGTAACTTGCCCCAGTCCTTGCTCCTCCCCCTCTCTGTAACTTCCTCCAGTCCTTGCTCCTCCCCCTCTCTGGAAACTCCTCCAGTCCTTGCTCCTCCCCGTCTCTGGAAACTCCTCCAGTCCTTGCTCCTCCCCCTCTCTGTAACTTCCTCCATCCTTGCTCCTCCCCCTCTCTGTAACTTCCTCCAGTCCTTGTTCCTCCCCCTCTATGTAACTTGCCCCAGTCCTTGCTCCTTCCCGTCTCTGTAACTTGCCCCAGTCCCACAATCCTCTGAGATCTCTCTGCTCCTCCAATTCTGGCCTCTTCTGCATCTCTGATTTTCTTCGGTTAGCCATCATCGGCCATGCCTTCAACTGCTGAGGCCCTAAGCTCTGGAATTCCCTTCCTAAACCTCTCCGCCTCTCTACCTCTCTCACCTCCTTTAAGACATTCCTTAAAACCTATCTCTTTGGCGAAGCATTTGGTCATCTGTCCGAATGTCTCCTTATGTGCCTAGGTGTTAAATTTTGTTTTAGAATCACTCGTAATGCAACTTGGGATGTTAAAGCTACCATATAAATGCAAGTCATTGTTATAATATTTCATTTTTGCTGTTCAACTGCTTTCAGGATTTCCAAAACCATATAAAAATATGCCTTTTTTATCATGAGCTGTTTTCCAAAATCTGTGAGACATGAACATGTACTTAACATGTATTTTTTATTCGACTACTGGTGATACATCTGGTTAGACACAGGCTTTTCTGTGATTTATACGTGAATCCAGACCAGACTGATATTGCCTCTATCTGCTGGCTGTAATAGTCTGGCATGATATGAGTTTGGGCAATCCTAGTTCTAATTCTGAGTTGGCATAAGCCCAGAGCACTAAATGATATGGAATTGACAATCTCACACTGAGAAGCCACAAGGTACCTGATGCGAGAATTGGCAAAATATCATACAAGTCAAAGTTGCTCGAAAGAGGTTAAGACTTGGAGGTTTTGTTGGGCAGAGTAGAGGGAATTTCACTGTCCAAAATCCACACGACACTGGAATTTGAGAGTACTGGGCTCCTGAAACAGAAGCAGCACAAACATTCATATGAAGGGTGGTATTTTATGCTCCCCCCCGCCGTAGTGAGCTTGGAGGCAGAGAGGACAGTTAATCGGGCAGGATGGTGACGGGAGGGGACACCGCCACCTTCCCGCCTACACCGTGATTAAGTCCGTGGTGGTATTAACCCAGTGGCAAGTGGGCCTGTCACCATGCGGGGATGACAGGCAAACCTGGTTGCTTGTGGTCTCCCAAGGGATGGGGGTGTCCCTTGTTCAAAGGCACTCAGTGCCTGATTGAGGGACCCGGCAGTGGGAAGCCACCCGCTTCCCACCCTTGCTGCCGACCCTCCTACACCCCACTCCCATGGGACCCCCACCCCACAAAACCCCTCCTACCATCAATTACTTCTGGCCTGGGTCACTCCATGATCCTGGGCTTCTGGTGGGTGCTGTTCTGGCAGCAGCCACAGCCTTCCCAGAGGCGCTGCCGAGCAAAAGAGCTGCTGGCCTCTGATTGGCTGGCAGCTGTCAGAGGGAAGGACTTCCTGTCCCCTTAGGGTCCTGATGCAGGGAAAAGGCCACCAGTGGCCTGTCAAGTGCCATATTGGCTCTTGATACTGCAGACCTTCCCCAAAAGTGTCAACACAGGTCTCTCACTGGCTCTCCAGCTGGTGACTGAGACCTCTGTCGCCTCCATAAAATGCCCCCCGAAAAGTCAGATTTGTAATATATTTTGTAACAGATTACCTAAGTTTAAACCTAGAAAAACAGCAATAATAACGCATTTGTACTATTGTATATACTAATTGTAATACACATACCTGCAGAAGTTAAAACAGATGGCCAGTATATTAGTAATGTCATACTTCGTAGCATCAGTAAAATTATAAAAGAAAGCTGTATAGGAGTTCAATAAAAGAAAGACTTGCCTTTATATCACATCATTCACAACCACCAGACATCTCAAAGCACTTTACAGCCAATATTCTTCTGAAACTTTTGAAGTGTAGTCACTGTTGTGGTATAGGAAATGTGGTAGCCAATTTTCACACAGCAAACTCCCAGAAACAGCAGGATGATAATGACCAGATAATCTGTTTTTGTAATGTTGATTGAGAGATAAATACGAGACAGGGAACTGGGGATAACTGCTCTGCTCGTTTTCGTAATAGTGCCACAGGAACTTTTGCATCCACATGAGCAGGCAGATGGGACTCTCGGGTTAACATCTTATCTGAAAGGCAGCACCTTTAACAGTGCAGCACTCTCACAGTGCTCCATTGGAGTGTCAATCTTGATTTTTGAGTTCTACTCCTGGAGTGGGACTTGAACCCAGAACCTTGTGGCCTTAGAAGTGTGAGTGCTACAAACTGAGCCAGGACTGACATACCAAATAAGGTGAATCAATAATTAAGCGCCATCAAAAAGAACTATTATTATTAAATGATCAGCACAAAGTAGGAAAAATATAATGTAGATGCATGAGGTAAACAAATGGAGGCAAAAGAGAAAAAGTGTTTTTAGATTCCTCCTTGCTGTTGGAAAATGGCTGTTCAAGATCAGGTAACTTACATTTTTGGAAGTATTCTCCTATTCTAGTAGATGCTCAATTGCTGCTGATATTGTTGCTAGTGATATGCAGCATGAATTTCCTCAGGGCTTCTCCCAATTGAACTTGGGCAGAAAATCAGGGAAAACCCCCATTTAAGCAGTTTATTCGGGGTTTCCTGCTGGTTAAGGTATCTGATCAGGAGAGTCCCACCTCCCCACTGAAATCTCCACCAGTCGTTCTCTCACTGTCTCATCATCAGAGTCTACTTCTTAGAAATACATCTGGGAAAACTGCAATAACATTAAACCATCAGAATATTCTTTTACATTGAAATTTGAGAATTCAATTTCAATTCAGAAGTTGCATATAATAATCCCTGATAAAGTCAAATAAATAAATCTCCTTCATATAATAGTAATTATACATTCAGTGAATCATTTTAAGATTTGAAATAGCTGTAGTTCATTTCTGTGAAATAGTGTTAATTGGGGAAAAGAATTTCAAAAGGTATTGCAGCAAAATCTCCCTAAAATAATCATGATTTTGCTACTGTGTAATCCAGCAGTACGGAAAGTCTCTACATCCCCACATACACCCCACCTTTGTTAGAGTACAGCACATATAGAATTCTCCCTCATCTAAAACAATAATGTCCAGCCTGGCTATCTAATGTCTTTCTTGCCTTCACTAACCATCCGACATTGTTGTTATCTGACAGTTGGCAGCAATATCACAAAGTTATTGCCCAAATGGTAAAGGATGCAACAGATAGCAAAGGTATTTGGAGAGCTTCTTAGGGTTGTACTGTGATATCTAAAAATATACCACCTCAAGAATACCCCAAGGATCTATCCTGCTCCCGCTTCCCTTTCTCATCTACATGCCACCTCTTGACAATGTCACTCTAGTCAAGGGGATCACCCTCCACACAAAAAGTAATGGTAGCCAGTTCTACCTCTCTGAACCCCTCCATTGACTCTTGTGCTGTCAGACTACTCGTTTGATAGATGGTGTCAAATAAGTTAATATTTTGAAAAAGTCATTGACTTCCAGCTCTGTGGCATTGCCTATCTCCACTTCTGCCTTTCTCACTGCTGCTGAAAGCCTCATTCATTTCTTTGCCATCTGCAGATTTATTTACTTCAGCGCACTCCTGGCTTGTCTCCTATCAATAACAACAACTTGCATTTATATAGTGCCTTTCACGTAATAAAACATCCCAAGGCACTTCAGAGGAACTTTTTCAAACCAAATTTGACAACAAGCCAAATAAGGTGATATTAGGGCGGGCGACCAGAAGCTTGGTCAAAGAATTAGCTTTAGAAGAGAATTTTAAAGGAGGAAAGAGAGGGAGAATAGGGGAGAGGTTTAGGGAGGGAATTCCAGAGCTTATTTGCCAATGTTGGTGTGATTAATATCAGTGATGCTCAAGAGGCCAGAATTGGCAGAGTGCAGATATTTCAGAGGGTTCTCGGGCTGGAGGCTATCAGAGACATAGGGAGGAGCAAGGCCATGGAGGGATTTGAAAATAAGGATGAGAACTTTACAATTGTAGCATTGCTTAATGGGAGCCAATGTAGGTCAGTAAGCACAGGGGTAGTGGGGGAACAAGACTTGGTGCAAGTTAGGACATGGGAAGCAGAATTTTAGTTGTCCTCAAGTGTGCGGAGGGTAGAATATGGAAGGCTGACCAAGAGTGTGTTGGAATAGTCAAGTCTAAGAGGTAGCAAAGGCATGGATGAAGGTTTCAGTAGTAGATGAGCTGAGACAGGGCTCGAATCGGGCAATATTATGGAGCTACAAATAGGCGGTCTTAGTGATGGTGCGGATATGTGATCGGAAGCTCATCTTTGGGTCAACTGAGATACCAAAGTTGCACACAGTCTGGTTTAGCTTCAGACATTTGCCAGGGAGAGGGATGGAGTCAGTGGCTAGGAATGGAGATTGTGATAGGGACCAAAGATAACGGCTTAAGTCTTCCCAATATTTAGTTGGGGGAAATTTTTGCTCATTGAATACTGCATGTCTGACAAGTAGCATAACAATTGAAAGACAGTGGAGGAGTCGGGAGTGGTGGTGGTGAGGAGGTCAAACTGGGTTTCGAAATGTGGCAAATGATACTGTAGCTTTGGATGAAGTCACCAAGGGGAAGTCTGTAGATGAAAAATAGGGTAGATTTTTGGGGAATACCAGAGGTAGTAATGTGGGAGTGGGAAGAGAAGCCATTGCTGGTGATTCTTTGGCTACAATTAAATAGATATGAATGAAATCAGGCAAGTGTAGTTCCATCTTGCAAGATGACAGTGGAGAGGATGGTGTGGTCGACCATGTCAAAGGCTTCAGACAGGTAAAGAAGAACGAGGAGGGAAAGTTTACCTTTGTCATAGTCACAAAGGATATCATTTGTGACTGATAAGAGCTGTTTTGGTACTGTGGCAGAGTGGAAATCTGATTGGAGAGATTCAAGCATGGAGTTCCAAGAAAGATAGGCACGAATTTGGGAGGTGACAACACATTCAAGGACTTTGGAGATGAAAGGGAGGTGGGAGATGGGGTGGTATTTTACAGGGATAGAGGGGTCAAGGTTGTTTTTTGAGGAGACGGGTGATGACAGCAGATTTGAAGGAGGGGGGTTAGTAGCTGAGGAGAGGGAATTGTTAACAATAGCTGCTAACCAGGAAGGGAAATTAGGAGTCAGCAGTTCAGTGGAAATAAGGTTGAGGGTGCAGAATGTGGGTCTCATGGGCAAGATGAGATCAAAGAAAATGAGTGCAGATAGGAGTGAAACTAGAGAAAAATGTAAGTTCAGGGCTTAAAGGAAGTTTTTGGTCCCAAAATTTTGTTGCCTATATCATATTTGGCATCAAGTCTCACTTATTCTGTTCTCATTGACCTACATTGGCCCCCTGGTTCCCCAGTACCCTAAATTAATATATTTTTACATTCTCTTTCCTGAGTTTAAAGCTCTCCATGAATTCACTCTTCACCATCTATGTAACATCCTGTAACATCTGCCCTGGGCGGCACAGTGGCGCAGTGGTTAGCACCGCAGCCTCATAGCTCCAGCGACCCAGGTTTGATTCTGGGTACTGCCTGTGCGGAGTTTGCAAGTTCTCCCTGTGACCATGTGTGCTTCCGCCAGGTGCTCTGGTTTCCTCCCCCAGCCAAAGACTTGCAGGTTGATAGGTAAATAGGCCTTTGTAAATTGCCCCTAGTGTAGGTAGATGGTAGGAGAATAGTGGGGATGTGGTAGGGAATGTGGGATTAATGTAGGATTAGTATAAATGGGTGGTTGTTGGTCAGCACAGACTCAGTGGGCCAAAGGGCCTGTTTCAGTGCTGTATTATAAAATAAACTGTGCAACTCCAGCCCTCTCCTTACCTCTGAATCATGTTTCTTATGCATTCCCTCCTCTTTGCTCTATTATTGTTCACCTTAGAATCAGTGAAATTTTACAGCACAGAAAGAGGCCACTTGGCCCATTGGTCGAAATGTTACGCTGGGCGGACGGAAGCCGGACTCCGACGTAAGTGTCAGTGCCGAACCCGCTTCCGCCCAGCTTGGAGATCCGTCCCTTATTTTACGGATCCCCAGGCTTTAATTGGCCCGAGGCGGGACTTCCACCCAATTGAGGGAGGAGGTCCCGCCGCAGTGAGCTGCCGGCCAATCAGCGGGCCGGCAGTTCTTAGTCTCAGCAGCGCCACCGGGAGGAGGATACCAAGGAGCCGGGACTGAAGGTAAGTTTGGGTTGCCTCACCAGGGGAATCATTTGTGCCCTGGTGAGGCTAGGGTGGTCTTTGGGAGGAGGGGGAGGGGGCGTCTTGGATCCTGGGGTTGGGCTGGGAGGCGGGGGCGGCCCTCAATCAGGCACCCTGTGCCCGATTGCCAGGCCCCCTCCCCCACCCCCCGGGGTGCGGAAAGGCAGGCAGCTATAGCTGTGTGGCCTTTCACGTCCCCGGCACACCTGCTTGCCGTGGGTAACATACCCGTGGAGGCGGGTGAGGGCCCTTAAGTGGCCGTGAAGTGGCCACGTAAGGGTCTTGATTGGCCTCGGGCGGGCGGGCTGCTTCTCACCACCCCCCACCCCCGCCGGACCTCCGTAAACTTGGTCGGAGGTAGAATCGGGGCGGTTTGGCCTCCCGGAGCCTGCCGCTCAATTTTATGCCGCCCGCACGCCACCATCCGACCTGCTGGGGTGGCGTAAAATTCTGGCCATTGTGTCCGTGCTGGCCATGTCTTCAACCAATTCGAGCTGACGCACTGGAATTCCCTCTGTACCTCCTCTGCCTCTCCACCTCTTTCTCCTCCTTTAAGAGACTCCTTACACAGAATTTTCCTGGCTCCCGGATAGCAGGCTTAGAGGCAGGGGAGGCCGGAAAATTAGTGGGGAGCTGTGTTGGGTTGGTTCCCCGAGCCTTCCTGCTTCGGGGGAAGTTTCCCAGAACAGGCAGAAATGTGAATTAACTGCCTGCACAATTGGAACCGGGCAGCCAATTTAAATAATTAAGGTTCCAATTAGGGGCGATTTTGAGGACTCCCCAGAATTTTCCCAGCAGTGGAATGGCCACCCTTCCCCCCCTCCCCACCACTGCATGTGGTTACTGCTCCGAATCTCTACTTTTGCTTGCCAACAGATATTTCTGATGCCTACATGAAGTGCCTCGGGATATATTTCCATGTTAAAAGCACTACATAAATACAATTGTTGTTGACAGCTTCTGCCATCTGCACAAGATGAGATGTCATTCATTAAAAAGATCACATATGCAGTAGGCAACCAAAGTGCTTAGCTTAATATCTTACCACACAGCCATCTACCATTCAGTTCTCCTTCTTTTACATTTTCTGTCTAGTCTAGAATTGGCAACAAGAAATAAGTTGTGGGTGATGCTTGAGTAATTGGTACACACAGCTGTTATGATGCGTAGCACCTGCACATTAACAGATGAAACTTTTTTTGCAACACTAATGTGTTCTCAACAGGTGTATGAATGAGTATGTGGGTAGAGTCAGTTGTTCTTGATATATTACAGAATTTAGAAGTGGCAAATAATTTCTCTTTAGTTTTCTGTTGCACTTTGAACATTACAAAGCTGATGTAAAGTTCCTGATAACTGTTTATGCAGTGGGTAGTTGAACCACACAGACACTGAAAATCTCAGGTTAGATTCCGTGGCCTGTCATCTGTGGCAACATTGGATCATTACAGTTACTGTTAGTATCACTGGACTGGGGAGGGAAAAACTGGCCAGGGTTCTGGTCCTAATCCCAATTCAGCAACACCTGCAGGAAATGCATGTGAGGATCGCATAGGCTCAGCTGGGATGGGCTCCTCATTCAAATAGCTTGTCAAAACTCACTGATGGGTCTCATACATACTCCGCTAATAGCCTTATTGTGGAGGTACTGGAGAGTGATCTTCACAGGTGGAATTTTACTCCAGTAAAGAGTCAACTCTTTCAGGAGAAAATTGACTAGCATTAAAATACATAAGGAAGAAAAAAGAAGAGCCAGTATAATGTGATTCAGACTAAAGTACTATTGAATTGAAGAATTATATAGCCCATATTTGGCTGAATGATGTGCATGGATTGTCAGGTTGGAGTTTGATGAATGTCACAATCACTTTCACCGGTGCTGTGGGGTGTGATTGATGTTGCAGAAACACAGAATGTTACAGCACAGAAAATAAACCATTCAGCCCATCAAATTTACACCAGTGCTTTTCTCTATATAAGTCATTTATTCTTATTCCACTCCGGTAGTTGTTCATTTCCTTTGATCTTTCTCTTTGTTAAACTATCTAGTTCTTTTAAAAAGCATTTATGGGCTTTATGTAAATATGCTTTTTCAGAGTCTCTCTCATTGTCTTTCTGCTTATCTTAAGTTGGTTTCCGATCATAACCGTGTTACCAAGCAGTGGAATCAATCAAACACTATTTATCTAATGTATTCTTTTATCACCTTGAAGACCTCTATCAGATTACTAAGCTTCTAACTTCCCAAGTCCCTTGTCATAATTGTAGCTGTTTATTCTAATGAATCTACACTGCACCTTTTCCATTACATTTATATCTCGCCTCTTCGAGTCGAAGAGACTTAGCAGCTGTCAGGAAAAAAGACAGAAGCGCAAGGAGAGAGCCAACTGTGTAACAGCCCCGACAACCAATTTTATCTGCAGTGCCTGTGGAAGAGTCTGTCGCTCTAGAATTGGCCTTTATAGCCACTCCAGGCGCTGCTTCACAAACCACTGACCACCTCTAGGTGCTTACCCATTGTCTCTCGAGACAAGGAGGCCAAAGAAGAAGTATATCTTGCCTATAATAGGATATCCAAAACTTTTCACTGTACTCTAACTGTGGCTGCACTGAGATCTTGTATAAATGCAACATAGACCTCCTTGCCTTAGTATTCTGTGCCTCTGTGTTTAAAAGTAAGGATTGTACTTACCTTTTTGATAGCCTCATCTGTTTGTGCTGCCACCTTTTAATGACCTGTCTATTTGCATTTCAAGATCCCACTGCTCGTCTGCTCCATTTAAAACTTACCATTGGTGCTGCAATTTTTTCCCCCTATTCTTACTTGCGAGATGTATCACTTCAGTTTTTTCTGTAGTGAACAGTAACTGTCACCTATCTGCCCAATCTTCAAACCTAACTATATTCTCCTATAATAAAAAGAAATGCTGGAAATACTCAGAAGGTCTGGCAGCATCTGTAGAGAGAGAAGCAGAGTTAATGTTTCAGGTCAGTGACCCTTCTTCAGAAATGGCAAATATTAGAAATGTAAAAGGTTATAAGCAAGTAAAGTAGGGGTGGGGCAAGAGATAACAAAGGAGAAGGTGTAGATAGGACAAGGTCACAGAATAGCTGACCAGAAGGTCGTGGAGCAAAGGCAAACAATACGTTAATGGTGTGTTGAAAGACAAAGCATTAGTACAGATAGGGTGTTAACGGACTGAAAATTGAACAGCTGCAAGTACAAACATGAAAAAAAAAACGTGGGTAAGCAAACTGAACAAACTAAGATGAAATAAAATAAAATAAACACAAAATATACATATATATAAAAAAAGGAAAAAGAAAAAAAATAACTAAAAATAAAAGTAAAATGGGGGCCCCGTCATGCTCTGAAATTATTGAACTCAATGTTCAGTCCGGCAGGCTGTAGTATGCCTAATCGGTAAATGAGATGTTGTTCCTCGAGTGTTCACTGGAACACTGCAGCAATCCCAGGACAGAGATGTGAGCATGAGAGCAGGGCGGAGTGTTGAAATGGCATGCAACCGGAAGCTCGGGGTCCTGCTTGCGGACTGAGCGGAGGTGTTCCGCAAAGTAGTCACCCAGTCTGCATTTGGTCTCCCCATTGAGACCACATCGTGAGCAGCAAATATAGTATATTACATTGAAAGACGTACGTAAATCGCTGCTTCACCTGAAAGGAGTGTTTGGGGCCTGGGATAGTGAGGAGAGAGGAGGTAAATGGGCAGGTGTTACACCTCTTGCGATTGCAGGGGAAGGTGCCATGGGAAGGGGACGAGGTGGTGGGGGTAATGGAGGAGTGGACCAGGGTGTCACGGAGGGAACGATCCCTTCGGAATGCTGACAAGTGAAGGGAGGGGAAGATGCGTTTGGTAGTGGCATCATGCTGGAGGTGGCAAAAATGGCGGAGGATGATCCTTTGGATATGGAGGCTGATGGGGTGGAAAGTGAGGACAAGGGGAATCCTGTCGCGGTTCTGGGAGAGAGGGGAAGAGGTGAGGGTAGAGGTGCGGGAAATGGGTCGGACACGGTTGAGGGCCCTGTCAACCACAGTGAGGGGGAATCCTCGGTTGAGGAAATAGGAAGACATATCAGAAGCGCTGTCATGGAAGATAGCATCATCAGAGCAGATGCACCGGAGACGGAGAAACTGGAAGAATGGAATGGAGTCCTTACAGGAGGCAGGGTATGAAGAAGTGTAGTCGAGGTAGCTGTGGGAGTCGGTGGGCTTATAATGGATATTAGTAGACAGCCTATCCCCAGAGATGGAGATAGAGAAGTTGAGGAAGGGAAGGGAAGTGTCTGAGATGGACCATGTAAAGGTGAGAGAAGGGTGGAAATTAGAAGTAAAGTTGATAAGGTTTTCCAGTTCGGGTCGGGAGCAGGAAATGGCACCGATACAGTCATCAATGTACCGGAAAAAGAGTTAGGGGAGGGGGCCTGAGTAGGACTGGAACAAGGAATGTTCAACATATGCCACAAAAAGACAGGCATTACTAGGACCCATGCAGGGTACCCATAGCAACACCTTTTACTTGAAGGAAATGAGTGGAGTTGATGGAGAAGTTGTTCAATGTGAGAACAAGTTCAGCCAGGAGGAGGAGGGTGGTGGTGGACGGGGACTGGTTGGGCCTCTGTTCAAGGAAGAAGCGGAGAGCCCTCAAACTGTCCTTGTGGGGGATGGAGGTGTAGAGAGATTGGACGTCCATAGTGAAGAGGAGGCGGTTGGGGCCAGGAAACTGGAAATTGTCAAAATGATGTAGGGCATCAGAAGAGTCACGGATGTAGGTGGGAAGAGACTAGACCAGCGGAGAAAAGATAGAGTCAAGATAGGAAGAAATAAGTTCAGTGAGGCAGGAGCAGGCTGACACAATGGGTCTGCCGGGACAGTCCTGTTTGTGGATTTTGGGATGGAGGTAGAAGCGGGCTGTCCGGGGTTGTGGGACTATGAGGTTGGAAGCTGTGGAGGGAAGATCTCTAGATGAGATGAGGTCAGTGACAGTCCTGTAGACAGTAGCTTGATGATCGGTGGTGGGGTCATGGTCCAGAGAGAGATAGGAAGAAGTGTCCGAGAATTGGCGCTGAGCCTCTGCTTGGTAGAGGTCAGGACGCCATACAACAACAGCACCATCCTTGTCTGCAAGTTTGATGACCATGTTGGGGTTAGACCTGAGAGAACGGAGTGCCTCAAGTTCAGAGGGGGACAGGTTAGAGTGAGTGAGGGGGGCAGAGAAATTGAGATAACCGATATTCTCCTATAGTTTCTCATAATCCTTGTCAAAATTTGCCAAATGTTAATATGGTTTTGTCAATTTGTAAGGACAATTCATTTATATATTAACTAGGAGCTGCCCCAACATGGACATCTGCAGCACTGTACCATTTAATTTTAATTAACTTCCTTTGATCCCTACTCTTCACTTTTTGCTCTCCAACCATCTCTCTGTGTACCCGCATTCTATTTACTGCATGTGCCATTTGCTATGCCATAAATCTCTTATCAGATGCTTTTGAACATACATATGTACATAATTTTACATAGTATTTGCAGCACAGAAATAGGCCATTTGGCTCAACAAGTCCATGTGGGTGTTTATGCTCCACATGAGCCTCGTCTCACCCTACTTCACCTAACCCAATCAACATATCCTTCTATTCCTTTCTTCCTCATGGGTTTTCTCGCTTCCCCTTAAATGCAGCTATGCTGATCGGATCAATTATTCCTTGTGCTAGTGAGTTCCACATTAAAACTACCCTCTAGGTAAAGAGGTTTCTCCTGAATTCCCTGTTGGATTTATTAGTGACTATCTTATATTTATGGCCCCTAGTTCTGGTATCTCCTGCAAGTCATAGAATCATAGAAAGTTTAAGGCACAGAGAAAAGCCACTTGGCTCATGGTGTCTGTGCCGGCCAAAAAACAATCCACCTATTCTAATCCCACCTTCCAGCATTTGGTCCGTAACCCTGCAGATTACGGCACTTGAGGTGCTTATCCAGACTCCTTTTGAATGAATTGAGGGTTTCTGCCTCAACTACCCTTTCAGGGAGTGAGTTCCAGACCCCCACCACCCTCTGGGTGAAAAAGTATTTCCTCATCGCCCCTCTAATTTTTCTACCAATCACTTTAAATCTATGCCCCCTAGTCACTGACCTCTCTGCTAGGGTGAATAGGCCCTTCACCTCCACTCTATCCAGGCCCCTCAAAATTTTGTGCATTTCAATCAGATCTCCCCTCAGCCTTTTCTGTTCCAATGAGAACAACCCCAGCCTATCCAATCTTTCCTCATAGCTGCATTTTTCCAGTCCTGGCAACATCCTCGTAAATCTCCTCTGTACCCTCTCTAGTGCAATTACACCCTTTCTGTAATGAGGTGACCAGAACTGCGCACAGTGCTCAAGTTGTGGCCTAACTAATGAATAAGTGGGAACATCTTTTCTACATCTACCCTATTAAACCTTTCTGTAATCTTCATGACTTCTATCAGGCCATCTCTCAATCTTCACTTTCCTCAAGAGCCCCAGCCTGGTCAATCTTTCCTGATAGGTATAACCTCTCAGTTCTGGGATCATTCTGGTAAATCTTTGTGTACAATCTCCATTGCCTCCTTATCCTTTTTATGATATGGAGACCAGAACTGTTCACAGTACTCCACTTTCTTTGCATATTTTTCAAAGAATTCTGGTCAAACACTCAATACCTTTTAGAAATCCATGTTGACTGGCCCTGATTAGCTCAGGTTTCTCCAGATGCTTTGTGCTTTTATCCTGTATTGTAGCATAGAGTTGTTTACCAAAAACTAAAGTAAGACTATAATTTGTTGTCTTATCACATTCTCACTTTTTGATGAGAGGTGTCATATATGCCACTCTTTTGGCATAATTTTCTCTTCCACAGAAAAATAATTATAGTCAGAATCTCTGCTATTTATTTGCAGGTTTCCCTTGGCATCCTTGAATGTTAACTATCAGTTTATTGTTACATTCAAACTCATCACTTAACTCATTACATGTGCTTATCACAGAAAGTACAAAAACGAGCCAAAATTGATATGACATCTGTGCATTCTGAAGGACATATCTATACTTTAAGGATTGCTGACACCCATTTTAGCAAACACAAAAAGCATCCACTTTATGCTTTGTAGTACAACTTATTTCAATGTAGAACTAAATGTAACAGTCAATGTTTCATGAAATATCAAGAAATGTATCATTGACATTACGATAAACTGTATCAACTTTCGAAATATGGGATATACGCTGATCAAGTAACACACAATAAAAATGCTTTCAAATACACATTTAAAAAAACAAATTGCATGGAGGTGCAATAATACATATTTAAGCCATAAGAAAATGCTGACCTGTAGTTAAAAAGATGGATGATAGGATTTTTTTTGAATGAAGTGCTGTTTCCAATCTCTGTCACGTCTAGCAGGTAGGTGTCATGTGGAAGGTATAGCATCACCTGATAGGAAGCAGAAAAATCAAAGGGCGTGTGATGCTAATACCTTCTGGTGGCTGATTGCAAGGGCATTCACAGTCCGGTTAATAATAGTGAATTAAAATACAGAAAGTAAAGGGAAAATTTACCTGAACAGCACAAAAATGATTGGGGGAATATGCTTTGTTGTTGACCAACTTGTTTTGGAAATGAACTTGCCTCTGATGAGCAGTGGTTGACACAATATTAGATCTGCATGAGTCAGGACCAACTTTTTTGCCACTAATACAAAGGAAAATACTGCAGATGCTAATAAAAACAAAAATAATGGCAATACTCAGCAGGGCTGGCAGCGTCAGTGGAGAGACAAACAGAGTTAATGGCTAGGATTTTATGATGGCGACGCAAGTCTCGACGTCTGGAAAAAGTGACACCAAAAACCAGAAGGCCCACTGAATCTAGTGTCAATCAGGTATTTAAGTGTAGAGTGACGGGACTTCCACGGGATTAAGGACCCTGGCACCGGAAGTCCCGTCCTTGGAGAGCTACCAGCAAATCAGAGGCCGGCGGCTCTTCTGCTAAAAGGAGCACTCACCCGAGGCCCTGGAGCAGCGCTGGACCCAAGCCACGGGTAGGTCAGGGTGGAAGGGGTCTCGCAGGGTGGGAGTCGTGGGGGAGGGGGGTGTAGGGGGTGTCACCAGCAAGGGCAGGCCCACTCCACTGATACCGGGTCCCTCATTTAGGCACTAAGTGCCTTTTAACAAGGGACATCCCGTCCCGGAGTCGGGAAGCAGCTCGCACAGTTTTTCAGTACTGTGCTTCCGATATGGTGTTATGAAAGTACTTCCTTTTTTTTATATTTTGTGAGGACTTGTGTTTCAAAATTGTGGAAATGGATTCCTTTGGAGGACTAAAGGGATTACATAGATGCTGGACTTTGTTTTTTTTCCAGAAAAGGTCACTGGAAGGACTTTGGGACATGATTTAGAAACACATATGTTTTCAGCTAAGCAAACAGTAAGAGCCTTGGTGACTAGGGGGAGTTGTTTACAGAAATGTGGCATATCAAGATTTAGGTTGGTCAAGAGTTGGTTTCCTTTTGGATATTGTTTTGAGTCAGTTGGGCGTCAGCCTGCCAAGAGATTATCCAGTTAAGGGCCTCAGTTGGCAGCGGGGCGGGAAGGCTGTTCACAAGTCTTCCTGCCCCGGACTAAATTTTGGCAGAGGTGGGAAAGTGGCAGGAACCCCCCCACCACCACCAACCCACCCGATCTTATGCTCTCCCCACCTCCAAACCCACCGTGGGGGAGAGCATGAAATTCCTCCCAATGTTTCAGGCTGATGACCCTTCATCAGTCATCGACCTGAAATGTTGGGCTGAATTTTCCCAGTTCTTTGGAGGTGGGTTAGGAGGGGGACCGGGAGCAAAATGAGAAATTGGCGCATCAGATTGCCTCCCTGATGCATTTGGGCCTCCGAGCAATCTTGCCGAAGGCAGGGTCAAACCTGCCCAGCAGCAGCAGGTAGCCAATTAGGACAATTGTGCACACTTGCGGGCAAATTGTTGAAGCCAGAGGGATCTTCCTGACATTGGACAGGCCCCCCCACCACTGAGGCCTCCATCTTGAGCTCCCCTACCTGCATCAGCAATGACCACTTCTCCCAGTGGAGTTGCCGGCCAGTCTGTGTTGTTGGCCCGCTGATTCGGCCTCCCGCCTTGGGACGGAGAACCCTGAAGCAGCCAATTAGGAGGCTGCCTCCCGGAAGGTTGCACCAGCTGGCACCCTGATGACATATGCAGGCGCGGGACCCCCGTATTGTTCCACATTGGGGTCCAACACCCGACAGAAAATCTAGCCTGTTAACACTGTTTCCCTTTCCACCGGTGCTACCTACCCTGCTGAGTACTTCCAGCAGTTTCTGTTTTTATTTTCCTTTTGGCTCTACTGTTTTAGATTGGGAGTCATGTTTCCGAAAACTGATTCTTGCCCTCTGCAGTTACCTTTCTTGCTGAAGTGCTTTTTTCTGGCCACAACAGATTGATTCAGTTTCAATTTCTACCAGTGAGTAACATTGAACGATAGATTGTGCAACTACATGGACAGCACAGTGCTATTCATGTATAGTTTAGTGTGAAGGGAATTGCTGAGGGAATCAGACATGAAGTACAGTGTTATCAGAGAGAAAGAAAGAGCAAAGGAAATAACAAGACTCATTGGTCATCCAATGATGGTGTTATGACACAGAGGAAGGAAACAAGTAAATTAAACATAATGGCCCTGATATTTACAGGGAGCATGCGAGTGCAGGGTGAGGCCGAAAATGGATGAAGAACCCGGCAAGGCTGGAAACATGGAGCTTCTGCCGAACCTAACGTTACTTATTTCAGTAACAATATAGCGTGTAACATTTTCTAGCTGTGTTTCCTGCCCGGCAGCTTGCCAAATGGATAGCCTGGCTGGTGGGTGGAAGGGAACATGAATGGCAAGAGACCACAGCAAGGCACTTGTCAGGACCACCACCGCAGCCCCCCCCCCTCTCCCCCCAAGGCACTGGGAGGTCTGGAAATCAGGAGTGGGAGAGGGGCGCAATTTGGATTAAGAGAGGCGTGTGGTTGGGAGCGGGAAGGACGAAGGCATCCTTGAAGGCCTTGGCGGAGCACTTGTGCTCTTCCCAGCCCAGAAGGAGTGCTGGAAAAGGCACTTGCCTTATGGAGCCAGCAATTCCCAACTCATTTTCACTGTCGGGTTTCCCTACTGCTGGGAAACCTGTGCAACAACAGTGAATTTTAAAACGGGCTTCCAATTGTACTGTGGGAGTCTGATTTAAATATGTTAATTAAGTAACCTGTTGGGATGCCCCCCGATCTCCACAGCTGGAAAAAAGGTGGCGGAGCAGTGCATGATGTGTTCGAGACCTGTTCTCCATAGTTGATTCTTTAACTGCTCCCCCCCGCCCCCCGCCTGTTGTGGGGGGAGTTAATATCGAGGCCAATGAGTGAGCAGGAAGTTTGAAAGTTTCCATGATTTGGTATAATTTGTAATGAAAAATTGAGATTATTGTACGGCTAAGTTAATATATATAAATTTATTTTGCATAGGCTCAGCACTCATCTCTGTTGTAATTGAATTACCCTTACTGGGTACTTGGGGGTGATTGTTTCTCCGGTGCATAAAAATTGCTGCTCAGTTGATACTATGCTATCTTTGATCTTTACAGATAATATAGAAGAATGGAAGATTACCTACAACATACAATGAGTTTCTCCTGTTATCGCTGCATATTAAGGGGATGTGTTATATTTAGCGAGTATTGTCTTATAGCTGCAGTTAATTCATACTGATTTAGTTGTACAGTATGGCCTGAGGAAAGAGCAACAGCATTTTTCTGTGAAAATTGGGGTTTGTCATGGTTTCTTGAGCTGTTTGTGCATGTGTGAAAACACAAGCTGTGTCCTTGCTGATTGAATCTGTAACACGCTATTTGCTTGGTAAGTCAAATTTTTATGCCAAAACCTTGATTTCTGTTCTATCTATGGTATGCTGAAATTATAAAATATACAGATGTATGAAAACTAAGGTTTATCAAGTAAACAATATTTCAAGTTGCAATTCAAATGCCATGTAAAATTAGATTTTGGAAAATGAGCACTAAGTGCTTTGTTACAATTTTTTTCTTTGCTGGAAATATTATTTCAACTGTCTGGACCTTGCAGATCATATTGCACAATTTCATCTGTTAGAATTTGTGAATCTAATAGATATTCTGTACATTCCTCTGTGCTGAATTCTGTAAAAATGATCTAAGTAATCCCTAAATTTTATTAAAAAACAACAATTTTATGGGCAATAAATGAGGTCAATAAATGCTATGGGTAAAGTCCTGAGGTGGATTGGAATATTTAAGAAAATATGGTGACGGCAGTGGCAACTATGTTATTTTCATGGTTGGCATCCTTCCATCTACAAAAGATGATGGACAGGCAGCAAACAATTCATTTAGGTGAGGCGTCTTCTCTTGGTAATGGTCAACCTAAAGACTACAGGAAATGTTCATTTTATGTGAGATACATTCGGTTACCAAAAGCCATGTGGTGTTTTGAAAATAGAGTCATAGAGTTACACAGCACAGAAATAGGCCCTTCTGCCCACCGTGTCTGTGCCGGTCATCAAGCCTATCCTAATCCCTTTTTCCAGCACTTGGCCCGTAGCCTTGCATGCTATGGTGTTTCAAGTGCTCATCTAAATATGTCTTAAATGTTGTGAGGGTTCCTGCCTCTACCACCCCTTCAGGCAGTGTGTTCCAGATTCCAACCATCCTCTGGGTGAAAAGATTTTTCCTCACATCCCCTCAAAACTTTCTGCGCCTTACCTTATATCTATAACCCCTGGTTATTGACACCTCCGCTAAGGGAAAAAGTTTCTTCCTATCTGCGCTACCTATGCCCCTCATAACTTGTACACCTCAATCAGATGTCCTTGGCCCAACCATCTTCATCTGCTTCATCAATGACCTTCCTTTAATCATAAGGTCAGAAGTGGGGATGTTTGCTGATGATTGCACAGTGTTCAGCACTATTAGCAACTCCTCAGATACTGAAGCAGTCCGTGTAGAAATGCAGCAAGACCTGGACGATATCCAGGCTTAGACTGATAAGTGGCAAGAAACATTCGCACCACACAAGTGCCAGGCAATGACCATCTCCAACAAGAGAGAATCTAACCATCTCCCCTTAATGTTCAATGGCATTACGATCGTTGAATCCCCCACTATCAACATCCTAGGAGCTACCATTGACCAGTAACTGAACTGGAGTTGCCATATAAATACCGTGGCTACAAGAGCAGGTCAGAGGCTAGGAATCCTGCGGCGAGTAACTCACCTCCTGACTCCCCAAAGCCTGTCCACCATCTACAAGGCACAAGTCAGAAGTGTGATGGAATACTCTCCACTTGCCTGGATAGGTGCAGCTCCAACAACACTCAAGAAGCCCAACACCATCCAGGACAAAGCAGCCCGCTTGATTGGGACCCCATTCACAAACATTCACTCCCTCCACCACCGACGGAGGGTGGCAGCAATGTGTACCATCTATAAGATGCACTGCAGCAATGCACCAAGGCTCCTTAGACAGCACCTTCCAAACCTGCGACCTGTACCAACTAGAAGGACAAGGGGAGCAAATGCATGGGAACACCACCAGCTGAAATTCCCCTCCAAGTCACACACCATCCTGACTTGGAACTATATCGCTGTTCCTTCAGTGTCACTGTGGGTGTACCTACCCCACATGGACTGCAGTGGTTCAAGAAGGCAGCTCACCACCACCTTCTCCTGGGCAATTAGGGATGGGCAATAAATGATGGCCTAGCCAGTGATGCCCACATCCCATGAATTAATTAAAAAAAAGGTCCCCCTTCTCTGCTCTAAGGAAAACAGCCCTAGCCTATCCCCGTCTCTCTTCATAGCTTAAATGCTGCAGCCCAGACTGGAATCCTGGTGAATCTCCTCTGCAGCCTCTCCAGTGCAATCACATCCTTCCTATAGTGTGGCAACCAGAACTGTACACAGTACTCCAGCTGTGGCCTTAATAGCATTTTATACAGCTCCATCATAACCTCCCTGCTCTTATATTCTATGCCTCGGCTAATAAAGGCAAGTATCCCATATGCCTTCCTAACCACCTTATCTACCTGTGCTGCTGCCTTCAGTGATCTATGGACAAGTACACCAAGGTCCCTCTGACCCTCTGTACTTCCTAGGGTCCTACCATCCATAGATGAAATATAATGAAGTTTTATTTTAATATATTTGCCACTGCCTTTCAGGCAGCACTTTTATCTAAAGGGCTTCTTTTGTTGATGCAATTTGGCTTCTAAATCTGAGGGAATGCAAATAACATTAATGTGGCTTCAACAAACACATTAAACCACTTACCATGTAAATCTAGTGTGAAAATTATTTCATCCTATAAAATGCCAGCATTTGGCAGATACAAAGATAAATAATCCTATATTATGGTAACTGTACGCTTTATCAAACAAATGCAAATCAGTACTAATTAACACTAATTAAGCTTATTTTTGCCTATCTCTCTGGAAAACTGTCTAAATGTTATGCAATCTAGTTAGCACACTGATTATCCTAATTGTTTTATATTGCTTGGTTCTTAATTAAAATATGTAAATTGTGGTTAATTGGTAAATAGTAAAAGAGTTAGGTTTGTCTCATCAGAAAAACAGGGTTTATGCACTCGATGGATAGCAATAGATTTTAGAGAAAGTTAACAAGCGATATTGATAATTAATTTTTTAAATGACTCCTCGTGTAACTTAATTAGTGGCCAGTTAGCTACAACATGTGAAATCTTGAAATATGTGAAAATGAAGGTCAACAAGTGACAGGCTGGACTATCAAACTAGTCCTATGCTGGTGGGTGCCACTTACACGATCAGCTTAATTGCGCACCTCCCCCTTACCTCTCCACTACTCGCCCCCCACCCCCAAAAAAACACCAGCCACGCAATCTCTTTGGAGAGGCAAAAAAAAAGAGAAAACAAAGCTTCGGACAATTTAGGACCAAAATTCTGGGAAGTTCCTTTACGAAGCAAAGAAACACATTCTAGGGGACCACAATGACTGGAGGATGCATTCCTCACTATGCTCCCTACCTTCTATATGCAGAAAATGTGTTACTGTTCTGTAATATTTTTCCTGTGCAAGCAAGATAACATGAATGTTAAACCAGAGAGCATTTGAGTACCAACATCTACATTCACAATTTAAGCTTGGTGGATTTTTGTTACTGAGAGCCCGCTGCTTCAGATGCATAGCAGATTAAATTGGATAGGCCCTGAAAACAGTGTGGGAACATGATGCACGATTAATCTGCTGCTGTTCAATATAAATGCAAAATATTGCAGATGCTGAAAATCTGAAATTGAAACGGAAGATGCTAAGAATACTCACTCAGCAGGTCTGGCAGCATCTGTTGAGAACGAAACGGAGTTAACTTTTCAGTTTGATGACCTTTCATCAGAACTTGACTTCACACCAGCTACTGTGCAACTGCAGCATTTTAAATATTTAAAAATAACATTTTTAAAGATCTCAAGTGGTCTACAGACTGACTTCTACATTTCTTCAATTAGTAAAAGGGCCATCAGGACATTGAACTTTACATTGGCAGAGCCCCACTTTACCTAACCCAAGTGTGATACTAACTCAGCAGTATAACTCTGCTGGTAGCTCACATCATTTTAACTGCATGTTTGCACAATAATGAAGGGGATGAGTATCAATACAAACATTTATTTATTTTTTATATATATATATATATAATGGCTGACCTTTGATTTAAATAATCTTTCTCTTCGTTATTTTTGAGGCTTAAGGATTATTTTTATTCATGCACATATGCATATATAAATTTGGAAATTGCATAAACTGTGAACCTTTGAGCATTAGTTTGGATTGTTTATTGAGAGTTTTGCTTATCAAGGACTATGGGACCAAAACTCAGCACTGGTTTTGGCAAGATAGGAGCGTAATGCTGGCATAGCAAAATTGTGAGCATCATATTTTTGAGCGGGCCCCTTTCTGCTTTCAGCACAAATTTCCATTTCAGGTGGAAGTTGCCATTTCCTGCATCCATTGTTCTCAGGCACACCTATGTTAATGATATGCATGGCCTATGTTGTAAGCCCCATTAGATATTAGTTGCTTTGGTGTAACTTACACATAGATAAATGATAAATGAGGTGTTGCTGCTCATGAGCAGACCCATTTGGCAGAACTGATCCACAAGCAGACCTATTCAGTTGAAGTGCTTACTGCCTGGAAAACATTTGTCCATTTCTCAGGTCTGTCTACATATTTGGAGAATTTGCTTGTTTTGTTTGTTTGCTTTTGGGAGCTATTGAACTGCACTTTAAACTACCAGAGTTAGGCACTTTCTGGTTAATCCCATATTTCTGACTGCCAGCCACAGTAAGCAGTACTATTGAGCAGCATGGGATTCCCAATGGGAATACGATGTTGCTGCAAAAGAGAACAAAAAGAGTGAGGTAGCATCAAGGAAGGATGAAGTCAACCTGCTATTATACTTCTGCCCCCCTCTCAAACCCTCAGGACTCCAACAATGAGTCTATAAGTCCTGCAAACCTTATGAGGAATTGAGTGAGGAATTCTACCTTCAGCAACTTCTTTTTTATTTCCAAAATATACTTTGTTCATAAAAATCTGTAAAAATTACATTGCCAAACAGTTTCCAAACAGCACCAAAAAATACAAACATTGCAAGGGAGATCAGTTTCCTTCAATACTGTCATGAGTTTCTTCCCAACCCTTCCGTTTCACAATTGTCATGTCAATTACAGTTTTACATTTACAGCAATTGAGAATATTAACGATACAGTTCGAGGGGTTTCCCATGGATCCAGCCACTCAGTCCAGCTTGGTTGGGGAACCTTACACTGTGCTCTTTCCCCATTGAGCCTTTGCTGCGGCTGCCCCAAGCTTTAGTGCGTCCCTCAGCACGTAGTCCTGGACCTTGGAATGTGCCAGTCTGCAACATTCGGTGGTGGACAACTCTTTGCGCTGGAAGACCAGCAAGTTTCGGGCAGACCAAAGGGCGTCTTTCACCGAATTGATAGTCCTCCAGCAGCAGTTGATGTTTGTCTCGGTGTGCGTCCCTGGGAACAGCCCGTAGAGCACAGACTCCTGTGTTACAGAGCTGCTTGGGATGAACCTTGACAAAAACCACTGCATCTCTTTCCACACCTGCTTTGCAAAGGCACATTCCAGGAGGAGGTGGGCGACCGTCTCTTCCCCACCACAGCCAACGCGGGGGCACTGTGCGGAGGGGGCGAGACTTCGGGTGTGCATGAAGAATCTGACGGGGAGGGCCCTTCTCACCACCAGCCAAGCTACGTCTTGGTGCTTGTTTGAAAGTTCTGGTGATGAGGCATTCCGCCAAATGACTTTGACGGTCTGCTCGGGGAACCATCCGACATGTTCCACCGTTTCCTTTTCCCGTAGGGCCTTGAGGACATTCCGTGCAGACCACTGCCTGATGGACCGGTGGTCAAAAGTGTTTTCCCGCAGAAACTGCTCCACGAAGGATAGGTGGTACGGCACCGCCCAACTGCATGGAGCGTTCCGCGGCAATGTGACCAGGCCCATCCTTCGCAACACCGGGGACAGATAGAACCTCAACACGTAGTGACACTTGGAGTTTGCGTACTGGGGATCTACACACAGCTTGATGCAGCCGCACACGAAGGTGGTCATCAGGATGAGGGCCTTCAGCAACTTCAATTCACCTAAGGAAGCTCTTGATAACTTGTGCCACTTTCTGCCTAATGATGTGTAGCCCAGTCATGTAACTGAAAACCTGTTTCAGTGACTATAAGTCAGTACAATATCAACCTTATATTAATGGCTCCAATCAAGTTGCAAGTGGGGATCTGTGCAACATCGCCCGGAGAACTATCCCGAGTCTGTGTACACCAGATTACTGACACCAATATCTGAAGGGTTGGAGAATTCACCCATTTTAAGACGACTCTCAATCAATAGCATGAAAGGGCTATTCAGTTGTATCATGGATTCCCCAAAGTCCAAATATTGCACTGTAGGCTCCTAGAGTGGAGCCAGTGAATTTATATATGAGGGGCGGCACAGTGGCGGCACAGTGGCGCAGTGGTTAGCACCGCAGTCTCACAGCTCCAGCAACCTGGGTTCAATTCTGGATACTGCCTGTGTGGAGTTTGCAAGTTCTCCCTGTGTCTGCGTGGGTTTCCTCCGGGTGCTCCGGTTTCCTCCCACATGCCAAAGACTTGCAGGTTGATAGGTAAATTGGCCATTATAAATTGCCCCTAGTATAGGTAGGTGGTAGGGAAATATAGGGACAGGTGGGGATGTGGTAGGAATATGGGATTAGTGTAGGATTAGTATAAATGGGTGGTTGATGGTCGGCACAGACTCGGTGGGCCGAAGGGCCTGTTTCAGTGCTGTATCTCTAAATCTAAATCTAAATCTAAAAAGAAATTCCACTCCTTCATTGCTCAAATTTTCTGTAATCAGTTACAGCCAAACATGCATGTTAATGGAAAATTTGTTCAGAATTTTCATGATTTATTTGTGATGAGCATATCCAGTTGCCAAGCTCTATTCAAGGAAGACAGGGGACTTTTTTGCTTACTGGGAGAAAGGGCATAGCCCTTTCTTTCATGGCTAAAGACCCTATTTCAACTGCTGAACTCATACGAACATACGAATTAGGAGCAGGAGTAGGCCACTCAGCCCCTCAGGCCTGCTCTGCCATTCAATAAGATCATGGCTGATTGGACTGTAACCTCGACTCCACATTCCCGCCTACTCCCAATAACCTTTTACCCCTTTGCTTATCAAGAATCTATCGACCTCTGCTTCCACTGTCTTTTGAGGAAGAGAGTTCCAAAGACTCACGACCCTCTGAGAGAAAAAAAATTCTCCTCTTCTCTGTCTTAAATTGGTGACCCCTTATTTTTAAACAAAGATCCCTAGTTCTAGATTCTCCTACAAGGAGAAACATCCTTTCCACATCCACCCTGTCAAGACCCCTCAGGATTGTGTATGTTTCAGTCAAGCCGCCTCTACATCTCCTAAACTCCAGCGGATACAAGCCTAGCCTGTCCAGCCTTTCCTCATAAGACAATTATCCCATTCCAGGTATTAGTCTAGTAAACCTTCTGTGAACTGCTTCCAATGCATTTACATCTTCCTTAAATAAGGAAACCAATACTGTACACACTATTCCAGATGTGGTCTCACCAATGCTTTGTATAACTGAAGCATAACCTCCAAACCTTTGTATTCAATTTCCGTCGCAATAAACGATAACATTCTATTAGTTTTCCTAATTACGTGCTGAACCTGCATACTAACCTTTGGCAATTCATGAACGAGGACACCCAGATCCCTCCGCATACCAGAGCTCGGCAATCTCTCACCATTTAGATAATATGCTTCTTTTTTTATTCTTCCTGCCAAAATGGACAATTTCACATTTTCCCACATTATACTCCATTTGTCAGATCTTTGCCCATTCACTTAACCTATCTATATCCCTTTGTCTACAACCTATCTATATCTCCATATGTCCTCTTCACAACTTACTTTCTTACGTATCTTTGTGTCATCAGCAAATTTAGCAACCAGACCTTCGACGCCTTCATTCAAGTCATTTATGTAAATTGTAAAAAGTTGAGGGCCCAGCACTGATGCCTCCGGCACGCCACTCATTACATCTTGCCAACTATAAAATGACCCCTTTATGCCTACTGTCTGTTTCCTGTTAGCTCGCCAAAAGCAGAGCATTGTAGAATAATGCCCACTCATTCACTAGCGTGCTCATTGAGGGGGCTTTTGACATTCTGAAGGCAAGGTTTCACTGCCTTGATCAATCTCAGAGGACACCGCAATATGCTGTCAAGAAAAATGCTTGCATTGTGGTTGTGTGCTGCGTTTTCAGAAAGGACTGTAAATCTAGTCCCAGAAGGAGGTGGACCTGGCTGCTGAAGAACATCGATCTCAGCCACATGTGGGATCAGTATTCAGAAGACTCTTCATTCATAGGGAGATCATTAAAGTAGTACCTTTTAACCAACCATATTGTATCAGAACATCCCCCCAAACTTTCTCCATTCATTCTGTACATAAACATCTTCCTTCCTGCGCACCAGGCTCACTGAACAACAGACCAGGTTCTCAGTTTCTCCTGGTACAATATTAACAGCAGTAAGTGATTTCAGGAGAATGGCTCAGGTGATAGTAGACATCAAATGCAATTAGAAGCACAAGGGTTGGAAGAAATAAAGACAGAAAAAACTTGTAAGTCTCAGCAGGTAAGTTAGCTTCTGTGACGAGAAAAACATAGGGTTAATGTCTCAAGTTGATGACCTTTCCTTGGAGTGTTTCCACCATTTTCTCTTGTTATTTCAGATTTCTAGCATCTTTTGATTTTTATTTTGTGTTTGAAGGGCCCCGTAACGTAAGCTGCTGGTGTTGTATGATGCTGCATGAAAGAAGGGCTTGTGAGGGGGTACTAAAGACTGGTTCCAGGTGGAACAGTTGGAAAGTTATTGCTCCCTAGTGCATTGGAATGAAGGCTCCTCATTACATTTAAGTGATTCTTTGTGCATTTTCATTGCTTCATTAAGATGGCATTTTGTATATCATCAACCAGTTCTCACCTCCTTCCAGCTTTTCAAAATAACTTTTTTACTCTGCATTCAAGACATTGTCACCTTTTTCTGGCATTTCTAATTCTGACCTGTTGATCACACCTCCACTGAAGTCAATAGAAAAGCGAAACAAAAACAAGAAATGCTGGAATCACTCAGCAGGTCTGGCAGCATCTGTGGAAAGAGAAGCAGAGTTAACGTTTCGGGTCAGTGACCCTTCTTCGGAACTCAGATTTCCAGCATCCGCAGTATTTTGCTTTTATTCAATAGAAAAGCGAGTCAGGCGTATATGTAACTGGTGGCTTATCTGGGACTGTACGCTTTGTGCCCCCGCCAAAGTTGAATTGCATCTCCACTATATCTGAACATTTGAATGGATTCATATCAAATTCCTATATCTCCCATTTTAATGGATGTGTAGATGCATTCATTTTGAATGCGTTAGTTTCAAATATCACACATCAAGGGCTGGATTTTACCAAGCCCACGACGCCGGGCTCCGTGGTGGTGGGGGGGGGTGCTGGAAGATGGTTGCAGCAGAGGCCCGCCACGGGGCTCGACGCCGGGAGAGCCTGGCCCGATCTCCCGGTGGCGGCGAGGCTCTGTGGCAGCGCCCCCGCCCCCGCTGCTGGGCAACAGGATTTCAATATTTAAATTAATGAGATAAATAAACTTAAATGAAGTTACCTTGAATCTTCCGGGCCCACTGCCATCCTCAGTGAGGCAGCCGGCACTCCTGCAGCTTCAATTCCCTGTCTGGGGAGAGCTGGCGTGACATTGGTGGGGAGGGGTGGAGGTAAGATTTCCAATGCAGGGTGGGGGGGAGGGGAGGATGTAAACGGAGTCAAATAAACGTAATGAGTGTAGGGGAGGGTGGGAAGGGGTGAATTTTAAATTTTGCACAGTCTTGGGGTGGGGGGGGTGCGGATGTGGAAGATCAGATTTAAAAGGTAACTGTTTTGGTGGGGGTGGGAAAGGGGTGTTAGAATTTTATTTGATAAATTTTGAGGAGGTGGTGTATCTTTAAAAATTTAAATGTGCCGGCAGGGCTGATGCCCTTTAAAAATGGCGTCAGCGCCTCCGCACAGGCAGCTGACACCATTGCTGGCATTGGACAGCCCCCCCCACCCCCGCATGATTGGTGAGGCCGGGCTGCCCCAGCCATTGAACTGAGCTGCCACATGGTAGATCACAGCGATTCTAAGGCGTGCGGCCCGCACATTGCAGGCCCCCGTTCTTTGTGCTCGTCGCCAGGAGCGATGGCGGGCTCTTAAAATCCAGCCCCACAATTTTAACCAGAAAATGTTTTCTAACCAAAGATATTGGGCTGGATTTTCAAAGCCCACTTGGGGCGGGAATGGTTTCAAGAGGGATGTAAATATTGCGTTCTCAGAGGTCGGCAATAGGTCCCATCGCTTCCTGAACGCGATGCTATTTTTGAAGTGCAGCCGACAGGGAGAGATCAGGTCGGGTGCCTGCATCCAATTAATTGCTGTTACGCTCATTAAAAAGCTCATTAACATGCTTGTCAGTTTCAGAGAACAATTTTTAAAGACTGGGAGCAGGGAAGACACCATGGAGGGAATACGACAGGGCTGTGAAGACGTGAACAGGGTGGAGGGAACATGAGGGCTATGGGAAGAACAGATTGAAATGAAGCAGAGGCAGCAAATGAAGCTCAGCTGCTTCAGATGTGCCTCAGTGTGGCTATTGCTGTGGCTGGAAGAGTTGAATTTCTTAGTGGTGAGTGGCAGGAAACTGGAAAGGGACATGAGACCACTGGCATCACTGTGGCAGCTGGGGTTGGCAGGGGACAACATGGTGAATGCACAACTCACAGCTGAGAGTGTTCAGGTGGGAACCGGCTACTCTGACATTGGACAGAGCAGCCTGGATTATCTGCAACAGATACAACCTCCTGGACAGCTGGAGGCCAGAGGAGCTCAGCAGGGGGCTGCATGGAGGAAGGCGCAACCCAAGACATCGAGTACACAGCCCAAGAGACAGCTATCAACAAATGTCAGAGAGCCAGTGCATAGGAGGCTGCGCCTATCCAGGCAGATGATCTTGGACCTTTGTGCTCTGATCCACAGTGACCTGAGACCTCGAGGCCGCCATGGCAGTCCCCTACCTGCAGTCGTCAAGGTCTCAGGCACCCTGAACCTCTATGCAACCAGGTCATTCCAGGGATCAGCTGTGGATCTACGTGGCATCTCGCAGTCAGCAGCTCTTTAGGCCATCAGGCAGGTGATAGATGCCCTTTTCAGGAGAGCAGAGACTACACCCAATTTGACACAGATGGGCCTGCGCTGGCACAGAGGGCGTTGGGGTTTGCTGTTATTGATGGATTCCTCCAGGTGCAGGGCATCATCACTTGCGCCCATGTGGTCATCAAGGCAGCCAGCAACTGGCCGGTGAGATCCATCAACAGGAAGGGCTTCCACTTCCTCAATGTCCAACTGGTCTGTGACCACAAAGTGCTCGCTTTCCTGGCAGCTGCCATGACTCCTTCATTCTCTGCCAGTTCAGGCTGCCTCAGTCTTTCACTGCATCCCTCAAAGTGCATGGATGGCTCCAAGGAGAGAAGGAAAATCCCCTTATCTACTCACCCCTCTATGGGAGCCCCAGACAGAGGCACAGAGGCAAAACAACCAATGCCACCTGCTCAGCAGGCCAACCACTGAGCAGGCCATTGGGCTTCTGAAGATGCGATTCCAGTGCCTGGATTAGTCAGGTGGTACGCTCCAATGTCCTCCTGCAAAGGTCTCGGTCATGTGGTGGTCTGCTGCACTCTCCATAACATGGCCCTCCAAATAGATGTGGACCTGAAGACAGTGAGACCCTGGAAAGAGACAGCTCATGGGAGAAACAGAAGGTAAATGAGGAGGAGGAGGAAGAGGGGGCAGAGGGGGATAACACTGAACAGAGAAGTGCCATTGCTGCACAACGAGATGGCCTCCTCCCGCCACCATCCGGAAAGAGGACCTCCCTCTCCCCCTCACGACCTCTAGCATTAGATCGAGGTGGGCATCGATGAAGTGAGGGTCTGCTCTGCCTCTAGTGTCAGGCCTCCAGCTCCACTGTGACATCTTGCCTCCCTCTGATGCTGTGGAAGGCAGATCTCTCCCTCAGGACAACTGGCAGCCTCAGTGATGGCTGCCGTGGAAGTCTACATGAGCCCCAGACTTGATCTGACCCACTGCCATTTTCAGTCCCACTACCTCAAAGAGGACAAGAAACCCGTCTCCAAACCAATTAAGGCTTTTCCACTTGAAAATTGTAATCTGAATCAGCTTCCCAGAGGAGGCAGGTTTCAGACCAAAAACCAGACCCAGCTCCTGTTTCCTGCCTCCACTTTGAAAATCTGGCCGTTATCTTGTATGATACTCGCTTAACTTGAGACTATCATTTATGTAATTCATAACAGTAAAGAACTCCAAAAGGTATATAATGTGTGACATTGAATAAAGATAGGCGTAAATTCTATCCGAGTTAAAATTGGTGTAAAGTATATTCATTACAATTTTATTTTGTTATAAAATATTTTACATTTTTTTTGTGTAATATTAAGATGCTTGTGAGCATTTTATATTATGTTTTTAGCACGAACTTTAAGTATGGTAATGTTGTTATAGCTATTCTCCATGTAATTTTAATCCTCAAGATCTTTTTTGGCTACTACTAACAAATTAACTTTTTACTATGATTTACCAAGTAAGGTTAATGTTGAAGTTAATTTAAAAGTTAAAGTAGTAATTCTATATGCCATTTGGTCCTTTAACAGTCAAATTACAGTACTGAAGTGGATTGTATCGCAGTCTCTAACCTTTGAAATGTATGCAGAGCATCAGCAAATTGGGAGATGTATAATTACATCTTGGGTTATTCATAGAAAACAGGTTCAAAATCATTTTCATCTTTGAATGCCTGCAGGTCTTTGAAGTGATTGCTAATGTCTAAACGTTTCTCTGTGATTTTATTATATCCCTTTATCTATAATTTTCTACATAATGGTAATGTCATAGTATATTATGCATAGACAGATAATATATACAATCTTTTGAAAAGTTGAAATAAAAAAAACTTAAACCTTCATTTCCTTATGTTTTCCCTGATTTCTTTTTTTTTTAAACTAAACACTGATTAGATAAAAACTTGTAAGGTTAATTATACGTGAAAGCTTATTAGAATAGTCATTTGAGTGTTTTTCATGGTACAACACCCAACAGGTAAATCTAAAAATATATTTTCTTTTAATGTGTCTTGTTCAACTGTCAATTGTGGGATCTTGATAATAGTATTAATTAAGGCACAGCATTATAGATCAAAGCAGTTTGTGTCCCAGTGCTACCTATTACTGTATTCTGGTTACATGAGCTTCTAGCTGTGACTCCACATGATAGCGTGGGTCCGAAACCCATAGACCAGCTGGCATACTCCCGCCGTAACATTGATGTGAGTTCAGTGGAAGAGTCACAAATTAGCCCGTGACCCAAATATTCACCAGCAGTTTCCATGAAGTCTTGCTGGGTCAGACATCCACCTACACCATTAAGGCAAATTTTTCAGCATCCTTATGAAGGGGCCAAAGACATCTTCCATGGCACCCTTCAACACATGCCCTCCCACACTGCCCAGGAAACTGAGGCTGCAATTTCACAAGCTATTGTATCTTCAAAAAGGGCATTGTTTGGTCAATAAATAGCCTTTTGTGGGAGGAAAGAAAGTAGAAGGGGGAAATGAGAATTAATTGCATAGCATGTCAATTAAGCTAGTATGCTTTTTTAACATTGGTGATGGATTGCCTCTTTACTGATATGCATGTTTGTATTTAACAGGATATTGTGACGAATGTTTCTCCAAGAATTATCCGTGGAATGACTTCTGGTCCTGTCTATGGCCCAGGACAAAGCTCCTTTCTTAACATTGAACTCATCAGTGAGAAGACATGTGCATATTGGTGCAAAAGCATTGCTGAATTAAAGGCTGATTTCCCAAGTAATGTGAGTACCATAACCAGTTTGAATTTTTCCTTTACAGTTATTCCTGCATTTATTCTACGTGAACTGAAGTTGTACTTCAATATGAATTACCATCTTGGATTACAAACTATGACTATTATTAGAATTCTATACACTTATTCTTAAATACAGTCATCTGCCAGCTTCAGTTCTCCAGGTACTTTTTCTTTTGCATAATGCAGGAAGCCTGCTCCCATTAACATTCTGTGTTTTCTATGAACATTGTATTACCTCATACACAAAATAATCTTGGATATAATGCTGAGAGTGAGTAATGGACATGTTCATTGTCTCTGGATTATACAGAGGATGCTGAATCTTATGGAGGCAGCGGAGGTCCTGACACCAGGCCAGATGGTCATTTGCGGGACCCTCGGCCAAATTTTATGGCGCTCAGGCAGTTAACTGCTTGGTGCTGGGGTTCCTGCCCTTTAAGGATGGGGATCCTGTCTCCAAGAGCTGTCGGCCAATCAGAGGTCCGGCAGCTCGGCAGCACCACTGGGAGAGGTGGCCAGTTCTGGGACTGCACCCAGCTAGAAGAGGCAGCATGGACGCTGACCTCATAAGTAGTTAAGTGGGGGCAAATTTGCCGGGGCCAGTCAGGCAGGCCACGGCAAGGGGTGTGGGGTGGTTGTTGAGGGCGGGGGGAGGGTGTTGTTGCATTGGTGGTCTTTGCCTCCAGAGGGCCCTCCATGGGACACAGATTGCCCAGCAGGAGGGCCTCACCCACCCCAGTCCTCAGGGAGCCACCTGGTTTTATTGGGCAGTCATCCTACATGGCAGGGCTCCCACCAGCTACTGGTAAAATACCAACAGTGGTGGTAAAAGGCCCTTAAGTGGCCCCTTATTGCCCACTTAAGGGCCACAATTGGCCTCTGGGTGGGAAGGCCATCCTCGACCTTCTCCGCCTCCGACAAAATTTTATATTGTCGGGAAGGTGACAGGCACACCACCCCACACCCAAACCCCCCCTCCCCCCCAACCCCCACTGCCTTCCCTCACCCTTTTATGGGCTCCCCACCACTCTGCCTGTCCCTAGAGAGCTGATAAAATTCAGCCTAGGCTTTTCACAATGCCAGCATATCACTTCAGAAGATAATTAATATCATTGATGCCAGACAGTTTTGTGACAGACTGCCAGTAAAGTTTTTGTTTCATAGTTGGTCACCTTTCGAAGCATGTAGTAACAAGCTTTTGAAGTCCGTCAGAATGGTACAGCAGCTATGAAACAGTTAGTGAATGGGTTAAGCAGACAGACTTTTAAGTTAACTTCCTTTGATTCTTTGCAGTACTTTCAAATAAATGCTTCTCAGCTGGTTGATAGCTGCCAATCCCTGTTGGTTACAATTGTGGTTGAAGCAATTTTGCATATTCTTCCTTACAGGCTACATTTGATGCCACTAGTTTTAAAGCAGCTACAATGCTTGTTAGTTTTGAAATCATGTAAAAATATGCTAAAATATTGCCTTTTATGATTTGAAACATGACCATTCACCTTTTGTAATGCTGAAGTTATGCTTAAATATGGATTATCATCTTGGATAACGTCTTAATAATCGCTGAAAATAGAGACAATTCGCAAGAATCGCTTTCCCTTACATTGGTATTCTTGCGAATTGTCCTGATGAATGCAAGACGAAAAGATTCAACAAAATGCCAATATTTTCAGCAACACTCAAGTGCTGTACTACCAAATGACTGTTTAGCTTAATAATCATCAGAACGTGTATGTTTATTGTTATGACCAGGTGAGAAAGAGATCTAGGGTTCCCTTTCAGCCTTCACCTGGTCTTACTGTAACAGGGTTTTATTTTTAAACACACTGTTTTTAGCTCCCCCTTGGTGAATGCTTGTTCACCGCTTTCCA
Source organism: Heterodontus francisci (assembly GCF_036365525.1). NCBI lineage: Eukaryota > Metazoa > Chordata > Chondrichthyes > Heterodontiformes > Heterodontidae > Heterodontus > Heterodontus francisci. The sequence continues at coordinate 27,377,775 of NC_090378.1, read as the reverse complement.
ATTATCAGGCAACGAAACCAGCACAAACAGGCTCTCTTAGGTTTAAAGAAGAAAAGTGAAATTTTATTAAACTTAAACTCTAATTTGGTTAACGCCTATGGATGCACGACGCGCCCACGCTAGCATGCATACGCGATACTCAGGCAAATAGAGACAGAAAAGAGCAGAAGAAAAATAAAGTGGAAAAGTTTGAGGCAATATCTGAAGAGTTTTTGTTACAGGTCTTCGAGCTCACTGTAGAGTCCTTGCTTGGAGGTAGATCTTGCTTTTTGTTGGGGCCCAGTATTCTTCTTAAGTCTTGTTCACTGCAGGAGACTTTTCTTTCTTGAGGTTCATGTGTCTTCAGTGGATTCAGAAGCTGGTGAGAAAGCGATGGGAGCAGGCAGACAGACAGGAGGTCTTCTTCAGTCCAGGAGCATTCTGCTTTTCGCCAATTCAAACACTGTATGTCCAATTTAAAACTCTCAGTTCATAACTCTGCAACAGCCAGTTAGTCATGTGACTAACTGGTCTGACCACGTCTGTTTCGTGGATTGAATTGGAGCAGGGAGTAGCTCCTTTGTCTACTAGCACTGTCTATTAATATGTAAATGTTTTTCCAGCCAGGGGCCTGGCAACCCCTTGTCACAGGCCTTCTCTTCTTCCCAGCAGCAATTTGAAATTTAATTCCCATGTGGCAAAATTAATATGCCTCATTCTTTGCAGGTGGGGCCTGCATGACATTATTTATAAACAGTCATCTACCATTAAATCTAAAGGCCTTGAAATTCCCAATTTCCCAGCTTAAGGCAGAGGAAGCAGCAGTGGGCCTCAGCACCCTATCTTCCTCTCCAATTTCTGATGACTCCTGGCCACTATGATGCTAAGGTTATTTTGCAGTTCCAACAATCTTTTTCTCTTACTTTTGTCAAGCGAGCTCTGCTTCTCCACAAGATTACATAGAATTATGTAGAATATGCATCACAGAAACAGGCCATTTGGTCCAATCAGTTCCTGCTGGTGTTTATGTTCCAATCAGGCCTCCTCCCATTCTTCCTCATCTAACTCTATCAGCATAATCCTGTATTCCCTTCTCCCATATATGTTTATCTAACTTCCCCTTAAATGCATCTATTATTCGCCTTAACTACTCCCTGTGGTAGCGAGTTTAGCATTCTGACCATGCTCTGGGTAAAGAAGTTGCTTCCCAATTCCCTATTTGATTTCTTAGTGACTATCTTATATTGATGTCCTCTAGCTTTGCTCTTCCCCACAATTGAATAATCTTTCAAAATGTTTGTCATCCTTTATCTTGTGTGCAAATATTTGTATAATTGATCCAAGATCTGTGCAAAGAACACTTTCCTGCACACCATGAGCTGCTGATCTTAATACAGGCCCTCTGGCATTGCTATAAAAGCAGAAAATGCTGGAAACGCTCAGCAGGTCTGGCAGCATCTGTGGAGAGAAAACCCTTCCAACAGAAAGCCATCGCCCTGAAATGTTAACTCTGTTTCTCTCTCCAAAGATGCTGCCTGACCTCTGAGCATTTCCAGCAATTTCTGTTTTTATTTTAGATTTCCAGTATCTGCAGTATTTATGTTTATGTTGTGTAACCAGGCCTCAATTGGTGTGTCAAATGGCTCTTTACTATTACTTTGAGAAGGCACCTGGAGGTAAAATTTCCTATTCTTAGTGCCTGGGGCATATGCTGTTTCCCACATGCAGTGAAGAGGAAATTGGGATCGAAGAACCATTGCACCAGGTCTTGGTCCACATGTCACCCCAGAATTTCCAGGGGCTGTCCCAGACAATGGCTGGGATTTTGTTGAACTCCCAATGTCAAGCTCCATGGCGGGGGGGGTTGGCGGCGTGGTGAGGGTAGGGCCAGAAGATCGCAGCGGCCCGCCACGGAGCCCGATGCCGGGATTGCTGGGTCCTATGTGCCCAGCAGCCATGAGGGTCCGCGGTGAACCCTCCCCTCCCCCAACTTTAAATATTTAAATGAAGAAAATGAATACATTTAAATACCATTCACTGCGATCTTACTGGCTGTTTGGGATGCGACAGGCGGCTTTCATGCACCTTCACTTTCCCGTCCAGGGAAAGCTGGCACTACCGAGGTGGGGAAAGAGGGAACAGGGATCAGACCCGGAATGTCAGCCATCCAGCCGCTGGATGTCACGCAGTGCTATAATTCCCATCCGCCTGTTCAGAAAGGGAACATAGTGGAACATCAATTATTTGTGATATATACTGGAGGGAACACCCTGGCAGATAATGGAAATTGGCCAATAATTGGGAATGAGAAGAAGCATGTATGATTTTTCCTTTACATACTGTTTCATTTCAAATCTTTTATTATTAGTTTAGAGATACAGCACTGAAACAGGCCCTTCGGCCCACCGAGTCTGTGCCGACCATCAACCACCCATTTATACTAATCCTACACTAATTCCATATTCCTACCTGTCCCCACATTTTCCCTACCACCTACCTATACTAGGGGCAATTTATAATGGCCAATTAACCTTTCAACCAGCAAGTCTTTGGCATGTGGGAGGAAACCGGAGCACCCGGAGGAAACCCACGCAGACACAGGGAGAACTTGCAAACTCCACACAGGCAGTACCCAGAATTGAACCCGGGTCGCTGGAGCTGTGAGGCTGCGGTGCTAACCACTGCGCCACTGTGCCGCCCGCACAGGGATGCGACAGGCGGCTTAAATTAACAAAGCTTTGCAAAGAAATCGATGTAAAGAGAGCCATACAGAAGTTGCCCCTTCACTCCTCCAGCAGCTGCTCAGCATGCCTCTCTTTCTACATCTGGTTCTCTTGCATCCTTTTCCTCTCGTGACTATCTTCCAACTGCAGCCATTGATTTGCAGACTGACTGAGAAGTGCATCAGAGGTTCACCTGCCAGTTTAAGTCCCAGGGTTGCCACATCTCTCCACCTATCTGTTTAGACAATTGTTTCCTGTGCTAGCAATAATATAAACCCACTGCCACTAGCAGCATACAGAGCTTAGCATTTGTGTGTATAAAATAATAGTTTTAGTTCAAGGTCTGCTAATAATCAGTGGTTTTATTTAATGGAGGGCTAAAGAAAATCTGTGCTATGTCCCCTGCTACAATAAAAATCTACGCTGCATCCTGTGTTAGATTTCCAATGTTCAGAAGGAAATTACCAGCAGATGCAGCAATCAGCTGAGGCTACATCAAACTTTGTTTAACTTTGTCAACCTTTGTTTGATAACACTCGGGTGAAGTGCATTTCGATATTTTGTGATCTTAAAGGTACCATATAAATACGAGTTGTTGTTGTCTCATTTGTACTTTAGGAAATCTAATGATCCTTCAATTGTTAGCTCAGCAGTTATTAGAATATGTTTCACACTTTTAAAGATGGGGGTAAAGTACCACATATTGATCCAGGGGAATTCTGCTTGTGCAGTGACTAATTCTTGGGTCTGTTTCCAATGAAGTTTTTGGGCTGTTCTATAAGATTAGTCCTTATCGCAATAACTACATATTTACAGGTTCGGAAATGCAGGCCACTTGATATTTGTAATTAAGTCTTTTTTGTCACCAATTGTAAGATGTTTTTACTATTACATTGAATTAGTATATATGATTTATTTTATTGAAACAGCTAGAGATTTTTGAAGCGTTCAGGCTTTTAGGACCACGGGGGTTTTCGATGTCAGGTTCCAAAGGAAACCGAGGAATGCTTTTCCATTCCTCAGCTGATGAAAGAATCTCGGGAAGTCCCAAAGCAAGTGTAACTCAAAAGCAATTGAGTTGTTAAAATATTCTTTGTTTTACTCAAAGACCAATATGTTTGTATACATAATCCTCATAATATAATCCTTGTAATAGAAAAATATCATTTAAATTTCTGGATTTAAAACAGAGATTCCTCATTAGCCAGCTTCTGGACTGCCTGGTTTAAAAAGAAAAAAAATCATGACATTCACTCTTTTTTTTGTTTTGTCCCAGAGGGTGCATTTTTAGCAGCAGCTGTGCTGTATACAGTTGTGTAAGGTTTCAATATTTTCCCCCATGAGACGCTTGTATTCTTTTTCTCTCCCTCATCATTACTGATGTGACTGCTTTTGTAATGTTATTTATAACATATAGCTACCTGTTTTTTAACAGTAAACATGACTTGAATTTTGACTTCTGTTTCTCACTATGCAACATGATGCTTGATCACTTGCTTAATTGTTTTCCACTGAGTGCCTCAGTTTTCAGCAGAATTCAATTTCACCACAGGAGTGACTACCAGTATATTTCTATTTGTCAGTACTTGGAACATATATTTTAGTTTAGTAGACAACTGAACAATCTTATCAAGTCACTAATTACAGCAGGAGTGCCGTATAATTTTTTGTAATTTTGTTTAGTGAGCTTGAATTTCTAGAACTATTCTTGAATAAAAGGTAATATTTTATAACGTATGCATCTTGCATTGTGGCATATTACTGACATATGTTAATGTAAATTGAAGTTTGTTTAACTGAAATGTTCCACTATAAAAACCCCAAAGATTTAAAGCCTGTGAAGAAGGACTTTATACTTTGACTTTATAATTGACTACATGACTTATTTCCCAGTTAGTTTGAGTGATAATGTTTGCATGAAATTATATGGCTTGATGCTTTATAATGATGTGGAGACAAGACAATGAGGGCTATTTGTATCTTTGACATTCATCCTCGCAAATGTACTTACACCAGCAAGTCTGAGTTACCTTCTCAGACTGATTAATATCTAAAGTACTAACCGCTTATCTTCAATTTACTAAATTTCATCTAAGCAAGAATAAAAGTTTTGTTAAATGGATAATTTTTTTGTCACATACTGTTGTTTTAACAGTGGTAATTTACTATAATCCAGTGCATTTCTTCCCCCGATCTGTGTTATCTTTGGAGCGACACACAAAAGATTTTGAACCTTTTTTAAATGCAAGCCAGACAAAATTGAAGGTCAGAGATTAATGCTTCTCAAAATTATTCATAAAAAGGAAAATCTTATATAATGGGAAGGCTTATAGGTCAAGGCTGTCAGCCGTTCTGCATTGATTGTCTTTATCATTTCACAGAATCTACTTATTACATTGGCACAGAAAGAATAGATTTATAGGCTGAAGGTACATTGTCCTCAATGTTTAATATGTCCATATCCACCTAGATTGACAGTTTCCACAGAAGAGAATTCCCAAAGAGACCTAATGTTACTGGTGTCGGTGGATGGCATCACTTACTTCATGCTTCTGTTATTAAATTGATAACAAGATAACTCCTATGCTTTTCAGAGACATGGCAGGATTTACAACTGTTAACTCTCTCAGTAATAGTATTTCCCATTCTGGGGAGGGGCGGATACAGGGGACCTTAACATGTCCCAGATTTTTGGCTTACTGCAACAGCAAAAACAACTGAATTTGACAGACTGGCAAAGTGAAGTAAAATAATGTGCAATTGTGCCATCTTCAATTGCATTTTCACAATGTTCTTTTTGTCTGCTTCAGACATATATGAAAGTGCACTGAATGAATTTTTTGAAACCGTTTTCTTATCTTTTAATACAAGAAACTGCAGGATATACTTTCCTTTAAGTTTTATGAAAGCAAGTCTTCAACTTTTGGCCCTTTAATTTGTGCTATAATATTTAATCTGTTGCTGCACTGATTGTTTTCATAGGGAGGCATCTCCAGTGTGATTTAATATTTCTAGTTTATTATAGCAATTTTTACAAAAATTCAGAACTATAGGAATATGAAGACAATATTTATTTTAAAAAAAATCTTGATGTGCACAGTTCCATTTTTCAAACCTATAGTTAAGACTGATAGATTGAACATTTTTAGTTAGTTAGAATTTAATGGTTCCAAAAGAAAAATATTGCATTTCCTCATATTTGATTTTAATTTTAGCCCCTTCACAATATTTGAAGATCAGTCTCAAGCTTTTTATTTTCTCCAACTATCATTAAATAATGATAGGATACACATTTAGACTACACAGCCACATCACAAGTGGGTTATAAACGTTCTTCCGCCTAAGTGGATCAGATTTTATATTCAATGAAATACTGTATTGTCGCTTTGTTCATTCCACATGCATTAATTATATTTTTTTTAGTAATGATTTTCCCGTTAGTCCACATGGGCTGAAAACCTAGCCCCTGCTACCAGCCAGAGAGAGCTGTCAGTCCATTGTGGCAAAAAGATTGAAATGTGGTGGTTGAGGCATTTATGGAATCATCTGTTACATGCAGTCTTCTTGTACATTGTTGCTTCTGCCTTCATTTACATACTAACATCGTGTAATATCGATTATTAAACTTCACAAATATGCACATATTATTTGCCATAAACTTAAATTTTCATGAGCACCTTATGTAATAATACCGTGCAATAATAAAAATAGCAATGAAGAGCATGAAACAAATGAAAGGAGATTTGATTCATCAAAACATCCTTCCCGATCTCTGTAATCTCCTCCAGTCCCACAACCCTCTGAGATCTCTGCACTCCTCTAATTCTGGACTCTTAAGTATCCCCAATTTCAGTTACTCCACCATTGGTGGCCATGTCTTCCTAAACCTCTTCTCCTCTCTACCTCTCTTTTTTTTCTCCTTTTAAGACTCTGCTGTGAAAAGCCTGGCCCTTCCATCTCACTGATGTCTGTAAGTAAATACCTGTTTTTTTTTAGAAGCAGTGTTAAAACACACTTTACATGCAGCACTGTCACTTTGAGTATTATATAGTACTGTAAGTTTAGATGGGCTCTGTGATTACTCATCCATTTGAAAAGGAGTCCTCTAATCAAAAAAGTTTGCGAACCACTGTTATGGAGGATATTGCCCCCTGATGAAAACTGAAAAGAGTTTTCTCCCTGCAAGTGCTTCATTGTACGTCTTGCATTTCCAGGCACTGTTAGCTTCATTGGGTTCCATATAGCTGGAAACTTGTTTCTGGCAAGCCCCCTCACACCTTTTGATCGATCTGCCTGCAATTTCCCATTCGCAACCAACTTCAGTCATAGTGTTGAGTGGATGATCCATCTCGGCCTCCTCCTGAAGTCCCCACCATCACAGATGCCAGTCTTCGGCCATTTCGATTCACTCCACGTGATATAGCAAAGGCTATGGGCCCTGACAACATTCTGGCTGTAGTAATGAAGCTTTGTGGGTCAGAACTAGATGTGTCTCTAGCCAAGCTGTTCCAATACAACTACAACACTGGCATCTACCCGATAATGTGGAAAATTGCCCAGGTATGTCCTGTCCACAAAAAGCAGGATATATCCAATCCAGCCAATTACCACCACATCAGTCTACTCTCGATCATCAGCGAAGTGATGGAAGATGTCGTCGGCAGTGCTGCAGCGAGTAACTCACCTCCTGTCTCCCCAATGCCTGTCCTTATGCTTCAGCTATACAGGGCATTGGTGAGACCACATCTGGAGTACTGTGTACAGTACTGGTTTCCTTATTTAAGGAAGGATGTAACTGCGCTGGAGGCAGTACAGAGGAGGTTTACTAGACTAATACCTGGAATGGATGGGTTGTCGTACGAGGAAAGATTGGACAGGCTAGGCTTGTATCCGCTGGAATTTAGAAGAGTAAGAGGCAACTTGAATGAGACAAATAAGATCCTGAGGAGTCTTGACAGGGTGGATGTGGAAAGGATGTTTCCTCTTGTGGGAGAATCTAGAACTAGGGGTCCCTGTTTAAAAATCAGGGCTGCCCATTTAAGACAGAGATGAGGAGAAATTTTTTTCTCTCAGAGGGTCGTGAGTCTTTGGAATTTTCTTCCTCAAAAGGCAGTGGAAGCAGAGTCTTTGAATATTTTTAAGGCAGAGTTAGATAGATTCATGATAAGCAAGGGGGTGGAAGGTTATCAGGGTTAGGTGGAAATGTGGAGTAATCAGTTCAGCCGTGAATTTATTGAATGGCAGAACAGGCTCAAAGGGCTGAGTGGCCTACTCCTGCTCCTAATTCGTACTAATAAGCTGCATTCCAGCAGGGAGCTTGTCAATCATCAGAAGGAGCATGGCTGCTAGGAAGATTGAAAAAACAGTTGGGGCGATGACAGAACCTTGTTTAACTCCTGTCTTAACCTCAAAGGGGTCTGTAATGGATCCGTTGCTAAGGATCATCGCTCGCATATCATCATGAAGCAGGCGAAGGATGGTGACGCATTTTGGAGGACATCCATACTTCAACAGAATCTTCCAGAGTGCCTCACGATTTACAGAGTCGAAGGCCTTTGTCAAGTCAAAAATGCTATGTAGCGAGGTTGATGTTGTTCATGACATTTTTCTTGTAGTTGGCGAGCTGTGAAAATCCTATCAGCTGTGCCTCTTGATGGCCTAAACCCACACTGAGATTCAGGGAGTAGCTCTTCAGCAAGTGTAATGAGTCGGTTCAGAAGGGTTCTTGTAATGATCTTTCCTGCAGTGGAGAGCAGGGAAATGCCTCTGTAATTTCCACAGTTGTATTTGTCCCCTTTCTTGAAGATTGTCACTATCATAGCATCTTTGAGATCATTCGAGACTTCCTCTTCATTCTCGATCTGTAGGATGAGGACATGGAGCTGCCATGTTAGTTCCTCTCCTCCATGCTTAAAAATTTCAGCGGGGATTCCATCACCTCCTGCTGCTTTGTTGTTTTTCATTTGTGTGATGGCTTTCATCACCTCCATAGGCATTGGCAGAGTTCTGAGCTCATCTCTAACTGGATGTTGTGGGATGGAGTTGAAAACACTCTCATCAACAACTGATTCTTGATTGAAAAGTTTAGTTTAGTGATACAGCACTGAAACAGGCCCTTCGGCCCACCGAGTCTGTGCCGACCATCAACCACCCATTTATACTAATCCTACACTAATTCCATATTCCTACCACATCCCCACCTTCCCTATATTTCCCTACCACCTACCTATACTAGGGCAATTTATAATCGCCAATTAACCTATCAACCAGCAAGTCTTTGGCATGTGGGAGGAAACTGGAGCACCCAGAGGAAACCCACGCAGACACAGGGAGAACTTGCAAACTCCACACAGGCAGTCCCCAGAATTGAACCCAGGTCGCTGGAGCTGTGAGGCGGCGGTGCTAACCACTGCGCCACTGTGCCTGAAAAGGTCTTCCAAATTCTCCCTCCAATGGGCGATGACAGATTGCCTTTCCTCGATCAGATCTCCCCCATCCTTAGGCCTCAGAGGAGCTGGTCCTGGAGTACTTGGGCCATAAATGGTCTTTGCGGTAGTGAAGAAGCCACGAATATTATTCATGCCAGCGAGATGCTGAATTTCCTTTGCCTTGTCTGCCCACCAACTGTTCTTCATGTTGCGATTGCTCACTGTACCTCTGCCTCTGCTTGTTAGTAAGCCAGCTTCTTTTGCTTTGAGTTTGGGTCATTCTGCCAGGCATAGAACGCCTTGTGCTTGCGATCAATCAGCTCGTTGATATCCTGATCATTTTCATCAAACCAGTCCTAATGTTTCCTGACAGAAAATCCAGGTGTATCTTTGCAGGCATTGATGATTTTGGATGTAAGGACATCCCAAGTGGTGTGGACACTGTTCTTCTGTTCTTGATTGAAGTTTGAAAGTTTTTCCCTAAGGCATTGTTGGAATCAATCTCTTTTGATTGGATCCTTCAGAGCTTCGACGGTGATCTTTCGTGGACATCTCTTCTGTTGCAGCTGTCATTTGGGAGCCAGTTTCATGGACGTGATTGAACGAATAAGTTGGTGATCAGTTCAGCAGTCATCAGTTCCCGTCATTGCTCTGGTGGTGCGGACATCTTTGCAATTCCGAGCACGGATGATGACATAATCGGGTGCCAGTGTTTGGACCATGGATGTTGCCATGGCGTTTTGTATTTATTCTTCGAGTGGAACAGGGTATTGGTGATAATCAGCCCATGTTCTGCACATTTGGTGAGGAGAAGAATGCCGTTGGAGTTGACATTTCCAATTCCTTCTCTGCCAATGGTTGCATTCCAGATATTGGAATCACTTCCAACTCTGGTATTGAAGTCTCCGAGAGGAATAAGCCTGTCCTCCTTCAGAACCCCACAGAGAGCTTAGTCAAGTTTGGCATAGAAATTTTCCTTGGTTTCGTCATCAGCATCTAGAATTGGGGCATATGCACTGATCATGATGGCATATTGGCTTCTTGCCAGTTTGAGACGAAGAGTCATGAGGCGCTCATTGTTTCCAAGAGGGAATTCATGAAGCTGGTTGACAAGTTCATTCTTGATGGCAAATCCAACTCTGTGAATTCTGTGTCTTCTAATTTTCCCTTCCAGAAGAAAGTATAGCTGCCTCGATGTTCCTTGAGCTGTCCCTCTCCAGCTCACTGGGTCTCACTCAGAGTGGTGATGCCAACGTCATATCGCCACAGTTCTCAGGCGACAAACGCAGTGCGATGCTCCAGGCATTCAATCGTGGGTGTATCTATAAGGGTCCTGATGTTCCAGGTCCCAAACTGTACTACTTGTGTCTTTTGTGTGTTTCTATCGCAGAAGGTAGCCTCTGGACGTGGCTAATCCAGTCGGGGGAGGTGAGGCAGACTATGTTTAAGGCACTTTTTCTAGCCCCCTCCCCAATAAGGGGTGAGCAGAGTAGATCCTAAAGAGGATTGCTCAGTCACAGTTACAGCTGCCGAAAGGCACCCCTGCCTCATCCAAGTGCTAGACGGCCATCTTGTAACTGCCGCCTCCATGCCAGATCATGACTAGAAGCTTCCAGACAACACAGTCCTGCTCCCGTTGCCATTTCCTGGTCGCTGAAGGGCTTAGAGGGTGTCCTGTGAAAGGAAGATGCCTGTCCGTGACATCTTTTAATGTGGAGAAACTGTTGCATGCTAGCTTCCACAGATATCTTAACAGAATGACACCTTAATCCAATGGAAAGGAAACCAAGCCAATTGAGGGGTTTCATTCTGCTGCAGCCTTCGTCCACCAGAACAGCCATTGAGATATTTCAGATAGCACATTTTCCTCTGCTTTTTCTACCATTGAGGACTTGTTTGCCAGAGCCCCATCTGCTGAGTATTTCTAGGCTTCCTAATAGGCCTTCACAGTAACCGAAGTGGCCCAGGACATCAAGATCCTACTGTACTTCACCCTGTTTTGTTCGATCCTTTCTTACTCAATGCCCATGTTCTGTGGCAAGGACGAGGGGGTGGACTTTGGCTACAAGAGCAGGTCAGAGGCTGGGAATTCTGCGGTGCGTAACTCATTTCCTGACTCCCCAAAGCCTGTCCACCATTTACAAGGCACAAGTCAGGAGTGTGATGGAATACTCTCCCCTTGCCTGGATGGGTGCAGTTCCAACAACACTCAAGAAGCTCAACACCATCCAGGACAAAGCAGCCCATTTGATCAGCACCCCATCCATCACCTTAAAAATTCACTCTCTCAACCACCAGAGCACAGTGGCAGCTGTATATACCATTTAGAAGATGCACTGCAGCAACTTGCCAAGCTTCCTTTGACAGCACATTCCAAACCTCCACCACCTCGAAGGAGAAGGGCAGCCGACACATAGCAACACAACCACCTGCACGTTCACCTCCAAGCCACACACCATCCTGACGTGAAAATATATCGCTGTTCCTTCACTGTCATTGGATCAAAATCCTGGAACTCCCTTCCTAACAGCACCGTGGGTGTACCCGCAACAGATGGACTGCAGTGGTTCAAGAAGGTGGCTCACCAGCACCTTCTCAAGGGCAATTAGGGTTGGGCAACAAATGCTGGCCTGGTCAGCGGCGCCCATATCCCAAAAAAGAATATAAAAAGAAAAAATATGCTTCTGATAGTTGTGGCTCAAACCAGGTGCATGCATTTGCATAGTCATCCCTCTAATAGTAAAGTTTGGCTTAGTTTAATAGAATGAAGTGGAGAACAGAGGCGCAAAAAGAAAAAAAGATTTACTGAATTTACTAAGAGTATATCTGATGGAGGAGGAAGAACTTTTACATATGCTCTACTATGCGTACTGTAAAGTGTGCCCTGATAATAATGAAACAGTACACCATGTAAATTCTTCCCAGATCAATACTTTTTTTCTCTCTCTTGATCTTTGTCATGCATTTTGCAAAGTGAGTCTTTAGTGTTTTAAAGTTTTTTATTTGCCAGGCTTTTCAATCTGGATCATTGATGTGGGACCTCCACTTCTGGGGTTCTTATAAGTTTAGATATTTATGAATGTTCTTTGCAACTGTGGGTGGTTCTCTTTTCTGCATGGAAATAAACCTTGGCATTTAACAAACTGTCAATAATTTCAGTGACAAATTGGGAAACTTTATACTGTGTGTCCATGCATATGTTTTTTTTCATAGTTTACCACCTCTGTATTGTAGGAAAAATTAATTTCCCCAAGTCAAATGAGTCACTTCCAATATTTAACGCTGTAGAATTCACTGAACTGCAGGTTAGCGTTTTCACGTTTAATAATTGCTTGAAACCAGTTGAAAATACTTCATCATGGCTTTGCTCCTCCCTCCTTTTGAATTTCTTGCTACAAGTTCTCTTCCATTCCCGCAGTTGAATTATTGTTGCAGATCCCACAATATCCAATTACGGGGAGGAAAATAATTGATTATAAAATCTTCAGAAGCACAGGTTGCTAGCCAGCAATCTTTTTGTGGCATCCTTGCATTCATCTCTAGACCTGAAACTGAAACTGAAATCAGACCCCAAAGAACAACTCCTTGGCAGACACAAGGGCAATTCTCCAAACCCACGTAGGTTATTAATATGAACTATGAGATGTTACAGGTTAATGTCAGTTTCCTTGACTGAAATCATAGTTCCTTTATCATGAATCAGTCAGTCTTGCCATGCCTGTTTGAACAAAGGTATTAAATGGTCGGCTCCTTGGGGATTGTAGTTCTGCACCTGCTTGATTATGATGTTTTTTTTAAGAGCAACACATGCCATTCAGTGTGTATCCAATACAGGGAGATTTCTGTTACTGCAGCACAGAATTTCCAAAAATTATGCATAAGTGACACATGCCATGTTCTTCCACAAAGCTGGAATTTCCTGGGTCCTTCTGAGTCGTTTTGCTGTACCCTCACCAAGGCAGTAAGTAATGAATTTTCACAGCTCCCCATGAAATCAACAGTGATCGCAAATTTGCTGCTTTGATCACCGTTGCTACTTCGACTGAACCAGAACGGTGCTGGTGACCTGGCAGTGGCATGATTTATATTGAAGAAAAATAACTACAACATATTGTTTGGAACTTCAACAAGCTCAAAAAGGCACTGGCTTAGTTAAGTGTTAAACTAACTTCATGGCAATATATTCAGTAGAATAAACACAAAATTATCAATAAATGTCGGAAAGGCTAATTGCAATCAGAGATAGTACGATCAACTTTAGGTTTTCAATTGTCAATTTCTCCACGACTGGAAAATAGTGATGGAGGACTTTCTTTCTCCCTCCCCTCCCCAGCACAAAATTTGCCAAACTCTCTTTTGGTAGATACATTAATGTCTGCCGTGGAACAAAGTACATGGTGTAGAATGCACAGTCCGAGTTGGAGATACTGGTTAGGCAGTAGGTCTCCATAAATCTCTTAGGGGGAGTTGGTGGTGTAGTGGTAATGTCACTGACCCAGTAATCCAGAGGCCCATGCTAATGCCCTGGTGGCATGGATTCAAATCCCACCACAGCAGCTGGTGGAATTTAAATTCAGTTAATTAAGAAAATATGGAATTGAAAGCTAGTCTCAGTAATGGTGCCATGAAGCTATCATTTGATTGTTATAAAAACCCATCTGGTTCACTAATGTCATCTTGGGAAGGAAATCTACTGTCCTTACCTGGTCTGGCCTACATGTGACTCCAGACCCACGGCAATGTGGTTGACTCTTAACTGCCCTCTGAAATGGCCTAGCAAGCCACTCAATGTCAAGGGCAATTAGGAATGGACAATAAATGCTGGCCTTGCCAATGACACCCACATCCCATGAAAGAATTTTTAAAAACTCCTCGAATTTGGGAATCTGGATTTCGATAAAGTTTTTAGACACCGGCTGGCATCTCCCTTTGATATTTTTGATCATTCAAGAACTTTTCCTCAGCATTCTTCGGAAGGATGGCAAGGGTTCCATGGGCCACTTGGTACACCTGTCAGTCTTGTTATCTAGGATGATGCAGCCAAACCTGGCAAGCATACAATAGGCCCACTGGCTATCAGAAGAATATCCCCCCAGAGTCTCCCCTCTGACTCCAGATACCATAAACATCAACCCCAACACCAAGAAGACAACAGTAGCAGCAACACCTAGCATTTATCTAATACTGTTAATGTAGCGCATCGTCCCAAGGTGTTTCACGGGAACATTATTAAACTAAATTTGACACCGATCTCCATAAGGAAATAGGGAAATAAAAACTTGGTCAAAGAGGTAGATTTAAAGAAGAGAGAGGTGGAGAGGTTTAGGGAGGCAATTCCAGAGCTTAGGGCCTAGACACCTGAAGGCATGGCTGCCAATAGTAACGTGAAGAAAACTGGGAATAGAAGGAGTACAAAGACTTCAGAGGTTGTAGAGCTGGAGGAGGTTACAGAGATAAGGAGGGAGAGGCCATGGAGGGATTTGAAAACAGGGATGAGAATTTTAAAATTGAGGTGTTGCCAGACCAAGAGCCCAGGTCAGTCAGTAAGCACAGATGTGATAGGTAAATGAGACTTGGTGAGAGTTAGAGTATGGGCAGCAAAGTTTTGGCTGAGCACATGTTTACAGAGGGTGCAAGGGCTGACCAGGCCACCACTAGCCCTGTTCTAAGGGTTATTATTGACAGGTTTCATTCTGAGGTACCAGTTTCATAAGAAACTAGGTAACTGTCACCAAATTAAACAAAAATTAACTATCACTAAAACTCTACAACCCAACTAAAATAAAACAGCTTTATACAGAAGCTATTAAAAATTCTGAAAGTATTGTGATATTTGTAGCAATTTTGTTATTAGGCAATCTGTCTAGTTCAAGAATTACAGTAGGTGGAATTTGCAGCTCAGACTAAGCAGTGCTTTGAAATAAGAAAAGAAAAAGCTGGAGATGCAGCAGCAAGTCAGACAGCAGTGAGGTCTGATGAAGGAGCCCAAAGGAAATATTTTATTCTTCCTCTTTCAGATGCTCTCCATTATTTTCTGTTTTTTTTTCAGATTTCCTGCATGCATGATATTTTATCTCAAAAATACTCTCTGATGTATATATTTGTTTCATACTTGGAATGATGGATATATACTTTATCCCCTCACATTATAAGGGTGTAATGGGTTCGGGTGGGCAGGACAAGTGGGAAATGCACCCACTTTCAGAAATTTCAGACCAGCGATATTTTAAGCCCTTGGCCTCTTCTACATGAGGCAGAAAGTGGCAGCTGGCAGGAGATAAAGTTTGGGCAGCTCAGATGCCACCTGCTGGCATTAAGGAAAGGAAAAATTTGCAGCACAATGGGGAAACAGCAGAAAGTGGGACTAATTGGATAGCTCCATCAAATAGCTGGCACAGGCACGATGGACCAAGCAGCCTCCTTCTGTGCTGGACGATTCTAAATTAGATCAACTTGAACCCGAGCTGGTGCCAGTTTTGCTTCTTGTGACCCTAGGGAAGGAAATCAAACTCTTATACCCAGTTCTAATTTAAGATTTTGAGTTACAATTTGAAAAAAGGTCAAAAGTGACCAGTATTCTTTACTGCAGTCAGAAGAATGCTGAGCACTCACTTCGCAGATTTAGCAGGTTAGCCTCAAGGGCAGTAATCACTTCAGAAAACAGTAAGGTTAGCTATTTGGAGGGTGAGTTATACTGCAATATGGAAGATAAAAATTACCCACGCCCACAGAACAAAGCAGAGGAATTGGAACGTTGATTTAAAGGCAGTGGAAATAATTAATTTGCAGTGCATAGGGAAATTGACCAAGTGAGCAAATAAAGTGAGTCACATCACCAAAACAGAACTATCTATCTGCTAAGTCAAATCTGATTGTTTTATTTATCGTATTAAACTCAATGACTGCGCAATGCTGTTGGAATGCACACGGCATATTTACAAAGAGTGCATTTGCAATAACAATGATATCTAGTCTTTTTTTGGTATCAGGGACTGAAGGCAAAATAATGGCAGTGAATTAGGAGTCAGCCGTGGCTCACTAGTAGCATTTTCTCTTCTGAGTCAGAAGGTTGCAAGTTCATAGAATCATAGAATGGTTACAGCACAGAAGGAGGCCATTATGCCCGTCATGTCCATGCTGGCTCTCTGCAAAAGCAACTCAGCTCGTCCCACTCCCCTGCCTTTTCCCCATAGCCCTGCAAATTTTCTCTGTTCAAATAATTATGCAATTCTCTTTTGAACAACACAATTGAATCTGCCTCCACCACGTTCTCAAACATTGCATTCCAGATCCTAACCACTTTGCTGCATAAAAGAATTTTCCCTCATATCGCCTTTGGTTCTTTTGCTATTCACTTTAAATCAGTGTCTTCTGGTTCTCCACCCATCTGCCAATGGGAACAGCTTATCCCTATCTACTCTGTCCAGGCCCCTCATAATTTTGAACACCTCTATCAAATCTCCTCTCAACCTTCTCTAAGGAGAACAGCCACAGCTTTGCCAATTTATCCATGCAGCTCAAGTCCTTCATCACTGGAACTATTCTCATAAATCTTTTCTGCACCGTCTCTTATGCCTTCACATTCTTCCAAAACTGTGGTGCCCAGAATTGGGCACAGTACTCCAGTTGAGGTCGAACATGTTTTATAAAGGTTCACCGTAACGTTCTTGCTTTTGTACTCTGTGTTTCTATAAGTCCCAGGATTCTGTATACCTGATTAACCACTTTCTCAATCTGTCCTGCCACCTTCAATGATTTGTACACGTGTATCCCCCAGCTCCCTCTGCTTCTTCACCCCCATTAGAACTGTATCCTTTATTTTACATTGCCTCTCCTCGTTACTTCACACTTTTCCGCATTAAATTTCATCTGCCACTTGTCTGCCTATTCCACGGGCCTGTCTCTGTCCTTTGAAGTCTATCACTACCCTTCTCACAGTTCACAATACTTCCAAGTTTTGTGTAAACCGCAAATTTTGAAATTGTGCCCTGCACACCCAAGTCTCGGTAATTAATATGGAACCAAAAAAACAGTGGTCCTAATACCGACCCCTGGGGAACCCCACAATATACCATCCTCCAGTCCGCAAAACATCCATTCACCATTACTCTGTGTTTCCTTTCATTCAGCCAACTTCGTATCCATGCTGCTACTGTCCCTTTTATTCCATGGGCTTTAACTTTGCTGACAAGCCTGTTATGTGGCACTTTATCAAACTCCTTTTGGAAGTCTGAAATAAAAACAGAAAGTGCTGGAAATACTCAGCAGATCTGGCAGCATCTGTGGAGAGAGAAGCAGAGTTAGCATTTCAGGTCTGTGACCTTTCATCTCTCTCCACAGATGCTGCCAGACCTGCTGTGTATTTCCAGCACATTCTGTTTTTATTTCCGATTTCCAGCATCCGCAGTACTTTGCTTTTACGTTTTGGAAGACCATGTACACCACATCAACTGCATTACCCGCACCAACCCATTCTGTTACTTCATTAAAAAACTCAAGCAAGTTAGTTAACATGATTTGCCCTTAATAAATCCATGCTGGCTTTCCTTAATTAATTCACTTTTGTCCAAGTGACTGTTAATTTTGTCCTGGATTATCATTTTTTATTTTATTTTATTTACAGATACAGCACTGAAACAGGCCCTTCGGCCCACTGAGTCTGTGACGACCAACAACCACCCATTTATACTAATCCTACATTAATCCCATATTCCTACCACATCCCCACCTTCCCCAACCTACACTAGGGGCAATTTACAGTGGTCAATTTACCTATCAACCTGCAAGTCTTTGGCTGTGGGAAGAAACCGGAGCACCCGGCGGAAACCCACGCAGTCACAGGGAGAACTTGCAAACTCCGCACAGGCAGTACCCAGAATTGAACCCAGGTCGCTGGAGCTGTGAGGCTGCGGTGCTAACCACTGCACCACTGTGCCGCCCGCTTTCCAAAAGCTTTCCCACCACCAAGGTTAAACTGACAAGCCTGTAGCTGCTGGGCTTATCTTTATACCCTTTTTGAACAAAGTGTAACATTTGCAGTTCTCCAGTCCTCTGGCACCATTCCTGTGTCTAAGGTGAATTGGACGATTATGGCCAGTGCCTCTGCAATTTCCACCCTTACTTCCCTCAGTATCCTCGGCTGCATCTGATCTAGTCCTGGTGACTTATCAACTTTAAGTACAGCCAGCCTTTCTAATACTTCCTTATTATCAATATTTAATCCATTCAGTATCTCAATTACCTCCTCTTTCACTGTGACTTTGGCAGCATCTTCTTCCTTGGTAAAGACTGGTGCAAAGTATTCATTTAGTGCCTCAGCCACGCCCTCTGCCTCCGTGCATAATCCTCCTTTATGGCCCTTAATTGGCCCCACTGCTCCTGTTACCTCCCTATTTACCTATTTATATGACTTTTGGATTCCCTTTTATCTTAGCTACCCATCTCTTCTCATACTCTTTTTTTGCTTCTCTTATTTCTTTTCTCACTTCCCTTCTAAACTTTCTATATTCTAGAAGAACAAAGGCAGCAGACGAATGGGAATGCTATCACCTGTAAGTTCCCCTCTAAGCCACACACCATCCTGACTTGGAGCCATATCGCCGTTGCTTCACTGTCTTTGGGTCAAAATCCTGAAGCTTCCTTCCTAACAGCACTGTGGGTGTATCTACACCACACAGACTGCAGTGGTTCAAGAAGGCGGCTCACCACCACCACCTCAAGGGGCAATTAAAAATGGACAACAAATCTAGCCTTACCTGCAATGTTCACATCCCATGAATGAATAATAATAAACAAATTGAGAAATTTTATTCTTGCACCATTAGTAAATAATAGATCCAGCTAAGATTGAACACTGTTCGTAACAAGTTAATTATATATAATGAGACTTTGGAGATAGCAATTGGCTTAGTGTCAAAATTATGTACTAGTTTTAATTGGTTATGTGCTGTATTCCCCATGAGAAGAGTCTGAAAAATAATTTGATCTTAAACTGTTATCAATAATGGTATTATCAATTTCTCAAACATGTTTGACTGTCAGGTGTACACTGAAGAGAATAACATACTTCATCATACTGGTAGATAAATACACATAAACCATTGAGTGTTTCTGACTAGACATTTACAGTAGTACTATTTACTTGCAGTAAATAGTGATAATACAATTGCATGGGATCCCTGGCCTCATTTTGTAAAATATTTTTCATTATGAAAGTGTTTCACATTTCTTGTAAGAGATGTGTTTACATATAATATAATACAGTACATCCACACGCTATGAGCAACAATAGATCAATTTCTGGGATGTATGTCAGAATAATGCATATTTTTTGTTTTTAATGTAGCTTCAATAATATCAGTAATTACCATTTGTGGGGTACTGTTTCAGCCTTAAAAGTATATTTAATACCATACAGCCTGAGCCCATTCTGAAATATGCAGCTATTCATTGAAAAAAACCCTGAAAAGGAGATTTACAAAGCTACAGAATATATCTGTTTGGTATAAAGTAATCTTTTCTCAGATGTTTTTAAACACTGCTGTAACAGATATTTAACCAAATTTCTTTCTGATTAGATTATTATTGCCAGCCTCATGTGTACTTACAACAAGAATGATTGGACAGACCTTGCAAAAATGGCAGAGGTATGTATTTTGTTTATGCATTTTCTATTCTGCAGAGTTGCTTTTAACAGTTTTACTGAACTTCACATTGTGTTTTTGGGGTGGGCGGGGGGAATGAATTAATTATACATAAACTACAAGCATGTTGCACTTCCATCAGTAAGAGGCAATATTATATGCAGTTTTGTTTTATAATACTGACCCATCAAAATTAATTGGATTTTAATGTAGGACACTTAATTCAATCACAGGATGTCGGCATTATTGGCAAGGCTGCCTTTACCCATTCCTAGTTGCCTCCAAATGCGGAGGAGCTATTTCTTGAAACATACGCAGTCCGGCTGATATTCTTTTGCTTGCTAAGCCACTACAGAGAGTGGTTAAGAGAGTCAACCACTGCAGTCAGACCAGATATGGACAATAGGTTTCATTCCCAAAAGAACATTAGTAAATCAGTTAGGTTTTTCCAACAATCCGACAGTTATAAATTATACCAACTTTTTATTTCCTTTTTTGTTAAATTGAATTTAAGTTTTCCAACTTTCTGACAGATAATGGTCCTGAAATTTTAAGGATCATCATTTTGAGAATATCTTATCTGTCATACAGAAGCACCAAATATGACCCAATATAATCCAACCAGATCTGGTGATGAATGGCAATGCCGGTTGCGCTCCATTAACATTCAAAGCTGTGTCCCTTGGACTTAAGGAAGTGAAGATAGAGGCCATAACATGGGAAGTGACCAGGGTGGGAGAGAGTGAGGGTTTTACTGAAGACAAGGGCATCAAAGGTGGAAATGAGGATTTATTAAGTAGATAGGTACCTGCAGAAGTATTGTGGCGAATGGAGGGTCAAAGGTTAGACAGGATTTTGAAAGTCCCATTTTAATGGTTGAATCTTATTCTCCCGCCACTGGGAGTGGCAGTGGGTGAAAAAATAGCCCCCACACAAAGGCCACGCACCGCTATGCCACCGTGCGGCGTCTCATTTCCATACGCAGGGTGGGTCCACCGCCCCCTTCAATCATGTGGCGGGGGCGGGCTCTGTGACTCCAGCAACGACATCAGCTGTCTCTGCGCAGGCGCTGGCCAATTTTTAAAGGTCAGACCTGCACAAAGAGTACAAAGTTCAATTCCAGAACCCCCCCCCCCCCCACCTCGACTATACTGTACATAAATGTGTGACTGCTCCCCTCTCCCAATACACAGAAAAGAAATTTAGTCCCATTTCCCCCCCACCCCAAAAACACTTAAATTGAATAATTGACCTCTCCCCTACAACTGCACAAAGTGCAGTGGCCACCCCTTCCCCCCGCCCCCACCGTACATCAGAAATGCAGAGTTCACCCTGTCTCCCACTCTCACCACCGCACCCCCCCCACCCCCGCACCCCCCAAATACACTAAAAATCCAAATTTTCCCCCTTCCCCACATTGGTGGCGCCAGCTTTCCCTGGACGGGAAAGTGAAGGCGTGTGAGTGTTGGCCGTTGCACAGAGGATCGCGGACAACCGGTAAGATCGCGAGGAATGGTATATTAATTTATTCATATCCTTTATTTCAATATTAAAAGTTGAGTCCCTTCGCCCGAGCAGCAGGGCAGTAGGGGCCGCCACGGAGCCTCGCCGCTGCCAGGAACATCGGGCACCGCAATCCCAGCATCGGGCTCTGTGGCGGGCCGCTGCGATCTTCCAGTCCACCACCCCCACCCACCCCCCACTTCAGAGCCTGATGTTGGGAGCTCAACAAAATTCAACCCTAAGTGTCTTGAGGTATAGCATTTTTCAGGGGAGAATACTGAAGAAAGTGAGGTTGGAAGGTTGATGTGGGATACAAGGAAGTAATCAGGGATGGCCTTGTCTGCGATTGAAACAATGGGAATAGAGAGATTGGGTGAGATGACAGGGTCTAGGGGATGGCTGTGCATGTGGATAGAGTTTATATGGAGGGAGAGATTAAGGGAGTCCAGCCATTAGGTTTCCTTTCTAATGTAAGTAGGATTAAAATAAAATTAAGTTCATTGTTCTCCTGTGATGTGCATCTGATCATATTAATGTGAAATAGTAAGTGATTGATTTCCTATGTTTTATTTCTTGTTATCACATTACTCATGGAGGTACAAATCCTTAGGCTATTAACAGAGGCGGGTGTTTCAAAAACCTAGAATATCAGCTTTATCTTCCTGTAGTTACATCTATTAACTGCATATTCTCATAATAATCTTTAAAATTGCTCGCCATTTTTCTGTGAACCTTGCACACTGTAGTACAAAATCTCAGATTTAAAAGGATTTACCGAAGGGAAATTAAATTAAACATTATTAATAATTGCTTTTGTGATCTTAAGCTCGAGATCCATTTTAAACCTGTTTGGTCCAATTGACCATGAAATCTGTAGCTGAATTCTGGCTTAACATGAGCTTTACTGTCTAAATGCTGACTATGATGAATGACTTTATCATGCAGCATGTTCCTTTGCTTTCTGTAAAGTGTAAAACTCTGATTATTTTTCACTTCCCCAATGGCTATCAGTTTGAGAAAAATCATAATTCTACACTCAAGCTCACATGAACAGCTTTATAGAGGTAGAATATTTGTTTAATTCCTTGTTCAGATGTATTTTAAAATTATTTTAACACAGACATTTTTGGCAGTTCAGACACACAGGCCTAGAAATTCATTGGCGTTGCACCTGTTTTTCAGGCGAGAAATGGTCAGCTATATATGGCGGGCGGTATGCACTTGCTCATTCTGTGGCAGAAGTACGCTGCTCGCTATATTGATTCAGGGTGCTTCTTAGGTGTCCGGACAGCATACAGGAATACTGCCATCAAGGGACACTTGCTCACAAATAATCAGCCTGCTGACATTTGGGGCTGAATTTTCTGGTGGGCGTCAAGACCGTATGCGGGTCATGACCCTGATTGGGTTCTAGTCCTGCCAGCTCACACAATCTTCCCAGAGGTGGCCAATTAACAGGCTGCCCCCAAGAGCCCCAGGGGGCTATGCAGGCATAAGGACCAGTCAGAGCGCCTGAGACTGTGGGCGGCCAGCAGCCCCAATGCGAGAGGTGGGCTTTGCCGAATTAGGTGGGGATCTACCAGGCTGCCTCAAGATGGACGTGTCCTCTGAAGACTTCTAAAATTGTTAAGATTATGTGTGACCACAGCTGCCAGGCCATGAGTGTGGAGTCTGCCTCTAGAGAACTGACAGGCTCCGCACACGGTGGGAAAATCCCGCCTCCATCAGAAAATGGCCCCTAATTGGGCCCTTAAGTGGTTAATTGTCTTCCCGCCTTGTTGGGGCGGGCTGCTGACTTTCATTCCCACCCACCCCTGGGAAGTTCTCCTGAAGGTAGGAATGTGTTGGGGAGCCATTCCGACACGGCTCCCTCCTATTTCCCTCGCCCACTCTGCTTCCAATCCTGTCTCCATGGGGCTGGCAAAATTTAGCCCATGGCTTCTAATCTTGTAACTGCTTTGACCCAAGTGGTACAAGAGCTGATTACCAGAGGAGATGTTTATCCTGTAGGTAGCTCTGTTCTCTAGCTTCTAAGATTGGTATTTCATTCTAAGGTATACTTTTATGTTGCCCCTTTCCAAATAGAGGGCTGGCAGCTCAGTAGTATCAGCAGTGACCCCGGGAGTGGTGGTCACTACCAGTACTATACCAAGCCTGGGACCAGGCTCAGCACTGGAGCCCTGGACCCAAGTTAAGTGAGGTGGGGTCACCGGAGCCAGTCTGGCAGGCCCTGGAAATGGTGGGGTGGGTAGGTTGCCATTGAGGGTGGGGGGGAGTTAACAGAAGAGTGGTATTTTCCACCGGGGCTCTCCGTGGGCCACAGGTTGCCCACGGAGGAAGCCTTCTCCAAAACCTGCAAGGAGGCTGCCTTGTTTCACTGGTGATCTCCCCACGTGACGGAGTCCCTCCTGCCGCTGGTTTAATTCCAGCGGCGGCGGGAAGAGGCCCTTAAGTGGCTAGTGATTGGTCACTTAAGGGCCTCAAATGGTCTCTGGACAGGAAGACCGTCTTCGGCCTTCCCCACCTCCAACTTAATTGCGGTGCGACGGGAAGGCAATGGGCCCTCCGTCCCCTATCTTCCATCGCAATTTTGTGGGGCTCCCGCCTCCTGGCCCACCTCCTGGGGGCCCATTAAATTCTGCCCACTGTGTGAGCAGCTCCTTCCCGATCAAACCATATATAGTTTTTGAAAGAAAAATGTACTGAAAATTAGTATTTTATTTTGTGGAGCAACATTTAAGTTAAATGAAATCATTGGTCTTTACTAAAGGAAAAATTTATTACAAAGTGTTTTTTTAAAATATATTAGGATCATCGTATTTGTAATAGTGTTTAATAGAATTCAAAATTATTTTCCTTAACTGATTCGCACTTGATTTTTAAAAATTCAGTCCATTATAGTTTAGTGTATTTTCGAAGAAATATGACAATCGTGGGGTGCCAATAAACCATATGCTTTTTGACCGTGAACTCTGCATGCATCAACAATGTGTAGTCAAAACTACAAAATCCTTAAATAGAATATAAAACTGGCTCTTTGTTCAAACTTCCCATCAAATCGAGGTGCATGAGGCTAGCTGCTAAATCTTTCTGTCTATACGAAAGATCTAATTACTTCCGTGGTATGTTGATGTGAGTTGCTGTTTTAAGAAAAATAATTAGGGGTCTTGGATATGCAGTCTTGTAGTCCACGTAAATTCTTCATCCTTCATAGGATTCTGGTGCAGATGCCTTGGAATTAAACTTGTCCTGTCCACACGGCATGGGAGAAAGAGGAATGGGCCTGGCCTGCGGACAGGTAATACATCAACTTTAATCACTTTTGCATTCCATCGAAACCATATGCGGCTGTTCTGCCAAACTTCTACCATAATTTCGGCGCGAGTCCTGAATTCGGCTCAGGAACGGGATACATTAGGTCAAGGCTTTGTACTGCAGTTCCTGGAGTGACTTGTAGGGGGAAGAGCTACCACTTACCCCTTACATGACCATCAACAGAAGAGAGGAGGCACAGTCAGTTCACTGAACTTTTAACAAAAATTACAATTCAATGTGACCCCTTTGCAGGAGAGAGGGGAACCATCATAACCTCTCACAATCCAGCATGCCACCTTCACCAGACTTTCTGGCATGATGCCTATAGCTGGCATGCGTAATGGCACCGATGCCTACTATTGGCATTTAAAGAAGAGAATGCCCCTCAACTGCATGAGCTTTAGCCAGGTCACCAGAGGAGGCCCCAAGTAGTCGTCTCCTGGCACTTAGGCCAAATTTGAGGCCTGGTTCTTTTATATCAATTATTTGTTTACTTCAAAACAATCTTTTGTAAGGAGTAAGACCAGATGTACCATTCCTCTGCTTCCCTAGTTAGTTATTTATGGTTGGTTTTGATGTCACTTAAAATTCAGACTGAAATGCACATGAACAGTTATTTTAGATACATTTTCTACGTTGAACAGCATAACATTTACCAGAATGCTTAAGAAAAATACTAGTTAAGATTGATGAAGGCATAATATTTAGTTTTATCATGTGTTACACTAGGAACTACTTTTGTCCCTGGTTTTAAATTTAAGAACAAGTATTTTGCATTATGAAAATAAAATCGCAGTTATTATGCCCTTTTATTAAAGTTTTGGGCCTGATTTGAATGTATTTAGATGAATGATAATCGCATATGCAGTCTTGTAGTGCATTGGCGATCTCCCCACGTGGCAGAGAAGGCTGCAGTTACTAGTAATCTATTCCTTGTATTATCTGTAGGCAGAAACTAGTTATTCCAGTCAATAACCTCCATTACTTGAAGTGAGCTCTCACACCTCCATTGCTGAATCTGCCTCTAAGAGACTCAGTGGTAGATTTTGCCTGGCAGCTGCCTGATGGCCTAGATAGCAGGTTCAGCCCACTTTTAGGACCAGGCCTCATTGATATAGGATCAGTGGGCTGTGGGCAGAAAACAAATTCCCTGGGGGAGCCCACAGCCTCTGAGCCATGTGACATCAGGTGCCGTGGCTGGCCTTTGGGCTGGAAGAACGTAGGTGAGGGGAAACTGGTGCTCAGGAGGAGGAAGGACCAAGTGTGGCATCAGTCCAGGTTGATCGTCTCTCTTCCTGGTCCCACAAAAATAAATTAAAACTGACCTGTTCATTGCCTGGAGCATCAGCTGATACTGGTCATAGCATGAGCATGGGCTCCTCCCATTGTAATATTACTTGTTCCTTTTGTATGTGAATTATTGTAAGATTCACAGGACTCCAAGTTATGTGCAAAGAATATGTGGGTTATTATTATAACGTAACTGGAACATAGACGTATATACAGCTACTACAGGAACCACATCTACAGACATCTCACTCTGTCGGGCTACATCCCAACTCCCTGGTCATGTATGATATGACATCACTTCCTCCGGTGACCTTCACTTACAGTTTCTTAAGGTGTTCCTCTTAAGGTCGTCCCATGACACCCAGTACTGTTCTAGAATGGAAATGGGGTCCTACCAGCGTCCTCAGACCTCATAGAGAGATACAGCACTGAAATAGGCCCTTTGAGTCTGTGCCGACCAACAACCACCCATTTATACTAATCCTACATTAATCCCATATTCCCTACCACGTCCCCACCATTCTCCTACCTACACTAGGGGCAATTTACAATGGCCAATTTATTTTTTATTTAGAGATACAGCACTGAAACAGGCCCTTCGGCCCACAGAGTCTGTGCCGAACAACAACCACCCATTTATACTAACCCTACAGTGATCCCATATTCCCTACCACCTAACTACACTAGGGGCAATTTACAATGGCCAATTTACCTATCACCTGCAAGTCTTTGGCTGTGGAAGGAAACCAGAGCACGCGGTGAAAACCCATGCAGTCACAGGGAGAACTTGCAAACTCCGCACAGCCAGTACCCAGAATCGAAACCGGGTCCCTGGAGCTGTGAGGCTGCAGTGCTAATCACTGCACCACTGTGCCAACCTCAATTTGTGTATAAAAGGATCTAACACACGACTGAAGTGAGGAAGATAGGAACAGCCTCATTGTCGGCAGCAAGGGGGCGGCAAGTCACTCCCTACCATTTTCGGGTGCTATTGCGCTGTTTACAGCAAGCGGGACACCTGAAAATTACCCGGACTTTAATCTTTTATGCCAAACATGTCTTTTCCTCTCAACAGCTCAAGTCTCCATAAGGCCCAAGTCTGTTCAAGAATTAATGCTGCCTCTAGATATGGAAGCCTCTTTTGCCACCTCTCTCGTGTTCCTGGCCAGTATCAGTGAAAAAGCTTCTGTTCGGTGATCCTTCCCTCAACCCCAGTCAGCAACTTCGGTCTCCGGGATCAATAATGTGGGCTTTCAGCTTCAGCACAATTTATAGGCTCAATATTCCTGTGCAGGAATGAGCTGACTTTACCCAATAGCACAAGGTCAGCTCACTTGAATATTTTTGTGGTAGTTTGTGCATATCACAAATGATGATTTGGGAGCAGGGTCAAAACTTCATGCACCATGATTCAGTCTAGGGCTGCCGGCTATCTGTCAAGTACCAATGTAGAGAGACAGGAGCACCTGAGCAAGGATAGCACAGGAGAAATTGTGACGGGGTGCAACGAAAGGGATCTTTTAATTGAGACATGTGTTGGACAGTCATGTTGTGATGTACTCGGCACCTTGGGCATATTGCAGTCCTCTCTCATCAATATTATGGGGAATGGTGGCCAATTGCTGTCAAGGACATTGGGCACCCACCATCAGGTTATTAGTGGTCCTCATGTTGAGTGATATAACTGTTGGATGAGCATGATTCCAATTCCGATATAGTGTGGTTAAATGCAGTGAAAAGCCATCTGTATTCTGCAACAACTTCCTTATTCAGCTAGCATGACATTTTTCTATATTCTGCACCAAACATTCTCTGACCTCTCTGCGGGAAATTGCTAATTAATTCAGAATTTGAGAGACATCATGCAGTGGACAAATGCCCGCTGGAAACTGGATTGAGACTAACCAACTCATTTCATGCAGAACCCTTATAACCAGTGAATACAGCAAACGTTCATCCCATCAGTCTAGCTTGGATCTGACCCTAAATCCCAGAAGTAAAACAACAACTTGCATTTATATAGCACTTTTAATATAGTAAAATGTCCTAAGACGCTTCACAGGAACATATTAAACAAAATTTGATACTGAGCTACATAAGGGGATATTAGGGCAGATTACCAAAAGCTTGGTTTTAAGGAGCACCTTAGAGGATGAGAGAGTGATAGCGAGACGGAGAGGTTTACAGAGGGATCAAAGAGCGTAAGGCCTCAGCATCTGAAGGCAGGGCCACCAATGTTGGAGCAATTAAAATCAGGGAAGTGCAAGAGGCCAAAATTGGAGAAGTGCAGAGATCTTGGAGGGTTGTTCTGCATATTGTACTGTCTGATAATTTAGAGACTGTAGAGGAATCAAAAGATGTTGTGGTAAGGTACAGCTAGGTGTCATCAGCACACATGTTAAACCTGACATGTTTTTGGATGATATCACCAAGGGGCAGCAGGTAGCTGAGAAGTAGGAGGGGACCAAGAAATAATCCTTGGAGGACTTCAAAGGTTAAGGTGCAGAAGCAGAAAGAGAAGCTAATGCAGGTGATTCTCTGGCTATGATTCACTAGATAAGAATGGAACCAGGTGAGGGCAATCCCATCCAATTGGATGATGAAGGAAATATGTTGGAGGAGGATCGTGTGGTCAACTCAGCTAAAGGCTGCAGACAGGTCAAGAAGGATGAGGAAATAAAGGAAGATTTGCATTTATATACCGCTTTCCATGACCACAGAACCTCCCAAAGCACCTTACAGCCAATTAAGTATTTTTGAAATGTAGTCACTGGTGTAAAGTAGGAAACATCGCAGCCAAATTGTGCACATCAAGCTTCCACAAACAGCAATATGATAATGACCAGATAATTTGTTTGTGATGTTGTTTGAGAGATAAATATTGGCCAGGACACCAGGATAACTCACCTGCTCCTCTTCAAAATAGTGCCGTGGGAGCTTTTACGTCCACCTGAGAAGGCAGGTGGGGCCTCAGTTTAAGGTCTCATCCAAAATACAGAAGGGATACTGTACCCTGGCCACAGTCACATCGGATGTGATTTGTGACAGTGGTGTGGTAGGAATGGAAACCTGACTGGAGAAATTCAAACATAGAGTTCCAGGAAAGGTGGGTATGGGAGACAGCAGCACATTTAAGGGCTTTAGAGAGGAAGGGCAGGTTAAAGATGTTTGCAAAGACGAAGGGGTCAAAGAAAGTATCCCACTGCACCACTCATTTTTACCAGCTCCCTTTAAGCAAGGGTTTCCATTGGCTGAGAACCAGCTTCCAAATGCTGCTGGTTGTGTATTAATTCAGCAGAAGCTCCCTTAGCATGGCACCAGCTAAAGCAGTAAGCTTCTCCATGGAATTCTAAGGGTTAGTTAATATTTATATTGGCAGCCCAGATCTAATGCCAGCTATACATTGATGAATTTCTACCAGATATGGTGTGTGTCTGATGCAAGAGTATTTTCGAGATACCTGTTGTGTTTGTAGAATGATTTATGATAGATTTGCCGGCCAGCAACAGTAAGTGCACTTTAAAAGCAATTCATTGTACGAAGCATTTTTGAGATATTTTAACCTGAAAGGCCCTGTCTAAATGCAAATATTATTAGAATATATAAATATGACAAAATCCTTGATGCCTCTTGACAGTTGATAATTACCTGTCTTAATTGATAACAGACTAGATCAGCTCATTTAAAAAAAGCTACTGGATGTTTAGTTACTTAGAAAATTGTAGGAAGAATTGTCTTTGAGTTTAAATTTTCTCAAACAGCTAATTTATTAGTAAACCAGCATTTGGGAGAAGTATTCAGTACCAGCTGTTTGCTTCATTATAATTTTGCACAGCTTATCCTCTGAGTACTTCATTTATAACCATTATATGTGAAATACTAATTTCATATAGACCAATGTAATCTACATTTTAATATATATGTAGACAGATTTTTCCCTTAGAATTATATGTCTTTAGAATAATGGGAGTGCACTACGCATGATTTAAAATTTAAGATGACAAGTCTGAAGTTTTTTTGTTAAAATAAAAAGTAATTTAAAATGTATAAACACATTAGGACCAAAATTTTCTTGTGGTGCCATCCACCACTACAAATGCTGGCTTACAGAAGTAATATATTACTAGCATTATAAACTATATTATAGCTAGAAAAATAATATTTAAAAAAAAAATGCTTTGAAAAAATGGCTGCCAGAATTTTCAGAACAAATCTATTTCATTTGAATGAACCCAAATATCTAAAGCAAAGCTTATTCTCCTGTTCAGTAAATGCATTTATTTCATGTATATATAACCATAATATATTTGACGTCTCTTTCAAAACTGAAATAGTTCTTTAAACAATGCAAGACTTCTCTTTCAAAACTGAAATATTTATTTAAACAATGCATGTAGAATGATAATGATAATTAGCACATACACACAGATATTGATAACTTGGTTATATAAACCATAATGCAAATAAATAGCCATACACCAGATTTTATCTTTCTCAAAGTAAAAATGATTTTTTTTTACAATTATCTATTGCATGTAACGTAAAGCAACAATTTAAATGCTAGATCATCTTGTGAGTTGATCTGTATAGTATATTGATATATGGGATTGTTAATTATTGTGAACAATTCATGGGAAATGCTTCTTCAAAGATTTTTAAAGTTTTGTAAATAAATGACTGCTCAAAATATTGCACCATCCTTTATACAACATGTAAAATTTGTTCAGAAATCCTGTATGTGACTGAAATAGATATTTCCTCATTTACTGTATTCAGTACTGATACTTATGCAAAAGGCAGTCCAATTCATTTCTAGTACTGTTAGATATGTAGTGCTCAAGATGAATGGTACAGCTGCATCATGCACAAATTGGTCAGTATTATGCATATGGTTTCAGCAACTGATGTATTAAAGCATTGGGTAGATAAACCTGTTTCACTTTACATTCCGCTCATGCATGTTGACAAACTGAAGTCACGCCAGCTTGAATTGAAGCTAGCAGCAGGATCGGGGGAGGGAAGTGATTTTATTTAAGATGAATAAAATGGTCTGCACCATTTAGAAAACAATCTTACATTTTCTGATTCATGCCCAATTGGAATTAAAATATTTACTGTAAGTTTTATTATCAAGTGCACACATGAAAATGTATGTTTCTTAGTAAATGAACACACTGATTTTTCACACTCACTGTTGCCTGTATAAATTCTGGCAGTACTTTAACACAGTTCAAAGTGTAGCTGCGTGGAATTTTTTCCTGTTCATCAGACTGCACTATGCATCCGTAATCCTGGGGATGGTTTCCTTCTTATATTATGCAGGACACCATTCTTCCATCATGCAACTGGGCGTCGATGAAACTAGCAGGCTTTTGGAGCCACTCCATTGGGAGGGTGCAGTGGGTGGAGGGATCGGCCAGTCTAGCCAACGATTACAAGGCTGGAGGTGCTGTTTTTTGCTGCTCCCTTGCTATTGGGATCCAATGTGGGGCCCACATTGGTACTGCACAGTTTTCTGCAGGTGGGATTGCTGACTGCATGGATATACAAACATATGAACTAGGAGCAGGAGTAGGCTATCCGGCCCCCAATCCTGCTGCACCATTCTATATGATCATGGCTGATCTGTTTGTGGACACAACTCCACATTCCTGCCTACCCCCGATACCTTTTGATTCCCTTGTTTGCCAGGAACCTGTCTACCTCTGCCTTAAAAACATTCACTGATGCTGCCTCCACCGCACTCCAGACAAGAGAGTTCCACAGACGCACAACCCTCAGAAAAAAAAATTCTCCTTGTCTGTCTTAAATGGGAGACCCCTAATTTTTAAACTGTGCCCCATAGTTTTAGTCTCTCTCACAAGGGGAAACATCCTTTCAACATCCACCCTGTCAAGTCCCCTCAGGATCTTATATGTTTCAATAAGATCACCTCTCATCCTTCCTAACTCCAATGAATACAGACACAACTTGTCCAACCTTTCCTCAAAAGATAACCCTCTCATCCCAGGAATCAATCGAGTGAACATTCTCTGAACTGCTTCCAATGCAATTATATCCTATCTTAAGTAAGGAGACCAAAACTGTACACAATACTCTAGATGTGGTCTCACCAATGCCATATACCACTGTAGAAAAACATCTCTACTTTTATATTCCATTCCCCTTGAAATATACGACAACATTGCATTTGCCTTCTTAATCACTTGCTGTATCTGCATAATAACTTTTTGTGTTTCGTGTACTAGGACATCCAGATCCCTCTGCATCTCAGAGTTCTGCAATCTCTCTCCATTAAATAACCTGTTGCTTTTCTATTTTTACAGCCAAAATGGATAAGTTCACACTTTCCCACATTATACTCCACCTGCCAATTCTTTTCCTACTCACTTAACCTATCTATATCCCTTTGCAGACTCCTTATGTCCTCTTCACAACTTATTCTCCTACCTATCTTTGAGTTATCAGAAAATTTAGCAACCATACATTCTGTCCCCATTCCATTGATATATATTGTAAATAGTTGAGGCCCAAGCACTGATCCCTGTGGCACTCCACTAGATACAGCTTGCCAACCTGAAAATGACCCATTTATGCCTACTCTCTGTTTCCTGTTAGCTAACCTATTCTCTATCCATGCAAAACTGAGCATCCATGAGGCGCTGTGGGACAGCAGCAGCAGCAGAATTATACTCAACCCACAATCTGTAACCTCATGGCCTGGCATATTCCCCCACTCTACCATTATCATCAAGCCGGGGGACCAACCCTGGTTCAATGAAGAGTGCAGGAGGGCATGCCAGGAGCAGCACCATGCATACCAATTACTGACCCATGTTATAAGGTCACCTCTAATTCTGTGTGCTCCTATTTTTGCTAAAATGAGGTGACAACCAGGTGAAGCTACAACCCAGACTACTTGCGTGCCAGACAGCGTAAGCAGCATGCAATAGACAGAGCTAAGCGATCCCACAACCAACGGGTCTGATCTAAGATCTATGGTCCTGCCACATCCAGTTGTGAATGGTGGTGGACAATTAAACAACTAACTGGAGGAGGTGGCTCCACAAACATCCCCATCCTCAATGATGGGGGAACCCAGCACATCAGTGCAAAAGATAAGGCTGAAGCATTTGCAGCAATCTTCAGTCAGAAGTGCTGGTTTGATGATCCATCTCAGCCTCCTCCTCTTCAGCCAATTCGATTCACTCTGCGTGATATCAAGAAACAACTGAAGGCAGTGGATACTGCAAAGGCTATGGGTCCTGACAACATTCCGGCAATAGTATTGAAGATTTGTGTTCCAGTACAGCTACAACACTGGCATCTACCCGGCAATGTGGAAAATTGCCCAGGTACGTTCTGTACACGAAAAGCAGGACAAGTCCCCCGACCAATTACTGCCACATCAGTCTACTCTCAATCATCAGTAAAGTGATGGAAGATGTCGTCAACAGTGCTATCAAGCGGTACTTGCTTAGCAATGACCTGCTCACTGACACTCAGTTTGGGTTCCGCCAGAGCCACTCAGCTCCTGACCTCATTACAGCCTTGGTTTGAATATGGACAAAAGAGCTGAACTCCAAAGATGAGGTGAGAGTGACTGTCCTTGACATCAAGCCAGCACTTGACCTAGTATGGCATCAAGGAGCCCTAGCAAAACTGGAGTCAATGGGAATCAGGGGGAAAACTCTCTGCTGGTTGGAGTCATACCTAGCGCAAAGGAAGATGGTTGTGGTTGTTGGAGGTCAATCATCCCAGCTTCAGGACATCACTGCAGGAGTTCCTCAGGTTAGTGTCCTAGGCCCAATCATCTTCAGCTGCTTCATCAATGACCTTCCTTCAATCATAAGGTCGGAAGTGAGGATGTTACTTGTCACTTATCAGCCCAAGCCTGGATATTGTCCAGGTCTTGGTGGATTTCTACACGGACTGCTTCAGTATCTGAGGAGTCATGAATGGTGCTGAACATTGTGCAATCATCAACGAACACTCCCTCCGCCACCAACGTACAGTGGCAGCAGTGTGTACCATCTACAAGATGCACTGTAGCAATGCACCAAGGCTCCTTAGACGGCACCTTCCAAACCCACGACCTCTACCACCTAGACGGACAAGGGCAGCAGATGCAAGTTCCCCTCCAAGCCACACACCATCCTGAATTGGAACTATATTGCTATTCTGTCATGGGGAAGGTGTTAGAATTGATCATTAAGGAGACTATAGCTGGGCACTTAGAAAAACTCAAGGTAATCGGGAATAGGCAGCATGGCTTTGTTTAACCAAGTTATTGGAGTTCTTTGAAGGAGTAACATATGTCATGGATTGTACTGTACTTGGATTTCCAGAAGGCACTTGACAAGGTGCTACATGAAAGGTTATTGTGCAAAGTAGGAGCTCATGGTGTAGTGGGTAACATATTAGCATGGATAGAAGATTAGCTGGCTGGCAGAAAAAAAGTGTATGCATAAATGGGTCCTTTTCTGATTGGCAGGATGTGACAAGTGGAGTCCCACAGGGTCTGTGCTGGGGCCTCAACTTTTTACAATTTATATCAATGACTTAGATGAGGGAAGCGATGGCATGGTAGCTAAATTTGCACAAAGATAGGTCAGAAAGTATGTTGTGAAGAAGACATAAAGAGCTTGCAGACCGATATAGATATGTTGAGTGAGTGGGCAAAAATCTGTCAGATGGAGTATAATGTGGGAAAATGTAAAGTTGTTCACTTTGGCAGGAAGAATAAAAAAGCAGAGTATTACTTAAACGGAGAATGACTGCAGAACTCCGAGGTGCAGAGGGATCTAGGTGTTCTAGTGCATGAGTCACAAAAAGTTAGTTTGCAGGCACAGCAAGTAATAAAGAAGGCTAATGGAATGCTATCCTTTATTACGAGAGGAATTGAAAATAAAAGGAAGGATGTTATGCTTCAGTTATACAGGGCATTGGTGAGACCGCATCTCGAATACTGTTTGGAGTTTTGGTCTCCTTATTTAAGGAAGGATGTGACTGTGTTGGAGGCAGTTCAGAGGAGGATAGCTTGATTGTTACCTGGAATGAGCAGGTTGTCTTATGAGGAAAAGTTGGACAGATTGGGCTTGTTTTCACTGGAGTTTAGAAAAGTGAGGGGAGACTTGATTGAAGTGTATAAGATCATGAACGGTCTTGACAAGGTGGATGTGGAAAGGATGTTTCCTCTTGCGGGGGAGTCCAGAATAGGGGGCACTGTTTAAAATTAGGGGTTGCCCTTTTAGGACACAGATGAGGAGAATTTTTTCTCTGAGGGTTGTACAACTTTGGAACACTTTGCCTCAGAAGGTGGTGGAGGCGGGGTCATTGAATGTTTTTAAGGCTGGGGGTAGACATATTCTTGTTAGGCAAGGGAATCAAAGGGATTCCCAGGGGTAGATGGGAGTATGAAATTCGAGACAAAAACAAATCAGCCATGATCTTATTGAATGGCGGAGCAGGCAAGAGGGGCTGAATGACCTACCTCTGCTCCTAATTTGAGCGTTCGTATGTTCCTTCACTGTCGCTGGGTCAAAATCCTGGATCTCCCTTCATAACAGCACTATAGGTGTACTTACCCCACATGGACTGCAGCAGTTGAAGAAGTCAGCTCGCCATCACCTTCTCAATGGCAATTAGGAATGGGCAATAAATGCTGGTCTAGCCAGCGACACCCACATCCCAGGAATGAATAAAAAATATCTTACCCCCTATAACATGGGCTCTTATTTAAAAACCTTTGATGTGGCACCTTTTCAAATGCTGTCTGGAATTCCAAGTACACCACATCCACAGGTTCCCCTTTATCCACGTTGCTTGTTACTTCCTCAAAGAACTCTAATAAATTAGTTAAACACGATTTCCCTTTCACAAAACCATGTTGACTCTGCCTGATTGCATTGAGATTTTCTAAATGACCTGCTATAACCTCCTTAATAATAGATTCCAGCATTTTCCCTGTGACAGATGTTAAGCTAACTGGCCTGTAGTTTCCTGCTTTCCGTCTTCCTCCTTTCTTGAATAGCAGGGTTACGTTTTCTATATGGAGTAGTAGGTAGTATTAATAGGGTCAGGATCCTGCCAGAGAACACCCAAAAGTGTTGATGTGCCAAAGAAATTGCAGACGAAAATGACACCTGCTCTTCCATCAGAACTTTCCGGTGCTGCTTTGCAGGTGGAAACAAGGCAGAAATGGATTTTGATGTTTCTATGGATTTCCAGAAGGCATTTGAGAACATTCCACGAAGGAGATTATTAGCAAAAATGGGAATATACAGAATTAGAGGTCACCTTATAACATGGGTCAGTAATTGGTTGGCAGGAAGGTGATAGAGTAGAGATGTGATGAGTGGTATTCTCCAAGGATCTGCACAGAGGCTTCAGCTTTTCACTGTATCCAAGTTTGTAGCTGACTTTACGCGCGGAGGCTTCAAGCCCTTCAGTAATATTTCAATATTTAAAGGTCCGGTCTCCAGGAAATAACAATAAGATTTTATTTACACTCTGAATTCTGTCTCTCACCCCGCAATGGGTAATTTATATACAAATTTCCCTCTCCCCCCATTATTAACTTGTTTTGATCTCCTGAACTTTCCCCCCTGAAATTTGTTCCCTTTGACCCATCCCCACAGGCAATAAAAATTGGTTTCGCTGCTCCCCCACCTCTCCCGCCCTGAAAGTTTTATTGCTCCCCCCTTCCCACTAGGTTCTTGCCTCGGAACTCCATATGGAGTTCCGAAGGTGCACGAGGTATGAGTGGCGGCGGTAAAATCGGCATGGGATGGGCGCCGCCAGCAGGTAAGTTTATCTGCATATCATTTAGATTCATTTTAATATGCAGATGAAGGGCCCGCCGCCAGGCGGCGGGGGGTGCCGCACCGAGGTCCCTCCGCCACCGGTAATATGCGGCGGGCCCTTCTCGATGTTGCAGGTCAAGACGGGCCTCTCCCTGCAGAATTTTACCCCCTCCTCCCCCCCTGCAGATTTTTACCCCCCCCCCCCCCGTCCCTCCCGCATCGAGGGGCTGGTAAAATTCAGCCCATTAAGTTGGGTAAATGGTGAGAGACCAGCAATTGTGGAGGACCAAAAAGATTTAAAATTTAAAATTGCGAAAAGCTAGTGCTGAAGTACAAAAAGTAATCAAAAATGTTGGCCTTTATCAGAAGGGAGTTAAAAAATGAAGTTGAGGAAGTGATGCTTCAGTTGCACGGAGTCCTGGTCAGATCTCATCTGGAGACCTGCATTCAATTTTGGACATCAAACCTCAGGAAAGATATACAGGCCTTGGAGGGGGTAGAGCACATAGTCACTAGAATGACTTAAAGGGTTACATTATGAGGATAGGATGAATAAACTTGACTTTTATTCCTTTGAATAGAAGGTTAAGGGGTGATCTAATAGAGGTGTTTAAAATGATAATGGGATTCGACAGGATAGATACAAAGAAACTATCTTCTCTTGTGGGGAAATCCAGAACAGGAGGGCATAATGTTAAAATTAGAGCTGGGCCATTTACAAGTCAGATCAAGAAGTATATTTTTCATGCAAAGGTTAATGGAAATCTGAAACTCTTTCCACCTTCCCCACCCCCCCTCCCCCCGCCACCCCACACAAAGGACTGTAGCTACTGGGCCAATTGAAATTTTCAAGACTGAGCTCGATAGATTTTTGTTAGGCAAGATATCAAGGGATATGGGGCTAAGACGGAAAAATGGAATTAAGGTGCAGATCAGCCTTGATCTAACTAAATGGCAGAAGACTCGAGGGGCTAAATGGTCCACTCCTGTTCCTAAGTATTTATCATAAGTTAGGTGAAATGCTCAAGGGCCTGGAAAAGAACCATATTCCTGCCACTGAAGGGAGACTACTAACATCATAAATGAAAAACGAACATTGTGACCGAGAAGTTAGATTGCACAGCGTCCATCTTATGGGTCAAAGAACCCACCATGGCATATTGCTTGCGAGCACTTAGTCCACACCGCAAGTGCACTGCATGCCGTAGTGGTTAAGGCACCAGGTCGTTGTCGAGGATTTGGGTCCACTACCTATGCCTAATGCCTGTTTCAGGCTCCTTTGTGCAAATGGTTTGCAACTGACCGCAGCAAATACTGTGCATAGAATGGAGTGCCATTGCTAATTGTGAACATAACAATGGTGCTCCCACTACTCCTGGCTTCACATTGAAACCATGGGCCGCTGCCGGTCATGCTGACCCTTCCCAACTGCCTCCCCTCGCCAGCCCTCACCGGAGGACCTTGGCTGGTATCCAAACCAACTGAATTTACTGCTCGCCAACATTGTTGATCTGCCTCTGGTGCCTGAGGATCAATTTGTCGTGGTCCTGCCGCTGGCCTCTTTGGGTGCTTGCAGCTGCAACTGGGACACAATCCAACTTCTAGGCCCTTAGGTTGTTTACAATTAGCTTTAGCATTATGTGGTTAAGGAAGCTTAATCAGGGTCCCTGCTCTTGATCACTCTACAGTGATCCATGGTGGAAGTGTGTGAATATAGGAACAGCAGGAGGCCATTCAACTCCTCAAGCCTGTTCTGCCAACCAGTTAGATCATAGCTGATCTAACAAAACAACTGATAAAGACAGGAATAGGCTCTACAGTGTTGTCCTCCACCGTGCCCCTTCCCCTCCCATGGTTAAATAGACTGCCAACACTCACTGTAAAGACTCACATATGAATAAATGCCACTTGAGCAAAGACTTAGAGCGTGATTAGTGTACATGGAATTGTAACCAAGAAGAGAATCCAAGCTTTCGGGTGGGGGGAGGTGGCGTGGGAATTGGCAAGAGAAGAAAACAGATGATTTAGTGTCAGTGATAACTTTTTTTTCTTATTAGTAGGAGAAAGATGTTTATTGTTTAAAAAAAATAACTTGCATACCTAAATAGAACATTCAAAGTAACTGATCAGCTTTAGCTACAGTAGGCAAGTAGTACTATTACGTTGTAAATTCCATTATAAATGGAGGCTGATTCATTCATTCTGTACACAAGAAAAATGTAATTGCATTAGATGATATTATTACGGCTCTGCTGTTTGCTGCTGTGATCTGAGGATCAAATAATGAGATGGTTACAATGCCTTCAGTGTCGCACGCAGTGCAGGCAGATTGGCAGCATTAAGCTGTGCCAGTCTCTCTGCACAGCTTTATCAGATTAGTTTCTCATCTAGTCCTGTAACTGACCCATTTGAACAGGATCCAAAGCTGGTACGAAACATCTGCCGTTGGGTACGACAAGCTGTTAGGATTCCGTTCTTTGCCAAGCTGACCCCGAACGTCACAGACATTGTAAACATAGCGATGGCAGCTCAAGAAGGTAAGAGGCTGTAGCGGGGACTGAATACACAGGGATTCAAAATGCTACTCGGAGAATAATTGTGTTTTTTTAAATTCTTTTCTATTGCCGGCTTTTATTATCTTGTAAATAGTTTAGATACTTCAATTAAAAAAACATACACCTTGTATTTTTTTATGGTGCTAATTTTATTACCCATCATTTTGCTAATGTCTTTGTCACTAACTTTGAAATGACTGTTATCACATATTGTTTAGCTATAACATTACAATCCAAGTCAAAAGGTATCATTCTGTGGATTGGAATTTAATTAACTGCTGCCTTTTCTCACAGGTGGTGCAGATGGTGTTACAGCGACCAACACAGTCTCTGGGCTGATAGGCGTACTTGCAGATGGTACACCCGTGCCTGCTGTTGGTAGAGACAGGCGAACCACATATGGTGGTGTGTCTGGTAAGTATTGCCCTCATCACTGTACAGTGTTTCCTCTGAGACTGTAGAGACACTGGGAGGTCCTTGTAGCAATCTATAATATCATCTCTCTGCCAATGTTCAAACCTTCTTGCTTACTGCTGGTCAACACAGCTAATAGTCATGACAGATGGAGGAGATTGACTGTGAAAGCTCTTGCAGTGCCTATTTCTATTACGCACACAGTACTGCAGTAAGGTGTGTGAGGAAGAGTCACTGGAGAATTGAAAAGAGAAGTACCTTGAAGTCTCTATTGTAGATATTTCTGTTAGTGTGCTGTCCTTTCAGGTTTTTGTTAGCACTCGCATTAGAAATACAAAACACATGTAAATTTTGCCTTATTCATAGGTATTGTAAGCCAAAGCAATTATCATTATCTATATGCATTTATTTCTGTTAAAATGCTAGCCCCTTACACTTAGTCACATTTACTTCAAATGAATTACTCTTTTTTATTTTTTATAAGATAACTATTACTGCAGTTTATATTCAGATAAATGATTAGAGGCTGTATTTCTTTGGGTTGTTTAGTAGATGAATGCAAAAGTGGTAAACAAAGAGTATTTTATAAGATAGACAAAATAAATTTATTAAAAGAGCATTATTTCCTGTTGGCAAAAACGGAATATGTTGGGAATATATAGCAAGTCAATTAGCATCTTTATCAGACGCATCAAATATCCAAAATTAGCCCTTCTTCCTTTTTCAAATGCAGCACATTTCCAGCATTTTGTTGCAGATTTCCAACATGTTTGTTAATTTTCCTTTGTGTCCTTTGATGATCAATTTCTTGCTCCTGTTTGAAGCCCAACAGATTTCATAACTGGCTAATGCTGTGCAGAAATGAAAGCAAAATGTGTTGATTACTCTCCTGTTTGAGATGGGGGCACTAGAATTCAAGCAGTTGAGTTTTTATTGTGAACTATTGAAAAAAAATCTGTTGGTGTGAATAAAATGGAGAAAAAAGTTAATTTAGTTATTTAAGCAAAGCTGATCCCCCACCAACTAGCTGATTGCTGTTAATGGAGATGGTTTATGAGTTAATTGCTGTGATAATGGATCAGAAGTTTGTTATTACCTGCCCTACACAAATCTTCAATGTTCATGTTTGCTTGATGACAACAGAGCAGACAGTGGAAAATGCCAAGTACCGGTTTTGAAGTACTGTACAGCCACGGCTTGACATTTTCACGGAATAGAAGTTTATGAGATGCATAATTTTACACTTGGGAGTTCCTGCTGCATTCCAGGCAGCTTTGCATTTACTGGCTGTCTCAAAATGGGGCAGTGATTTAAATCTTTGAACCACATTGTCTCCGTCCCTCTTTTAGAATAAACATTGCTCTTAGTCAGCATATAAAAAAGTCAAATATGGATACTTTATTTTACCGTCATGGCATGCTTGTTGCTGCTTAATGTAGCAGCACGTTTCAGTTAGTTTTTGTAACAGCTGGTCACGTTATAGATTTACATGGGGCCAAGGTACTATACGTCAAATTAATTTCTAAAAAATTACTTATCAGAAAGAACCAAGATCTTAGTACTGTCAAGATTTTGGTTTTATTTTAAATATTTTCTAAAGGCCAGACCTTTAAATCCCAGGGGCTGTATCAAGCACTGAGCTGTGAATTTAACCATAGGGTAACTGCTAATGATAAGGAAACATTCCAAGATGAGGCTGGTGTAATACAGTCATTGGATTAGGCTATCAATCACCCCTGTCCTCAGGGAACAGGAAAGGAGACAAAATAGAGAAAGGAAAATTAGGAAAGGTGGGCATGACTAGAATGTAATTCCTTATCTACTAACTGTACTGTATTCTGCAACTTTTAAATTCAAGACATGTCTAAACACTGCTGGAATTTTAAGAGTTGTGTTTCAACTGTTTGTTGTTTACAGAATAAGAAAGTAAACAACTACAGTTAATAGAACAGAAGTGAAACAATATTTTTAACCTAGTTTTCAAAAAAGAATAGATTCTTTGGAAGGATTGCTTTAGCTTGTATTTAAGCAAGTTTCTCAAGATTCATGACATGTACACCGGGAGCTAAATATTGACAATCATGCTCTGGCAAGCAAAATTGAGCTTGCTGAATTAACACAGTTCACGTCCTTGCATTCATGCTGCAACCCAAGCATGAAACTATTATCTCACAACATTAAATTGAAACCCATGTGTGATCTTTCCCTTGAGTTTGGTACTACGGACAAAATGGTTTGGTAACACTGTCCGTCTGCATTAGGGAGTTATCAAGCACCTTAGGCATTGGGCATGTGTGGTTTAATTTTCAAGACAAAATGATTTCTAGTCTTTATCACTTCTATTCCCAGTTGAAAGAAATTGCAGGTAACCTTTTGCATAACACATCCAGTTTTTGTGGAGCAGAAGTAAAGTGGAAACAGTTGATTCCTTTAGTAGGTTTGCCTTAGGATATTATTATCATGTCTTTATGAAGTCTTCAGCTTTAGCTGTGGAGATCACAATCCAGTATGTTTTTCAGAAGTGAGGTGACAGATTCCAAAGGCTATTTTATTAGAGGACCTAGTCAATGACTGAACATTTTAAAAAATCCTTTTTTGCATATATCTCTTAGAAAATAGTATGAAATCTCCTGTTACAGAATACATATTCAATACTGAAAGATCATACAGTTGATTGAATTCTATCAGATCCATCTCTTATTTTTCCCGTCAATGAACACAGTTATATTTAGGTTTGGATGAAACACTCCTGAATATTAATGACTTATGTATCAGGTTGCATTAATGGCCTAGGTTTCCCAATCTTAACACCAACAGTAACCCATTCATTCTCACTTATTTGCATCAATTAGTATGACACACTTTTCCATTCAAAGTCACAAAGTATTATGCCAGGAAGTATGAAAGACAGACACAAACCTATGTCAGGCAAATCTGATTGTTGTGAGATGTCTAGAATGAAGAAAGTGACCTATTGAAATTGTTAAGCTAACAATTAAACTGTGAGGTAGTTGCTGATATCATGAAAGTGCTTGATAATGCTAACTTTTGATTAGAATGTTTTACTTTATCACTGACAATCCCTTCTAAATGAAACCCTTACATTTATATCTCCACTCTTCCTCATGATCAGAAAGCAGAACAATTCCTCACAAATCACAGCTGCCATGAATACCAACTTTCATTTCAGTTTTGCCTTGATCGCCAGATGGTCCACCAGAGACTAGTACTCTTCATCCCCATGGGGAATTTCAGCATGAATGTCAGTTGAGACTGGGATTCAGACTCTAGTTTTATAATCCAAAGCTTGAGTGATATAGCCATTAGTGTCTTAATAAATTTTATTTAATATTCCTTTTATGACTGAAAGAAATGGAAATGCTGTTTTTCTTCTTGTTTAGTCAGTGTAACAGCGTGCAAATTATGAATTTTATTAAGTCTCTAAAGTGAGGTTCACCGTGAACACTTAATCGTATGCAGGATTGCTTGCTTTATCTGCCTTCGTTACTATTTCCCCTCCGCCTGCAAAATTCTCCCTTCCTCTCTTCATGCATTGACTTGTACTCGGGCATTTTCATTCATTCCTCGTATCTCATCAAAGTGTCTGTTCTTCAAATGTGAGACAGTGTATGACTGGGGAGCATCATAGATGAACATAATCCAGTCCTAATAATACATGCACTGAATGGTTATGAGGAGTGGCAACCCAGGCTGATATTCTCCCCTTTCTACCCCAAGGACACTATGGTGAACTGTAGCACTCCTTCTGCCACCAGGGCTAAGATCAGTTAGCTCAGCACAGGTCATGAACTTAACCAGGGACTGAATTTGGGACATTCCAATGCTATATTTTAGCATTTTTATTCATAATTCTTACCTGAGACTTACTTAGAACTATGTAGAATTTACTGCACAGAAACAGGTCATTTGGCCCAACAGGTCTAAGCTGCTGTTTATGCTCCACATGAACGTCCTTCCACCTTAGTTCACCTCACCCGATCAACATATTCTTCAATTCCTTTCTCCCTCAGGTACCATGTATTTAAATGAATCTATGC
Organism: Heterodontus francisci; assembly: GCF_036365525.1. Taxonomy (NCBI): domain Eukaryota; kingdom Metazoa; phylum Chordata; class Chondrichthyes; order Heterodontiformes; family Heterodontidae; genus Heterodontus; species Heterodontus francisci. The sequence continues at coordinate 27,334,062 of NC_090378.1, read as the reverse complement.
TATTTTCCTCAACTATTCCTTGTGGTAGCAAATTCCAAATTCTAACCACCTTCCAGGTAAAGAAGTTTTTCCTGAATTCCCTATTGGATTTATTAGTGACTATCTTATATTTATGGCCCCTAGTTTTGGATTCCCCCGTTAATGGAAACATAGGCCTGAATTTTAGTCGGGTGCCGCCGCGTAGCGGTGCCCTTTGAACTCGACGGCGTGCCCACATTCAGCGGCCACCGAGGAGCCCCCTTGATGTAACGTGCAGGGTCTCATTTAAATAGATGGGGCGCAGCTGTCGCCCTCAATGAAGTAGAGGGGGCAGCCACCGCGTCCCCGGCAACAGCGTCCAGTGCCACTGCGCAGGCGTTGGCGCCATTTTTAAAGGGCTTTAAGCCCTGGGCAAAAATTTTAATTTTTAAAATGACCAGGAATTTAATTTTTAATAAAAACAGTAAATTTCACATAAAAGCGCCACCTCGACCCCCCCCCACCTCCCCGCAATGATCGGAGAATAGATTTATTTCCCTCACCCCCTCCCCACAAAAACCATTCTTGACAGTCTCAACCTTTAAACCCCAAACTTTGCACTGTTTGCCCTTCAACTCCGTCCCACCATCCCCACAGCCAATGAAAAATGTTTTCCCCGTACCTCCACCCCTCCTGCCCTGAAAATGTTATTCCTCCCCCTCCCCACCAGGTTCTTAATGTCAATCAGAAGTGCGAACACATTGCTTATCCATGTTGAGTACTGATATGAAGGCTCCTAACCTTCAAAAAGTGGATTAATAAAGATTAGCAAACCATGAATTTAAAAAGTCTGCAGCTGTGTAGTTGAATAGCAACATGAACATTTTCCTCCAAGCCAAAGTTAACACACTTGAACTGGCACGTGTGTCAGCTGTGTGTCAAGAAAACACAATATGCCAAATGAAAATATAAATTCATCAGTTGGAAACTTAGATTAAAGTTCTAATGGAAAAATCCTACAGTTAACTTAAAAAAAAAACTGACAACCAAGATGGCTACTGCAATACAAACAAGAAACGGTGGAAATACTCAGCAGGTCTGGCAGCATCTGTGGGGGGAGAAGCAGAGTTAACGTTTCAGGTCAGTGACCCTTCTTCAGAACTGGCGGATATAAGAAATGTAAAAGATTTTAAGCAAGTCAAGCGGGGGTGGAGCAAGAGACAACAAAAGAGAAGGTGTTGATAGGACAAGGTCACAGAATAGTGGACCAGAAGGTCATGGAGCAAAGGCAAACAATATGTTAATGGATACTGCAATTTGCATCTGAAATACCACGGGGATCAAATCAGAGACACAAGTCTAACAAGAAGCCCAGCCAGGACAATGCATTGGCTAACTGAGTAGGTTATCCAGATCACCCTCGTCAGCAGGACATTCAAAGCCATCTTGAGGCATTCATGAATAGAGACGTCCTTGCAGGGGTTAAACACTGACAAAACTGCCTGAGAGAGGTTTTAGACTTTGGACCTCATTAAAAACAAAGGGGATTGAGAGAACCATGTGACAATCTCCCCAGGCTGTGAAAAACTGGGAGTTTTGTTACAGACAAGAGACAAGCAGTAACTGAAACTGAACAGCAGCAGAAGGCTGTGTGCTTCCCTTTCTCTCTCTCCAGAAAAGATCAAGTTTGAAAACCATCTGCGACTGTGGACCCTCCAAGCCTACAGACTGCTACAGCCAGAGACCAGGGGAAGAGAGCCACCTACAAGCCTGTCTCCAAGAAAACCCTGAGCAAAACAGGCCAGCTACAAAGTGCACTTTGACCAGCCTAAGACTTCAAGAATACAACTCCAGCCAGAAGACCACCAAATCGTCCAACCTCAGACTGTGTATTTAACTTTTATTTATTCTGGACTTTGATCCAACCAAAAAACCTACTTTCCACTTTGTAATCTATTTGTGTGTGTGTGATCCTCATGTGAATGTGTGCATGAATCTATAGCATTTTTAAAATTATTTTATATCGGGTATAACTTGTTGAGTATAATAAACTCACCTCTTTCTTACTTAAGTTCAAGAAAACCTGTCCGATTTGTTCTTTCACGATCACATTCAAGGTAAAAGGTAAAACACTCACTGAGGTGGTAATCACAACCACTGTTATAAAGAAAGAAAAGGAGTAAACCCTGTGGCGATCAAAGAAGAGGAAGGACAAGAGGGGCAACTGTGACGCCCCCCCGCCCCCTGCCCCCACCTCCTCACCTGGCTGTAACATGTGGCTCAGTTAGCAGAACTCCATTGTCTAACTCACAAGGCTCTGTGTTCAAGTCCCACTCCAGGACTAGAGCACAAATATCAAGGCTGATACTCCAGTACAGTATTAAGGCAGTGCTCCCTCAGTACTGCATTGTTGGAGTTACTGGCTTTTGGATGAGATGTTAAGCCAAGGCCCCATCTGAATGCTCTGGTGAATATAAATGATCCCACGGCACTATTTTGAAGAAGAGCAGGGGAGTTATCCCCAGTGGCCTGGCCAATATTTATTCCTGAGGCGACAGCACAAAAACAGATCATCTGGTCATCATAACATTGCTGTTTGTGGGAGCTTACTGTGCGAATACTGGCCGCCACATTTCCTGCATTACAATGTGACTACACTTCATAGGTACTTCATTGACTGTAAAGCACTTTGAGGCATCCAGTGGTTGTGAAAAGCACTATATAAATGCACGTCTTTTTTCGTGAAAATGAGGCACCAAAACAGAGGCAGAAACAATTAGTACAGAGTTTATTTGTCTCAGTGGATGGGTGTTGGGCCATTTGTGGTTATATTGCACTGGAGGAGGAGGGGAAGACCAACCTCGAAATGCAGAACCATATGGAACACATGCCTCACAGCAAACACTACTCCAGGTTCAGATCCGTTGCAACTGAGTCTGCACCCTAAATATGTTAGGCGAGTAATACATGTGGAAACCTAAGCTCACCAGAGAAGCTGCAACTGAAGTGCGCTACTTGGTTCATGAAATCTTGGAGGAACTGCAATAGAGTACCAATGGCAGTGAAGAAAATCTTGCCCCAAAACTTCTATGCTACAGAGCCCTTCCATGCATTCACATTGCAGGGGGACACTGCAGAAGTCAGCTATTTTGTTTCCCTCTGCACCACTAATGCTTTCTTTCCTGAAAGAATCACAATCTACGAAATGCAGTGAAATTAATTATTCTTTTTTCAGTTCTACAGTCATAGTATTTTGAAAGCTTTATGCCTGTTGGTGCATCTGTGTCTTATGAAATTCTCTGTGCTAGTAATGCTTGTCCCCCACTATTAATTGCTCTTTTAATTGGAAGAATAGAATTGGTAGGTAGCTGCTAACCAAATGGCATGCTGAAGGAATTCAGGAAGCCCACAGGCTGTATCTGTGACTAACCTGTAACAGTGATAAATGTCTGGTTTGCTGAATTTTCTCTGGGCTCGAGGCGGTAATATACATTCCGAAGTTTCTAGAACACAGAACATAAGCTGTAAGGATGCATAATCAGAACACACACACAAACACAAGTCTCCAATACTGCACCTCTGTTGTCCAGCTGAGTAGGACTGTCCTCGTCTAGTTCAACGTTTACCTATCCAGTGGTAGTCAGAGAGTCTCCTGCAATGGTTTCTCTTCCTGCCCCCCATACCGATACCTCTGGAATCCTTGAAGACCGATCCTTGGCTCCTCCTATTTCTCATCTACATCCCACCCCTTGGTGACATCATCTGAAGATACGACTTCAAAGTTTCAAATGTATACGAATGTACCACACTGGCACCTTGCTTGACCCCTCCACTGCCTCCATGTTGTCAGATAATTTGTATGACATCCAGTCCTGGATGAGACAAAATTTCCTCTAATTAAACTTTGGGAAGACTGAAGCCATTGGGTGAAATTTTATGCTCTACCCCGTGGCAGGTTTGGAGGTGGGGGGGGGGTGGAATCCCTCATTCAAAGGCACAGTGCCTGAACTAGGGTCCCGGCATTGGGAAGTGGGGGGCCTGCTGAGACCCCCCCCCCCCCCCCACCCTTACTGCTGAGCCCCCTGCCCCCTGCCCCCTGCGATCCCCACCCCGCGAGACCCTCCTGCTCTGACCTACCTTCAGCCTGGTACCAGCGCCGCTCCTCGGTGTCTGGTCGCTGCAGTTACAGCAGCAGCCACCGCCTCCTTGATGGTGCTGTAGCTGCCTGCCTCTGATTGGTCGGCACCTCCCCAAGGGTGGTACTTCCGATTACGGGGTCCTGAATCCTATGGAACGCCCGCCGCTGTCCAGTTAAATGCCTGATTGGCACTAAATTCGGCGAGCCTTCCAATTAAGAGGCGAGCTGGGGATCTCGGCGTCAGGTTCTCCGGACATTGAAAACCCTGCCGCCTTGATAAGATTCCCCCCATTCGCTTTGATGCCCGACCACAAATTGTATTCCCTAGCTGCTGATATCATAACATTCCTGGGCTTCTTTCAGGCTGAACCATACTGTTCACAACTTGAGCATCCTATTTGACCCATCTGAGTTTCTGACCCCATCCCTGCCTCATCTGATCTGCTGCTGAAACCCAGATTCATGCTTTTGTCACTTCTGGGCTCAACTATTGTAACGCTATTCTGGCCGGCTACCCACTTTCCATCAACTTGAGCTCCTAGCTGGCACTAAATCCCAGTCACTCCTGTGCTCACTGATTAGTTCTCAGCCAACCAATGCCTCAACTTAAAACTACTCATCGTGTTCAAATCTGTCCATGGTTTCACCCCTCCCTATCTCTGTAACTTGTTCTAGCCCCTTACGAGAACTGGGTGTTCCTCCACTTCCTTCATCGCCTACCTCTTTCACCCTACCATTAGCAGCCACAGCCTGAGCTGTTTAGTAACCGGCCTTAATATCTCCTCCAGTGACTCGGTGTTCATTTTTGTCTGATTCTGCTCCTGTGAAGCGTCTTGGGATGTTTTACTATGTTAAAGGTGCTATATAAATGCAAATTTGCTACTATCAGCTTGTAGGTTAAACTATAACACTGTGCCATCTAATAAAAATGGAACAACATTAATTCTCCATATTAGCTGTGTACTGCAGTTCGATTGTCAAGCACCTGAAATAGCACTGTGAAGACATTATTACATTTTAATTGGCATAATTGCTGTAGAATTGGGTGTTACGCAGAACAGAAAGCTTTTTTCACAAACATGGAGTTCTAAGGGCTCAGAAACTGTTTCCCCTTCACTCAAGAAGCATCCGGCACATCAGGTAGCGGAGAAAGCTTGCAATAGCACTCAGCCATCATGGACTTGGATGTGGTTGACTTGCATGCATGGCCCTCGCAGTGCACAGCCAGAAGACTCCCAGCAGACTGTCAATTAAATCCTGCAGTCACTTACATTTTCCACAAGGGAATCACTTAGAAGGATTGGTAGGTTCAGTGTTACACATCTGAAACAAAGCACATGCACCAACGTGTGCCAACTCAAGCAGCCAACGTTCACACACTACATAATGATGGAAATAAATGCCTTGCACTTGACTTCAGTACAGTGTTGAATATTTATTTGTCAATTGATTGCACTACACCAGGAAGCCAGCATTGGATGGCATTTGAAGAACCAAATATGAAAGTGTAGGACAAGCTGGTTTGGACACAGTGGGCTGGATTTTGTTCTCCCCCAAGCATCGGGTTCTGTGGTGGGGGCAAGCCTGAAGATGGCTCTGAATGAGGCCCGCCACGGACCTCGATGCCTGGAGGGCTTGGCCCAATCCTGCCTGCGGCGGCGAGGTTCTGTGGCAGCCACCCCATCGCTGGGCGATGGGACCACAATTTAAATATTCAAATAAATAAAATTCATAAATTTAAATATACTTACCTGTGATCTTGAGGGTTCGACACGATCCTCGGCGCGGTGGCTGGCACTCCCGTGCCTTCAGATCCCCATCTAGGGAAGCGAGGCGCCACGCTGGTGGTGAGGGGTGGTGGAGGCGATAAGTTTATCAGTGCAAGATGGGGATGGGGTCAAATGGGTGTAGGGGATGGCGGGAAGGGTTGAACCTTAAACTTTGTGCAGTATGTGGGGGGGAAAGTCAGATGTAAAAGGTAAGTGTTTTGCAGTGTGAAGGGCAAATAGTTATTGTAATTGTTATTGGGGGATGCGAAAGGGGCGTTAGAAATTTATTTAGTTAATTTTGGGGGTAGGACTTTAAAAATTTAAATTGGGCAGCAGGGCTGGCTGCCCTTTAAAAATGGTGCCAACGCCTGCGCACAGGCAGTTGACGCCATTGCCGGGGACAGACAGCCCGCCACATCCACAAGATTGGGGGGTGGGGGGGGCGGACTGCCCCGACTATTTAAATGAGCCGCCGTGCTTAAGATCGCAGTGGCTCTTTGGCATGCGGCCGTGAGTTCGCTTCCGAGATCGGCAGCGGACTCTTAAAATCCAGCCCAGTTATTTCACACAGTGAATTGCTTCTTTAAGAAATTGTACAGCTAAGGCACTCTCTGGAAGACATCTAAAGTTAGTCAAGCTCATCAGTCTTCCTCGCTGCATTGCTAGTATTGCTGATAAATTCTCATTGGCATTTTCACCCTCTTACTTTGCCATTCTGCCAATCATCAAGCTACATGCTGAGACCTCCTTTCAGGGCAAACTTATGGAGCAGGCAGGAATTGACAATTATTCAGGAAATCCTTAGGGTGAGAAATTGTTCTGTAAGGCTTTCCTTGATCAGTCCAGGCATTGAAACACTACTTCAAGATATCAATCGCATGTTTGATCATTGTGGTTGAAACATGAGCTTTGTTGCACTTGCTGTGGTTGATTTATGTGTTTCATAAACCTTGGCTGCCATCCATCCATCTTTATTCCCCTTCGAATAAAGGTAACGCAGATGAAAGTTCTGTAAGAGTTACAAGAAAGCCAACATGTATCAGTTTGAGACGTTTCCTGAAACAGGTCTTATGCCCCTCATTTACATATGTTCGTAGCCTAACACCTGCTTAGGTGGCTGATGAGGGTACTTGGAAAATTGTCTGACTCAATTTAGGGTCCGAAGTATTTCAGGTGCCCATGAAATTCATTTCCAGGTCATAAGTAAATTGTGAAGGAACAGGCATTCCTCCCTTTTTTTACAGAATAAGTAAAGTCTTACTGCAAATATATAGGAGACTACAACTTATAAAAAGAGTGGAATGAAGGTTCACTAGACTCACCCCTGAGATGAGGGGATTGAGGAGAGATTGAGTAGGCAGGCTCTATATTCGCTAGACTTCAGAAGAATGAGCAGTGATCTCATTGAAGCATATAAAATTATTAAGCAGCCTGGCAGGGTAGATGCAGGTAGGATGTTTTCCCTGGCTGAGAAAGTTAGAACTAGGGGTCACAATCTCAAGAAGGGGTTGCCATTTAGGAATGAGATGAGGAGACATTTCATATACCGCACTGATCCTTGCAGTACACCATTAGTCACAGCCGGCCAACCTGAAAATCAAGAATCATAGGAAGTTTGTGGCACAGAAAGAGGCCATTTGTTAATGCCCCATTTAATCCTACTCTGTTTTCTGGCTGTAAACCAGTTTCCAATCCTTTCCAATATAATTCCCCCCCCAATCCCATGTGCTCTAATTCTTTTTACTAGCCTCTTGTGTGGGATCTAATGAAAAGCTTTCTGATAATCTAAATATACCATATCCACTAGTTGCCCCTTGTCTATTCTGCTCGTTACATCCTCGTAAAGCTCCAATGGGTTTGTTAAACATGATTTCCCTTTCATAAATCCATGTTGAATCTGCCCAATCCTACCATTATTTTCTTAGTATCCTGTTATCACATCTTTTATTATAGCTTCCAGCATTTCCCCTATAACTGATGTTAGACTAACAGATCTATAGTTCCCCATTTTCTCTCTCCCTCCTTTCTTAAATAGTGAGGTTATATTTTCTACTTTCCAATCTGCAGGAACCATTCCAGAGTCTACAGAATTTTGAAAGATGTCGACCAATGCATCTACTATCACTACACCTGTCTCTTTCAAAATTCTGGGATGTAGATCATCAGGTCCAGGGGATTTATCTACTTTTTTTTACTAATATTAGTATCTTTCAGTTCCTCGTTTACACTAGTCCCTTGATTCTCCATTATTTCTGGGAGGTTTTTAGTATTTTCCTCTGTGAAGACAGACATGAAGTATTTGTTTAGTGTGTCTGCCATTTCCTTATTCCTCATTATAAATTCCCCTGACTCCTCTTATAATAGACCCACAGTTGTTTTTGCTGATCCTCAAAAAACTGTAATAAATTTGTCAAACATTATTTCCCTTTCATAAAACCATGTTGACTCTGCCTGATTGCATTATGATTTTCTAAATGTCCTGCTACTACTTCCTTAATAGTGGATTCCAGTATTTTCCCGTGTTCTATATACCTCCAAATCGTGAGAGGTAGAGGAGCAAATCTACAGGAAAATGACAGAGCGTACAAGAACTATAGAGTGGTGATAGTGGGAGACTTTAGTTAACTAAATATCGATTGGGATAATGTTAGATTAAAGGGAAAGGAGGGGAAGGAATTTCTGAAATGTGTTCGGGAGAACTTCCTTGACAGTGTGTTCTCAGTCCAACTAAAAAAGAGGCATTGCTGGATCTGGTGCTGGGGAATGAGGTAGATCAAGGGGGGAATTTTATGCCTCATCCTGCCAGCCCTGCAATTAGCCATGTGGTGGGCAGCCCTGTTGCCGCACAGGAAGCATGGCACAAGAAACCGCGCAGGGTGCTTTCTGTCTTCGGGGGCTGGGGTCCCTTGTTTAAAGGTATTTAGTAGCTGAACGAGGCACCCAGCATTGGAAAGGGGGCCCTGCTGAAAGCCACCCCACCTGTCCTTGCTACTGAACCGCTACACTCCCCTTCCCTGCGACCTCCACCCCACAAGACCTCTCCCACCCTGACCTACCTGTGGCCTGGGTCTAGTGTTGTTCCTGGGGCTCAGGTAGGTGCTCCACTGGCAGCAGCCATCGCCTCTGTGGTAGCGCCGCTCAGTGAAAGAGCTGCAAGCCTTTGAATGGCCAGCAACTCTCTTCTACTGGCATGTAAATAGTAAGCGGGTAGGGCGAGACTTCCGTCACCGGGGTCGTTGACCCTGTGGAAGGACTGCCTCTGTCTACTTAAATGCCTAATTGGCATTAGATTCAGCGGGCTCCCACAGAAGAGGTGGCATGGGATTCTCGGTGTAGCTTTTTCCCGATGTCGTGACCCCCATCACCAGGATAAAATCCTGGCCCAAGTATCTGTGGGAGAACACATGGATAAGAGTAATCATCATATCATAGATTAGTAATCGAGAAGAACAAGGAACAATCTAAAGTAGAACTTCTAATTTGGAAGACGGCTAACTTCAGTGGGATAAGCAGGGTAAAATGGAACCAGAGACTGACAGATGCAACTGTAATGGAACAACGGGTGATCTTTAAAGAGGAGATATTTCAGGTACAGGCTATGTACATTCCAACAAGGATGAAAGGTGGGGGAACCGAAGCCAGGGCTCCTTGGATGATGAGGGAAATAGAGAATAAGATGAAACAAACAAAGAGGGTGTGTGTTGCATGTCAGGTGAATTTTTCAAGCAAGTACCAGGCCAAATACAATAAGTTGAAAGGGGAAGTGAAAGGAAAGATAAGACTGGCAAAGAGAGAATATGAGAATAGAATGGCAGTTAACATAAAAGGGAACCCAAAAATCTTCTGTCGGCATGTAAATAGTAAGCAGGTAGTAAGAGGTGGGGTGGGTCCTACTGGGGACAATATATGCATAGCGGGCACAAGGCAAAGTTAGAATACTGAACGAGCATTTTGCCGCTGTGTTTACTAAGGAAGAGGATGCTGACAAAATATCAGTAGAAGCAGAGAGTGTAAAGGTAATGGATGGGGTAAAAATTGATTGGGGAGATGTACTAGAAAGGCTAGCTATCCTTAGAGTGGATCAAAAACAAGAAATGCTGGATTCACTCAGCAGGTCTGGCAGCATCTGTGGAAAGAGAAGCAGAGTTAACGTTTCGGGTCAGTGACCCTTCTTCGGAAGTGGATACATTGCCTGGTCTGAATGTCTTGCATCCCAGGTTGCTAAAGAAAGTGGTGGTGGAGATAACGAAAGGGCTTACCATAATCTTCCAATCTTCCCTAGATACAGGGGAGATGCCAGAGGATTGGAGAGTGGCAAATTTGACACCTTAATTTAAGAAAGTGTATAAGGACATTCCTAGTAACAACAGACTGGTCTGTTTAACATCGATGGTGGGTAAGGTTTTAGAAACAATTACCAGGGAAAAAACCAACAGGCATTTGGAGAGGTTTGAGTTAATTAAGGAGAGCCAGCATGGATTTGTCAAAGGCAGATTGTCCTTGACTAATCTAATTGAAATTTTTGTCGATGTAACAGAGAAGGTTCATGAAGGAATGCAATGAATGTTGTTTATATGGATTTAAAGGAAGCATTTGGCAAAGTACCACATAAAAGGCTGGTTAACCAAATTGAGGCTCATGAAATAGGAGGGTCAGTGTCAGCTTGGATAAAAAATTGGCTTAAGGACAGAAAACAGCAAGTCATGGTAAATGGTTGTTTTTCAGACTGGAGGATGGTAGGCAGTAGTTTCCCCAAGGTTCAGGGCTAGGACCACTGTTTTGTTTGCTATACATAAATGACTTGGATCTTGGAATGCAGAGTAAAATTTCAAAATTTACTGATGATACCAAACTTGGAGGAGTGGTAAACAATGAGGATGATACGAACCACCTGCAACAGGATAGGCGAGCAGAATGGGCATATAAGTGGCAGATGGAATTTAATACAGAGAAGTGTGAGGTGATGCATTTTGGCAGAAGGCATAGGGTGAGGCAATATAGACTTAATGGCGCAATTCTAAAGCATGTATAGGAACAGGGGGAACCTGGGGTTCATGTACATCGATCTTTGAAGGTGGCAAGACATATTGAAAGGGTGGTTAGCAAAGCATATGGGATCTTGGCCTTCATAAATAAAGGCATTGAATACAAAAGCAGGGAAGTTATGCTGAGTCTTTATAAAGCTCTGGTTAGGTCACAACTAGAATATTGCGTCCAGTTCTGGTCGCTATCCTTTCAGAAGGATGGGGGGGTCTTGAGAGGGTGCAGAGGAGATCTATCAGAATGGTTCCAGGGATGGGGGATTTTAGTTACAAGGTTTTGTTGGAAGAGCTGGGGTTTTTCTCCCTGGAGCAAAGGAGGTTGAGGGGAGATTTAATAGAGGTGTACAAGATTATGATAGACTTAGATAAGTTAGACAAGAAAAAACTGTTCCCATTAACTGTTGGTACAAGGACTAGGGGACACAGACTAAAGGTGTTGGGCAAGAGATGCAGGGGGAATATAAGGAGGAAATTCTTTATGCAGCGAGTGGTAGTAACCTGGAACCCACTGCCCACGATGGTGGTGGAAGTGGAGACGATCATTGATTTCAAAAGAAAATTGAATGGCCATTTGAAGGAAATAAACTTGCAGGCTATGGGGATCGAGCCGGGGAGTGGGACTGACTGGATTTCTCTACGGAGAGTCGGTATGGATTCCATGGACCAAATGGCCTCCTTCTATGCCATAAATGACTCGATGTCTCTATGACATCTGTGGTTTTCCACTCTTCTGGGATGTTTTCAGAGTCTAGAGAATTTTGGAAGATTACAACCAATTCATCCACTATCTCTGCAGCCACTTCCTTTAAGACTCTAGGACATAGGTTATCACGTCATGGGGACTTCTCAGCCTTTAGTCCTATTAGTTTGCCTCGTAATTTTTCTTGAGTGATAATGATGTTTCAAGTTTCTCCCTCCTTTTTTCTCCCTGATTTTCTAGTATCCTTGGGATGCTTTTAGTGTCTTTTTCTGTGAAGATAGATACAAAATATTTATTCACAGTCTTTGCCATTTCTTTGCTTCCCATTGTTAATTCCCCAGTTTCATCCTCTAAGGGACCAACATTTACTTTGTCTACTTTCTTCATTTTTATATATTTGTAGAAGCTCTTGCTGTATTTTATTTATATATTTCTTGCTAGTTTACTCTCTTAATCTATTTTCTCCCTTTTTGAGTTGTCCTTTTGTTGGTTTCTAAGTTTTGGAATCTTCTGGTCAACCTCTAATCTTTGCAACAGTATCCCTTTTCATTCAATTTGATACCATCTTTAACTTCCTTAGCCACAGATTGTTCATCCTACTTGTAGAGATTTTAGTTCTGAATGGTATCTATCTTTGTTGAGAATTTTGCAATATCTCCTTAAATGTTTCCCACTGCTTATCTTTTAATCTATTTGCCCAGTCCACTTTAGCCAATTCTGTCTTCATACCTTTGTAATTGCCATTATTTAAGTTTAAGGCACTAGTTTCAGACCCAAGTTTCTCATCCTCAAACTCTTACTGAAATTCTATCATGTTATTATCACTCTTCCCTAGAGGATGTTTTACTATCAGATCATTAATTAATTCTGTCTCATTACATATTACCAGATCTAAAATAGCCTGTTCCTTGGTTGGTTCCACAACATATTGTTCTATTCATTTGTCCTCAAGTCTACCTTTGCCAATTTGATTTGTCCAATCCAAATGAAGATTAAAATCGCCCACAATTATTGCAGTACATTTCTTATAGGCCTCCATTATTTCTTGATTTTGTCACACCAACATGCTTTGTTGAATGATAATTTTCTTTAATCCACTAACTGGAGATCTGAAATTATATTTTTTTGAACAAATGTAAAAAGCAACAGATAAAAGATGACTTTGCTAGCAGCTTAAGATCGCCACCTAATTTGCAACACAGTATCCTATATTGCAAGGCCTGTGAGGGAGATGAACTACCTGTTCATCCCAGCAAGAACTAAGACCCAGGAAGTTTAATGGAACTGCCTGTTCTTTTTAACAAGAAGAAATACATTGCCAACTACCATGCTTAAATCACTGGGTGACTGTCATGTGACAAGCCCCCCCGCCCCCAGCCGCCCATCCCCCTGTAGCTTTAAGCTGGTGTTTCTCTGCAGCAGAAAAGAGAAGCATCTGGACTCTGACAAGTGCAGATGCAAGTGGGGTTCCCTCTCTCTCTCTCTCTCCATTCCAGCTTGTAAGCTACAAACTCTTTCTGTTAACTGACCATCTCTGCATACTCCTACTATAAACAGAAACCCCGTTGGAGGAAATTATCTATGTTGCTGTCTGCAAGAGACCCACCAAATCCATCATCTATTTCTTCAAACTAAAAGCCTCAGGACTACTGAATTCAGCTGGAGGCCAGCCAAATCACCAAACTCCACAGACAGTATGCCCTTTTTTTTCTGTGGGCTCTAACTCAACCAATCTACTCTCCGCCTCTCTGTAACCTATTTGTGTGTGTGTGTGGACCTCTAGTGTGTGTGTGCATGTGCAAGTTGGCACTTAGTTTATTATTTTAATTAGTTTGGTTTCAGTACAATAAAGTTAACCTGTTTCTTTGATAATTTCAAGAAAACCTGTCCGATTGGTTGTTGTTATGATCATAGTGTAAGATTTGATAAGATTTGGGTGCTTTATACCCCCTTCTAAGGTGGGAACAGACTTGGCAGCACAAGGCTTGTTATGAATCGACTTTATTGAGATAAAGGTAAGGACAAGCTTGTGAAGTTTTCAGATAAACCATAGTCACAAACTCAGGCAGTAGTTAACAGTCTAAAACAGACACTGCCCGTATTAGAGACTGGACAGCAGTGCGCACGACTAGTTTCCTTTGCAGCTTTTGGTCTTCAACTTTCCCTTGTTGTTCTCTGTCTTGTCTCTTGTTGTTGTTGTTCTCTGCCACACAGTAGCAAAGATGAGACTCCTTTTATCCTGGCAGCTTTTCAGTTATTCCCTCCCCTCTCCCAGTCAATGATTAGTCTTGTATTAAAGGATGCCTTTCTGAACCAACCAAGGATCATTTTGTTTTGGTTGCTAACCTTTCGGATTTATGCAAGTACCTCTTTGTGCTGACTACTTTATCTCAATGCTTTTACATTTTGAGGTTCCTTATCTCATTACAAGGCAAATCTATGCAGGAGCTGTTTTCACTGTCTGTTCTCAAGGTCTCACCCTTTTGCTGCAAGTAAGCATTTTAAAACTTGACATAATCTCCCAGAATCCCCCTGTCTTGACATCATGTCTATACTGAGCCTTATTTCCTAGGTATTTCCACTTTACCATACTTCAAAGAAAGGTTCTAATAAAGCTAAATTGTAGTTTATGATAATTAGTTAGTTGTTAATTTATAATAGCTGGATTTTAACAATTAGTACACTGGTTCGTAACTTTTAGTAACCTAATAATCTTACATTCCCCCGGTTGAGGGGAAGATAACCTTATTGACCCCTCATTAATTATTTTACTATTTTCAAGAAAAGCCGTGAGCTCTAAGCTTCGTGTTTTGTAACACACTTGTCCTACAAGTAGCAAATAGCAAAACTTTAAGAGTCCTACTACTAATACTATGGTCTGGGTTAGTATCATAACATGGACAGAGTCTGGAGCCATGGGTGTTGGCCTACATTACATACAGTCTTGCACCGCTGGTGGTCACCTAGCCGTTGTATTTCCTACATTCTACGGTCATTGTTCTGCATCATTCTTACTAAGTGTTTCTGTGAGGTGGGGTTCCTTTCTAGTCAAGGCTGCAGTGCTGACTGCTGTACCGATACCCAACATTTTCCCTTCCCTGATTCTAACCCACGTAATTGTGATGGCAACATCCATGGATCCATGGCCCAATCACACTGGTCACAAAAGCATCATATTACATTCATTACAATATCACAATACTTCCATCATGCCTGGACTTAAAAGATTCTCCAGTTCCCTCTTGGCCTTTATCCATCTTGTGGATAGTTCTTTCTAAATATTATTATTTTTCTAGCCCTTCAATTGTCTTTCTGGACTTTAATTTTACTCCCTCTTAGCATTACCAATGTGTTTAATTTATCCTGATCATTGTAAAATCATTTTTCTCTCTGGAGTATATGCCAATACCTTGATAATTAAAAATGTTGTCTCACTCTACTGGCCACATGCTGTTTGTCAAGTAGGTAAATATGTCTGAGACGCGTTCTTCAGTGCATTTCACCATGCATTTTGCATGTTAGTTGAACAAAGCTGCATACTTACACCGGTATCCCAATATCATGCCACACATTCTCGACTCTCAGGTGATCTTAACAAAAGATCTAAAAGGTTGTGGGGGTGGGGGGGTGGGGGGGAGTGGTGGTGTCTATTTGAGATCTTTGCTTAACTACTCCTGCATGGTCCTGATGTCTCGGGTAGTGGCTAGACTATCAAATGTAGCTCTCTTTAAAAAAAAAACTCATAGTAAAGGATACAAATATCTCCAAGAGAAAACTATCAAATTGTCAGTCTTATCTACAATTTCCTGACTTTCACTGGAAAGTTCTAGACTTCTTGGAAGTTCTACACTACATTAATTTAATGGTTTGAATTCTAATTCACCATTGGTTGTCCCCAGAATTCCTTTATTAGCTCTTGCGTCAGCCAGACCTAATTGCCAATTCCCATTAATTATAATTCTATTTCATTTTGAGCCCTGGAGAAACTTTACATTCAATATTCATAATATCTTTAAAACAGAAATCAAGCATTCCTATTTGATTCCAGGCACTACCATATTTTTTCCCTATCTTAGATGACATTTTAATTTCTTAGAAGTAACTTGCTAAATTACACTGGATTTTCAACATCTCAAATTATTCCAAATTCAAATAACGGTGTTGCTGGGGCAACAGGTTTTGTTAATGTTCCATTTAATTTCTCACCAAAATAAACTTTTTTTTTATACTTAGGAACCACCTAGACTGCTTTTTCTTTTTTTGTTGTTGCATGAAATTTTGACTATCCCCTTAAATGTCAAATAAATTCCCTTTTGAGTGCTTTAAATAACCACTCATATCAATTTAATTTTGTTTATCAATTCCATTTTTTTATGCCAGGCTTGGTATTGCAAGGGGTTTTTTTTTACATTAAAGACAGAAGTGCTTGCAACTATCTTTCCTTCTCAATCACTTTGTCTTGGAAGATAACAAATAAAAATTTTCAAAAGGCAAAGCCTTTAGTCCAAATTGTGACTATGTTGTCACATTTGATGTCTGCAGTTAAGTTCTTAAATTCATAAAGCTGCTGGATCTCTTGCTCTGACATCAGTTCTCATGTGGCCCTGGAAACCATTGTCATCTGTTTTTAAAAAACACAAAGAATCAATTGAGGCTCTGCCCCTGAGCCCAATGGGTTAATTCGTCCAATTATATCTATCAATTTAGAAATTTAAAATTTAATAATGTCCAATATATATTTTTACTCTTAGCAATGCAAAAATTTGTGGTGAATCAAATGGAAAAGCAACAGTTGCAGCGGGGTTAATTTCTTTGCTTGTCTTCAAGGGAGCAAAGCAAAACATTCTCAGATGCGTCACTTCACGTAACTTGAAAAAAAAATCCCTATTGGAAAAGAATTAAACTCCACTTTAAATTGTTTTCTTTTTCAATTCCTTTTGGTATCCTTAGGGTTGAAAATAACAAAAATGATTAATAACATTATCAACTTCAAAGGAAAGCATCTCCATTACAGAAGACAGCATTTTAGATTAAACTCCAATTGTTTCCAAATGTTTAACATCTGTTGTAAGAGTTTTCGAACCCAAGGATTTTTCTGATACAACAAAGATGATTCTAAATTCTAATTCACGGTAATAAACATAAACACATGAGCGAGCCTTATATCTGGAATTAAAGCCTCCTTCATAGCATGACATAATATACTTGGAAGTTCAGTGTGGCCACCAATGAAATTCCAGTTTATCCCAATTAACAGGTCAGTTAACCTTAATGATTTACACTTAATTCAGACTTCTTAACTTATAATACTTATAAACTATGCACAGATCAGAATAGCACATGCTTTTTTTAAAGGAAAGGTAAATTATGTCATTTTTCTTGTTCTTTCTTCAGGCGCCTTTTCAAATGACTGTAATAAAACCAAAAACTAAAGGAAAAAAAGTTATTTAACATTCTTACAACAAAAGCCTTAACACCTCTTAAAGCATCTTACACAAACTTTAAACAGATAGAATCTTTCCGATATCTCCTTTGTTTATACATTTTCTCCCTTAAACCAATATCCAATTCCTGACATTTGCTACTTAAAAACAGTCAGTAAGACATGTCTTTCATTTAAACTGCAAAAAAAAAGCAAGAGCAGATTTTAAACTTTGGTCCAATTAGAACAGTATTTTAAACTCCAAGTTGGATTTCTGCCAGACATCTTCAGGCCTTCAAGGCTGAACTTATCTCTTACAAAATTGTTCATTGCCTTTTCACAGTTACAAAACCAACTTTTAAAATAAAAATAAAATATTACACCAGAATTTTTAAAATGCAATTCAGCTTTTATATCCCATTTCTGGGTGTACAATCTCAAATTGAAATGAACACACTCAGCAATCACTTTCACACTTACTCAACTTAAAATAATTGATTCCTGTAATGGGTTATGAATTCAAAGTACCAAAAATCCCTGTCCCGACCCCAAGGAACAGACAGGTTCAACCAGTTCACAACCAAAACATGACTCAAGGTTTCCACAAAAATATCTTCTTCTTCTTTGGCCTCCTTGTCCCGAGAGACAATGGGTAAGCGCCTGGAGGTGGTCAGTGGTTTGTGAAGCAGCGCCTGGAGTGGCTATAAAGGCCAATTCTAGAGTGGCAGGCTCTTCCACAGGTGCTGCAGATAAAATTGGTTGTCGGGGCTGTTACACAGTTGGCTCTCCCCTTGTGCTTCTGATTTTTTTCCTGCCAACTGCTAAGTCTCTTCGACTCGCCACTCTTTAGCCCTGCCTTTATGGCTGCCCGCCAGCTCTGACGATCGCTAGCAACTGACTCCCACGACTTGTGATCAATGTCACAGGACCATGTCGCGTTTGCAGACGTCGTTAAAGCGGAGACATGAACGGCCGGTGGGTCTGATACCAGTGACGAGCTCGCTGTACAATGTGTCCTTGGGGATCCTGCCATCTTCCATGCGGCTCACGTGGCCAAACCATCTCAGGCGCTGCTGGCTGCTGTCGCTGATACAGGGTGTATATGCTGGGGATGTTGGCCACCTCGAGGACTTTAGTGTTGGAGATACAGTCCTGCCACCTGATGTCAAGGATCCTCCAGAGGCAGCGAAGATGGAATGAATTGAGACGTCGCTCTTGGCTGACGTACGTTGTCCAGGCCTCGCTGCCGTAGAGCAAGGTACTGAGGACACAGGCTTGATACACTTGGACTTTTGTGTTCTGTGTCAGTGCGCCATTTTCCCACACTCTCTTGGCCAGTCTAGACCACATAAATGTACACGTGTAAAAATAGAACAAGTAACAGACTCATGCTTTCAACATTAAAGCCAGACTTCAAAAGGTTAATGACTGTTGGGTCTACGGAACACAAGCTACACAGATAAGGACATTCATTCGTGGAAGCTTCCAACATTCACACACTCGAACAAAAGACACAGTAACTTTCTTTTACTCACTTTAAATTTGATTAAAGGCATCTTAAAGTTGTCACTCTTTCCTTATTTTGGTAACCCTCACTTTCCCACTCCAGCTGTCCCAAATCTATGTTCTGACCACCGTCCTCGAAGGAGGCCAGGACAGTGCCACCCACGATTACTGCAGACACAATTGGCTATTTTCCCTGCAGTTCCTGACCTTTTCTGAAATACTCATTCTCCTCCTCCCGTTGTTTCAACTGGCTTTTAGCTTCCTGAGTGTCAACCACGGCTGTGCCACATTCAGGTTAGAGACATGCTGCTGCTGTAACAGAGCGATCGTATGCTTGTGGCACAGCTCTAAATCTCGAATCCGTTGGTTCGGCCACTCAACCTCTTTATCTTTCTGATGTTTTTTGAAACACTCATTCTCCTTCTCCTGTTGTTTCAACTGGCTTTTAGCTTCCTGAGTGTCAACCACAGCTGCGCCAGCATTCAGGTTAGAGACATGTTGCCGTTGTAACAGAGCGGTCGTACGCTTGTGGCACAGTTCCAAATCTCGAATCCGCTGGTTCAGTCGCTCAGCCTCTTTATCTTTCTGAGTAGCAGTCTCTTGGATCCACTGATTGCTGTAAGCCAGAAGGTTTTTTGCCTTCTTCTGGCCTATCCTATCTTGACTGAATAAACTTCCTTGTATTTCTGCTTGAAGACCCGCTTAAAATCTTTAGACAACATAACGTTATTACTCTCTTTATATATTCTCGTTTAAGTGCCTTTGGATCACTGGTGGGTCCTTTAAGGTCTCCACATTCCCCAAAAAAGTTTTCCCTCCTAAACGCGTGTTGGCCGGTCTCGTGAACTCGAGATCCTTCCTTCCTCTCTAAAAGCGTTCACTTCAAGCCAAGTCCCATCTGGGGTGCCAGATGTAAGATTTGATAAGATTGGGGTGTTTTATACCCACTTCTAAGGTGGGAACAGACTTGGCAGCACTAATCTTGTTATGAATCGACTTTATTGAGATAAAGGTAAGGACAAGTTTGTTAAGTTTTCAGATAAACCATAGTCACAAACTCAGGCAGTAGTTAACAGTCTAAGACAGATACTACCTGTATTAGAGACTGGACAGCAGAGCGCACGACTAGTTTCTTTTGCAGCTTTTGGTCTTCAAGTTTCCCTTGTTGTTCTCTGTTTCTCTGTCTTGTCTCTTGTTGTTGTTGTTCACTGCTGCACAAATAGCAAAGACGTGTACCGATGGGAGAGAGGGTTCCTCTGGAGAGTGCAGCGAGAATCATGACCAGAGCACCATGGGTGGCTCAGCTGTGCAGGGAGGAAAGAGAAAGGACAAGAGAGCAATAGTGATAGGGGATTCTATGGTTAGGGAAACAGATAGACGTTTCTGTGGTCGCAGACGTGATTCCAGGATGGTATGTTGCCTCCCTGGTCATGGATATCACCGAGCGGCTACAGGGCATTCCGGAGGGGGAGGGTGCACAGCCAGAGGTGGTGGTCCACATTGGTACCAACAATATAGGAAGAAAGAGGGATGAGGTCCTGCAGGCCGAGTTTAGGGAGTTAGGAACGAGATTAGCAAGCAGGACCTCAAAGGTAGTAATCTCTGGATTACTCCCAAGGCCACGTACTAGTGAGTATAAGAATAGGAAAATACACCAGATGAATGCGGAGAGATGGTGCAGGAGGGAGGGCTTCAGATTTCTGGGACATTGGGACCAGTTCTGGGGAAGATGGGACCTGTACAAGCCAGATGGTCTGCACCTGAACAGGACTGGGACAAATATGCTTGCAGGAAGGTTTGCTAGTGCTGTTGGGGATGGTTTAAACTAGCTTGGCAGGGGGGTGGGAATCTGCGTGCAGTCTTAGATAGGACAATGTCAGGGCAGGGAACAGGAGGCAGAAAATTAGCGAGTGACTCCGAAAGACAGAAGAAGCAAACGTTAAAAAGTGTGCAGCACAGGAAGTTGGCAGTGTTAAAGGGTATTTATTAAATGCAAGGAGTATAGTCAATAAAGCCGATGAACTGAGGTCACAGATAGACACATGGCATCACGATATCGTTGCTATAACTGAAACTTGGCTCAGAGAAGGGCAGAAATGGCAGCTCAACATCCCTGGATATAGAGTTTTCAGACAGGATAGAGAGGGAGATAAAAAAAGGAGGGTGTGTAGCATTATTAGTTAAGGATTCAATAACAACCTTGAGGAGGAATGATATGCTAAATGAATCATCAAACGAGACCATATGGGTGGAGTGCAGAATTTAAAAAAGGGGCAGCCACACTACTAGGAGTGTACTATAGACCTTCAAATAGTGAGAGGGAGGTAGAAAAACAAATATGTAGGCATATTTCTGAGTGCAAAAACTATAGGATGGTAATAGTTGTGGATTTCAGCTACCCCAATATCAACTGGGATACAAACAGTGTGAAGGACATGTAACAAACCCAATGAAAGGGGTCGCAATTCTAGATTTAGTCTTCAGTAATGAAGCTGGGCAAGTGGAGGAAGTAATAGTGAATGACCATTTTGGAGATAGCGACCATAATACAGTAAGTCGTCGCATAATCATAGAAAAGGACAAAGATTAAACAGGAATATAAGTTCTAAATTGGGGGAAGGCAAATTTTAAGAAACTGAGAGGTGACCTGGCGAAAGTGGACTGGATACACCTACTTGAGGGAAAATCAGTGGCAAACCAGTGGGAGGCTTTCAAAAGCGAGATACTGCAGGCACAGTGTCGGCATGTCCCCACCAAGATAAAGGGTGGTATGGCCAAATCTAGAGCCCCTGGTTATCTAGAAGCTTACAGCATAAGTTAAAGCAGAAAAAGAAAGCTTATGACGATCTCAAAAATGTTAATACTTTAGAAAGTCTAGAGGAATATAGAAAGTACTGGGGTGAAGTAAAAAGGAATTTAGAAAGCAAAGAGAGGTCATGAAATATTATTGGCAAGTAAAACCCTAAGATGTTTTATCAGTACATTAAGAGCAAGAGGATAACTAAAGAAAGGGTAGGGTCTATCAGAGATGTACAAGGGAACTTATGTGTGGATGCAGAAGATGTGTGCAGGGTTCTTAATGAGTTTTTGTCTCTGTCTTCACAAAGCAGAGGGTTGATGTAGACATTGTAGTTAAAGAGGAGTGTGAAATGTTAGATACGATAAGCATAATGAGAGAGGAAGTATTAGAGGGTCTGACATCCTTGAAAGTGGATAAATCACCAGGAGCGGATGGATTGCATCCCAGATTGTTAAAGGAAGCTAGGGAGGAAATAGCGGATGTGCTGAGGATCATCTTCAAATTCTCACTAGATACAGGAGAGGTACCAGACGATTGGAGGTCTGTGAACATTGTACAATTGTTTAGAAAGGTTGTGAGGGATAGGCCAAATAATTATAAGCAGGTCAGTCTGACCTCAGTGGTGGGTAAATTGTTAGAATCTATTCTGAGGGACAGGATAAACTGCCACTTAGAAAGGCATGGATTAATCAGGGATAGGCAGCATGGATTTGTTAAGGGAAGGTCATATCTTACTAACTTAATAGAGTTTTTTGAGGAAGTAACAAGAAGGATTGATGAGGGTAGTGCAGTGGATGTGGTCTACATGGACTTTAGTAAGGCATTTGACAAGGTCCCACATGGCAGACTGGTCAGTATAATGAAAACCCATGGGATACAGGGCAATATGGCAGGTTGGATCTAGAATTGGCTCAGGGACAGGAAATTAGTTAGTTGTTAATTTATAATAGCTGGATTTTAACAATTAGTACTCTGGTTAGTAACTTTTAGTAACCTAATAATCTTACAATAGCAAGTAAGTAATCAAACACCTACTGAATTGGCCAGTACATCCAAGAATTAAACCTGTTGTGGTCAAACAAGGAGAGGGAAAAGAGGGAAGCCCTTCTGCCCCTCCTCACCTGACTGTAACAATTTATATAAAAGCAAAGTACTGCGGATGCTGGAAATCTGAAATAAAAACAAGAAATGCTGGAACCACTCGGCAGGTCTGGCAACATCTGTGAAAAGAGAAGCAGAGTTAACGTATCGGGTCAGTGACCCTTCTTCGGAACAATTTATGTAACAATTTATACTCTGTCCTCCAGTGCAGCTACTGTTAGGGAGCCTGTAGGCTACTCCCACCAGTGATTTCTTTACTATTTCTTATCTCCATCAAACTGATTCTACATCTTGATCTGCCTGGCCAAGATCATTTCCTATTGCTGTACTGATCTCATCCTTTATATACAAAACCATCCCACTTCGTTTTTCTTTCTGCCTATCCTTCTGAAATATTAAGTACCCCTGAATATTCGATTCCCAGCCTTGGTCACCTTGTAATCATGTCGGTGTAATGGCCACAGATCATACATATTTATTTCTATTTTGTCATCAATTCATCCATCTTGTTATGAGTGCTGTGTGCATTCAGATAAAGAGCCTTTAATTTTGTCTTTTTATCATTTTTCCATACTCTCTGACCCTATTTGCTTGTGCATTCTTATGTTTTTATGGTCTGTCCCTTCCTGTCTCACTCTGGTTATCATTTGTTATGACTTCAGTGAAATTGTTAACATTAAAATACAAGATATGAACCTCCCCAGACCAATAAGAAATTATACGACAAGATTTCACGTTTTAACACTTTTATTATAACAACTAAACTAATAGAAATCTCCATTCACCAAATAGTATTTCATAAGTAGCTGATACCCCAGATTACAAAGAAAGGTATTTTCTTTACTTATTAAAATACTTGAGAACCTCAACCCCCCACTTGAACATTACAAAGTCCTTTTTGATGGTGAAATCCTTTGCGATTATAAGTCCCAAACTCCTCCCAGGTAGCAATGAGTTGGATCTCCCAGACCTTTTCAAAACTCAATGTCCTCTTTGCTCACTTCTCCGAGCACTTCTGACCTGGATGTCCGTGAATAAGACAATTTCTGGTGATCCTACTGGTCTTTTACATCTCCGCAAGCTTCAACTTTCAAAGCAGGTTCCAGTCTTCAAAGCCTTTTACTGTATCAGATTTCTGAGAGCAGGTGTCCACTCTCTGCCTCTTGAAGCTGCAACTACTGGTTGTTTTCCTCACAGCCTTCCCTCAGGCTGCAACCACTGGGTTCCCTTCTTTCAGCCTGCCTTCAGGCTGCAACCACTGGTTTCTTCTCCAACAATCTGCCTTCAGAAAATCTGTTAAATTTATCTGAGCTCAAAAGTCAATAGCTTATTGTCCTGTTCCAATATGCAAAGTCCAGAAGTCTGGTTTCACAGAGCCACCTGGGCATTCCATTGTTCCCAGCTGGGGTGGGAGTGGGGGGGAGGGAGATATCCTTAACCCTGGCACCTGGTAGGCAAAACAGTCTTCAGGTCTCACTCACTTGGTTGCATAGAACAGTATCTATCCCCCTCACTATACTGTGTCCTACTACTGATACATTCCTTTTTACTCCTCCAACTTGAACGGCCCCCTGTACCACAGTGCTGTGGTCAATTTGCTTACCCTCCCTGCAGTCCCTGTTCTTATCCACACAGGCTGGAAGAACTTTGTACCTGTTGGACAAGTGCGAAGGCTGAGGTTCCTCTAATGCTACCTTCTGGATCCCCTATCTGCCTCACTCGTAGTCACACCCTCATGTCTCTGACCATGAACCAAATATGAAGTACTTAACCTGAGGGGCTGAATTTTGTTGAACTCCCGATGTCGGGCTACTTGGCGGGGTGGTGGGGGGGAGGTGCCAGAAGATCGCTGTGACAGCAACCTGCCATTGAGCCCGATGCCGGGATTGCCGAGACCGATCTTCCCAGCGACAGCGAAGCTCCATGCATGGTGGCACACCACCCCCACCCTCCCCCCCCCCCCCCCCCCCCCCCCCCCGCCGCTCCTTGGCAGCAGGACACGACTTTAAATATTGAAATTAACTTGATGCATACATTTAAATCCAATTTCCCGCGATCTTACCGTCGGATTTGGATCTTCAGTGCGACGGGTGGCCTTCACTTTCCCGTCCAGGGGAAGCTGGTGCCACCAAGGTGGGGAAGGGGCATTTTTAGTATAGTTGGGGGGGAGTGATCTCTGCGCTTTGTACAGTTGGTGCGGGGGAGCGGGATTGTGGGGTGGAATGGGCACAACTCTGCATTCTGTGAGCAGGGCTCGCAGCCCTTTAAAAATGGCGCTAGCACCTGCGCAGAGGCAGCTGACGCCGTGCACAGCGTTGCCGAGGCCGACTCGCCACGTGATTGGGGGGTGGGGGGGTAAGGGGCAGCCGCCCTGCATATTTAAATGAGCCGCCACGCTCAAGATCACAGCAGCATGGCAGCAGGTGGCACGTACAAGCAGGCCACCATTTGTTTCACCCGCCACCGTGAAAATAAAAGCCAGCCCAAGGTGTTTGACTGCCTCCTGGAACTATGGATGCTGAGTCATTGAGTATATTCAACTCAGAGATCGATAAATCTTTGGATACTAAGGAATCAAGGGTTATGTGTATAGTGTAGGAAGGCTGAGTTGAAGTAGAAGATCATTATTGAATGGCAGAGCACACTTGAAGGGCCGAATGGCCTACTTCTGCTCTTATTTCTTATACTCTGATGATATGTAGCTCTTTGTGCTTTGGTAGTTAACCCAGTCTATACCCAAATTAGATGGCCCAAAGACCTCATGTAAAATAGTGTTTGCTTTTCATTGGTCACAGAAAATTACCTTTTTTATTCTTGTCATTTTGTTTCCATCAATTTTGTCTCCTCACGTCCTGAAATTGTTGACACTTAGCTGGGTTCCAGCTGCCAACAAGGCAAGTGACCCAAAACTGATCCACTTGAAGTGGAAGAGCTGCCTCTGGAGCCTTTCCAGGCGCCAGCAACTCAGTCAATTTATTGAAACAAAGGCCCAAAGCCCAATTTAGAGTGAGCCTGAAGCTTCCCCGTTCGGGTGTGCACCATTGGTTATGCACACAAAAATGGGCTAAAACCAAACATCGCTCCTATATTTTAAACATTCACATTTTAAGGCAGCACATTCATCTGATTCAGATAAAGCACCACCTAAAGTAGCTTTTTAAGGATAATAGTTTTTGCACAGAAAAGAGAAAGATGAGCTGGTGTCATTAATGCCTGAATGCCTTTCTTATAGCATAACTAGTAGTTTGAGGTATGTAATAAACTTTGACAGATGTCAGTGATAGATATAAGAGAATAATTATCTTGTAGGTAGGGCATTGTGAGATAGTTAATTACTAATGCTAGTCTAAGTGCAGCTCTTTGAAGCCACCTATGGGCAATAGGGAGAATCACAAAGTTTGGTTCAGTTTTGCACTGGGCATGATTTTAAATCTCTTCAATGCAGCTTAAAGCAGTTCCATTGCTAATTTCTCAACATTACCTTGTCACCTCTGTCACTTAATTTTTTTTAACAGTGCAATAGTGGATGAATGCTGAGGACCCAGATTAAAATCCTGCCCGTAATGGCAACTTTCAATGGGTACATTTTGCAGGTTCTTGCCTCAATTTCTAGACTAATTGCCTCATTCTAGATGTATTTTCCTTCATGGATTGTAAAGCAATAAGTTGGCAGGATAGTCAATCCCATCATTCTGCAAAGTGTTGTTCCTGTTGGTGATATAGACTGGAAAGTAGAGGACACATCTCTGCTCCAGCCATCTTGGCTAAAAGGCAAAGAGCTGGATTTAGTCATCGCATTGGGGGTCCCGGCGACGGGCCTGAAAGTGGAGGGCCAACCCTGCTTCGGTGATTTGCGGGACCCAGGGCCACATCTTGCTGGCAGCATCCCGATTAAGGGCTGCCACCTGCCCCCAGGAGCTGCTGCCAGCCAATCACCGGGAGTGGTAGCCACTGCTGGGACTGCACCTGGAAGATGAGGACTCAATGGATGAATGGCGCCTTCATAACCAGGTAGGCGGGGAGTGGGGGCGCCGGGGCCATTCGGGCAGGCCCCAGCAACGGAAGGGGTGGTTGGTGAGGGCAGGCGGCACCATTGCTGCCAGGGGTCCCTCCGTGAGCCAAAGAGTTCCAGAATAGGAGCCCCCACCCCTCACCGCCCCCGAGCTCGCTGGGAGGCTGCCAGGATTTACCTGGTAGTCTCCCCACATGGCGGAGGGCTCACCTGCACCCTCCCCCACCACCTCCCCCCGCCCCCCCCCCCCACCACTGCTGGTATAATGCCAGCGGCGGCGGTAAGAAACCCTTAATCGAGCACTTCTGTGATTCAATTGGCATCTGGGCAGGAGGGTTGTCCACTGCCTTCCCCACCATGACAACGTGGTATGGCAACGGGAAGACAATGGGCACACCATTCCCCCCACCACCTTTGTTCACCATTTTGTGGGTCCCCCCACCTCCTGGCCCTTCCGCAGAGGGCGGGTAAAATCCAGCACCATCGCTCGGAGATGAGACCACAGCAAAAATAGAAATGCAAAGGGACATTTAAGAAAATAAGAGCTACATGGATAGTTACATCCATCTTCAGCCAGAAGTGCCGAGTGGATTATCCATCTCGGCCGCCTCCTGAAGTCCTAAGCAGCACAGATGCCAGTCTTCGGCCAATCCAATTCACTCCACGTTATATCAAGAAATGGCTGAAGGCACTGGATACTGGATACACATTCGAGCAACAGCACTGAAGACTTGTGCTCCAGAACTAGCCGCTATCCTACCCAAGCTGTTCCAGTACAGCTACAACAGTGGCATCTACCTGGCAAAGTGGAAAATTGTCCAGGTATGTCCTGTGCACAAAAGGCAGGACAAATCCAACCCAGCCAATTACCGCCCTATCAGTCTACTCTCGATTATCAGCAAAATGATGGAAGGGGCCGTCGACAGCGCTATCAAGTGGCACTTGCTCAGCAATAACCTGCTCACTGATGCTCAGTTTGAGTTCCATCAGGGCCACTCAGCTCCTGACCTCATTACAACCTTGGTCGAAACATGGACAAAACAGCTGAACTCCAAAGGTGAGTTGAGAGTGACTGCCCTTGACATCAAGGTAGCATTTGACTGACTGTGGCATCAAGGAGCCCTTGCAAAATTGGAGTCAATGGGAATCAGGGGGAAAACTCTCCATTGGTTGGATTCATACCTAGCCCAAAGGAAGATGGTTGTGGTTGTTGGAGGTCAATCATCTCAGTCCCAGGACATCATTTCAGGAGTTCCTCAGGGTAGTGTCCTAGGCCCAACCATCTTCAGCTGCTTCACCAATGACCTTCCCTTCTTTATAAGGTCAGAAGTGGGGATGTTCGCTGATGATTGCACAATGTTCAGCACCATTCACGACTCCTCAGATACTGAAGTAGCCCATGTCCATATGCAGCAAGACCTGGACAACATCCAGGCTTGGGCTGATAAGTGGCAAGTAACATTAGCGCCACACAAGTGGCAGGCAATGACCATCTCAAACAAGAGAGAATCTAACCATCTCCCCTTGACGTTCAATGACATTACCATCGCTGAATCCCCCACTATCAACATCCTAGGGGTCACCATTGACCAGAAACTGATCTGGACCAACCATATAAATGCTGTGGCTACAAGAGCAGGTCAGAAGCTGGGAATTCTGCAGTGAGTAACTCAGCTCCTGACTCCTCAAAACCTGTCCAGCATCTACAAGGCACAGGTCAGGAGTGTGATGGAATACTCTCCACTTGCCTGGGTGAGTGCAGCTCAACAACATTCAAGAAGCTCGACAGCATTCAGGACAAAGCAGCCCGTTTGATTGGAACCCCGTCCACCACCTTCAACATTCATCCCTCCACCACCGACGCATAGTGGCAGCAGTGTGTACCATCTACAAGATGCACTGCAGGAACTCAGCAAGGCTCCTTCGACAGCACCTTCAAAACCCATGACCTCTACCACCTAGAAGGACAAGGGTAGCAGATGCATGGGAACACCATCATCTGCAAGTTCTCATCCAAGCCACACACCATCCTGACTTGGAACTATATCGCTGTTCCTTCACTGTCACTGGGTCAAAATCCAGGGACTCCCTTCCTAACAGCACTGTGGGTGTATCTACAGCCCAAGGACTGCAGTGGTTCAAGAAGGCAGCTCACCACAACCTTCTCAAGGGCAATTAGGGATGGGCAATAAATGCTGGCTAAGCCAGTGATGCCCACATCCCCCAATGGAATAAAAAAAACTAGATCCATCCTCGGTCTCAATTCACATTATTGTATTCTCTATTTCATAGCCTTAACCTTTTAGACTATATCTGCTTTGTTTTTAGATTTGGAATCCTTTAATGTTCCTTCCTCACAAACAGTTCACAAAACTATTACTTCTTATACAAGAGCAAAATACTGTGGATGCTGTAAATCTGAAATAAAAACAAAAAATGCTGGAAATACCCAGCATGTCTGATGAAATGGTCATCACCCTGAAAAGTTAACTGCTTCTCTCTCTCCACAGATGCTGCCAGATCTGCTGAGTATTTCCAGCATTTTTATTACTACTTTTTACACCCCTCTGCGAGAAGAATAATCAGCGGACAAATATCTTCCTGCAGGAGGCTTTGGGGTGGTGATGGAAAAGAAGTAGTGTCCAGTTTATGTAACTGTTATGCCCCTGTTGTCTATTGTTCCAGATTCTCCAGCTTTTATGATGTAAGAGAAGATCTTACAACAGTGAGGAATATAGGGAGTAAAGGTGAACTTCAGCTGGAGTGCAAAACGAGAAGATTGGCCACCTATTACATGCCCTGCTCAGGAAGAAACATCAAGCTTGGTGTACGACGGGTGGCCAGACCGTTCGCTCCCATTTTGCATTCCTGACTGAGTTGAATTTTAACCCCATGAGTTGCCGAGTTTCTTAGCTGCTGATCATTTCTCCTTTACTTGAGATCAGTATTCTCTGAATATTATCAATAAGATAAAATGACCAAAATGGTCATAACATGAGGAGCGAATGCACAGAGCTGAATGACTATGAGCCATCTATAGATATGTAAATTATTTTTTTTCCCCATTAATGACTTTGGACTTAAAATGCACTGAAAATCCAATAGCACTCATGCAGAGACTAGAGAAGCACCAAATAATTTAAACAGTTCAGATTCAGCTACATAATCTTTGAGAATTAATGATTTTACAAACTGATGCTAGCAAGCTGAAAGATTGAACATTGTGAACAGTGGTTTCAAGCTATTTGTGCTTATATGAAAAGATTGTTTCCAAATGAACCATTACTCAGTTACTGGACTGAGAACCTATTACTTCTTTATGGAGTACATGGTAAGCTTTGGCATTGATGAACTCAAGTCACCTCAGTGTTTGTGTTCCTCGGCATTTAATTAATTCTTTGCTGAGCTGTGAATCATATTTGTTATACAGCACCATGTCAGGCAGAACTACAGCAAGCCTAAAACTTAACCTTGATTGTACTCCCTATGTTCTGAAAAAAAAATCATTTTTAAGAATGGAGATTTTACCCTTAAAGACTGTCGTCAAGGCAGTATTTTGGACTCTAAAAGTAGCAATTTTCAAAGTCTTATTGTTGCTCTCTGACTGTGGTGGCAGAATCTATTTCGACATATGGGTCCAGAAATTCGGCCATGCAATGGCTGTGTTTTGGGCACTAAACAGAGCTCCTAAAGCCTCCAATGTGGCAGGAAGCCCATACTCATAACCAGCCAGAGTGCATTGGCTACCTTATTGGTAGAAGCCAATAAATGAGTGTGCAGTGTCCTCGCCTGAAATAGGTGTTACGCCCTTTGCACGTGCAAAGAAGGGTCCTAATGCCTTTTTGGGGCTGGCCTTGCCAGTGACACCCACATCCCATGAAATGAATAAAAGATATCAAATTGCAAGATGGGTTAGGCCACAACGAGCAACATAAGTTTTTAAAACATGCTTGTCTAAAGGCTGCCAACTACTTCCAGCCCCACCAACTCCTGATCACTGCCACTCTGCTCCTTCCTTCCTTTCTCTCGCACCACACTCCTCCCACCCCCACCAAGAGTTGCCAGCCGTGGTCTGGGAGGGGTCCCAGGGCCAGTCAGGCAAGCTCCGGCGAGGCAAGCATGGGGGTCGCTGAGGGCAGGCGGCACCATTGCCACAGGAGCAGCCATTGCCACTGGCGGGCCCCTCCATGGGCCAAAGAGTGCCTGGAAATTAGGCTCTCCCCCCTCCCCCCCCGGGGGCTCGTCAGGAGACCGCCAAGGTTTACCTGGCGGTCTTCCTGTGCAGCAGAGGGCGCCCCCCCAGGTGCTGGTAAAATGCCAGCAAAGGTGGGAAAAGACCCTTAATTAGCCATTTAAATTGGCTCAATTGTGCTCCGGACATGTGGGCCATCTGCCACCTTTCCTGCAGCTGGCAAGATGACATGGTGGTGGGAAGACGGCAGACATGCCACCCGATGCCTTCCTGCACCATTTTGCCAGCCTTTCCATCTCCCAGCCAGTACCCATAGGGCTGGTAAAATGCAGCCCCTTGTTTCACCCAGTACAGTACTCTAGGATGCTCCAGTAGCTCACTTACTAAATCCACTGGGATGGATGTATCAGTGGCCTTTCAGTGCAGCAGCTTTTTCGGGAGCAGCGTGTGAGCGAGTGAGCAGCTGGGAAAGTCAGTTTGAAAGTAAATTTAATTTCCTTTTGTTTTTCGGCGGAGGCCAGGGGGCTGCTGGGTAAGTAAAACACTATATATTTGGGCGGTTTAAAATAACTTTCCTTTCAGTGCAGCAGCTTTTTCGGGAGCAGCGTGTGAGCGAGTGAGCAGCTGGGAAAGTCAGTTTGAAAGTAAATTTAATTTCCTTTTGTTTTTCGGCGGAGGCCAGGGGGCTGCTGGGTAAGTAAAACACTATATATTTGGGCGGTTTCTGAACCCGAGACACCACACTTGTAGTGTCTCCCACCCGCCCTCCTCCTCTAACCAAAAAAAAAGGACTCGGTGGGGTGTTTATAAGGTAAGGCTTTTTCGATTTCTCTGGTTTTATTGTGATTGGTAAAAACTTTTCGTTCCTTTTTCATTTAACTAAGTTTAAACTTAAGATTAAAAATGGCAGGAGATCTCAGACCCGTATCATGCTCCTCTTGCTCAATGTGGGAGCTCAGGGACATGGCTGATGACCCTGTCTCCTTCACGTGCAGGAAGTGTGTCCAGCTGCAGCTCTTGTTAGACCGCATGACGGCTCTCGAGCTGCGGATGGACTCACTTTGGAGCATGCGCGATGCTGAGGAGGTCGTGGATAGCACGTTTAGTGAATTGGTCACACCGCAGATTAGGATTGCTGAGGGAGAAAGGGAATGGGTGACCAAAAGGCAGAGAAAGAGCAGGAAGGCAGCGCAGGAGTCCCCTGCGGTCATCTCCCTCCAAAACAAGTATACTGTTTTGGATACTGTTGAGGGAGATGGCTCACCAGGGGAAGGCAGCAGTAGCCAGGTCCATGGCACCGTGGCTGGCTCTGCTGCTCAGAAGGGCGGGAAAAAGAGTGGAAGGGCTATAGTCGTAGGGGATTCGATTGTAAGGGGAGTAGATAGGTGGTTCTGTGGTCGAAAACGAGGCTCCCGAATGGTATGTTGCCTCCCAGGTGCACGGGTCAGGGATGTCTCAGATCGGCTGCAGAACATTCTAAAGGGGGAGGGTGAACAGCCAGTTGTCATTGTGCACATAGGCACTAATGATATAGGTAAAAAACGGGATGAGGTCCTACAAGCAGAGTTTAGGGAGTTAGGAGCCAAGTTAAAAAGTAGGCCCTCAGAGGTAGTAATCTCAGGATTACTACCAGTGCCACGTGATAGTCAGAGTAAAAATGAAAGAATAGTCAGGATGAATGCGTGGCTTGAGAGATGGTGCAGGAAGGAGGGGTTCAGATTTTTGGGACATTGGGACCGGTTCTGGGGGAGGTGGGACTATTACAAATTGGACGGTCTACACCTGGGCCGGACTGGAACCAATGTCCTTGGAGGTGCTTTTGCTAACGCTGTTGGGGAGGGTTTAAACTAATGTGGCAGGGGGATGGGAACCAATTGAGGTCAGTTGACAGTGAGGAGGTAGTAACAAAAGCCTGTAAGAAACTAGATAATGAAGTCAGTGTGACTAAGGGGAAGAGCAGGCAGGGAGCAGATGATGAATATAAAGGGACTGGTGGTCTGAGGTGCATTTGCTTTAATGCAAGAAGTGTAGTTGGTAAGGCAGATGAACTTAGGGCTTGGATTAGTACCTGGGAGTATGATGTTATTGCTATTACTGAGACTTGGTTGAGGGAAGGGCATGATTGGCAACTAAATATCCCAGGATATCGATGCTTCAGGCGGGATAGAGAGGGAGGTAAAAGGGGTGGAGGAGTTGCATTACTGGTCAAAGAGGATATCACAGCTGTGCTGAAGGAGGGCACTATGGAGGACTCGAGCAGTGAGGCAATATGGACAGAACTCAGAAATAGGAAGGGTGCGGTAACAATGTTGGGGCTGTACTACAGGCCTCCCAACAGCGAGCGTGAGATAGTGGTACAAATATGTAAACAGATTATGGAAAGATGTAGGAGCAACAGGGTGGTGGTGATAGGAGATTTTAATTTTCCCAACATTGACTGGGATTCGCTTAATGTTAGAGGTCCAGATGGAGCAGAATTTGTAACGAGCATCCAGGAGGGTTTTCTAGAGCAGTATGTAAATAGTCCAACTCGGGAAGGGGCCATACTGGACCTGGTGTTGGGGAATGAGCCCGGCCAGGTTGTTGAAGTTTCAGTAGGGGACTACTTTGGGAATAGTGATCACAATTCCGTAAGCTTTAAAATACTCATGGACAAAGACGAGAGTGGTCCTAAAGGAAGAGTGCTAAATTGGGGGAAGGCCAACTATACCAAAATTCGGCAGGAGCTGGGAAATGTAGATTGGGAGCAGCTGTTTGAAGGTAAATCCACATGTGATATGTGGGAGGCTTTTAAAGAGAGGTTGATTAGCGTGCAGGAGAGACATGTTCCTGTGAAAATGAGGGATAGAAATGGCAAGATTAGGGAACCATGGATGACAGGTGAAAT
The DNA here is from genome assembly GCF_036365525.1 of Heterodontus francisci. NCBI lineage: Eukaryota > Metazoa > Chordata > Chondrichthyes > Heterodontiformes > Heterodontidae > Heterodontus > Heterodontus francisci. The sequence goes on along the minus strand of NC_090378.1, from coordinate 27,300,535 downwards.
TGTGAGACTAGCTAAGAGGAAAAAGGAAGCATACATAAGGTCTAGGCGGCTGATGAAAGCCGAAGCTTTGAAAGAATATCGGGAATGTAGGACCAATCTGAAACGAGGAATTAAGAGGGCTAAAAGGGGTCATGAAATATCTTTAGCAAACAGGGTTAAGGAAAATCCCAAAGCCTTTTATTCATATATAAGGAGAAAGAGGGTAACTAGAGAAAGGATTGGCCCACTAAAGGACAAAGGAGGAATGTTATGCTTGGACTCAGAGAAAATGGGTGAGATTCTAAACGAGTACTTTGCATCGGTATTCACCGAGGAGAGGGACATGACGGATGTTGAGGTTAGGAACAGATGTTTGATTACTCTAGGTCAAGTCGGCATAAGGAGGGAGGAAGTGTTGGGTATTCTAAAGGGCATTAAGGAGGACAAGTCCCCAGGTCCGGATGGGATCTATCCCAGGTTACTGAGGGAAGCGAGAGAGGAAATAGCTGGGGCCTTAACAGATATCTTTGCAGCATCCTTAAACACGGGTGAGGTCCCGGAGGACTGGAGAATTGCTAATGTTGTCCCCTTGTTTAAGAAGGGTAGCAGGGATAATCCAGGTAATTATAGACCGGTGAGCCTGACGTCAGTGGTAGGGAAGCTGCTGGAGAAGATACTGAGGGATAGGATCTATTCCCATTTGGAAGAAAATGGGCTCATCAGTGATAGGCAACATGGTTTTGTGCAGGGAAGGTCATGTCTAACCAACTTAATAGAATTCTTTGAGGAAGTGACAAAGTTGATTGATGACGGAAGGGCTGTCGATGTCATATACATGGACTTCAGTAAGGCGTTTGATAAGGTTCCCCATGGCAGGCTGATGGAGAAAGTGAAGGCGCTTGGGGTCCAAGGTGTACTAGCTCGATGGATAAAGAACTGGCTGGGCAACAGGAGACAGAGAGTAGCAGTAGAAGGGAGTTTCTCAAAATGGAGACGTGTGACCAGTGGTGTTCCACAGGGATCCGTGCTGGGACCACTGTTGTTTGTGATATACATTAATGATTTGGAGGAAAGTATAGGTGGACTGATTAGCAAATTTGCAGACGACACTAAGATTGGTGGAGTAGCAGATAGTGAAGGGGACTGTCAGAGAATACAGCAGAATATAGATAGATTGGAGAGTTGGGCAGAGAAATGGCAGATGGAGTTCAATCAGGGCAAATGCGAGGTGATGCATTTTGGAAGATCCAATTCAAGAGTGAACTATACAGTAAATGGAAAAGTCCTGGGGAAAATTGATGTCCAGAGAGATTTGGGTGTTCAGGTCCACTGTTCCCTGAAGGTGGCAACGCAGGTAAATAGAGTGGTCAAGAAGGCATACGGCATGCTTTCCTTCATCGGACGGGGCATTGAGTACAAGAGTTGGCAGGTCATGTTACAGTTGTATAGGACTTTGGTTCGGCCACATTTGGAATACTGCGTACAGTTCTGGTCGCCACATTATCAAAAGGATGTGGATGCTTTGGAAAGGGTGCAGAGGAGGTTCACCAGGATGTTGCCTGGTATGGAGGGCGCTAGCTATGAAGAGAGGTTGAGTAGATTAGGATTATTTTCATTAGAAAGACGGAGGTTGAGGGGGGACCTGATTGAGGTGTACAAAATCATGAGAGGTATAGACAGGGTGGATAGCAAGAAGCTTTTTCCCAGAGTGGGGGTTTCAATTACTAGAGGACACGAGTTCAAAGTGAAAGGGGAAAAGTTTAGGGGGGATATGCGTGGAAAGTTCTTTACGCAGAGGGTGGTGGGCACCTGGAACGCATTGCCAGCGGAGGTGGTAGATGCGGGCACGATGGAGTCTTTTAAGATGTATCTAGACAGATACATGAATGGGCAGGAAGAAAAGAGATACAGAAGCTTAGAAAATAGGCGACATGTTTAGAGAGAGGATCTGGATCGGCGCAGGCTTGGAGGGCCGAAGGGCCTGTTCCTGTGCTGTAATTATCTTTGTTCTTTGTTCTTTGAACTCGTGCTTGAAAGGAAGAGAGCGAGTGATGGTGCATATTTTGGTGTGTCAGCATGGCCGGGTGTGCTAGAACGTACTCACCTTTCTATGTCTTTCCACTAGAAGGAGCAACATGGTAAAAAGGTTAGAGTGTGTGGTTTGCTAACAGTGAGCCACCACTATCCTCTCGTCTCCTCCCATTTCCGCCACTCCCTTCAATTATCTCCCCTCAATTAGTATGGCTCCCTTCCCTCCTGTCGCCTCTCTTTTCTGGCAATGTTGCATCCCCTGCCATCCCCTCTTGATGCAATCGCCCCACTTCCTGACCTGGTCACCCACTTTTTTTTTATTCATTCATGGGATGTGGGCGTCACTGGCTATGCCAGCATTTATTGCCCATCCCTAATTGCCCTTGAGAAGGTGGTGGTGAGCTGCCTTCTTGAACCGCTGCAGTCCATGTGAGGTAGGTACACCCACAGTGCTGTTAGGAAGGGAGTTCCAGGATTTTGACCCAGCGACAGTGAAGGAATGGCGATATAGTTCCAAGTCAGGATGGTGTGTGACTTGGAGGGGAATTTGCAGGTGGTGATGTTCCCATGCATCTGCTGCTCTTGTCCTTCGAGGTGGAAGGGTTGCTGAGGGTTGCTGCTGGTGTCTAGATAGATCATCAAGCCCTCTCTGCCAATGAGCTGCTGGTTACTCTCTGCAGCACGCTGGGTCAATGGAAATGAGGTTATGGGCTCAATATCAGGGCACCTCAGGCCTCACAATCAGGAACACCCCCACCCCCTCTCCTTCCCACAATCCCCAAATTTCTATGCCATGACAGTCCTGGATTTCCACAAAGTTGTACCTGTACCTGGTGGCAGAATTGAAAACTGTTCTTTGAGTTTAATTCTTACTTAAAGTGTAGATAGTCAGCTGAATTTGGGCTCCAGTGCTCACATTTTCATATAGCTACCAATGGGAGCTTGAGATTGGAGAATTGATCTTTCTGTTTCCAAAAACTGTCTTAACAGCGATTTGGCTGACAAAGGAAATTGCATCCACATGTGATATTTACTGAATGTACAATATTCTAGTAAACAGCCATGTTATTAAATGGTGATCTTTTAGTAATTTTGCCACAGTCGTGAAATCTTTTGAGTGTTCATGCTTTAAAACCACATGAGATTAATGAGAGGAAAGCTTCCTCGATCTCCCATCCCCGAATTGAACTGACATTGGTCATCTCAAAATGTTAGTAGAAACAAAAGGTAATATATAGGAAACAAAGTTTAAATAGATTTATAGTAAAATAATCTAATGGCAGATGTCATCACCTTTAATGAAATCAGATTCTCCAAATACTCAGTAGTTGCACATTTCAAAGTGCGTTGCAACAATTTTATTCGTGGGTTATTAACTAGAGAGGAAAAGAGTCATTCACAGCTTTTCATTAAAAGAGGCATTTGCCCCATATGTCAGCATGTTTGATTACCTAAGGTGGCAATGACCTTTTCTTTTCCCTCCTGCCTTCGCTTTATCTCCTCCCTTGAAAATGTTAGAATTCAGCATTGTTGAGGGAAGGGATGAACTTTGAGCACTTCTTCTAAAAGCTGGCCCAGTGATCACCAGGTTCAACAACTGAGGCAGAATGCAAGCTGGTTCTTCAGGCAGTGCATTCCTTCTCCTCCCTCTGTTTCACCACTTTCTTCCCCTGATCATAAATACCATGGGCTCGATTTTAAGCATTTTGTCGGCAACAGCCAATTAAGTGGTTGCCGCCGGGGCTGACGACCCTTATTAAGGACAGAAGCTTGCCTCCAAGAACTGCTGGCTGGGGTCTGGGAGTGCCAGGGCCAGTCAGGCAAGCTCTGGCGAGGCAGGTGTGGGGGGTCGTTGAAGACAGGCGGCGTCATTGCCACAGGAGCGGACATTGCCGCTGGGGGCCCCTCTGTTGGCCAAAGAGTACCCCTCGAAGCTCACCAGAAGACCGCCATGGTTTACCTGGCGGCCTCCCTATGTGGCAGAGGGCCCCCCCCCCCCAAGCGCTGGTAAAATGCCAGCAGAGGTGGGAAAAGGCCCTTAATTAGCCACTTAAGTGGCTCAATTGGGTTCCGGGCGGGCAGGCCACCCAATGCTTTCCCGTGCTATTTTGCCAGACTTTCCGCCTCCCAGCCAGTCCCCAGAGTGCTGCTAAAATCCAGCCCCCATGTTTCACCCAGTACAGCACTCTAGGACGCTCCTGTAGCTCACTTACTAAATCCACTGGGATGGATGTATCTGAACTCTTGCTTGAAAGGAAAAGAGCAAGTGATGGTGCATACTTTGGAGTATCAGTATGGCCAGGTGTACTAGAACGTACTCACCTTTCTATGTCTTTCCACTAGAAGGAGCAATATGGTAAAAAGGTTAGAGTGTGTGGTTTGCTAACAGTGAGTGAGAGAATAGGATGTAAAGGAAGAGCAGGCTAAGTTGGTGACAAGTCATGAGGTGGAGGTTGCTTTGCTACTTCCTCATTTCCTACACCCTTTATTGCCTAACGTCCCAGAATTTCAATACCTTCTTTTCCTTAGAAAGAGATCTTAAGTTAGAGAGTTCGCCTTCTGTAAATGATCTCACACTGTTTTTGTGGGTTGTTTTTCCGACAAAAAGTCCCAATTGTCAAGGTGCAGTGCAGTAAATACCAAAGTATCAGCATTCCCAGTCTATAGTGGGTGAGATGGTGTACATACCACAGACATCTATATTAAATTGAAGGAATCCTTTTGACTGCATGCATTGACGTGAGTGAAAGAACACTTTCAGATGAAAGCTTTTGAAATATAGTCATGTAGTGGAGCAACCAATTTGCGTACACAAGAATCCCATAGCCAACAATCAGATAATCGTTTTGGTGGGCTGAGGGATAAATGTTGGTCTGGACACTTGGAGAAATCACCTGCTTTTCTTTGAATATTGTCATGAAATCTTTTACATCCACCTGAGAGGGTCACAGTTTAACATCTCATCCAAAAGACAACCCCACCGACACTGCTGCATTCCCATAATGTTATACTGAAGTGTCAGCCTAGATTACCTGGTTAAGTCTCGGGAGTGGGGCTTGAACTTTCAAACTTCCAATTCAGAAACAAGAATGTTATAATTGAGCTAAAGCTGATGCCTAAATGGTCATCACTCCCTCACCCCTCTGGAGTAGGATTTCCTGTGTGCTTCAGAAGAGGGAGAGCCCAATCCAGGTTCCTGCTTCTGCCTGGTTTATCAACAAACCTCATCACCATCTCGCACCCCCCCCCCCCAACCCCATCTCCTTGCTGAACACCACTGAGCTGGAATGACCCTGGAAGAAGTGCACAATATCTGGGCTATCATTTTTTATTTCCCCAGAAGCTTGCTGTTGATAAATTTCAAAAATCACCATGCTTGCCCTTTAAGCAGGACTTTACATTCTGTCGCAGAACATGATTTCCCAACCATTAAAGGGCAAGCTTCAAATTATAGGTGTTTTCTGAGCCTAAAGCTCACCCACAATATTAAAATTAACCTGACCATGAAAATTTGCGCAAGATCAGTGCAGTAATGAGTCAGGCACGTGCGATTTAGCCAAGCATGCACCTGATCAGAAAAGTTAAGCTATTCTGTTACCATAAAATAGTAGCCCTGCCAACGGTGGTTAATCTGCCTCAACATTTTAGTTTTCTAGTAGAAAGGTTGACTGAGGGGTATCTCTCAAAGCACTTGAGAACCAACCCTCCATTATTGATACTGTGGGGGAGGAAATCAAGCATTTAGCCTTCGGTATTTGTTCAGAGTTCTATTTTGGACCTCCCTGCCACAAATCAGTCCTGCAGTCTTATGGCACTGTGTTGGTCTGTTCAGCTCTATTACCCTCAACCTTCTGACCTTATTTTCTTCATAGCCATCATTGCTGGACCTTTCATTTTTAAGCCATAAATACATAATATATTGATACTGGTAATTTTGCACCTGTCTCACATGCTTACCTAAAGCTACATCTGTTTTCCATTCACAATAAATCATTGTTGAATACCTGAGACCTAAGCAGGTTCTGGAAGGCAGCCTTTATGCCCTAGATCTCAACAAGCTTTAAAGCTTTATATTTGTGAGTTACAGGTTCAGAAATCCAAGAAATATGTGCTACTTAAATAGTTGATTAGATGAGATATTTATACCAATTTCCTGGAAGCTGCCATGACTTTGCCAGATATCTGGTGGAGTCAGGGTTTTAAGCACATTTCTGGTGCTTTTATATCGGTGAAGCAGGCCAGCTCTGAGGAAGTTCCTGGCTTTAATGTTAATGGAGAGTCTTGACCTATCTTAAAGATTGGCCACATCCTGGGTTAAACAAGGCAAGGTCTGCTGGCCAAACATCATCAATGTTATCTTTGATTCTTATTTTCACACTGCTTTGAAAATGAGGTTTTACAATTCCATCGGTTCTACATTTTTGTATGTCAGTTGCTTCATTGGGCTTGTTTGGAAAAATTTGCATTCACTTTATTTGGTTCATAACTGCCTCTCAGCATCCTTCATACTATTCTGACTTTCCGAAATGGCATCTGTTGATCTGGAAAGAGAGTGATTGTTCTTAAAAAAAAATGGTTGTCATTTCAGATAACCTTTCTCCATCAGTGAATACCTTGCTTAAAAACAATAACTTCTCTTACTACAGTATAATCGAAATAAATTCTTTAATTAATGCCACAAGAACAATTGGAAATGCATTATGATAGGATTTTGCTGGTTGTCTGTTCCATATGAAGTCAGTGCAGAATCCTACACCCTATGTACAGGTTAAATTGACATCACCTCTTTTTCAAGATTGCTGTTGATGCTGTGAAACATGAAACCACATAATTCTTAATAAGAAGCAGAATTCTGGGAACTATGTTATATTATTGCACTCAAATATTCATTTAAATTATGACATTCTTTTTGTAAAGTATGAGTATTTCTCTGGGCGTTATTGTTGTAACTTTGAATTTGTTTCCATCCTCTTTAGAGTATTAAAAAAATACTGTTACTTCAAAACATAATGCAAAAGCATATAAAAGATTCAATAAATTTGGAAATCGAATTTGTTTTAAGAAAGATGTATTTTCATTTCAGCTTTATCTACATTAATCCACACAAATGTTCTTTGCGCAAGGAGCATAAAATATATCACATTAGGTTTAATAGAAAAATAATATCTTGAAGATCATAACACAAAAGACTTCTATTACAATACCATGCGATTCACGCTAACATGCGGCCTTTCTTTCTAGGGACTGCAATAAGGCCAATAGCTTTACGAGCAGTATCTTCTATTGGACAGGCTTTGCCAGGATTTCCAGTACTAGCTGCTGGAGGGATCGATTCAGCTGAAGCAGGACTACAGTTTCTGAATTGTGGTGCCTCTGTATTGCAGGTAAATTTTATTTAACCATTAGAGTCGTACAAAGCTTTCAGTATGATTACTACTGCACTTTCGAACAGTATAAAAGGTGCACTGTCATGCTTTCAAACCTTGGTATTAAGTCACTGGAGAAATCGTTGTAAACACAGAAAATATAAGGGATAATTCCATTCATTTATGAGTTGTGAGGTACTGCAAGATGAACATTATCAAGAGATACTGCCTGTGGCTGTTTGTTAATAAATAGTTTGCGATCTACAATTGCAGCTAACACAGGCAATATTATCTTTCTGTTACGGATTTTCTTTTGGTTTTGAATGTTTTTAATATAAATTTAATAAAAATTATTAATATAAATTAATATGTGTAACTAGGCTAACTGTGTCCCAGGCACACTCAAGTTTGTGAAGTCAAAAGGGGAAGATAAGGTTAACAGATCTGGGTTACAGTGATTGATTTTGGAATGATGATCTTGAAGGCAGAAGTAAGGGAATGACTAACCATTCAGTCATGGCAGATGAAGGGCCAAGTTTACCATCAAGTTCTCACACATAGGCGGGATTTTGTTCAGCTCCCGACGTCGGGATTCATGGCAGGGGAGCTCGAAGGATCATACCGGCAGCAGCCCGTCAAGGAGCCCGATGCTGGAATTGCCAGATCCCATCTTCCTGGCAGCGGCGAGGCTCTGCTTCTCGCTCCCCCACCGCTCGGCGACAGGATCCAGCTTTAAATATTGAAACAAAGGACATGAATGCACTAATATGCTATTCACCACGATTTCATTGGTTGTCCGCGATCTTCCAGGTGACAGCCAGCACTCATGCGCATTCATTTTCCCATCCAGGGAAAGCTGGCACCACTGAGGTGGGGAAGGGAGGAACTTAGGACTTTTACTGTAGTGGTGCGGGGTGGGGGGGAATGGGGGAGAGATGGGGTCAACTCTGCATTTCTAGTGTGGGGGGGAGGGGTGACCTTTGCACTTTGTGCCACTGTGAGGGAGAGGTCAGCTATTCAATTTAAGTGTTTTGAGGGGGGGAACAGGACTACCTTTATTTTCAGTATAGTGGGGTGGGACAGGTGACACATTTATTTAAACTGTAGTGGGGGGAGGGGTTCTGGGGTTGAACTTTGTACTCTCTGTGTAGCTATGGCAGCCCTTTAAAAATGGCACCAGCATCTGCGCAGAAGCAGCTGATGCCATTGCTGGCGTCGCAGAGCCCACGCCCTCCACGTGATTGGGGGGGCTGCTGCAGACTACCCTGCGTATGGAAATGAGCCACCGCATGTTAGATCATAGCTGCATGGCAGCATGTGGCCCGTACATGCAGGCCGCCATTTTGTTCACTCACCGCTGTTCCCAGTGGCCAGAGAATAAAATTCAGCTCAAAGAGCGATCACACATAGATAAGATAGTGCAAAGAATCATTTAAGAATTGGCAAAATAACAGACCATGTGAGGAATCAATTTTTTTTCCACAGTGAGTTGTTGTGATCTGAAATGCATCACCTGAAAGGATGGTGGAAGCAGATTCAGTAGTAACTTTCAAAGTGGAATTTGATAAATACTTGAAAGGAAAAACTTGACTGGGCTACGTGGAATGAGCAGTTAGAGGAATGGGATTAATTGAGTAGCTCTATGAAAGAGCCAGCATAGGCGAGATGGAATGAATGGCCTCCTTCTCTGCTTTATCATTCTATGATTCTAAGTAGTTGGATACTTTGATGGGGGAGGGGCTTTTAGGGTCACTCTGGATGGATGAATGAAGGTATATTAAATGGCCTTCCCCATCCATATAAATAATAAACAATAAATTTATTAAATTGAAATTTAAAACATTATTTTTCCCGGTTTTGAATCAGCTCTATACCCTTATAGTTTGAACCTTTTCTAAAGTTGCTCAAAATGCCTGACAAAACATTTGTAAGACCTCTAAGAGCAATTACTCTAAAGATCTGATAAAACATATAGGGCTGAATTTTCATTTATGGGTCCTGTCTGCCGATGGGAGGAAATGCTGGGGTTTAAAACAATGCTGGAGTGTTGCCAACCATCCCCGCCCGACCCCCGGGTCTGTGTAGGCATAGAGAAAGTTACAGTGATAAACTGAGCCACTGGGCTGAATTTTCCCGGCCCTGTGGTGGCAGGTTTGGAGGTGGGGGCCCGGGAAAATGGGTGGGACCCAAGTTGGGATGGCTCCCCAACGCATTCCTGCCATCAGGGAATTTTCATAGGTGGGTGCTGGGAGTATGATCAGCTGCCCACTCCACAAAGCCAGGCGGCCAATTAAGATGTTTAAGGCCGCAGTTGGGGGCGATTTTGCGAACTTGCTGGCATTTTTCCGCTGGCTGTTTGACACCCCCCACCCTCTACCCTCTGCCACTGCTGTGTGGAGGCTCCCAGTTTAATGGAGGTGGCCTCCCTGCGGTAGGCTGGGGGTTTTCAAAACCAGAAGCTCCATACCCTAGTGAGGGGGCCAGTTCGGAAAGGCTGCACCCGCGGCTTAAACAATTCATCAGGAGTGGTTTCCCCTCCACTCCAATGGGCTGAATGGCGTCATGCCTCATAATTTTTATTTTAGATCCACGACTCTGAGGGCATCTCCATGTTAAGGCGTAATCGTGAGCCCCAACCTGCATCAGCAGCACCCACCTCTCCGGTGCTGATTGTCCTTAATAAGTTGGCGAGCATGGAGGCAGCCAATTAGATTAAAAGCAAAATACTGCGGATGCTGGAAATCTGAAACAAAAACAAGAAATGCTGGATTCACTCAGCAGGTCTGGCAGCATCTGTGGAAAGAGAAGCAGAGTTAACGTTTCGGGTCAGTGACCCTTCTTCGGAACTGACAAATATTAGAAAAGTCACAGATTATAAACAAGTGAGGTGGGGGTTGGGCAAGAGATAACAAAGGAGAAGGTGCAGATTGGACCAGGCCACATAGCTGACCAAAAGGTCACAGAGCAAAGGCAAACAATATGTTAATGGTGTTTTGAAAGACAAAGCATTAGTACAGATTAGGTGTGAATATACTGAATATAGAACATCAGCAAGTGCAAACCTGAAGAAAAACAACCTGAAAAAAACAGTGGGTAAGCAAACTGAACAAACTAAGATGAAATGAAATAAATGCAAAAAATGTAAAAAGGAATGCAAAAAAAAGGAAGAAAAAATAACTAAAAATGACTAAAAATGAAAGTAAAGTGGGGGGCTGTCATGCTCTGAAATTATTGAACTCAATGTTCAGTCCGGCAGGCTGTAGTGTGCCTAATCGGTAGATGAGATGCTGTTCCTCGAGCTTGCGTTGATGTTCACTGGAACACTGCAGCAATCCCAGGACAGAGATGTGAGCATGAGAGCAGGGGGGAGTGTTGAAATGGCAAGCAACTGGAAGCTCAGGGTCCTGCTTGCGGACTGAGCGGAGATGTTCCGCAAAACGGTCACCCAGTCTGCGCTTGGTCTCCCCAATGTAGAGGAGACCACACTGTGAGCAGCGAATACAGTATACTACATTGAAAGAAGTACAAGTAAATCGCTGCTTCACCTGAAAGGAGTGTTTGGGGCCTGGGATAGTGAGGAGAGAGGAGGTAAATGGGCAGGTATTACACCTCCTGCGATTGCAAGGGAAGGTGCCCTGGGACGGGGACGAGGTGGTGGGGGTAATGGAGGAGTGGACCAGGGTGTCGCGGAGGGAACGATCCCTTCGGAATGCTGACAGGGGAAGGGAGGGGAAGATGCGACTGGTAGTGGCATCACGCTGGAGGTGGCGAAAATGGCGGAGGATGATCCTTTGGATATGGAGGCTGGTGGGATGAAAAGTGAGGACAAGGGGAACCCTGTCACGGTTCTGGGAGGGAGGGGAAGGGGTGAGGGTAGAGGTGCGGGGAATGGGTCGGACACGGTTGAGGGCCCTGTCAACCACAGTGGGGGGAAATCCTCGGTTGAGGAAAAAGGAGGTCATATCAGAAGCACCGTCATGGAAGGTAGCATCATCAGAGCAGATGCGTCGGAGACGGAGAAACTGGGAGAATGGAATGGAGTCCTTACAGGAGGTAGGGTGTGAAGAAGTGTAGTCGAGGTAGCTGTGGGAGTCAGTGGGCTTATAATGGATATTGGTAGACAACCTATCCCCAGAGATGGAGACAGAGAAGTCGAGGAAGGGAAGGGAAGTGTCAGAGATGGACCATGTAAAGGTGAGAGAAGGGTGGAAATTGGAAGCAAAGTTGATAAAGTTTTCGAGTTCGGGGCGGGAGCAGGAAACGGCACCGATACAGTCATCAATGTACCGGAAAAAGAGTTGGGGGAGGGGGCCTGAGTAGGACTGGAACAAAGAATGCTCGACATATCCCACAAAAAGACAGGCATAACTAGAACCCATGCGGGTACCCATAGCGACACCTTTTACTTGAAGGAAGTGCGTGGAGTTGAAGGAGAAGTTGTTCAATGTGAGAACAAGTTCAGCCAGGCGGAGGAGGAGGGTGGTGGTGGATGGGGACTGGTTGGGCCTCTGTTCCAGGAAGAAGCGGAGAGCCCTCAAACCATCCTGGTGGGGGATGGAGGTGTAGAGCGATTGGACGTCCATTAGATTGCTGAGCCAGTCTTGCTGCTGGCCATTGGGGGCTCAGGATCCCCATTTGGTCTTGATGTTGGGGTTCCGAAGCCCGTGGTAAAATCTAGCCCACTGAAACGGAGCAAAAGGAAAAAGTGGAACAGTTGTGAATAAATAAAAGATAAATAGAAAGGAGCTGAGATAGCTGTGAAACAGAAATTTAAGGCAAGAAGATAAATGAATGAAAGAATAAAAAAAAAGAGTGGTGCAGAGAAGCTGCATATTGATATTCCAATGCGCTGTGCCATGTAGGACGTGACAGATATGTGACCTCTAGCCACATCCTCGCAGCCTGAGCTAGACACTTGGAAAGGTGCCAATTACAAGCTAGGTACTTAACACATATAAGGAGGGAACAAAAGTCGATAGCATTTGTTCACAATCCTCTGCAAATTCCATTTATCTTTTCCCTTCCTCCTTCCCTGTCTCTCCAATTTTATCCTTCCCATTCTCTCTTTTCTTGTCTCTTTCTTTTCCACTCCTCTTTTAAAACTGAGTTTTTATATTTTTAACATTTTACCTTCCCACTAACACAAAGCCACCCGTTTTTGAGGGTTAAAATACACCCCATGATTTCTGCAGCTGAGTAAAACCCAGATCCATTGTAAGATAAGCACTTTGCTACTTGCATAAATGTTCAAATTTTATCACTATAAAAATCCTTTGAGATTCAAGAATGTAAAAGCAGCGAATGCCTTAAAAGGAGTTCCAATCAATGTGGTGGCACAGTTGTAGAGCAGATGAAAGGGACTGATGTTAGAATTGCCTGAAAACTACTAAGAAATTCTCAGTTCGATTTATTTTGATATTCAGTTACATTAGTACTAAATGTGTTGTGTAGGAAGTCCACCTTTGATGTTTTTGTGGCAAAGTGATTTGAAGCGCAGACAGACATGCCAGCTGAGCTCATAACAGATTATTTAACTGATTTATTACACTAAAATAAGATGTTCCTATTAGTAGATCAGCTTGAAAGACAGAAAATCAAAACAATGAGTTATATAAGAAAAACTGGTATAATGCAAGAGAATTTTCACATGGGATGACCAAAATTTAATTATCTTGCACTAGTTACATCTTTAATGCACAAAACAGTTGCAACTGGTGGAATTTTTCTCTCAATGATTTTTATTGTGTCTATGAATTAAGCCTAATTGGGGCAGAATATGTATGTTACTTAGAAATGCAGACCTAAAATATTTATTCATCTTATGGATGTAGCTACTTGAACATTAAACCATGTAACTAACTTTAAATATGGTGTCCAGGGAGGTGCAGTAATATTCACTCTAATGAGTGCAAATTGCAAAAAAACACCTTTATTCAAGACAGGAGGGAGACAGAAAGCAGCAAACTATAGGCCAGTTAGGCTAACATCTGTCATAAGGAAATTGGAAAGGAGGTTATAGCAGGATATTTAGAAAATCATAATGGGATCAGACAGAGTCAACATGGTTTTGTGAAAGGGAAATCATGTTTAGCTAATTTATTAGAGTTCTTTGAGGAAGTAACAAGCAAGATGGATAAAGGGGAACTGTTGATGTGGTGTATTTGGATTTCCAAAAGGTATTTGATATTGTGCCTTATCAAAGGTTATTACACAAAATAAAAGCGCATGGATAAAGGATTGGTTAGCTAACAGGAAGCAGAGAGTAAGGCTAAATGGGTCTTTTTTGGGTTGGTAAACTGTAACTTGTTGAGTGTCACAGAGATCAGTGCTGGCGCCTCAATTATTTACAATCTATATCAATGACTTGGATGAAGGGACTGAATGCATGGTAGCTAAATTTGCCAATGACACCAACATAGGAAGAAAGTAAGTTGTCAAGAGGAGGTAAAGAGTTTACAGATGGATATAGATAGGTTAAACGAGTGAGCAGAAATTTTTCACTGGGAGTATAATGTGGGAAAATGTGAACGTGCCCAAATTGGCAGGAAGAGTAGAAAAGCAGTATGTTATTTAAATGGAGAGAGATTGCAGAACTTGGTGGTACAGAAGGATCTGGGTGGCCAGGTACATGAATCACAGAAAGTTAGTATGCAGGTACAGCAAGTGATTAGGAATAGAATATAAAAGTAGGGAAGTTTTACTGCAGCTGTACAGGGCCTTGGTGAGACCACATCTGGAGCACTGTGTACAGTTTTGGTCTCCTTATTTGAAAAAGGATATAATTGCATTAGAGGCAGTTCAGAGAATGTTCACTCGACTCATTCCTGGGATGAAGGACTTATCTTTTGAAGAAAGGTTGAACAGGTTGGGTCTTTACAGATTGGCGTTTAGAAGAATGAGAAGTGATCTTATTGAAACATATAACAACCTGAGGGGACTTGATAGAGTGGATACCGGGAAGATGGTTACTCTTGTCGGGAAGACTAGAACTAGTGGACCCAATTTAAAAGTAAGAGGTCTCCCTTTTAAGATGGAAATGAGGAGAAATTATTTCTCTCAGAGGGTCGTTAGTCTATAGAATTCTCTTCCCCAGAGAACAGTAGAGGCTGAGTCATTGAATTTATCCAAGGCTGAGTTGGCAGAGGGATGGAGTAAGTTATGAGAAAAAAGGAGGAAGATGGTGTGTTGTAAACTTGAGTTTAGTGAATCAGTGTTTGGCTGAGATGGGGGATTTGATGTCAGCGGTGAGGGGGTACCTGGGCAGAAGCCGGAGCAATGGGAAGTTGCAGTGGCCCACTACTGGGTGAGGTTTAAATAGGGAGTAACTCTTGTTCAATAAAAAGGGCGGCACAGTGGCGCAGTGGTTAGCACCACAGCCTCACAGCTCCAGCGACCTGGGTTCAATTCTGGGTACTGCCTGTGCAGAGTTTGCAAGTTCTCCCTGTGTCTGTGTGTGTTTTCGCCGGGTGCTCCAGTTTCCTCCCACAGCCAAAAAAAACTTGCAGGTTGATAGGTAAATTGGCCATTATAAATTGCCCCTAGTATAGGTAGGTGGTAGGAGAATATAGGAAAGGTGGGGATGTGGTAGGAATATGGGATTAGTGTAGGATTAGTATAAATGGGTGGTTGATGGTCGGCACAGACTCGGTGGGCCGAAGGGCCTGTTTCAGTGCTGTATCTCTAAATAAAAAATAAATAAGTGGATAGATTTTTGACAGACAAGGGAGTCTAGGATTATGGGGGGCAGGCAGGAAAGCAGAGTTGAGACCACAATCAGATCAGCCATGATCTTATTGAATGGTGGAGCAGGCTCGAGGGCTGAATGGCCTACTCCTGCTCTTATGTTCCTATGAGTACTATGATATGCACACTTGTCTGGAAATACATATTGGGAATCTGTGTGCGTTACTGTTCCCAGCAACCACCCCTACTCCCCCACGACCCAACACCATCCCATCCGCTTCACAAATTTCTGATATTTGCTCCCAGTTGGTGAGGGTCCACACTGGGAGTGTTCATTCATAAAATTTACCTCAGTCAATATTAGCGGAGAATTTAAAGAGTAAATTTTGGAAGACTTTTCTGCCAGCAGGAAACCTTGTTGGCCGGGACTGTTGAAAATTGAGCACGGAGATTCTTGCATCCAAAGTGCAGTGTCTTATTTTGTGGTGAACAAATTTGTGCCTTTTATTAGCTACACTGCCAACCAGCATAGTACTGACAAGAGCTTTGAAAATTATAGTAATGGCTTCCCTGCTGGATTTTGTATTTTTCTTGCCAGGTTCTCCCACTTAGTGCAGCTGGGCCCATATAAAATGAGTCCATGTGTGCTTGGCTGACCTGGCCTGTAGAAGTAAGCTTTTTAAAACCATGTCAGAATTTTCATCACTGGTGCTAAAGTTTAATATACTTTTTTAATTACCTGTCACTGTATATACCACGCTTTTAACACAGCAAGGGGTTCAGTTAGCATTCCTTTTTCTACAGCCATCTTGCTTGGAGCTGCAATTTCACCTGCAGCAAACAAGGCTTTCATTATACAAAGTCAGTCGAGGGCTCCGATAGCACGCTGCAATTTGAAGGAGAAAGATGAACAAAGATAGGGACCAGAAAGTCAGGTTGCATTGTACTTCATCGTTATTCTAGGATCTACTTTCACAGATCAAGCAGATTGACCTGGATATCTCAGTTTTTGGCACCTCTGCTTTGAAACGGAAGGCTCTACTGACCTTATAAATACATAAAGAGCAAGAGGATAACTGAAAAATGAGTAGAGCCTATTAGGGACCATAAGGGTAACCTATGTGTGGAGGCCGTTGACGTGGGTCTGGTTCTTAATGAATACTTTGCCTCTGTTTTCACAGATGAGAGGGATGATACAGACTTTGCAATCAGGGAGGAGGGGTGTGAAGTATTAAATGAGATTAACATAATGAGAGAGGAAGTATTAAGGGGTTTAACATCTTTGAAAATTGATAAATCCGCAGGCCCAAACGAAATGTATCCTAGGTTGTTAAGGGAAGTAAGAGAAGAAATAACGGAGGCTCAGACCCTCAGTTTCCAATCCTCTCTGACTACAGGTGTGGTGCCAGAGGACTGGAGGGCAGCTAACGTTGTACCATTGTTTAAAAATGGAGAAAGGCCAGTCAGCCTAACCTTGGTGATGGAAAAATTATTGGAAAAAATTCTGAGAAACAGGTAAATCCTCATTGAGAAAGACACGGATTAATCAAAGACAGTAGCACAGATTTGTTAAGGGAAGGTCATGTCTGATTAATATGATTGAATTTTTTGTGGAGTAACAAGGAGGGTTGATGAGGGTAGTGCACTCGATATAGGTTGTATGGATTTTAGCAAGGCTTTTGATAAGGTCTCACACGGCAAGCTGGCCACAAAAATAAAAACTCACGGGATCCAAGGCAAAGTGGCAAGTTGGATCCAAAATTGGCACAGAGGCAGGAAGCAAAGGGTAACGGTCTATGGGTGTATTTGTGACTAGAAGGTTGTTTCCAGTGGGGTTCCACAGTGCTCAGTACTAGGTCCCTTGCTTTTTGTTTTATATATCAATGATTTGAATTTGAATGTAGGGAGCATGACTAAGAAGTTTGCAGACAGTACAAAAATTGGCCATGTGGTTGATAATGAGGAAGAAAGCTGTAGACTGCAGGAAGGTATCAATGGACTAGTCACCTGTGTGGAACAATGGCAAATGGACTTCTATCTGAAGAAGTGTGAGGTAATGCATTTAGGGAAGGCTAAAAAGGCAAGAAAATACACAATAAATGGTGGAATTTTGAGAATTGTAGAGGAACTAAGAGACCTTGGAGTGCATGTGTACTGATCCCAAAAGGTGGCTGGACAAGTAGACAGGTGGTCAAGAAGACATATGAGATACTTGCCTTTATTAGCCGAGGCATAGAATGTAAGAGCTAGGAGGTTATGCTGGAACTGTATAAAACACTAGTTAAGCCACAGCTGGAGTACTTCTTGCAGTTCTGGTCACCACACTATAGGCAAGATGTGATTGCACCAGAGAGGGTTGTTACAATCACCTGGTTCATGATTTGCATTAATTTTCTAGAGGTAACTTTTAATTTTGGAATTGAATGTTTTTTAATGCAGGACGAGTGTAAACACCTGGTTTGAGAAGCTGACAAACAAACCTAGGATGGTTACAAATCAAAGGATGCCCAAGTTTATTTAGCAAGGTCATATTGGGAAATGTAAAGACCCTACACAATGGGAACTTGTTGATGGAGATGGTGTGTCTGCAGCTACCTCAGTCAGGGGTTTAAATTATTCGTGCAATTTCCCAGATCAAAGAGAAGATTTGGTGTTGGAAATAATTAGTTTAAATTTCTAGTTGGGACATCCCACATGTACCACTTGGCTAAGGAGATAGATGATGTAGGGAGCGTCTGTTGGTTTTTTGAACACGGTCAATCATTTGGCTTTTAGACAAACAGTTGGCTTTTGGAAAAGCAGATTGGCTTTTGGAAAGCTTTTGGCTTTTGGAAGTCAGTTGAACTCAGGAACAAAGAGGCCATCGGGAACCAGGGGTATTTCTGTTTTGAGTAAGGCCTGTGCTCAAATTGGAAAGATCAGATTCGGGAGGTGACCTCATACCTCAGAGGACAGCTGAGAAACGAAGGAAATCAAAGTGAATTCCGAAGAGCTGTGGTACACTTTGGATTGGTCCCAGGAGAAGTGAACAAACCACCAAGATCCTGTAACATATAGGGAACTGCAAGGTTGAAGTAAAAGTCAAATAGGAGTGTTCTGTTGAGATTTAGAGCTTAATGTATACATCTTCATATTCTGCTAAGGTTTGAAGTTTAAAGTATAAATGATTCCAATTTGTTATAACCTGCAGGGCTACACACCAAATGCTGGAAAGTGGGTTTAGGCTGGATAGCTCATTGTTCAACCAGCACAGCCAGGATGGGTCAAGGGGCCTCTTTCTGTGCCATAAACCTTCTATGATTCTATGATTCTCGTTACGTTAGTTGTGTTTTGCTTTGTTTAACTCTTGTACAGTACAGTTTTTTTCTTTAAAGCATGAAATCTTGTGGCATAATTCTTTCAGTAATAATTGGGAATTTGACTTTCTCTTTTTAAAAAGTTAACGGTCCCTAATAGGATCCTAACAGGGTTCAGAGGAGATTTACAAGGATGTTACCAGGACTAGAGAATTTTAGTTATGAGGAAAGATTGGATTTTCTGTGGAACAGAGGAAGCTGAGGGGAGACCTAATTGAAGTGTATAAACTTATGAGGGGTCTTGATAGAGTGGCTAGGAAGGCCCTATTAGCCTGGGTTGAGGTGTCCATAACCAGGCAACATAGATTTAAGGTATGAGGTAAGACATTTACAGGGGATTCGAGTGGAATTTCTTTTCACACAGAGGGTGGTGGGAATCTGGAATGCACTGCCTGAAAGGTTGGTAGAAACAGAAACCCTCACAACATTTAAAAAGTGCTTGGATATGCACTTAAAGTGCAGTAATCTACAAGGCTACTGACCAAGAGATGGAAAGTGAAATTAGGCTCGATGGCTAGTTGTTGGCCAGCAGGGACACGATGGGCTGAATGGCCTCCAGTGTGTAAATTTTTATGATTCTATGATTTATTTCTATGATTCTGTGATTCTTTGTTGTCTGCTCAAGACAAAGGTACAGAGACCTTTGACAACAGGGATGGCACTTCCCATAACTGCGAAGATCACCACTGCATTAATGAAACAAGATACTTCCAAACCACCACAGGGAACATATGCCAGACCCGGCAATCTGCTATTAAAAGACACATTTGCAAATGACAGCTGGAGTATCGCATTCCTGAGAGATAGGATGCATCAGCTGGATAGAAAGCAGAACTTTGACTGTGTGGCAGTGTTCCCAAAAACACAAGAAATTGTAGATGGTGTGCAATTGACCATCCAGGCTTTTCCTATCAACCCTAAGGGCTACTTGAACAGAAAGGCCTTATCATTCCATCAATGTACAGATTGTGTCAACCCACAGAAACTTAATCATGCAGGTTAATGTCCTTGAAGCATTTATTATGGCTTCACAGCATTCATGAGAGGACCTGAGTCTGGGGTCTGACCCTCTGTCTTTGGGGACTCCTCAGCAGATAACCATGGATTTACCACATGCTCCAAGGTGCATGGGAGTTGTGTGACTCTGCCATGTATTGCTACAGAGATAATGCAACTATACTAATGCAAATGTTTTGACAACCCTTGCAGGGTGTTCACTACATTCTCAAAAGATGTCATGAAGGCCTTTGCTCATCAAACAATTCCCTTCTGAAGGCAGGCCCAGTTGCTTGCCAATTTGTAAGCCATGCAACTGATGAGAGCCTCAGGCTGCTACTGTAGCCAGCTGCTTCTGTTTGTCTGCTGCCACCTCCACTTGCTCCTGCTCACTTGTGCTTTAGCTTATGCTGCCTTTTCAAACTCCCTGTCCAGGTGCTCCAGGGTGCTTGGATCTGTCTTGGTACCTGCATCATATGGAGTGTCTGATGCAGCATGCTTTGAAGTGCTAAATTCCTTGGTGCTACCTAGCCTGCCAACATTTCTTGGTAAGATCCTATAGAAAGAAAAAAGGCAGGTGTGTTACAATGGTATCAGGAGAGAATGCCTTCTGACTGAGGTAAAATGCCAAGATGTTGTGAAATATGACTCTGTACAACTTAGTGAATGAAAGGAGCATAATAAAAGCTTGCTACTTGCCTTCCAAGACCTCAAGTTGCAAAACCCTCCCCCTGCATTCCTTTGATGGACTTAGGCCCAGATATTTCAAAAGCAATGTGTTGAAGTGAGACAGTTGTTTAAGGTTTGAAGATCTTCTTCCAATCTGTTTTTCCCCAAATGCTTTTTTCTGCCTCTGAAAAGTACACAAAAATGTACAAAGGTTTGGCTTTATGAGAGCTTCTGCACAACCACCAGACTACATTCCTTTCTGTAAGAATCAATTATAATACAACATTTATATAGTTTCTGCTGGCATTGTTGGTTCAAGATATACCTTGCAAGAATTATGTGTGGCAGTACATATTTAAGTGTGCAAGATGTACCCTACAGCTACGTTGACTTGAAAAGCTGAAAGGTTGAGCTGAATCTTAACTGCCAAGGTCAGTGGGGGAGCAGAAATAAAAACAGAAAGTCTTGGAAATACTCATCAGGTCTGGCAGACACTCTTTCTCTCTCCACAAATGCTGCCAGACTTGCTGAGTATTTCCAGCACTTCTGTTTTTATTTCAAATTTCCAGCATCTACAGTATTTTACTTTTATTTCAGTGGGAGGGAGGGGCAGGTTTTAGTGCGTGCGGTGTGTTAAATTCCCTAAAAATGATGCAGGTTGGTATCCCGACATCATCCCCCGCCCCCTTCCAGGTTTAATCCAGGTGGTTTTGTAGGCGAGCTGGGAAACCCCTTTGGAACTGTCGAGTAAATAATTGTAATATGCAAATAGGTAATTAGCACCTGCTTTAACCAACCCGTCTGGCTTTGACAGCCAGAACATGGATTTCCTGAGCTGTCTGCAACTCGCCAGGGTCAACCAGGCGAGTGCACAGTGGGGAACATTTCTTCAGCGAAACTGACAGGCTGGGAAGACTTTGAACAGTGAAACTGAAGGGCTCCAGCCATGGCCAGGTGAGAGTTTGGTGTTTACAGCACTTCTTCTTACTGCTTCAGAGGTGATTTCCAACTACTTGGAAATCTGTTCACCTCTCTTGGACTTCACTCATCTTGATCTGATCATCCCTGCTGTCAGCCTTATTCAGCTCTACCTTGGACCTCGGATGAGGAACAAGAGGAGCAGCAACACAAACAACAACAGTACCAGGCGTAGCAGGAGCAACACCAGCAGCAGCACCAGGAACAGCTTCCTTCTCCTCAGCCACATGCAGAGGGGATGGTCACAGAGATCCAGCTCCAAAGAGGCTTCCAACACATGGTCCACAGGCACAGGATCAGCTTTCTTGACATGTCTGGACACCATGATCTCAGGAGGCTCGGGCTTTTACAGCAGGTCATTGCTGACATCTGCAGCCTTCTAGACCAAGATCTGCTTCCTAGTGGAGCAGGTGGGCACACACTGACAATGGCCGACAAGGTGGCTGTCACTGGAAATCCAGAACTGGGATGCTAATATCGTGGCTTAGTTAAAGAGCCATAGCAAAGCCTGCTTCTTTGATTGATGACATTGAGATATTGGCCCTGGAAAACAAGATTCATTTTGTCTGCAACTTTCATCCAGGAATTTCGAGGTTCAGGTTTTACTCCACCATACATGAACATCAGTTTTGCTGTAATTCTTGCAGCAGGGTATGCAAAGCATCATTTTTAAATGGGAAAGATTTATCCATATTTTTCACCGCACTGTTGTGTTTGCTTGCATGATTTTGATTTTGTCTGTCATTATTAAAGACCCTCCTCTTTAATGACAAGCAACAGCCTTTAAGAGGTACTGCGTGAACAGATTTCCTGTGCCCAGCCAAATGTATTGCTTCCTGCACTCACTGAGCACCAACTGAAGCCTTTCAGAATGAATAGCAGGATCTGATCATGCAAGATTCATCAAGGTCCCACTCAATGTCCCCTCTAAATTTCCATGCAGACTGAGCACAAGTCAGCTACCACACAAAAAAAATTTAAAAGGCCCGAGCACTTAAATAAGTCGGTCATGCACAACAAAATGATTAGAGGGAACTTTGGTCCCACTCTTCTTGTGATTAGTTTGCTCTCAGCCACACTCCCAGTACTCCTGCCAGCAGTTTTCCCACAAACACAAAATTGGGGTGAATATGAAGGACAATTTTCCAAGTTCACCAGTAAGAAACCTCATGTGCTGACCATAAATATTGAGAAGGCAGAAGCATGCTGCATTATTGATGGATCCCCAATGTGCATCCCTGTGACTATTATAATAGAATGTGGCTGGTATTCAGTGAATGCAACGAATTGTTATGACTGAATAAACACTGAAATTAGTGTGGTAACAATTTTTATTTCTTGATGCTCTGGAGTATTCTGTCAAAGAGTAACAAAAGCAACACGAGAGACCTTGGAGTGTAATTGTCCCACCAGGGGACCATCTAGTGTTCAGTTAATAATGTGCAAATACTATGCATATCAGGAGTAATGTGAGTGGCTGGGCATGGGACATCTGGTTGAGGCAGCACCAATTGAAGGCTGTTGCTTACAAATGGTGGTTATTTTATGATGGCAAAACAAATCCTGCAAAGGTCCTCATCAGCAGCACCATCTCAGAAAATCAGCCCTATATTCTTAGGTGTCTTGGTCATGATGACTCGTTGTGTAAGTACACACACTATTTGTTTTGTAGCTGCAGGTTACAGTTCTGAATTTAAATCCTTTTATTAACCCAATTAGGTTGCATTCTGTTGTTATTGCTCTACATAGGCGTTTGTGTTTGTAAAGTTGTGCTTATAGTTTTAAAAAAGTTTATCTCTCTGTGGAACAAAGCTGTAGTTTCTAAAAAGCATTTCTATCACATTGTTTGCTCATAAATATGTTATGATATTGTTACAACCGGCCGCTCCAGTCAAAGCCCCCAATCAAAATATACGGTTCTGATTGTGGTGGGAGAAATGAGCTGTTAATTCAATCCTGTCCTTCCACAGATCGCCTAACATATCATTTTAAACTTTCCAAATTAAGGACCCAGCCA
Organism: Heterodontus francisci; assembly: GCF_036365525.1. Classification (NCBI taxonomy): domain Eukaryota; kingdom Metazoa; phylum Chordata; class Chondrichthyes; order Heterodontiformes; family Heterodontidae; genus Heterodontus; species Heterodontus francisci. The sequence continues at coordinate 27,277,460 of NC_090378.1, read as the reverse complement.
AATTGTACCATCTATCAACCTCCGAATGAGGCTAACCAAACCAGGTCTCTTTAGATCAACAAATTAACTGTTTAGTTAGAAAAACTCAATTCTTAAACACTACTAAGATATAAACAACATTTAAAATAGAACAAATTAGAGTCCTTGCAGATTTACGTTCCTGTCGGATGTGGAACATTCCAAGGTTGCTTGAAGTCCTCACAGCGTCCAATGGGGGGGAAAGGTTCTTCAACAGTAGAACAGTCCGTAGTCAAATTCAGAAGTCAAAATTGTTGTTCCTTCTCCAGTGATGAATTTCAACAATTAACAACTTGCAAACACTTTTTAATGAATCAATTTGGCTTTAGAATTGTTGAGGGATAAAAGATTGTCACAGTCTAACTTCCCTTCCTTCAGTTTAAATTATTAGAGATCTCTGTTTTGTCTTGACTTTTTAGAATTTTGAGAGAGAATAATAAATAAACAGACCAAATTCTCTTCCTTCAGTTTAAATGGTCTGAGAATGCTCCTTTCAGGTGCTAACACACAGCTGTCTGTCTGATTTCTCAGAACAGTCTGTCTCAACTAAAGAGCCAGTTCTAAAGATAATTACAACATTGTATATCCGTTTTTTGGTCTCTGAATGGCTGTTGCCGGGTCACCAGGATGCATTTTTTGAAGCTGTATCCAACGGAAACCAAAATACACTTTCTCAAACTCCTGAGGCTTGCTGGTTCTTAAAGCAGTACGGCTGCTTTTCCAGCCTTAAAGGCACACCACGTTTTTCCTGCAAAAAAAACTACAGGGTCATAACACCTCCACCCCTGGCGGAATGAAACGCCATTCCTAGAATGCGTTTCATTACAATGTGCAAAAAATACAAATTGAAAAAAACGTTAACAGATTTTCTTTTGCATTTACAGGCATACACGTTTCTAAAATGTTAAGACTACAGCAGCAAGTTCCACCAGAACATTTCGGCTTTAATTTTCAAAAGGTTGTCCTAATTAATCCATTTCAAATTTACAAGCATAGTCTTCCAATTGTTTCATGTTTTCCTACCAAGTGTCCCTGTTGTCCATCACCTCAGCCAGGTGAACTGCACAGCTAGGAGCACTGACCACTACTGGATTCACTATTCTCTGAGAAGTTTCTCAAGTACCCCTTAACCTATTTGTGGCATCACTTGACACTGGAAAACCCTGTCAGGTGTAAAAGAGGCTGATTTTTTCTTACCCTGGGGTGTCAAAGGAATTTGACAGGTTTCCTCCAACACATTTGCCTCTTTAAGACACATGATGTTGCCCACTCTGTCCTTACAGTCATTTAACGGAGTCTGCCTTCTTAACTTCAGTGACTTTTCTAGAGTCTATGCAAGTTTGAACTGACCCACCAGGTTTAGATATCAAGACCATCTGCGATTTCCAGCTGTCCTGACTAGGTTCAACTAAGCTGCCCTTCAACAGGCATTGTATCTGTGCTTCCACTTGGGCCTGGCTGTCTGGACCTAAGCGCAAAGATGTTGTTTTAAAGGAATGGTTCCCCCTATACTCACATCATGTGTGGCTAAGGTTGTAAATCCGGCTTATCCCTACAAACCTTTTGAAACGTTGTTAGCACTTCACACTGTTTTGCCTCTAAGTGTAAAAGCCTATTGTTTAATTTTCCTAGCCATTCTGTATTCGCTACTTGCATAGTTGGAGGTTCAATCTGAGAACTTCCTAGGTCTAATTCTGCCTCATCCTCACTATCCTTTTCCTTCTCAACAGTCCCGATTACCTGACATACCTGCACTGGCTTATCCTCCTCCCTGCGGTAATATTGTTTGAGCATATTAATGTGATATGAATGTGATAATGCTGGTTCTTCTGGTGAACAGGGGTGTCAATCAAGTTTACCCACTCTTTTGATCACTCTATATGGGCCAATGAACTGTGCTTTTAACGGTTCTCCCTGTAATGGTAACAACACTAATCCTTCATCCCCTGGTTTTATGGTAGGTTGTGGTTTTCCCACTATTTGACATATATGGTATGTTCTACAAAACTGTCTCACATCCTGTAAGATCTGGCCAGTACTAATGTTTGCTTATGTGTGATTTGGTCTTCCGAATTCCCTTATGTCCTGCAAAAGGAATGTCGTATGCTGACCTTAATAATCCTTGTCGATATTTAAGTGGTACCACTATCTGTTCAACAACTGTCCAGCCTTCGTCTGCAGGTCTATGAGGCTGTCTCCATTTCCTCCTCAAAACCCCGTTTGCCATGTAATAGCCTTCCGGAACTCCTTTCACCTCAGCTTCTGACAGAGCTGTCTGTGCCATTCGGTATATCTCTGGATCAGCTTGCTCTGCTGCAATGATAGATGATCTGTTAAACAACTCATTTGGATTATCTAAATCCCCAAATAAGGTTTTAGATGCTTGGCTATCTATTTGTGGTGCCCCTTTTACCTCCGACAGTGGATCCTGTTTAGCCATTGCTTGGGTAACTACACATGCAGGAAATATTCCCGGAACTTTGGTACACTTTCTTCTTAACTATTGTAATTTGCATTATATTTAGGCATATGAGTAATGTTATTTCAACAGATATATTGGTAACTACTTATATTTGGTGTGTGGTTAGTAGCTTGTCAAGATTTGATAAAAGGATTTTATTTTTGGTATGTAATATAGAATCTGTACAAAGTACTTTCTGAAAATGATATATAGAATAACTCAAATTACAAATTGTTGCAAGATTGTAACTTGTCATTCATTGAAAATGTAAAGCTCAAGTGGTTCATCAACCCAAGATGTGGTGTTGGAACACGATTGAGCCTGTTATTTTGTAGTATATGCATTTGAGATTATATCATTTTCATTCTTTTGGTTCATGATGGATACTAGGCTTCAATCAAATCATATAGCTTGAATTGAATTGAACTGTTGGGATATTGGAATTTAGTTACTACAGGTCCGATATCCAAAATCTGGTACCCTTGGGACCAAGACCGTTTCCTTAGTTTCACTTAGTTCCTCTGTAACTATAGGAGAAACTGATACTTTTGATCTAGCCAAATCATTTACTAGGAGTAGATCAATTCTCTTTACTGGTAAACTGTGGACAACACCTACAGTTACTATCTAAGATATTAAGTCACTCTCTAGAAGTATTTTATACAAAGGTACAGGTATATACTCCCCGCCAATTCCATTATCTAAAGCTTTAGCATTCATGATGCTCTCTGGTGGAAACCTCATATCTTTCCCCAGCAAGAGGGTTTGGGTTGCTCATGTGTCCCTGAGTATAATGATAGGTTTTCCTGCCTCACTTAAAGGAAACGGAGTATTTCTCCCCTTTGACAAAAATTCATTATAACTCTCAGGTATTTTATTCTTAACCTCTGCACTCCGTTTAGTTTTAGTATCTGGTTTCACATTCACAGCTATCGTTAAAGCTATAGCCTGGTCTGCTATACTCTCAGTTAGAGTCTTTTCCTCTGCACTAGCTTTGCGTACCCCAACAAGCCCCATGGGTTTACCTCGCAATTTCCAGCTCTCTGAACGAAGATGACCCATTTTGTTGCAGTGATAACACTTTGGCTTGAGAACCTCACTTCTACCCTCAGCACCTTCCTTTCTGACCTGAGGAGGTGATCCTGGGGCATTCCCAGGCTGTTCCTTCTTGTCCCCAGCTACTTGCCCTCCTTTCACTCTCCCACTTTCTATCCTTCTCGGGTTTATGGGGATGACGGACAAAATAGGTTGGTTTATTCACAAGCTCAAAAACATCAGCAATCTCTGCTGCTGTCTGAGCTTTCAAAACTTTCAGGTTATCTATATGAGTTCTCACTACTAAAGGAATGGAGTTTTTAAACTCTCCCAAGCGAATCAATTCTCGAAGGTTCTCATCTCATATGCGGTTTCTATCTTTAATGCCCATATCCAATGGTAGAAATTCATTTGCTTCACCTTCTCAAATTCTAAATGTGTCTGCCCAGACAATCTCCATAAGTTCCTAAACTTCTAACGCTAAGCTTCAGGGACTAACTCATACGCAGCAAGAATAGCATTTTTTGCCATCTCGTAATCTGAAGAAGCCTCTTCAGAAAGCATGGTATAAGCTTCATGAGCTCTGCCTACCAACCTGCCCTGCATAAGCAAAGTCCATCTTTCTTTCGGCCATTTCATCTGTTTGGCTATTCTTTCAAAAGATGTGAAAAATGCCTCGACGTCCCTTTCCTCGAACTTAGGAACAGCCTGTATAAATTTAAACAACTTCTTGCTGGGTCCTGATCTAACTTCAGATTCTTCCTGACCTGACTTTTCCCGGGATTCAGGACTACCTTTTTGTCTTGGTTCCATCTCTTTTAACTTAAATTCCCTCTCTTCTCTTTCTCTCCGTAATGCTCTCTCTTTCTCCTTTTCCTCTTTTTCAATTCAGGTTTTCTTAATTCTTTTTCAGTCTCAAGTTTTCTCGTTTCTAACTGAATCCTAGCCAATACCACCGTATCGCTCTCGGAGCTACTACCTGCTTGTCTCTCGCATTCCCTTTCTTGTTCCTCGCATTCCCCTTCAGCTTCATCATCATCATCTTCTTCTACCAATTCCAGATGTTCGGCCATTATATCAATTATCTCTGCTTTTTTGGCATCTGATTTCAATTCCAAACCGAATTTCGCTGCTAATTCTTTTAATTTGTTCTTAGTTAAAGTCATCAAGTCACTCAGAGAAACATTCTGCTTTCCCAAAATCTCTGCTATAACCACTAATGCCATTACAATGGTATTCTTCTTCTTTGGCCTCCTTGTCTCGAGAGACAATGGGTAAGCACCTAGAGGTGGTCAGTGATTTGTGAAGCAGCGCCTCGAGTGGCTATAAAGGCCAATTCTCGAGTGACAGACTCTTCTACAGGTGCTACAGATAAAATTGGTTGTCGGGGCTGTTACACAGTTGGCTCTCCTCTTGTGCTTCTGTCTTTTTTCCTGCCAACTGCTAAGTCTCTTCGATTCGCCACTCTTTAGCCCCGCCTTTATGGCTGTCCGCCAGCTCTGGCGATCGCTAGCAACTGACTCCCACGACTTGTGATCAATGTCACAGGACTTCATATCGCGTTTGCACACATCTTTAAAGTGGAGACATGAACGGCCGGTGGGTCTGATACCAGTGACGAGCTCGCTGTACAATGTGTCCTTGGGGATCCTGCCATCTTCCATGCTGCTCACATGGCCAAGCCATTTCAAGCATCACTGGCTCAGTAGGGTGTATATGCTGGGGATGTTGGCCGCCTCGAGGACTTCTACGTTCGAGATACGGTCCTGCCACCTGATGCCAAGGATTCTCTGGAGGCAGCGAAGATGGAATGAATTGAGACGTTGCGCTTGGCTGACATATGTTATCCAGGCCTTGCTGCCGTAGAGCAAGGTACCGAGGACACAGGCTTGATACACTCGGACCTTCCGTGTCAGTGCGCCATTTTCCCACACTCTCTTGGCCAGTCTGGACATAGCAGCGGACGCCTTTCCCATGCGCTTGTTGATTTCTGCATCAAGAGACAGATTACTGGTGATAGTTGAGCCTAGGTAGGTGAACTCTTGAACCACATCCAGAGTGTGGTCGCCGATATTGATGGATGGAGCATTTCTGACGTCCTGTCCCATGATGTTCGTTTTCTTGAGGCTGATGGTTAGGCCAAATTCGTTGCAGGCAGCCGCAGTCCTGTCGATGAGTCTCTGCAGACATTCTTCTGTGTGGGATATTAATGCAGCATCGTCAGCAAAGAGGAGTTCCCTCTTTGGTCAAGTACTTTGGTCTTCGTTCTTAGGCGGGCAAGGTTGAACAACCTGCCATCTGATCTTGTGTGGAGGAAAATTCCTTTTTCTGAAGACTTGAACGCATGTGAGAGCAACAGGGAGAAGAAGATCCCAAACAGTGTAGGTGCGAGAACACAGCTCTGTTTCACACCACTCAGGATAGGAAAGGGGTCTGATGAGGCGCCGCTATGCTGAATTGTGCCTTTCATATTGTCATGTACAGACTGTACCTTATTATACAAGAGGCCTGGTTCTTTTATTTTCTTTGTAATTGGTATCAGATTTAGAACCCAACAATCGAGTTTCCAATTGCTATGATCCCAGATGCGAGAGAAATTAAATATGATGCCAAAAGCAAGATCCCAATTTCAATATGTTATCTCAGAAACGAGTAATTAATATGATTCCACATGCAAGCCCTCCAAATTAGGCTGATTCTGATCCCAGACATGAACCACTGAATTAAATATGATTCAACTGCGAGCGAGCCCCCAATTAATATGTGATTCAAAGAAAGCCAATTAATATATTACAACCGACCGCTCCAGTCAAAGCCCCCAATCAAAATATACGATTCTGATTGTGATGGGAGAAATGCACTGTTAATTCAATCCTGTCCCTCCACAGATCGCCTAACATATCATTTTAAACTTTCCAAATTAAAGAAAGACCCAGCCAAATTGTACCATCTATTAACCCCCGAATGAGGCTAACCAAACCTGGTGTCTTTAAATCAACAAATTAACTGTTTAATTAGAAAAACTCAATTTTTAAACACTACTAATTTATAAACAATATTTAAAATAGAACAAAATAGAACCTTTGCAGATTTACGCTCCTGCCGGATGTGGAACAGTCCAAGGTTGCTTGAAGTCCTCACAGCCATCCAATGGGGGAAAAAAGGTTCTTCTGCAATAATCTAATTCAGAAGTCGAAATTGTTGCTCCTTCTCCAGTGATAAATTTCAACAATGAACAACTTGCATATGCTTTTTAATGAATCAATTTGGCTTTAGAATTTTTGAGGGATAAAAGATTGTCACAGTCTAACCTCCCTTCCTTCAGTTTAAATTATCAGAGATCTCTGTTTTGTCTTGACTTTTTAGAATTTTGAGAGAGAATAATAAATAAACAGACCAAATTCTCTTCCTTCAGTTTAAGTGGTCTGAGAGCGCTCCTTTCAGGTGCTAACACACAGATGTCTGTCTGTTTCCTCAGTTAGAACAGTCTGTCTCAACTAAAGAGCCAGTTCAAAAGATAATTGCAATATTGTATATCCGGTCCTTGGTCTCTGAATGGCTGTTGCCCGGTCACCAGAATGCATTCTTTGAAGCTGGTTGGTTCCCTCTCCGTATGGTTGTATCTAATGGCAACAAAAATGCACTTTCTCTAACTCCTGAGGCTTGCTGGTTCTTAAAGCAGTACGGCTCCTTTTCCAGCCTTAAAGGCACACCACATTCTTCCTGAAAAAAAACTACAGGATCATAACAATATTCTTATGAAAGTGCTTCTTGTTTGTTAAATTTTTTTTGAGAACTCCTACTTAAATTGTGGAAATTGATTCATTTTGGAAGGCTGAAGATTTCATAGATACTGGACTTTGTTTTGTTGTTGTAAGTTCACTGAAAGGACACTTGCAATGTTGTGTTTGAAAACAACCTTTACTGGATATCACATGCCTTAAGATAAATAAACAACAGACACCTTGGTGACTTGGGGGAGATGTTTATAGAGAAGTGACATGTCAAGATTTATGATGATCAGGAGGTGGTTTCGCTTCTCAGGTATTGTTTTGGTTCAGTTGGAGTGTGGACAGTATTGAAAAGCAGTTGGTTTTGTAGCCTGCTGAAAAAGAAACCCTCAGATCATCTTTCCTGCACTAGTGTAAGAGACCCAGAGAAATCTCCTCTTTCTCTACCTCTTTGAAAATACTCTGTGACTCCAAAGTGTGATAACTGAAACCCCTGATGCCACATTTCTCCTGGAAAGCCTATCAGACTATTTCTCAACATCTCCAGAATGAACTGCTTCTGAAAAGATTCCAGTGACCCATGTCTGTATACCTGGACACCAGACCAAAAGGGACAACTGATATCCTTCCATATCTTCTCTTTTTTCCTTCAAGAATTAGCAAATATTTGGCCAAAGTATTCCTTTTTATGTCTTTATTTTTGTAAAAGACCTCTGCAGAGAATTTCTTATTTTTTCTTCCTGTGTGTGTGGGTTTGGGGGGGAAGTGTTTAAAAAAAGGGAACTTTCATATTTCAATCTGTGTGTTAACGCTTTGCTTCGTTACTGGATAAGTCATGTTTTATAATAACTGATAATTTTGTTGTTTATTAAAGAAATCTGGTTGGTGTATTTTACTCTGGGATAAAGAGTAGAGCATATGATTGATGTATCGGAAACTGGGTAAACATTTAAAATATATGTTGTGACCTGTAGAGAAGTGGAACTAGAACAGACAGTGCACTCCTCCCACCTCGGTCATCATAACAATATTGAATAAAATGATACACATTGTACTTTCAAAATCAAAAGATGCATTATTTTTACACTTGTACAAATGCTGCTACAAGTTTTTCAGAGGTGTAAAACACCCGATTTCTTGTTTTACAATTACTGCATCTACAGAATGCTGCACAGATGCTGGCTTTCAGAAGTAAACAACAGTCTAAAAATGCAATTAAAACCATATTTGATTAATGGTGTTTGATTTAAGTTTGAGTTAAAACCTAAATGTAATCATAGACATCAGAAACACTTAGTCAACCTTAAAACAGCATGTGACAGCAGCTCCCAATTATGTGTCTTGCATACAAATTAGGTTACATCAAATATTTATATGTATAACCTCTAACATCTTTATTATTCAGAATGTATCTTTTTAAAATTTTTTTACATCACCCAGCAGATCACATTGTTTTGGGTGGGGTGGGGTGGGGTGTGTATATATTATGATACACAAGTTATCGCAATTGTGTGGGACAGACTGGAAGGACCAGACTGTCTTTACCAAAATTCCATCTGATTCCTTGTGGCATGCCTGGGTAATTTATTTGTGCGCTACCCCTTTTAATTTTTTTTGTGTGGCTGCATATGTGCAGTAATTTAAAGGGGCCGACTTGTGAGCAGCCTGCACGGGGTCTTTCGGGTTGCTGCCATTGTTTGTATGTTCATATTGCACAGATATGCATTTTTGATGGCGATGTAGTAAAGAGAGGAAGGTTGGAAAGAGACAACTAGTATCTCATATGGAATAATTTATCAACTATTTGCAATTAGCTTTTTCAAACTTGCTGCGAAGAAAAATTAGCCCATCTTTGAACTTCTGTAGTTTAATTTTGTTCATTTTTAACTGAATGCGATACATTAACTTAAAATAGTTGATTGAGTTGATTGACTGAGTCAATCCCCTACAAATAGTAATAAAAAATAGGGCATAAAACATCAATTTGCTTTATGATAAAAAATTAACATAAATTAGTAAGCTTTTAGCCTGATTAATTTTGTAAACAAATGTATTTGACCTGCAATACGATCCAAAGTGGAAAGACACTTGACACTCGCAGAGGGACCAATAATGCAATGGAAAGCACATAAAGGATTGTGGCTATTTGAGCCCTGTGTTATTCGGACACAGAGGCTTCAAATCTACTTCACATTCCATGTACAGTGCACATGACAATGCAGGCAAGATACATTTTGTGCATTGAGTGCCTATGCCCAGATCATGTGCAACATTCACAAAGTCCCAAGTTCCATGCTAATGAGATAGAAATCCCACTTGCACCTGAACAGTGCAACAGATGCTCTGTTCTGTTTTGAAATGGAAGCTTAAAATTGTCAAAAATATATTTCTTAGTGGCTCTCTTCTGCACACAGGGCCACCCTTACTGCAGGACTTCCTTCTGCATGGACTTCAATGTGCAGTCTGTGAATTGGGCTATCCTTCCTAGAACCATTTAAACAAAACGTAAATGCAATTTTAAGTGCAGCCAGAAGCCCTTGAATGGCTGCTGGCATCCAATAACCCTGTGTCCATGACCTCACCAATTTCCCAGCACATCTCATGCTACATATTGAGAGCGCCATCTAATTATTTGAATTAGTCAACCTCATGTTGTGGGATGAAAGCTGCTGCAGCTCCACAGGTGAGGCCAGCACTTGGTGCTCATTATTCACCACATAAAATTATAGAAGTATAGGCAAGCTAATATATACTAAAATAGCACATCTGTGGTTATTAAGGTAACATGAGAGAACTAAAGTAGAAAATTATGTTAAGATAGAAAAGAATATTAAAAGAAATGTCAAATATTTCTATGAACACAGCAAGCAAGTAAAGAAGGAAAGGATGGGGCCAAAGGATGACATCTTATTAAGTGACCAAGGAATAGGGAATGTGCAAAATGAATTCTTCTGCTTTGTGTTCATGAGGGAGACCATGGGCATTCTCCCTGTGAAAAAATTGAATTTCAAGAGGAGGGGTAGAGAATGGGAATGAGAGGAGGTATTAAAAGGAATAGAAATTTCAGTTAAAGCTTTTGCTGATAGACTGAGGAAATTAAAGGAAAACGAGGCACCAGGGCTGTATGTAATTCATCCAAGAGTATTTAAAGAATTGGCCAGCAAAGCTGGTCACATCCATGCCACGATCCTTAGGAAATCACTAGAAATGGAAGTAGTGCTCGAGGTTTAAAAAGGAGCTAATGCATCATCAATCTTTAAGAAGAGACATTACTAAAATCCAGAAAACTACAGGTAAAATGACAAATCTTGTTAACAATGGAAATTCCATGGGTATGATACTTCGATTTCAGCCAGGCTTTTGATACTGTGCCACACAAGCAATAATTCCACACAGTAGGAAGGCATGCAATAGGAGGCAATGTATTGAGGGGGTTTGAAAATTAGCTAAATCAGAGGGCTGAATTTTACTAGCCCTCCGATATCGGGGGTCGTGGCGGGGAGGCCCAGAAAAATTCTCCGGGTGAAGCCCACCACGACCCCCGACCCCGGGAAGGCCCTGCTGAATTTTACCGGCGGCGGCAAGGACTCGCTGTGGCCTACCCACCCCCCCACGTCGATATTCTGGCCGGAACTCCCGCACCATTGGAACTCCGTTTGGAGTTCCGAGGCGTGACATGAATGGGGAGGGGAAATTAGTGAAAATTTCAGGGCGGGATGGGTGGGTGGTTAGTGGGGGAAAAAAGCTCCGATTGGTTATGGGGATGGTGGGAAGGGGTTGAGGGTGAAAGGTGCTGAAATGGGGGGGGGGGGGTGAAAGTTCGTCATTTAAAAAATTGGTTTACCGGGGGGGGGGATAAGTTATTTTATTTATTGAGAATGCAGTTGGGGGCGTGAGAAGGCATTGAAAGTTTCACTAAAATTTTATTTTTCTTTTCAGTGCAGCGGCACCTTTAAAAATTTCAATCTACCTGAAGGGCTTGAAGCCCTTTAAAAATGGCGCCGGACGCCGTTGCCGGGGACGGAGCGGCCGTCCCCTCTATGTCATCAGGGGCGGCTGCTCCGCCCCCTTCATTTAAATATCGTGGGGACTCAGCGGTGGCCGCTCCACATGGGCGGACCGCAACTTCAGAATGCACTGCTGCAATTTGCAGTGCGCTAGTAAAATTCAGACCTGAAAGGAAAAGGGTTGTGTGAATGGAGGTGCATTGACAAGGCAAAGTGGACTGATTGCTGTATACAAAGAATATAAATGATTTGGAGCTGGGGTACAAAATAAAGGGCTGGATTTTCCCTGGATGGTGGAGACGGAGTTGAAAGTTGGGCTGGGAAAATGGCGGATGGCGGGCGGGATTCCATGTCAGGAAGGCTCCCCAATGCATTCCCACCTCCCGTGGGCTTTCCCAGGGGAAAAAAGGGAACTGAGTGGGCTACCCGTTCCTTGGAGGTCAGCAGCCAATTAGGGTAAGGCCCCACTTGGGGGCCATCTTGCATTGCACCAGTATTTACTCACCATCGTAGTGCCACACCGCATCCCCCCCCCCTGCCCCCCTGCTGTATGTGGAGGCCACCAGCTCTATTGAGGCAGCCTCCCGGCAGTAAGCCGGGGACCCGTTGGAGTGGAGGCTCCATGCCCCAATGACAGGCTGCGGAAATGAATGGTCGTAACTGCGTCCGTCACTAATATCCTGTGGAGGGTTTTCCCTCCCGCCCCACCAGTTTTGGGCCTCTTTATTTGATGATTTAATTGCAGGCAACTGATGACACTTCCATGTTGAGGTGTCTATGTGCTCACCTGACTGCCTCAACAGCACCCACCTCTCCCACTGGGGCTGCTGGCCTGACATCGCTTAAGGCCTGCTGATTGGGCTTGCAGCTTCAGGAAACCACCCGCCGTCCTTAATAGCCTGGCCAGCGCAGAGGTGACTGATGAGGAGGCTGACTCCCAGAAGGCTATAGCAGTGGGCCGCTGATGACATGACCCCAATATGGGCCCGATGTCGGACTGCCGACATCCGTCAGAAAAAATCCAACCCAAAAACTCTAAATTTATAGATTACACTAAATTTTAGTGGTGGGGAAGGCAAAAGCAAAAAGATCTGGTTAGGTGGTTGGTCAATGGCAAATGGCATTTAATATGAACAAATGCAAGGTTATGAGACTAAGAAAGGGAAATTTAAAAAATGGGAGAACAAACTAAATGGTTTTAAGATGCAAGTCAACACACACCAGGGATCAGGGATAAAATCAACAGTGTAGTGTGGTTCAGTAGTAAGGAAAGTTAACCAGATCTTGGGATATATAGCCAGCAGGTTAGATCACAAATCCCAGCAGATGCTAATGAGTCTGTACAAGGCATTGCCATAGATAAACCTGGAATACAATGTTCAATGCTAGTCACCATACAGTAGCAAGGATATCCAGGCATTGGAGGCAATGCGAAAAAGGACAACTAAAACAAATCACTTCACACATCTAAGCTATGAGGAGGGTTTGAAGATCGCTGAGATTGTTTGCTTTGGAGACGAGAAGGCTCAGGGGAGAGGCAGTTCAAATAATCAGGATTCTTAAAAGAAAATAAATAAATTGAATTCTGATAATTTGCACAAAATTGGCCCAAGGTTGGTTTGATTCATTATTCAACATCCTCAGTAAGGATCTTTCCCCCAATAGCTAAAATAGTATATCTGAAAATATATATTGTAAGCAAATAAAAGTAACTGTATACACAATGTTAACATAAACTGTGTTCTTACAGATATGCAGTGCTGTTCAGAATCAGGACTTCACATTAATTGATGACTACTGCACAGGATTGAAGGCGCTGTTGTATTTAAAAAGCATTGAGGAGCTGCAGAACTGGGATGGACAGAGCCCACCAACAATGTCTCACCAGAAAGGAAAACCTGTACCTAAAATTCCTGGTATAATTGGACAGGTATGAATCTTTATTCATCCTTCCTTCCTTTCTTTCTCTCTCATTTTCTCTTTCTCTTTGTCTCTGACTCCACTGGGAGGTCAGGGACACTTCCAGTGTCCAGGGCGAACACATGCGCAGGAAGTGTCTCCAGCTGCAGCTACTCGAAATCCGCATTTCAAATCTGGAGCAACGGCTGAGAACACTGTGGATCATCCGCGAGGCTGAGATCATCGTGGATAGTGCGTACAGGGAGGTGGTCACACCGCAGATAAAGACTGCTCAGGCAGAAAGGGAATGAGTGACCGCCAGGCAGAGTAGAAGAACCTGGCAGGTGGTGCAGGAGTCCCCTGGGTCCCTCTCCCTATCTCACAGATTTTCCGCTTTGGATGCTGTTGGAAGAGATAGTTTCTCAGGGGAATGCAGCAAGAGCCAAGTCTGTGGCACCATGGGTGGCTCAGCTGCACAAGAGGGTAGAAAGAAGAGTGGGAGAGCTATAGTGATAGGAGATTCTATTATAAGGGATACAGATAGGCATTTCTTTTTTTATATTCATTCATGGGATGTGGGCGACGCTGGCCAGGCCAGTATTTATTGCCCATCCCTAATTGCCCTTGAGAAGGTGGTGGTGAGCTGCCTTCTTGAACCGCTGCAGTCCATTTGGGGTAGGTATACCCACAGTGCTGTTAGGAAGGGAGTTCCAGGATTTTGGCCGCAAACATGACTCCAGGATGGTATGTTGCCTCCCTGGTGCTAGGGTCAAGGATGTCACAGAGCGGCTGCAGCACTTTCTGAAGGGGGAGGGTGAACAGTCAGAGGTCGTGTTCAGTCACATTGGTACCAACGATACAGGGAGAAAGAGGGATGAGGTCCTGCAACAAGAATTTAGGGAGTAGGTAGCAGATTAAAAAGCAGATTGTAATCTCTGGATTACTCCCGGTGCCACGTGCTAGTTAGTATAGGAATAGGAGGATAGAGCAGATCAATGCATGGCTGAAGAAATGGTGCAGGAGGGAGGGCTTTAGATTCCTGGATCATTGGGTCTGTTTCTGCCGAAGGTAGGACCTGTACAAGTTGGACGGGTTGCACCTGAACCAGAACGGAACCAAGATCCTTGCTGGGAGGTTTGCTAGTGCTGTTGAGGGGGGTTTAAACTAATTTGGCAGGAGGATGGGATACAGAGTGGAGGTACAGTAGGGGGTGATTCACAGTCAAATATAGAAGAGAAAATGAGTCAGTCTGAAAGGCAGAGAAAATATAGACCTGTTAAGGCTTAAGTGAATAATGCAAGGCTGCATTGCATCTATTTTAACGCAAGGAGTCTTACTAGTAAGGTAGATGAATTGAAGACATTGATTAACACTTGGGAATATGATATTATTGCTATCACAGAAACATGGTTGAGGGAAGGGCAGGACTGGCAGCTCAATATTCCAGGGTATAGAATCTTCAGGCGTGACAGGGGAGGGGGTAAAAGAGGAGGTGGCATTGCACTGTTGATCAAGGAGTTAATTACTGCAGTAAGGAGGGATGATATCTTAGAAGGTTCCTCCAATGAGGCCATATGGGTGGAACTTAAAAACAAAAAGGGGGCAATCACTTTGCTGGGAGTCTACTACAGGCCTCCAAACAGTCAGGGAGAGATAGAGGAGCAGATATGAAGGCAAATCTCAGGGAGGTGTAAAAATAATAGGGTATTAATAGTAGGGGATTTCAACTTCCCTAGTATTAACTGGGATAGTCTCAGTGCAAATGGCTTAAAGGAGGTGTAATTCTTAAAGTGAATACAGGAGAGCTTTTTGAGCCAGCACGTTGAAAACCTTCCAAGAGAAAGGGCGGTGCTGGACCTAATCCTAGGGAATGAAGCCGGACAAGTGGTAGAAGTGTCAGTGGGGAAGCATTTCAGGGATAGTCAACATAACTCTAAGATTTAAGGTAGTTATGGAAAAGGACAAAGAGGAACCGGAAATAAAGGTACTGAATTGGGGGAAGGCCGATTTCAGTATGATAAAACAGGATCTGGCCAAAGTGGACTGGGAGCAGCTACTTGTAGGAAAGTCTACATCAGACCAGTGGGAGTCATTCAAAAAGGAAATAGTGAGAGTTCAGGACCAACATGTTCCTGTAAAGGTGAAGGGTAGGACCAACAAGTCCAGGGAACCCTGGATGTCAAGGGATATAGAGGATTGGATAAGGGGAAAAAAGGAGGCTTATGGCAGATTCAGAGTGCTGAAACCAGCGGAGGCCCGAGAGGAGTATAGAAAGTGTAGGGGGGGGTACTTCAAAAAGTAATTAGGAGAGCAAAGAGGGGGCATGAAAAAACATTGGCGGGCAAGATAAAGGAAAATCCCAAGGCATTTTATAACTATATTAAGGGCAAGAGGATAACCAGGAAAAGAGTAGGGCCCATTGGGGACCAAAGTGGCAATCTGTATGTGGAGCTGGAGGACATGGGTGAGGTTTTAAATGATTACTTTTCATTTGTGTTCACTATGGAGAAGGATGATGTAGGTGTAGAGATCAGGGAGAGGGATTGTGATATACATGAACAAATTAGCTTTGAAAGGGAGGAAGTATTAGCTGTTTTCACAGGCTTAAAAGTGGTTAAATCTCCAGGCCCAGATGAGATGTATCCCAGGTTGTTATGTGAGGCAAGGGAGGAGATAGCAGTGACTCTGACACACATTTTCAAATCCTCTCTGGCCACAGGAGAGGTACCAGAGGACTGGAGGACAGAGAATGTGGTACCATTATTCAAGAAGGGTAGCAAGGATCAACCAGGTAATTACAGGCCAGTGAGTCTAACATCTGTGGTAGGGAAACTATTGGAAAAAATTCTGAGGGACAGGATTAATCTCCACTTGAAGAGGCAGGGATTAATCAAGGATAGTCAGTATGGCTTTGTCAGGGGGAGATCATGCCAAACAAACATGATTGAATTTTTTGAGGAGGTGACCAGATGCGGAGATGAGGGTAAAGCAGTTGATGTAGTCTACACAGGATAATAAAAACAAGAAATGCTGGAAGCACTCAGCAGGTCTGGCAGCATCTGTGGAGAGAGAATCAGAGTTAACGTTTCAGGTCAGTGACCCTTCTTCAGAACTACATGTCTACATGGGAGATTGGTCAAAAAGATAAGAGCCCATGGGATCCAGGGGAATTTGGCAAATTGGATCCAAAATTGGCGTAGTGGCAGGAGACAGAGGTTGATGGTCGAGGGTTGTTTTTGTGAGTGGAAGCCTGTGACCAGTGGTGTACCGCAGGGATCAATGCTGGGCCCCTTGCTGTTTGTAGTGTACGTTAATGATTCAGACGTGAATATAGGAGGTATGATCAGTAAGTTTGCAGATGACATGAAAACTGGTGGTGTCGTAAATAGTGAGGAGGTAACCCTTAGATTACAGGACGATATAGATGGGCTGGTAAGATGGGCAGAGCAGTGGCAAATGGAATTTAATCTTGAGAAGTGTGTGGTGATGCATTTTGGGAGGACTAACAAGGCAAGGGAATATACAATGGATGGTAGGACCCTAGGAAGTACAAAGGGTCAGAGGGACCTTGGTGTACTTGTCCATCGATCACTGAAGGCAGCTGCACAGGTAGCTAAGGTAGTTAGGAAGGCATATGGGATACTTGCCTTTATTAGCCGAGGCATAGAATATAAGAGCAGGGAGGTTATGATGGAGCTGTATAAATGCTAGTTAGGCCACAGCTGGAGTACTGTGCACAGTTCTGGTCATCAAACTATGGGAAGGATGTGATTGCACTGGAGAGGGTACAGAGAAGATTTACAAGAATGTTGCCAGGGCTTGAAAGTTTCAGCTATGAGGAAAGATTGGATAGGCTAGGATTGTTTTCCTTAGAGCAGAGAAGGCTGAGGGGGGACCTGATTGAGGTATATAAAATTATGAGGGGCATTGCTAGGATAGATAGGAAGAAACTTTTTCCTTTCGTGGAAGTGTCAATAACCAGGGGGCACAGATTTAAGGTACGGGGCAGGAGGTTCAGAGGGGATTTGAAGAAAAGAAATTTCACCCAGAGGGTGGTTGGAGTCTGGAACACACTGCCTGAAGGGGTGGTAGATGCAGGAACCCTCACAACATTTAAGAAGTATTTAGATGAGCACTTGAAATGCCATAGCATACAAGGCTATGGGCCAAGTGCTGGAAAATGGGATTAGAATAGATCGGTGCTTGATGGCCGGCACAGACAGGATGGGCCAAAGGGCCTGTTTCTATGCTGTATAAATCTATGACTCTATAGCCTCTTTTGTAAATCTTTAACAGCATTATAAATTAGCCAGATTTTTAAATTAGGTCTATGTTGGATGGGGAAGATGATACAGAAAGAAACATCGTTATTATAGGGACCAAGATGGTGTACATGTTCTAATTCTACACTAGTTTACTTCTAGATCCCCTGTGTGCCTTTGTTAACTGTAATTATATCGGGTTTTTGCAACATGTTCAGCCTTATTATTGTACTACCACATTCATATGTACAGTTTATTGCATAACACAATTAAAATTTCAGTTTTCATGTTAGAATTATTTAATATTTATTGACTAGCTTTAACAATTGTGAGGCGTATGACACCAACTTGTCCATTGAAATTCCATTGAATGTTATTTTTGTCACACTAGTTAAGAAGTTTGTAAATAAATTAATAAAGGAGAAAGGAATCTTACACAAATACACTAACTGGTCTGCTAAAAATAGCTCTCATTGGAGTTTCAATCCGTTAGTGTCAAGCATATATTAAAAATAGCCTAACCAATGGCTGGAAATAACAAGGCAATAAGATAACTTGGCTCTGTGACTGTAGGCAATTCCTTCCATTTAAAGTAAGCACATTTGTGCTTTTATTAAGAAAGGAATTGCACATGAATGTGTTATTATCGCTAAACTTTGTCCAGTGTAGTTTTAAGTTCTCCGTGGGTTCGGATGATATGAACTGTAAGAGCAAACTTTGAACCACTTATAAATATCATCCAAACATGAATATGCTCAAGTCTTGAACTTACTCTTAAGCAATTTATTTTGTAATACAATGCTAGCCATTGTTAACTATTGTTTACATTTTTCAGAGGTTTTGTTGGTAGACTGCTTGACCCAAAAGATCCATGGTCCTTCCAGTGAATCTCACCATAATTTCAGTCCACTACTAGTGTAAGAAACTGGGCTGGGATAGAGTTCTAGCTTTCCATCAGAAATTCTGCATGACTTTCTGAATGCAGCCTCAGCCTGCTCCAGTAGCAATGGGGCTGGACTAGCAATATCGGGAGTTCCCATTTTTCTAATCTCAGTGAGGCCCTTTATAATATTAGCCACACCACCAATTGTACCAGGTATACAAGCAGCCGTCCAATTACTAACCCAACATTTTTGAGTGGATTCGAACTCTCTGTGTTCCTCCTGTTACTACTCTAGTCTGCGCTATTACAAAAAATGACCAAAACCCTCCATTTATATTGCATCTTTAACATAATCAATGGCACATTAAAGAGGAGAAAAACAAACACTGAGAACAAATAGGGGAGGTAGGAGAGGTAATCAAATAGGCATAGAGGAATAAGAAAGAAAGAAATGCATTATCATTGCCACAAATTATTATTGAAGTTGAGTTAATAATCGCACTTAGGAGGAAATTGGATAAACATTAGAAGAAAAGTCACAACAGGATGCAGGAAAAGATTAGAGAAAATTTGATCTTGGAATGTAGGCAACAAAGGCAGGGCTATATTTATTGTCTATCCTTCATTGCCCTGGGAACATTTGAGATAACCATGTATTGTGGGGCTGATGTCATTTGTAGGCCAGACTGTTAAGACTGGATAGATTCTTCCCTGATTAGTGATCTGATTGGGCTTTTACATTAATCTGCCAACTTTTATGTTTATTTTACCTGGTACCAACCCAGAAAAGTACCCGATTTATTGAATTCCGTTTCAATGCTTGCTATGGTGGGATTTAAATGAATGACCTCTGGTTTGCTAGTCCACTACCATAAAGAAATAATACTCTCAGTTGCAGTGTGGAGCTGGCACTGACATGGTAGGTCAAATGACTTCATCCATGCTGAAATTTCCATGATTCGGTGATGAAACCCATCAGGCTGTTTTCAGAGGGTTACATTTCTGGGCTGAGGATATTGCTTTGTCTTTAAGGGTAGCTGGAGTACCTTCATGCAGTGCTTTCATTTCCCTGATGGGTTTAATGAAAACATACTCAAATCGTCTATAATTCGATAATTAGAATTCAGTCTGAATGGCTTTTAGTACAGTCTCAACCACAGCTCCATCTTAAGATTTCTAGCAGTCACGTTGCAATCCTGGAACTCAAATTTAGACCATTTTAATGATGTATGAAGTGCCAAAGTACTTGAGCTACTGAACCTCAGACAGGTATCATTAAATTCTCAATAATTTGGTAAACTAAACCTTTTGTTCTTTATATCTTGTGGTGTAGCAAATACAGCAGACTGCCAGTCAGTCATAATTAATTATGCCATTTTCAATATCTGTATTTATTTTTAATTTACAGAAAATTAAGTCATAAATGCATTCTGAATATGGTTTGGTCATTGTTTTGCCTCATTTAAAAATATACAAAGCAGAAATTTATCACGCATGCATGACAACGCAAAAAAAATGGATGACTATCTCAGTGATGGAAGATTTACCTATTTACAGGGAGAAAATTACAGTTAAATTGTATTCAGTGGCCATTTTTATTATAATACTAAAAGTGGCTATTGTTGCAGGTATTGCACAGCATGAGCTTGAATGTGTAGTCGTCACCCTGCCTTGTCTAATTCTTCCAGAAACCGTTTATTAGCAGCTCACTGATGTTACTCCAGAGATTTGTTGCAATTAGTGTCCCCAAATGATTCTTCTGACATTTGCCTGCAACATCACCACTGTTTCCACAAAAGCCTTCAGCCAACATCACAGATGAACTGTATGTGAAACATTCTGTTCACAAACAGCCAGAGACACACAGTGGATTTTCAGGGAAAAGGCTTCAACAGAATCAGTGTTTTCAAATTGCAGCCAGTAATGATTCTCTTAAAGACAATAATTGTACTGTAACAAAGTTCTTTTAAAATATTATTGATTGTTGTTCACGAAAAGAACCAAGCTAATTTTGGGATACACAAATTCAGGACCTTGTCTTGAAAGTGCCGATTTGAAACTCTGAATCAGGACATGGACACATATTGCCCATAATCTGTGTAGATTATGGTGTGAGGATTAAATGTTATTGTAGTGTGTACCAATTTCTTTAATTCCAAAATGTGCATAAAGTATTTAAAAGCACATTTAAAAAGTACAACCTGTCTATATAATAATTTGCAAAAGGGAGGTGAATTTATTCTAGCATGCAGGCATTGCATAAGTAAAGAAAAAAAGACTTACATTTGTATAGCACCTTTCATAAATACTAAATGTCCCAAAGCATTTTACAGCCAATGAAGTACTTTTGAAGTGTAGTCACTGTTATAATGTAGAAAGCACGGCAGCCAAGTTGCACACTGCAAGGTCCCACAAACAAGATAATAATGACCAGATAATTTGTTTTTGTGATGTTGGTTGATGGATAAATATTGGCCAGGACACCAGTGATAACTCCCCTGCTCTTGTTCAAAATAGCAGCGTGGGATTTTTTACATCCACCTGAGAAAGACAGCACCTCTGACAGTACAGCACTCCCTCAGTATTGAACTGGAGTATGATTTTTGTGCTTAAGTGCTGGAGAATGGGAATTAGCATTCTGGTCTTTTTAAAGAAAACATTCGCCGGAATGCCCAGCTTTAATTTGTGCACTCTAGAATCTCAAAGGCATTAGCGTGTGCTCAAAATAATAACTGCAAGAATACTGCTCAATTAAAGTAGGCACTTATTCTCTACTAATAGTGCACTGTGAGCCATTCCATCTATGAAACATGTAAAAGAAATGGAGGGAGAGGGTGGTAAAGCAATATTTACCAATAGTACTTCTAGCCTATACTATGAAAGCACATTCAAGTGCTCTTTATGGAACGGAGGGACAAGCCACAAATGATCAGAGGGTGATTGAGGTCAGGACTACTGTTACTCAGGAAAAAAAAAGCAGAGTAATGTATCAAAATATTATGGAATAAGGCCTCAAATTTATGATTCTGATCGTTATGTTCAAATTTTTTCACAGCCTCACCCCTCCCAATCCCTTTTAACAGCTCCTCCAGCCCTACAACCTCTGTTCCTCCAAGAACTCTGCATTCCTCCAGTTCTGCCGCCTTGTGCGTGCTCGAATTTCCTTCAGTCCTCTCTTAGTAGCAGTGCCTTCAGTTGCCTAGGCCCTAAGCTCTGAAATTCTCTCCCTAAACCCCTTCATCTCTCTACCTCTCTACCCCTTTAGGATTCTCATTAAAACCTATCTCTTTAATGTCTTAATATCCCCTGTGTAGCTCAGTGATAATATTCCTGTGAAGCACCTTGGGATGCTTTGCAAATTTAAAGATGCTATATAATGCAAGTTGTTGTTTTTGTGTCAGAGAAATTTTCTTGATCATTTTAGGTTTTTTATTGAACCATCAAGAATATGCATTCACCTGTACATTTTATGAGGCATTGCATGTGTAGATGTGCATTCACACATATATTTTATGAAGCTGTAATACATTTGAATTGTACAGAGCTTGTGGGAAGAATGAATTGGTATATCCAGGTTTCTTGACACTAACTTAGTATTCTTAACCTGAACTGGTCTAGTAACTGCTGAATGTGGAACACAGAGGAGAGTGATGAACATTGTTGAGAACCAGCACAGCAAAAACCATGAATGATGCAGCTGACAGCGATTGAATATTGGCTATCAGTGTTTATTCATACTGAAAACAATTATAATGCATTCAGTTAGCCTTCAAACATCCTCACAAGCTTTCTGTAAGCAAAATACATTGCACTAAGGTAAGCTATGCATCAGGTCATAAAACTGCATTGCTGCCTGAACAAATCACACAGTATTTTCTCATTCAGTGCATATTTACCTTCTTACAGAAGGAAAGGCATAGAGTGCAAATCAAACTTCTCACCCCTTCAAATAAAGTACCATAGAGGCCACAGACTAGGAATTTATACACAACATAGATGACACATAAGCTGGAGGACAGCGAAATGCTTCATTTCTAACATTCTAATCACATCCTTTCCTGTACAGATCTGGTTTAGCAAATGTAAGCAGTGAGGGCGTGGTGGTGCAACAGCAACTTGTTTGACTAATGCATTTATTTCCTATGTGTCCTTTTTTACTTGATAGAGATGTGCCACAGCCCCAGGAACAGCAATCTGGGCTGTCTTACAAATGAGCCTCATCTCAGCATTCAAAAGTTAGTGATTTCTGGATCAACTGACTGGGTAGCTTTTATTTTCAATAAGGGTGTCAAGGAATATGAAGCTAAAGCAGGTAAAGACAGTGAGGGGTGGGGGGTGGGGGTGGAGTGGTTGAGAGACATATCAGTCATGATCTAACTGAGTGGCAGAACATGCCTGAGGGGCTGAATGGCCTACTCCTTTTCCTATGTACCAGCACAGAGATATATTCCAGAGGGTTTTTGTGAGTACGATGAAGCACAGATGCTTAATATCATTCCTTTGCCTCCTTGTGTACAATGACTGGAGGCTTCTGGTAGCTTATCTTTCAGAAATACAATTTTTTTTCCAGCAGCTACATTGTTGATCGTACCACTACTGTTTGATAACTCTTTCTGGGAATAATGTGGAGCACCCCAGCATAACTGTTGTTTGAGCATGTCAAATATTTTCTCCATATTCATACATTTCTAACCAACATTTAACCCTCAACCAACACCAATAAAACAGATTACCAGGTCATTGATGATAAAAACAGAAAATGCTGGAAACACTCAGCAGGTCTGGTAGCGTCTGTAGAGAAAGAAACAGAGCTAACATTTCAGGTCTCTCTCCACAGATGCTGCCTGACCTCCTGAGTATTTCCAGCATCTTCTGTTTTTATTTCAGATTTCCAGCATCTGCAGTATTTTGCTATTGTTATCTGGTCAGTATATAAATAAAAATAAAGTAAAAGCCTTAATCATATACGATTAAATCAAATCCTAACCCTGCATATGCTTGTACATAAAAATAGGGTTTTTACAATTACAGCAGTGACTACTCATATGTTCGTATCTAAAAGGACTGCATTGGCTATAGAGCAATTCGGGACATCCTGAGGCTGTGAAGGACTTTATATAAATGCAAGTCTTTCCTTTCTTATCCACTATTTGCTGAGGAGGACAATTACAGAAAGTACCTTGGCCCAGATTTTGTGGTATATATATTTGTATGGCCCAGGAAGTAGTTATAGTTCAATGTCAAGGTTAACAATCCATTCAACAGCTTCAGCTGATGCAATGTGAATGGTTGTGATGCCACCAGGAATGGATCTCTCAGGGCAAGAGTTCAATATGTGGGTGATGGTCTGATTTGAATGACCACAGTCACAATTTGAACTGGTCCTCATGTTCCACTTGTGGAGCAAGTGGCCACTTCTTCCCTGGCCCGTCTTCAAGCAGTTGAGGGTTGTCCAGATTTTCCTTGGGAGTTTGAAGTCTGGGACCTCACCACTCGGGTCAGTTACCAGGTTCGCGGTTGGTGATGTTAGCAGTCAACCAGCAGGTGTGTCATCCAGAGGTGGGACTGTCGTCCGTTTGTAGGGTGTGGAGTGTGTTCCAGTAAGGGCAGTGAGATTACAAGTGAGTGTGTGGGGTCTTTAAGATCCTGTATCAATAGGAATGCTTCATTAGCTGTCAGCTGGTGGTGTTCTTTGAGGAGAATGTTTTCCCTGCAGACAACAGGAGGTTTAATGTGTGCTGGCACAGGAAGCCACTCTAGCTGTGTTAGTCTCAACATTCCAGAAATAATCCTCATGATTTCCCAGAAGTGCATATCTACCATGGTTGTGTGGCAGCTCCTGAGCCATGGTGAGTGGCAGTACTCTGCTGTTGGATAGACCAGGGCGAGTGAGGCAGTGCATAATGTGTTGGCTGTGCTGCCCCAGGTGGTACCCCAGTTTCCTTATGAGATTCACTCGCGTCTAGACCTTGGCTCCAGTGTTCTGGAGGTGTTGTCGGTAAATCAATCAAGAGTGATGTCAAGGTATTTTGGCATTGGGTCATGAGTGAGTGGTCGGCTGCAGAACTGGTGGTGAAGTTCTTACCTGGCCTTCGTGTTGTTCAAGTGGAAAGCTGAAATGGCAGGCTTGGCGGAATTTGGTCAGAGCCTCCATTTTCTGAATAGGCTTCCAGAGAACATAAATCTTCAGTGAGTGTTTTCTCAATGTCCTGAAGTTCTTTAGACTGGAGAGCCAGGGCCAAGTCATCAGTATATATGAAGAGCCATTACTTTTTTGTTAGTAATGAAACTGTCAGTTTTTGCTGTCAATACTCCTCTGAAACAGGCAGCAATTTCTGGAGTCCACACATGTAAGGTTAAAAGCGGAAATTTAGAAGTTGCTGTCAGTGATTCCACGCTCCTCCACAGGGTGTGCTGTTTAAGTCCCCACAGACTGTAATCAATTCAAAATCATTGAACTGATGGGAACTTGCCCTTTTAAAACCCTTAAAAAAAGTTGTACCATTTTAAATGAGGTGTAGCTGGGTTTTTAATTGCGTACTAAGTTCATAATTATTGCTGAAAACCTTTCAGGTCCTGAAAAACTAATTTTATATGTGTGGAATGTCAAATTTCTCCATTATTATAAAAAAAATTCCACATATTTAAAAAAAAATTCAAAGTTTGTTTGTGATATTTCGGCTTCTACTTTAATCCTATGTGTATTTCCCAAACCTTTATTCCAGTCTTTGTAAAATCTAATTAAAAATGACGGAGAATCAGTGCATTTTACTTTCTGGTTTGCTGTCTGTGAGAATACTTCAATGTAATTGGCTGCTTACCCTGCTTGATGGCATCACAGTTGCCAAACACCTGGAGATCCCCTTGACCTGGCGCAAGGGTCAAGCTAATGTCAAGAAAAGGGAAATCCATGCTACTGAGATTGTTAGATCTAGTCGTTGCTTCACCGCTGACCACAAAATCCAGGACCATATTTCAAGCAGGTAGCCTATATTTCTGAGGAACTAAGCATCCAACTTATTTGTCTTCAGCAAGCAGGAAATCTATGATTCCTTCAAAATATGGGCATCTGTATGCAATGTGCATCCACATGTATAATAGTGGGCGGCGCAGTGGTTAGCACCGCAGCCTCACAGCTCCAGCGACCTGGGTTCAGTTCTGGGTACTGCCTGTGCGGAGTTTGCAAGTTCTCCCTGTGTCTGCATGGGTTTCCGCCGAGTGCTCCGGTTTCCTCCCACCTCCAAAAGACTTGCAGCTTGATAGGTAAATTGGCCATTGTAAATTGCCCCTAGTGTAGGTAGGTGGTAGGAGAATGGTGGGGATGTGGTAGAGAATATGGGATTAATGTAGGATTAGTATAAATGGGTGGTTGTTGGTCGGCACAGACTCGGTGGGCCAAAGGGTCTGTTTCAGTGCTGTATCTTTAAATAAAAATAAATAAAAAAGTTTAAGGATGGCAACAGACCTCACAAAGTGATACTGTTTTCTCTTGATAAATGCTGCAGAATGTTGCACAAGCATTTCAATTGCATTATGAATATAGGGTGGCCTG
Organism: Heterodontus francisci; assembly: GCF_036365525.1. NCBI lineage: Eukaryota > Metazoa > Chordata > Chondrichthyes > Heterodontiformes > Heterodontidae > Heterodontus > Heterodontus francisci. Next base: position 27,251,612 of record NC_090378.1, on the reverse strand, counting down.
TGACTTGGAAAACTATATATTTGGAAGTAGTCTTTCAGCCTCTCCTACTGCAGCATGTCGACACTGATTTTAATATATTCACCAGCTAGTTGAAACAGGACATTTGTGATCCACATAATACAGCAGTGAACTGTAAACTGATCCTTGACAAGACTCCTGACATTACTTAGAAGGAACCTATGGCAAAAACGTCAAATACCATCATCACTTCTACCACTGCAGGCAACATAATGCCAAGTGTTGCTCATCAGTTGCCAGTCTGGTCCCAGAAGATGGTCCAATTCAGCTATGACGTCTTTAGTAAAGTAAAACTCCTCAGAATTGCTTCTTGATGAGGTTAAGATAGCTCTCTCAACATTCATAGGCATGTTGCTTGGGATCCTGGAAGTCTTTCTCCTGAGGCCGTTGCATTCCCCAGCCTTTCTTTGTGGCTCATCCTCATCCTCTTCCTCTAACTTGTCCAGCAAAAATAGACTTCATAATTCACCCATGCAACTCTGGACTGAAAACAGTCGAGCTGCCCTTTACAATGTCTCCCGCTCTGCACCATATAGGACATCTGCTGACTATCCCCACTACCTTAACACCGTCTTTATAGAGGATAGCATTAACACAATGTGCACTGGAAGGATAATGGGCTGAATTTTTGGATTCCACTGGGGGCGTGAACGGTGGTGGACGGGCGTGAAAATACTGGCGCCGGCTGGCATGCCGGTTTTCCGATGCTGTTCCCAGTGCCGGCTGGCATGCCTGTTTTCCGATGCTGTTCCCAGCGATGGCTGGCATGCCAGTCTTCCGCGCTATTCCCGGTTCCAGCTGGTATGCCAGTTTTCCAATGCCGTTCCCGGCGCCAGGCATGTTCACCAGGGCTGTCTGCGATATTCCGTGTAACGGCCGGCACTTGCGTGCCTTTATTTTCCCATCTAGGGAAAAGTGGTGCCACCGAGATGGGAAAGGGGGGAACTTAGGATTTTTAGTGCAGTGGCTGGGGTACGGGGTCAACTCTGCATTTCTAGTGTGTGGGGGGGGGGGTGAAGGGGTGACCATTTATTTTCTGTGTATTGGTGGGGGAAACAGGTCACACATTTATGTATACTGTAGTCGGTGGCGGGGGGTGGGTTCCGGGGTTGAACGTTTTACTCTCTGTGAAGGTCTGGCAGCCCTTTAAAAATGGTGCCAGTGCCTGCGCAGAGGCAGCTGATGCCATTGCCAGTGTCGCAGAGCCCACCTCGCCCCCATCACGAATGGGGGGGGGGCGGACCACCCTGCGTATGGAAATGAGCCGCTGCGCGCTACATCGCGGCGGCATGGTGGCGCGATTGCTCCATATAAAATAAAATCCGGCCCCATATTGCCAGCCCTCCCACTTCCCATCCCATCTCCAGTGGGCCAAGAAAATACCGCCCTGTATTTCTGATTCCCAAGTCCAAAGTCTAAATAAGTGCTCATAACCCCTGCAGTGAGGTTTCTGCTGCCTGTCCCCTGACTCCAGACGTTCTGATCTTAGTCGTGATCCTTCTATGGTACCTTATCGAAGGTCTTTTGAAAATCCAAATATATTATGTCTACTGCATGACCTTCCCTTTTGAAATCTGTGATGACTGCTCTTTGTTATATTTTTGGTTTCTAGACGTTTTTCCTTCTATCAATGTTAAGCTAGCTGGTCTATAGTTCCTTGGAGTTATTCAATTTGCTTTTTTAAATATAAGAATAACATTAACTGTCCACCAGTCCTCTAGCACTATTCACTTTTCTGATGAATCTATCCAGACCGAGGTTTTATCCTCTCTAATCCATCCAGACCGAGGCTTTATCCTCTCTAATCCATCCAGACCAGGGGTTTTATCTTCTTTCTTCCTCTAATGCACACCTTATTTGCCTCCCTGGTAAATACTGAGGTAAAATAATAGTTGTGTTTATGTAGTTTAAAAAATGTAGCTCACAATTTTGCTTCTTAGGATGCAGTGATTACAGAAACGCTTAGTTGGCGTTGGCAGAAGAGTATCAAATTTTCCAGCAGTTGTAATATTGTCCTTTCAAGAAACAACTTGATGGATTTCTGAATGTGGCAATATTCTATACTTTTCTACCTGTGGTCTGTTCTGATTTAAGTCGGCCATGTGCCTGACAGATTATGCACATCACCAATACCTTTCATTAAAATGGCCACAGTTCACCCATTCCAGCACCTTCAAGGAACTCAGAATGAATTATTATGCAACAAAGACCCTGCTGTCATGCAAAACATGAGACAGGTCCAAGGCAGCTTTGACTTAATGAGGCTAAGTAAGTGTCTCCCCTGTATTATAGCTACATGACAGTCTTTGAGCACAGTGCTTTTTTTCTCCATAAGCCTGGAACCTTTTGCACAAATATTTTTTTCTGTTTATGCATTTCACAGACTGATGTTCATTTGATGCTTCACATGGCAAAACAAGCATAGAATATCACAAACTCTCCCTGTTAAATTAATGGCAGCTTAGCAAAGAGATGTAGTTAGGTTTTCAAATTTAATTATGGCATACACAGTACATTTTGTATAGATAAACTGCAGCGTCATTGTGGCTTTTTTTAAAGCTAGTAGTTTGACATCTCCCCTAATTAACCCATGCATATTTTGTTTTTCAAGGATTATATCTAAGCGTTTTCATGCAGATTACTATCACCTTCTACTAACTTCCTGAAGTGGAAACTGGGGAACCAGTGAGCGTGACTGATACAGTAAATCCCCAGCATGCATCACATCTAACTCGTTTCACATCTGAGAGATTTCAATAGTAACCCTCAAGGAACTGACGGTCTTTTACAGCTTGCAGCATATGATCATGTTTTCCAACACATTTAAAATAAGAGGCTTCATTTGCAAAAGAATAGGAATAAATACAGAACTCACTGGCAGTGGATTCACAAGTGTTTTCTGAATAAAATATAATACCATACTTTAGGGGTGTACATAGCCTAGAAGACACCATAGCCTGTGACGTATAATGCACGCTGCAGATATCATACACTTTTCCTTCTCATGGTAAAATTATAACATTGGCTTTGGGCATGTTGTCCAATATGCAATGGTATATGAAGAGATTATTTCAAGGAATACTTTTTATAATTCATTATATATAATGTCTACCCGTTTATGAAGTACATCTATGTTCCAGGCCTTTTTGATCTATGCAAAATTATAGTAATTTACTGACAGTTCTGTTCTACTCACTGAATGCTTTGTTTGATTCTGATAGTATACTTTTCTGATAATTTAATCTCTTACATTTAGGTGGTTCCAATAGTCTTATGAACACATTTATCTAAACATAATGTAATTGCAGTGTACAAATTATTTTGAACAGCTGTGCTCAAGAATTTAAATTATGTTCTAGTTTCCTTAGCATAAGCTTTACTAAGTATAATCAATTTCACTCAAGCAAATATCTTTTAAGAGAATATATATTACTACTGAATAACCAAAATTGAAAAAAATGGTGTCATATCTAAATTTCTTCAAAGAAATATATCCTGTATGTAAATTGATTATCTTATTTATATTTGGAAGGTGAAATACTCTATTTTAATTATTTTGATCTTTTAAAATGCAAGCGACAAAACCTCTTGTTTCTAATAGAAAAATTACATGAAAGCAAAAGCTGGATTTTTCTCATCAGGGAAGAATAACAGTGACCCAGTCAGTAGTGGGGACCAAATTAGAAAGCGATGAGGCCTCTACTAGGCCCTCATCCTCTACCTGCAGAGTCTTTGAAGTCATTATCGCAGCTATGTCAGACCTATTGAAAACCACTACCAGGCAGCCCCAGGGGTGGGAGAAAAATGGAATGGGAGGTTGGACACTTTCCCCCACTGATATTTACATGAAGCAGGCAGGAAAAGGGAATGTGGTCCCTGCAAGGGTGGTGGGGGAATCCAGGTCAGAGTGTAGATGCAGGAGTAGGCTCACCACCCCATTTTCCTGCCTTTTTCACCACTATCTCACCCGTCTTCACACTGAGGACACGCTCCATCGTGTTCTATGGCACTACCACCGTGCAAAATGGGACAGAGGCAGAACAGATCTCGCAGCTCAAAACTGAGCATTCAGGAGACACTGTGGGCCAGCAACAGCAGCAGAATTGTACTGCACCACAATCTGTAACCTCATGGCCTGGCATCTCCCCCACTCTACCATTAGCATCAAGCCAGAGAGCCTATCCTGGTTCAATGAGGAATATAGAAGAATATGCCAGGAGCAACATCAGGTGTACCCTCAAAATTGTTTTTTATTCATTCATGGGATGTGGGTTTTGCTGGCTAGGCCAGCATTTAATGACCATCCTTAATTGCCCTTGAGAAGGTGGTGGTGAGCCACCTTCTTGAACCGCTACAGTCCTTGGGGTGTAGGTACACCCACAGTGCTGTTAGGAAGGGAGTTCGGAGATTTTGACCCAGCAGCAGTGAAGTCATGGCGATATAGTTCCAAGTCAGGATGCTGTTACGACCAGGTGAGAAAGGTGTCCAGAGAGCCTATCCTGGTTCAACAAGGAATTTTTTCTCAGCCTTCACCTGGTCTTATTGTAACAAGGTTTTAATTTTTAAATACACCATGTTTTGAGCTCCCCCTTGGTGAATTCTTGTTCACCACTTTCCAATTATAAGGCAAAGAAATTAGCATAAACAGGCTTTCTTAGGTTTAAAGAAGAAAAGTGAAATTTATTAAAACTTAAACTTAAACTCTAATCCAGTTAACGCCTATGGATACACGCCGCGCGTGACGGGAGCATGCATACGCGAAATACACATGCAAATAGAGACAGAAAAGAGCAGAAGAAAAATAAAGTGGAGAGGTTTGAGGCAATATCAGAACAGTTTCTTATTACTGTGCTTCGAGCTCACTGCAGTCCTTTTGTAGGTAGTTCTTGCTTGTAGGTAATTCTTGCTTTTCGTTGGGGTCCAGTATTCTTCTTAAACCTTGTTCACTGTAGGAAACTTTTCTCTCTTGGGGTTCCTGTGTCTTCAATGGATTTCAAAGCTGGTGAGAAAGAGATGAGCAGACAGGAGAGAGGTATTTTCCAGTCAAGGAGCAAACAGCTTTCTGAGTTCAAATTTTCTCCGGCAAATTCAAATTCATAAAGCTCCAACAGCCAGTTAGTCATGTGACTAAACTGGTCTGGCCATGTTTGTTTGTGTATTCGGCCATTTTAGCAATTAACCTGGAATGCTAGCCTCTCCACCTTCAATGTCTGATAATCAAAAGTCCATTGTGGATTAAATTGGAGCAGGGAGTGGCCCTTTGTCCTTTCCAAGTGCTGTCTGTTACTATGCAAATGTCTTTCCAGTCAAGGATCTGGTGTTTTTTTAAAAAACAATTTCTTTCTTTACTCGGTAATAGTTTAAAAATCAATGTTCATGTTGCATAATATGTGTCTCATTCTTGGCAGGTGTGGGCCTGCATGACAATGGCGTGTGGCTTGGAGGGGAACTTGCAGGTGGTGGTGTTCCCATGCATCTACTTGTCCTTATAGGTGGTAGAGGTCGCGGGGGAGTCTGGTGTCTACGGGCTGTTCCCAGGTACGCACACCGAGATAAACATCAACTGCTGCTGGAGGACGATCAATTCGGTGAAAGACGCCCTTTGGTCTGCCCGAAACTTGCTGGTCTTCCAGCGCAAAGAGTTGTCCACGACCGAATGTTGCAGACTGGCACATTCCAAGGTCCAGGACTATATGCTGAGGGACGCACTAAATCTTGGGGCAGCCGCAGCAAAGGCTCAATGGGGAAAGACCACTATGTAAGGTCCCCCCACCAAGCTGAACTGAGGGGCTGGATCCATGGGGAAACCTCTCGAACTGTATCCAGAAATTTTTTGTTTTCTGTAAAATGTATATGGCATGAGAAATTAAATGGAAGGGTTGTGAGGCAACTCACTCCTGCATTGAAGAATACTGACCTCCTTTGCACTGTTTGTAATTTTTGACTTGGTGCTGTTTAGAACCGTTTTGTCATGGATTTTTTTACAGATTTTTATGAATAAAGTATATTTTGGAAATAAAAAAAAAGTTTGGAAGGTGCCATCTCAGAAGCCTTGGTGAGTTGCATCTTGTAGATGGCACATACTGCTGCCACTGTGCGTCGGTGATGGAGGGAGTGAATCTTGAAGGTTGTAGATGGGGTGCTAATCAAGCAGGCTGCTTTATCCTGGATGGTGCCGAGCTTCTTGAGGGTTGTTGAAGCTGCACCCATCCAAGCAAGTGGAGAGTATTCCATCACACTCCTGACTTAGAAACATAGAAACATGGAAAATAAGGCTCACACTCTCTGGGTGAAGAAATTTCTCCTCATCTCAGTCCTGAAAGGTTTACCCGGTATCCTTAGACTATGACCCCTGGTTCTGGACTCCCCCACCATCGGGAACATTCTTTCTGTATCTACCCTGTCAAGTCCTGTTAGAATTTTGTAGGTGTCTATGAGATCCCCTCTCACTCTTCTGAACTCCAGCGAATATAATCCTAACTGACTCAATCTCTCCTCATACGTCAGTCCCGCCATCCCAGGAATTATTCTGGTAAACAGACTTGTGCCGTGTAGATGGTGGACAGGCATTGGGGAGTCAGGAGATGAGTTACATGCCACGGAATTCCTAACCTCTGACCTTCTCTTGTAGCCACAATATTTGTGTGGCTGGTCCTGTTCAGTTTCTGGTCAATGGTAACACCCAGGATGTTGATGGTGGGGGATTCAGCGATGGTAATGCCATTGAACGTCAAGGGGAGATGGTTAGATTCTGTCTTGTTTGAGAAGGTCATTGCCTGGCATCTGTGTGGCGCAAATGTTACTTGCCACTTATCAGCCCAAGCTTGAATGTTGTCCAGGTCTTTCTGCAGATGGACACGTGCTGCTTCAATATCTGAGGAGTCACGAATGGTAATGAACATTGTGCAATCATCAGCGAACGTCTCCACTTCTGACCTTATGTTGGAAGGAGGGTCATTGCTGAAGCAGCTGAAGCTGGTTGGGACTAGGACACTTCCCTGCGGAACTCCTGAAGTCATGTCATGGGACTGAAACGATTGCCCTCCAACAACCACAATCATCTTCCTTTGTGCTAGGTATGACTCCAACCAGCAGAAAGATTTCCCCCTGATTCCAATTGACTCCAGTTTTGCTAGGGCTCCTTGATGCCGTACTTGATCTGCCATGATGTCAAGCGCAGTCACTCTCACCTCACCTCTGGAGTTCAGCTTTTTGGTCCATGTCTCAACCAAGGCTGTAATGAGGTCAGGAGCTGAGTGGCCCTGGCGGAATCCAAACTGAGTGTCCATGAGCAGGTTATTGCTGAGCAAATGCCACTTGATAGCACTGTCGACAACCCCTTCCATCACTTTGCTGGTGATTGAGAGTAGACTGATAAGGCGGTAATTGGCTGGGTTGGATTTGTCCTGTTTTTTATGTACAGGACATACTTGGACAATTTTTCACATTTCCGGGTAGATGTCAATGTTGTAGCTGCACTGGAACAGCTTGGCTAGGGGCACAGCTAGTTCTGGAGCACAAGTCTTCAGTACTATTGCTGGAACGTTGTCAGGGCCTGTAGTCATTGCAGTATCCAATGCCTTCAGCCGTTTCTTGATATCACTTGGAGTGAATCAAGTTGCCTGAAGACACTGGATCCAGCAAAGGCTATGGGCCCTGACAACATCCCAGCTGTAGTACTGAGGACTTGTGCTCTAGAACTAGCCATGCTTCTAGCCAAGCTGTTTTTGTACAGCTACAACACTGGCATCTACCCAACAATATGGAAAATTGCCCAGGTATGTCCTGTCTGCAAAAAGCAGGACAAATTCAATCCAGCCAATTACTGCCCCATCTGTCTACTCTCAATCATTCTCACAATGACCGAAGGTGTTGTCGACAGTGCTATCAAACAGTACTGACTCACCAATAACCTGCTCGCTGTTGCTCAGTTTGGGCTCCGCCAGGGCCCCCCGGCTCTAGACCTCATTATAGCCTTCGTCCAGACATGGACCAAAGAACTGAATTCAAGAGGTGAGGTGAGAGTGACTGCCCTGGACATTAAGGCAGCATTTGGCCAAGTATGGCATCAAGGAGTCTAAGCAAAATTGTTGTCAGTGGAAATCAGGGGAAAACTCTCTACTGGTTATAGTCATACCGAGCACAAAAGAAGATGGTTCTAGTTGTTGAAGGCCAATCATCTCAGCTCCAGGAGTTTCTTTTACAGATGATTCATTGATACAGCTTGATTCAGCAGGTAAATATGCCAAGTAATTTGGTACTGAGTGTAAAGCAAATGACTCATGCACTGTCTGCCAGAATCATCACTTTCATAACTCACCAAATGGAAAAGACCCAGCAGCTCAGGAGGGCTCAGAACATTTTCTGACCGTTAGGGTTTCTGGAGTACAGGGTGTCGTTGTTAGTTCCCATTTGGTTATCCAGAACCCAGATGACAATCCCAATATTTTCATAAACTTGAATCAGTTCCACCCCATAAATGTGCAGGTGTATTGACCAGAGATATATAGCCATGCCTGTCAATGGAGGTTTTCCAGGAAGCAGCCATGATGGGCTGGATTTTGGCCTGGAGGCGGGGCTCCCGGCGCCAGGAAGAAAAGGCAGGGGGAGCCCCCACCTCTGCCTTTTTGTACCCCGCCCCCAGGGCCCCCGGAATGAACTTCCAGTCTTTTTGAGTCAAGCTTTAGGAAGTGGGGTCCTATCCCTTTAACGAATTTAAAGGGATGGGAATCCTGCCTCCAAGAGCTACCAGCCAATCAGAGGACTGGCAGCTTAGCCGTATCGGCAGCTCCACTGGGAGTGGTGACCACTGCCGGTACTGCAGAGTGCTCAGACCCAGACCCAGGCCCAATGGTGGAACCCCAGAACAGAGGTAGGTGAGGCGGGGTCGTTTGGGCCAGTCCTTCGGAGTGGGGTGGTATGGTCATTCAGTCCAGGGGGAGGCTGGGCCTGGGGGATAAAGTTGTTCCCGATGGGGGTCTTCTATTGGTCACAAAAGGGACCCTCCGCACCCCAAGCCCACAGGGAGGGCACCTCATTTTACTAGGTGTACTCCCAGTGTGCAGAGCCAACCCCCCCCCCCCACCGCCACCGGCCGCTGGTAAGATCGCAGAGGTGTCGGGAAGAGGTGCGTCATGGGCCCTCAATAGGCCACTTAAGAGCTTCAATTGACTTCTGGGCAGGAAGGCCGTCGTCCCTCCCCCAAGAAGATCGCTGGGCAACGGGCCCTCTGCCATACCGACCCCACCCCCCCCATCTCCAGCCCCGCCTCAGCGCTGCCCATAAACGCCCAGCTGATATTTCTGCAGCAGTCCACCATCAGGGCGGCACAGTGGCGCAGTGGCTAGCACCGCAGCCTCAGAGCTCCAGCGACCTGGGTCCGGTTCTGGGCACCCCCTGTGCAGAGTTTGCAGGTTCTCCCTGTGATTGCGTGGGTTTCGGCCGGGTGCTCTGGTTTCATCCCACAGCCAAAGACTTGCAGGTTGATAGGTAAATTGGCCATTGTAAATTGCCCCTAGTGGTGGTAGGAGAATGGTGGGGATGTGGTATTGAATATGGGATTAATGTAGGATTTCGTATAAATGGGTGGTTGTTGGCCGGCACAGACTCGGTGGGCCGAAGGGCCTGTTTCAGTGCTGTATCACTCTATGACTCTATACTGCAACTACGGGAATATCCTTACAGAATGCCTGGTTGGCTTTTGGGAAACAGGGCTACTTTCTGAGCCTTTGATGCATGATGCCAATCAGAATCCTCCTGACAGTAGCAGCTGAGCAGCAATGAGGCCCATGTCACCACCAGTGTTGAGCAAGACATTGGCAAACTGATGCAATGCTTCTGTTAAACTGCTCAGTAGGGTTGCTGCTGCATGCTTCACAATTTTGTGATCAGAAAGGGTGGAAGGATGCAATTGGCCTAAGTAGACCAGAGGCCTGCAGGTCCACAGGAAGTGAAGAAAGAAAGAAAGAACTTGCATATTGCACCGTTCATGACCACAGGACATTCAAAAACGCTTCATGGTGTCATAGGCCCAACAATCTTCAGCTGCATCATCAATGACCTTCCCTCCATCATAAGGTCAAAAGTGGGGATGTTCACTGATGATTGCACAGTGTTCAGGTCCAGTCACAACTCTTCAGATAATAAAGCAGCAAGACCAGGGCAACATTCAGGCTTGGGCTGATAAGTGTTAAGTATCATTTGCGCCACACAAGTGCCAGGCAATGACCCTCTCTAATAAGAGAGAGTGTAACAATCTCCCCTTGATATTCACTGAATCCGCACCATCAACCTCCTGGGCGGTTACCATTGACCAGAAATTGAACTGGACCCGCCACATAAATACTCTCCACTTGCCTGAATGAGCGCAGCTCCAAGAACACTCAAGAAGCTCAACACCCACCACCTTAAATATTAATTCTCTCCACCACTGATGAACAGTGGCAGCAATGTGTACCATCTACAAGATGCACTGCAGCAACTTGCCAAGAGTCCTTCGACAGCACCTTCCAAACCTGTGACTTTTACCACCTAAAAGAACAGGGCAGCAGGTGCATAGGAACACCACCACCCTCCAAGCCACACACCGTCCTGACCTGGAACTATATTGCCATTCCTTCACTGTCACTGGATCAAAATCCTGCAACTCCCGAACAGCACTGTGGGTGTACCTACATCACACAGACTGCAGCGGTTCAAAAAGGCAGCTCACCACCACCTTCTCAAGGGCAATTAGGGATGGGCAACAAATGCTGGCCTAGCCAACGATGCCCACATCCCATGAACAAGTTTTTAAAAATGAAGCAAAGACAGCACCTCCAACACTGCCTACATGCTGCATTGGAGTGTTAGCCTAAAAATTGTGCTCAAATATTTGGAGTGGAACTTGAACACAGAGCCTTCTAACTCAGAGGTAAGAATACTACCACTGAGCTGCAGCTGACACCTGATCTAGAGGGAACTGATGTGAAGCCAGACAAAGTGGAGCAAAACTCCCTAATTGCCAATTACTTTCACTAAAGGATACCTTTTGACACTATGCAGCTGTGTTCATCAAAGAAAGCATGCATACTGTGACACCCCTGAAGGTGTCATGCATTTCATCCACTCAACATGAATTGCCCTGTATCTATCCCATTGTTAGAACCTTATAAGCTTCCTCAAAAAAACACAAATGAAAAATAAAAAGGGTTAGGTCTGGCATGGATCTCTGAGTACGAAGTCATGCAATAATAGTGATTTAGTCGGGGGATGTATAAATACAGACATCAGGGAAACCTGAAGCAGAAGGCTTGTGGAGCATACTTTGAGTTTGTCATCAGCTGCTTGTTGCAGCTGTCTCAGGATCACTGCAGTCCTGCAGAAGGAGTAACTGAAATGCAGAATACAATGCGGCACAGTGATGCAGTGGTTAGCACTGCAGCCTCACAGCTCCAGGGACCCAGGTTCAATTCTGGGTACTGCCTGTGCGGAGTTTGCAAGTTCTCCCTGTGACCACGTGGGTTTTCGCCGGGTGCTCCGGTTTCCTCCCACAGCCAAAGACTTGCAGGTGATAGGTAAATTGGCCATTGTAAATTGCCCCTAGTGTAGGTAGGTAGGTGGTAGGGAATATGGGATTACTGTAGGGTTAGTATAAATGGGTGGTTCTTGGTCGGCACAGACTTGGTGGGCCGAAGGACCTGTTTCAGTGCTGTATCTCTAAATAAAAAATAAATGAAATGGAACTCTATTCTATCCATGGCTCCTGCATCTGTGGACGTGAGGACTTGAAAGGATTGTGTCTCTCCTCTCTGGCATTGTCTGCCAGTTAGTCTCTGCAAGATAGAAGGGAGCGTATTAATAACTAGTGTGTTGAAGACCTGTGCACAAGGGTACAGTAGTTTGAATGGTACTATAAAGAAGCATCAGGTTTCTGGAAGAGAGGGGCACTGTGTGAGAACAGTGGTGGAGAGCCACTGAAGGGTGTTGCGATGATTGCATGAAAGGCATGTGACTAAAGAGAGGTGAAACTTTTCAGTACTGCAAAGTTGTGCAGGGCTGTACTGAAAATGACAGAGGAAATTATGAATAGCATGCTTAGCTTAACAGCCTAGGTCAGCTCATTGCACTTTATGCTGCACTGCTTTCAAGTCCAAGGGGCTAAACGTCTGGCATTGGCACAGTCCGACACTTCAAACTATCCTTATCTAGCAAAATGGTGGGACACCCTTCTCCCATCCAATGGAGAAAGCACACTCTTCCTCTTGTTGGCCTCAATATTAGAAAACTGGGGTGCTTTCTCAGTGGACGTTTTGTTTCAGCCAGTGCACATGGAACCATGTTTTCCCCTTATCTGAATTCTTTCCATTGCTTTTATGTCCTTTTCTAAGTGTGATGAGTGCTACTGATCTAACATTGCACATGTCATCTCATCAATGCTTTCTAAACTATGTCACTTTCCTGGACTGATCACCTATGGATCTTCTTGTATAACCTTCAATTGAATTGCACAATGGACATTTCAACTTCCCTTTAAGAGGTGCAGTGTCCAAAATACACCTCCAGTTAGCAATATGATCCCTGCTCATATCTCGTCATCCATTTAAAATGAGGCACAAACCTGAAAATGGTTTGTGCTTCTCACTGATAGCAGCTAGCAAGTGATTCCGCTGATTTGTCTACTTTGTGCTTGTTTGGGGAGCAACTTGAAAATCTCCCCCAATGAGTTTATGTTTTCACAACTGAGCTGACAGATATTACTGAGATAAATTTGTCATCATGCACATTGCTTTACTATTTCAAGTGATGAGTAACCACTTCCACAAGGGTTTGGTTTTTAATTTCTTTTAATTTTGTACTGCATCTAATGTGGAACCAACCGGGGAGCAGGCTATTCCAGATTTGGTATTGTGTAATGAGGTGGGATTAATTAATGATCTCATAGTTAAGGATCCTCTAGGGAAGAGTGATCATAGCATGCTAGAATTTCAAATTCAGTTTGAGGGTGAGAAACTGGAGTTCCACACTAGCGTTCTGGAGTTAAAGGTAATTACATAGGCATGAGGACAGATTTGGTCCTAGTGGACTGGGCAGGAAGATTAAAAGGTAGGACAGTTGATGAGCAGTAGCAGATGTTTAAGAAGATATTCAATTCCTACCAACTAAGATATATTCCAGAGAGGAAGAAAGATTCTAAGAGGAGGAAAAAACATCCATGGCTAAGCAAGGAAGTTAAGGATAACATAAAGACAAAAACTAAGGCATACCATATTGCAAAGGCCAGTGGCAGGCTGGAAGATTGGGAAACTGTTAAAGATCAGCAAAGGGTTACTAAAAAAGTAATAAAAAGAGCAAAGATAAATTATGAAAGAAAACTAGCGCAAAATATAAAAACGGAAAGCAAAAGCTTCTATAAGTATATACAAGGTAAGAGAGTAGCTAAAGTGAATGTTGGTCCTTTGGAGGATGAGATTGCGGAGCTAATAAAGGGGAACACAGAAATAGTAAATCAGTATTTTGTCTCAGTTTTCACTGTGGAAGACAGTAGTACCATCCCAATAGTAACAGCAAATGCAGAGGTTATAGAAAGAGAGGAACTTAGAAAGATCATCATCACTAGGGAAAAAGTACTGAGCAAACTATTGGGATTGAAGGCAGACAAGTCCCCAGGGCCTGATGGCCTACATCCTAGAGTCTTAAAGGAAGTGGCAGCAGAGATAGTGGATCCATTGGTTATAATATTCCAAAATTCTCTGGATGCGGGAAAGGTTCCAGTGGATTGGAAAAAAGCTAATATAACACCCTTTTTCAAAAGGGAGGGAGGCAGAAAGTAGGAAACTACAGACCAGTTAGTTCAACATCTGTCATTGGGAAATTGTTAGAATCCATTATTAAGGAAGTAATAACAGAACATTTAGAAAGTCAAAACGCAATCCATCAGAGTCAGCATGGTTTTATGAAGGATAAATCGTTTTTGAATAATTTGCTAGAGTTCTTCGAAGCTGTAACAAGCAAAGTGGATAATGGGGATCCTGTAGATGTAGTATATCTGGACTTACAGAAGGCATTTGATAAGGTGCTGCACAAAAGGTTAATACGCAAGGTAAGATCACATGGGGCTAGGGGAAATTTATTAGCTTGGATAGAGGATTGGCTAACCAACAGAAAACAGAGAGTCGGGATAAATTAGTCTTTTTCTGGTTGGCAAGATGTAACTAGTGGGGTGCCACAGGGTTCGGTCCTTGGGCCCCAACTATTTACAATATATATTAATGACTTGGATGCAGGGATAGAAGGTACTATAGCCAAATTTGCAGGTGACACTAAAATAGGTGGGATAGTAAGTTGCAATAAGGAAATAAGAAATTTACAAATGGATATGGATAGGTTAGGTGAATGGGCCAAATTTGGCAGATGGATTTTAACGTGGATAAGTGTGAGGTTATCCATTTTGATCGGAAGAATAGAAAGGCAAATTATTATCTAAATGGAGAGAAACTTCAGAATGCTTCGGTGCAGAGGGATATGGGTGTCCTCATGCATGAATCGCAGAAATGTATGTATGCAGGTACAGCAGGTAATAAGGAAGGCAAATGGAATTTTGGCATTTATTGCTAAAGGAATAGAATATAAAAGTAGGGAGGTGTTGCTGCAACAGTACAAGGCATTAGTGAGATCGCACCTGGAGTATTGCGTACAGTTTTGGTCCCCTTACTTGATGTAGTTGTATTGGAGGCAATTCAGAGGAGGTTCACTAGATTGATTCCAGGGATGATGAGTTTGTCTTATGCAGAGAGATTGAGCAGTTAAGGCCTTTACTCTCTAGAGTTTAGAAGAATGAGAGGAAATCTAATTGAGGTATATAAGATGATTAAGGGGATTGACAAAGTAGACGTAGAGATATTGTTTCCTCTTGTGGGGCAATCTAGAACGAGAGGTCATAGTTTTAGGATAAGGGGTAGCAGATTTAAAACAGAGATGAGGAGAAATTACTTCTCTCAAAGGGTCGTGAGTCTCTGGAATTCACTATCCCAGAGTGAGGTGGATGCCGGGACATTGAGTAAATTTAAGGAGGAGATAGACAGATTTTTAATTAGTAAAGGGTTGAAGGATTATGGAGAATGGGCAGGAAAGTGGAGTTGAGGATGAGATGAGATCAGCCATGATCGTATTGAATGGCGGAGCAGGCTCGAGGGGCTGAATTGCCTACTTCTGCGCCTGGTTCTTATGACCTTATGATAATGGTCTTTGTAGTGATTCCATGCTTTTTCTGGCATCGGCTTCAATAGTTCAATTAAGTACTCTTACTGAGTATGTGGCCCATTACTTTTTTGCAATGGGAACAAATCTGTCTTTTTTTAGGCTCCCTTCACAGCTCAGTGATCCAAAACATAGAACGATGTTTTCCCCTTATCTGATTTCTTTCCACTGCTTTTATGTCCTTTTCTAAGTGTGATGAGTGCTACTGGATCTAACACTGCACATGTCATTTCATCAATGCTTTCTAAACTATGTCATTTTCTTGGACTGATCACCTATGGATCTTCTTGTATAACCTAATATTCTGTTTGGCTTTGTAACTGCTGTCATACACTGATTGTTTTCAATGTTCTATCAATTATCATACAGCAAACTTTTTTTCAGACTCATCTTGTGCAGTGATATGCCTGATTTTGCAATTTGTAGTATCAAATTGCATTCTATTATACTTTTCAATATTGAGCACACTGGTTTGTAATTTGTCTGTAACCTTTACATATTCCTACTTGTGATATCGTGAAGCTGCAGCATCCTTTTCTATTCCAGTAATTTACTCTTTCTCAGGATGCAATTAACCAATCAGTAATTGCCTAGAAATACTTCAAATTAGCCACATTTGTAAGAATTGTGACTGATTTGAGGAAAGAATCATACCAGCAGTCTTGGCCACTACCTCCAGAATTTTAAACATTCTATACAAAAAAAATCTATGTTCTCATTCCTTCCATCAGAGTACACATTACATAAGAAGATGAATGCCCTGTGTAGAAAAATACAAAATGTGTTAGAACTGTGTGTACAATATGTTGTGTAATGGTAAGCTGGCATCACAATTCTAGGAAAAGTTATAATGGACAAGAATTTGTGGTTGTAATGACAGTGAAATTGTCAGCACTCACCATGTTTATTGTGTAAAACGGACAGCAAATTCTGGGCAGTTAAATACAGAAATCTGGAATTTTCTGTCAGTGATGCCCTGCTGCTACACAGGGTGCACTTTTGCAGTCTTTGCAGATGCAATCAACACAGAATTAGTGATTTGTTGAGAACTTCAAATTTTTATGCACTACTCCCACTGGAAAAAACAATGAAAATGTTTAAGTCTTGTTTGATCAGGTGTTTTTAACATCATAATTACTGCTGAACAACCTCTGTAGCCCTGAAAAGCTAATTGTAGAAGTTTGGAGTCTCATTCCCTCAGAATAATTTAAAAATTGTATGAGTTTGTAAATTATAAATAATCTTTTTTTAAGTTTGTTTACAATATTTCAGCTCCTCACTTAATTCCATGTGTATGTTCCAATCTTTATTTTGCTTTCTGTCAAATGATTAAAATTTGAATTATAATCCCTGCTTTTTCTTCCTGCTTTTCTGCCTTTGAGAATTCTTCAATCTCTTTGGCTAATCAGCCAGCTTGCTGCCCCACACTTTTGCCGGATGCCACAGATGGAGCCAAATTCAAAGTCACATTGGAATAGAGGAAATGCTTGCCTGGAATCTTTGTCGGCAGCTTTTCTCAAGGTTAGCGGTGAGTGCTGTGACTTCACCACTGACTGCAAAATCTGGGCTATTAAAATATTTTTTCTCCTTGAAGGCAATATTCCAGTTACAAGGTGACTGAAGTTAAAAACAAAAAACTTAGGCACTCAAGTTATAAATATGAGTTATATCATATTTCAAGTCCAAGTACAAATGAAACCACTCATAAAAGAGCCCCGATAGCCTACAGATTGGCACAATAGCTCTGTGAGCTTCATGTATACTGGACTGGATGTTTAATTCCTGTTATAGCTTGCACTTATTTCGATTAAACTTTATTTGTGTTCTTTTAAATTTAGACAGTCATATTTTAGACATATTAGCTCTACAGATTTGGTAATCATATCTCAGGAATTATCTGTCTGAGTATTATTGACTCATCCAGTGGGATATTGAATAAGACCATCACATGAATTCTTAAACATGTTTCTCTTCTAAAACATTTTATCACTCTTTTTGTGCAAAGCTGTTAATGGATTTTCAATACCAGAAGTGAGTAATTCTTACTAATCATCCTTTTTCCAGAGGCTCTATAATATATTCAAGTGTTGTCAGTTAGGAGGTATTAAACCTCCCTCTCTGAATTTAAAATAGAAGAAGACTTCATCATATGAAACCTGAAACCAGTTCACTGCAACTTATCCAACTTGATCCAGTCATGAATTCTTATCTCTCCAATTGTGGGCAGTGCCACAATTAAACTGCAGGACTGTCAGCCAAATAGTTAATAACCCATCCATTTGAAAGTCAAGTAATTCTCCACAAGGTTTGCCAGTTTGGCAATTTGTATGATAAGTTGGAATTACTGTATTTCACTTAGCTTTTCAAAGAAAAGATAATTCCACACTTAAGCTGCATCTCTTTCCACCGCCACCGGAATTAAGTCAGTGGCGGAAAGCCTCCCACTCGGGAAGGTTGCCTTGTGAAACGAGGCAGCCTGCCTGTGGGCTTGGTGGGGGTGGGGGGGGGGGCGGGGGGTATTCCTCTTCCATGGGCAATCTGTGGCCCACAGAGGGCCCCTGGTGGCAAACACCCCACCCCCCCCCCACCTAACACCCCCTACCCCCTGCACTGATAGCACACATTCCCTCCTCACCTCATCGACGGGGCCTGCTGGACCAGCCCCGACAACCCCGCCTCACGTACCTTCTCTCCATGTCCCCAGCACTGGGCCTGCTCCCAGGCCTCCTGTAGTACCGGCAGTGGCCACCACTCCCATTGGCATTGCCAGTACTACTAAGCTGCCTGCCCTCTGATTGGCTGGCAGCTCTTGGAGGTGGCGTATCCGTCCTTAAAGGGCTAGGGATCCTGGCACTGGGCACCTAAGTGCCTGAGCACTGTAGAATTGTGTCAGGGGGGCTTTGAAAGGCCGAGGTAGGGTGGACTATCAACCCCTAGAAATAAAGTATATAAACAGGTGCTCAGGAGGGAAATAGTTAATTTTTGAAGGAAAGGAGAGTCACCTGAAGCCCGGCTTCAGCCGAGTGTTAGGCTTCAGTTTAACACTTTGGATAGCTCAAGAAGACGGAGGACCACGAGTACCAAAGAGACCACCTACACCTCGCCTGCCTCATCCCTCATGGAGACTGCCAACACCGTTCCTCCCTCCTGTATGATTTGGGATTGGTACTCCATTCAATCTGTCATGGGTCGTATGTCTTATTTGTCTATTTAGCTGATGCATCATCATATTTAAACTGCTATGTCTTAATATACATTATATTTAAATTGTTGCTTAATAAACTATTTTAAAATCACATTATGAGCTCGATCCCCTTCTTTGGGTATCTGTGACTCCCGAACCTAAATCTTCCAGCAGGAAGAGGACCTCCCTCCTCTCCCTCAAGGCCTCCAGCATTAGATCCAGGTCAGCACTGATGAAGTGAGTCTGCCCTGCCCCCAATGCCAGGCCTCCAGTTCCCCTGCGACATCTCACTTTCTTCTGGTGCAGTGGAAGGTTTTGGCACAAAACCCTCAGGACAACCTCAGTGATGGCTGCTGTGGGGAGTCTACATGAGCCCCACACTCTATACTTCATCTGACCCACCTCCATTCTCAGCTCCACTGGCTCTAAGTGGACAGGAAACATGTCTCCATATCAATTAAGGGATTTTCGACTTGAAAGTCTGAATCTGAATTAGTTTCCCACCAGAGGCAGGTTTCTGACCCAAAACCAGATCCTGCTCTGTTGCAAAAATCCAGCCCATTAAAAAGAGGTTCTTTTGTTGGTGATCAGATAATTGAATAAATAACTTTATATGAAAGAAGAAATTACAATTACAAGGAATCTAGGGCCAGGATTTTACAGGGCACCCGACATCGGGCTCCAGGGCGGGGGATGGAGGTCAGAAGATTGTTCCGGCAGCAGCCCGCCAGTGAAGCCTAACAGTTAGCTGAAGTTGAGCTTCAGGAGGCTCTCCTTCTTTCCTTCAAAGACTGTTGATGAGCACCTGTTTATATACTTTATTTCTAGGGGTTTGTAGTTCACCCTATGCCAATCAGTTGTTTGAACCCTTCTAACCAATGAATACAAGACAGGTACCTGAGGTGTCAGGGTCGTCACCTCCCCCTTGTCCATCACTTCAGCTTGAGATCAAATATTAGCTTTCATTAAACACTTATACAGATAAGAAGGTACACAAGATGCTAGAAGACTTCCATGTATCAGCTTAGGAACATCTTTGGTGTCTAGTGGCTTCTGTATGACCTTCTTAGGAATGTCATGCTCTTCTCCCCCTGTCTTGTTTACACCAGTGATGACTCTGGTGTTAGGAACTGCTTCTCTGTCCCTTCTGAGAGAGAAAGTAAAACCGCTCTTCTGTGGGTCTGTGCATAATGTGCCTACTGTTTCTATAAGAATTCCATATTGTTTTGAGAAGTGTTATTTCTTAAAGGGGTCCCATTTCTTACAGTTCCCCCCACCGAGAAGGAAATATCCTTATTGACTTCTCACAACTGATTTTCAGCCAACCTTGATATTTCTAAGCTGCCACCAAGAATAAATGTAAAACCTTTTCCTGTAAAGTGTGATCACTATCAACCTAGATTGGTACTCCCCACCTATAGGTCATCTCACTCAATTCTAAATTATTGGCATGTCATAGCTATATATGGTTCAAACAAAAGGTCATGCATGGACTTAAAAGGTTCCCCAGCTCTCCTTTTACCTGTATCCACCTTGTGGATACTTCTTACTCAATACTAGACCTAGCCCTCAATTATTTTAATCCTGACTCCATATCCCTCTTTACATTAATTACCCAACAATTCTACTTCCTCTAACAGGTACCAATTCTATCCTGATTATTTTAAAGACAGTTTCTCTATGGAGTATGTGTCAATACCCTGATGTTTAAAATGTTGTCTCACTCTGCTTTTCATTTCACATTTCATTTTGTCCTGTTGTCAAGTAGCTGAGCATGTCTGAGAGCCGTTCTTCAGTGCAGGTACACCATGCATTCCCACATGCTAGTTACTTCACATGTAACACATCACATTTGCACACTTACACCCATGTCCCCGTGTCATGTCACGCATTCATGACTCTGGTGATCTTACCAGAAGATTAAGGGTGGTCAGGAGTGTCTGTCTGAAGACTTTGTTACTACCGAGGTGGAAGGAGTGCACTGTTATTCTAGTTCCACTTCTGCACGGGTCGCAGCATATATTTAAATTTTTTCCCACTTACCCAGATACGGATTCTATTTTTATCTCAGAATAAAACACACGAACCAGGTTTCTTTAATAAACAACAAAATTATCAGTTTATTATAAAACAAGTCTTAACCAGTAATGAAGTAAATCATAAACACACAGATTGAAATATTAAAGTTCCTATTTTATCTTAACCCCTCACACACACACACACACACACACACACACACACATACACCGGTTAACTGGAAGGTTAAAGGGATTTTTATTTTTAGAGCTCTACTACAGACAGAAACACTTAGGCTGAATGCTTGCTTATTCTTGAAGAAACAGCAGATGAGATATGCCGTGTTCCAAAATTGGCATACAGTCTGGCCTCTGCGTACACATGGATGGGTCACTGTGACCTTTTCGAACAGTTCTTTTCAGGTGGCATTGAAAATTAATTTAGCAGGCTTTTCTTCAAAGACAGGAGACGAGATGAGTTGACACTGGACTTCTCAGAGTCTTTTAGAGAGGTGCTGGAGAGCTGAGCTGGGTTGTGGTCTTCTCTCCTTCCTTGGAAATTCGCTTTTCTCCTTGGAAGTTCTTCCCCTTTTTATACAGCTCAATCCCAACTCAAAACAATTCAAAAGCGAAACCAACAACAGGAGGTCAACCTTTTGACCTCCATCAGTCTTGACCTGTCACTTCTTTGTAAACAACTTTTCCAGGTGTCCAAAGCCCTCTGTTGTTTATTGAGCTGGAAATCAGATGGCTTCCTGGAAAGGCTTGTTGTTGTTGCTGGAAGTCAGGTGGTTTCCCAGAAAGGCTTGATTTCCTTACAAGACCTCTCAGTGCCCTTTTAAAAAACATTTCCAGGGACTGTTTTGCAAAGTTAAGTGACCTTTACATTACCCCCCTTTGAAAACTGCGAAGTTTAACATTTCTTCAATCTTTCAAAAATGAATCCTCAAAAAATATATTTAACAAAACAGAGGCCCTTTCGTAACAACTTGTCGTTATCTCCCCCTGCATGGTCCCAATGTCTTGGGTTGTGGCCAGACTGTCAAATGCAGTTCTTTTAAAAACCTCATAGGCAAAGACACAGACATCTCCAAGAGAAAGCTATTAAGTACAATTCTTAATCACATTTCCCTAACTCTTCCAATTCCTATTTGGTAGTGTAATTTTTCTGTTTCTGTCTCTTACTGTCAATCACTTACTCTCATCCAGTTTTACACATTCCATTAGTTACCATTCTATCTCATTCATGAGCCCTGGAGGAAGGTTACAGTCCTATGCAATATTCTCAGAATATCTTTGGAACAAAAATTATACATTTCCCAGTGACGCCAGTTATTAACACATTTGGTTTTCTTCTTTTAGATGAACCTTTACACTTTAAAAAATTCGTAATCCTTCCAAATTCAAACAGCAGTATTGTTGGGCTGACAGGTTTTGTTAATGTTTAGTTTGTTTATCCTCAAAAGAAACTTTGCGGGTTTTTAATACCTAGGAACCACTTAGGCTACTTTTCCATTTGTGTTTTTGTTGAATGAAAATTTGATTATCCCCTTAAATTTCAGGTAAATTTTCCTTTTTGAATGCTTAAAATAGCTACTCAGATTTTATCTGATTCAAATCTCAGAAATAATTATGCCCGGGCTTCTTGGTATTGCATTAAAGACAGATGTGCTAGCAACTAGTTTAGTGATAACTTCTATATCTGTCCTTCTGAAGCACTATGTCTTGGAAGATAACAAATGGCCTGAATGGGTTAAGGCCACGTCTTTGAAAGGCAAAGCCTTTAGTCCAAATTTGATGTGTACAGATAAGTTCTTAAATTCTTCAAAAAAAACCTGCTAGATCTCTTGGCATCAGTACTCATGTGGTCCTGGAACCCATCGTCATCTGTTTTAAAAAAAAAACACAAAGAATCGATTGTGGCTCTGCCCCAGAAACTTAAAATTTAATAATGTTCAATATATAAATTTACACTCAGCAATACAAAAGTTGTGCGCTGAACTTAATGGAAAAAAAGCTGTCAACAGAAAGGGTTATCTTCTCTGCTTGCATTCAGGGGGCGGAGCAAAACATTCACAGATGCGTCACTTTAGGTAACTTGTTAAATAAAAAAAATTCTTGATCGAAAAAGAACCAAACTCCATTCCAAACAATTTTTCCAATTCTTTTTGGTATCCTTAGGGATTGAAAACAACAACAAGTCATTAGTAACATTATCAACTTCAAAGGAGACTATCTCCATCAGGGAAGACAGCATTTTAGATTAAACTCCAATTATTTCCAAACTTTTGAACATCGTTTTGTCAGAAGTTTCTAACTGAATAGTAAAGAAACAAAACTAAAGGAAAATTTAAACTGCACAAAAGCAATAGCAGGTTTTAAACGCTGGTGCAGTTAAAGCAAAGTGTTTTAAAACTTCAAATTGGATTTCTGCCAGACATCTTCAAGCTCTCAAGGCTGAAACTTATCTCTTGCAAAACAACTTCAGTGCTTTCTCACAGTTGCAAAACTAAATTTAAAAATTAAACACCACACTAGCATCTTTGCATTAAAATGTAATTCATATTTTATATTTTTACAATTCTGGATGCGCAATCTTTAATGGAAATAAACAGACTCACATTCACACTTACATACGTCCTCACAACCTAGGAATACTGGTTCAAAACCAAAACACATCTCACGTTTCTCACAAAAGGGTTAAACAACTTTTAGTTCTGTGCAGAGAACAGTGAAGCTGACACACTTTTCTCTTACAGCAGATTAAACTTTTTTTGTGGGCCCTTTTAATTTAAGTTTGCATGTCTAAACATTCTCAGAGAGTCTATCGAAAATGCACTCATAATCCCCATTGTACTCTTCTACAATCCCTAGTATCTCTCTCGCTCTCCATCAAGCTACCTATCAGCCGCTCCCTGTGATATGCCGACTTCATTGTACTTCTGTCTTTAATTAAGAACTTAAGAATTATTCCACACACGTTTAACTACAACTAACAACTTTAGATTGCTATTTCTCAAACTTCAAGCCAATGATAGCTCAACCAGTGTGATCCCACTCCTGAAACCAATTTGTAAGTTTTTGTTTCGGGAGTCACAGATACCCAAAAAAGGGGGTCGAGCTCATTATGTGATTTTTAAAATATGTTATTAAGAAGCAACAGTTTAGTTATAATGTATATTAAGATGTTGCGGTTTAAATATGATGATGCACAAGCTAAATAAACAGAAAAGACATACGACCCATGACAGATTGAACGGAGTACTGATTCCAGATCATACAGTGGGGCAGAACGGTGTTGGCAGTCTCCATGAGGAATGAGGCAGGCAAGGTGTAGGTGGTCTCTTTAGTCCTCATGATCCTCAGTCATCTCGAGCTAACCAAAGTGTTAGACCGAAGCCTAACACTCAGCTGACGCTGAGCTTCGGGAGGTTCCCTTCTTTCCTTCAAAGACTATTTCCCTCCCGAGCACCTGTTTATATACTTTATTTCGAGGGGTTTGTAGTTCACCCTATACCAATCACTTGTTTGAACCCTTCTAAACAATGAATACAAGACAGGGTCGTCATCTCCCCCTTGTCCATCACTTCAGCTCGAGGTCAAATGCTAGCTTCAATTAGACATTTGTACAGATAGGAAGGTACACAAGACTCCCTCGTATCAGCTTAGGAATATCTATGGTGTCTAATCGCTTCTATCTGACCCCCTTGGGAATGTCATGCTCTTCTCCCCCTATCTTGTTTACACCAGTGATGACCCTGGTGTTAGGAACTGCTTCTCTGTCCCTTCTGAGACAGAAAGGAAAACAGCTCTTTTGTGGGTCTGTACATACGATGTCTACTGTTTCTGTAAGTATTCCATATTGTTTTGAGAAGTATTATTTCTTAAAGGGATCCCATTTCTTACACCAGAGGGTGGCAGGAGGAAGCCATCTCATTGTTCTGTTATCGTCAAGGTTATCGTCCTCCACCCCTCTTTCTCCTCCTTTCTTACCTCCTGCTCCTCCCCCGATGAGCTGTCTCCTTCCTTGGCCTCACTGTCCTCAAGATCCACACCTCTTTGGAGGGCTGTGTTATGGAGACCACTGCAGACCACAACAATGTCAGAGATCCTTGCAAGAGGGTATTGGAGGGTACCACCCAACCAGTCCAGGCACCAGAATCGCATCTTCAGAAGCTTGATGGCCTGCTCAATGGTTGGCTGTTAAGTGGGTCTGCATTGTTATATTGCCTCTGTGTGGGGCTTCTGTAGAGGAGTCAGTAGCCATCTTTTCAAGGGACTTCCCTTGTCCCCTTAGATCCATCCATGCAGTTTGGGGGATGGAGTGAAGATCCAAGGCAGCATGGACTAGCAGAGGATGAAGGGGTCTTGGCAGCTGCCAGGAAAGCTTGCACACACATGGAGCATGTTCTTGTTGCGGTAACAGACCAGTTGGACGTTGGGGGAGTGGAAGCCCTTCCTGTTGTTGGATCTCACTGGCCGATCGCTGGATGCCTTGATGGCCACGTGGGCGCAATCAATGATGCCCTGCACCTGGGGAATCCAGCAATGGAGGCAAAAGCCAATGCCCTCTGTGCCTGCACAGGCCCATCTGTGTCAAAGTGGATGTAGTTCCCCGCCCTCAGATATACCATCTGTGACCTGCCTGATGGCGTGGGGAACTGCTGACTGCGAGATGACACCTAGGTCCACAACTGTTCCCTGGAACGACCCAGTTGCATAGAAATTCAGGGCAATGGTGATCTTGATGGCTGCAGGTAAAGGGCCGTGAGGCCTCAGGTCATTGTGGATCAGAGCACACAGGTCCAAGACCCTCTGCCTGGGTGGGAGTTACTTCCTACGGCAATAGTGCTGTCATTTGAAGATCGCTGACTCTTGGGCAGTAGGCCTGATGTCTTGGTAGCGCCTTCTTCCCCTTGTAGCCAAGCACCCACCCCCCCCACCCCTCCCACTGTGCTCCTCTGGTCTTTTGCTGCCCAGGAGGTTGCATCTGCTGTAGTTCATCTGGCTGTTCTGCCCAATGTCAGAGTAACCTGTTCCCATCTGAACTCCCTCAGCTGGACTTTGTGCATTCTCCAGGCCTTCCACTGCCAACCGCAGCTCCCCAAGTGCCAGCGGGCTCACGTCCCTCTCCAGATTCCTACTGCTCATCACTGAGCTTAGCAAGTCTTGGAGCTCCAGCAATTGCTACTCTGTGGCCTCTGTGGCTTTATCTTGGGCCACTGTATTATGTAAATCAGCCCTTCCCATTGCCATCATGGCCCCCTGCAGTGTTGACAACTTGTACACCCTCCCGTGTTCCAGACGTGGCATTTTCCCTGTTCCTTCCTTTGAAAAGTGTAAACTGCTGCTGACAAACCTGCTAAAGAGCTCCACATTGAGTTTAACAGGCAATTAATTGGAAGCTTGCAGGGCTGCAACTCCCTCCCTCCCGACGTCCCTTTAAAAATGGCTATGCATGCCAGGGGTGGTGGGATCCAGTGTCGACCTCTGAGAATGCAACCTTTAAATCATGTGCGCACCCACTCCCGCCCCAAGCGGGCTTTAAAAATACAGCCCAATGTTTCTAAATAAATGAGAAATTGAATATTGCTTTGTTGATACAAAGCCCACCTATGGCAATCAGTGGCAGTTGCAGCAGCGATCAAAGTAGCATCAATTCAGCAAACTTGCAATCACCATTGAATATGATGGGGGGTGCATAGCAATTTGAATTAATTAGTGACTGGCGAGTATGATGGCTGAGCAGTACAAAAATCCTGAAAATTATTGCATGGCATAAATAATGGCATAAGTCAATCACGCCAAACTTTCCTGGAATTCCTGCACTAGAATAATGGCATGTGTTATTGATCCACTGTTACTATTTACAGGAACATCCAGGCCATTGTGAAAACAACTTGTTCTTTTCCCCATACTATGTAATGATTACAGCGTATGGCTGTGTAATGTTTTAAGCTGTGATGTTCTTCTATCGGGAAATGCCTTCCAGTCCCCATCACCCCACCATCCCCGTCCAGCTCCCTTCTCTGGTGCTGGCTCACTCAAGATGTCAGCTTTGGTTCAGTAGTAGCACTCTTTCTACTGAGTCAGAAAGTCATGGGTTCAAGCCCAATCCAGAGACTTAAGCACATAATCTAGGCCGACACTTCGGTGCAGTACTGAACGAATGCTGCATTGTTGGCGTTTCCATTTTTTAGATGAGGTTTTAAACCGAGGCCCCATCTACACTCTCAGGTGGATATTAAAGATCCCATGACATTATTTGAAATACAGGGGAGTTCTCCCCAGTGTCCTGACCAATATTTATCCCTCAACCAACATCACTAAAACTGATTATCGGATTATTTCACTGCTGTTTGTGGGGCCTGCCTTATGCAAATTGGCTGCCACCTTTCCTACATTGCAACCGTGACTACACCTCAAAAGTACTTCATTAGTTACAAAGTGCTTTGGGACATCCGAAGGTCATGAAAAGGTGCTATACATTCTTTCTTTCTCTGGGATACTATCTCCTGCATTTCACAGAATCACAGAATTGTTACAGTGCAAAAGGAGGCCATTTGGCCCATCGTGTCTGCACCAGCTCTCTGATTGAGTAATTCATCTAGTGCCATTCCTCCTTCTTCTCCTGTAACACTGCACATTCTTCCTTTTCAGATATGTCTCGATTGAACCTGCCTCCACCCACTCTCAGGTGGTGCATTCCGACCTTAACCTGCGTGAAGAAGGTTTTCCTCATGTCGTTTTTGCTTCTTTTGCCAATCACTTTAAATCTGTTCCCTCTCGTTCTTGATCCTTTCATGAGTGGGAACAGTTTTTCCCTATCCACTCTGTCCAAATCGCTCATGATTTTGAACACCTCTATCAAATCTCCTCTCAGCCTTCTCCAAGAAAAACAGTCCCAACATCTCCAATCTATCTTCAGAACTGAAGTTACTCATCCCTGGAGCCATTCTCTTGAATCTTTTCTGCACTCTCTCCATTGTCTTCACATCTTTCCTAAAGTGCGGTGCCCAGAACTGGACGCAGTACTCCAGCTGAGCCGAACTAGTATCTTATACAAGTTCAACATTATCTCCTTGCTCTTGTATGCTATGCCCATATTAATAAAGCCCAGGATACTGTATGCCATATTTGAGGGCCAATCATGTGGTCTTATATCTGGTCAGCATCAATGCTACTGTATGCCACTTAGAGAAGACACAAAGCCTGTGAAGGCCCCATGTACAATTTTCCTCTCACATTCTGATGCTGTAAAGAAATGCGTGAACCCCTAAACAGCACCTGCTTGCACCAGAACATTTGAGATTGGGAATTCCGAATTAGTGGGAGAATTAAACCCTGCATCAGGGGAGGCTGTGGTGTAGCGGTATTATCAGTGGTAATATGAACTAGTAGTCCAGAGGCCCAGGCTAATGCCCTGGGGACATGGGTTCAAATTCCACCACGGCAGCTGGTGGAATTTAAATGTAATTAATAAATTAAAGTAATTAATTAAAATTTGGAATTAAAACGGGTGGCATGGAACTATCTGGTTCACTAATGTCCTTTAGGGAAGGAAATCAGCCGTCCTTACTTGGTCTGGCCTACATGTGACTCCAGACCGACAGCAATGTGGTTGACTCTTAACTGCCCTCTGAAATGGCCTAGCAATCCAGTCAATTGTCAAGGGCAGTTAGGGATTAGCAACAAACACTGGCTGTGCCAGCGACACCCACGTCCCATGAAAGAATAAAAAATAAGTTCACACCGTGATGCAAGTATCGATTAACTATAACTTTATTTCTGTGATGTCTTAAGCATATCTTTGTACAATATGCAAAACATTTTATTCTTCCATATAAAAGAATCTAATTTACAGTTTTACATCTATCATGAAACGGGAGATGTTTACAGCACAGAAGGGGGACATTTAGCAGACCATGTCTGTTCTCCAATCATTGCTGGAGCAATCTAAAACTAAATTCATTTGTCCATTTTCTCCCCACAGCCCTATATCTTCCTCTGTTTCAATATTTATCGACTTTTCCCTTAAAAGATATACCAGATTCTGCTGCAGTCATTCCCTTTGCAAAGCATTCCATGCTCCAGCAACACTCTGTGAAGAAATTTGTCCCAGTCTCTCGCCTCATTCTCTTAGTGACAATTCATCACTGACTCCCTAAAAAGAGGAAGTAGTCTATTCACACTATCTAAACCCTTCATAATTTAAAAATCCCCTCTTAACCTTCTCTGCCTTTAGTGGAAATAGTCCCAGTATATGAAGCCTCTCCTCGAAACTGCAACATTCTAATGCCTAGCATCATCCTGCGCAGTCTCGACAGCTTTAACGTCCTTGCTGTAATATACCATGACTAGTCTGTGAGCGGCATGAGGCAAATGAATTTTACCCATGCTGATTCAGAATTTTTGCTCAGAGCATGATAAAACTTCCCGTGTATTGCACACATCTTCATCTTCCACGAGGCTCATCGTGTCTGTATGTGCTTCTGTATGTGAACCTGTGCTTCTGCCATCTAAGTTACACGTCTCCTCTCCCAGCATTGGTGACATGCTCACTGAGATAGGTAAGAGACTACTGAATGGAAATGCTGAGCACTTAAGGAAACTCCGAAAGCATTCAAAAGCTACTTAATAGTAGACGTGTACTCAGAAAATTCAATTTAAACTCTAAGCAGGTTTCAAAATATCCATTATGCAAATACATAGCTACAGATTGTGTCTGTGGGGCCTGGGCATTATCCAAATGGTAAAAAAAACTGTGGAGTACACCAGAGAAAAACTAATAAGCTTTCTGAAAAGGGCTTTAAGCAATGTCTCAGATACTTTCTATCTCCAGTGCTGAGATGCGTATTTTTTGCAAAGAGGACCTGCTGCCCTCTTAGACTTTGGTGCATACAAAGTCACAGTTTTCACAACTTAAATGAATTGAATCTACTAGAAACCCTGTTTGCCGTGCCCAAGCAGGCTCCTGTTTTATCCCCAGTGGAGGAACATATCCACACACCCCGAAATACACAATGCACCAAGCAAATGGGTGTTTTAATTTGCATGACTAACTTCAAGGTGAAAACACGAAAGAGATATGATACCTCCCATCGAAACTTTCCAGAAAGTATTCAAGAGAAGATCATTTCCTTAAAATACAAATGGTTTCTACCTAAACTTACTTCTTGGACACCCAATGCATTGTGATCTTGCACATTTCAACAATCTGCAAGTGCCCAAATGTGAGTATCAGGTCAAGATGGGATCAGGTGTAACACCAGCATAGGTCAAAGAAATCTGTCGACATTTGCCATCAGAACTCACAGATTAGTTGGAGGGCCACCAGAATTTGTGGAATCATGCCACACCGAGAAGTCAGAGCCTACAGAAGAAATCCAGTAGGAATTAAATTGACAGCTTTGACCTTTGCACAGATGCCATCCAGCACCTCATCCAAATGGCTCTTCTTTGAGTGACACCAGATGGTGAAGGACCAACATTTCTCACTCCCCGTAGCTCCCCAAACTTTCACCTTTAGTTGATGACAGTTAATAATGATGGAGTCTAATTCATCCTCTCTCAAAACATTGTAATAACTAAACTGATGGTAGAATATGAGAGGTAATTGCTGTTTTCCTTCCATAGAATATCCATAATTATTCCACTGGAATATAACATATAAAAAAATTTAAACACAAAAAGGCTATTTGTCATGCCAAATCCATTCTTTCCACAGACTACTTGCTGACTGTTTTGTTATGGATTGTACCCAACTTCCTGTAATGTCTTTAGGAAAGCTTCTGCTCAAATTCTGCCAACCCTCAAAAGTTAACTCTGGCAAACTGCACAACATCTATCTAACTTTACACCCCATTATTGAATATAGGGAGCTAGATGCCTTGTCATGACATTCCAGGGTCCCAGCAGCTCAGGAAATGTCTTAGTTCACAGAGCAATTGAATATTCCCCCATATTTATCTTGATAACTCTCAGGTGTAGAAATTTGTCTCGGGCAGTGATGCAAAGCAGGTGGTATCAGATCGGACACCTGTTATAATGAGCACCCGATATTCAGTTGCATTGCAGTCAGTGGAATTAAATCTCATGCATTGCGAATAACAGCCAACCAATCTGATAGCACCCACTTTGTGCCACTGCCTCAGTTTCCGTCCTAAGCAAATTTTCAGTTTCTTTAAAGGTATCAATTGGTACAGATTGGTTTAATTGGGAGTCTGTTCTGGACAAGTGATTCTAAAGTAAGGGTTGAATTTTTCTCTTCAGAATCAGGAATTTGGGTATACACCCAATTAGCAGGGCTCATGATTTTCCATCTGTTTAATTTTCTCATTGACAACAAAACCTTCCTTAATATACCAATGGCTCACCTTTTTCTCTCATTGCTGACTTTTGTCAAAATGCAGCAAAGGCCATTTAAAGCAAGAAATACCATTTAGGTCAGGAGGGTGGAAGCTATCCTGGGCCTGCAGAAGGAAGGCCAGTTGCAGCAATATTATAAAGACCAACCTACCCCCGACCGCTCTCCTTCACTTAAGGCCATGTATCTCTTCCTGGAGGTCTGCAGGTCATGTAGAGCCTCTCTTTTAAACATCACAAAAAATCTTTGGGACCCTTCTACCCACTCTACCTCTCCACCCCGAAATCAATGCCCACCACAAGGATTGATTGGGAAGATGACACAACTCTCTCATAACCTCCTCGACCACTGCAGTCCAAACATTCCCAGATAGTAATAAGCCTACATTTTTGTCTAAGTGCACTTTATGTGCTACCTGACATCTCATCAGCTCTTTCCTTCTATTACTGGTAATGCTCAGACATTTGCAGTGCCATTGGAGCACTTAATCCAATACCCACAAAAGATAAAATTCAACTAACAACTAAGCTATCTAGCGGATCATCTGTCTTTGCATTCTGGCAGAGTGAAAACTTGCTGTAAACCCAGATTGATATGAGACAAATTTCAGTTAAATACCTATTACATCAGCAATAATTCATCGAGCCAACTTAATGCATGTCGTCAGTACTATAAAGGTCACTTCCTTCCAGCAGTAACTTGGCAGCATGCAGTAACAAGCCGTCAAGTATGCATTCACATCTACTCCCAAAATTACAACAACAGCTTGAATTCATATAGTGCCTTAACTGTAATAAAAGCTCCCAAGGCACTTCACAGGAGCGATATCAGACAAAATTTGACAATGAGGGCTGGATTTTACGTCGGGTGGACGGCAGCAGGCCACCGACCTAAAAGTCAGTGGCGAACCCGCTTCCACCTCACCTGGGGATCCGTCCCGTATTTTATGGGTCCCCAGGCTTTGAGGTGGGACTTCCACCCGCTTGAGGGAGGAAATCCCGCCTCATTGAGCTGCCGGCCAATCATCGGGCTGGCAGCTCTTAGTCCCAGCAGTGCCACTGGGAGCGGTGGCCACTACTGGGACTGCAGCCCAGCCAAGGACATGGAGCCAGAAGTGCAAGTAAGTTTGTGTTGCCTCGCCGGGGATAATTGATCAGGCCCCAGCGAGGCAAGGGTGGTCGTTTGGCGGGAAGGGGGGCGTCTTGGGTCCTGGGATTTTTGTGGAAGTGGGGGCGGCCCTCAATCGGGCACCCTGTGCCCGATTGTCAGGCCCCCCCCCCCCACCCCGGGGCACTGAGAGGCCGTCAACATTCACCGGGCGGCCTTTCCTGGCTCCAGGATGCCCGCTTGCCACGGGTAAAATCCCCATGGAGGCAGGAGAAGGCTCTTAAGTGGCTGTTAATTGGCAACTTAAGGGCCTTAATTGGCCTGGGGCGGGCAGCCCGTTTCCCCCCCCCCCCACCCCAACCCGGCGCTACGTAAAGTGGGGCGGAGGCGGGACCGAGTCAGGAAGGCCTCCTGGAGGCTCGCGCTCCATTTTACTCCACCCATGTTCCTACCATGCCCCTAACAATCGGAAAGGCTTTCATTTCATCAATATGCCGGTGATGTTGAATCACAAGAACAAAATCATGTAGGTGACTGTTTGATACCTCAGCAGCATCCACGGCATCCATGATGCTTTCATCTTGAGCCACTTCATGTTGCCAGTACTCTTTGATGGAGCAGGCAGACTTAGATTTACCCTTCCATATTCCTGGGTCGCTTTCCATCAAAAATAGTGTGGGCATTTTCCACCTTTTTTTCTCTCTTGGTCATGCTTCAACTGCAGCTAAAAAAGTAAGTGAGCAACTTAGTTGTAAACTCCAACAGAGCTGCTCTGAACCAGCTGTTAAGAGATGTGCAGGAGCTGATTCATCGTCAGTATTCTCACTTTTCTTGTGGAGAGGTTGAGTCTTGTGCCTCTGTTTTTAGGGATGCAGCTGAGATTAACAATAGCAAAACCAAACTTGTATCCCACTGCCGACACATGATACACCAGCCTTCACTTCAAGAATTCTTATAATGCTGTGACGTTTAGGCAAGTATATGGAACTGGAACTTATGGAATAAAGGCCCAAAACTTGATGGAGAGGCACAATGACATGGCAAGTGCCATGAATTGGAAGTTTTGTATTAAGTGCCACAAGTTGCTAGGAATGTGAGTTGATAATCGCGCAGCGAGGTCAGTAGGGCATTTGAGATCTCATGAACATCAAGTCCAATGGTCTGTCTGCTTAACCAATGAAATTTAAGGATGGAGAAAGAAACAACGGAATGAGAAAAGGGTGAATTAGAGTCAAACTAGATGCAGAATGAAAAATAAAGAGAGGGAAAGAAAGATTGGATCAAGAGACAGAAATAAAAAGACAGAAAGGAAAGGTAGGGGGAAAAAAATTAATTTTAAAAACCTCTGGAAACAATTTATTACCTACAGGATTTGGGATTCCATAGTTTCAGTTGTTCCTTTACTGGGCCCCCAAGGTTGAGTGGCATATTAGGGCCATGAATCACATTATTAACGGGGTCCCTAGAACATGAAATACCAATCCTAACTGGCTGCAGTGGGATTCATTCTTATTGATGGCACACATCCAGCAATTCCTTGATATGCATTGGGAACGTTGACAGCGAGCTTCTGTTTTTGCAAGGCTAACGGTGGAAAAAAATCGTGCAGCAATTTGTGGCAATTCTCAACTCATGGCATATCTCTTCCTCGCCATCACTAATAATGGTGGGTGCTGTGAACTCGCCATTATTTTTCCAGCAATTTCTGGGCCAATATGACTGCTATTTTAGTCATCTTTTCTGATTTCTAGAGTGAGTAGTCAGTCTCTAGTACCATACACTTTTAAAATATTAGTCTTAGGGTGTGAGCAATGGCCTTATTTAGTGGCCAGCTGCAGTTGCCCTGAAAAGGTGGTACCTCATATTCCATATTACTTCAATCTGTGTTATGTCTGCAGCCTGTAAAATGACTGTATTAATGGAACATACTTTAGTTACATGCTCCGATCTCACAAGATTTCCATCAACATTACAAGTATGAAATTCAATTCAATGGTGGACTGCTCTCATATCACAAACATGGTCATTTATAAAAGCACTGGAAGTTATATCATCTGAATGTGATTAAGCTGCCAGTGCCTCAGAGGAAGCTACTCATCCAGTGGTGGTGTTCTTTGATGTGTAAAAATCATGTCACTTCATATCAGAAAGACGCGAACATTTTACTTTTTATACTTTATACTTCTAGTTAATTGATAGAATGAATATTTTTGAGGTAGCTTAGGGTTGATGTAAGAAAAATGCTTTAGGCTACTTTGGCCTGGTGTTGAATGACCATTGAACTGCAAACATTCTGAAAATCTGGCAATTCTGATCTCCACAATAATGCAGCCTGGGCTACTGAGAGATCGATATTGTGAAGAAAGAAGGCAGTAGAGAGCTACTGTCTTCAGGAGGGATGCAGAGGATGAAATAGACCTTCAACAGGAAGGAGAGGGCAGGAATAATATTTGAAAGGCAAGAGGGAATGAGAGCTTCTTTACAAGATTGTTGGAAAGAGACCCTTTTTATGTACTTGGGTAAAAAGAGAGGCAGAAAGACTGCAACCTGGGCTATTTCTCACATTAACTAACACCTAAGTACTCATTATTCACCACTACTACAGAAAAAAATGAATAGAATTACATATATATGCTACTGTGTAGAGGGCATAGAATATTCCCCTTGTATAACAAAAACAAAAGAACGTCAGTCGTCCTTAATAAAATGAGAGAGTTCCACTTGGAATATTTATACTATTGTGGGTGGCTAAGAAAATTAAACAAAAGCAAAATAAAAAATGGTACATGATAAGTACCAACTGCTGACCTGGAAAGTGTAAAAGAAGCCTAGAACACAATCTTGTCAGCCATAGGTCTGCCAGAATTGCCAGAGAGACTATTTTCACAAATCCCATTGCTATGGTTACAATTGGAAGCTGAATCATTTCCAGGAGTAGCCAAGCAACTTCGCCTAATAGCAATTAGTGCCAATTAACTGCCCCATTAATCATTGTTGGCTGTGAAGCTTTTCCCCTCGGGAAAATAAAGGGAAGCAGTTCATTACCCCCTGCTGTGATTTACCAAAGCTATACCCTTTTAGCAAATTTCCAAAATTCCTTTTCCTAGATATTTAACCCTTAGTCTACTGCAAATCTGAGAAGCTGCATTTAACAGAACCAGGAAAAAAGCCTTAAAGTTTTTAACATTACATTTCTCACATTCTTACAGCTTGCATTTAATCTATTACACTTTTGTCAAAAAGGAGTCCAAAGAAAGAAAGAACTATTTGCATTTAATAACACCTTTCATGACCTCAGGATATCATAGAACATAGAACATAGAGCAGTACAGCACAGTACAGGCCCTTCGGCCCACGATGTTGTGCCGAACCCTTAACCTACTCTAAGATCAAACTAACTACCTACCCTTCATTCTACTATCGTCCATGTACCTATCCAAGAGGCGCTTAAATGTCCCTAATGTATCTGCTTCTACTACCACCGCTGGCAGCGCATTCCACGCACCCACCACTCTCTGTGTAAAGAACCTACCTCTGACATCTCCTCGAAACCTTCCTCCAATCACCTTAAAATTATGCCCCCTGGTGATAGCCCTTTCCGCCCTGGGAAAAAGTCTCTGGCTATCAACTCTATGCCTCTCATCATCTTGTACCCCTCCATCAAGTCACCTCTCATCCTTCTTCACTCCAATGAGAAAAGCCCTAGCTCCCTCAATCTTTCTTCGTAAGACATGCCCTCCAGTCCAGGCAGCATCCTGGTAAATCTCCTCTGCACCCTCTCTAAAGCTTCCACATCCTTCCTATAATGAGGCGACCAGAACTGAACACAATATTCCAAGTGTGGTCGAACCAGGGCCTTACAGAGCTGCAGCATAACCTCACGGCTCTTAAACTCAATCCCCCTGTTAATGAAAGCCAACACACCATACGCCTTCTTAACAACCCTATCAACTTGGGTGGCAACTTTGAGCGATCTATGGACATGGACCCCAAGATCCCTCTGTTCCTCCACACTACCAAGAATCCTGTCTTTAAGCCTGTATTCTGCATTCAAATTCGACCTTCCAAAATGAATCACTTCACACTTTTCCAGGTTGAACTCCATCTGCCACTTCTCAGCCCAGCTCTGCATCCTGTCAATGTCCCGTTGCAACCTACAACAGCCTTCCACACTATCCACAACTCCAGCAACCTTCGTATCATCGGCAGACTTGTTAACCCAGCCTTCCACTTCCTCATCCAAGTCATTTATAAAAATCACAAAGAGCAGAGGTCCCAGAACAGATCCCTGCGGAACACCACTGGTCACCGAGCTCCATGCTGAATACTTTCCATCGACTACCACCCTCTGTCTTCTATGGGCCAGCCAATTTTGTATCCAGACAGCCAACTTTCCCTGTATCCCATGCCGCCTCATTTTCTGAATGAGCCTACCATGGGGAACCTTATCAAACGCCTTGCTAAAATCCATATACACCACATCCACTGCTCTTCCTTCATCAATGTGTTTTGTCACATCTTCAAAGAATTCAATAAGGCTGGTGAGGCATGACCTGCGCCTCACAAAACCATGCTGACTGTCTCTAATCAAACTATGCCTTTCCAAATAATCATAAATCCTGTCTCTCGGAATCCTCTCAAATAATTTGCCCACTACCGACGTAAGACTGACTGGTCTATAATTCCCAGGGTTATCCCTATTCCCTTTCTTGAACAAGGGAACAACATTTGTCACCCTCCAATCATCCGGTACTACTCCAGTGGACAGTGAGGACGCAAAGATCATCGCCAAAGGCGCAGCAATCTCTTCCCTCGCTTCCCGTAATATCCTTGGGTATATCCCGTCTGGCCCCGGGGACCTATCTGTCCTCATATCATTCAAAATTTCCAGCACATCCTCCCTCTTAACCTCAACCTGTTCGAGCATATCAGCCTGTTCCACGCTGTCCTCACAAACGACCAGGTCCCTCTCACTAGTGAATACTGAAGCAAAGTATTCATTTAGGACCTCCCCTACCTCCTCCGACTCCAGGCACAACTTCCCTCCACTATCCCTGATCGGCCCTACCCTCACTCTGGCCATCCTCTTGTTCCTCACATAAATGTAGAACGCCTTGGGATTTTCCTTAATCCTACCCGCCAAGACTTTTTCATGTCCCCTTCTTGCTCTCCTAAGTCCATTCTTCAGTTCCTTCCTGGCTACCTTGTAACCCTCTAGAGCCCTGTCTGATCCTTGCTTCCTCAACCTTAAGTAAGCTTCCTTCTTCCTCTTGACTAGATGTTCCACATCTCTTGTCATCCAAGGTTCCTTCACCCTACCATCCCTTCCTTGCCTCATCGGGACAAACCTATCCAGCAGCCGCAGCAAGTGCTCCCTAAACAACCTCCACATTTCTGTCGTGCATTTCCCTGAGAACATCTGTTCCCAATTTATGCTCCCCAGTTCCTGCCTAATAGCATTGTAATTCCCCCTCCCCCAATTAAATATTTTCCCAACCCGTCTGCTCCTGTCCCTCTCCATGACAATAGTAAAGGTCAGGGAGTTGTGATCACTATCTCCGAAATGCTCTCCCACCGAGAGATCTGCCACCTGGCCTGGTTCGTTGCCAAGCACCAAATCCAACATAGCCTCCCCTCTGGACGGCCTATCTACATATTGAGTCAGGAAACCTTCCTGGACACACCTGACAAAAGCTGCTCCATCCAAACTATTTGCACTAAGGAGGTTCCAATCAATATTCAGGAAGTTGAAGTCACCCATGACAACAACCCTGTTACTTCTGCACCTTTCCAAAATCTGCCTCCCAATCTGTTCCTCCGCGTTTCCTCCGGGAAGCTCCAAGAAATAGTGGCAGACTGAGAGATGTAAGAAAAACAGTGCAAAACAGTGCGAATTGACCATGCCATCGACTGAGCAGGACCCATGTGTCAGCTGTTGGCACTATTGCAACGTAAAAACACTTTTGCTTCTACAGAGAAGGTTCAATGCAACCAAATGATTAAAAAAATGTAATTATCACAATGTTCTATTTCCCCCTGCAACTCTGGCACCTACACCCACAGACACAAATGTAAACGAGACTAGGGCTAAGGAAAGGTCATTCAGCTCATCAAAGGTGATCCCTCTAGTACCGTAACTCTTCCATCATACCATCCAACTGTATTTTCAACATATAATGTTTTGTTTTTGAAAGATGAATCTAAATAATGTCTTATTATTTGTTCAGTACTAGAAATGTAAATTCTAAAAGTCAAATATCAAATTATCATTAAATCAGCAGTATTATATCCTGATCATGAGCATTATGCAAAATCTGACTCTAACTAACAGAGCATGAGTGTATACACGTTGAATTTTTCCTGCAATCAACACTTTTGTACATTGAAGTTTCAACGTACCATAATAGCGTTTCTAGAGTGACATACTAATACGACCAACTAGCTGCACCCACTTTGCAGAAGCTTTCTTTATTGCATCTTAAAACTAAGTGTGTAAATAATTTTAAAACATTGAAACATATGGTTAATATCAAAACCTTTGGCTTATAATGTTCTTGACAGACACATTATGCTTCTTTAATGTAGCATCAATATAATATTTTAACTTATGAGCATCTCAATTAGCTAAGAGTTGGCTGAGAATCAATTATAATCATAGAGCAATTTTTTTTTTGTTCAGTGATGGTTGTGAAAGCTTCCCTGGTTTGGGGTTGTACTAGGGCATCGGATGATTCATTATGCTGTCAACCTCCAACTAGCACCTAATACTTTTCAGGAGATGGAGAGAGGTTTTAACTGAAAATGCCCATTATCTACAGATGGGATGGATTTAGCACTGCTAGTGGGACCAAATACATCAGTGATGGGACCCAAGGGAAAGGCATGGCTAAAATAACCTACACTACCAGAATGTGCATCTGTCACAAAAGCTGCTTTGATTGTCCTAAGTGAAGAACAACAATCGTGTAATGTGCTCTGTTTTCAATCCTGAATGACCCAGCACTAATTTTAAGATTACTTCCCCATGGCTGGGATTTTGTCTTGACAACAGGGGTCTCGTCTACTGGCAGAGGTGCCAGCGACAGCCCCGCATCGCCTCCTGTGGGAAAGGCCCCCCAAGTCAAGTGTCAGTTAGGCACTTAAGTGGACAGCGGCGGGTCTTCCCGGGATCAAGGACCCTGGTGACGCAAGTCCCGCCCTCTGAGAGCTGCCGTTCAATCAGAGGCCAGCAGCTCTGTAACTGAGCAGCGCCACCACACAGGCGGTGGCTGCTGCCATTACTGGACTTACTGGAGGCCCTGGAACCAAGTCACAGGTAAGTCACAGTGGGAGGGGTTTTGTGGGGTGCGGGTCATGGGGCAGGAGTTGTACAGGGGTCGGCAGCATGGGCAGGGGAGGTGGCTCTCAGCGGGCCGTTCCCCCAATGCTGGGTCTCTTCAGGCACTAAGGGCCTTTTAACAAGGAACCAGGCCCCCCCACAGCTGGAGCTGGCAAGCAACCTGCACAGGTCTGCTTGGCGTGCTCGCCGAGTGGCGACAGGCCTGCCCACCACTGGGCTAATTCTGCTGGCAGCAGGATAAGGCCCTTAATTGGACATTAATTGCCCACTTAAGGGCCTCAATTAGCTGCAGCGTGGGAAGGTGGTGGGGTTCGCCCACCCCAACCCCGCCTGCCCGCCCGCCCGCCACCATCTCACTTGATTACATGCTTTCCCTACCTCCAAACCAGATGCTGGGGAGAGCATAAAATCTGCCCCCCCCCCCCACACCTATGTTTTTGATTTCCCCACCAGAGGAAATAGCTTCTCTCTATCCTATCAACTCACTTTTATCCTATTAGACCTCAAAATAATGGACAGATTTTTGGAATTTGATTCCCAAAGCACCAGTAAAAATCACAGAATACTGTGTAATAAAAATGGAATTGGATGATTTAGTCATTGTATAACAGTGGTCCTGATGTTGAGCTCTACATGTTGAGCGGCACAGTCGCGCAGTGGTTAGCACCGCAGCCTCACAGCTCCAGCGACCCGGGTTCAATTCTGGGTACTGCCTGTGTGGAGTTTGCAAGTTCTCCCTGTGTCTGCGTGGGTTTCCTCCGGGTGCTCCGATTTCCTCCCACATGCCAAAGACTTGCTGGTTGATAGGTAAATTGGCCATTATAAATTGCCACTAGTATAGGTAGGTGGTAGGGAAATATAGGGACAGGTGGGATGTGGTAGAAATATGGGATTAGTGTAGGATTAGTATAAATGGGTGGTTGATGGTCGGCACAGACTTGGTGGGCCGAAGGGCCTGTTTCAGTGCTGTATCTCTAAAAACTAAAAATGACATGCTCACCTCTTTCATTATAAAATATAGGGTTGGATTTTACAGGCCCCCCGGCATCGGGGGTCATGGCGGTGGGGTGGGTGGTGGTGCGGAAAATGCTTCCGGCAGCGGTCCACTACGAGCCTCAACACCGGGGAGTACCGGCAGCGGCGAGGCCACATGGCGGCCCCCCACCACTCAGCGACGGGAGCCAAATTAGCATAGAGAAATTTATTCAAATCAATACATTGAGTACTTACCCCTTCCCGTCGTCCATTCCGGTGCCATATGGTGCCAGTGGCCAACACTCCCATGCCTTCAGATACCCATCCGGGGATCCGATGCGGGACACTGTTGGGGAGGGAGGAGCAGGTAAGTATCTCAGTGCGGGATTGGGGGAAGCGGGGTCAAACTCCTCCGATTGGTGTGGGGGATGGTGGGAAGAGGTAAAGATTAAAGTTCGTGAACTGTGTG
Source organism: Heterodontus francisci (assembly GCF_036365525.1). Lineage (NCBI taxonomy): Eukaryota > Metazoa > Chordata > Chondrichthyes > Heterodontiformes > Heterodontidae > Heterodontus > Heterodontus francisci. Next base: position 27,210,902 of record NC_090378.1, on the reverse strand, counting down.
GTTGGGGGGGGTGGGGAGAAGGTCAGGTGCACAAGGTAAATATTTTGGAGGTGGGGGGAGAGGGCAGGGATGAATTCTGTGGTTATTGGGGGGTTGGGAGGGGGCTAGAAACATTTATTTCATTTTGTTGATTCCATTTTAATAAACTATATCTTTAAATCTTTAAATGAAGTGGAAGGGCTCGAAGCCCTTTAAAAATGGCATTGGCGGCTGCGCAGTGGCACCTGTCACTGTTGCTGGGGACGGACTGCCCGCCCCCTCCATGTCTTTGGGGGGGCGGTCCACGCCAGCCATTTAAATGAACCACCATGTTTAATATTGCGGCGGCTCTGTGAAGCTCGGTCCGCATGCCATTGTTTACGGCCGCTGCTGATTATGGAGGCAGCAACATAAATTTCAACACATAGTATCCTCTGAGTCACTGTGAGCAACATGGGAAATTTCCTGGTAATATATTGAAACATTCCTAGTGCATGAATCACAAAAGTTTAGTATGCAGGTACAGCAAGTAATTAGGAAAGCTAATAGAATGTTATCATTTATTGCGAGGGGAATTGGATGCAAAAGTAAGGAGGTTATGCTTCAATTACACAGGGCATTGGTGAAACCACCTCTGGAGTACTGTGTACAGTATTGGTCTCCTTATTTAAGAAAGGATGTAAATGCGTTGGAAGCAATTCAGAGAAGCTTTACTGGACTAATACCTGGAATGGGCGGGTTGTCTTATGAGAAATGGTTGGACAGGCCAGGCTTGTATCTGCTGGAGTTTAGAAGAGTAAGAGGCGACTTGATTGAAACATATAAGATTCTGAAGGCTCTTGACAGGGTGGATGTGGAAAGGATGTTTCCTCTTGTGGGAGAATCTAGAACTAGGGGTCACTATTTAAAAATAAGGGGTCGCCCATTTAAGACAGAGATGAGGAGAATCTTTTTCTCTCAGAGGGTCGTGAGTCTTTGGAACTTACTTCCTCAAAAGGCGGTAGAAGCAGAGTCTTTGAATATTTTTAAGGCAGAGGTAAATAAATTCACTGATCTGAAACGTTAACTCTGCTTCTCTCTCCACAGATGCTGCCAGACCTGCTGAGTATTTCCAGCATTTCTTGTTTTTATTTCAGATTTCCATCATCTGCAGTATTTTGCTTTTAATTTAAGTAAATAAATTCTTGATAAGCAAGGGGGTGAAAGGTTATTGGGGGTAGGCGGGAATGTGGAGTTGAGGTTGCAATCAGATCAGCCATGATCTTATTGAATGGCGGACCAGGCTCGAGGGGCCGAGTAGCTTACTCCTGCTCCTAATTCATATGTTCATATGTATTCCATCTCTGACATCCTGTCAGTATCACACTCACTTCCTGTAATATTTTCCCCATCATAGTTTGTCAGAAACTCCTCTACTATCATCATGAGCAGTGCCATGGGAGAGCTACTAGTTTAAACTAATATCTTGGGTAAAGCTGTCTTTCTTTGTATTTTGTATGTCTGAGTTCACAGAACAGTAAGGCAGCATGAGCAATGAGCCCTATCTCTAACCCACACTCCCTTCGAATGTGGCTTCCGAGTGGGGACAAGGAATCGGTGAATCTACACTGTACTGAACTATCTAATCCAAATTTTAAGTTTTTTTACTTCTGTTTTCAAATCAAGAAGAATGAAATATACACCCTGGATATCCAACAGTTTACTACTCATCTGTTTAAAGCATCCTGAGCCAGTTGCTAGCCCAGCTGATTGAGGTGCTGAGGGAGTACAACACATTCAATTATTTAAAAGCCCGATAGTAAGTAATGCAGTGAATGTTTGGTCTCTGGTTATGCCTGCACCCCAGGGCAGAACCTCCTCTACCAGCAGCAACACTGAATCTTTAATGAAACAATTTTTGCCAAGTTCACATTGATACTCGGCCTCAGAGTGTAGCTGCTCTATCATTGAATTAACTACAACTGATTCCTGCCAGGTCACTTTTCCCCAGTGGAAACCTACCGCATCTTTTTTGAAAAACATTTATCAATTTCACACCTGGTGGAGTCTTTTGGAAAAGGGAAAGACTGGCAGTTTCAGTTAATTTCCCAATTTTAAATGTCCTTTTCTGTCCTGAGGTAAGAACATTAAAGTCTACAATTACTATGTTGAAACTCTTACTTCTGAATTTCCTAGTCTGTTAATATTTAATATTATACATTATAAGTACATGCCAATTGTCAGGACTGGGGTGAGTGTATAATTTATAGTAAAAGCAAACTAATCTAACCACTTTTCTTTTTAATTGGCTGTTTTTCAGCATTTGCCCAGTTTTGGTCCCTACCTAGAACAGCGTAAGAAGATTATAGCAGAGCATAAACTGAAGCAGAAGGAGCTGAAGGAAGTGATCCAGGAACCTGATGAAGAACCATGTGCAGTCAAGAAGCCCATTCCAAGAGTTCAGGTAATAAGAACAACAATAGCAAAAACCTGCAGGTAAATAACCCCCTTAATGTAGAAAAAGAACACCAGAAGATGTTTCACAGAGGTGTATGGAAAAATTGAAAGGCAAGCTAAAGAATGAAGTCTTAGGAGGGGTGACCAAAAGCCTATTTGATGTGGTGGCTTTTAAGGAAGGTGTTAAAGAAGAAGAGGTAGGCGGACAAGTTAAGTAAGAAAGTACCAGAATGTGGGATCTAGGTGGCTGAAGGCACAGCTGCCAATGCTGGGCCGAAGGGAAGTGTGGTTGCACAAGAGACCAGAATCAGAACAGAGTTATGGGAGTATTGCATGATTGGAGGAGGTTACAGGGAAAGGGAGGAGCGAGGCCTTAAAGGGATTTAAATGCAAACATGAGAATTTTATATTTGAGGCCTTGAAGGACCAGATGCCAATTTAAGTCAACGAGGGCATGGGTGATGGGTGAGTGGGACTTGATGGGAGTTAGGATACAGACAGCAGAGTTATGAATCAGCTGAAGTTTCCAGAAGGTGAAGAATGGTAGGTGAGACAGGAGAGCATTGGAATAATCAAAAAAACAAAGAACAGTACAGCACAGGAACAGGCCATTCGGCCCTCCAAGCCTGTGCCGATCTTGATGCCTGCCTAAACTAAAACCTTCTGCACTTCCGGGGTCCATATACCTCTATTCCCATCCTATTCATGTATTTGTCAAGATGCCTCTTAAACATCTCTATGGTACCTGCTTCCACCATCTCCCCCGGCAACAAGTTCCAGGCACTCACCACCCTCTGTGTAAAAAACTTGCCTCGCACATCCCCTCTAAACTTTGCCCCTCTCACCTTAAACCTATGTCCCCTAGTAACTGACTCTTCCACCCTGGGAAAAAGCTTCTGACTATCCACTCTGTCCATGCCGCTTATAACTTTGTAAACCTCTATCATGTCGCCCCTCCACCTCCGTCGTTCCAGTGAAAACAATCCGAGTTTATCCAACCTCTCCTCATAGCTAATGCCCTCCAGACCAGGCAATATCCTGGTAAACCTCTTCTGTACCCTCTCCAAAGCCTCCACATCCTTCTGGTAGTGTGGCGACCAGAATTGCACGCAATATTCTAAGTGTGGCCTAACTAAAGTTCTGTACAGCTGCAGCATGACTTGCCAATTTTTATACTCTATGCCCCGACCGATGAAGGCAAGCATGCCGTATGCCTTCTTGACTACCTTATCCACCTGCGTTGCCACTTTCAGTGACCTGTGGACCTGTACGCCCAGATCTCTCTGCCTGTCAATACTCCTAAGGGTTCTGCCATTTACTGTATACTTCCCACGTGCATTAGACCTTCCAAAATGCATTACCTCACATTTGTCCGAATTGAACTCCATCTGCCATTTCTCCGCCCAAGTCTCCAACCGATCTATATCCTGATGTATCCTCTGACAATCCTCATCACTGTCCGCAACTCCACCAACCTTTGTGTCGTCTGCAAACTTACTAATCAGACCAGCTACATTTTCCTCCAAATCATTTATATATACTACAAACAGCAAAAGTCCCAGCACTGATCCCTGTGGAACACCACTAGTCACATCCCTCCATTCAGAAAAGCACCCTTCCACTGCTACCCTCTGTCTTCTATGACCGAGCCAGTTCTGTATCAATCTTGCCAGCTCCCCTCTGATCCCATGTGACTCCACCTTTTGTATCAGTCTGCCATGAGGGACCTTGTCAAAGGCTTTACTGAAGTCCATATAGATAACATCCACTGCCCTTCCTTCATCAATCATCTTTGTCACTTCCTCAAAAAACTCTATCAAATTAGTGAGACACGACCTCCCCTTCACAAAACCATGCTGACTCTCGCTAATAAGTCCATTTGTTTCCAAATGGGAGTAAATCCTGTCCCGAAGAAGTCTAGAAGTGAGAGAGACATGGATTAGAATTTCAACTGTACATGGGCTAAGGCAGGAGCAGATGCGGGCAGTGTTACGGAAGTGAATGTAGGCAGACTTTATGATGGAGAGGATCAGAAACATGGTTCAGGGTTGAGTAGGACACCAAGGCTGCAAGCAATCTGGTTCAGCATGAGACATTGGGCAGATTGGGGATGGAATCTGTAACAAGGGTACAGAGTTTGTTGGAGCCAAATTCAGTGGTTTTTGGCCATACCCAACACTTAGCTGGAGGAGATTGCATCTCATCAAAGACTGGATAATACAGTGGAGTGGTCCAGAGAGGAGATGGAGAGATGGAATCTGTTCCCATGTCTGCGGATGATGTTGCCAAGGGGAAACATGTTCATAAGGAAGTTGAGCGAGCCGAGAAAAAAATCCTTGGAGGCTGCTGAGGTGTGGGGAACAGAAGAGTATCCAATGTTAGAGAAATTCTGGCTACAATCAGATAGGTTATAATGGAATCAAACAAGGGTCAAACGAGGGTAGTCCCATTGAGCTGGAAAACATAGGAGAGGTGCTGTCAGAGGATGGTGTGGTCAGCCATTTCAAAGACTGCCACGGTCTAGGAGGATTGCGCTCACAGAAGATGTAATTTGTGACTTTGCTTAGGGCCGTTTAGATGTTGTGTCAGGGGCGGAATCCTATTTGGAGAAATTGGAGACAGAGTTGCTGGAAAGAATTTGGGAAATGCCAACACGTTCAAGGACTCTTGAGGGAAAAGGAAAATAGGAAATCTGGCAATAGTTTGAAAATACAAAAGGATGAAGGATGAATTGTTTGAGGAGGGGGATGATGAGGGCAATTTTGAAAGGGTGGGGTTACGTGACTGTGGAGATGGAACCGTTTACAGTGTCAGCTAGCAGGAAGGGACAGCAGTTTAGAAATCCATAAAACCGTCTACTGGTTGTTCAAGGGCGCAGGAGAGAGGGGTTTAAGGGGACAATTGATGGTGGATAGCTAAACTCCAGGGCTCATATTAGTTGCCCAAAATGATACTGAAGTTAAGTATGGATCTGGCAGAGGAGAGTAGGCCAGATAGGCATATCGCAGATGTAAACAGAGGTTACTCCTTACTCCAGGTACCTTGGGTTGGATGGTGGGGGGAGGGTTGTGGAATTTTACCCCGAAACAATTGGCAGGTTTAGGTCATATGGGAGGTTAAAGTGTTAAAAATCTGAATCCCAACTCTAACCCATCCACTTCCAGTTTTAACAAAGGCAGGACAGGGGTCGGGCAACAAAACCGCTCCCAGAAATGGGTTGGCAATTTAAATATTATAACGAGGCTGTGTGCCTCATGCTGATCCACAAATTTACATTTAACTCTGGCTGGCCATGTTTCCCGGGCCTCTGGAGCCCCAGCAGCTAAAGGAAGGCGAGGACTGCTGGGCCCAGGAGGCAAGTGCCTTTCCACTTACCTGCTGGATCCAGTGTCCTTGCTCTACCTACCCCCTGCAATTGGACACTCTTTCCTGACCCTTCCGATCTCCCCCCCCCAATCTCCCTTCAAGGCCTCCATTCTCATACCACCTCTCACTCCTCCAACCTCAATTCCCCTCACCCCAGGACTCCAGAAGCCAAAGCCCCTCACCCTCATCCTTCGATCTCACAGAACTCCAATCTACAGCCCCACCAGCCCCATTCCTGAACCCCGGCCCCTCTCCCCCGGACTCCGATCTCCACACCATCCCAAGCCTCCGATCCTTCCTGCACCACTCCCACTCCCCGACTGCAGCCTGCTGCCAAAGGCCTACCCAACTGACAGAAAGCCAGCCTCCCAATCTTGCTAGCAACAGCCAGGAAATGGAAAAAGAAATGTTGATCAGGTCCTGCCATTCAATTCGGCAGAGCCTGAGGGAAACCCATTCTTCTGGATTTCCTGACCTCAAAGCAGTCCCCACCCCTAACCTGCCTCCGAGTAAAAATCCAGCCCCTTCTTTAAATGAATTAAAAATTGTAACACTCAGGGAGAAAAATAAATGCAAAATAATATGCGTGGCTATCTTATACTACATTATTTTATGACTCAGAAATGGGCATCATAAAATAGGGATTAAATATAGCTGTAGGTTTTTAAGATGGCCTTTCTCGGTGGTCAGCAGTGGATATGGTTCAAATCCATGGCCATCACCAATAGTTTCCTCAGACTTCTCCCACTCAGCCACTGTAACATCCTCCAAAGTTATCATGGTGTTTTGGAAGAGGCTCCCCACCCATGTTAAATAGATAATAGAGGAGAACAGTCCGAGGGAAAATTACTTAAACTTACATTGCATTAAGGACAACATCCAGGCTTGGGCTGATAAGTGACAAGTAACATTCGCGCCACACAAGTGCCAGGTAATGACCATCTCCAACAATAGAGAATCTGACCGCCTCCCCTTGATGTTCAATGGGGTTGCCATTGCCAATTCCTTCACTATCAACATCCTGGGGGGTTACCATTGGCCAGAAACCCAAACAATCCATATAAATACTATAGCTACAAGAGCAGTCAGAGGCTGGGAATTCTGCAGTGAGTAACTCACCTACGGAATCCCCAAAGCCTGTCCACCATCTACAAGACACAAGTCAGGAGTGTGATGGAATACTCTCCACTTGCTGAGACAAGTACAGCTCCAACAATGATCAAAAAGCTCGACACCATTCAGGACATAGCAGCCCGCTTTATTGGCACCCCATCTACCACGTTAAACGTTCACTCCCTATACAAGATAAGAGCTCATGGTGTTGGGGGTAATATATTTGCATGGATAGAGGATTGATTAACAGGAAACAGAGAGTCAGGATAAATGGGGCATATTCAGTTTGGCAAACTGTAACTAGTGGAGTGCCTCAGGGATCAGTGCTGGGGCCTCAATCTTTGCGATTATATTATTGACTTGGTTGAAGGGACCGAGTGTACTGAAGCCAGATTTGCAGATGATAAAAAGATGGGTAGGAAAGCAAGTTGTGAAGAGGACAAGAAGGCCGGGATTTTATCTGGATGATTGGGGTCTCGATATCCGGAAAAACTGACGCTGAGAACCCCGCATCGCCTCTTCTGTGGGAGGCCTGCCGAATCAAGTGCCAATTAGGCACTTAACTGGACAGCGGCAGGCCTTCCACGGGATCAAGGACCCCAGCGACGGAAGTCCCGCCTGCTGAGAACTGCCGGCCAATCAGAGGCCTGCAGCTCTTTCAATGTGCAGCGCCATCATGGAGGTGGCAGCTACTGCCAGTGGCGCACCTGCCCGAAGCCCAGGTGCTAAACCCAGGCCAAGGTAGGTCAGGGCAGGAGCTGTCTCGCAGGGTGGGGACCACAGGGGAGGGGGGGTGTAGGGGGGTTGGCAGCAAGGGCAGAGGGATGGCTCTCAGCCAAGCAGCCCGCACAGTTTTTCCTGCCGGACTTCCCATGCGCGACAGGGCCACCTGCCGCACGGCTAGTTGCGGCAGCAGCAGGATGAGGCCCTTAATTGAGTATTAATTGCTCAGTTAAGGGCCTCAATTGGCAGCAGGGCAGGAAGGCTGTTCACAGGCTTTCCTGCCACGAACTTAATTTTGGCAGAGGCGGGAATGTGTCCCCCCGCACCACCATCTCACCCCCCAGTAGCTCTTAGTCCCAGCCGGGGTGAGACCAATTAGCCTGGAGAGGCAAACCCCTACTTACCTGGACGACTGACTCCATGTCTTCAGCTGGGCTGCAGTCCGAGCAGTGACTATATGCTCTCCCCCCCCCCCCCCCCCACCAAACCGCTGTGGGGGTGAGCATAAAATTCCTCTCAAAGTGTCTCCAAAGAGATATAGATAGGCTAAGTGAGTGGGTAAAAATTTGACAGATGTAGTATAATGTGGAAAAATGTGAGGTTGTTCACTTTGGCGCAAAGAAGAGAAAAGCAGAATATTACTTAAATGGAAAGAGACCAAATAATGCTGTGGTACAGAGAGATCTGGGTGTCCTTGTACATGAATCACAAACAGTTAGCATGCAGATACAGCAAGTAATTTGGAAGGTAAATGGAATGTTGGCATTTATTGCAAGGGGGATGGAGTATAAAAGTAGGGAATAAAAACAGAATGCACTGGAAATACTCAGCAGGTCTGGCAGCGTCTGTGGAGAGAGGAACAGAGTTAATGTTTCAGGTCTGTAACCTTTCATCAGAACTGGCAAAGGTTAGAAATGTAATAGGCTTTGAGCAAGTGAAAAGGGGAAGGGGGGAAGAAGAACAAAAGGAAGGTGTATGATGGGGCAGAAGGCAGGAGACATTAAATGACAGAGATGGCACAAAACAAAGGCAAAGGGAATGTTAATAGTTGTAGTAAAAGGCAAAGCATTAATCCAGAGAGAGTGTTAATGGCAGAATAATGAACAGCTCTATCCAAAAGCAAAACCATGATAAACAAATTTGATAGTGTTACGACCGACCGCTCAAGTCAAAGACCCCAATCAAAATATATGATTTTGATTGTGGTGGGAGAAATGCACTGTTAATTCAATCCCGTCCCTCCATAGATCGCCTAACATATCATTTTAAACTTTCCAAATCAAAGAAAGACCCAGCCAAATTGTGCCATCTGTCAGCCCCCGAATGAGGTGAACTAAACCAGGTGTCTTTAGATCAACAAATTAACTGTTTAATTAGAAAAACTAAATTCTTAAACACTACTAAGATATGAACAACATTTAAAATAGAAAAAATTAGTGTCCTTGCAGATTCACGCTCCTGCCGAATGTGGAACAGTCCAAGGTTGCTTGAAGTCGTCACAGCCATCTGATGGGGTAAAAAAGGTTCTTCAACAGTAGAACAGTCCGTAGTCTAATTCAGAAGTTGAAACTGATGTTTCCTTCTCCAGCGATGAATTTCAACAATTAACAACTTGCAAACATTTTTTAATGAATCAATTTGGCTTAGAATTTTTTTTGAGGGATAAAAGATTGTCACAGTCTAACTTCCCTTCCTTCAGTTTAAATTATCAGAGATCTCTGTTTTGGCTTGGCTTTTTAGAATTTTGAGAATCATAAATAAACAGCCTAAATTCTCTTCCTTCAGTTTAAATGGTCTGAGAGTGCTCCTTTCAGATGCTAACACACAGCTGTCTGTCTGTTTCTCTGAGTTAGAACAGTCTGTTTCCACTATATGCTATTTCAAAATTAAATTGCAACGATATATGTCTCGGTCTCTGGCCATGAATGGCTGTATCCCGGGCAATGAGAATGCACTCTTTGACTCACAGGCGGGAATTTTACCCCACCCCAGCGAGCCGGATGGTGGTGGGGGGGGTGGCGTAAAATTGAGCAGGAGGCTCCGGGAGGCCTTCCCTACCCGCTCCCGCCTTCGCCCCACTTTACTTGGGCCAGGGGGTCGGGTGGTGCGGGGGGCAAGAAATGGGCTGCCTGCCCCAGGCCAATCAAGGCCCTTAAGTGGCCACTTAACTGCCACTTAAGGGCCTTTGCTCGTCTCCATCGGGATTTTACTAATGACAGCGGGCGTCCAGGAGACGTGAAAGGATGCCCAGTGAAACCTGGTGGCCTCTCAGCGTACCGCAGTGGGGTGGGGCCCGGACAAATCACCCCAGCTTCCCCAACCACCCCCAGGACCAGAAACACCCCCTTCACGCCAAATGACCATCCTTGCCTCGCCAGGGTGAGACCAATTAGCCTGGAGAGGCAAACCCCTACTTACCTGGACGACTGACTCCATGTCCTCGGCTGGGCTGCAGTCCGAGCAGTGGCCACTGCTCCCGGTGGCGCTGCTGGGACTAAGAGCTACTGGCCCGATGATTGGTCGGCAGCTCAATGAGGTGGGACTTCCTCCCTCAAGCGGGTAGAAGTCCCACCTCGGAACAATTACAGCCTGGGAACCCATAAAATGCGGGACGAATCCCCGGGCCAGGCGGAAGAGGGTTCGCCACCGAGTGTTACGTCAGTGGCCAGCTCCCGTCCGCCTGACGTAAAATCCAGCCCACAGTCTCCGAATAGCTGTATCCCGGGGCAATGAGAACACATTCTTTGACTCCATTTTTAGAGCTTGCTGCTTTAAAGCAGTACTGCTTCCTTTCCAGCCTTAAAGACACATCGCATTCTTCCCAAAAAAAACTACAGGATCATAACAATAGGCACGTCGTTAAAAAATGAAATGAAATCAAATAAAATAAAAAAGGCAGTCATGCTCTGAAGTTGTTGAACTGAATGTTGAGTCCAGAAGGCTGTAAGGTGCCTAATCAGAAGATGAGGTGCTGTTCCTTGAGCCTGTGTTGAGCTTCACTGGAACATTTGCAGCAGGCCAAGGACAGAAGTGCAGTCATGAGAGCAGGGTGGTGAATTAAAATGGCAAGCAACTGGAGGTTCAGGGTCATGCTCGTGGACTGAGCGGAGGTGTCTCCCCGTTGTAGAGGCGACCGCATTGTGAGCAGCGAATACAATATACTAAATTGAAAGAAGTACAAGTAAGTCGCTGCTTCAGCTGGAAGAAGTGTTTGGGGCCTTGGTTGGTGAGGAGAGAGAAGGTAAAAGGGCAGGTATTACACCTCCTGCAATTGCATGGAAAGGTGCTGTGGGAAGAGGATAAAGTGAAGGGAGTTAATTGGGGTTTTAGTTGAGCGCTTAAAAGCAGACGTTCACTGGGATTGGGAGAGGGATTTGTGTGAGGAGCTACGTGTTTGTAATCCTTTTATTCTGCACAATAAATGTGAAACTGAGTAAATATAGGCTCCAGCCTTATCCTTCTGTAACAAGCTTTCTGGAGTTTAACATGTTAGCGGAGGATGGTTGCCTAAAGCTGAAGGTTGGAAAATAGGATTTTTCTATTGTATAGGAAACTAAAGTCTCACAGGCTATTGTGAAAAATATGGCAGAAAACAAGTGCAAATTGTCAGGGTATGACTACCCTCTGGTGTTTTCGGAGTCTGAACCATATGACCAGTGGAAGAATGAAGTGGATATGTGAACACGGGTTACATCTCTACCAAAGAGGAAACAAGGCCTTGGCATTGCCACTTCCTACCAAAAGTAAAATTAGAAGTAAAGTGTTTGCTGAACTGGATGCTCATCAGTTGGATACTGATAAAGGGTTGGATCTTCTGCTAGGATTTATGGATGAAATGTACAAGAAAGATGACCTACTGAATGCATGTGAGGTATGGTCAGAGTTTGATAGATTTCGGAAAACAGATGGTTATTCAATGGAGAAATATATCATGGACTTTAACAGATTGTATAAAAGACTGAGGAAATTCAATTTGGAGATCCGTGATTCAGTGCTAGCTTTTAAATTGCTAGATTGTGCTGGGGTGTTGCATATGGACAGGCTCCTGTTTCTAACTAGGGTTTGGTTCTTGGACAAAGACTCTCTTTTGGACCAAATGTCCGCAGCCTTAAAAAAAATTCCTGGGGAAACAGTCGTGGTCGAACAAGCGGGACACTCTGCGGTGACACAAAGCATGGAGGACTCAATGTTTACAAGAGTTAGAAATAATCGAGCGACTGGAAGAGGCCTTAGTACAATGGAAGAGTTAAAGACAGGAGGAATGAGGATGAAATCACCTTTAGCAGGTCTGAATATTACAGTGGAAGACAGGTTGGAACAGCAATCATAGATGAATGAATCCCAGGAATGCCCAAGGAACAGTTAATAGGTGCTTCAGATGTGACTCAAAGTATCATTATGCAATGAACTGCCCTAAGCGGAGGGGCAGAGTCTTCGAAATAACACATGAGGCAGAAGCGGAAGATACTGATGGATCTGAAGGAATTGTACCAGTCAAAAGGAGTTTTAGTCCTGTGCTGAATGTGTTGGTTGCGGATTCGTTCAACTATACGGTACTGGATAGTGCTTGTACGTCGACAGTATGTGGAACTGATTGGTTACAGTGTTATCTGGATTCACTCAGTAGTGAAGATCGAAGGAGTATAAAAGTACTACCAGCTTCAGGTTTGGTGATGACAACACACTGAAGTCACTGAAGAGAGTAGCAATTCCATGTAAAATAGCTGGGGTAAGCCACTTTATCAGTATTGATGTAGTCTCTAGTAAGATAGCTTTACTCTTGAGCAAGCCTTCAATGAAAAAGGCACAGATGAAACTTGATACGGAGCATGATAAGGCAATTGTTTTTGGGAAGCCAGTGAATTTGCAATTTACCCAGTCAGGGCATGATTGTAACCCCTTAACAAAACCTGATATTTCTAATTAGAGAAGTGTTGATTGCATCAGGTGTTACGAATCAGTGAGATAAAAGACAAATTGTCTTAAAGTTGCAAAGGCAATTTGCTCACCCTTCTTGTCAGAGATTAAAATTCTACTAAAAGATGCAGGTGTGATTGATGGACAGTATACAAGGATAATAGAAGAGATTAGTGAAAAGTGTGAGATTTGTAAAAAGTATCGGAGAACACCAACACGTCAGCCTTCCATTGGCACGTGACTTTAACGAGGTGGTTGCCTGGTTGCCATGGATTTAAAGGTATGGTACAAAGACAAGAATATTTTCATTCTACATTTCATAGATCGAGCAACTGGATTTAGTCTTTCTACAATAATAAGGACAAAAGGGTGATTATAGACAAAATTATGGAAAAATGGATAGGGACTGGGCTTGGGGCACCAGCTGACTGATAATGGAGGGGAATTTGCCAATGATGAGTTCAAGGATACGTATGAAAACATGAACATTACAGTTATGAATACTGCAGCTGAAATTCCTTCCAGCAATGGGCTTTGTGAAAGGAATCACACAGTGGTGGATGAATGTTACATAAAATGTTGGCTGACCAGCCAAAGTGTAAGTTGACAACTGCCCTGGCATGGGCGGTTCATGCGAAGAATTCATTTCAGATGGTTGGAGGATATAGTCCCTGTTGGTCTATGGGTGGAATCCCAAATTGCCTTCTGTACTGTGCGACAGTCCTCCTGCTCTAGAAGGTACTACAATAAGTTCAATTTTTTCTACACATTTGAATGCTTTACATGCAGGGAGACAGACTTTCGTCAAGGCTGAGGTCTCTGAGAAAATTCACAGAGCTCTGAGGCATCGTCTAAGGCCATCTGAGGCAGAATTTAGTCCAGGAGATTTGGTTTATTATAAAAGAGAGGGCCATAAGGAATGGAAGGGCCCTGGTAAGGTAATCGATTGGGATGGTAAGACATTAGTTATCAAGCACAGAAATCAAACTGTTAAGGTTCATTCTTCACGATTAATCGGGGTTGATTACAAAATCTCAGAATCTGAGTAGCTGATAGAGGGAGCAGAGGCACCTTGTACCTCGAATATTCATGTGTTTTCTCATGAAGGTCCTGAGGCACAGGTAGATCAAAAGTTGGATAGTAATGTAACCGATCATGATGCTCAGTAAAGAGCTATCGCATCCAAAGGCCAGTTGCCTCGTGTAGGTACTCGGGTGACATATATTCCAGAGGAGTCTGGTAAATGGAGGGATGCAACAATTGTGAGGTGTGCAGGAAAATCTACAGGCAAGTTTAAATATTGGTTAAGTGTTCAAGATGATGGCCAAGAAGCCAGAGCCATGAACTGGCAGAATGGGGGTGAAAGAGTGGAAGGTAAGAAAGCGCAGTGCAAGTTTTGATAGTGGGTCAGGAAGTGACTCTTGTGTAAGGAAGCAATCATGTACAGGAGAAAGGGCCTCCGATAAAGTGCAAGGGAGATCTTCTAGCAGTAGTTTCGAAAGGCATCAAAGTTCTAATAGAGGCCATAGTTTGAACAGATTCCACAATGAAACAAAGGCTAGAGGGCAGTCTCGGAAGAGAACTTGAAGCAGAAGTCCTCATAATCGTGAAGTTTTAGTGGCTGCCAATAAACTTGAGGATAAACTGATCAGAGAAGCAAAACATAAGCAATTAGAGAGTTGGAGAGAGTTTGGAGTCTATTCTGAGGTACCAGATAGGGGACAGCCGGCCTTCTCACATGGATGAATTTGTACTGAAAATGTCCTTCCTGATGGAACGTAGAAGGCTGAAGCGAGGTTAGTTGCGAGGGGTTTTGAAGAGCGATTGGGGGATGTTAGAGTGGACTCTCCCACAGCTGGAAAAGTATTCTTGAAAATCCTTTTGGCTCTTTTGGCCACATATTCATGGGAGTGTAGCGCCATTGACATAAAAGCTGCATTTCTACAAGGTGATACTTTTCAGAGAGAAGTGTATCTGAAACCCCCAAAGAGGCAGCAGATACAGAAGGAAAACTATGGAAACTGAACAAATGCATCTATGGCCTTAATGATGCTTCCAGGGCATGGTATTTCTGGGTGAGACATGTTTTTTTGAAAATTGGTTGTGTTTTCTAAAAGCAGATCCTGCAATGTTTTATTGGTATCATAAAGATAAACTGTCAGGCATCTTCATGATCCACGTTGACGATTTCTTATGGGGTGATACTGTGGATTTTGAGAAGTATGTTATTAATAAGATGAAGGCAGAATTTAAGATTGTGAGTCAGGCTTGTGGGGCCTTTAAACATATTGGTTTAGATATTAAGCAGAATAAGTCTGGAATAAGTTTGATTCAACAATCCAATTAGGAGAGTGTTATTCCCATCCCGGTTAATCGTGTTAGATCGTCACAGAAAGATGATCAGTATATATATTGTAGTATATATAAATTATTTGGAGGGAAATGTAGCTGGTCTGATTAGTAAGTTTGCGGACGACACAAAGGTTGGTGGAGGTGCGGACAGTGGTGAGGATTGTCAGAGGATACAGCAGGATATAGATCGGTTGGAAACTTGGGCGGAGAAATGGCAGATGGAGTTTAATCCGGACACATGTGAGGTAATGCATTTTGGAAGGTCTAATGCAGGTGGGAAGTATACAGTAAATGGCAGAACCCTTAGGAGTATTGACAGGCAGAGAGATCTGGGCGTACAGGTCCACAGGTCACTGAAAGTGGCAACGCAGGTGGATAAGGTAGTCAAGAAGGCATACGGCATGCTTGCCTTCATCGGTCAGGGCACAGAGTATAAAAATTGGCAAGTCATGCTGCAGCTGTACAGAACTTTAGTTAGGCCACACTTAGAATATTGCGTGCAATTCTGGTCGCCACACTACCAGAAGGACGTGGAGGCTTTGGAGAGGGTACAGAAGAGGTTTACCAGGATGATGCCTGGTCTGGAGGGCATTAGCTGTGAGGAGAGGTTGGATAAATTCGGATTGTTTTCACTGGAACGACGGAGGTGGAGGGGTGACATGATAGAGGTTTAGAAAGTTATGAGCGGCATGGACAGAGTGGATAGTCAGAAGCTTTTTCCCAGGGTGGAAGAGTCAGTTACTAGGGGACACAGGTTCAAGGTGCGAGGGGCAAAGTTTAGAGGGGATGTGCAAGGCAAGTTCTTTACACAGAGGGTGGCGAGTGCCTGGAACTTGCTGCCGGGGGAGGTGGTGGAAGCAGGTACGATAGCGACGTTTAAGAGGCATCTTGACAAATACATGAATAGGAAGGGAATAGAGGGATACGGTTCCCGGAAGTGCAGAGGTTTTAGTTTAGGCAGGCATCAAGATCGGTGCAGGCTTGGAGGGTCGGATGGCCTGTTCCTGTGCTGTACTGTTCTTTGTTGTTTGTTCTTTTGTTCTAAAGCAGAGATTGAGCAATTGCAAAGCCTGGTGGGTCAATTAAACTGGTTGGGCTCTCAGACTAGGCCTGATGTTAGTTTTGATGTGCTGGAGTTAAGCATGATGATGAAACATCCAAAAGTTGAGAATGGTTTAAGGGCAAATAAAACTTTGAAAAAACTAAATCTGGAGAAATGTGTACTGAAGTTCCCATCCTTAGGTGCCCCAAAGAACATGAAGCTAATAATTTTTAGTGATGCTTCACATGCTAATCTTGCTGATGGTTATTCAAGTGCAGCTGGCTTCATAATATTTCTGATGGGGGGGGGGGGAGTTCAAACTAATTTGGCAGGAGGATGGGATACAGAATGGAGGTACAGAAGGGGGTGATGCTCAGTCAAATGTAGAAGAGAAACTGAGTCAGTCTGAAAGGCAGAGCAAATATTGTTAAGGCACAAGCGAATAATGCAAGGCTGGATTGTATCTATTTTAACGCAAGGAGTCTTACTAGTAAGGCAGATGATTTGAGGGTGTTGATTAACACATGGGAATATGATTTTATTGCTATCACCGAGACATGGTTGAGGGAAGGGCAGGATTGGCAGCTCAATATCCCAGGGTGTAGAATCTTCAAGTATGACAGGGAAGGGTGTAAAAGAGGAGGTGGCATTGCACTGTTGATCAAGGAGTCAATTACTGCAGTAAGGAGAGATGATTTTTTCTATTCATTCATGGGATGTGGGCATTGCTGGCCAGGCCAACATTTATTGCCCATCCCTAATTGCCCTTGAGAAGGTGGTGGTGAGCTGCCTTCTTGAACCGCTGCAGTCCATGTGGGGTAGGAAGGGAGTTCCAGGATTTTGACCCAGCGACAGTGAAGGAATGGCGCCAAGTCAGGATGGTGTGTGACTTGGAGGGGAACTTGCAGGTGGTGGTGTTCCCATGCATTTGCTGCCCTTGTCCTTCTAGTTGGTAGAGGTTGCAGATTTGGAAGGTGCTGTCGAAGGAGCCTTGGTGCGTTGCTGCAGTGCATCTTGTAGATGGTACACACTGCTGCCACTGTGCCTCGGTGGTGGAGGGAGTGAATGTTTGTAGATAGGATGCCAATCAAGTGGGCTGCTTTGTCCTGGATGGTGTCGAGCTTCTTGAGTGTTGTTGGTGCTGCACCCATCCAGGCAAGTGGAGAGTATTCCATCACACTCCTGACTTGGTGGACAGGCTTTGGGGAGTCAAGAGGTGAGTTACTTGCTACAGGATTCCTAGCCTCTGACCTGCTCTTGTAGCCATGGTATTTATATGGCTACTCCAGTTCAGTTTCTGGTCAATGATAGCCCCTGGGATGTTGATAGTGGGGGATACAGCAATAGTAATGCCATTGAATGTCAAGAGGAGATGATTAGATTCAGTCTTGTTGGAGATGGTCATTGCCTGGCACTTGTGTGGTGCGAGTGTTACTTGCCATTTATCAGCCCAAACCTGGATATTGTCCAAGTCTTGCTGCATTTCTACACGGACTGCTTCAGTATCTGAAGAGTCAGGAATGGTGCTGAACATTGTGCAATCATCATCGAACATCCCCACTTTTGACCTTATGATTGAAGGAAGGTCATTGATGAAGCAGCTAAAGATGGTTGGGCCTAGGACACGTAGGATATCTTTGAAGGTTCCTCAAATGAGGCTATATGGGTAGAACTTAAAAACAAAAAGGGGGAAATCACGGCTGGGAGTGTACTACAGGCCTCCAAACAGTCAGGGAGAGATAGAGGAGCAGATATGTAGGCAAATCGCAGAGAGGTGTAAAGATAATAGGGTAATAATAGTAGGGGATTTCAACTTCCCCAATATCAACTGGGATAGTCTTAGTGCAAAAGGCTTAAAAGGGGTGTAATTCATAAAGTGCATACAGGAGAGCTTTTTGAGTCAGCACGTAGAAAGTGCTACAAGAGAAGGGTACTGGACCTAATCCTAGGGAATGAAGCCAGACAAGTGGTAGAAGTGTCAGTGGGAGAGCATTTCGGGGATAGTGACCATAACTCTGTAAGATTTAAGGTAGTTATGGAAAAGGACAAAGATGTACCGGAAATAAAGGTACTGAATTGGGGGAAGGCCGATTTCAATATGATAAGTCAGGATCTGGCCAAAGTGGACTGGGAGCAGCTACTTGTAAGAAAGTCTACATCAGATCAGTGGGAGTCATTCAAAAAGGAAATAGTGAGAGTTCAGGGCCAACATATTCCTGTAAAGGTGAAGGGTAGGACCAATAAGTCTAGGGAACCCTGGATGTCAAGGGATATAGAGGATTGGATAAGGGAGAAAAAGGAGGCTTATGGCAGATCCCATGCGCTGAAAACAGTGGAGACCCTAGAGGAGTACAGAAAGTTTAGTTTAGAGATACAGCACTTAAACAGGCCCTTCGGCCCACCGAGTCTGTGCCGACCATCAACAACCCATTTATACTAATCCTACACTAATCCCGTATTCCTATCACATCCCCACCTGTCCCTATATATTTCCCTACCAACTACCTATACTAGGGGCAATTTATGATGGCCAATTAACCTATCAACCTGCAAGTCTTTGGCATGTGGGAGGAAACCGGAGCACCCGGAGGAAACCCACGCAGACACAGGGAGAACTTGCAAACTCCGCACAGGCAGTACCCAGAATCGAACCCGGGTCCCTGGAGCTGTGAGGCTGCGGTGCTAACCACTGCGCCAATGTGCCCGCCCAAAGTGTATGGGGGTACTTAAATAATTAATGAGGAGAGCGAAGAGGCGACATGAAAAAACACTGACTGGCAAGATAAAGGAAAATCCCAAGGCATTTTATAACTATATTAAGGGCAAGAGGATAACCAGGGAAAGAGTAGAGCCCATTAGGGACCAAAGTGGCAATCTGTGTGTGGAGCAGGAGGATATAGATGAGGTTTTAAATGATTACTTTTCATCTGTGTTCACTATGGAGAAGGACAATGTAGGTGTAGAGATCAGGGAGGGGGATTGTGCTTTACCTGAACAAATTAGCATTGAAAGGGAGGAAGTGATATCTGTTTTAGAGGGCTTAAAAGTGGATAAATCCCTAGGTCCAGATGAGATGTATCCCAGGCTGTTATGAGAGGCGAGGGAGGAGATAGCAGGGGTGCTGACACAAATTTTCAAATTCTCTCTGGCCACAGGAGAGGTACCAGAGGAGTGGAGGACAGCGAATGTGGTACCATTATTCAAGAAGGGTAGCAAGGATAAACCAGGTAATTACAGGTCGATGAGTCTAACATCAGTGGTAGGGAAACTATTGGGAAAATTTCTGAGGGATAGGATTAATCTCCAGTTGGAGAGGCAGAGATTAATCAGGGATAGTTAGCATGGCTTTGTCAGGGGGAGATTGTGTCTGACAATCTTGATTGAATTTTTCGAGGCGGGGACTAGATGTGTAGATGAGGGTAAAGCAGTAGATGTAGTCTACATGGACTTCAGTAAGGCTTTTGATAAGGTCCCACATGGGAGAATGGTTAAGATGGTAAGAGCCCATGGGATCCAGGACAATTTGGCAAATTGGATCCACAATTGGCTTAGTGGCAGGAGGCAGAGGGTGATGGTCGAGGGTTGTTTTTGTGAGTGGAAGCCTTTGACCAGTGTTGTACGGCAAGGATCGGTGCTGGGACCCTTGCTGTTTGTAGTGTACATTAATGATTTAGACGTGAATATCGGAGGTATGATCAGTAAGTTCGCAGATGACACGAAAATTGGTGGTGTCGTAAATAGTGAGGTGGAAAGCCTTAGATTACAGGACGATATAGATGGGCTGGTAAGATGGGCAGAGCAGTGGCAAATGGAATTTAATCCTGAGAAGTGTGAGGTGATGCATTTTGGGAGGACTAACAAGACAAGGGAATATACAATGGATGGTGGGATCCTAGGAAGTACAGAGGGTCAGAGGGACCTTGGTGTACTTTTCCATGGATCACTGAAGACAGGTAGATAAGGTGGTTAGGAAGGCATATGGGATACTTACCTTTATTAACTGTGACGTAAAATACAGAGCAGGGAGGTTATGATGGAGCTGTATAAAATGCTAGTTAGGCCACAGCTGGAGTACTGTGTACAGTTCTGGGCACCACACTATAGGAAGGATGTGATTGCACTGCAGAGGAGATTCACCAGGATGTTGCCTGGGTTGGAGCATTTCAGCTACGAAGAGAGACTGGATAGGCTAGGGTTGTTTTCCTTAGAGCAGAGAAGGCTGAGGGGGGACCTGATTGAGGTATACAAAATTATGAGGGCCATAGATAGGGTAGATCGGAAGAAACTTTTTCCCTTAGCAGAGGGGTCAATAACCAGGTGGCATAGATTTAAGTTAAGGGGCAGGATGTTTAGAGGGGATTTGAGGAAAAACATTTTCACCCAGAGGTTGTTTGGAATGTGGAACACACTGCCTGAAGGGGTGGTAGAGGCAGGAACCCTCACAACATTTAAGAAGTATTTAGATGAGTGCTTGAAACTCCATAGCATACAAGGCTATGGGCCAAGTGCTGGAAAATGGGATTAGAATAGATAGGTGCTTGATGGCCGGCAGAGACACCGATGGGCTGAAGGGCCTGTTTCTGTGTCTAACTCTATGACTCGATGATGGGTGAAAATGGGAAATGTTGTCCTTTTGCTTGGGAGGCTAAGAAAATAAAAAGTGTTGTTAAAAAGCACGTTAGCTGCGGAAAAACTTGGTCTTGTGGAGGCAGTGGATATGGGGTTCTATTTGTCAAATATTTTGGGTGAAATTCTGAACAAGGGACATACTGAAGATAGGATACCCATTGAATGTTATGTGGATGATCATTCTTTGTTGAACAATGTACACTTTACAAAAAATTGAGTGGGAAACTATTATGTATTGACCTCGCTGGATTGAAACAAATGTTGGAGAGAAAGGAAGTCTCCAAACTCAAATGGGTAGATGCAAGTCATCAGCTTTCTGATTGTTTCACAAAGAAAAATGCAAGTGCAAAGAGATTGTTGGAGGTGTTGGATGAGGTGTGTCTCACGATGTAAAAGCTTTGTACCCAATATGGAATTTAATTTTGATTTATATTTTGAAATATTCTTTGAGCATGTTAATCTAAGTTGTATTGTAAAAGAAAGAAGGGAATCTGTTAATTGTGTGATTATATGCAGGTGAAGGGAGTTAATTGGGTTTTTAGTTGAGCACTTAAAAGCAGACACTCACTGGGACTGGGAGAGGGATTTGTGTGACAAGCTACATGTTTGTAATCCTTTTATTCTGCACAATAACTGTGAAACTGAGTAAATATAGGCTCCAGCCTTATCCTTCTGTAACAAGCTTTCTGGAGTTTAACAAAGGGAGGGGAGGGGAAGATGTGTTTGGTGGTGGCATCACGCTATAGGTGGCTGAAATAGCGGAGGATGATCCTTTGGATGTGGATGCTGGTGGAGTGGAAAGTAAAGACAAGGGGAACCCTGTCATGGTTCCAGGAGGGAGGGGAAGGGGTGAGGGCCGAAGTGCGGGAAATGAGTCAGACACAGTTGTGGGACCTGTCATACTCCAATGGAGAGGAATCCTTAGCTGAGGGGAAAGGAAGATATATCAGCATTTTCCCTGCTGAGTATTTCCAGCATTTTCTGTTTTTATTTCAGGTTTCCAGCATCAGCAGTATTTTAACAACCCTTTTTATTTTATATAAAAGTAGGGAGGTCTTGCAACAACTGTACAGGACATTGGTGAGACCACACCTAGTACTGTGTACAGTTTTGGTCTCCTTACTTAAGGAGGAATATACTTGCATTGGAAGCAGTTCAGAGATGATTTACTAGGGTGATTCCTGGAATCTTATCTTATGAGGAAAGGTTGAGCAGCTTGGGCTTATACTCGTTGGAGTTTAGAAGAATGAGAAGTGATCTTATTGAAACCTATAAGATTCCAAGGGAGCTTGACAGGGTAGATGCTAAGAGCAGGTTTCAAAATAAGGGGTCTCCCATTTAAGAAGGAGATGAAGAGGAATTTCTTCTCTGAGTGTCGTTCATCTTTGGAATTCTGTTCCCTAGAGTGCAGTGGAGGCTATATCATTGAATATATTCAAAGCTGAGCTAGATAGAGTTTTGATCTACAAAGGACGAAAGGGTTCTGGGGGGCTGGCAGGAAAGTGGAGTTGAGGCCACAATCGGGTCAACTGTGATCTTATTGAATGGCAGAGCAGGCTCGAGGGGCCTGCTGCTATTACTTATGATCTTATGATCCATCACCAGTGCACTGTGGCAACCATGTGTGCCATCTACAAGTTGCACTGCAACAATTTGCCAAAGCTCCTTCGACAGATCCTTCCAAACCTACAACCTTTACCACCTAGAAGAACAAGGGCAGCAGGTGCAGGTGACCATCACCTGCAAGTTCCCTTCCAAGTCACACACCATACAATCCGTGTGGGGTAGGTACACTCACAGTGCTGTTAGGTAGTGAGTTCCAGGATTTTGACCCAGTGATGATGAAGGAACGGTGATATATTTCCAAGTCAGTATGGTGTGTGACTTGGAAATATATCACCGTTCCTTCATCATCACTGGGTCAAAATCCTGGAACTCACTACCTAACAGCACTGTGAGTGTACCTACCCCACACGGATTGCAGTGGTTCAAGAAGGAAGTGCACCATCACCTTCTCGAGGGCAATTAGGGATGGACAATAAATGCTGGCCTTGCCAGCAACACTCACGTTCCATGAACGAATAAAAAAATGATTCTCCAAAATGAAATGTGGGATAAAAGATGCAATGAGGTTTTAAAAATGGCATAATTCAGTGAAAGATCTGCTTGTTGCATAAAATAATAGTTAAATAAAGATCAGATTTGGTTGCTTGAATTTTATAACTGTCAGAAATAAAGCCTTTTTTTATTCATGTGTAATTAATCCGAAAATACAATATTAGAATATTGGTCATTCAGTTCTTGGACTGTTAACTGTACTGTACTAGCTCACATATTTATTAATGTTTGTAAATTGCTTGAAAATTTCTACATATCTTTGTCTTTCCAAATTGCATTGAATATTTCTCTTCTACTTATTCAGGAAATAATTGGCAGAACTCTGCCACGTATCGGAGCCTATGGTGTGCTGAATAATGAGGAGCATGTAGTAGCTTTGATTGATGAAGAAATGTGCATTAACTGTGGAAAATGCTACATGACTTGCAATGATTCTGGTTACCAGGTAAGAAGGCATTAGTAATGAACTCAATGTGTATTATTGCATCTGATTTATGAGGCATTTGGATGTACAAATTGAAATTCTTGTGTACATCTGTCGTAAGGAAATCTTTAGCAGACTAAGGTTTCCTGGGGTCAACCAAACCGAAGACTTTATGGCCTACAGTAAATACATTCACAAAAGAAAATGTGCAGATGGATGAACATAAGTGAATTATTCATTTAAATAAGAAACTGTTAATGCTAGATCCTTTAGTAGGATAAATGTTACTTTCATTTGAGACCGTGCTTTTAGTTGCCGTTTTTAAACAATTCTTTAACTAATTTAATGATGGACTCAAATTGAGAAAAAAGAATGTTATCGAACTCAGAATACTTTCTCAATTATTTATCCTGGACAGACCATTGCATCATCCCTATAATTTAAAAGGGAAAGTCACACTCCCTTTAGAAATTCTTCTGGCTTCGCAAATGACACAACCCCTTTTACCCCTCCCCAGTGTTAATGCGGTTTGATTTACTCACTGGCTTTTTTGTCCCACCTTTCCACATCTTCCTTTGGAAGGGATTGAGTCCTTGCTAGGGCACCAGTCAACAAACCCATAGCTCATTCAAATGATTATTCTTGGTTTGTGAGCTTATGTAAGGGGTCTGCAACCTGCGGCTCCAGAGCCTCAAACGGCCCTTTAACATCTCATTTGTGGCTCCCAACCTTTTCCAGTTGGATTACATTAACGTGAAAAAAGCCTTAAAAAATTTAAGTCAAGAAAAATAAGAACCATGTTTTTATTGTGAGGATAAAAAGCTAATCATTATGCTGCACTTTACAGTTTCAAATGATTATTTTAACAAAAAACATCATCGTTCTCCAAATAAACTTGTTCGAGTGGTATAGCTACACCATTGTTATAGATAATGCCTTTGGTTCGAGGAGCACGTTTTATTGTTGAGACCATTATTGTTGTTAATATAGCTGAGATGATAAATTATTCTGAATGTGCTATGTTTTTTAATATAGCCACAACTAACCTAGTACAACCCACTTGGTGCAAACTATTCAACTAATAGCCCCACCCTCATTTACTCTTATCAAATTGTGCAAAATGGTGCACATTTCCCAATGGATGCAAGGCACTGGATGGCATTTCCCCAACCTTAAATACCTTAAGGAGAAGGCACTGGAGCTCTTTAGGAAGTACTCCATTCTCACCATTGGGGAGATGGCAATGTTGGTACCATGTTGCCAGCACCTGACTGAGCACCTTCTGGCCACACTAGAATCCCTATGAAGCACTGCACAGATACAAGCTTCTACCCAATTCCTATTCACAATAATCCCAAAAGCTAAGGGTGCATTTGAACTAATCGCCCGTCTGTCTGGTGGGAAGGATACAGGTGGAGGATTAAAACCACATCTGTGACCTCCCCATATTTTTCCCGTACTGTTCCCACCTGCAGCATTTGAACTGACCTGTCTCTGGCTGTGTCAGCGGCCCAACCCAGGCAAGGGCATCCTAATCAAATAGATCGCTACCCCACTGCCTTTTAACTCAGAATGTCAGATCTCCATCCGCAAAGTTAATGAGATGTGATGAA
This sequence comes from Heterodontus francisci, assembly GCF_036365525.1. Classification (NCBI taxonomy): domain Eukaryota; kingdom Metazoa; phylum Chordata; class Chondrichthyes; order Heterodontiformes; family Heterodontidae; genus Heterodontus; species Heterodontus francisci. Next base: position 27,186,190 of record NC_090378.1, on the reverse strand, counting down.
ACCCCACAGTTGTCTCATATTCTCCTAAAGCCTTTCCAATGGATTGCCATATTACCTGCCATTTCTAGCTTTGTTGAGAATGGAGTGTGATGAATAATCAATTTACTTGCCTATATAATGGCTGCATTTCAACAACAACTTACATTTATATAGTGCCTTTAATGTAATAAAACGTTACAAGGAGCTTCAGAGCAGCATTATGAAACAAAATTTGAAATGGAACCACATAAGGAGACATGAAGGCAAATGACTAAAAGCTTGGTCAAAGAGGTAGGTTTTAAGGAGCATCTTAAAGGAGGAAAGAGAGATAGGGAGGTGCAGAGGTTTAGGGAGGGAATTCCAGAGCTTGGGACTGAGGCAGCTGAAGGCCCGGCCACAAATGGTGGAGTGCTTAAAATCGGGGATGCTCCAGAGGCCAGAATTAGAGGAGTGCAGATATCTTGGAGGGTTGTGGAGGAGATTACAGATATAGGGAGAGGCGAAGCCATAGAGAGGGATTTGAAAACAATGAAGGCTGCACTGCTGATCTGCCTGCCTCCGCTGATATGCCATGGTGACGGAAAGACGTTAGCCTCCCTCCCGACGTCTTTGCTGCCATTTTACCAGCCCTCCTGTCTCACAATCTGTTAACAAAAGGCTGATAAAATTCAGCCCTTTGTTTTTGGATGATGTTGCCGACGGGCAGCATGTAGATGAGAAGTAGCATGGGCCAAGGATAGATCCTTGGGGGACACCAGAGGTAATGGTGTGGAAACAGGAAGAGAAGTCATTGCAGGTGACTATCTTGCTACCATTAGATAGATGAGAACGGAACCAGGAAAGTGCAATCCTACTCAGCTGGGTGATGGTGGAGAGGCGTTGAAGGAGGATGGTGTGACCAACCATGTCAAAGGCAATAGACAGGTCGAGAAGGATGAGGCAGGATAGTTTACCTTTGTCACAGTCGCATAGGATGCCATTTGTGAAGTTAATAAGAGCTGTTCTCAGTACTGTGGCAGGGACAGAAACCCGATCGGAGGGATTCAAACATGGAGTTCTGGGAAAGATGGACACACATTTGAGAGACGACAGACGCACAAAGACTTTGGAGAGGAATGGGAGGTTGGAGAGGGGTGGTAGTTTGCAATGAAGGAGAGATCAAGGTTTTTTTTTGAGAATAGGGGGGATGACGACAGATTTAAAGGAGAGGGAAAAGTATCTTAAGAGAGGGAACTGTTAACAATATCAGCTGACATGCTTAATATTTTGCTGTTTCATTTTCATCTGATGCAGTATTATAGAACAGAACAGAATCAAATAAAACAGTTCTGGATCAGTTCTGAATCTGTCAGATGCAGAGTATGTACTGTATTAATCTAGCTGAAAAGCACAAGGAACTGTAGGAAGCTGGCCTTAAATGCTAGTTGTACCCATTTGACCGCATTACTAAGATATTCTGGCAGAATTAATGTGTTACTTCCATTTTGGACATAATGAGCATTTGTTATTACAGGTCAGTCACTAACAAAAGGCTTCAGAGTTAAAAACATATGGGATGAAATCAGACCTCATTGCACCTGCTTTCTGGGTGGAAAAAAAGAGGAACAGAGGTCCAATTTAGTTGGACAACCTACCGTGCCCAAATAACGTCAGAAAAATATGAACACCATACTGGTGTGGCTGTTGTAGAGGCAGCCCTAGCATTGGTCTAAAATAGGCATCACGTCTCATGAATATGCAAATCAGGGGCCTAAACCCTGTTTTCAGACCCATCCTGGAAACCTGTTTTCTTGAGCGAAACGGTTGTTGGGCCTGCTCGACTCAGGCTTACTTAGTGTATGTGCGGCCTCAGCAGTGGTCGTTAAAGAATCTGCTGGAGGTTGCCACCAAAAGGTTAAGTTTGTTTAAAAATACTTACGTTCGTGTGGAGCTAAGGGGAGCATTACTGCCGGCATTGCAGTGAACCCTCATTCATTCTTGCTTCACTGGCAAGCTGCCTGAGAGTGCACAGTAGGCATATGTAGCTACAGTCATTAAAATGAGAGCCAAGGCCCGATATCGATTGAGCCTCAGGCATATCTGTTCAGGCAGAGAAATTGTTCCTTGCACCCAATTTGTGCCAGCAGGCCAGTGAAAACCAATTTCTGCACCATATTGTTTATTGTTCAGCCTCCAAAACTAACCACATGAATCTATCAATCATTCAGCCCACTTTGAGGTTGGAGGGAATAGTTAGGAAATTTCCTGTACTTGACCATGGATACATTGCTACAACAAAATTGAAACATTCCCATAAGAGCACAGGGTTGCCAGCCTGGCCTCTCCAGGAATTAAAAATTAATCTTCTCGACACTGCTGCAAGCATCTTGGGAGAAAAATCAGTCAGACTTCAAACAAAAGTTTTTTTTATCATTTTCTTTGAAAACTTCTGTTTATATGGTGTAAAGATATTGGAGAAGAGTAAAAAGGTTGTTTTCCTGGGCCGCTTGTAAGTAGGCAATCATGTGACGAAAGCTCCAGGAAGCAGACCTAATTACTCTGAGTTGCCAACCCCATGACTGCACTTTGCTGCTTCTTCAATGATTCCATGTCCTAGCCTCAGTCATCCTTCCTGGCAACCTATTCCAACTGTTCCTACCCTCCCTGTAAAAAAAATATATATTTTTTATGGCCTTCACAAACTGTTCCCTCTTACAGACAAGCTAGAGACACATAAATTAAAGATGTTTTAGGGCAGTTTCAGAAGTTTTCACACAAAAGATAACAAAAATATTTAAAGTCCTTCAGAAAGTTTGATTCACTTTTCTTAACCACCATTTTTGATTTTACTGCATGCTTCAAGGTCTGTACTTCAAATGATGTTACAGATTCTGTTGCTATAGTAACAGCCTGGATTATGGTAAGTGATTACCATACTATTGTTACCTGCCTGCCTTCAGGACAGGAAAAAAAGAGACTTTTAATTTTAATTCAAATTAATAGAAAGCGGTGCATAGTAAATAAGCATAGTAAAAAAGAATAAGGTTCTTTCTCTTACAGGAGATGATAATTAGGTTTTGCTTTGGCTGATAACAGTTAAAATTCAGCTTTGTGCCTCCTGTGGACAGCGGTCCTTGAAAGCGCCAGAAAATTCATCACTGCTTTATTACTTTTTCTGCATATTATTTTTAAGTACCAGCCAAACTTTTTGCTATGTGGTTATCCAGTAGAGTTTTGTATTGCATTTGTTTCTGTCACATTTAATATAAAAGAAATGGAGACCAGTGGAAATTCTAGTGTAGACTCTGTAATGCTGCAGACTCAGATCAACTGCTGACTTCAATCATGTCTAAGAATTACAGCATAATTTACCAAAATGGTTGCAGTAAAAGCAAAAATTTTAATCAAACCTGATTGTATAATTTGTGTTGATGTTCTTTGGAGTATATTAATTACAGTACATCAGAAAGTAAGTGCAGTAGTATAACTCATTATAACTAAACCTGTATTAGCCCTCCGCCTATATTTACCTCCTAAATTTGATGCTTACAGAAAATGTATTCTTAATCTGTGTTGTTCACTACTCTGGGAATTCTGTGGCTGTGCTCATTAAAGTCATTTTTCAATACAGTCTAAATGTAGGCCTGTTTGTAAATATTCTTGCTTAACACATCTGTTAGGTTGGCTGAAGTCTTATGATAAAATGTTAAAGAGGATCAGTTTAAGTTCATTAAAATGCAATGAGTTACTAGCTTGGTACCATAATTCATTCATGCACTATGCTGAATACCAGCCTCTGCTAATGTTTGAAACCACACTTCCCCTGGAAGCTGAGTGACTAATCTAACTTTTATCATCAGATGATCAGTAACAAAGGGAAATTGAGATCAAACAAAGAGTTACTTGTACCAGCATCTAAACCATACTTGACAGCTCCCACAGAAACAGGTCAAACTGTTTAGCCTGCATGCTTGAAGAAGACTGCCCGAATAGTGGAGGGGAGGAGAATTATTTTAGTGCTGGGGAAACTAACTATCGATCTAGCCAATATCTGTTTGAATGGTGGAGCAGGCTTGATGGGCCAAGTGACATACTCCTGCTCCTATTTCCTATGATCCTACTAGCTCTTTAGGTGTTAATATTCTTTTTCTTGTGCTTGTGATTGTCTATTAACATCTTTACATCCTCAAGCAGTTAAAAGAAATAATTTAAAAACAGATAGGACATAAAAATATTACATCTTCTAGCAAGCCAAGGCCTTACTAATGAAATATACTGCTGAATTTATGGAAGTGTTAGCAGCTTGTTACTCTTTACTTGGAACTAGATGATCCAGATTAATAACAAGTATTTTTAAATTAAGACAGCCAATAACATGAATCTACTGATTAAAATATGTGAATCAGAGATCTGCCCTTTTCGCTATCTGTCTCTTCTCTCCTGACAATAAAGCATTCAAAACATCAGAATGGTTCTGCTCCAAATTACAGGTAAAAAATATCTACATTATGTGACTTTAATTAAAGTTTATACATTAGAGAATCTCAGATAAAAATCCCATAAATGTCATCTTAACAGATGGTCTGTAGCCTGTATTTTCAGAAAGTACTGAGGTGTTGTCCAATCCTAGATTTATGAAAGAGTTACAGGTTATCTTAGTGGGATAATATCTGAAGTTTGATCAAAACCATGGAAGGATGGAATCTTCACTATAATGCAACAGCTGTGACACTACCATCGTCTAATAATAGGAACATGAGAGGACTGAGAAAATTCATCTTGCCTTGAAGAGGTCAGATCCTGCTTACACTTTAGGGATTCCGACATATAGCTAACATCTGGGACCCTTGTTATCAATGAGACATTTTTCTATTGAAACAATATGCAGTGCTGCTGTTACATGATTAAGCAAAACAATTATAACCAGTGTCATCGCACGTATACCACAGAATTCTTTCTCGGCCTTTCTCCTCACATTGCAGCATTTACGTCTACCTGTCTGCCACAGTCAGACATCAACCTGCCAATAACCATTTATAAAACAAATGAAAATTTATCTGCCAGAAGAATTACATAAAAATTCACTTCATCTGGCAGTGTAAAAATATCAAAGATATATTATTAACACATAGGGAACCAAGGTGTGAATTTGGGACCTCAGGCATAAATATTCAGCTCCAAGCCTATGTCTCATTCACTAACCAGTTAATTCTCTTTCTCCCTCCCATCACATCTACTAGACTGTTTAAACTAAAACATGTGACCACTTAATTTTATTATTCCAAAGTACATCTATTTACAATTTCAAATCAAATTTTAAGTATTGTATTAATTGCACAATAAATTGTACTAATGTGTCCTATAAAATGAGACCTACAAGTCCTAATAAAACTGAAGCAACTAATCTCTATAAAGTATGTATCATTTTGAACATTTAGTCACTGTGTTTACTGAGCCGACTTTATGGAATTCTTGTTTCTTCAGTCTGATCAGGCTTAATAGAACTTTTGCACTCAGTCGCGATGGTCAGTGATGTCTGCCCACGGGTCGTATTGCTTTGAAGTGGCGCTACGCAAACAAACTTTTAGTTCTGAGTGCTTAAACACCAGTTAGAGTGGGTCATGAGTGCTGGCACTGGACAACCATACCAAGGATGTAGCAGCACTTCTGAATTTTATAGCCAAGAAGAGTGTCAAGGAAGGTGGGAAATAGAAAAAGAAGGAAACTGATAGATAATTTAAAAAATAGAAGAAAAGAGATGAAGGAGACAAAGGGAAACCAGAAGAAAAATAAGAAAGAGAAAATTGTGGCTTGATACTGCAGTGAAGGATGTAGCAATGCCTCTGTTCAGGAAGCAATGTTTTCAATGCCAACTCACTTTACCATGAAATTGAGGAAGGCAGAGTTTCGCACACACATCATCAACCACTGGTTACTGGTCACTCTCCGCCAACATGATTTTTATTGATTGAAGAGAACTGAGAAAATAGCCTGTTTCTATGCTGTATAACTCTATGACTCAAGTGTTAATGGTTGTATAGTGGGCTACCAGATCCTCATCTAACTTTAACTATTTATTGTCCTTAGTGTCAGGGTGTCAGCTGTAGCACTCTTGCCTCTGAGCCACAAAGTTCAGTGTTCAAATCCCACTCCAGGGCTTCAGCCCAAAAATCAGTGCAGTGAGGGAGTGCTGCACTGTCAGAGTTGCTGCCTTTCAAATGAGATGTTAAACCGAGGTCCCATCTGCTTGCTCAGGTTGATATTAAAGGTCCCATGACAGTCTTTTGAAGAAGAGCAGAGGAGTTATCCCCGATGTCCTGGCCAATACATCCCTCAATCAACATCACAAAAACAGATTTTCTGGTCATTTTCACAATGCTGTTTCTGGCAGCTAGCTGTGCGCATACTGGCTGCCACATTTGCTGCATTACAACAGTGACTACACTTCAAAAAAGTACTTAATTGGCTGTAAGCACTTTGAGACATCCGATGGGCATGAATGGTGTTATATAAATGCAAGTCTTTTTTTCTTTTCTGGGGTTTGCACGAGCTGCTTTTGTATGAGTGTCAATGCCCTTCCTCACCTCATCTGGGCTTTTTCACTCACGATGCACTTATTGATGTTTATTTTATACAGCAATTCTGAAGTGCGTCTGTACCCAAGGAAACTGTTTCAATGCTAAGCATGCAGGACAAAAGAAATGGGAGTGGTACATTAATGATCTCACCTTTTGAAAGCAATCTGGGTTTAAGATGCAGATTACTTTTCTGAAGTGCAGCAATCTACAGGTCAGCTCCTGCTCAGACCCCCTCTGCTGTCCCGTTTCTTTCCCAACCTTTAAAAGAATATTTTTGACGAAGCTTTCACTCACTTCACCCCATTTCTTCCTTCATTTTTTCCTCAGCATCCATTCTCTTATTCATCTCTATTTTGTTCTCCTTCAATAAAACATCTTGGAATGCCGTCTGGGATAAAGATACTATATTATTGCAAGTTCTTGTTGTCAAGTGGAATTGGTCATCTGCTTCCTTTTGAGAGTTCATGATATCTGCTGTTTACTGAGCTAGGGCTCAAACCCATGCTTCTTGGTTGTCTAAAGATTGTTCCCCTTGGGAGGAAGATAAGCATGCTTTTTTTGGAGTCAAGGTGGGTTCAGTGGAAGTTCTCAATCAAGCCAACCATAAGTCACAGATTTGATACTCCAGGCCCATAGTACTGCAAGGCACAGTTGAGATTTGACCAGCCACTAATCGCAGGTTAATTATCAGCCTCACCTGCACTTTCCTAAATTGCTTCCAGTGTCTCTATGGTCTCTCAGTCACCCAAACTGGACAGAGTCTTCAAGGTGTGTTCTGACCAGGCCACTACTTTCTCTGACTGGTACTCTACTGTTTTGTCCATATAGCTCAGTACTCTGCTTTGTTTGTTGCTTGCTGCTCTGCGCTGGTTAGACATGTTGAATGTCAAGTCTATAAGGAGTCCCAGTTATAGAAATTGTTACAAGCCTTCTTTCTGAATCCAACTTACTGTTATAAAGTAAAAACAGTAGGCACCTCACTCAAGACTCTTCCCCAACCACCCCCCTCCCTAAACTCAACCCCACCCCACCCCATTTCTTCCTTCATTTTTTCCTCAGCATCCATTCTCTTATTCATCTCTATTTTGTTCTCCTTCAATAAAACATCTTGGAATGCCGTGATGGGTGGGTGTGGGGGGGGGGGGGATAAATGAGGTTAAACTGAAAATGAAAAGAATAAAGAGATCGACACAGCATAAAATTAAAATAAATGGAAAACCTAGTCTATTTGCTACATTGCGGGGGGTTTTCCAAAATTGAAACAGGATAGATGGGCCCAAAGGAATCTTCAGCTACTGTATATAATGCAGTTTTGAAAAAATAAAATTAATTAGGATTTATAGTTATTTTAATGAAATTACATTAAAGGAGAATTGGCAGTTGAACATTGCATTAACTATTAAATTAAAATATTTAACTATTATGTTTAAAGATTTAAAATCATTTTCCACATTTTCTTAGGTTCATATTCAAGTTTTCACTTGTAATACATTAGAGTAGGCTGAGGATTTCAGCCTGTCACGAAGGACCACATAGCATATTGAGATGGAATAAATTAGAGAGTTAGTTTAACAGAATGGATTATGATGACCAAAGTCAATGAGAAGAGAATGTCAGAACCATCAATTGAACAAATAAGCTTTTCAGTCATGAGCAGCATACCTGAGGTGTCCAGGAATGCGGGGGAAAAAAGGCTAAAAGTGTCCATCACATCAGTTGCAGATGACTAAGTGCCATTATTATATTTTTCTCTTGTGGATTTCTATTTCTTGAGTTTCTCTTTTTTTCTATTTCTCTGACTCCCTTTGCTCTATTTCTTTTTAACTTCACAGACCACTTGTTTCTTTGAGTTGTAAGTGTTTTTACCCTCCTAGAAAAAGCCAGAAGGTAAAGGCAGGACTATCTCAACATTTAAAGCAGTTGTGGAAGTCCTCTATTAAAACTAAGCACCTTACGGTAGAAATTCCAGTACGGCATTATGGCAAAGTGCAGCAGGACTGAACTTACACCCATTACTTTGGTTTCAATACCAATTCTGTCCAAAATCCTGGTGATGGAATCATTAACATTTTGGGGATGAGTGCCTCCACCGGTAACCGTACTGCAGGGGTACCCACCCAACAGGAATGATGGAACCTCAGAGCAGTAAGATGGAACTGTGAAAGAAGGACCTTCAGGCCTGTTGGCAGATGACTAGATGCATCCTCGCAGGTTGTGGTGTTGCTCCCTTGCTGGTAGGCACAGTCAGTTCCTTCCTGATAAGACCTTCTTGTGGCCCAGAACAGTCCCTATGCCTGCATTTCTCAGACTAAGGCGCTACCGGTTGTTGTACTGGTGTATGTGGTGGGACTCCCAGAAATGCCTCCAGACACACCCCAAACCTGCAGTCGTGATGTAAAGGAGTGAGAGGGAAAAAAAATGCCAGCTCCTGTCCATCAGAATTTGCCATTGATGGTGTGAAGGGACAGAAACCCAGGGATGTCAGGTTCCAACCCAACTTCCAGTCCCTTCACTGTTCCCACGTTAAAATTCTGCCACAAGATGGAGCAGAATTTCTGGGCTCCTGTCACTTTAATAGAGGAATTTCACGAGTGCAATGAATGCTAAGAAATCCAATTCCAATAGCATTTTCTTGCTGTCTCCTCCCTGGCTACTGTATGAGGCTAAACTAGACTGCTCACAGCCTTGGTGTCCTGTCTGACTATGAGCTGACTTTATATCCTCACCATCATTGACTGCCTACTTCCACCTCCATAATATCAGCATCTCCGGCCCAGCTCAGCTCATCTGCTGCTGAAACCCTCATCTATACTTATGTTACCTCCAAACTCGACTATTTGAATGTTCTCCTGGCCAGCCTCCCACAACTTCCATCCTTAGTAAACTTGAGGTTATCTAAAACTCTGCTGCCTGTACCCTTACTTGCAATAAGTCCTGTTAACCTAGCACCCAGGTGCTTACTGACCGACATTGGCACCTAGTCCAGCAACACCTTGATCTTAAAGTTCTCATCTTTGTGTTTAAATCCCTCCATGGCCTTTTCCCTCCCTATCAGTGTAATCTCCTCCAGCACTACAGCCCTTTGAGATCTCTGCCCTCCTCCAATTTTGGCTTCTTGTGCATTGTGTTCCTCCATTGGTGGTCATGCCTTCAGCTGTCTAGGACCTAAGCTCTGGAATTCCCTCCCTAAACGTGTCTGCCTCTCCTACCTCTCTTTCCTTCTTTAAGACACTCCTTAAAACCTACCTTAGTGCTTTGGCCTAATATCTCCTTATGTGGCTTTGTGCCAAATTTTGCCTGCTGTGACTCCTGTGAAGCGGCCTGAGATGATTTGCTACATTAAGGGCTTTATATAAATGCACATGGTTGTTCAGCGAAATAAAACAAAATTACGTGCAATGTGTAGGCACAAGAGGATTATTGTCAGGTGGGTCCTTGCAGTCTCCACACATGACTCATGCCAAATGTGAGGGAAGAGCAGGCCTGTAAATCAGGCCCATAAAAAATGCACAGCCTGGCCCTCTGAACTTAACTCTTGCCTAATAATTATGCTATATGCAAAACTAACTTTACTAACACAACAATGGGTGTACAGATCAAGAGATTGTATACTGTTACAGCCACGCCACATGGTGTGACGTGGGTGGTTCCCACTGTTCAAGTCCCCACCTGACTGCAGCAAGTATATTTGTATTAAGAGTTTAGCCCCTTTTATTTTTTGCCAAGTAAACAGACTTGTTTTCTTGTAGGTTTTTAAAAAAACACAAATTCAATTATTATTTGAACAATACATCTTATCCCCAAATAGTTACAAATGCATTCGCTCGCATGCACACACACAAAGAAGAAACCGATAGAGAAGACAAAGAGGTAGGTGGGTTTTAGTGGAGGTGGGGGGGGGGGGTGGGGGGAGGAGAGAAGGATTAGGATAAACCTGTTGAATTCTCTTGAGACTTGAGTTATAGAGGGTTGGAGGCCTGTGATAATTGTAGATTCCGCTCTTGATTGAAGGTTCTGTTGAAGATGATGGGTCACTTATAGCTCTCTCTATGCTGTATGATGTTGGATTTTTTCCAGCAGAGCATGTGCTTTCTGGAATGCCAGCAGTTATAAATAGCTTCACCTTCTGGGTCAGTCTCTCTCTCTCTTTCTGGCTGTCTTTTTTTATAGGTAAAACTGTCACTTCTCAACTCTTGTTAGGAGACTTTCTGGTTTTGTCCCATGGTGATCACACAATGGACCAGGATGTGGCTACTTCACACCTCCTTTGTTTTAGAAGAAGACATTCAATTCTGGAACGTTTCTATGATAGGTGTGAGATGGGCTTCATTATCACCTTTTGTCTTTGAAGATCTGTCCTTTGTCTTTGACAGATATTTGAATATATAAAATGTTCATCCTCTTCTCTTTGGTGGCCATTTTGAACCATTGTTCACTTTTTAAAAATAAAGTTTCATTTTTTTTAAAGTCAAAGTCGTTTTTTCATAACTCTTCAGAGTTACTCCGTGAATGTTGTGTCATGCACCTCCAATGTGTATGACAATATATTCCCTTGAGGAATAAAAATTCCACTGGAAGGTGGTACAGATGTGGCTAACCAAAGAAACTATTCAATTAAAAAAAGGCTCATGATGTCGATAAAGACAACTAAGCCTGAGGATTGGGAGGGCTTTAAAATTCAGCAAATGATGACGAAGAAATTGATGAAAAGGGAGAAAATAGAACATGAAAGTACACTAGCAAGAAATATAAAAGCAGATTGCAAGAGTTTTTACAAGTATGTAAAAAAGTGGCCATTGTAAATTGGTGGTAGGAGAATTGTGGGGATGTGAGAGGGAATATGGGATAATGTAGGATTAGTATAAATGGGTGGTTGATGGTCGGCACAGACTCGGTGGGTCGAAGGGTCTGTTTCAGTGCTGTATTTCTCTATGAATCTATGAAGAGATTACTGAATGTAAACATGGGTCCCTTAAAAGCAGAGGCAGGAACAATTACCATGAGGAATAAAGGAAATGGCAGAGGCGTTAAACAAATATATTGGGCAGGATTTTGACTTCGATAAGTGGTGGGAACAGAGGCTGGTAAGCGCAGAATTTCATGACGCTGGCGTGCCAGTACCCCGCCATGATCCAGTTGGCATGAGAACTGGGCCTATTAAGACCCCGTAATTAACAATAATTGGCCTCAATTGGCTGCCCGTCACTTCCCGGTGGGAGCCGATCTGACCCCGAGCCGCCTTCATTCAAAATGGCTCGAGGTCGGGAACGGTGGCAGCAAACCGGAGGCCAGGCGCACCAATTTGTGCACCCACCTGCTTTCAATCCGGACCCTGAACTCTTTTAAAAATCCAGCCCTTTGTCTCCTTACCTAAGGAAGTATATCCGTGCCTGAGAGGGGGTGCAACAAAGGTTCACTAGATTGATTCCTATTATGAGTGTTGTCCTATGAGGAGAGATTGAGTAGAATGGGTCTATATTCCCTGGAGTTTAGAAAAAAAAGAGGTTATCTAATTGAAACAGAAAATTCTTAGATGGCTTGACAGGAAGATGCTGAGTGGCTTTTTCCCAGGCTGAAGATTCTAGAACTAGGGGTCATAGTCTCTGGATAAGGAGTTGGACATTTAGGACTGAGAGGAGGAGAAATTTCTGCACTCAAAGGATTGTAAATCTTTGGAATTCTCTACCCCAGAGAGCTGCGGATGTTCAGTCGATGAGTATCTTTGAGACTGAGATCACTAAATTTTTGGGCAGTATGGGTATCAAGGGATATGAAGATAGGGTGGGAAGGTTGAGTGGATGTAGAAATTCAGTCATGATCTTATTGAATAGAGGAGCAGGCTCGAGGGGCCCTATGGCTTACTCCTGCTTTTATTTCCCATGTTCTTAGGGTCTAATACTGACAATTCAAGCATTAAACACTTAAAGGCTAATCCTTACCATCAATCACCATAATATTTAATCTTGATTTTTTTTTGCAAACTTAAGTTTCAAGTATTTCAGGATTTATCTGGCATTGAGCCATCTAACTGACGTCTCGTGAGTTCAAAGCTACACACACTATTGTTGGCTGACGAGTTCACATGAAGTAATTTGTCAATTCCCTGCCAGTTGACAATAGTAGAATAGTGAAACATGCAGAGAAACATAGGTGCTACAAAACAGTGTTGAATCTCAGACATGAATTTGACATGCCAGTGTCTGTTCTACCAGTGCAGAACATTTTTCACATTTATTTCAGTTCTAGGGCTTGCAACAGTTAGTGTCGTTGATATAGTTTTCCATAGGTTGCTCAAATTCACAAGCTACTTAGTAGTTAAATATAATTGCTTAAATGACATTTTTAGTTGTAGCTTTTTAAGTGAGAGATACAGGTTTATAAATTCATTTTGGTTGGAAGTGCAAGACAGGTCACTGACAGCCATTTTCCACTCTGCCTGGTTTAGTTTCCCATTACCTTCAATGGAAAAGAGAATCGGGCAGTGTGCAGAACAAGCTGCCGATTTACTATTGCCCGTCTTGTGCTGCTGCATCTCTGTATACCCCCCAAATATGTGTGGAAAGCCTCGCCAAAATCATTTTTGCAAGTCCTACTTTGATACCTAGTGGTTCTGTAGCTATGGCTTGACAGTGAAGCTCACCTGTATTTTATTTCTTAACACTGCAAAAGTTGTCTGCATCAAAATTGCAACATGATGGAGGCCATTCGGCCCATTGTTCATGCATTGGTGCTAGCTACTGTAATTCCCATCTTCCTGACTTTTGACATACCATTAACTTTTTGCTGCTTCAGCTGTTCAATTTCCCAACCCCCGACCTTCCCCTGCATCACTTCCCCCCCACCCCCTCGACACCCCACCATATTCCCTGCCTGTCTGTTGAAATGATTGCAGCTGCAATGACTGTTCTGTGGTGATTCTCAGTGCCATAGTGTTCAGAACTGATATGAGATGACATGAATGTTGAGTCCACACTGAGGGAAGCATTGATCAAAAAGGAAATTTCAATATAACAGCATAGTCATGAAGTGATCAGTTCATAAAAAGTGTGAAAATCATTGTCAATTGAGATGGTGGTATATGGCAAAAATGATGACATTTTATTCCTGTTTAGCATTCAACTGAATAAGGAATCCATGTTCAGCAGGTTCATTTCTCAGTACTGTAGCACTCCAACAAGCACAGAAACAACTTAAAAGGCCCAAATTGTCCTGATATACAGGGCAGCATATGAAATGAAAATAATTATGAAGATAAATTTATATTCATCGCTTACTTAAAGAACTGGGAAATATTCCAACTCTTCCTTGAAAAGAAGTTACGGTCTGGAATTATTTAACTGCGGATTAAATTGCTGTGCTCCTTTTGTTATATCTAGAACATGCCATTTAAATTCATTCTACAATTTATCAGTGTTAATTACAAATTAGCTAACAATTTACATTATAGATGAATACTATTGTATGGTTCATTAACAGTGCCCATTGTTTTGTCTGATTAAACCTCTGTGAAGCACCTTGGACTATTTTTCTACATTAAAGATGCAATATAAATGCAAGTTGTTGTGTGCTTTGCTATGTTTTCATTCCAATTTCTTTATCTAATCAATTCTTTTTAATTCTCTTTATAGGCCATAACCTTTGACCCCGAGACACACCTTCCTCAAGTTAATGCTGACTGCACAGGTTGCACTCTTTGCTACAGTGTCTGTCCCATTATTGATTGCATTACAATGGTTCCTCGTTTAACACCTTATGTACCAAAGAGAGGTATTCCTTTGGCTGTCTGATGAGTTGACATGGTTCAGCAGTGAAACATGACTTAACATCCATATCTCCCTAAAAGCATTGATTTACTCATTCATGATATAACATGACAAATTACTGTTATTTCAAAAGTATTGATTTTAACTTACTAATCCTAGTTGCTTTGACCTTACATTCTCCAATTAGCCAACTGCAATTGAATAAAAGCATTTATGTTAAAAAAAACTGTACTATGTTAATAATCAATAAGCAATACATTTAATGTCAAGCATGTCATAAGGCAATGGCAGTTGGCTTACAATGTGCACACTCATGTATAATTTACATTGAACTAATAATTGCTAAAATATGCTTTCACTATATTGGTGGGTCTCTATTGTAAACTAGCAACAGAAAATGTAAAATGAGCACCCCAGGATTATTTTGAGAGTTATTTCATATAAGAAGTATATTTAATGTAGAGGAACAGAGACATTTCCAGCCTAGTAAGTAATGTGACCAAAATTTACATTCATCTCTCAGCGTGATATACATTTCTTCAACATGTGAAGTACTATTCCATTATATTGATAAGGATATCTGCCTTGAGCATTCCTATGGAACCTGTAATTCACATTTTAACTCACCTAGATCCATAGAACCTGCTGGTTCCTGCCAATACAGTTAATTCTCATAAATTGAATCAGATCCTAGATTTTTGTGTATCTATCATGAAACCCAATTACTGGAAAAATTGACTTCTAAAACTGCAAGAGAAAACTGAAGTTTTAATTTAATCTGATAAGTACCTTAGTTTTCAAAGCAATACTATATAAGTCTATAGGAAAAAAGAGTTTTGAAAGTGAATAAATTGCTGAACTAAAATGTTTGTTTAGTTCTATGTAAATTAACTTGAGATGATAAATGTGCTTTTATACATCGCAGGGCAGGCTGCGCAAATTATACTACTTTGAAATTTTCTGTTTTATCAGATAGTTAATTTTTGTTAGTCTGGTTTAAATGTTGAATTTCCTGCACAATGATCATAACTAATATGTAAATAAAGGTAATTGTTTAAGCAGCACTTTGAGTAGCAGAGATTTGGTATTCCTATGGTAGCCATTTTCTGGAATCTTATAAGTTGACTACAAGCAACATATTTTTGTCCACAGTACACATTGTTAGAGGTTCAGTGCTGTGCTGGTTCAGAGCTTTAGCAAGTGTTTCCTTACATTTTATTGCAATATAGTCAAACCTAATCCTATAACAATGAACCCTTTTAAAAAAGAAGCTGGATGAAGATTTAGTTTTGGAATTGACTGCATGTCATAGGGATAAGGGGTATGTGGTGATATCATTTGTGGAATGCAACCAGTCAAGGAGGAATAATTCTGATTGTAATGCTAAGATTTCAATCCTAATTCTTTTTATCCTTGGTTGCTTTGCCTGCTGCTGTTCACCTTTCTCAACTGTCTAATTAAATTAGGGAGTGTACAAATGACACCCGCTTTGCGGGTTTGTATTTTGATAATAAATAATATCAGCAATGGTTACTAGTCCTCTCTTTCATTACTTCTTTGTACCATTTGGTTATATCTTGCTCAAGATTTTTTAAAAAGCGAATTTATAAAATTCTGTTCTGTGTTATTTTGATCAGCTTTGTTTTCATGAAACAGTGATGTGCATCAATGCTATACTGAGTCTTGAGACCCAGCATTAGAGAATGGCAATTTGCAAATATCCAACCAATGTTTCCTGAAATTATGAACTTTTTTATTTGCAATTTTTTTTTCAAAAGACATGGTACTACATTTTCAGTATGATCAAAATTAATTTACCAATGCATCAAAAATACTCCAATATTCTGCACTCAACCAACATCATGAAAAACATTCAGTTAATTGCTGGTTGTAGGGTCTTGCACGTTTGCCTGGACGTCAGTACCTGCACTTGAGAAAGTAATTCAGTTGAAGTCCTTCAAAATGTTTCTCGGAGACAGGTTGGGGCATCATATAAATGCAATTGTTTCATTCTTCTTAATTTAAAATCCATAAGGAAAAAATATTAGCTGAGTATTATGACATAATTAAAAATCAATTTGTGACCACATTCTTCAACCCCATCATCGCTTAGGTCCTTTGAAAAATTAGTTTCAGGACATCATTTAACGCATCATCCTTTTCCCCACCTGAATCTAATTTTCGCAGAAGTGGTTCCAATAATTACAATAAATAGGCTAGGTTTGCTAATTAATAATATCTATGGATCTTCAAAGAAGTATTGTTTTGAGTATATCTTTGATGATTTATAAAACTGATGTAAGGCATATTTAGATAAGCTGTTTTTCATTGTAATAATTAAAGAGCAAAATTTAGAACAAAACTGCACAACACTCGATCTTAACTAATTTATCACAGTTTGTATCCACTTTTACTTGAATTGCATATTGTTTTAATTAAATGTTTTATTATTCACCGTTTCTAACATGGATGGTCAGTGCCTTTACAAATTGGAAGTGTAATGGTGACATCAATGCATTCCGAAGGTCAAACTGTAAAGGTTAATGAAATGTTTCAGAATGAACCATCAAGTGTTAGTGTAATAAAATGTTCTGTTTGGTGCTGTGCAACTACAGGTTTAAGAACAAGTCCCAGTGAGCAGTACAATTTAAAGATACTGCCATACATATCACACAAGTTATTCAATTCACAAGATTACAGAGATAATTACAGATTAGGAAGCTCATTCTGCCCTTATTAATTCATCTTAATGTCACCCAATTGTTGCATCCAGTTGTTTCTTAAATGATTCCAGTGTTTGTGCCTACACTATTCTAAGTGTCACATGTTTACTGCTCTTAGGGTGAAGAAAATTTCCTGATATCAGTGCTAAAAATACAAGTTTGAACCTGTGTCCTTTAGTTCTACTACTGCAGTTAAATTTAAAGTAATATTCAAGTTAGCTATCTATATATCCATTCAAATCTTACATACCTCTGTAAGATGACTTCGCAGCTGTCTCCTTTCTAGGCTGAACAGCCCAATTTCCTTCATGTTTTCCTCATAGCTCAGACTCCTGATACTTGGAACCACCCTTGTGACTCTTCTCTGTACTGTTTCCCGTGTACAGTGTCTCTCTTATTTCTTGGCAGCCAGAAATGGAAACCATATTCACAATGGGTTTACCCAGAGTTCTATAGAATTTGATCACTCGCTCCTTTGATATATTTTACTGCTTTGACTACGTAGTTCAGCATCCTATTGACTTTGTGCTTTGCTGTTCTGCATGGGTTGAACATGTTTAGCATCAAATCTCCTAAGAATCATAGATCTTTCAGGTTCACCCTTAACTATTTCAACAACATTCATGGCGTACATGTGTAATCTGTTTTTACTTCTTCTGCGTACTCTTGCCAGTAAATTTGATCTGCTGTCACTCTGTCCATTTACATAACTTGTCCAACTCATTCTATAATTTGCGTAATGTCCCTTCCATTCACTTAGTTTGGTATCATCAGCAAACTTAGCCACTTTGCATTGAGTTTCTGAATCCATGTCATTTCTGTATATTGAAAACAGCAGTGGCGCCAGCAGTGAGCCCTGAAGCACACCACTTTCTCCCACTCTGGCAGAAGTCTGCTATTGAGGTGCTCATTATTTCTTACCCTTCAGTCAGTTTCTTATCTATACCACCTTTCCAACATTATAATAGTGACTGCACTTAAACGTACTTCATTGACTGTAAAGTACTTTAGGAATTCCTGAGTTTGTGAAGTGTGCTGTCTAAACGCAAGTCTTTCTGTCGTTTTATCAGAGTTTATCCTTTCATTTCCATACCCTATAAACATGCAATTCTTTCAACACTATACAGCACTGTATTTTCATTGGAAACAAGGCCTAATTATTAAAAATTCACTGTTGATGCATATTTTGTACATCTTGAGCAAAATGCATTAAAATTAAAAGGGTGGCACAGTTGGCGCAGTGGTTAGCACTGCAGCCTCACAGCTCCAGCGACCCGGGTTCAATTCTGGGTACTGCCTGTGTGGAGTTTGCAAGTTCTCCCTGTGTCTGTGTGGGTTTGCTCCGGGTGCTCCGGTTTCCTCCCACCTGCCAAAGACTTGCTGGTTGATAGGTTAATTGGCCATTATAAATTGCCCCTAGTATAGGTAGGTGGTAGGGAAATATAGGGACAGGTGGGGATGTGGTAGGAATGTGGAATTAGTGTAGGATTAGTATAAAATGGGTGGGTGATGGTCGGCACAGACTCGGTGGGCCAAAGGGCCTGTTTCAGTGCTGTATCTCTCTATGACTCTGACTCTATGACCATGAAACTACCAGATTGTTCTAAAAGCCCAATTGAGTCACTAATGTCCTTTAGGGAAGGAAATCTGCTATTGTTCCCCGCTCTGGCCTATGAGTGATTCCAGTCCCGCAGCAATATGATTGACTCTCAGCTGCCTTCTGAAATGGCCCAACAAGTCATTCAGTTGTATAAAGAGGGGCAATAAATGCTGGCCTTGCCACCTCGCTACCTTCCTGCCTCTGCCAAAATTAATTCTGGGGCAGGATGGCCTGTAAACGGCCTTCCTGCTCTGCTGCCAATTGAGGCCCTTAACTGGGAAATTAATGCCTAATTAAGGGCCTCATCCCACCACCGCACAATTAGCCATGTGGCGGGAAACCCTGTTGCCACACGGGAAGCACAGCACGAAAAACCATGTGGGCTGCTTTCCGGCTCCAGGGTTGGCGGGGGGTGGGGGGGGTGGGGTTGTCCTTAGTTAAAAGGCACTAAGTGCCTTTATGAGGGCCCAGTAGCAGAAGAGGGGGCCCCACAGGGACCCACCCCCCTGCCCTTGCTGCCAACCTCCCCTACAACTTCCTCCCCAGCAACCCCACCCCCCCCACAACCTCCTCCCCCACAACCCCCACCCCGCGAGACCCCTTCTGCCCTGACCTGCCAATGGCCTGGCTCCAGCGCCGCTCCTGGGCCTTAGATAGGTGCTCTACTGGCAGCAGCCACTGCCTCTTTGGTAGCGCTGCTCGGTGAAACAGTTGCCAGGCTCTGATTGGCTGGCAGCTGTCCAAGGGTGGGATTTCCATCACTGGGGTCCTTGCTCCTGTGGAAGGCCCGCCATTGTCCACTTAAGTGCCTAATTGGAACTAGATTCGATGGGCCTCCCACAGAACAGCCAACGTGGGGTTCTTGGCGTGGCTTTTTCCAGATGTTAAGACCCCCGCTGCCAGCATAAAAACCCAGCCAATAGATTTGTGCAAATTGACAGGAACAGTACAAAATATATACATCATAACACAAACAAGGCAACAGCCCAGAGAAGAATTCAGCTGACATTATAAACTGGAAGAGTGAAGTTGGAGTGATTCATCAAAGTTACCCCAATGCTGAAATGTATTTACATACTTGAAACAGATTCTGGCCTGTGTTATTGTACATGATCCATGCAGGTGGAGCTTTTGAGAGTAGGTTTTTTTCTGTGTTTTCAACAATGTTTAGCCAGAGGCAGATATTATAGCAGACAATGGCAGTCAGTCAGCTGCCACAACTAAATCACATAATGAATTGAAGTGCAGCAATATCACATAGTTTGTACTGCAAGGATTTGAGCTCTTGTATGACTGCATGTTACAGGAAACTGCTTGCATCTGATGGTTCAGGAGATGTGATCAGATTACTTTTGTGATGTTACAGTTGGAGAATGTTATAATCCATGTTCCATTCTTCATTTGCATTATTACAACCTTACAACCTTAGAAGTCTAGAAATCTGACCTTTCTCATTTTGTCCCATATCTGTGACTTGAAAAATAAAGGGTATAAAATTCAGATATGTAATGTCTGTATTTTCAGCGTAACAGTTGCCATTTTGGGTCCAAAATGGTGTCCGTGCTGCGTTTGCATGCTTCTAGTGAGGTCGTTATCTTAGGCGCTGACAGCATGCACCAGAAGTATGAAAAGTAGGCAGATTGTGGCGTCAGTCAGTGTGTAATGCAGTGCAATTTCTGACCTCAGTGCTCCAGCTGACAGCCTCCCTTAACTTCATACAGCTGAACATGCGCTCAGCAGCAGGAGGGACCACCCCCCCATGAGCACTATTTAAGGGAATCATCTTCTACCTAAACTTTCAGGTTAGTTGCTGATTGATTTCTACTGGCTGATGCTGAGTTAGTAGAAGTGTTTGGTGCATTCTACTGTCATTTAAAATTAGTGACGTCTACCAGGAGTGGTGTGGCACATGGTGAAGGCCTTGGTTTTCACTTCAAGGGTTCTGCTCAGACCAGCTGCTCCGAGTCATGGGTGTTCTCGCTTCTATCCCCCTTGGTGTGCTTTGACAGGGAGAATGAGCAGAAGCGGCACAGAGGAGAACAAGCTGCTTGAAGATGGAGGAAGAGGTGGAAGGGCAGACAGGCTCAGCAGAAAGTCTTATTCACCCAGAGTCTTCAGTGAGCAAATCATCTACCTCAACCTAAGCAAGGAACAATGTGAGAGACATCCCTGCTTCACTAAGGAGAGGCTCATTGAATTCTTCCACCTCTTGCAGGCAAAGCAGGGTAAGGAAAGCATTGCCAGTGGTTATAAAAGGTCAAGACCATGAACTTTGTATCGGGCTCCTTCCATTCCAGAGCAGGGAACATCTCCAACATCTCCACAGTTCACTGTTCACAGTTATATAAGGGATGTGACTGACACGCTGTAAGTAAAGCAGACGGAGCATGGACATGGCTTCAGCAGGATAGCGGGCTTCTGTATGGTGCAGGGTGTCATTGACTGTACGCACATTGCTTTGCTGGCACTGCATCTAGATTAACAGATGTACAGCAACCACAAAGGATTCCACTCTGTCAATGTGCATCTGGTGTGCGACCATAGCGCAGCATGCAGGTCAGTGCCCAGTACCCTGGCAACGTGGTCATGACGCTTTTATTCTGCACCAGTCCATTGCAACATCAGTAATTAAACCACCATGAGAGACCAGAGGGTGGCTACTGAGTGACAAGGGCTGACCACCTGGGTCATGACTGTAGTGCACATCCCACGCAGACGTGGTTAGCATGCATATAGTGGGAATCACACTGTCACAAGAAATGTGATTGAGTCAACCATTAGACTGCTTAAGCAAAGCGTCTACTGCCCGGACTGCTCTGGAGGAGTGCTGCAGTGCTTATAGGATCACAGGAAATAGGAGGAGTAGGCCATTTGACCCATCAAGCCTGCTCCACAATTCAAACAGATCATGGCTGATCATGTTCCTCTACACCATTTTTCCCCACTATCCCCATATCCCTTGACGTTGTTAGTATTCAGAAATCTATTGATTTCTATCTTGAACATGCACAGCCCTATGGGGCAGAGAATTCCACTGAATAAAGAAATTCCTCCTTATCTCAGTCTTAAATGGCCTGAGACTGTGTCCCCTTGTTCTAGACTCACCAGCCAGAGGAAACATCCCATCCATATCTACTCTGTCATGCCCTGTAATAATTTTGTAAGTTTCAATTAGATCGTCTCTCATTCTTCGAAACTCTAGAGAATACAGGCCCAGTTTCTGCAATCTCTCCTCATGAGACAATCCCACCATTCCAGGGATTAGCCTGGTGAATCTCCATTGCACTCCCTTTATGGCAAGTATATCCTTTCTTAGATAAGGTCTCACCAAGGCTTTATACAATTGAAGCAATACATCTTTACTCCTGTATTCAAATCCCCTTGCAATGAAGGCCAACATACCATTTGCTTTCTTAATTGCTTGCTGCACCTGCATATTAGCTTTTAGTATGAACAAGGAACACCCAGGTCTCTTTAGACATCAACACTCCCCAACCTCTCACCACTTAAGAAATACTTTGTCTTTCCGTTTTTTCTACCAAAGTGGATCACTTCACACTTATTCATATTATATTCCATCTGCCATGTTCTTGCCCATTCACTTAGCCCATCCAAAAGCCTCCTTGTGTCCTCCACACAACTTACATTCCCTCCTAGTTTTGTGTCATCCACAAATTTGGAAATGTTACAATTAGTCCCCATATCCAAATCATTTCTATAGATTGTAAACAGCTGTGGCCCAAGTACTGATCCTTGCAGTACCCCACTAGTAATAGTCTACCATCCTGAGAATGACCCATTTATTCCTACTCTGTGCTTTCTGTCTGTTAACCAATTCTCAGTCCATGGCAGTATATTACCCCCAATCCCATGTGCTCTAAATTTGTTTACTAACCTGTGTGGGACTTTATCAAAAGCCTTCTGAAAATCCAAATACAACACATCTACTGGTTCTCCTTTATCTATGCTACAAGTAACATCCTCAATAAACTCCAACAGGTTTGTCAACATGATTTCCCTTTCACAAATCCATATTTACTCTGCCCAATCATATGATCTTCCAAGTGTCCAGTTATCTCATCCTTTATTATAGATTCTAATAATTTCCTACTACTGACATCAAACTAACAGGTCTGTAGTTCTCCATTTTCTCTCTCGCTCCCTTCTTGAATAGTGGGGTGACATTTGCTACTTTCCAGTCTGCAGGAACCCTTCCAAAATCTATAGAATTTTGAAAGATAACCACCAATGCAACCACTATCTCTATAGCCACCTCCTTCAATACTCTGGGATATAGCTCATCTGGTCTAGGGGATTTATCAACTTTCAGTCCAATTAATTTTTTTGAGTACTCCCTCTTTAATGATACTAATTAGTTTCAGTGCCTCATTTTTACAAGTCCCTTGGTTCCCTAATATTTCTGGGAGATTTTCTGTGTCTTCTTCCGTGATGACAGATACAAAGTAATTGTTTAGCCTCTCTACCATTTCCTCATTCTCCACCACAAACTCTCCTGTCTCCACCTGCAATGGACCCACATTTGTCCTTGCTAATCAGTTCCTTTTCACATACCTAAAGAAACTTTTATAGTCCGCCTTTATGTTTCTAGCTAGCTTACATTCATAATCTCTTTTCCTTTTATCAGTTGGTCCCCCTTTGTTGGATTCTAAATTGCTCCCAAACCTCGGGCTAACTGCTTTTTTCTGGCAACATTATTAGCCACTTCCTTTGACCTAATGCATTCCTTAACTTTTTTTGTTAGCCACAGTTGATTCACCTTTCCTGTTGGGTTTTTGTGTCTCAGAGGAATTTGTAAAACATGTAATATTTCTTTAAATACTAGCCATTGCCTATCTACTGTCAAATCTTTAGTGTATTTTCCCAATCCACCATAACCAACTTGCCCCTCATACCCTCATAGTTTCCTTTGTTCAGATTTAAAACCCTAGTTTCAGAATGAACTATATGTTTCAAACTTAATATAGAATTCTATCATATTACTTGCCAGATTATGCACTACAATTTGTCGTGGTCTGCTGTATCCTGCATAACCTCGAGATCGGTGGGTGTGTGGAATGCGTTGCCAGCGGTGGTAGTAGAAGCAGATACATTAGGGACATTTAAGCGACTTTTGGATAGGTACATGGACGATAGTAGAATGAAGGGTAGGTAGTTAGTTTGATCTTAGAGTAGGTTAAAGGTTCGGCACAACATCGTGGGCCGAAGGGCCTGTACTGTGCTGTACTGTTCTATGTTCTATGTTCTATCACAGTCCTTGCCACCAGGTATACAGCAAGCAGCTGAGGAAGAGGATGGAGAAGGAAGGGAAGGAGGAGGCAAGCAACATATCCCCTTTCTGGCCATGCTGTCTATAATCAGCTCATTCAACTACAGTTCCAGTGAACACAATCCTGATTCCCCATTCAACAACAGTCACATACCTTACCATCCATTCATTATTGACCATAACTTGGCCACAATGCTGAAATAAAGGTCACCACAAAACAAATATTTCGAACAAACTATTGAATATTCCATACAAAAGACAGCTCTTCATCCCTGTGCATACCCACAGTGCTTCTCTTCCATGTGCCTTTGCCTGTCCAAGTGCTCCTACGCATTGCTACCCCAGTGGCTGCAGCATGGCTGGTGGAAGGTTGTTAAATTCAGTCGTGGAGACTGCAAATGGCCTTGCAGGACTACCGTGCACAGCTTCGGCCCAAGAAGGCCACTTCAGTATCTGACGAGTTGCGAATGGTGCTGAACATTGTGCAACCATCAGCGAACATCTCCACTTCTGCCCTTATGATGGAGAGAAGGTAATTGATGAAGTCACTGAAGATGGTTAGGCTAGGACATGACCCTGAGGAACTCCTGCCGTGACGTCCTGGGATTGAGATGGTTGAACTCCAACAACCAGAAGTTCTAAGTATGACTCGAATAAGTAAGTGCTAAGTATGACTCCAACCAGCAGAGAATTTCCCCCTGATTTCCATTGACTCCAGTCTTGCCAGGGCTCGTTGATGCCATAGTCGGTCAAATGCTGCCCTAATGTCAAGGGCAGTCACTCTCACCTCACCTCTGGTGTTCAGCTCTTTTGTCCATGTTTGGACAAATGCTGTAATAAGGTCCGGAGCTGAGTGGCCCTGGCAGAATCCAAACTGAGTGTCAGTGAGCAGATTATTGCTGAGCAAGTGCCGTTTGATAGCACTGTCAATGACCCCTTCCATCCCTTTGAATGAATGACCTCATACTTAGCTGTGCTGAAATACATCCATCACAGTTAACTCACTTAACCTATCAATGTAATTTTGTTCTTGTCTGCACTACATAGTATCCTGCCAATCTTTGTTTCATTGGCAAACTTGAATATATGGCTCTCCTTTGCATTATCTAAGTCATTAATAAACGTAGTGAACAATTGAGACCCCAGCACAGATCCTTATGGTGACAAAACTGGTCACTTCCATCCAAATTGAGTACATATCCAGTATTTATTCTCTGTCTTCTACCAACTAATCAATCTCCTGAGCAGGTCTATAATTTACCTAATTCCATGAACTTTAACTTTAGCTAAAAGTCTCTTTTGTGGAACCTTCTGGAAGTCCACACAAAATACATCCATAAACATCGCCCTGTCTACTACTTTAGTTACTTCGTCAAAAAAATTAATTAGGATTGTTAAACATGAACTATCCTTTGCATATCCATGTTGGCTCTCTCTAATTAGTTCCAATTTCTCTAAGTGCTCAGTTACTCTGTCCTTAATGAGAGATTCTAATAACTACCCCCCCCCACCCCCATCCCTACCCACACAATAAATGTTAGACTAACAAGTCTAGAACTTTTGGTTTTCTCTCTCACACCTTTCTTAAATAATGCAGCTACATTTGCAATTTTCCAAAATAAAGGGACAATGCCTGAATCGAGAGAGCTTTTGAAGATTTTGACAATTTTCTCATTTAACTTTTTTTAAAATCCTTGCACGGAAAGCATCATGTCCTGGGCATTTGTTAGTCTTTAATGCCATTACTTTTTCTAATACTGTTTTGTGGCTTAGGTCAGCTTCAGTGAGTTCCTGTCCTTGATTCATTATTAATTTCCCTGGAAAGTCAGGTATATTAACCCCTTCTTCTACTGTGAAGACTTTCACAAAGTAATTATTCAACAAGCCTGCCATTTCCATATTTTCATTTGTAATATTACCCGCATCCTAATATTCCTAGTATTCTAATATAATTGTAACAGCATTTTGTGTTAATTCGGGACAAAATTAAAAGGTGCATGGACAAATGTGGGGTAATTAAGGAATGCCATCATTGATTTACTAAGGGAAAATCATGTTTAACTAACTTGCTGGAGTTTTTTTGAAGAGGTAGCAGTTATGACCAGGTGAGAAAGGGGTCTAGGGGTCCCTCTCAGCCTTCACCTGGTCTTACCATAAAAGGGTTTAATTCTAAAGACACCGTGTTTTTAGCTCCACCTTGGTGAATCCTTGTTCACCGCTTTCCAATTATAAGGCAAAGAAACCAGCGCAAACAGGTTTCCTTAGGTTTAAAGAAAAGGTTGCAATTTATTAACTTGAACTTCAACTCAAATTCGATTGACAGCTATGGATACACGATGCACCCACATTAGCATGCATATGCAATACACACATGCAAATAGAGACAGAAAAGAACAGAAGAAAAATAAAGTGGAAACATTTGAGGCAATATCTGAAGAGTTGTTGTTACGGTTCTTTGAGCTCACTGTAGAGTCCTTGATTGTAGGTAGATCTTGCTTTTCGTTGGGGCCTAGTATTCTCCTTAAACCTTGTTCGCTGTAGGAGACTTTTCTCTCTTGGGGTTCATGAGTCTTCCGTGGATTCAGAGACTTGTGAGAAAGAAATGAGAGCAGACAGGAGAGATCTTCTCAGTCCAGGAGCAAACAGTCTTTCTCAGTTCAAACTTTCTGTGGCTAGTTCAAAAGACCCTGGAACAGCCAGTTAGTCATGTGACCAGCTGGTCCAACCAGTCCTGGCCCTTGTGGACTGGATCACCCTAGCAGGCCCTGGAATGCGTTTCCCCACTCCTCACTCTCCAGTGACCAATATCCATTGTGGGTTGAATGTGTCAGGGAATGGTCCTTTGTCTATACACGCACCGTCTGTTGGTATGCAAATGTTTTTTCCAGCCACGGCTGATCTGTTCAGCAAGTCATTTCCTCGCTGCAGCAACAGTTCAAAATCAATGTTCATATGACAAAATCAATGTGCCTCATTCTTGGCAGGTGGGGGCCTGCATGACACCTCCACACCCAGTGGAATGAAATGCAATTTGGGAAAAGCACAATTTATTAAAAGTGTCGAGAGAATATACAAGATACAGAAAAAAAACATGCATTTCTTTCATTCATTCCCATTCATTCATCAATCCTAAAACTTATTACAGCCTGTCTTTTCTTGGTGCCAGTGCTGCTTTAATTGCCCCCTTTTTGGCATCCCAGTAAACATGTGGTTCTTTGGTGATACTTTGCTAATCTCCCCTTTGTCCTCTGGGACACTCCTGCCTGCAGGTATTTGTGCAGACTCTACTGTATTCCCCTGTGACACTTCGGCTAGGTGAGGCATCACCCTTACGGTTGCTCTGCCCCCTAGAGGTCTTTCTTTGTCTCTACACGTTCTTGTAAATGTTGTTTGCAATTCTGGTGGGGTGCTTCTAGTGTCTGCATTTACATTGGAGGATGTGGGGTCCAGCTTTTCAAATTTTACGCGTTTGGCTGACCGGACAGTAGGGGTTTTCATCTGGGATTCCTCCCAGACTTCCTTTAACCTGCCCTCTTGGTCATTTTTTCCCCTACCCTTTCTAAGCTTTGCCAGCCGTGTGCCTGCCTGTCCCCTTTTGTTCTCAGTTCACCAGCCCTCTGCTGGAGGGTCCTTCAGGACTTAGGGGTGCAGATTTCACTGTAGGCTGGGGTTTCTCCTCCACCTGGCAGTACTCCACCACATCTTTGTAGAGTTTTGGCCAGTCAAACTTCTGTCTTATGCAGGCTTTGGTTTTTCATGCACCGGCATGTACAGCCACTGTAGTCTCGTGGGCCCTTCTTAATATTTCTCTCCAGTAGCTCTGCAGCACCACTAACGGGTGAACTTCTGCCCACTCCTTGCTCTCAGATCTGTGAGGAGAACTCCATTTCCTCATGAGTACAGCATTCTTTAAATAGGAGCAATCAGGGACTCCCTCTGCTTCACATTCAGACTGGGCAGCTTGTGCTAACTCTCACAATACTGGGTCGGCTCGCTGAGCCTCACCTGGGGAAAATCCATTTAATTCATTCCCTGGGTTTCCTAACTTTCCAAAGAAAATCTCAGACTGGCAAACCTGGTCATCTGCCTGCAGTGCTAATTCAGTCTCCTCTGGAGGAGCGGTTTTGATCATGGCCTGATCCACTACACATTCCGGAAATCTGCAGGGGACAGTCTCCTGCCATGGCCCTGTCTCTCTGATCTCCTACGGTCTTTCTTTCACTACTAGGAGGGGGGCTATCACCTTCACCCCCGCCAAATCACTACCTAGGAGCAAGACAATTCCTATGGTCACTGGTCCTGAAACTAGGTCACACTCCAGGTGCACCCGATGTACAGGTACAGGCATACACTGCCCTCCAATACCATTTACCACCATTCTGGTGTTCACTGTACTCTCTGGAAAAATGTCAGGCCTTTTCCCAGTAAAAGGGATCTAGCAGCCCCTGTGTGCCTGAAAATTACTATGGGCTTGCTTGCCCCACTCAAAGGTTATTGGTTACTTTCCGTTCAAACTCAAAACTCTGATAACCTTCAGGAATCCTATTAACTTTTCCTGCACTTGCAGTAGTAAACTTCCTGGGTTGCATTCTTAATGCAGTTAAAACCACAGTTTGTTCTGCTGTGCTTTGCATCAGGTTCGCTTCTTCACTGAGCAGGTGTGCCCTGATTAACCCTACCAGTTTTCCCTTTAGTTTCCAGCAGTCAGCCTTTAAATGCCCTGCTTTATTACAATGGAAGCACACAGGTCTCCAGATCTCACTGCAGCTCACAGCACCTTCCTTTTTGGCTGGAGGAGTCTCCTGCTTTTCTTTCTCTCCCAGGACTGCTTGGGCTCCTATCACCTTCCTACCCTTTGTGCCTTTTGGATTTGTGGGGGTGACTAGGAAAGGTTCTCCCCTGGGGGACCAACTTATAAATTAAAGCAAACTCATCAGCCAGAACGACCGCTTGCCAGGCTCTCTGAACCCGCTGCTCTTCTACAAGGATCTTTATGGAGAGTGGGAGAGAATATTTAAATTCCTCTAACAGAATTACTTTCCTGAGATTCTCATGGCTGAGCTGTATTTACGAGCCCTCAGTCACTGGTCAAAATCCAGCTGCTTACTTCTTTCAAACTCCATATAAGTTTGATTAGCTTGCTTCTTGAGGGTTCTAAACTTTTGTCGATAGTCTTCGGGTACTAATTCATATGCCCCGAGGCTAGCATTTTTTGTCAGTTCATAATTTGATGAACTCTCATCTGGCAACAAGGAATAAACCTCATGGGCTTTTTCAGTTAGCTTGCTTTGTAATAAAAGAGGCCAGGTCACAGCTGGCCATTTTAGCTGCCTTGCCATTTTCTCAAAGGACACAAAAACTTCTTCTACATCTTCCTCATTGAATTTTGGGATTAGTTGAACTAGTTTTAACAATTTTGTACCCAGCCCTGAATTATGCTCCTCCATATTGGCCATGCTTTCACTGGGGTTACTCTGTCACCCCCTAGTTAACTCAAGCCTCTTCAGTTCTCTCTCTTTGCGTTCCTTCCGGAATACTCTTTCTCTGTCCTCTCTTTTTCTTCACGATCCTTCTGGAAAGCTCTCTCTTTCTCCTCTCATTCAAGTTTCCTCTGTTCCAATTGTAGCTTTGCTAGCAATACCCTGTCGGGATCTACTTCTAACCCTGTTTCTGCTTCCTCAGATTCAAGGGAAAAATGGTTGTCCACTAGCCTTATGAGTTCAGACTTCCTAGCCTTGCCACGTACAGTGATCCCACACTGCTCAGCCATTTTCCTCAACTCCTCCATGGACAATGCTTTTAACTTATTCCAAATTACTTCACCTTGGCTTGGGGAGCTATTAGCTTCAGTTGCAGACATGTTAGTATTCAAGCACACACAACCATAAGAAAACCTGTATTGAAATCTTGCTTTTTTTTGATTGGGAACAATTTGCCTTCCCACTTCCAATTTCCCTCATTTGTTTGTGGGTAAAATCCCAGATAGTAGCCTCCAAATTTCTGTTACAACCAGGTGAGAAAGAGGTCTAGTGTTCCTTTTCAGCTTTCACCTGGCCCAATCGTAACAGGGTTTAATTTTAAACACACTGTGTTTTTAGTTCTCCCTTGGTAAATCCTTGTTCACCACTTTCCAATTATAAGGCAAAGAAATCAGCACAAACAGGTTTCCTTAGGTTTAAAGAAAAGAAGGTTGAAATTTAGTAAACTTGAACTTAAACTCTAATTCGGTTGATGCCTATGGATACGTGACATGCCCACACTAGCATGCATATGTGATACACACATGCAAATAGAGACAAAAAAGAGCAGAAGAAAAATAAAGTGGAAAAGTTTGAGGCAATATCTGAAGAGCTGTTGTTATGGTTCTTTGAGCTTACTGTAGAGTCCTTGATTGTAGGTAGACCTTTCTTTTCATTGGGGCCAGTATTCTTCTTAAACCGTGTTCGCTGTAGGAGACTTTTCTCTCTTGGGGTTCATGTGTCTTCAGTGGATTCAGAGGCTTGTGAGAAAGAAATGGGAGCAGACAGGAGAGATCTTCTCAATCCAGGAACAAACAGTCTTTCTCAAATCAAACTCTCTGTGGCTAGTTCAAAAAACCCTGGAACAGCCAGTTAGTCATGTGACCAGCTGGTCCACCCAGTCCTGGCCCTTGTGGATTGCAACACACCAGCAGGCCCTGGAATGTGCTTCCACACTCCTTCACTGTCCGGTGATCAACATCCATTACGGGTTGAATACGTCAGGGAATGGTCCTTTATCTACACAAGCACCCTCTGTTAGTATGCAAATGTTTTTTCCAGCCACGGCTGATCTGTTCAACAAGTCATTTCCTCACTCCAGCAACAGTTTAAAATCAATGTTCATACGATAAAATAAATGTGCCTCATTCTTGGCAGGTGAGGGCCTGCATGACATAACAGAGAGGGTTGATGAGGACAATGCTGTTGATGTGGTGTACATGGACCTCCAAAAGGCATTTAATACAGTGCTGCACAACAGACTTGTGAGCAAAGTTATAGCTCATGGAATAAAAAAGACAGTAGCAACATGGATATGGAATTGGCTGAATGACAGGAAACAAAGAGTAATGGTTAATGGATGTTTTTTGGACTGTAAGAAGGTTTGTAGTGGAATTCCCCAGGGTCCAGTGTTGGAATTCTTTCTCTCTGATATATATTAATGACCTAGACCTTGCTGTACAAGGCACAACTACAAAATTTGCGGATGATACTAAGAAGCATTGTGAACAGTGAGGAGGATAGTGTAGAACTTGGAAAGGACATAGATAGGTTGGTGGAATGGGAGGACAAGTGGCAGATGAAGTTCAATGTGGAGAAAAGTGAAATGATTCATTTTGGTAGGAAGAACATGGAGAGTGAATATAAAATAAAGGGTACAATTCTACAGGGCGTGCAGGAGCAGAGTAGACTGGGTGTTAATGTGCATAAGTCATTGAAGGTGGCAGGACAGGTTGACAGTGCGGTTAATAAATTAACATTAGCTCCTGGTATCTGTTGGTTGGCTGAGTTGCCAGGCCACATCCTTGACAGAGAGGGGAAATCTGATGAAAGGTCATGGAGCTGAAACACTGACGGTGTTTCTCTTTCTTCAGATCCTGCCATGCCTGCTAGGTATTTCCAGCATTTTCTGTTTTTTCTCCGGATAGCTTTTGAGCCCTTAACGGAGTGTAACGATCAGTGGATTTTATGGTAGTCACACTACTATTGAGGAAATGGGTTATCCCTTCATAATATTTCACATTAAATACTTATTTATGTGAACATCAAGCCTGACTGGAGCTCTCCAGTTTCCTCAACTTTAGCTGCAAATATAATGTCCGAACTGCAATTTGATTGTTACGGGCTCTTGCAGGGGAAGAGAAAGACTTGGTTGACGTTTTAATGGTTAAACCCTTTAAATGAGCTGTTGGTTCAGTCCAGTGCTTAAGAGAAATAGATGAGGGCCTTTGTATATTCCCATTTACCTCTTTAGAATGGCATAAAACTTGTCTCCACCTAAGTATTTTCTGGGCAGCAGCAGACTCGGAGGGGAAATTTGTTATTGTGATCAACTCACTGCTTGTTCTCTGCAAACTTAATTCCCAAAGCATTGGGGTGTAATTCCATTTCCAGTAATCATTAGATGTCTTAAGTGAGTACTGCGAAACATGACTGTTACACATAGTAAAAATAGTTACAGACCCGACAATACATCAAAAACAGACTAATGCATTCTCTCATCACATACATCTTGCAATTTCCAATGACTAACCCCACAAACCTGATGAAATTCTCTTCACAAAATATAACTTCACTACAGTAATGCTGGTCAAAGCTGAGGCAAAATATTGAAAAGTCAGAGCAGCTGCTCTTTGTTTTCAAACGCAAAATATTTTAAATAAAGCCATTTATAGATTCTAGCTAATACTAAATGTCTGCATTTTTGAAAAACTGATCAGTACCCTGGGCGGCACAGTGGCGCAGTGGTTAGCACCGCAGCCTCACAGCTCCAGCAACCTGGGTTTAATTCTGGGTACTGCCTGTGTGGAGTTTGCAAGTTCTCCCTGTGTCTGCGTGGGTTTCCTCCGGGTGCTCCAGTTTCCTCCCACATGCCAAAGACGTGCAGGTTGATAGGTAAATTGGCCATTATAAATTGCCCCCAGTACAGGTAGGTGGTAGGGAAATATAGGGACAGGTGGGGATGTGGTAGGAATATGGAATTAGTGTAGGATTAGTAGAGATGGGTGGTTGATGGTCGGCATGGACTCGGTGGGCCGAAGGGCCTGTTTCAGTGCTGTATCTCTAAATAAATACCCGTCCCATCCAGAGCTGTTTTCACACACCAAACTTGTGTCCGTAGACACTAAAAGTGAATATCAGCCATTAATACTTACTATTCAAATACATGAAGCCTCTGTTCAGTTTTTCCTCATTGTGGCATTGCTGTTTTAACAAGACTGTGAAACTTGTAATGGTTTGGGGAGTGCGAGCTTGAAATCTTGGTTGATGGCTAACCCTCTACCCAATGCCTTCTACAATAGTAAGACTAAGAATGGGAAAACCAAATTCCTTCTTACCACTCTCTGGTGATGCAGCGTGTTTTGCAATTTCCTGGGTATATCATTTTTAAATAATAGCACACTCCTACCTATTATCCATAACTTAGTTCACCTGCTACAGGATTACTCAGTGCTATGTGTAAAAAGTTGAATCTGTATTGGTAGTTAACTATTCTATCCTCTCTACTTAGGTTCTTTTTCCTTCTAGGGGTACAGTTTCTTGCACTAGCATTTCACAAACAATGTCATATACTTGGATCCTCTCCAGGCACTGTTTTACTATTTCTCGAATCTCTTAGAAATTGGTTTTGCATACTTAAGGAAAAGCTAGAAGACATTGTAGAAATACAATCTTTTCCATTTCCAGGGATGAGGAACTTCAGGTATAAAGATAGATTAGAGAAGTTAGGACTATTTCCCTTGAAGAGAAGGCTGAGAGGAGATTTGATAGAGGTATTCAAAATTAGAATTAGAATTAGAACATTACAGCGCAGTACAGGCCCTTCAGCCCTCGATGTTGCGCCGACCTGTGAAACCATCTGACCTACACTATTCCATTTTCATCCATATGTCTATCCAATGACCACTTAAATGCCCTTAAAGTTGGCGAGTCTACTACTGTTGCAGGCAGGGTGTTCCACGCCCCTACTACTCTCTGAGTAAAGAAACTACCTCTAACATCTGTCCTATATCTATCACCCCTCAACTTAAAGCTATGTCCCCTCGTGTTTGCCATCACCATCCGAGGAAAAAGACTCTCACTATCCACCCTATCTAACCCTCTGATTATCTTATATGCCTCTATTAAGTCACCTCTCCTCCTCCTTCTCTCCAACGAAAACAACCTCAAGTCCCTCAGCCTTTCCTCGTAAGACCTTCCCTCCATACCAGGCAACATCCTAGTAAATCTCCTCTGCACCCTTTCCAAAGCTTCCACATCCTTCCTATAATGCGGTGACCAGAACTGCACGCAATACTCCAGGTGCGGTCTCACCAGAGTTTTGTACAGCTGCAGCATGACCTCGTGGCTCCGAAACTCGATCCCCCTACTAATAAAAGCTAACGCACCATATGCCTTCTTAACAGCCCTATTAACCTGGGTAGCAACTTTCAGGGATTTATGTACCTGGACACCAAGATCTCTCTGTTCATCTACACTACCAAGAATCTTCCCATTAGCCCAGTACTCTGCATTCCTGTTACTCATTCCAAAGTGAATCACCTCACACTTTTCCGCATTAAACTCCATTTGCCATCTCTCAGCCCAGCTCTGCAGCCTATCTATGTCCCTCTGTACCCTACAACATCCTTCGGCACTATCCACAAATCCACCGACCTTAGTGTCATCTGCAAATTTACTAACCCACCCTTCTACACCCTCTTCCAGGTCATTTATAAAAATGACAAACAGCAGTGGCCCCAAAACAGATCCTTGCGGTACACCACTAGTAACTAAACTCCAGGATGAACATTTGCCATCAACCACCACCCTCTGTCTTCTTTCAGCTAGCCAATTTCTGATCCAAAGCTCTAAATCACCTTCAACCTCATACTTCTGTATTTTCTGCAATAGCCTACCGTGGGGAACCTTATCAAACGCCTTACTGAAATCCATATACACCACATCCACTGCTTTACCCTCATCCACCTGCTTGGTCACCTTCTCGAAAAACTCAATAAGGTTTGTGAGGCACGACCTACCCTTCACAAAACCGTGCTGACTATCGCTAATGAACTT
Source organism: Heterodontus francisci (assembly GCF_036365525.1). NCBI lineage: Eukaryota > Metazoa > Chordata > Chondrichthyes > Heterodontiformes > Heterodontidae > Heterodontus > Heterodontus francisci. The sequence continues at coordinate 27,151,485 of NC_090378.1, read as the reverse complement.
ATTCTTTTCAAGATGATTATAAATCCTGTCTCTTATAACCTTTTCCAACATTTTACCCACAACCGAAGTAAGGCTCACAGGTCTATAATTACCAGGGCTGTCTCTACTCCCCTTCTTGAACAAGGGGACAACATTTGCTATCCTCCAGTCTTCCGGCACTATTCCTGTCGACAATGACGACATAAAGATCAAGGACAAAGGCTCTGCAATCTCCTCCCTAGCTTCCCAGAGAATCCTAGGATAAATCCCATCTGGCCCAGGGGACTTATCTATTTTCACACTTTCCAAAATTGCTAACACCTCCTCCTTGTGAACCTCAATCCCATCTAGCCTAGTAGTCTGAATCTCAGTATTCTCCTCAACAACATTTTCTTTCTCTACTGTAAATACTGACGAAAAATATTCATTTAACGCTTCCCCTAACTCCTCTGATTCCACACACAACTTCCCACGACTATCCTTGATTGGCCCCAATCTAACTCTAGTCATTCGTTTATTCCTGATATACCTATATAAAGCCTTAGGGTTTTCCCTGATCCTATCCGCCAATGACTTCTCGTGTCCTCTCCTTGCTCTTCTTAGCTCTCCCTTTAGATCCTTCCTGGCTAGCTTGTAACTCTCAAGCGCCCTAACTGAGCCTTCACGTCTCATCCTAACATAAGCCTTCTTCTTCCTCTTGACAAGTGCTTCAACTTCTTTAGTAAACCATGGCTCCCTCGCTCGACAACTTCCTCCCTGCCTGACAGGTACATACTTATAAAGGACACGCAGTAGCTGCTCCTTGAATAAGCTCCACATTTCGATTGTGCCCATCCCCTGCAGTTTCCTTCCCCATCCTACGCATCCTAAATCTTGCCTAATCGCATCATCATTTCCTTTCCCCCAGCTATAATTCTTGCCCTGCGGTATATACCTGTCCCTGCCCATCGCTAAGATAAACCTAACCGAATTGTGATCATTATCACCAAAGTGCTCACCTACATCTAAATCTAACACCTGGCCGGGTTCATTACCCAGTACCAAATCCAATGTGGCATCGCCCCTGGTTGGCCTGTCTACATACTGTGTCAGAAAACCCTCCTGCACACACTGGACAAAAACTGACCCATCTAAAGTACTCGAACTATAGTATTTCCAGTCAATATTTGGAAAGTTAAAGTCCCCCATAACAACTACCCTGTTACTCTCGCCCCTGTCGAGAATCATCTTCGATATCCTTTCCTCTACATCTCTGGAACTATTCGGAGGTCTATAGAAGACTTCCAACAGGGTGACCTCTCCTCTCCTGTTTCTAACCTCGGCCCATACTACCTCAGTGGACGAGTCCTCAAACGTCCTTTCTGTCATTGTAATACTCTCCTTGATTAACAATGCCACACCACCCCCTCTTTTACCATCTTCTCTGTTCTTACTGAAACATCTAAATCCCGGAACCTGCAACATCCATTCCTGCCCCTGCTCTACCCATATCTCCGAAATGGCCACTACATCGAGATCCCAGGTACCAACCCATGCTGCAAGCTCACCCACCTTCTTCCGGTTGCTCCTGGCGTTGAAGTAAACACACTTTAAACCAAGTTCTTGCTTGCCAGTGCCCTCTTGCGTCCTTATAACCTTATCCCTGACCTCACTACTCTCAACATCCTGTACGCTGGAACTACAATTTAGGTTCCCATTCCCCTGCTGAATTAGTTTAAACCCCCCCGAAGAGCACTAGCAAATCTCCCCCCCAGGATATTGGTACCCCTCTGGTTCAGGTGAAGACCATCCTGTTTGTAGAGGTCCCACCTACCCCAGAAAGAGCCCCAATTATCCAGGAAACCAAAACCCTCCCTCCTGCACCATCCCTGCAGCCACGTGTTCAACTCCTCTCTCTCCCTATTCCTCGCTTCGCTATCATGTGGCATGAGGGGTCTGGATAGAGTGGATAGGGAAAAACTGTTCCCACTCGTAAAAGGAACGAGAGGGCACAGATTTAAAATGATTGGAAGAAAAAGCAAAAGCGACATGAGGAAAAACTTCTTCACGCAGCGAGTAGTTAAGGTCTGGAATGCATTGCCTGAGAGTGTGATGGAGGCAGGTTCAATCGAGGCATTCAAAAGGGAAATAGAGGGTTATCCAAAAAGGAAGAATGTGCAGGGTTACTGGGAGAAGGTGGGGAAATGGCATTAGGTGAATTGCTCATTTGGAGAGCCGGTGCAGACATGAGGGGCCGAATGGCCTCCTTCTGCACTGTAACAGTTCTGTGATTCTGTGATTGATGTCCCTCACAAGTATCTTTTCAGAACCCATATTATCATATGGGTTTCAAATCTTCCGAGACTAATCGCAGTACTTTTGTACAGATGATAAAATCCTCTTTTACTTTTCACTGAAATGGATAGTTTTGTTTGTTTAATTAAAGCATATAAACTGGTGCCATTAGAGGGCAGTGTTGATCTTAATCCCATTCAAGTATTAGCCATAAAACAGCATCCATATTGCAGTTGAATAAATCCCCGTTATTTATAATGAACACTAAAAAAATCTATCAAGTATATATGAAATTGTGCTGAAACCTAAAACCTAAGTAAGGCAGTGTCAAACTACAAATGCAAAGTGAGAATAACAAAATATAAATCCAATGACAAAATGCCACAAGTAACAATGGCCATAAAATTCATGTGGGCCCACTCTGCAAATGCCAAGGTGGGGGATGGGTGAGGAACACCCATCTGCCTTTGTTTATTGATGCAGATTCCATTCCAAATTGTAGGGACAGGGTCATTTACATTGTGGGGCGGATCAATTGTGCTTGCAAGGGCGCTTGAGCAGCACATGCCCCAAATCACTGGCTGGAATGTCTCAGTGAGGCCTTGCCATCCCAATGACTGAGGGGGCAAGAATCTTCTCTCTTAGCCTTCTACTCCCAGTGGACTTCCTTGGAAGGTAATCTATCCTCACTGAAATTAACTTTATTAAACATTTAGGGCTTCTTTCAACTCTCAACAGGGCTCACACCCACTCTCAGCTCTCCTGAGGACTTATCAATGCCGAATGGGTAGAATTTCCCAGGTTAGCCTGGGGACGCACACCTTGTTAGAGAAAATTCACACATCCCCTCCACCAGAGCTTAATGGAGCATTGTAAATGGGGCAATATTGGGTTCTACCTCAAGTCTCTGGTCCCCTGGAAAGGCCTTGCATCTTCCTTAATCCCAGGAAATTGCAGAACCAATATTGTTAGAATGAGGACTGGCATAAGACTGCAACAACAGAGGCACCATACATACAATACCAAGTGGTGGGATGTCGGTTCAATTTATGCAATTGGTCATTTGTAAGTTCAGCTGCATTGTGGCAAGGAGGCGCAGAGGGAATGCCTGGGATACAGAGAAAGGGAATGTCATCAAGTAGGCATTTGTGCACCTACTGGAAAGCAGAAATGCAGAGGTTTCAGAATGTGGCATGAAGTATATAGGCCAGAAAGACCAGACATTGACAAAGCGGGGGCACAAAAAGTAGCAATGGAGCATATGTTCCAATCATAGAAACTTGAGGAAACGTGCACTGGAACAATGGTTTTTAAAACCCACCCAATGCCACTTGGCTTTTTATACATCCAACATTTTGTAGCCTCTATTAATCCTGAGTACAGTATTTATGGTTAAGAGGTTTAGTTACATTTTCACTCAGCCTTCTGCTCTTTAAAGATAGTTCTTTTCAGTGAGCCTCTTACTTATAGTTTGACCAAGGTTTGTGCATGCAAACTGGGTTTTGTTACAATAGTGGAAAAGTTCATGTTTGGAGAAGTGTTTAAAAGAGGCTTTATGAGGCAGGTGATAACATTAAATTTAACTGCCATTCAGTAGCTTTTATATTTTATTTCTTTTTTTCTAAGCATTTTCACGAATTTGCCACATACAAAGAGGCAGCGACCGAAGCATACAGAGCAGTTGCACATTAATCACAAGTGTGATTGGGCTTGTCGACAGTCGGCACATTCACTAATAAAAGAGACTGAGTGAAGGGAAGAAAAGCACCAGTTCAGTTACAATACAGACATTGCTTGTTTAATTTCATTCACGTTTTTTAAAATCGGGATATAATTTATAAAAAGACAAGTAACCTGGTCAATACAATGAGAAAATAAAAACTAAAAGGTTTGTGTGGTGACATCTGGAATGGAAGGTGAATGGTTAAGCTTGACTAAGAAACAGAATGACAGGATAAAGAATGCATTTATGCAAACATCAACAATACATAAAACAAGCAATCTAAAAAAATTTTTTAATTGAGAGCCCAGCAGTCAGAATAAGCATGGCACAGGAAACAGAATTTACTGGAGCTGGTCTCTGGAGTCAGAATAAGGGGACGTCAATAGCAATGAGCATTAGAAAGACTTGTATAATTGACTTACTTTGTCTCCAAGAAAAATTATAGAAATTAGAAACTGACAAGACAGTGAAGAACTCGAAAAGCATGTTCCTGAGGTCCCATTATTAAAATAGGGCAACACGAACCTTCATCCCGAAAAGTTGGTTCTGCTGACCTACCCACTATTTCAAATCTACAGGCCTGCTTTACAAACCGGACTATGAAAGAACAACAATTAATTAATTTATTGAATTAAACAGCATTAATATCCAGTCACGCAACAACAATGTTTTCATTTCCCTTTTCGATTTATCTTATTAAGATTTACACCAAGAATGTAATTATCCAACTGCACCACCTGTTCTACCCACTCCAACATGTGTATCGGGGAAAAGGAGAGGTTCTGAAGATGAAAGGCGTCAACAGCAATCTCTCTGCTGCTCCAGTTACAGAAGGAGCTGAGCTTTAGCCACTGGCCATGGTAATCTGATTGAAGGAGATTTATATGGAAGACAATTAAGGGTCAATAACACGGTAATGTAGAACAGAGATAGAGGCCAGTAATCACTGATACTAAAGCAAAGATATAAGGTAATGTTTCCTTTCCAGTTAATTGGAGAAGTTTGGTGACTGGCCCAGGTTTCAGGCCAAGGCCAGACTTCAGTAACACGGACGTTGGTCGTGCGCTAATTGCTGGTCACAACAGAATATTCAGACCAGTAGACTCAGCCCATTTCACCAGAACAACAAAAGACTGTGAGGAGAGAAAGTACTGAGAGCCTACAGTTTCTTATTGTTCTCCATCTGCATCACAGTTGGCAATAGGCCACCTAGGAAATGAGAAATGCTCACAAATACCAATGTAACCGACGCAAATCCTCCAATGCAGGAACTCCCTCTTTCGCCCCAAGTAGTTGTTTATGTCTCAATATGTATGCCTGCTCCAGATATTTCTCTCAGTTGATACAAGTGAAGATTTGGAGTCAAGGATTCATTCATATCTTCTCAAAACTAATTAAACACTGATTTACACTAATCCAAGTGAGAAAACACTTCCAGTCAAAGTAAGTCTATAAAGTGATAAATCTTACATATTACCTCCATAAAACACAAGCAAACATGAACAAAAAGCAATTATTTCCTGAAGTTTGTAATTCACAATGGATATTAAATTATAGCATCCGCCAGTAACTTGGCACTATCACAACCGACTTGAGTCCAATTTTTTTTCATCCCGCTCACAGTTTTCCTCCCAAAAACACATGTATTGACCTCTCTCGATGGTGGTGGTGAGTGCAATGGCCCATCAGTAGTAAAACAGAAGATTCTGGAAACACTCAGCAGGTCCAGCAGCATCTGTGGAGAGAGAGAAACAGATGCAACAGGGGTCATTTTAAACCCCATAATGGGCCAAGTGAGTAGGTTAAAATTTCAAAAATCTGTAACCCAACCCCAAAATCATTAAATGTGCTCTGCAGCTGAAGGGAGGTGAGAACAACCAGATATTTGTCAAAAGATTTACTTTAATTTGGAAAAACATAATTCAGACTATCCAAGAATCATGGCTTGTGACAGAAATTTATGTTTACCTTCAACACCAGTGCAAAATGCCCAACTCCTGCATAAGAACATGAGAAAGGCCACACGGCCCATCGAGCCTGCTCTGCCATTCAATATGATCTTGCTTGATCTTGGGCGTCAACTCCATTTTCCTGCCTGCTTCCCATATCCCTTGATTTCCTGAGAGACCAAAAATCCGTCTATCTCAGCCTTAAATATATTCAACAATGGGGTAGAGAATTCCAAAGATTCACAATCCTTTGAGTGAAGAAATTTCTTCTCAACTTGGTCCTAAATAATTGTCCCCTTTTCCTTAGACTGTGCCCCCATGTTTTAGATTCCCCAGCCAGGGGCAACAACCTCTCAGTATCTACCCTGTCAAGCCCCTTCAGAATCTTGTATGTTTCAATGAGATCACCTTTCATTCTTCTAAACTCCAGAAAATATAGGCCCAATTTACTCAGTCTCTCATCATAGGACTACCCTTTCAGCCCAGGGACCAATCTAGTAAACATTCGCTGTACTGTCTCCAATGCAAGTATATCCTTCCTAAAATACAGAGAGCAAAACTGCACACAGTGGGCTGGATTTTATTGGCCCCCCTGAGGCGGGGTCGGAGGCGAGGAGGGGGACCCATAGAATCGCAACAGCTGGCAACGATGAAGTTGGATGGGTTGGCGAGCTCATCGCCAAGCGATTGTTATAGAGTCATAGAGTTATACAGCACAGAAACAGGCCCTTCGGCGCAACGCATCTGCGCTGACCATCAAGCACCCATTCAATCTAATCCCATTTTTCCACACTTGGCCTGTGGCCTTGTATGCTATGGCATTTCAAGTGCTCATCTAAATACTTCTTAAATGTTGTGAGGGTTCCTGCCTCTACCACCCCTTCAGGCAGTGTATTCCAGATTCCAACTACGTCTGGGTGAAAATAATTTCTCCTCAACACCCCTCTAAACCTCCTGCTCCTTACCTTAAATCTATGCCCCCTGGTTATTGACCCCTCCGCTAAGGGAAAAAGTTTCTTCCTATCTATCCTATCAATGCCCCTCATAATTTTGTGTACCTCAATCAGGGTCCCCTCAGCCTTCTCTGCTCCAAGGAAAATTGTGCCAAGGATTGTGCCGGGGGCGGGATAAGCTGATGACAACCTTCCCACTCAGAGGCCAATTGAGGGCCCTTAAGTCGTCTATTAACGGCCACTTAAGGGCCTCTACCCACTACTGCTGGGATCTAACTAGCGGTGAGAGGGCTGCCTCCGCCATGTGGGGAGGGTGTCTTGTAAAACAAGGCGCCCTTCCTGCGAGCTTGGGTGGGGTCCCTCCTTCGTGGGCAATCTTTAGCCCACAGAGGACACCGCTGGCAAAACCTCCACCGCCATGGACCCCCTTCCCCCAGACTTCAAACCCACTCTCTCACCACCCCATCGCCAGGTCCTTCCGGATTGCTCCTGGCGACCACGCTTCACTTACCTGAGGTTCGGGTTCTAGCACTGGGCCTGGGTCCAAGGCTTCTGTAGTACTGGCAGTGGACCCTGCTAGAGCTGACGCTGCCAATACTGCTGAGCTGCCGGCCCTGTGATTGGGCGGGATCTCCACCTTTAAAGGGACAGGCATCCCGCCGTGCGACACTTAGGCAGAAAAACAATGGAGTATTGCACCGGGGGGTGGCATGAAAAGGCCGAAGTGGGGTTTCCCCTGCCTTTTTTGCCCACGCCTGGAGCCCCGCCTCCTCCACATAATCCAGCCCAATATTCCAGGTGTAATCTCAACAAAGACCTGTACAATTGTAGCAAGACTTCTTTATTCTCGTACTTCAATCCCTTTGCATGCCATTTACCTTCCTAATTTCTTGCGCACTAACTTTCTGTGTTCCTTGTATGAGCACACCCAAGCCTCTCTGAACATCAACATTTACAAGTTTCACGCATTTTAAAAAATATCTTGCGCTTCTATTACGACCAAAGTGAATAACGTCACACTTCCCCACATTATACTCCATCTGCCACCTTGTTGTCCATTTAATTAGCCTGTCGATATCTCTTTGCAGTCGCAGCTTGCATTTCCACTTACCTTTGTATCATCAGCAAACTTAGATACATTGTTCTCTAGGCTGGATTTTATTCAGGAGGCGGGGCTTCCAGCAGCAAGCCGAAAAGACGGGGGGACCCCACCTCTGCATTTTTTCTGACCCCCCACCCTGGAGCGATCCTCTGGTCTTTTGGGGTCAAAGTTTAAGGAGACAGGATCCCCATCCCTTTAAACACATAATAGGGATGGGGATCCTGCCTCTAAGAGTTACTGACCAATCAAAGATTGGCAGCAACACCAGGAGCGGTGGTCACTGCTGGTACTGCAGAGGCCTCGGACCCAGGCCCAGCATTGGAACCCCGGACTCGAAGTAGGTGAGACGGGGTCGTCGGGGCTGGTCCAGAAGGCCCCAGCAAAAAAGGTGGGGGTGTTGGGCATTCGGTCCGGGGGAGGGGGATCCTGGGGGGTACAGTGGTTCCTGGGGCGTCCTCCATGGGCCACGAGTTGCCCACGAAGGAGGGACCCTCCCCCACAAGCCCACAGGGAGAGCACCTTGTTTTTCAAGTTGTCCTCCCTGCACGCTGGAGAACTCCCCCCCTCCCCACCCCCAGCTGCTGGTAAGATCCCAGCGGAGGTGGGAAGAATCCATTAATTGGCCTTCAGTAGGCCACTTAAGGGTCTCAATTGCTCTCTGGGCAGGAAGGCCAATGTCAACCATGTGGGGAGAGGGTGGCGTAATGGTAATATCACTAAACTAGTAATCCAGAGACCTAGGCTAATGCCCTGGGGACATGGGTTCAAATCCCATCATGGTAGCTGGTGGAATTTAAATTCAATTAATTAGTAAATCCAATTAATAATAAAAAAAATTTGGAATTGGAAGCGAGTCACAGTAATGGTGCCTGTTATGACCAGGTGAAAAAGGTGTCTAGGGGTCTTTTACTGTCTTCACCTGGTCTTATTGTAACAGGGTTTAATTTTAAACACACTGTGTTTTGAGCTCCCCCTTGGTGAATCCTTGTTCATCACTTTCCAATTTTAAGGCAAAGAAATGAGCACAGCCTGGTTTTCTCAGGTTTAAAGAAGAAAAGTGAAATTTATTAAACCTTAAACTTAAACTCTAATTTGGTTAATGCCTACGGATACCCACCGCGCCCCATGTTAGCATGCATGCGTGATACTCACATGCAAATGGAGACAGAAAAGAGCAGAAGAAAAATAAAGTAAAAAAGTTTGAGGCAATCTCTGAAGAGGGGTTTTTACTGTGCTTTGAGCTCACTTTAGTCCTTGATTGTAGGTAGCCTTACTTTTCATTGGGGCCCAGTATTCTTCTTAAACCTTGTTCACTGTAGGAGACTTTTCTGTCTTGAGGTTCATGTTTCTTCAATCGGTCTTCAGTTCTGGGAGAAAGAGATAAGAGCAGACAGGAGAGAGATGTTTTCAGTCCAGGAGCAAACAGCTTTCTGAGTTTCAAACACTCTGTGGCAAGTTCAAATTCAAACAGCCAGTTGGTCATGTGACTAAACTGGTCTGACCAGGTCTTCTGTGTATTGGAGAAGAAGGGACTGGGTCCTTTGTTCCAACACTGTCTGCTAGTATGCAAAAAAGGTCTTTCCAGCGAGGGGCATGGCAATTCCTTGTGATAGGTCCTCTTTTCTTCCCAGCAACATTTTTAAGTTTTTAATGTTCAAGTGGCGAAATAATGCGTGCCTCATTCTTGGTAGGTGGGGGCCTGCATGACATGCCATGAAACTATCATCAATTGTCCTAAAAACCTATCTTGTTCACTAATGTCCTTTAGGGAAGGAAATCTGCTGTCCTTATCTGGTCTGGCCTACATGTGACTCCAGACCCACAGCAATGTGATTGACTCTTAAATGCCCTTTGAAATGGCCTAGTAAGCCATTCAGGTCAAGGGCAATTAGGGATGGGCAACAAATGCTTGCCTTGTCAGCAATGCTCACATCCCACGAAAGAATAAAAAAAGACTCTCCTGCGCCCGGGAAGATCGGGCCCGGCAATCCCGGCATCAGGCTCCATGGCGGCCATTGCCACTCCCCGCCATGGAACCTGGCGTTGGGCTGTGACAAAATCCAGCCCTCTATCTCTAACAACAGTTCTTATGCAGAAATGAGAACAAAAAAGTGCTAGAAATACTCAACAGCTCTAGCAGCATCTGTGGAGTGAGAAACAGAGTTGACGTTAGATGCTGTCAGACCCGCTGACTGTTTCCGGCACTTTCTGTTCTCATTTCAGAGCAGAAAATCAGGAATGGGTGGTGATTATCACTTATTTGCTTATGTGGGTCCCGTAATGCAGTGAAATATAGCCCAGGAAGGCACCTATCATTATTTTTTGTGCATGTGAAATAAGCTTGTTGAATGTTAATGCTAAACTACTTAATAATGTTATTCTGATTATCGCTTTGTACCGTTTCTTGCCGTGTTGTGTTACAAATTCTTAAGAAGCTGGGTTGGAAAAGTTTTGCACATTTTTGACTGAGTCCTGAAAAAACAGTAGGGTACATTTTTATATATCTGCTTCCATTTGGCAGGAGGCACAATGGAAGTGGTTGGAGGCTCAATCCATTTTCAAAATTGGCCTTACTTATATAAAATTGGCATAATGTTTTTACACTGCCTTGGTGGTAATCTAGTGGAGCAGATTGCCTGACCTTTATAAAATCAATGGACTGAAAATATGTGGCCTTCTATAAACGTTAACTACATCTGCATCATAAAGACCACCGACTAACTCTGTAATAGTAACTCTGTCACTACCTATTTGTCACTGAAACCCTAATCCTGCTTTTGTAACCTCTGGACTTGACTATTCCAATGTTCTCCTGGCCAGGCTCCCCTCTTCCACCCTTTATAAACCTAAGCTCATCCAAAATTCTTCTGTCCTTATCCTAACACACACAAAGTCCTGCTCATCCATTACCCCTGTGCTCACTGACCTGCACTGGTTCCTGTCCCACCAATGCCTTGATTTTAAAATTCTCATCCTTGTGTTCCAATACCTTCAGGACCACCCCCTCCCTGTCTCTATAAACTCCTCTGTGTCTTCAATCCTCTGATAACTCTGGCCTCTTGTTCATCCCCCACTTACTTTGCCCCATTATTGGCGGTCTAGATCCCAAGCTCTGGAATTACCTTCCCAAACATATCCACCCTTCCTTCCTTAAAACCTACCTCTTTGACCTTTCTCACCACCTGTCTTACTGTGTCCTTGTTTGGCTCAGTGTCAATTTTTGTCTGGTCATGTTCCCATGAAACTCCTTGAGATGTTTCACTAGGTCAAAGCACTACATAAATGTAAGCTGGTGTTCTTGTTGTAATGCTAATGTTAAGAATCTTATTCTGTACATCTCATTTTATGACTCCTATTAGTTACAATTTAAAGAGAGAATTTTCCCATCGATGTCTCTTTAAAAATATTGCGGTGAATTGTGTATCTGTGATAGTTTCTGTTACCTTCTGTGAATTTTATTTTTGAATACATATATATGTCTCAATAGTAATGCCATCTCTGGGGGAATAGTTGACAGGAGTTATATAGCGAAGAAACTGAAGCATAGCCAATTTGAAATGACAATCTTACTCAAGCACCCTGTGTTACCTCAACCTGATGGATATTACATTAGCTATCTTGTGAGGCTTTAACTCTTCCCCGCCAGTCTCACCAAGTATGTCAAGAGCACTCCTTAAAGTTAAATGCACAGAAAAGAACTAAATCATTTGTCCCTATTTTATATAATCTAATTATACCAAAAAAGTGATGCTTTCTCAAAAAGGAACACATTAACATATAGATGGGACAGTCGCTTAATGAAATAGTGTACAATTTTAAATTCGCGTTGATGATATATATGATACAACATTTAAAAATACATTGAAATAACATGGAATCAGAGGGTTGAAGGAACGAAGATGTCTTTATGCATCAAAATCCAGGAGATGGTTCTCTGGTCCATATACTACTGTTGCCCATTATCTGGCTATGCTCACTTTTAGTCCAATCTCTCACACCATAAAGTACTATAAATGCAAGAAGGCAAGCACACTGAAGTCATCAACTAGGAAGCAATCAAGAAGTTGATTTCCCTTTTGAGTTTACCGAGAGAATGCATGCCAGCTCTGCTTCCAGGAAAGAAATTATGCAAATTTGCTAGACTGCTCAGAGGACGGAGCAATGAATGAACATGAGAATAGGCAATGATAACAACAACTTAAATTAATATAGCACCTTTAACATAATGAAACATATTAAGGTGTTTCACACAGGAAGCGATCAAACATCTAGCAAAAATTGGGAGCAGAATTAAGGGAGGTGAACAAGAAGTCTAGTTTTTCTTTTATTATTTCATGGGATGTGGGCATCGATGGTAAGGCCAGAATTTGTTGCCTATCCCTAATTGCTCTCGACAACTGAATGGCTTGCTAGGCCATTTCAGAGGGCAGTTAAGAGTCAAGCACATTGCTGTGGGTCTGGAATCACATGTAGGTCAGACCAGGTAAGGATGGCAGATTTCCTTCCCTAAAGGACATTAGTGAACCAGATGGGATTTTATGGCAATCAATGATAGTTTCATGGCAGCATTACGGAGACTAGCTTTCCAGATTTTTATTCATTGAATTTATTAATTAATTGAATTTAAATTTCACCAGCTGCCACCATGGTTTGAACCCAAGTCCCCAAGGCATTAGCTTAGGTTGCTGGATTACTAGTCAAGTGACATGACCACTACGCCACTACCTCCCCACCAAAGGCAAAGCGGCTGGTTTTAATGAGACTGTCAAGTGTTAGAAGAGGTGTAGCAAGATAGACAGGTCTAGAAGAGAATACCAAAATGTGTGGTCATGATGGCTGAGGTCACTGCTGCAGATGGTGAGGAGGAGCTAGTCCAGATTATATAGTTTTTATCTCATGCTCTTTATGGAAACTTGCTGTGCACAAATTGGCTGCTGTGTTTCCTACATTACAATCGTAACAAATCTTCATTACTTGTAAAAGCACTTTGGGACTTCCTGAGATTATAAAGAATGTTGTACAATTGCAAGTCTTTCTTTTAGGCTCCTGAGAGCAGAGAATGTGGTGTAGGACCAGAAGATATTAGAGACATAGGCTGGAGTATGAGAATGAAGATTTCGAAATTAATGCATTGGGGTCAGAGGACCGTTGTTGGGTAGCAAGAACTGAGATAATGGCTGAGTGGATTTGGAGTGGGATAGAATGCAAGAGAAAAGTCTACTTCACCCATCAAAGCTCATACCTCTAGTTGCCTATCTCCCGCAGTTTTAATATCCAACAGTATTTTGAACATACCTAATGTCTTTCCATTGCCTTGTCTGGCAAGTAATTATTACAAAAAGCTTTGAGTAACATTCTTCCCAATGTCTGTTTTAAATTTACATTTTACTAATTTGAGCTGATGCCCTGTGGACATACAATTCTAATTTTTTTAAAGCAATATTCTGATATTGTGTGATCTATGCTATTTAAAAGTTTATGCGCTGAATGCGGTTCCCCTTAACTTTATCTCCAGACTTCAGAGTGTGAGATTCTCTGATTGTTCTTCATCCCCCTTAGATCATCTCCTGTACACCTGGGATCATTCTTACTGTGCTTGATCTTAATTGTATATTAATTAGAATCTTACCGCACAGAAGGAGGCCATTCGGCCCATCGTGCCTGTGCTGGCTCTTTGAAAGAGCTATCCAATTAGTCCCACCTGCTCCTTTCCCCCATAACCCTGCAAATTTTTCCCCTTCAAGAATTTATCCAATTCCCTTTTGAAATTTACTATTGAATCTGCTTCCACTGCCCTTTGAGGCAGCACATTCCAGATCCCAGCAACTCACTGCGAAAAAAAAATTCTCCTCATCTCTCCCTCTGGTTCTTTTGGAAATTATCTTAAATATGTGTCCTTTGGTTACTAACCCTCCTGCCACTGGAAAGAATTTCTCCTTATTTACTATATCAAAGCCCCTCATAATTTTGAACGCTTCCATTAAATCTCCCCTTAACCTTCTCTGCTCTAAGGAGGACCAGGGGACTGCTGGGTAAGTAGAAACTATATATTTGGGTGGTTTAAAATCTCTTTCTTTTAGTTTTGGTGACTGCAGCTTGACTGTAGCGGAGGTGCGAGAGCGAGCTAACAGCTGGGAAGTCAATTTCAGTGGAAGTTTAGAAGTTAATTCCCTTTTGTTTTCGGAGGACCAGGGGACTGCTGGGTAAGTAGAAACCAAATATTTGGGTGGTTTAAAATCTCTTTCTTTTAGTTTTGGTGACTGCAGCTTGACTGTAGCGGAGGTGCGAGAGCGAGCTAACAGCTGGGAAGTCAATTTCAGTGGCAGTTTAGAAGTTAATTCCCTTTTGTTTTCGGAGGACCAGGGGACTGCTGGGTATGTAGAAACTATATATTTGGGTGGTAGCTGTGGATGGGGACCCATCTTCAAGAGTTGCTGGCCAAGCAGAGGACCGGCAGCTCAACAGTCCCAGCACCGGCACTGAGAGTGGTGGCCAATGCTGGAACTGCAGCAGTCATTGGAAGACGAGCAGCCATGGAGACTGGGTTGCAGGTAGGTGGGGGTGAGCTTGCCAGGGCCACTCAGACAGAGCCTGGTGAGGGGTGCGGGGATGAGGGTTATTGAGGGCAGGGGTTGCGTGATGGTACAGGGACAGCCTTTGCTATTGGGGACCCTCCATGGGCTTCAGATTGCCCAGAGGAGGGGCCACCTGATAAGCCTGCAGGGAGGCCACCTGGAGTTACTGGGCAGCCTCCTCATGTGACGGAGGCACCATCCCTCTCCCCCGTCGCTTCCAGCAGTGGTGGCAAAAGGCCCTTGAGTGGCCTTTAACTGGCCACTTAAGGGCCTCAATTGACCTCTGGGTGAGAAGGTTGTCCTCAGCCTTCCCTTCCCCAGACTAAATTCAAAGGCAATGGGAATTCCTCCCCCATCTTCCTATGCAATTTTATGGGTCCCCATGCCTCCTAGCCCCTCCCTAGGGGACCCATAAAATTCAGTCCTTAGTGTGTAACTCTGTATTATGGGTGTGTGCTTCTCCATGGAAGATACTATATGAAGACTTAGGTCTAAGATCATCCTGCACAGCTCTGTTTGTAGCCATGAAACGGATAACTGCAATCAACTTTTATGCTACAGACTCATTTCAAGTAGTCACGGAAGATCCATGCGATATAACCCAGAAAATATCAAGGTGAACATAAGGGGTTGTATTTTAAAGGCTCTCCAATGCCAGGAGTGGTGGCGGGGGAGGAGGGGGTGGGGTTTTGAAGATAGCAACAGATGAGGCCCGCCACCAACCCCGATGCCGGCAGGTCAATCCCGATCTCGGTGGTGGCCCTGCCACTTGGCAATGGGACCCACATTCTAATATGTTAATGGGAACTTACCTATCATTGATATGCAGGCTGCAGCGATTCTGCCAGCAGGTTTGGGATCTTCATTCCAGCGGCCGGCAATGCCGCATCTTCGAATCCCCATTCGGGGAAATGAGGTGCAACACCTGTGGGGAGGGGGGAGGAGGTGGTTTTCCCTGTGTGGGAGTGGGGGGAAGTGGCGTCAAATGCTTCGGATTGGTTAGGGGGTGATGGGAAGGGGTAAAGGACAAGGGTTCTGAACTTTGCGGGGGGGGGGGGGGGGGGCGAGGCGGGGGGAGGTCATTTAATCATGGTAGGTATTGTGGGGGGAGGGGGGGCGAAGGGCAGGAATGATGTTTAATGCCAATTTGGGGGGGGGAGGGGGAATGAGAGAGGACATGGAAAGACTTTTGCATTCATATTTTTTTTAATTGTACAATAACTGGCCCTTTAAAAATTGCACTTGTCATTTAGGGCCCAAAGCCCTTTAAAAATGACTTTTAGAATGCATAGAAATCATAGCCAGATGTCTTATCAAATCTGCTCCATCATTCAATACGATCATGGCTGATCGTCTGCCTCAGTTCCACTTTCCCGCCCTCTCTCCATAGCCCTTTATTCCCCGAGAGATCAAAATTCTATCTGTCCCAGCCTTGAATATATTCAATGACTGAGCATCCACAACCCTCTGGGGTAGAAAATTCCAAAGATTCATAACCCTCTGAGTGAAGAAATATCTCCTCATCCCAGTCCTAAATGATCAACCCCTTATGCTGAGGCTGTGTCCCTGTGTTCTAGGTGCCCCAGCCAGGGGAAACAACTTCAGTGTGTACCCTATTAAGCTCCTTCAGAGTGCTAGTGCTAGGAAATGGAGCACTTTAGAATATTTCACGTCAATGTTGATTAGGTATAGCACGGCTTACTGCAGAATAAAGCTTCCTGTCCTCTATTTGCAGGAGAATATCTTTTATTTTGTGAATCTGAATTGTTGCAATTTTCACATCAACCATCCTTATCTTTGGGCAAAATTGTTAATTTTGTAAAACTGGAAGTAACAGTTCAGAGAAATTGGTGATGTTGTGGATTCCAGCACTGTCCTTTCACCTCCACTTCAGTTTCCCTTTCGCCCAGACAAATAGGGGAGATACCTGCTCTCTGCCTGTTTGAAAAGTCCTACACAAAATATATTTGGCACATTCAGATGCCACCTCTCAGTTTTTTTGAAATTCATTTATGGGAAGTGGGCGTCACTGGCTAGGACAGCATTTATTGCCCATCCCGAATTGCCCTTGAGATGATGGTGGTGAACCGCCTTCTTGAACTGCTGCAATCCATGTGTGAATTTTAATTTTTAATAAGTACAATCTTCATTACGCACGTTTATTAATTGTGCATATTTTATAGAGGAAGTGGACATGTTAAAACAGAAAGATCGACAGTCACTCATGCCTTTATCTGGATAATCTGTCTACTCTTCACAGTACAATGCTTCTGCTGCTGTGACTAGAGAGAAGTAGATGGCATTCCCAACTGGTTTTTGGAAAGTTGATAAATTGGAGAGGTGGTGTTACACTTCTTCCATGAACAATACAGACATATATTTTCTTTATGTATTTTCTATGTATCTAAGCTTATCAAGGTGAATGGTGGCATTGTTAGGGAATGGAACATCCCTTCCACTTTGTGCTAGTGGCAGCATCAAACACTCGCAGGTAAGATGTAATCAGAAAAATACATGGAAAAGCAGATGGCCAGATATGAATTACAGATATGAATTACAGATGTGCATGTTCTCCCATGTTGTTTGAGGCCAGGATGTGCATGAGTGGCACAGTAATGAGCACACATACAAATCCCAAAGCCAATGAGAGACCCCAAACAGCCCCGACTGTCTTGTTATTTTGTGAAATATATACAGGGTACCTTTACTTCATCATGGAAAAGATATGGTAGTGCGTAGAGATAAGAGGACAGCCTCGGAGGCCATCAATAATGAAAAATAATGAGCAACAGCTTTTTGTATTATAAAGTAATGGAAAATCTACATGTGTTCTGATATATAGGTGAGCAGTGTATTAGATTATGCAGTGTATAAATTTCCAAAGAAAAATCAATATAAATGTAAATACATTTCTAATACAGGCAGAATAGTGATAATGGAGATTTCAATAATCCTGATATAGACTGGGAAAATAACAGTATCATGGGCAAGAGTGGGGAAGAATTCATGAAGAGAACTTCCTTGACCAGATGTTTCCAGCCCGAGAAGAAAGGAAGTAGTGCTGGGTCTGGTCCTGGGGAATTAAATTGAGCATGTTTCATTGGGGTACATTTGGGAAACAATGATCACAATAACATTAAGTTTACATTATTTATGAAAAAGACAAGGAATGAAGGTGAAAATATTTTTGGTGGGTTGGCTCAGATGGATTGGAATCAAAGTTTGGCAGGTAAAACAATAAACAAGGAAGCAACCTTCAAAGAGATATTTTGGGTACAGACTAGACACATTCCGACAAGGGTGAAAAGAAGAGCAACAACTCCCTGGATGACTGCAAGTTCGGAGATTAAAATAAACAGAGAAAGGAGGTTTATGATTATACAATAAGGGGGAGAGGGACGGTAACGTAGAGGTAACATTACTGGACTAGTAATCTAGAGGCCCCAACTGATGCTCTGGGATCCCGCAATGGCAGTTGGTGAAATTTAAATTCAATTAATTAATAACTCTGGAATTATAAGCTAGTCTCAGTAAATGTGACCATGAAATGACTGGATTGTTGTAAAAGCCCATCTGGTTCACTAATGTCTTTTAGGGAAGGAAATCTGTCATCCTTACCCAGTCTGGCTTACATGTGACTCCAGACCCACAGCAAAGTGGTTGACTTTAACTGCCCTCTGAAATGGTCTAGCTAGCCACTCAGTTGTACCAAACTGTGACAGAAAAGTCAGTTTAATACCTAAACCAGATGGACTGCAGTGGTTCAAGAAAGTAGCTCACTACCATCTTCTCAAGGGCAACACTCACATCCCATGAAAGAATAGAAAAAAATTCAGTAGAGAACCAAGCTGAATACAGCACGTACAGAGGAGATCTGATAAAGAAAATTTGATGGGCAAAGAGAATGTATAGGAATAGATTAGTGGGTAACATAAAAGGAAATCCAAAAGTCTTTTATAAACACATAAATAATAAAAGGGTCGGCAAAGGAAGGGTGGATTCATTTGGGGACCAGAAAGGAGATTTTTTTGTGGAGGGATCGAGCTTGGCTGAGGTGCTACGTGGGTACCTTGCATCTGTCTTCACTCAAGAAGAGGATCCTGCCAGTGTAGCAGTAAAGGAGGTGACAGTACCTATAGTATAGATAGAATAAAAATAAAAAGAGGTGGTCCTTAAAAGATAACACTCAAAGTAGAAAAGTCATTCAGTCCAGATGGGATACATCTTAGATTACTGAGGGACGTAAAGGTGGAGATATAAAGGATCTGGACACATTTTTCCAATCTTTCATATATATGGGTGCGCACAGAGGATTGGAGGATTGCAAATGTTACATCCCTCTTCAAAAAAGGGGAGAGGGATAAATCTGTTGATTACAGGCCAGCCAGGCTAAGATTGGTAGTGGGGAAACATTTAGAGACAATAATCTGAGGCAAAGTTAATTGTCACTTGGAAAAAAATGGCTTAATTAATGACAGTCAGCAGAGATTTGTTAAAGGCAATTGATTGAGTTCTTTGCTGAAGTAGCAGAGACAGTTAATGAAAGTAGTGTGGTTGATGTTATGTATATGAACTTTCAAAAGGCATTTGATAAAGTACCACATAATAAACTTGTTAGCAAAATTGAAGCCCACAGAGAACAGTGGTAGCATGGAATGAAGTTGGCTAAGAGACAGAAAGCAGAGAGTAGTGGTGAATAGATGTTTTTCAGACTGAAGGGAAGTATATAACGGTGTTTTCTAGGGGTCCGTTATTAGGATCAATGCTGTTTTTGATATATATTGTTACGAGTGCTTCTGTTTTTTTGTTAAATTTTGAAGATTTGTAGTTTAAAACTGAAAAGGAGTCCTTGGATTTTTTTTTAAACAAGAGTCACCGAGAGATCTGGATTGTAAACAGTTACTGGAAGGCACCTGTTTTCAAATAATTACCCCACAGGGGTTGTTTTGACTTGGAGGAAAGATCATTACAAAGAAGTGACAAGACAAGATTTATAGGTGTCAGAAGGCTTGACTCTTGTGACATTGTTTTTGGTTTCACTTTGGACAGTGAGTTGGGATATGGACAATAGCTTGAAAAGACTGTTGGAGAAAACGTGCCAAGGGAGCAACACCCAGCTCAGTCTGTTCCAGCTCTTTGAAAAAGCCTGCCAGTTTTCTATCTCTTGAGAAGGGGAGAAGCAAGTGTAAGAAACTACCTGAAACCCCTGTTACTGCATTTTCCCGAGAAAGCCTGCCGAAACAGATCTTCAACGTCACCTGTCAAGAACTATTCTAGGAAGATCCCAGTGACAGCCGTCTAAACATGTTTGGGACGCCAAACTAGAAAAGAACTTCTGAGATCTTTTCATATTTTCTCTTTTTCTTCCCTCCAAGAATTAGCAAGTATTTTTGGACAACGTATTCTTTTTTTTGTTTTTTGTACTAGAGTTCTAAATCTCTATTTTTTCAGTTCAGTACGTGTGTGTGTGTGTGTGTGTCTGAGGGGCTAAGGTAAAAAGGGAACTTTTATATTTCGATCTGTGTGTTTATGCTTTGCTTCATTACTGGTTAAGACTAGGGGCTTGATTTTACAGGCCCCGACATTGGGGACCATGGCGGAGGGCCCCGGAAAGTGCCTCCGCAAGAGGCCTGCCATGGGCCTCAATGCTGGGAAGGCCCAGCTCTATAATGCCAGCAGCGGCGAGGCCACGTGACAGCACCTGCTCCCCCCAACCCCTGCCCCCCTCGGCCGCTCAGTGGCGGAAGGCAAATCTGAATATTTAAATAAATGTCCTACCCACTCCCACCATCAGTCCCCCTCTGATATTGACGCAGGTGGCAGGCACTCCCGTGCCTTTGGATCTCCATTTGGAGATCTGATGCAGGACATTGATGCGGAAGGGGGAGCAATTAAGTATTTCAGTGCAGGAGCGGGGTCAAACTAATATGATTGGAGAGGGGACTGTAGGAAGGGGCTGAAGGTAAAAGTTTAGAAACTTTTTTTTGGGGGGGTGAAGATCAGGTACACAAGGTAAATATTTTGTAGGGGGAGAGGGCAAGGAATTAAATGAACAATTGTTAGGGGGGGTTGTTGGGAAAGGGTCAAACAAATAACCCTTTAAAATTTAAATTCTACTGTAGGGCTCAAAGCCCTTTAAAAACGGTGTCGGCACCTATCTGGCGCTGTTGCCGGGAATGGATTGCCCACCCGCTTCACATCATGGGGGGGGTGGGGGGGTGGGGAATGGTGTGGGTGTGTGGGGAGGGGGGATGTGGTCTGCACCATCCATGTAAATGAGCCGCCGCGTTGAATATCACGATGGCTCCGAGGAGCAAAGCCTGTGCATGTGGGCCACCATTTTTTACGCCCGCTGCCCATCACAGAGGCGGCAACATAAATTTAAGGCCTATTTTTATCATAAACTGATAATTTTGTTGTTTTATTCTGGGATAAAAATAGAGTCTGTGAGTAACCATATCGGTAAGTGGGAAAATTGAAATACATGTTGTGGACCTGTGGAGAAGTGGAACTAGAATGAACAGTGCACTCCTTCCTCCTCGGTCATAACAATATTTATAATATTCTTGAAACTTAAACCAACTTATCTGCTTAAAAACAAGAAATGATAGAACCACTCAGCAGGTCTGGCAGCATCTGTGGAAAGAGAAGCAGAGTTAACGTTTCGGGTCAGTGACCCTTCTTCGGAACTGACAAATATCAAAAATGTCACAGGTTATAAGCAAGTGAGGTGGGGGTGGGGCAAGAGATAACAAAGGAGAAGGTGTAGATTGGACAAGGCCACATAGCTGACCAAAAGGTCATGGAGCAAAGGCAAACAATATGTTAATGGTGTGTTGAAAGACAAAGCATTAGTACAGAAAAGGTGTTAACGAACTGAATATTGAACAGCAGCAAGTGCAAACATGAAAAAAAACACTGGGTAAGCAAACTGAACAAACTAAGATGAAATGAAATAAATGCAAAAAAAGGTTGTAAAAAATGTAAAAAAGAAAAAGGAAAAAACAACTAAAAATGAAAGTAAAATGGGGGCTGTCATGCTCTGAAATTATTGAACTCAATGTTCAGTCCGTCAGGCTGTAGTGTGCCAAATCGGTAGATGAGAGGCTGTTCCTCGAGCTTGCGTTGATGTTCACTGGAACACTGCAGCAATCCCAGGACAGAGATGTGAGCATGAGAGCAGGGGGGAGTGTTGAAATGGCAAGCAACTGGAAGCTCAGGGTCCTGCTTGCGGACTGGGTGGAGGTGTTCCGCAAGGCGGTCACCCAGTCTGCGCTTGGTCTCCCCAGTGTAGAGGAGACCACATTGTGAGCAGCGAATACAGTATACTACATTGAAAGAAGTACAAGTAAATTGCTGCTTCACCTGAAAGGAGTGTTTGGGGCCTGGGATAGTGAGGAGAGAGGAGGTAAATGGGCAGGTATTACACCTCCTGCGATTGCAGGGGAAGGTGCCATGGGACCGGTACGAGGTGGTGGGGGTAATGGAGAAGTGGACCAGGGTGTTGCGGAGGGAACGATCCCTTCGGAATGCTGACAGGGGAAGGGAGGGGAAGATGCGTTTGGTAGTGGCATCACGCTGGAGGTGGCGGAAATGGCGGAGGATGATCCTTTGGATATGCAGGCTGATGGGGTGGAAAGTGAGGACAAGGGGAACCCTGTCACGGTTCTGGGAGGGAGGGGAAGGGTTGATGGCAGAGGTACGGGAAATGGGCTGGACACGGTTGAGGGCCCTGTCAACAACAGTGGGGGGGAATCCTCAGTTGAGGAAAAAGGAGGTCATACCAGAAGTACCGTTATGGAAGGTAGCATCATCAGAGCAGATGCGTCGAAGACGGAGAAACTGGGAGAATGGAATGGAGTCCTTACAGGAGGTAGGGTGTGAAGAAGTGTAGTCGAGGTAGCTGTGGGAGTCAGTGGGCTTATAATGGATATTATTAGACAACCTATCCCCAGAGATGGAGACAGAGAAGTCGAGGAAGGGAAGGGAAGTTTCAGAGATGGACCATGTAAAGGTGAGAGAAGGGTGGAAATTGGAAGCAAAGTTGATAAACTTTTCCAGTTCGGGGCAGGAGCAGGAAACGGCACCGATACAGTCATCAATGTACCGGAAAAAGAGTTGGAGGAGGGGGCCTGAGTAGGACTGGAAGAAAGAATGCTCGACATATCCCACAAAAAGACAGGCATAACTAGGACCCATGCGGGTACCCATAGCGACACCTTTTACTTGAAGGAAGTGCGTGGAGTTGAAGGAGAAGTTATTCAATGTGAGAACAAGTTCAGCCAGGCGGAGGAGGGTGGTGGTGGATGGGGACTGGTTGGGCCTCTGTTCCAGGAAGAAGCGGAGAGCCCTTAAACCATCCTGGTGGGGGATGGAGGTGTAGAGCGATTGGACGTCCATAGTGAAGAGGAGGTGGTTGGGACCAGGAAACTGGAAATTGTCAAAATGACGTAGGGCATCAGAAGAGTCACGGATATAGGTGGGAAGAGACTGGACCAGCGGAGAAAAGATAGAGTCAAGATAGGAAGAAATACGTTCAGTGGGGCAGGAGCAGACTGACACAATGGGTCTGCCGGGACAGTCCCGTTTGTGGATTTTGGGAAGGAGGTAGAAGCGGGCTGTCCGGGGTTGCAGGACTATGAGGTTGGAAGCTGTCGGGGGAAGATCTCCAGAGGAGATGAAGTCAGTGACAGTCATTTGGACAGTGGCTTGATGTTCGGTGGTGGGGTCATGGTCCAGAGGGAGGTAGGAAGAAGTGTCTGTGAGTTGGCGTTGAGCTTCTGCAAGGTAGAGGTCGGTACGCCATACAACAACAGCACCACCCTTGTCTGCAGGTTTGATGACCATGTTGGGGTTAGACCTGACAGAACAGAGTGCCTCAAGTTCAGAGGGGGACAGGTTAGAGTGAGTGAGGGGGGCAGAGAAATTGAGATGACCAATGTCTCGCCGACAGTTTTCAATGAAGAGATCAAGAGCGGGTAAGTGGCCAGGGGAAGGGTCCAGGTAGAGGGAGAATGCTGGAGGCGGGTGAATGGGTCTGCTGGTCAGGAGGAGGACTCCTGGTCAAAGAAGTGAGTTCGGAGGCGGAGGCAACAGAAGAAGAGCTCAACGTCATGCCGAGCGCGAAATTCATTGAGGTGGGGGCGTAAGGGGACAAAACTGAGACCTTTGCTGAGTACAGAACGTTCAGCATCAGAGAGGGGGAGGTCAGAGGGTATAGTGAATACACGGCAAGGGGTCAGATCAGAAGGGGTGGAGTCAGAGGGAAGTGAAGCGGAAGGAGGATCTGGAGGAGTATTCGTCCCCATCAGCTGCTGGAGCTTGCATTCCTTGACACCTGAAAGGAAGAAAAAAAGTTTTTTGTTAATGCGTTGGATGAGACGAAAGATGAAATGAAACTGCTTTACTGACTCTTTCTATCACAGGACATTTGTACAGCTGGGAATTTAGTACAACATGAACCAAGTGTTCACCTTTGACATGTGAAAGAGGAGGAACAAACAAACAAGAGACAGGCAGAGAAATAGAGCTCGATAATGGCAACCATATGAGCAAAAGTCAATAGGTGAGAGTACCCTAACAATTAGCAGGAATAGCCTGGGAAAAGAAATAATTGGTTATCATAACAGGAGAAAAAGGAAAAATGGAAACATGAAGATTGAGGTCAGTTTTTTATTAAAAATGTGATACTCGAGGAAAATTCTCCCAATGATGGATTTACTTTTAAGTATTCATGTGCAAAATCATCTTGAGTGGGTGCTGAAACATGACTTTTCTTCACAACAGTGTTATGTGCAGTGGTTATGTTGCTGGATTAACAACCCAGAGATCATCATCAGTTCAAATCCCACAATGATAAAGAGTGAAACTGAATCTTATAAATCTGGTGATTTGCAGGCTAGCAGGTATTGTTATAAAAATTCAACTGCTTCATTAATGCCTTTCAGGCAAGAAAACTGCATCCTCTACTTAATCTGGCCTATATGCGATTTTTCTCTATACTATTTGGTTAACTCTTAATGCCCATGGAAGTGGCCTAATATTAAATAAAAGACAATAAAAGACAAATATCAGCTGGCACTTTCAACACAATGTTTCAAGAAGAATGTTCACCACTATCACCTTCTCCCAGAGTGCTACTAAGGCTTTTAGTTCATTCATTGGTTCATTGGTTAGTTTGTTTGTCCTCCCTCCAGGATTATTGATACACTAATCTTAATTATGACTGTTGACAAATGAAAGTACACACTGATGAGCTGATGTTACCATAGTCATTGAAAACCCAGAACTAAACTCTAATCAGTGAACCTGTTAAAATTTAATAACTAAAACTACTGTTCAGGACACAAACATTCAAAAGGCTAGATTTAGTAAATCCCAACAAATCAATCAAATAAAGGATCAACATTTATTGCTTAACACATCTTAACAAAGACAATTGGGTTGACTTTCCATCGGGTCTCCTAATTGTGCACTGTAACTTCAGCAGAAGATCCAGCAAAGTAACTGTGGAGGATTGGAAGAACCTCCAAAGAGATTATACCCCTAAATATTTACGGTATGTTATAAATCTAAGAAAAAAAATGTCATATTCAAGAATTAAGTTTTGTAATGTAAATTCCAAAATATTACATGGTATATTCATATCAACAAGATTTTGTAATTCTGACTGTGCCCATGTGGATTGCAATGTAATTATTAAATTCTTGTTTTAAATAGTAAAAATGTTGCAAATACATGAAGAACTGACCAACATATAATACTGGATTCATAAACCAATCTCATTACCATATCGTAACAGCAACTGTGCATTGTAATTCATGCTGGGTGAAGTGCATCGAGACATTCGAGAGGCATGATAAGGTGCTGTATTCTTTCTTTAAATTTAATGTAGTAACGACTTTAAAATGTAATGTTTGGTGCAGTATTTCCAATGTAAAAAAATAATGCTGGATATACACAACAGAGATGTCAGGATGCAGCTGGCCTAAGTAGTTCTGCAGGTCCCTAGGAAGTGGAGGAGGCCTATCCAAAGAAAGAACTTGCATTAAAAAAATCATAGAATCGTAGAATGGTTACAGTACAGAAGGAGGCCATTCAGCCTGTTGTGTCCATGCCAGCTCTTTGCATAAGCAACTCACCTAGTCCCACTTGTTACAGCGATCCAAGCCAAATGGTGAAGAATGAAGCTAGACACAGATCATTTTCTTGATAGTTGGTTTATTCACAGAATGCAGCATCACATATCTCTACCACCTGCTTACCCATCCATGTCCCAGCAGGCTCTCTTTAAATCCGCTCTAAGTCTTGAATTAAACAATGCCCTTCACCTGTGAATCTTTTTAACAACATAATTAACCTACCATTAACACCACTTCCCTGCCTTTTCCTCAAA
Organism: Heterodontus francisci; assembly: GCF_036365525.1. Lineage (NCBI taxonomy): Eukaryota > Metazoa > Chordata > Chondrichthyes > Heterodontiformes > Heterodontidae > Heterodontus > Heterodontus francisci. The sequence continues at coordinate 27,125,535 of NC_090378.1, read as the reverse complement.
GCCCTGCAAATTTTTTTCTATTTAGATAATATAATTCTCTTTTGAAAGGCACGATTGAATCTGTCTCCACCACACTCTCAGGCAATGCATTCCAAATCCTAATCACTCGCTGTGTAAAAAAGGTTTTCCACATGGCGCCATTGTTTCTTTTGCTAATCACCTTAAATCAGTGTCCCCGGTTCTCGATCTTTCCACCAATAGGAACAGTTTTTGCCTATCAACTCTCTCCAGACCCTGCATGATTTTGAATACCTCTATCAAATCTTCTCTCAAATTTCTCTTCTCTAAGGAGAACAGCCCCAGCTTCTCCAATCTATCCACATAACTGAAGTTCCTCATCCCTGGAACCATTCTCGTGAATCTTTTCTGCACCCTCTCTAATGATTTCACATCCCCTAAAGTGTGGTGCCCAGAACTGGACACAATACTCCAGTTGAGGCAGAATCAGTATTTTCTATAGGTTTAACATAATTTTCTTGTTTTTGTACTCTAATCCTCTATTTATAAAGCCCAGGATCCCGTAGGCTTTGTTAACCGCTTTCTCAACGTGCCCTGCCACTTTCAATGGTTTGTGCACATGGACCCCCAGGGCACTCTGCTCCTGCACCCCCTTTAGTAGCGTACCCTTTATTTTATATTGTCTCTCCTCATTCATTCTGCCAAAATGAATCACTTTACACTTCTCTGCATTAACATTCATCTGCCACATGTCCACCCATTCCACCAACCTGTCTATGTCCTTTTGAAGTTTAACACTAACCTCCTTACAGTTTACAATACTTTCAAGTTTTTGTCAACTGCAAACTTTGAAATTGTGCCCTTTACACCCAAGTATAGGTCCTTAGTATATATCAAGAAAAGCAGGTATCCAGACACCAAGTCCTGGGGAACCCCACTGTATACCTTCCTCCAGACCAAAAAGCAACCATTGACCACTACTCTCTGTTTCCTGTCACTCAGCCAATTTTGTATCCATGCTGCTACTGTCCCTTTTATTCCGTGAGCTCTAACTTTGCTCACAAGCCTGCTATGTGGCACTTTATCAGATGTCTTTTGGAAGTCCATGTACACCACATCAACCACATTACGCTCATCACCCCTCTCTGTTACCTCATCAAAAAACTTAAGCAACACGATTTGCCCTTAACAACTCCGTGCTTGCTTTCCTTAATTAATCTGCATTTTCCCTAGTGACTGTTAATTTTGTTCCGAATTATTGTTTCCCAAAGCTTTCACCACCGAGTTTAAACTGACTGGCTTGTAATTGCTGGGCTTATCCTTACACACTTTTTTGAAGAAGGGCATATCACTTGCAATTTTCCAGTCCTCTGGCACCACTCCTGTATATAAGGAGGATCTTACTTCCCTCAGTATCCTTGGATGCATCTCTATGAGTGTAGATTGCATAAAATGGTGAGAATGTAGGTCAGAGAGGTGTTGAATTTCAGTGAGATAATGGTAATCAGAAGCAGACCTAATAGAAGGGCAAAAGCTCAAATGGAATACACAAGGAATGAATCAAAGTCTGCGGCTGGTGTTGAGAAAAGGCATATGGCTGCAAACATCCAGTCGCCAACAAGCAAGGAAAGGGTGAGCAAGATTAGTGAGACAAGTAAAAATATTGACAACTAGAAGAAAGGACTAACATGCCTTGATGACAAGTGGCAGTAGAAATAGAAAGGATTAAAAAAATGGAGAAAATCTGAAAAAAAGGATGTTGGAAATATCTGATATTAAAAGAAAAGCAAAATACTGCGGATGCTGGAAATCTGAAACAAAAACAAGAAATGCTGGAATCACTCAGCAGGTCTGGCAGCATCTGTGGAAAGAGAAGCAGCGGACCCGAAACGTTAACTCTGCTTCTCTTTCCACAGATGCTGCCAGACCTGCTGAGTGATTCCAGCATTTCTTGTTTTTGTTTCTGATATTAAAAGGTCAGGTTGCTTTGACTGGAAAACCTTTATCAGAACTGGAAAAAAGTTTTTAGAACTGATTGAAACAAAGGTGGGGGGGGGGGGGGGGGGTGGGCGGAGGACAAAAATAAATTGTCAAGAGTCAACTAGGCTAAAAACTTGCCCAAACACTGTCTTAAATAGCTCATAAACAGATGCTTTTAAACAAAAAGCAAACAATGCTGGAAATCTGGAAGAAAAACAGAAAATGCTGACAGGCCACATCTGTGAAACACAATGTTAACGTTTCAGGTCGATGGCCTTTCATCAGATTCTTTTTAAAGCTGGAAAGAGGTTAAAAAGAAAGTGTGGAATGATAAACAAAGGCCATCTCAGTCAGGCTGTGAAAAGTTGTTGGAAGGAAAAGAAGTGAAAAAAATAGCTCCAAAATGCAAAGGAACAAATAGAGATATAGTTTTCATCTGACAGTGTTTAGCGCTTGTGTCACACATCTGACACTCAATCATGCATGAGTTATCTGGCCATTTTCACTTGTGATAAAATATCAGGTTTGTTTTCTGTGCAAAAATCCTCCATCTACTTGTTGTGGTAATATCTATTCTTTGAGATCTAATTACAAACAGCTTAAACCTGTATCTGATTTGCTGTTAACATTTCTCTAATAGCTTCAATATTTATTCCTGTTACAAAGGTTCATGCCTTGAAGCCTTGGTATTGCAGCATGAGTCCAAATCAATGAAGCAGATGCAAAAATTGTATTTGCATTGATATTCAGGGTAGAAGGGAGAGATTAGATGTTAAATTTGGTTTGCCAATCTTTCTCAAAATGTCAGCTCATATTTATGCTACTATTCAAGTTTTTACATGGCTTTAAATTACATTAAATATAGATATGATAAATCAGTTTTTTTAATCTGGTGAAAAGTAATGTAAAACAGTTCTTGAATTCCAATGTAAAATTAAGTATGCAAAAATATCAACCATCTCTCATAAGTTATCAGTGTAACCATGGTGATGTGGGCACATAGTTTAAGGGAAATGTAAAACGAGATAAAACTAAAAAGATTGAAAAATAATAAAGACTCACAAAGCCAGCATCTAAAAGTTTCCCATACAATCACTTCCTTTTATTTATCAGCCTCCTATAGGCACAATCACGAGATAAATACTGATTTTAGTTCATCCATCCAGAAAAATCCTATAATCCTGCACTGCAACATCCAACTGCTTTATTAAATAATTTCCAGTTTTTTATCCCGTTACTTCAAACTTATTAGAGGTTTTGATGGAGCAAATAGAGAGAAACCGTTTCCACTGGTAGGAGGTTCAGTCACCAAAGGAAGCAGGTTTAAGATAATTGGCAAAAAAAAGCCAGATGAGAAGAATTTCTTTAACTCAGCAAGTTGTTATGATCTGGAATGCATTGCCAGATAGGGTGCTGGAAGCAGATACAATAGTAACTTTTAAAAAGAAAACTTTGCAGGGCTATAGGGAAAGAGCGGGTGAGTGAGACTAATTGGTGGCTCTTTCAGAGAGCCAGCACAGGTGCGATGGGCAGAATGGCCTCCTCCTCCTGTGCTGTATCACTCTAACTAGATCTCCATTCCCAGCAGATTCTGATATCAGTCCTATATTTGTCTTTCAATACTTTGAACCTGCCTTCCCCTGTCCTATGTTTGTAATTTAGCCTGAAGTAATTCTCCAACCCTACACTTTTCATACTGTCTACTATCTTTGATACCTCAGTAAGGTCATCTCTTGTTCACCTCCTTCCCAGAATGAAAATCCACATATCTCCAGTCTTTTCCTATACCTCCGTCCTCTAATTTTGTGCATTGAGCTAGGCTCAGTGGTAGCACTCTTACCTCTGAGCCAGATGGTTATAAATTTAATCCCAAATCCAGAAACTGGAGCCCATAATCCAGGTTGATACTTCAGTGCAGTGCTGAGGGAGTGATAATGTTCAAAAAAGGCCTCCGACTGCCCTCTTGGGTGGACATTAAAGCTCCCGTCGCATTATTTGAAAATAGAGGAGATTGATTGTCTTTTAGCACCAGGATTGTAACCAAAACACAGACAATTGTGCATTCCTTTAATTTATCCAACAAAAGAAAATGCTGGATATACTCAGCAGGTCAGATAGCCTCTGTGGGGAGAGGAAGGTTGGGTTAATGTTTCAGGTCCAACTGTCATCACAACCTAGATGAGTGTTTCCAGTACTTCCTGTTTTTATTTCAGAGTTCCACCTGCTGTATTATTTTGCATTTTGTATGGCCAATACTAATATCTATGCATGTCCTTAAAGCTGTTATAAACTTTTAAATACTCTTAAAACATTTATAACGGTTTTTAAAAGTTTATAAGCTTTTAAATACTGAGACAGAGGGAGAAGGCAAGAGAGACTGAGAGAGGGAGGGAGATTGATACAGAGAGAGACAGGCACGGGAAAGTTCTGTGACAATTCTTTCTGGCTGCTGGATTTGCCTAAACCTCCCATCTTCTGAGGCCGGTCCCTTGGGTATCAACACCACCCGTCTTCTCTTCACCACCCCCCACCCCCGCTCACCCCAGCTCCTCATCTCCTCTCCCTGGCTCCTCTTCTAACCTCCACTGGCTCCCCTGGCTACTCATCTCGCTCTCAGCCCACCCACCCCCCCAGCCCCCTGCCCAGCTTCACTTCTCGCCACCCTCCCCAGCTCCTCATACCCTCCCAACTCCCAAGATCCTCATCTCGCCACATCACCCATCCCCCAGCTCCTCTTCTCCTCTCCCTGGCTCCTCTTCCAACCTCTACTGGCTCCCCTGGCTACTCATCCAACCCCGCCCCAGCACTACCACTCGCCGCCCTCCCCAGCTCCTCATACCCCCCAAACCCCCCAACTTCTCTTCCCTGCACACCACCCCCTCAGTCCACAGTCCCACCAATGTCAGGAACAGCACTTGATGGGAGTGGAAAAACACAGCGAATCCTCCTGGGTGAGAGGAGCCAGAGTTAGGTGGGCCAGGTGGGGTTGGGGGTGAAGAGGAGTCTGGGGTACATTTGTGACCCTCTTTCGTTCATGGCAATGAACTGTGAAGAACTGTGTTATAACTGCTTGAATACTAGTTAACACACAACTGAATTTGCAAATAATTTGGTATACATCATCATGGGAAGTGATGCAGGTTAGCATGTGACACAGTAGTTGGAGAAGTGTTAGTCATCAACTAGCACATGTATTGAAGAGCTCTCCTGTAATTCTGTTATACTGTACTAAAGAACCCTTAGTTTAACTTACCAATCATTGTCACAGTCTTTGGGGTATGTTTGTGTTAAAAACCAATAACACAATATGGTGACAGCGGAACACAAAAGGGTAGCAGTGATGGAGAGAAGCACAACATTGTGGACGACTGTTTCTCCCAGGTAAAGCCATAAAATCCTGGGACCACTGAAAATAGTGAGAGGAAGCAGTGGCAGTGTGACATGGGGGCCATATTCGAAAACCAACCCTCGAGAATCGGTACTCAGAGAGAGAGTGAGTAACCAAAAGGGGGAATTTTATCAAATGGTAGTGAGCTAGAACGGCAATACTCTTGTGAAATTGGGCTCAAAAGAGGGGAAAAAAAGAGTCAAACCGAGTTAGGGCTGCAAGACTGCACCTCCATTAAGCGTTGTGGTTTTCCTGCTGAAAATAGTTCTGTAGGTGGAGTCTCCCCGTGCAGAGGCTGAAACCCCACACTGCAGCCACAGAGCTCAGGGCGTGACAGAGGTTCAGTGATGCAGGCACAGAAGACCTGCATTGATTTTTTCCTTGAAGGAAAGCAATTGAAAAGAAGATAATTTAGGGGGAAAGCTTTGGCAATAGAATTCCTGCAAACAAATCGTTTTGGTGTCATGACAACAAAATATCCAGCTATGAATTGGAAATTTCTGGATGTGTTTCATGAATTGCAACTGTCTTGACAGCATATGGAGCTTTGCTTTTTAGATGGTACAGCCACAGAACTCGACAAGCAAGCAATAAAGATAAAGATTGTGATTGGCAATGAAGGTCTCCATCACATCAACACTTCTGGACTGTCAGAAGCAGACCAGAAGTACCCATCTAAACTCTAGACAACACTGGAAGATCAACTGAGGGTCAAGGACAGCTTTAGGATCCATCGACTCAAACTGATGGCCTACAGACAACAGCCCAAAAAACTATTGACCAGTTCATCAGTAGATGTTGAGAAAAAGGTAAAGATTGTGATTTCTCAATTGCAGAACTCTCCGAGAGAATAATGGAGCTGGTAATTGCACAAACTCCAATACAGGCATTCTGAAAGGATCTGCTTGATAATAAAAAAGGATATGACATTGACAGTCTCCTCAAAGATGGCAGAAAATACGAAGCCATAGCTGCGAGCAGGCAATATATACAAGCGCTTGGAGCAGCAACAACTATAGGTGATATAGCCAAGACATCTTGACAGGACAAGGTATAGAGCAAGTGCAGTCTAATGCATCAGCACATAACTGTCCTGCATTGAGAGATCCCTGCAAGGTGTGTGGTCCAAAGGTACACTGGGCAAGACTGTGTAGAAAATCTGGCAGTGAAGAAGCGGTCAGAAGCTACCGCAAACCACAGCTAAGTAAAAAACAGACACTGCCTATTGACAAGAACAAAAAAGAGTTCACCGAGTCTTTTTCTTTGACCTCCTTGTCTCGGGAGACAATGGGTAAGTGCCTGCAGGTGGTCAGTGGTTTGTGGAGCAGCGCCTGGAGTGGCTATAAAGGCCAATACTAGAGTGACAGACTCTTCCACAGGTGCTGCAGATAAAATTGGTTGTCAGGGCTGTTTCGCAGTTGGCTCTCCCCTTGCGCTTCTGTCTTTTTTCCTGCCAACTGCTACGTCTCTTCGACTCGCCACTCTTTAGCCCCGCCTTTATGGCTGCCCGCCAGCTTTGGCGATCGCTGGCAACTGACTCCCACGACTTGTGATCAATGTCACAGGATTTCATGTCGCGTTTGCAGACGTCTTTAAAGCGGAGACATGAACGGCCGGTGGGTCTGATACCAGTGGCGAGCTCGCTGTACAATGTGTCCTTGGGGATCCTGCCATCTTCCAAGCGGCTCACATGACCAAGCCATCTCAAGCGCCGCTGACTCAGTAGGGTGTATAAGCTGGGGATGTTGGCCGCCTCGAGGACTTCTGTGTTGGAGATACGGTCCTGCCACCTGATGCCAAGTATTCTCCGGAGGCAGCGAAGATGGAATAAATTGAGATGTCGCGCTTGGCTGTATACGTTGTCCAGGCTGCCGTAGAGCAAGGTACTGAGGACACAGGCTTGATACACGCGGACATTTGTGTTCAATACAGTGCGCCATTTTCCCTTCTAAAATAGAGGAGTCGTCTTGCAGGCTTTTTGGAAGAATTACTGCATCCGTGGTTTCAGCTATCACACTGGATTCTCAGAAAATTTTTCAAAACAGGTGGAAAAGGATGAGTTGGGTGACTTCTCTCTTAGCAGGATACACACCAATTGAACTCCAAACAATATCCAAAAACGAAACCAAAAAACTCCTGACAGCCAAAAATCCAGACAGGTGATTTCTCTAAGTCCGAACAGTTCCATAGTCCATAAGGCTCCAGCTGTTTACATATCTTAAGAGATGTGACTTCCAGTAAGTGTTTTTTTAAACAATGCCCCAAGTGTTCTTCCAGTGACCCTTTAAAAAAAAAAGTCCAGGCATCTTCTCAGGTATTTTCCACAGTCTTTTAAACACAAGTCCTCAAAAAATATTAATAATGGAAGCACCTTCATGGCACTTTCCATACGGTAACAATCACGCAACTGGAAGCTGTCACCACATTCAAAATTATATGTTCTAACAAAAGTGGCAAGCACAAACAATGACTGAAGATAGATACCAGGGCAAGTGCCAGAAATGCAGATACTCAAAGACATGTACATAGCGATGTGGGAGTCTACGTTACAGCCAACAAGAGCTAGACTCACCATATATAACGGTTCACCAATCTACTGCATAGGAGCATTGATGTTGAAGTGCAGGTATTGAGTGCAATACCTGCAGGTATAAGAAGTGCAGGTATAAGAAACTCTGCATGGTCTTCTACATTGTTGACACCAATGGTCCAGTGGTAGCAAGACTACCAGCAGGCAGTGTACTCTGGATCATGATGATTCATGAGATCAGTAAAGCTAGATAGTCAAGGCAAGTGTGACACCAATGAGTCTATTCAAGATCTGCAACAGAAGTACTGGGATAGATTTGACACTGTGGGCAGCTTTATAGGAGATGCAGTTTCCTCCATAGATCCATCATGGAAGTGCAGTGTGCACATAAAGGACAAGATAAAGGCTGAGCTTGACACAATAGAATGATAAGGGATTATTCGCTGTGTCCAGAAACACACAGATTGGTGTAGCTCTATAACCACTGTAATTAAGAAAGATTATACCATTAGTGTATGCCTGAATCCCAAAAGATGTCCTCACAAGATTCCTACTTTAGAAGAGCTCAACTCAAGGTTCGCTAGAGCCTTCTCAAAATTGGATGCGAAACATGGATACTGGTCTGTCCACCAAAGATTCACAGGAACTAACAACTTTCAGAACACCATTTGTGAGGTATTGCTTTCTATGGTTACCATTCAGTTTGCCAGTGAGTCAAGACCTGTTCCAACAGCATATGGATCACATTACTGAGTGTGTTCCTGGCTGTGTTTGCATTGCGGATGACATAGCAGGCATGGGAAGTACCAAGGAAGAGCATGACAAGAATCTTCACATTCTAACGGAGATGGCTAGAAGAGAGGTCCCGTGTTTAATAGCAAAAACTGTGCTATCAATGTGAGCCATATTATTTTTTTCAGTTCAATCTATTCTAACACTGGAATACAACCAGATCCCAGTAAAGTTGAGGATGTACAATCAATGCCTGCTCCTCAATACAAAGAAGATGTACAGTGGTGTTTGGGCCTGTGAAACTTTTTAGCACCATATATCTCGTATTTCTCTGAGAAAGCATCATCACTGCATGAACTTCTCAAGAAAGATACACCATTTTTGTGGCATGAAGATCATCAGCAAACATTCAGTTTGTTAAAACTGTCACTTTCTGCTGAAGCATATTTACAATATTACGAACCAAGGAAAGAAACTACATTCAAAGTAGATGCTTCACAAAAGGGTCTTGGAGCATGTCTGTTACAGGAAGATAAACCAATTGCATTCAGTGCAAAAAGTTTGTCACCCACTCAGGTGAACTATACAAACAAAGAATGAGAAATATTGGCATTAGATTCCATATGTACCTATTTGGCAAACACTTTGGCGGAATTTATCATTGGGCGGGAGGTCCAGCCCACCGGCCGAAAAGTCAGTGGCGAGCCCACCTCAACCAGGCCTGGAGAGCCATGCCGGGATTTTTCGCTCCCCAGGCCCTTCATTGGCCTTGGGCTGGACTTCCACCTCCTTGAGGCAGGAAGTCCCGCCCAATGGAGCTGCCAGCCAATCATCCGGCCGTGCAGCTCTTAGTCCCAGCAGCAGCACCGGGAGCAGTGGCCACTGCTAGGATTACACACAGCTTCAGCAGGAAGAGAAAGGATGGCCCCCGAAAGATGGTAAGTTTTTGGGAGCTCACCAGGGACAATCGGTCAGGCCCCGGCGAGGCAAGGGTGGTCAGTTGGAGGTGGGGGGCGTGTTGTGCATTGGGGGCAGTTGGGGCTTCGGGGGCAGCCCTCCATGGGGCAGAGGCCTGCAAGAACGCCACCAGGATTTACCTGGTGGTTTTCTTGGGGCCTTTGCCATCCTGCTGCTGCAGGTAAAATATCAGTGGTGGTGGGAGGAAGCCGTTAATTAGCCACTTAAGGGCCTTGATTGGCCTAGGGCAGGCGGACCATTTCTTGCTGCTGCCATCCCGTGTAAAATTTCAGCGGAGACGGGAAGGCATCAGGAACAGCCCCCCCCACCCCTGCCTCCTACTCAGTTTCATGACCCCCCCCCCCCTCCCCACCAACTGCTCATTGAGGAGCTGTAAAATTCTGGCCTTTGTTGTCGAGACTGATCACAAGCTGTTGGCAATGATTTAGCAAAAAACATTCCGCCACGTGCCACCTTGACTCCAAAGGCTACTAATCAAGGTATGGGGTATGATTGTGAGGTCCGATATAAACCTGGAAATCTCATGGTTACATCTGACACATTGAGCAGACTACCCAACCCCAAGAAGACAGAAGATGTGTCGTTAGATGTACAAAGGAACGAGATAGATGTGGGACTAGGAGATGTGTATAACATTGGCCTAATGCAATTTGGACAGAAAAAAAAAACACAAAGAGCTCCAAAGAAAGACTTTCAGAGATCCTGTACTCAGAGCACTATGGCAGCTCATCATCAGTGGATGGCTAGGTACAATGCAAGAAGTTCCCACAGACCTCAGAACCTTTTGGCCATATTGTGACGAATTAGGGATATCAAGTGGTGTCATTTTCAAGCGCAGAGAAGTACTGATACCAAAAGCAGCTCATCGAGATATGTTTACCCAATTATATCAAGGTCACATGGGTATTACAAGGTCAAGACGATTTGCACGTGAGACAGTTTATTGGCCAGGGATCAATAACAACATAGAACGAGCAGTGAGCATGTGCGATGCATGTCAAGACCATCAGCCAAGCCAATGCAAAGAGCCACTTCATCTTTATGATGTTCCATCACATCCATGATCAAGAATAGATACTGACTTATTTACTGTCAGAGGTGATGATCTCTTACTTATGACCTTACGAATATTTCTCCAAATTTCCTATCATTCGCCAACTGAGGGATACATCAAGTGCATCGGTAACAAACACAATGAATGTAATTTTCAGTCTTTTTGGTTCTGTGGAGGAGATAGTGTCAGATAAGAGTCCACAGTACACCAGTAAGCCATTTCAAGACATGTGCGCAAAGTGGGCTGTAAATCACATTACACCATCTCCATGCTATCCAAGGTCAAGTGGACTAGCAGAAAGGATGGTGCAGATGTTAAAATCACTAATTTTGGAATGTAAGCAGACTAATCAAGAAATTAAGATAGCACTGTTGCACCTACGACCAACACCACTAGATACAGGATTACCATCCCCAGCAGAGATTATGTTCGGAAGGTAAGTCAGGCCAACTCTTTCAAGTCATTATCTGATCAGAATGTCATCATTTCAAGATAAACTGTTGGCAAGACAAGAGAAAATGAAAATCACACATGACAAACATGCAGACACAGAGTTACCTACTCAACAGGTTGGACAAGAAGGTCAGAGTGATCCAAGAGAAGATATGACTGCCTGTGGAACTGTCAAAGATCTGTAATGAGCCACAGTCCTGCGAGGTAACCACCCTGAATGGAGCAATGTTGAGAAGGAATAGATGTCAGCTGAGAGAGTTATCCAACAAATCATACCTGACACTCCTGTAATGTCAAGAACACATTCACATTCAAGTCCTGAGAGTGAGGTTAAGGAAGATGACACATACAACACTCAAGTACAAGATAATTGTCAGTCTAGGCCTCAGCAAAGTTTCACTGTTACCAGATCAGATTGAGTCAGTAGACCATCTGTATGTTCCAGAGACACTTGAATAATTAATGTGAGAGTCCATACATGTGTAAATATTGTTCACAATTATCCTATTTCCTTATGTACATAGCTTATAACTTATGTAACTTTTCTATTTAAGGAAAGGGTTATGTTGTGATATTGCTTGAACTGCTTGAATACCAGTTAACATACTACTGAATATGTAAATAGTTTGGTATACATCATCACAGGAAGTGATACAAGCTAGCATGTGATACGGCATTTGGAGTAGCATTAAGTCAGCAGGTAGCACAAGTATTGAAGAGCTCTCCAGTAATTCTGTTATAATAAAGAACTCTTCGTTGAATTTACCAATCATTGTCACAGTGTTTGGTACATCTGTGTTAAAAACCAATAAGACAACAAATTGCAAGCCAGAGAGTATGGCTCAGTATTTGCAACAATTGTCAACTGGTCCAAACAATCATCTCTGTTTAATAGTCACATAATAGTCTACAGTGACAATGATGTTTTTCTTTGAAATATGAATAAAATTACATAATTATACTTCTTTCTTTCTTTGGCCTCCTTATCTCGAGAGACAATGGGTAAGCGCCTGGAGGTTGTCAGTGGTGTATGGAACAGCGCCTGGAGTGGCTATAAAGGCCAATTCTAGAATGACAGGCTCTTCCACAGGTGCTGCAGAGAAATTTGTTTGTCGGGGCTGTTACACAGTTGGCTCTTCCCTTGCGCCTCTGTCTTTTTTCCCGCCAACTGCTAAGTCTCTTCGACTCGCCACTCTTTAGCCCCGCCTTTTTGGCTGTCCGCCAGCTTTGGCGGACGCTGGCAACTGACTCCCACAACTTGTGATCAATGTCACAGGATTTCATGTCGCGTTTGCAGACGTCTTTAAAGTGGAGACATGGACGGCCGATGGGTCTGATACCAGTGGCGAGCTCGCTGTACAATGTGTCTTTTGGGATCCTGCCATCTTCCATGCGACTCACATGACCAAGCCATCTCATTAGTATAATTATACTAATACCTTTAAAATTTAGTTTAATTCACTATTTCTATCCTGATGAATGCATTTTCGATAACCTCTGACTATTAAAGGAGATTAGTACCTTCTGGTGAGAGAGAGATTTCATTAATGGAGCAGAAAGAACACAAGGAATATGTAACAGGTTTTTAGGCCCATTAAAGGCAATGTCTCCAATACTTTAATCTCCCATTATACCATATGACTGCGATTTGAATATTGCTGATATTTTCATCTGTACTGCCCTGCCTGATAGATTATCACCCCTTGAATAAACAAGGATATATAAATATAGAGTTATAGAGTTGTACAGCATAGAAACAGGCCCTTCGGCCCACTGCATCCATGCCGACCATAATGGCTATCTATACTAATCCCACCTGCCTGCGTTAATTCCATATCCCTCTATGCCTTGCCAGTTTTTTAAGCACTGCACGGCCACCTAATGGTTGAAAATGGGATCCATGATGTGTGCGCACACTTCCGATGGGAAGCATGTAAGATACTACCTTAGTAAAGGGGTTTGCATGTGCTCAGCTAACTACTGCTGGCAGCATGCAGATCAGGCAGATCATGGCATGAATCAGTGTGCAATGCTGGTTTGACACTAGCACTGCCATTTTCCAGCTCCTAATTCTAGGCAACACCCTGTCTTAACCTGGCACAGCTGAGCATGGCATTAAACACAATGAAGAACCCCCACCAGCACTATTTAAAAGGATTATGAACAACTTAACAGATTGGTGGCTAGCTTATTTCTGCTGGCTGCTGGTGCAATTGTACATATTTTTGGAGCTTCCCTCTACTTGGCTAGAAGTCTACGGTAAGAGGTCTGGCTGGTGCTGAAGTAATTTTCTGTTCATTTAAAAGCTTATGCTGAAACAAGTTGCTTCCAGACATGGGTAACCATGCAGAAGTTCCATTGGGAATCATGAGTGCGAGTATAAAGAGAGGCCACGTAGAGCAGGACAAGCTATAGAAGAGGGAGGAGGCAGAGGAGGAGGGGAGAAGGGATCTCAGCAGTAGTCTCTATCCACTGCGGCTCTTTAGGGAGTAATTTTCTTATCTCAGCTTCAGCAAGGAGCAATGCGTGAGACATCTTCACTTCACAAAAGAGATTGCCAAATGCTGCAGCCACAACTACAATCTCAAAGCAGGGCAAGGACAGTATTGCCAATGTTTGTCAAGGTGGACATGCATCTTAACGTTTATGCACCTAGTACGTTCCAGGATGCCACTGGAGATATAAGTAACACCTCGCAGTTTGCAGTGCACTGCTGCATGATGGACATCACTGAGGCTCTCTAAACAAAGAGAGACAACTTCATTTCATTCCCTTTTGCCAGAGACAAGCAGGCAGAGCAAGGACAAGGATTTGCATGGATTGCAGGCTTCCCCCATGGTGCATGGTGCCATTGACTGCATGCACATTGCCTTGCTTGTGCCTCATTTGAACTCGGCCATTTTCATAAACCGAAAGGAACTCCAGTCCCTCCATGTGCAGCTTATGTGTGACCAAAGGTAGCGCAAGACTCAGGCGAATGTCCATTATCCTGGCAGCAGTGGTGATTCCTGCATTCTACGACAGGCTTCCATATCACCTGTATTTGATGCATTTTGGCAACTATAAGTCCACGGACTCCCACGGCTACCTGGACTTCACTTCCTCACAATTCCTGCAAGGTCTTGATTCCATTCTCCCAGTTTCTCTGTCTCTGTCATATCTCTTTGGATGATACAATCTTCCATACGAGCACTTCTGATATGTCTTCCTTTTTCCTCAACCAAGAATTCCCCCCCTCCTCCCCACCGTGGTTGACAAAACCCTCAACCGTGTCTGACCTATTTCATGCACATCTGCCCTCACCCCTTGCCCATCCCTCCCAAAACCATGATAGGGTTCCCTTTGTCCCCACCTTCCACCTCACCAGCCTCCGTATTTAACGGATCATCCTCCGCCATTTCCGCCACCATCAGGGTGATGCCACAACCAATCACATTTCCTCTCCCCTCTCCTTTCAGCATTCCAAAGGGGCCGTCCTCTCCACAGCACCCCCAAAACCTCCCCCCTTTCCTACGGCCATTTCCATGCAAATGCAGGAGATGCAACACCTGCCCTTTTACCTCCCCCCTTCCCACCATCCAGGGCCCCAAACACTCCTTCCAAGTGAAACAGCGATTTACTTGTACTTCTTTCAATTTACTGTATTCACTGCTCACAATGTGATCTCCTCTACACAGGGGATACTAAACACAGATTGGATGACCTCCATTCAGTTCGCAGGTGCAACCCTGAGCTTCCTGTCACTTGTCATTTTAATTCTCCACCTTGCTCCCACTCTGACATTTCTGTCCTGCTATAGTGTTCCAATGAAGCTCAATACAAGCTCAAGGAACAGCACCTCATCTTTCAACTGGGCACTTAACAGCCTTTTGGACTCAACATTGAGTTCAAAATTTTAGATCATAACCTCTGCCCCCCTTTTTTTCCCCTGTTCTCCTGCTTTTTTTTGCTGGTTTGTATCCCCCACCCCGCCACCTTGTTTCTTTCTTAATCCTTTTACTTCGTGTACAGACAGCTGCAATCCTGTCATCTACACCTCATCCAGGCACATCTTTTGTTTCTTTACTTGGCTGTGTACCAAGAAAGCTTTTGTAATTTAATGTCTCCTGGCCTCTGCCCTATCACAGACCTTCCCTTTGTTGTTCTTCCTCCCCCCCTCCCCCCTTTCACTTGCTCAAAACCTATTACATTTCTAACCTTAACAATTCTGAAACATTAACTCTGCTGAGTATTTCCAGCATTTTCACTTTTTGTGACTCAGGTCCTGAACCCACACACAATTGCACAACAGGCCTGCAGTGAGAGCCATGCTGCCACAAGGAAGATTCTAGTGCACACCATCAGCAAGAAACTGAGGAATAGGAGCACAAGCAAATGGAGGAGGGGGAAGTGCAACAGGAAGTGGAGGAACAGAAAGAGGAAGGAAAGCTACAATGTAGACAGGCCCTATTTTCCCAGGCTCTGTGTGAACAAATAATTCATGAGCAAACCATAACCTAAACCACAGGGTCCCATTCACCAACAGACATCAGACTCCTCAGGGAGAATTTTCCCAGGCCCATGGGGGTAGGTTTGGAGGTGGGGGCCACTGGGAACAAAGGTGGTGGATCAGTTCTCCGACATGTTCCTGCCTCCTGCTTTTCCCAGAGGTGACTTGTGCTCAATGTTGGCAACCTGCGTGGCACTATAAGCTAATAAGGCAATTACCAGCCATTTTCCCAGGCCAGTGCAATTTTACCAGCGACACACAAGATGCACGCAGTACCTGTAACTCACAGGAGGCGAGTGCACAGTGGGAGGTCAGAGCGGCATGAAAGTAACAGGGAATTTGAATGTTATGGGGAAAATGGCAAGCCTGAGGTCATCCGTGGGCAGAGGCTTGCCATTGCAGGAATAGCTCATTTAGACTGCAGTCACGGATAGCCTGATCTTACATACATTTCACTCCGGCCTCTTTTGCGCCATCCACCTCAGCAGCACTCTCACTGCCCTTTAAATCTCTCCTGCTGATTCGCCCTCCCGCCCTCTCAACCTGTCCACCGTCTTTAATTGGATGTCTTCTGGAAGATTGAACCGGAAAGTCCACAGGTCTCGCCTTTCTGAGTTACGGAACCTGAAATAAAGCCGCCTCCTGTTTAAAAACTAAAGCGGCAAAATTCAGCCACTTATCTTTCCGCCATCATTGACCATCACATCTGTCCAACAACACAAAATTAAAAGTCAACAGAAAATGCACATTCCAATCTAAATTTACAAATTGGATCACTACATAATGCATACTAAAATAAAAAATCACCCTTGTGGATTCCCTTAGTGCTTCTTCTGTGTGACTTTGCCTTTCCTGCTGCTCCTATGAGGTGCTTCCCCAGTTGCTGCAGCTTGGCTGGTGGAAGGCTGCTGGCCTTCAAGGCTGCAAGTGTAAGGTCGAGTGACCGGGGCTCTTTATCTTCGCTGTCTTCTTCCTCTTCCTCCTCTGAGTGGGAAGGTTCCAGTTCATCTGGAATGAAAAAGGTACAAGAGTTGGATTGTTGTGAGGGGAAAGGCGAAAGTGAGAAATGCATGTTTACACCATCCGCAGTCAGAAAGAATTGTAGATTCAGGGGGAAGTGTGTTGAAAGAAGGAGATTTAAATAAGCAGATACCCTCATCACCAATCCCTCCAGCCCCACCAGTGACCACAACCTCAGAGATGCACCTTCCCAGCATTGTCTCCTCCATGGGTGATAAAACATGCAGGTGCACTTGTCCTCCTCCAATTCTTTCCTGCTGTCTCTTGTTATGCTTTCACTTCAAGAAAGAGGGAAGGATGTCAGTGAGGGTCATGCAAGATGCTTGGCTGTCATGGTTGAATAGCTAACAGTGTGTGCTGTTATGTACAAGGCCTGCAAGTGTGCGAGGGTGAGATAAAGCATATGAATTGAGAGTTGAATACTGATTGAGATTGTTGGTAGGTGAGTGATGGGGGTGTAGTGTATTGAGCAGTGAATGAGGCTCATAGTGCAGTTGTTAGGCTATGCCATTTGAAGATGGCACTCATCTTGACAACTTGTTTCAGATTGTTAAACTTCTTCCTGCATTGCATCCGTGTTCTTGGAGCAACATTCCTGGTATTGACCTCTGCCAGTACTTTTTCCCACTGCCTCCACAGCTTAAGCCTGGAGGGCCTTTTTCCCACATGTCCTGACACCCCCTTCCACCCCCAATACAGATACAATATGTCTCTCGTGCTCTTCATGTCTTGCACCAAAACCTCCGTTATAATGTCATAAAACCTCGATGCATGTTTTATAGAGTCATAGAGAGATACAGCACTGAAACAGGCCCTTCGGCACACCAAGTCTGTGCCAACCATCAACCACCCATTTATACTAATTCTACATTAATCCCATATTCCCTACCACATCCCCACAATTCTCCTACCACCTACCTACACTAGGGGCAATTTACAATAGCCAATTTACCTATCAACATGCAAGTCTTTGGCTGTGGGAGGAAACCAGAGCACCCGACAGAAACCCATGCGGTCATAGGGAGAACTTGCAAATTCCACACAGGCAGTACCCAGAACCAAACCCAGGTCACTGGAGCTGTGATGCTGCAGTGCTAACCACTGCACCACTGTATTCTTGCATATTCAGCCATTCCTCAAAACATTGCAGCCCAGCTTCACTTTTCAAAAACTTCCCACTGCTTCTTGCAGCAAAAATGCATCTCCCCTTTAAGGGGTGCAGGCTACCTTTAAGTAGCGCTAGCCATGTGCAATATCGAGCCCCCGCTGATGCGTGCAACCAATGAACAGAACGGAGAGTGCTGACTGCATGCAGAAATCATTTAAAACAGCAGACGGCACAAATTTAACATGCTGCCTGCAATGCTGTGTACAGATGCAGTTTAATTGTGTACTACAATCCCCATGCCCGCTTTTAGGGGTTAGTCAATTTAATGCCTTTATTGTTTTAACCCTTAATATAACACACACTGTTGCACTGTATTTGGTAGAATCTCTGCTTTTCTGGGAAATGTCAACAATTACTAGGACTGCATGAAGCTTAAAGCATTTGTAGCTGTAGTTAGATGACCTTTGATGATGGTGGGTAGGTCACAAGATTGATTCTGATGAGCTCTGCCTTTTGAGCCAGTAACCTTTGTGCTAACCTGAACAAGCAGACTGGTTAGGAAACAGCTGGAGTGTGAAATCTAAAATGACATCACTATTTATACACTGTCCGGTTATGCAGAACATTCACAGTAGTTGCTTATGTCCATTAATAATTGCAATACAAACTGAACAGAATTCAATTAGTGGATTACTACATAACAGTGGGAAATAAATAAGTTGTTATATTGACTCATTTCAGGGAGTGCAGAGAATGTGACTTGAATTAAATAAAGAATGAACACAAAGTTCAACATTCTTATTATAATTCTTTACATTTGTCCAGAACAACCAATTTTTTACCTTTAGGCTCTGTGATGGGGGACAGTCACCAGTCAAAACAACTGGAACTGATTTCTTATTTGCTATCAGGAGCTAAATGTAGATCAACTAATGGTGTTGCTGGTTTAATTAGCTACCAAAATGCACCAGTGTACACTCCTCCAGCTATTGTTTCGAACAGGTGAGAAAGGGGTCTAGGGTTCCCTCTCAGCCTTCACCTGGTCTTACCATAGCAGGGTTTAATTTTAAACACAGTTTTTCTAGCTCTCCCTTAGTGAATCCTTGTTCACGAACTTCCAATTATAAGGCAAAGAAATTAGCCAAACAGGTTTTCTTAGGTTTAAACTTAAACTCTAATTTGGTTAGCACCTACGGATATGTGACATGCCCATGCTAGCATACATACGCGATACACACATGCAGATAGAGACAGAAGAGAGCAGAAGAAATAAATTGGAAACGTTTGAGGCAATATCTGAAGATAGTTTTGGTCACTGTTCTTCGAGCTCGTTGTAGAGTCCTTGCTTTTCGTTGGGGCCCAGTATTCTTCTTAAACTTGTTCGATTTAGGAGACTTTTCTCTCTTGGGGTTCATGTGTCCTCAGTGGGTCCAGAGGTTTGTGAGAAAGAGATGGGAGCAGAGAGAAACATAGAAACATAGAAAAATAGGAGCAGGAGTAGGCCATTCAAAAAAGATCATGGCTGATCGTCTAATTCAGTACCCTGTTCCCGCTTTCTCCTCATATCCCTTGATTCCTTTGGCATTAAGAAATATATCTATCTCCTTCTTGAATATATTTAATAACTTGGCTTCCACTGCCTTCTGCGGTAGAGAATTCCATAGGTTCACTACCCTCTGAGTGAAGAAATGTCTCCTCATCTCAGTTCTAAATGGCATATCTCATATCCTGAGACTGTGACCCCTGGTTTTGGACTCCCCAGCCATCAGGAACATCCTCCCTGCATCTAATCTGTCCAGTCCTGTTAGAATTTTATAGGTTTCTATGAGATCCCCTCTTATTTGTCTAAATTCTAGTGAATATAGGCCTAGTCGACCCATTCTCTCCTCATATGTCAATCCTGCCATCCCAGTCATCAGCCTAGTAAATCTTCTTTGCACTCACTCCATGGCAAGAACATCCTTCCTCAGATAAGGAGACCAAAACTGCATACAATACTCCAGATGGAGAGGTCTTCTCACTCCAGGAGCAAACAGACTTTTTCTGTTCAAATTCTTTGCACAATTCAGAAAAACTTCAGTTACAAAGCAGGTTAGTCATGTGACTAGCTGGTCAGACCACATCTGTTTGTGGATTCTCTTGTCTTAGCTGACGATGGAATGTCTCTTATACACGATACGTGGTGCTCAATGTCCATTGTGGGTTAAATTGGAGTAGGGAATAGCCCTTTTGTCCCTCCAAGCACTGTCTGTTAGTATGCAAAAATGTTTTTTCCAGCCAAATGTCTGCTGAATTTTTTAACAAGTCCTTTCTTCACCCCAGTAACAGTTTAAAATCAATGTTCCTTTGACAAAATTAATAGGCCTCATTTTTGGCAGGTGGGGGCACGATACGATACAACATGCATTATTGGACTCATTAATAAACCTTAATGGGTACTGGCCATTTGCCAAAATCCCAGCTGTTCCACAGGCAGTGAGAAGGTGGTAAACGGTTTCTAATCTGTTTAGAAACAAATGCCATTGATTGCTGGGCTGCGCACAAAAGACCACATGACCACCAGCAAAATATCAAACGCCGTCCATACATCATTTATTTTGTAATGCTAACGTGAACTTCAGTTTTGTGGGTGGCACTGATTGTTTCTCCTTCTTGTTCAGTTTTTATTTTTTTTTAAATAACTCTTTGGTTACTTTAAAATGTAAACCAGGGCAATCAGAATGTCTAAATAAATAATGGCGTACATTCTTGTCCGACTACTGCAGAGTGGTAAAGAGAAGGTGCTTCAATCATTGCTTCTTTATATGTTTGGTTAATAATTAAACAGGGAATGGTGCTCAGTGTACTGTAGCAGGTTACTGTGAGCAGTTTTTCTCTGTTTCCCAGTCGAGTGATTTTTATCTCACAGCTCAGTTTCAGTTTCAACTGAATATGAAGCAGACCACAAGCTGTTACGACTGCTGAGTCAGTGCCAAATATGATCTGGATGACACTGGTAACAATGGCCCAGAATTTTCTATTGGTGGCAATATTTAAGTGGATTTAATAGCCATTTGTACAGATGTTTCAGAATAATAAATCCAAATCGGGATCGAATTAATACCAGTTCACAGTTACCACCCTTGATTACCTTCACAATCATTAAGATGCAATTGGTTCAATAATTAAAGGGTGAGTAGTGGGAGAACAATTTTAACACAATTTCCAAATATGAAACATATTTTATTCTTCGTTGGCCTCCTTGTCTCGAGAGACAATGGGTAAGCGCTTAGAGGTGGTCAGTGGTTTGTGGAGCAGCGTCTGGGGTGGCTATAAAGGCCAATTCTAGATTGACAGACTCTTCCACAGGCGCTGTAGATAAAATTGGTTGTTGGGGCTGTTACACAGTTGCCTCTCTCCTTGCGCTTCTGTCTTTTATCCTGGCAACTCCTAAGTCTCTTCGACTTGCCACTCTTTAGCCCCGCCTTTATGGCTGCCCAACAGCTCGGGCGATCACTGGCAACTGATTCCCATGACTTGTGGTCAATGTCACAGGACTTCATGTCGTGTTTGCAGACGTCTTTAAAGCGCAGACATGAACGGCCGGTGGGTCTGATACCAGTGACCAGCTGACTGTACAATGTGTCCTTGGGGATCCAGCCATCTTCCATGCGGCTCACAGGGCCAAGCCATCTCAAGCGCCACTGGCTCAGTGGGGTGTATATGCTGGGGATGTTGGCCACCATGAGGACTTCTGCGTTGGAGATACGGTCCTGCCACTTGATGTTAAGGATTCTCCGAAGGCAGCGAAGATGGAATGAGTTGAGACGTCGCTCTTAGCTGACATATGTTGTCCAGGCCTCGCTGCTGTAGAACAAGGTACTGAGGACACAGGCTTGAAATACTCAGACTTTTGTGTTCCACGTCAGTGCGCCATTTTCCCATACTCTCTTGGCCAGTCTGGACATAGCAGCGGACACCTTTCCCATGCGCTTGTTGATTTCTGCATCGAGAGGCAGGTTACTGGTGATAGTTGAGCCTAGGTAGGTGAACTCTTGAACCACTTCCAGAGCGTGGTCGCCGATATTGATGGATGGGGCATTTCTGACATCCTGTCCCATAATGTTCATTTTCTTGAGGCTGGTGGTTAGGCCAAATTCGTTGCAGGCAGCCGCAATCCTGTCGATGAGTCTCTGCAGACACTCTTCTGTGTGGGATGTTAATGCAGCATCATCAGCAAGGAGGAGTTCCCTGATGAGGACCTTTCCGCACTTTGTTCTTTCGCTCTTAGACAGGCAAGGTTGAACAACCTGCCATCTGATCTTGTGTGGAGGAAAATTCCTTCTTCTGAAGACTTGAACACATGTGAGAGCAGTAGTGAGAAGAAGATCCCAAACAGTGTAGGTGCGAGAACACAGCCCTGTTTCACGCCACTCAGGATAGGAAAGGGGTCTGATGAGGCACCGCTATGCTGAATTGTGCCTTTCATATTGTTATGGAATGAGGTGATGATACTTAGTAGCTTTGGTGGACATCCGATCTTTGCTAGTAATCTGAAGAGACCATGTCTGCTGACGAGGTCAAAGGCTTTGGTGAGATCTATGAATCGGAACTCAGTGATGCCATTGATTCTCTAGCCAGTGGAAAAGCCCCTGGAAAGGACGGCATTACCCCTGAAATAATCAAGAGTGCCAAGCCTGCTATATTCTCAGCACTCCATGAACTGCTTTGCCTGTGCTGGGATGAGGGAGCAGTACCACAGGCCATGCGCGATGCCAATATCATCACCCTCTATAAGAAGAAGGGTGACCGCGGTGACTGTAACAACTCCCGTGGAATCTCCCTGCTCAGCATAGTGGGGAAAGTCTTCACTCGAGTCATTTTAAACAGACTCCAGAAGCTGGCTGAGTGTGTCTACCCTGAGGAACAGTGCGGCTTTCGAGCAAAGAGATCCATCATTGACATGCTGTTCTCCCTTCTCTAGCTACAGGAGAAATGCCGTAAACAACAGATGCCCCTCTACGTTGCTTTCATAGAACCTATTTTATTATATGTTATATAATTATATATTATTAAATATTTATATATATATACTGAACTAGCAATCCAGAAGCCCAGGCCAAAGCCCTGGCAACACGGGTTCAAATCCCACCACAGCAGCTGATTGAATTAAAAAATTCAATTAATTAATAAGTTCAAATAATATTTAAAAAATCTGGAATTGAAAGCTATTCTCAGTAATCGTGCCAAGAAACTATCATCGATTGTCGCAAAAGCCCATCTGGTTCACTAATGCCCTTTAGGGAAGGAAATCTGCCTTTCTTATCTGGTCTGGCCTAGATGAGACTCCAGACCCACAGCAATGTGGTTGACTCTTAACTTCCCTCTGAAATGGCCTATTCAGTTGTCAAGGGCAATTAGGGACGGGCAATCCTGCTGGCCTTGTCAGCGACACCCACATCCCATGAAAGAAATTAAAATAGAAAATATTGGAAACACTCAGCAGGTCAGGCAGCATCCGTGGAGGGAGAAACAAAGTCAACATTGAAGGTTAATGACCTTTCATTAGGACAGATAGATTTTAGAGATGAACAGCTTTTAAGCTGACCCAGAGAAAATGAGAGCAGGAAAAGAACAAAAGCCTGTGCTAGCGTGGAGACTCGGAGCGATTGCATGACTAAAGTGATTATGGTGTAAACACGAGAAAAGAATGAACAGATTAAAAGAGACAAACAAAAATTCTGTGGGAGAAAAAGGCAGAACTTCTTCAGAATGAGCATTCCTGGAAGACAAATGACTGTGAATCTAAAGCAAAATACTGTGGATGCTGGAAATCTGAAAGAAAAACAGAAAATGCTGGAAACATTCAGCAGGTCAGGCAGCATCTCATAGAGTCATAGAGTCGTACAGCATAGAAACAGGCCCTTCATCCCACTGCGTCCATGCCGACCATCATGCCTATCAATACTAATCCCACCTGCCTGCATTAATTCCATATCCCTCTATGCCTTGCTCATTCAAGTACCTGTCCAGATACCTCTTAAATGTTGCTACTGTTCCTGCCTCCACCACCTCCTGAGGCAGCTCATTCCAGATACCCACTATTCTTTGTGTGAAAAATTTACTCTTTAAACCTCCTCCCTCTCACCTTAAATTTATGCCCTCTACTTTTAGTCACCCCTACCATGGGAAACAGACTCTCGCTATCTATCCTATCTATGCCTATCATAATTTTATATATCTCTATCATGTCCCCTCTCAGCCTCCTTCACTCCAGGGAAAACAGACCCAGCCTATCCAATCTCTCTTTATAACTCAAGCCCTCCAAACCAGGCAACATCCTTGTGAATCTTTTTTGCACCCTCTCTAGCTTAATCACATCTTTCCTGTAATGCGGCGACCAGAACTGCACACAGTACTCCAAATGCGGCCTAACCAACGTTATGTACAACTGTAACATGACGTCCCAATTCTTGTACTCAATGCCTCAGCCGATGAAGGCAAGCATGCCATACGCCTTCTTCACCATCCTGTCTATCTGTGTTGCCACTTTCAGGGAACTATGTACTTGCACCCCAAGGTCTCTCTGCTCAACAATACTCTCCAGGGCCCTGACATTCACTGTATATGTCCTGCCCTGGTTTAACTTCCCAAAATGCATCACTTCACACTTGTCTGTGTTAAATTCCATTTGCCAATCCCTTGCCCACTTTCCCAGTTGATCTATATCCTGTTGTAACCTTAGACAACCTTCTTCACAGTCTACTATACCAGCCTACCATACGGGACCTTGTCAAAGGCCTAGCTAAAGTCCATGTAGACAACGTCCATCACCCTGCCCTCGTCAATCCTCTTGGTCCCCTCCTCGAAGAACTCAATCAAATTTATGAGACATGATTTCCCACGCACAAAGCCATGCTGACTATCCCTAATCTGACTATGCCTTTCCAAATGCATATAAATCCTATCTCTCAGAATCCCTTCCAATAACTTTCCCACCACTGATGTAAGGCTCACCGGCCTGTAGTTTCCTAGCTTATCCCTGCTGCCCTTCTTAAATAAAGGCACAACATTAGCTATCCTCCAGTCTTCCGGTACCTCACCCGTGACTAACGATGATACAAAATTCTCTGCCAGGGCCCCAGCAATCTCCTCGCTTGCTTCCCATAGCATCCTAGGATACACCTGGTCAGGCCCTGAGGATTTATCCACCTTAATGTGCTTTAAAACCTCCAACACCTCCACCTTTGTAATGTTGATATGCTCCAGGATTTCAGTGTTCCCTCCCTTGAACTCACTAGCTTCCATGACCTTCTCCACGGTAAATACGGACGAGAAATATTCATTTAAGACCTCACCCATTTCCCGTGGCTCCATACATCGATTGCCGCACTGATCCTTCAGGGGACCTACTCTCTCCCTAGCTACCCTTTTACTCTTAATATACTTATAGAATCTTTTAGGATTCTCCTTTATTTTATCTGCCAGGGAAATATCATGGCCCCTTTTCGCCCTCCTAATTTCCTTCTTAAGTGTAGTCCTACATCCCCTATACTCCTTGATGGACTCGTTCGATCCCAGCTGCCTATTCCTGACATATGCCTCCTTCTTTGTCCCGACCAGACCCTCAATATCCCTCGTCAACCAAGGTTCCCTAAACTTGCCAGCCTTGCCCTTCAATCTAACAGGAACATGACGGCAGTTAATACTTCAGGTCGATGACTCTTCATCAGAACTGGAAGATGTTCTGCTAAGAAGTCCAGCTTGAACTTGGCCTTAATACCAATTCTCTTATGTACAGCCTGCACTCTTTATGATAATGGTTGTACAAATATTATTGCAAGTTTTACAGAGCTGAAGAACAACAGCTTACTGAGAACTTGAACAGAGAGGAATGTACAGAGCAGAATCATTGGTTTAGAGCTTATTGTCTATAAGTCTTTCTCAACTTCAGTGCTTTTTAAAATTAATTCACAGAATGTGGGCATCATTGGCAAGGCCAGCATTTATTGTTCTTGGATTTCTACAAGCATTGAATTTCAGAGGTGCAACTGCAGAATAATTTATAAAAATAATTTAAAAATGTATTTTTCCTTGCATTAACAGTGAGCACAAAGGTCACGACAGCTACTAATTTATATGGTATTACCTCCTTCCAAGCACTTTCATAAAGTTATGCAGATATCATTCAACCCTGTCAAACTGCATGATGCATCCCACAATTGCCTTGCTCCGGAATTGTTTTAAGTCATCAGCAGCAACTGGAATTACAGTGATTATTTTATACCAGTGATAATATTGGTCTGCTACCTTCTTTGCAGCACCACTTGCCTCATTTATAAAAATCAAGTGGCTGATTTCTAGGTAAATAAACTGATTAATTTTAATTGCAAGTTCCATTTGATTTGATCCCTTACTCACTGCCAGTACCCTGACTATAAAGAAGCAGTGAGTTCCACATTTGTGGACCTGTTTTAGTGTTGCAAAATTATGAATACTCACTCAGAGCAGAATGCCGACTAGTATTACCACTGGGATAAACGAAGAATCACCATCACAGCTACGTCCAGGGAAAAGTCGTTGAGTAGAATTAATTTAAACTGGTTGAAATTGTATTGAGAAGTGGTTTTATTCTGCTTGCATGCCTTCAATTAAAATTTATTGGGAAAAAATTCTGAGGGACAGGATAAATCTTCATTTCGAAAGACACGGATTAATCAAAGATAGCAAAGATTTTTTAAGTGAAGGTCATGTCTGACCAACATGATTGAATTTTTTGAGGCGGTAACATGGAGGAGCAATGAGGGAAGTGCATTTGATGTCGTCGATATGGATTTTAGAAAGGCTTTTGATAAGATTCTACATGGAAGTCTGGTCATGAAAGTAAAAGCCCGTGGGATCCAAGGCAAAGTGACAAGTTGGATCCAAAATTGGCTCAGAGGCAGGTTGATTGTTGTTTTTGTGAATGGAAGGCTGTTTCCAGTGGGGTTCCACAGGGCTTAGTACTGTGGTATGTATCAATGATTTGGACTTGAATGTGGGGGTATGATTAAGAAGTTTGCAGATGCTACAAATATTGGCTGTGCGGTTGAGATTGAAGAAGAAAGCTGTAGACTGCAATGGACTAGTCAGGTGGGTGGAACACTGGCAAATGGAGTTCAATCCAGAGAAGTGTGAGGTAATGCATTTGGGAAAGGCTAACAAGGCAAGGGAATATGCAATAAATGGTAGGATACTGAGGAGTGTAGAGGAACAGAGGGGCCTTGGCATGCATGTCCACAGATACCTGAAGATGCTGGACAGGTAAATAAGGTGGTCAAGAAAGCATATGGGATACTTGTGTTTATTAGCCGAGGTATAGAATATAAGAGCAGGGAAGTTATGCTGGAACTGTATAAAGGACTAGTTATGTCATAGCGTTTTTTTGTTTGTTCATGGGATGTGGGTGTCACTTGGCTAGGCCAGCATTTATTGCACATCCCAAATTGCCCTTGAGAAGGTGGTGGTGAGCTGCCTTCTTGAACTGCTGCAGTAGGCTTCTTAGCAGTTTGATACAACTGAGTGGCTTGCTGGGCCATTTCAGAAGGCATTTAACATTGAAGTGGCACTGGAATCACATGTAGGTCAGACCAGATAAGGACAGCAGATTTCCTTTAGCCTTCCCTAGGTTCCCCAGTGAACCAGATGGGTTTTTTATAACAATCAACAATGGTTTCATGATCACCATTAGACTAGCTTTTTAATTCCAGATTTATTAATTGAAATCAAATTTCATCATCTAGCTGTTGGGGGAATACGAACCAATGTCCCAATAAGCATTATACGAAACTCGGGATTACTAGTCCAGCAACATTACCACTACACCACTCTCTCCCCCCATAGCTGGGATACTGTGTGCAGTTCTAGTCACCGCACTATAGGAAAGATGTGATTGTATTAAAGAGGGTACAGAGGAGATTTACAAGGGTATTGCTTGAACTAGAGAATTTTAGTTATGAGGAAAGATTGGATAGGCAAGGTTTGTTTTTTTTGAAGGGAGACGTAATTGAAGTGTATAAAATTATGAAGGATCTAGATAGAGTGGATATGAAAGCCCTATTCCCCTGGATTGATGGGGTCTATAACCAAGGAGCATAAATTTATGGTAAGAGGAAGGAGGTTTAGAGGGGATTTGAGGGGACATTCTTTCACCCAGAGTGGGGTGCGGATCTGGAACTCACTGCCTGAAAGGGTGGGCAGAAATCCTCAAAGCAGCCACCATCCTGCCTCCGCCAAACTTGGAAAAATTCTAATTTCAGTGGGGAAAATGTACCAGCTTTAAGACGAACCTTTCCACGACCTTCTGACAAACCTTTAATTAAGACATGTTTGAGTCCAAATTTATTTTATTGAACACTGGCTTGTTATCTCAAATAGGAAAAAAAGCTGTTCTCTTAATCTACAGAAATCACAGGATTTAAGTTTTTCAACTCTCTATATGAAATCTTGCATGTACATCAGAGCGGAAAGCAGAAACTAACAGGCTTGTTTTACTTAAATTGTGAAGTCAAAAATCACGATTTTCTCCCAATCTTTCAAGCACAGCTTTAGCTGATAGAACACATCAATCACTCTGAATGTGTGCTCTTTGGAGCCTTGTGACCTAACAACCTCTTCCTTTGGAGCACTGATCAGCACACTCATCATCAAACAAATATTTACCTCCATTTGCACCTTGCAATATTTCCTGTTACAGCTTCTACTAATAATCATTTTTCATCGGGATTATTTTTGGCATGTTGTCACAGAGTGAACTACTACTGTGCAATGAATACCAATTAATACACACACCCGCTGATTGAAACACACTTGTAATTGAGCTGTTTCGTTTAGTAAGCAGGCTACTTACAACAGTTCTACCAAGTTTAGCGTTGGTACAGTGCAATTTCTAAAAATGCAAATTCAGAGTCAAAGGGAGATATCCTTCTAGAGTAGGCAGCAGTGAATCTCCTTGGAGTGCAAATCTGGTGTGGTATCAATACTGGTTTGCAGTGTCCTCAGTGGGTTTAATGCTCCACCACCCCGAAAAATTTGTAAACACAACTGACTTTAAGTGTTTATGTTGAAACTCCCTCCCTAGCACCTCTGTTGGTGTATCTACACAAGATGGACTGCAGCAGTTCGAGAAGGTGGCTCACCACCACCTTCTCAAGAGCTATTGGGGATGGACAACAAATGTTGACCTTGCCAGTAATGCTCACATCCCATGAATGAATAAAAAAAGCGAGCAGGGATTGTCCCTTCCCTGCTGTCTAAACATTTCCATTTCCAACTTTTGGGAGACAATTTGCACGTGATATGATCCAGTCAAACACAGAGCTCTCTCCAAAACAGGACAGGTAAAGTTATGGTCAGGCACAAGTCAAACAATGTAAATAGGGTCTATTCAGTTGGAACACAAACTACAATGACTGGTCTTAGACTGGAAGCTTCAGTGTAAATGTACTTTAAAAGGGAGCTCGTGTGAGTTTTGAACGCGTGTAATGTCATAATAATTTTCATACTTCCAGTTCAGAAAATTACGTTGAATAGTATCCTGTTTGAAAGATTGCCAAACAACCAGGCAAATGTAATTGTTGTATTCAATTAATATTTAAATCACATATAAATGTATAAAAAATGTATTGTTGAAAACTGGAAAGAAATATTTGCAATGACTTGTCTACCATTGTAAGTGATATAAACTGTGTGATATTGCTTTAATGGAATATGTAATTAGTGAGTGTGCATCATCACTGCAGGCACTGGTGTCATAAACATATGAAGCAGTAGTAGGAGCTGTATTGATCCCAAGTAAGATATGGATGTAGTGCTCTCCTGTAACTTGTATATAGTATTGTGAAATTCAATAAAAAGAGCCCAAAGTATTTGTTACATAGGAACGTAGGAGCAGGAGTAGGCCATTCAGCCCATCGAGTCCGACCCCTCATTCAATATGATCATGGCTGATTATCCACTTCAATGCTTTTTTCCCCACGCTGTCCTCATATCCCTTTATGTCATTTGTATTTAGAAATCTGTCAATCTCTGCTTTAAACATACTCAGTGATTGAACTTCCACAGCCCTCTGGGCAGAGAATTCCAAAGATTCACAACACCCTGAGTAAAGAAATTTCTCCTCATTTCTGTCCTGAGTGGCTTCCCTCCTATTTTGAAATTGTGTCCCCTGGTTCTAGACTCCCCAACCAGGGGAAACATTTTAGCTGCATCTACCCTGTCTATTCTTTTAAGTATTTTGTAGGTTTCAATGAGATCACCTCTCATTCTTTGGAACGCTAGAGAATACAGGCCCAGTTTCCCCAGTCTCTTTTCATAGGACTTCCAGCCATCCTGTTGCACTCCCCAGGGTAAATTTATCCTCATTTACTATGCAGGGTATGTAATACTGCTCCTGACAGGTTAGCTGCCATTGTGAAGGAGGAAAATACAATTTTGCTCCAGCCAGTTAAGGGGAAGTATCACATTTCTACAAGAATTACAGAAGAAGCAGCAAATGCCTCAGGGATGTCTCTTGCTGGAAGGGGCTCCCAGATTCTTACATACATCCTTGAGGTCGATTTGGCAGAAGGCAGGGCCAGAGGAGCAAAATTGGTAGGTAGTGAGGTCAAGAATCCCCATAACAGGTCTAGGTAGAGGTGACAGGGGCAGTCAGTAGTATAGTGCTACATTCAGCATCCTGGAACTGCTACACTGTGTGAAAGAAGTTCAATTGCCTCACAAGGGTCAATGCATATCTTTTACCACTCAGTCAGCCTGCACTCACCACATTAATTATCTTACTCCTTCTCAGAATCTGGAGGGCTGGATTTTCAATCACTTGTGGAGGTGAGCTCGGGAGCAGGCGTGCTTTGAAAATAATGCTCCCAGATGGCATGTCAGTCTTCCAATGCCTCTGGAACAGTAACACAATATGGTGACAGCAGTGGGATCACAATCTTTCATCAGTCCCCAAATTACATTCAAATATCAACAGACAATGGGCTCAAAATGTCGCTGAATATTGCTCTGGAAGTACAGCTTTATATTTCACTGCCTGATGATGTAAAATAACTTGTGAAAAGTATGACTAAAATGTAATTAAATGAAAATATTAACCTCACTGGCTCTGTAACCAATGGTTACATTACAATCGAGTCACTGAACATAAAGGAATTAAGCAGAAAACTTGTGTTACAACGCACACTATCCTCATTTCCAAAAATGGGAGAAAAAACAAAATGGTGCCTTTACTAAGGTCCAAACCATAAGAATTGATAACAAGCTTGGTTGTACATCCTATATTGTTTTACTGATTTCCACACTGTTCTCCTGAGCAAGAAGGATGGGACAGTTTGGTTCAAATACTTTTCTCACAGATGTACTGGCATTTAAAAGTTGTGATCCGAGTTGTGCCACTTTGCATTTCAATATCTGCCTCACCATTGAGATGCATTGAATCTTGTGAATTTGCTGTATTTTCCCAGCAGATACAAGCTAAGCTCATCACAGAAAGTCAAGTCTTGTCATTAGTGCATAAGTACCCTGTTAATGATGTGATAATTGTTAATTACTGCTAATCAACCTCTGTCAGTGAAAAATAACTATTACAAGTGTGGAGTCTCATTCCTTTGGGTATTAACTTTTGAAAATTTTAAAAATGTTATGTTAAATAACTTTTCCTTTCTGTCTTTTTTCCTCTCTCTAAATGCAATCTTTTTCCTCCTTTCCTTCCCTCTCTTTACGTACTTGAATTGACACTGAATTCACCCACTCTAGCCTACACTTCCTTCTCAGTCCTTGCACTGTTAATTTCAATCCTACAATCTCATTACTTAAGAAGATACACTGTTGCTTGCCCTATTTACTCAGATCCCAGATGTCCTGTTTCCCTCGCTGCTCCATTATCAGCTCACACTTTCATCAACATATTGGGCAAAAATGTTTTGAGCTGCACGGACCATTGGTAAGTCTAACTAACTGCAGATTTCATTTGATGCCCTGTTACAGCAAAATTTGACCTATTATAAATAGAAGTTGTTGCTAATTTTGGGTAAGATAAGTCAATTTGTTGATTTTTTTCCCCCATACCGATCCCCATTCCAAGATTACACACACCTTTCTGTTAAGGTGCTCAGTCACTCTGGCAGCCCAACCAGAAATCAGCAAATAATGTCCTATATTTCAGTCTGGATATCTAGGCTGGTATTTGAACCAATTCCTTTGATTGAAGTCCAACAGCCACACCATTCTCCTCCAACATCCAACTATTTTGGCTCAAAATGAGCAGTCTCTTTAAAGCACTACAGCAAGATTACTGCAACCTGAAGTTTTTTTTTCATTCATTTTTTTGTGAAATGTGGGCATCACTGGCTAGGCCATCCTTAATTCCCCTTGAACTGAGGGGCTTGCTAGGCCATTTCAGTGGGCATTTTAAGAGTTAATCATATTGCTGTGAGTCTGGAGTCATATGTAGGCCAGACCAGGTAAGGATGGCAGATTTCCTTCCCTGAAGGACATTAGTGAACCAAATGGGGTTTTACAACAATCGACAATGATTTCGTCAATAGACTAGCCTTTAATTCCAAATTTATTAATTGAATTCAAATTTCACCATCTGCTGTGGTGGGATTTGAACCCATGCCCCTGGAGCATTAGCCTGGGATCTGGATTGCTAGTCTAGTAACATTGCCACTATGCCGCCGCCTGCCCGTTTGTTAAGTGGCATGACATTAAGGGACAGATTTTCCTTAATCCACCTGAGAAAGTCCAGGATATGTCTTAAATGACCACCCTGACCCAAACAATTTTTCTGGGTTGGGGAATGGGAGTTGGTAGTTATTAGCCATGTCTAGCAGGAGCCCCAGCACCAAATATTCGCCTGGCACTGCTGGAGACAAAAATGGCAGTGTTACTGCAGTGAGATAGCCAATGATGGCAACACCTACTTCAGTGAGCATGCAGAAGAATTGAACCAGGAAATTCATGTCTTCCTGCTTGTACATCTCACTGGTGCAACAGTGGGGTAACTTTGTGGAAATTATCTTTCCCACTCCAAAGAGTTCACTCTGGCTAGGATGTCTCTTGTTGACAGGTTGATGGCATAAGCAGAATTTGAATCCACCACTGTTCCAGGGTAAATTCCTCCTCATTTATTATGCAGGGTAGGTAATACTGCTCCGGACAGGTTTGCTGCCATTGTGAGGGAGGAAAATGCAGTTTTGCTGCAACCAGTTAAGGGGAAGCATTTCTACAAGAATTACGGAAGAAGCAACAAATGCCTCAGGGATGTCTGCAGCTGGAAGGGCTCCCAGGTTCTTACACACGTCCTTGAGGTACATCACGCAGAAGGCAGGGCCAGAGGAGCAAAATTGGTAGGTACTGAGCCAACTCCCATGTCCAGGCAGTGCCCAAAGTGCAATAACTAGGTGTCAAGCTCGCCTTTGGCCCTATTAGGGGCTTGGCATCTAAAAATAGTGTTGCTTTAGTGACGCAGACGTAGCGCGGGGCCGGGACCCAGCAATGTTCCAGGCGTCAGGGTCCCAACCCTGGATTGAAAATCCAGTTCTTGGTGTCAGCGGAACTCACTTCTGCACAAGGAAACCTCTACAAACACTCAAGCACCTTCTTTACTCAAAACTATACAAAAGGTGCAAGAAAAGGAAAATCACCGTAAAAGTAGAGAAAGAAACAAAATGCAGGATTGCTGGAGCTGAACTTTTGCCCGCAAAGATAGAGGGGGAAACGATCCACAATTATAATCTTAGTTTGAAACTCTAAGGAGGCTGAACTTTGAGCTCCCAATGGGGGTGAGCATGGACACAGGCAGTTCCCTGGCTCCAACCTGCCCCTGGGCCATTTTAGTCATAGTCATAGAGATACAGCACTGAAACAGGCCCTTTGGCCCACTGAGTCTGTGCCGACCAACAACCAGCCATTTTATACTCAGCCTACATTAATCCCATATTCCCTACCATGTCCCCACCATTCTCCTACCACCTACACTAGGGGCAATTTACAATGGCCAATTTACCTATCAACCTGCAAGTCTTTGGCTGTGGGAGGAAACCGGAGCACCCGGCAGAAACCCACACAGTCACAGGGAGAACTTGCAAACTTCTCCACAGAATTGAACCTGGGTCACTACAGCTGTGAGGCTGTGGTGCTAACCACTGCGCCACTGTGCTGCCCATTTTCCCAAAGGCTGAATGAGGGGTGGCAGGTGACCAAATGAGGCACTTAAAGGCCAATTGTCTAAGGCTGACTGGGATCTTCCAGCTGGCCTCCAGGTCCCCACAGGCAGCAGGGCACAATGTAGTGGCCTGGAGGCAGCGTCCCAGTGGCAGACCAGGAGTGGGGGGGGACAGCATTCCGGGCACTTCCTGCTTGCCTGGCCTCAGTTGCAGCTGCAGGCCGCCCTGTGGAGGGGCTCCTCCCCACCCCGCCCCACAACGGTGGCCCACCTGTAAAGGGCTTTTTTAATTTTAAATTTAAAGAAGCTGAAGAGAGGGTGCCTCCATTTTGGGGCATCCTGCTGCTGCTTACAAGCTGCCGAGCCCTCCCATTGACCCTCCAGCTTTAAGAACCCATTCGCCATCCTTCATTGGATGGCGAGCCTGCCCGCTGGCCACTAATTGGCCAATTAAGGGAAAATCACAGGTGAGTGACTGTTCACAGTACTGACTTCTGACCCCCATTTGAGCCTGACGGTGGGTCCAGAGGTCTGCAGGGAAAATCCTGCCCTCTGTAACGGTTGCTTAGACATTGTTGTAAGATATTGAATCCATAAATTGAAATAAAAGCACAGAACACTTAAAAAAACGTAACTTGAAGGGTAAGTTCACATCATCTATAATATCAATTTCTGTTAGGTTTTCACATCAGTGGTACCTATAATAAAAGACATGAAAGAATTAAAGGAAAATTTAAAATCAGAGAATTAAAATTGGTAATGGATCAAGTTATCAGAGATAAGGAACAAAGAACAAAGAACAGTACAGCACAGGAACAGGCCATTCGGCCCTCCAAGCCTGCGCCGATCTTGATGCCTGCCGAAACTAAAACCTTCTGCACTTCCGGGGCCCATATCCCTCTATTCCCTTCCTATTCATGTATTTGTCAAGATGTCTCTTAAACATCGCTATCGTATCTGCTTCCACCACCTCCCCTGGCAGCAAGTTCCAGGCACTCACCACCTTCTGTGTAAAAAACTTGCCTCGCACATCCTCTCTAAACTTTGCCCCCCGCACCTTAAACCGATGTTCCCTAGTAACTGACTCTTCCACCCTGGGAAAAAGCTTCTGACTAAGATTAAGATCATTTCAATGCAGTATATTAGTCTTATAGATGGGCGCATGCAATTCATGTGGAGTTCTCCTGATTGTTTGTCATAACCTCCGCGGAAGCTCAGATACCAAAAAAGAGCCCGTTTCTGTGGGGAGTCAGAACAGAATTGCAGCCGTAGGTGTCGAAAGCTCTGTGGAAATTCTACACCTGGGTTTCTTGGCTACATATTTAATAGCTGCCAGAGATTTCAAACTAAGAACAGCTTTAGTAAAGAGTAATTAATACACAGCATTCTGGTAACAGCTCATTACACAACAATTTTTCTTAAGAGCTCTTATTACGTAAGCCAAATTAATTGTTGCTGTAAAAATAATTTTCAAACTTATTTATTGGTCCTTTTCTTTTGCCATAAATAAGCAGCAGTAGAGTAGGCTGCATACCAGTGGCAGCCCCTGTTAGTTATTTACTTGGCTCAGTGTTCAAAGGGCAACAAAAACCTGATTGAGCCCTCCCCCGAGATTAAACAATTCCATGAAACCCATAAAATCAACTGGATTGAATTATCACCAGTATTAAACTAATGATGGCCAGAAAATCTAGATGGCAGATTGTTCAGAAACATTGGGCTGAATTACAGGTAAGCAGTGAAGGTAAGCAGTCCCACCGTTGGGACTGATTGCAGGACCTGAGCCCACAATGGCAAGATAGGTTTTATTCCTTACCATGGCAGAGCCCGGCAGGCAGGCTCCGGCAATCGGATGGGGTGGGGGTGCATCTTCCAGCAACGACGCCATAGCCGCAGTGGCAGCCCCTGGCTGGGCTATGGAATGGCCATAAAGGAGAGCACCCCATGGGAACCCACTGACAGGCTGCCAGGGTTTACCTGGCCTTCTCCCCACGCAGAAGCGGCCCATCCTGGCACTAGTAAAATGCCAGCGGAAGCAGGAGGTGGCCCTTAATTGGGCATTTAATTGGCCACTGATGTTCCCACCGCTGGTAACATGCCGTGATGGCAGGAAGACATCGGGCTCCCCTCTGGACACCTTCCTCTGCCATTTTACCAGCCCACTGCCTCCCAGACTGTCTACAGAGGGCTGTTACACTCCAGCCCATTATTTCATTGAATTCTCCTCCTGGCTCCACATAAATGATGTGCACTGCCGATATGCATGCCTAGTCAATTCTGAAGGTGGCATTAACATCTATGAGGATTTCAGTGGGGCAGAGATCGAGGTAGGGATGGTACTCAACAATGATGGCTTATGCCTTCCCAATATTGAGCTGCAGAAGTTGTGACTCAACAGAATTTAATGCCGGGCAGTTGTCGGACAAGGGGTAGTCAAGATTCCGGAGAGGTGGCAATGTAGAACTTTTAAAAAGGCAATATTCGCACAGATTGCATCTCTTGGTTCCTAGATGTTACAATTTGCATTTTATATGTATGTATTTCATCGTTATAGAAATCATTTTTCTTCTTTAATAACAGAAATAACCAGTTTTGCTTCTCAGTGACTGATATCTTAGATGAAATGTTAAAAAATAATTTGGAGTAATTTTCTTTAAGTGCAGAAAAAAAAACCCATGACCTGCCTGAGGCAGGAAGGGCTGAACATAAATAATTCATTTCAATCAGCAGTGCCTCTCAGCTTTCTACATTAATTGAAGATTTGTATCTGGTGCAGGCTGATACAGGCTTAATTATGTTATACTTGGGTAGTTAGTTACATATACAATGATTCTTACTTTTAAGTAAAATTTCAGTGTTGTATAATGTTATGTAAATTATTTTTCAACTGTACCATTGGTTTGATAAATTAGTTGAGTCCATTGAGTCTTGGATCTGTATGTGATTGAAAGCCATATCTGTTACACTATGATAGACCATATCTCTAGGGACAAGATAACTAATTTTGTACTTATAGTCTTGCAGCCTTTGTTTTAACCTATGTTGTTGCATGAATGGACAAAATGTATTTTGTGATATCAATAAATGCAACAATTATTGTTGTGGCCTAGCCCTTTTTCTCAGAAGCTCAGATTTATGTGGGAATAGTGAAAAATAGTGTTTTTACTGTCACATTTATCTCTTCCAAATGCATCTTTCAATTACCATGGGATTATTTTCCAGGTGTTGGTAAATTCTCCACCCAATTTGAGTTTTGGCAATTTTCCACCAGTTCAAATGTTCAACCTTGTTTATTTGCATAGAGAATGTTTTCCATGCAATGTCTAAAAAGCAATAACTTATTTAATTATTGTGGAGTTTATCTGATCAGTTATAGAGTTGGCCTCATTTTCCACTATAAGGCCAGCTTTCTGCCTAGCTATAAGAGCAGCTTTGTGTATCAGCTATACCTCAGTGTGTATACCTCATCTCTGAGCCAGAAGGTTGTGGGTTTATATCCCACTCCAGAATTTGAGAACAAAATCAAGGCGAACACTCCATCGTAGTACTGAGGGAGTGCTGCACTGTTGAAGGTGCTGTCTTTTGAATGAGACAGTAAAACAAGGTCCCGTCTGCCGCCTCAGGTAAATGTAAAAGATCCCATGGCAGTATTTCAAAGAAGAGTAGGGGAGTTCTCCCCGATGTTCTGACCAATAATTATCCCTCAATCAACATCACAAAAACAGATCATCTGGTCATTATCACATTGCTATTTGTGGGAGTTAGGTGGGCAGAATTTAATGTGGCCACGTAAGGTGGGTGTGGTGGCGTGGGAGCGACAGAGAATCGCATTGGAACCGTCTGACTTTGGTCCCGGATTTTGTGAGCGGCTGGAAGCTAGTTTAAGTTGCTGAGCTGCTTTTTTTACTGCATTTAAATATAGTTATTTCCAATTTAATGGTTGACCCTCAATTTTGTGAATGGCGGGAGTCGCTCACTTGCCTTTGGGTTCACGACAGTTAAAACCTGGTGGCACCAAGGTGAGAGGCCACGTTGCTGCGATCGGGCGGCAGCCCTGGCGTTGCTGCATAGGGCAAGAGGGGGGTTCGGAGGTCATTGTCCGACTGTGTTGATGTGCTCTGCAAGGGGTTCAGGGTCTCGGGGGCTCTGCAAGGGGGTTTGGGGTCTCGGGGACACTGCAAGGGGTTCAGGGTCCCGGGAGCTCTGCAAGGGGATTTGGTGTCTCGGGGCTCGACGAGGGTTCAGTGTGGGTTTGGGGGGGTGGGTGCTGTATTCAGTTACCGAACTGCTGTGTGAAGTGTTTGATTGCTCACAGTGCTGGAAGAGAGGGTGGCCCATCAGCAAAGTTGGGCTCTGAGGTCCATCAGGGATTCAATCGAGAGAATTATCAAAAGCTCAGGTGCCAAGACAATGTCGTCTCTGCATCGACAGCAATCTGCTGGCCCACAGGCCAGCTGGCATGGGTCTCATACAACCTGTCTTTTTGAACCCCCGTGACGTGATGCGGCGCCTCCGATGAAGGGAGGGCCAAGAGGCATTTGCGCCTGTCCATGAAGCTCCACAACAAGATCAACAGCACTGGCCATACCAAAAAGGGACCATGTACAGAAGAGAGTGTACCAGACTCAAATCAGCTACCTGCAAATATCTGAGCACCACTGTCGGTGAAGTCTGCAGCTTTCCATGAGGCCGTCACTGAGGTATGTGCCACTCATGCAGTACGAGTTGTGACCTCTGGGATTTGAAGGTCACCCTATGCCAGTGGCCCTGAAGATCTCCAAGGCATTAAGCTTCTATGCATCTGGATCTTTCCAGGGATCCACCAGGGACATGTATGGGCTCTCACAGGCAGCAGCCCACCGCTGCATCAAGGAGGTGACCAATACCCTGTTTATGAGGGTCGGTGACTATGTGCACTACCAGACTGACCCTGAAAGTCAGGCCAAGAGGGCCATAGGGTTCGGGGCCATTTCTGGATTTCCACAGGCACAAGGTATGCTAGATTGCACACATGTTGCCATCAAGGCTCCTATGGACTAGCTAGCTGCCTTCATCAACAGGAAGGGCTTCCTTTCAATCAACATTCAACTGGTCTGTGACCACCAAAAATGTTTCCTGCAGGTATGTGCCTGTTTCCTGGGAAGCAGCCACAACACCTACATACTTCGACAGTCCCAGCTTTTCAGGCATCCTGCTTGCCTTCAGGGATGGATTCTTGGGGACAAGGGCTACTCATTGAAGACTTGGCTGCTTATGCCTGTGAGGAACCCTCACAATGCAGCAGAGGAAAAGAAAACAATTGCTATGGCTCCACTCAAACCACCATTGTTCCCAGGGTGGCAGGACTGTCCTATGAAGAGAGATTGGGGAAACTGGGCCTGTATTCTCTAGAGTTCCAAAGAATGAGAGGTAATCTCATTGAAACCTATAAAATACTTAAAGGGATAGACAGGGTGGATGCAGGTAAGATGTTTCCCCTGGTTGGGGAGTCTAGAACCAGGGGACACAATTTCAAAATAAGGGGGAAGCCACTTGGACAGAGATGAGGAGAAATTTCTTTAATCAGAGGGTTGTGAATCTTTGGAATTCTCTACCCCAGAGGGCTGTGGAAGGCTCAGTCATTGAGCATGCTTAAGTTGTGAAGGTCAGTCTCTCCTCCTCACTTTCAAGGCTCGCTTGAACCTCCCTTCTCACCAGAGAAGGACAAGGAGCTGGAGAAGACTTCAGGGGCTTCATCCTTCTCTCGCCTTGCCACTGCTGCACTGAGCTCATGTCCAAGGCGATGTGTGCAGGTCTGCACGTATTTGTGGGATCTGGCTCTCCTTGAGGGTTGCCAACCTCTCAATGGAGGAAGTCATGCACTCACATGCCTGGGACATGGCAGCACTCATGGCATGGATGGAATCCATCATCTGTTCATGGCTGCACATGGCTACTCGCATCTCCACCAGGCGTTACCTTACCTCTCTCTGCAGCTTCAGCATGCCCTGTGCTGTCAAAACCAGAGGCTCATCATCAGCCTGGGGCTTAGCATGGACCTGGCCACCCACAGTCCCCTGACTGTCAGTGGCCTCAGCTGTCTCAGCCTCATCCAGCTTCTCAGGTATGTGTGCGATGCTTTCACCAGCCTGTGACCCTGATTCTACAGCTGAACGTAAACCCACCGAGGTGAAAGTATCTGAGCTGGTGGAAGGTGCAGGAGAGTCATGGGACAGTGCAATCTCTGAATGCTGATCCTTCTCAGAGGTGGAATTTTGTCCCTTTCCACTGGAGTCTCCTGTGGACCCCGATCTGCATGAGAGAACAAAGACATGTGTGGGTTAGGATGAAGAGATCTCATCATGCCAACCATGCGTGATGTGGGTCTCCGGAGTTGAAATATATGCCGATGGAAGACAATCCAGACTCTCTTGTGCAGAGACTCCGGTCTCACCATCCGCTATGGAGCGGCCGCTCTGGGTGCCCACCAGTTCGAGTGCCTCCTCCGCCGTGGAGAGAGGCCTGAGGTTGGGGATCCCTCCGCCAGTCCTTGATGTCTCCCCCATGTTGTGGGCTCCCTTGTTCTGCAAGTGGAAAGAGGGAGATAGTCAAACTTCACTGAGACATCAACATGACAGTTCTGCTAGTGGCAGCCCCTCATCCCTTACTGGGCTTTCTCATATAGCTCATTCTCCCGTCAGCTCTCAGGCGAGTTAATGGGGTTCTGCTGTGAAAGAGGGTGGCCTGTGGCCGAGATATAGCCATGTATCTGTCAGGATGAGGTGATGCTTAACCCCCTTTGCCAGCGTCTTTGTGGTGCCTCCCTGCCCATGTCCTGCTTCCTACTACGCCACCTTGTGCAAACCCTAGAAAGGAGAGAGGTAAGGAACAATTACCTTTCTGGAACAAAGGAGGTCGTTAACACATTTGCAGCACTGGAGCCATGTCCGGGGGGTGGGGGGTTAGCCCCACGGCTGCTGACCTCCTCAGCAATTTCCGTCAGGCTTGTTTGGTCAAATGAGAGGACCTCTTCTTGCCATCCTTGGCGAAAAGGACCTCCCGCCTTTCCCTTGCAGCCTGGAGGAGAATCTGCAGGGAGGCATCACTAAACCATAGGGTCACCCGGTGTCTTCCTTCTGCCATGGTCGATGCAGGCTCCGTTCCAGCTTCCTTGCCTATTAGTCCAATGAATGGGGTCCTGAGACACCAGTGGCAGCAGAAGGGGTCCGGGGGCACCAGTGGCAGCTGAAGGAGTCCAGGGCACCAGGGGCAGCTGAAGGGGTCCAGGGCACCAGGGGCAGCTGAAGCGGTCTTGGTGCAGCAAACGGCACTTTGAAAGGCAGTCATTTTCAAAAGGCAGGTGTAAATGCAGGGCTGGCAAGCCTTTAAATATGGCGCCAGCACCTGCTCTGCAGTCATCTGATGACATGATGGGCAAGTCGCTTCCCACCCCCAATGCATGTTTTGGGAGGTGTTGGCCTGCCTATCCACTATTTAAAATGGCTGCTTGCAATAAGGCAGCCATCCATATGACAATCGGGAACGGCGCCCATTTACGACCGGCGGCGGGCTCAATAAATTCAGCCTGCTGTGTTCAATTTGGCTGCCACATTTCCTACATTACAATACTGACTACACTTCAAAAAGTACTTCATTGGCTGTAAAGTGCTTTGGGATGTCCGGCGGTCATGAAAGATGTTATATAAATGCAAGTCTTTCTTTCTGCCTGGTGTAGGACTAAGGTGCAATGCAAACAAGTTCCAAAACCTGATGATGTATTCAACAGATGATTAATCTTCTCTTTCCTTGAAATTTAGCTTAGATTTACAATATACCATTTATAACTTTTATTTCAGTATAAATAATTATAAAAGCAAGACCAGCTCCTACATTGCTGAGTATTAACATAAATCTTGTCAGTACAGTGCATTACTAGAAATCAGTGTACTTGTAAAATGTGCACATAAAAATTTATAGGTATGACAAATAAATTTCTATATGTGCATAATGGCGCCATCCAAGCCACACACTATAGTATAGTAATAAAGGTAGAAACGACACAGTAAAGGATGTTCCTTTTAATTGAGATGTGAAAAATATTGCCATAATGAAGGAAAAAGCCACAAGTCAAGGAAAGGATGACGACAACCATTTTACTCCCAAAGAAAGACTTGTATTTAAATAGCACTTTTCACAACCACCTAATGTCTCAAAGCACTTTACAGCTAATGAAGTACTTTTTGAAGTGTAGTCACTGTTGCAATGCAGGAAATGCGGCAGCCAATATGCACACAGGAAGCTCCCACAAACAGCAATGTCGTATTGACCAGATAATCTGTTTTGTGATGTTGATCGAGGGATAAATATTGGCGAAGAGACTGGGGATAACTCCCCTGCTCTTCTTCGAAATAGTGCCATGGGATCCTTTACATCTACCCAAACAGGCAGATGGGGCCTTGATTTAACGTTTCATCCGAAAGACAGCACCTTCATGGAATAACACTTTTTAACCCTTACAGCATCACCCAATCCAGGGAATTCCAGGCTCTCTGGGTCAGCCATTGTCTAAAACTTACAGTTTTCACAAATTGACATTAAAACAAAACTTGGAATTATAATGTTAAAACTACTCAGATGTCAGAGGTACTTATATGACAAGAATATTAACCCAAAAATTACTAAAATAAACAGTTAAAACAATTTTAAATATAAAAATGCAAAAAGCGCATTACTTCTGCTGATTCTGCCTTCAATTCTTCCCTGATCTATCCCTGCTCATTGTATTTTTTTTTGAGGTGACCCATTATGATGTCATTACTTTTATCCTTTTATCTTTCATTCTGAGCCTTCTAGAGGCAGAACACATGGGTATAATTAACAGTATTTTCAGACAATCAAGTGCCAGGTATCTGAAGATTGTTGCAGTCAGCTTTTAACAGCTGCTAAGTCTGAGATTGGCTCTCTTGGTAGCACTCTCATAATGAGTCAGAAAGTTGCATGTTTAAGGCTCTTACAGACTTGAACACATAGGGCTGCATAAGTCACCGCTGCCTACTTCAGCAGTGGGCGTAAAAAAATGCAGCCTGCACGCACGGGGACCACGTCATGGAGCCACTGCGATTTCAAACGCAGCAGCTCATTTGCATGGCTGAGGCTTGCCCGCCCCCACAATGACCAGGAGGGGGCGGGCAAGCTGTCGCCGGCAACAGTGTCCAGCGCCAATGCGCAGGCACCAGTACCATTTTTAAAGGGCTTATAGCCCTCAATGTGCATTTTAAAATTAATGGGCCAGGTAATGTAAAGTTTTGTGAAACTGAATAAAATAACCTAACCATGCACTCTCCCAACACCCTCCAATGGCAAATCACAACATTCCTGCCCTCTTCCACCCCGGAATACAGATATTGAAAATTTGACCTTCCCTCCCCCTGCAAAGTTTGGTACCTCAGTCCTTTACCCCTTCCCATCACACCCCTCGACCAATCCACAGCACTCTCACTCCGCTCCCCTCCTCCCGCACAGAAAAATAAACCTCCTCCCCCATCCCCACAGGTGTCGCGCCTCATTTCCCAGAATGGGGATTCGAAGGCGCGGCATTGTCGGCAGCCCGAATAAAGATCGGTGTGGCAATTAAGGAGGCATCGGGACCTTCATTAAATCAATTATGTAAATTAATTTCCATGTGGAAATCATGGTACCGCTGCTGAGCGGTGAGGCGGCTGACACGAGGCCTCACCACCGCTGCTGAGATTGGTACGGGGCCTGCTACCATTGGGGGTCGGTGGCAGACCTCCACCGTCTCGATCTTCATTGCCCCTCCACCATCATTGCCGACGGCCACGGGGCTTTAAAATCCAGCCCATGATCTAGACTGACGTTTCACTGCGGTAATAAAGGAACGCTGCATTGTTCAAGTGCGGTGCTTTGAGTGAAAGGCTAAACCAAAGCCCTGTTCATTTGTTCAAGTGAATATGAGAAATTCCATTGCATTATTCATAGAAATAGAGGTTATTCTTTCAGTGTCCAGGCCAACATTCTTCCCTCAATCAACAGTACCAAAACAAATCATATTGGCTGGAATTTTACCGGGAGCTGTCCACCGACTGAAAAGTCAGTGGAGAACCCGCCTCCGCCTGGCCTGGGGATCCGCACCACATTTTGTGGTCCCCAGGTCTTTAATTGGTCTGAGGCGGGACTTCCACCTAATGGAGTTGCCAGCCAATCAGCGGGCCGGCAAGTCCTTGTCTCAGCTGCGCCACTGGGCACGGTGGCCACTGGGAGTGGTGGCCACTGCAACCTGTTGGACCCCAGCAAGGCAAGGATGGTCGATTGGGGG
Organism: Heterodontus francisci; assembly: GCF_036365525.1. Classification (NCBI taxonomy): domain Eukaryota; kingdom Metazoa; phylum Chordata; class Chondrichthyes; order Heterodontiformes; family Heterodontidae; genus Heterodontus; species Heterodontus francisci. The sequence goes on along the minus strand of NC_090378.1, from coordinate 27,081,344 downwards.
GATGGGGCGGTGTGTTGGGTGTTGGGGGTGTTTGAGGCATCGGGGGCAGCCTTCCATCGTGCACAGGGTGCCTGATCAGGCAGGCCCCCCCCCCCACCCAAGCCACCGGAAAGTCACCTACTTTTAACAGGCAGCTTTTGTCGGGCCCGGGCCTCCCGCCAGCCAAGGGTAAAATCCCTTTGGCGGTGGGCGGAGGCCTTAAGTGGCCATTATTTGGCCACTTAAGGGCCTCGATTGGCCTGGGGCGGGCGGGCGATTTTTCGCCGCTGCCACTCTACGTAAAGTAGCGGCGGAGGCGGCAGCAGGTTGGGTAGGGCCTCCCCGAGCCTGCCGCTCCATTTTACATGCTCCACGCACCCCCCCCCCCACCACCATCCAGCTCTTTGGGGGGGGGGGGGTAAAATTTCAGCCATTATCTCTTATTTGATTAATATCTGTTCATGGGACCTTGTTATGTGTAAAACTGCCTGCCAAGTTTGCCTACATAGCAATAGTGACCAGACTTCAAAATGGACTTCATTGGTTGCAAAGTGCTTTGGGATATGTTGATGTCATGATCAGGTGACATATAATGCAATTTTCTTCTTTAAATATCAAACCAGTAAGCACTACAATTGGATAGGCTACCACCTCCCTAACAACAGCCACCAGATCTAATAATTCACATTACTATATAATTAATGCTCTAAGATACAGGTGGTAACTTTCACCTTCAGTGTCCGCATGATAATCTAGTATACCAGATTGCCTGCTTCTTTTAGAACTCACCCGATATTCCCCCCTGAAATCATGGCTTTTGTGACTGGATGGTGAAGGTGAAAATTATCCTTATTATTTCATAGATTGGTGAAACATTAACATTTGCAAATATGTAACATTATATTAAATGGTAAAATATGATTTTTTTTCAAGTTAATAACCAAAACAATATGATAAATGTATGTCTAATTATTTCTATTTATGCCTGCTTTATTTATTGCTGATGACACAAAAATTGATAGTGAAGAGGATTTCAATAGTTTAGTTGATTGGCAGTAAAGTGGCAAATGGAATTCAATCCAGTAAAGTGTGAGGTAATGCATTTGGGGAGGGCAAATAACGTAAGGGAATATACAATAAATGGGAGGATATTGAGAGGGGTAGAAGAAGTGAGAGACCTTGGAGTGCATGTCCACAGGTCCCTGAAGGTGGCAGGACAGATAAATAGAGTGGTGAAGAAGACATATGGAATGCTTTCCTTTATTGGCCAAGGTATAGAATCCAAAAGCAGGGATGTAATGCTGGAACTGTATAAAACACTGGTTAGACCACAGCTGGAATACTGCATATATTTCTGGTTGCCACATAACAGAAAGGACGTAATTGCTCTGGAGAGAGTACAGAGGAGATTTACAAGAATGTTGCCAGGGCTTGAAAGTTGCAGCTATGAGGAAAGATTGGATAGGCTAGGGTTGTTTTCCTCAGAACAGAGGAGGCTGAGGGATGGCTTAATTGAGGTGTACAAAATTATGAGGGGCCTAGATAGAATAGACAAGAAGGACCTGTTTCCCCTAGCAGAGAGGTCAATTACCAGGGGCACAGATTTAAGGTGATTGGTAGAAGGATTAGAAGGGACATGAGGATAAACTTTTTCACCCAGAGGGTGGTGGGTGTCTGGAATTCACTGACAGGAACAGTGGTGGAGGCAGAAACCCTCAATTCTTTTAGAAGGACAAGCACCTGAAATGCTGTAATCTGCAAGGCTATAGACCAGGTGCTGGAAGGTGGGATTAAATTGGACAGCTAGTTTTTCGGCTGGCAAGGACACGATGGGCTGAATGGCCTCCTTCTGTGCCGTAATTTTTCTATGGTTCTAAGCGTTTAAAAAAGCTTTGAGTGAACCTCCTAACTGAGATATGCTACATCAAGGTCACTCCAGATTCCAGTAAATGATGCCCTGTCATTGCTCTGATGGTATAAAAGCTTGAATGCTGATATTCTGGCATAGTGAAAAGCATTGCCCTGGGAGAGAAGGCAGGAAAGCATTCTTAGTGGATATGATTCAGCTTTAGGGAGTGAAATTAATTGTGGGCAGAGTGTAAAATGAGCGGTCGATGAGTTATCACCTGTTTTACATTATGCCCAACATGTATTTTACTCCTCCAGGACTTTCTGAAAATAGTGGCCTGGTTTTGACGTACTTTGAAAATATAAAGAGGCATGATTGAAATAGCTTTGTCTTTGTGGAGGCAATGAAAGAGCTAGTCATGAGGGTTTTCTTTACGAAAAATTGTGCTGGTTAGAGGTTAGTCCTATGGAATCATAAAAGTGAAAAGTCCACTATCCCATTTGGCACTCCTCTGGCAGGGCAGTGAATTGGCTATTGCCTAATTGCCTCATGATCATCCACAAATCAATGCACTTTGTGTAGTAGCCTTAAGAAGAGGTAGAGGCTCAGATAAAAGAGTGAGATGGTGCAAAGAACATGCTGGTCAATTTTTTTCTGAGGTGATTTTTGGACACCTCTGGAAATAGTGTACATATGATGAAGATGAACATGAACTTAACACAATTCCTAAACACATTTTTATAATAATGTATTCATGGCTTATTTTCTACCATCAGACTACGACTTCCATCAGAATGTGACTTGTCTGGACAGTTGGATATTTTGCTGAACAGAGAGAGACAATTTTGAAACTATACTTATGCATAGTGAAATCCTTATATCATGCACTTGAAATGCAGATATAGAGAACAACACACTTGACTGTATAGTGAGATTAATGATCCAGGTATCACAATGCAGGGAGCTGTGACATTAGAATATTAAACAGATCAGTGAGAAGAATATCCCTCGGAGAATAACAAACACTTGTTTTACACAGGGCTGTAGGCTCAATTCCTGCTCCAGGTATCAGTTACTTTGACAAATAATTCAAAAACCTAAAGGTTTGATTGTTTATGAGAAATACATATCCTATAAAGAATGTATTTCCTTTCTTCCAATAAAAGTATAAGCATTTAGTTATGCAGTACTGATCCACAGGGATTCTAGAAATGTTTTCCATCTAAGACTTGTTATTTTGTAAAAAAAAAAGATGTATATTGGTTCATAACTTCTCAATTAATTTTATTTTAACATTGAATATGTAAAGCAATATATCATAATTTATATAATAAAATGTCTAATAAAGTATATGTTTTTCAATATGAAATTGAATGGAAATGATGGGAATAATATTTTCAAAGTAAAATTGCAGACAGGAATTACACCTATTTATTAGACCAACATTTATGTGACTTCATAAAACCATTGGCACTCTCAACTTTCTCTCCCATTTCCCCTTCAACCCCTCCCCCCTAATAGACGCCCGCTTCTTCGAGCTTATTTTTTCCAGGATACTTATCCCCTGCTCTCTTGACTTCATGGCCACTAAATTCCTTTCCTTCCTGGCCCCCACGCTAGCTGATACCATAAAAGATTCCCTCTCCTCAGGCATGCTCCCCTTCTCTTTCAAAACTGCTGTTATCATTACCCTCGACAAAAACCCACCTTCAGCTTCTTTATCCCTGTTAATGACCACTCTATGTCTAATCTCCTTTCCTCTTCAGCACCTCCAACAATTTCCTGTTTGAATCTCTTCAAACAGATCTCCACTCCTCTCACAGCAGCAACATATTCCAAACATATTCTCTGTGACTGCGATGCATTGTTCCTCCTTGTAATCCTTGGCTCTCTGCAGTTTTCGACACAGTTAACCATATCATTCTCCTCTATTGCCTTTTCTTTGACATTTGTCTCCATGGGACTGCCTTGATTTGGTTCCATAATTACTTATCTAATCATAGGTAAAGCTTCTCAAGCAATGTCTTCTCTTCCCACTCCTGCACTATCATGACTTGAAGCCTTAAGGATTCATTCTTGGCATCTTGGGTGATCTCATCTACAGTAATGGAGTCAGTTTTAACATGCATGCTGATGACACCCAACTCTACCTCTGTACCAGCTGTCTTGACTCTCTTTACTGCCTCTGTGTCAAAGCCTGGCTCGGGTATAAAATTAAAGCCCGACCCAGGCCCAACCCGACAACAGCCAACCCGAACCCAAGCCGGGCCCGCGTCCTTTAATTTTTTTCAATGCCCGACCCGACCCCTGAAAATAACAAACATATTATTGAAACGGAAAAAAATCGTAGATTAAAACAAAAACAATGCGAAACAAAACAGTACAGTCCAGCCCAACCTGCGACCCGAGCCCGAATGCTGGACACAGAATACAGACCCGACCCAACCTTAACCCGACACATGAAGCCGGGTTTGGTCGGGTTCGGGTCAGGTAGCCAGGCTTTACTCTGTGCTGAGAGACCACTAGTCCAACATCAAGTCTTGGATGAGCTATAACTTCCTGCAGTTAAACATGGTGTTACAGACAGGTGGTAAGTGGTGTGGGTGGCTTCCACTTTTCACCTCCCAACTGACCACAATCGTGTTTTGTTAAAAATGGTACGTTCGTTACTGAGTGGTTTTAGGGTCAAATAAACAGACAAATGACAAATTTTCTCGTAGGTTAAATAAAAGGGAGACAATTATTTATTAAACAATTCCCAAAATGGTCGCAATCTCACCCACACACACACACACACTCACAAGCATGCATATACAACGATAGATAGATAGAGAGAAAGGGTAGGATGCAATTAAAGTCCAAGGTGATATAAGAGTTTGTGGTTTACAGTAAAATGTTGAATCTTCTCAGGAGGAAAGTCTTTTTTTTTAAAGTCGCAGTCCTGAATGTTTGCATTCTTGAACTTGCTAAGGTGTCGTAGAGTTCTAGTGGATAAAACTCAGCCCAAAGTCAGTGGTGAATTTAGTTCACTTTCACAGATAGAGCCTCTCATAGTCACTTTGTAATTTATCTGCCGTAGTGGTTCTTCAGTTCTTGCTCAGCAGGTTTCTTCTGTTTAGCTGGATCTCTCTCAGAGCCTCTGGCTGGAAACTGGCTTTTTGTTGTCTTCACTTGATCTCCCCTCTCTCCCCAGAGGACTACCTTTTAAGATAAAAACTCATCACATTAGTTTCTATTAGGTGACACGTGGTCCTCTCCCCTGGTGAGACTGCACAATGGATTAGGATATGGAAACCATGGCTATCTATTGATGTTTGAATGGGGACCATTCTGTTATAATGGTGCTACTTCACCCCTATTCATTTTGGTTTGGGCTGTGAATCAGCCTGTCTCCAGAACCCTTGTTAGTTCATTCTTGTAGATAGGAGTCATCAATATGCAATGGTGCTCCTTTCAATTTCAGTGAGTTCTCCCCAGAGCCATTTCAAATGAAGTTAAGAAGTTTCATCCTCAACAGATGTGTATTGTCAATACAGGAGGGGTCACCAGACCGCAACTCCAATTTGTCTGTGGTACAAGTGTCCATGTTCTTGTGGTTCAGTTTAACGGTTGACTTTTTATTTTCATAATTCCTCCAATTCATTATTTATTTCACCATGGTTCTTTCTGAGCATGACAATGGGGAGGACTGAAATCATCAACATTAGCCCTTGCCATGTACACTGTGTCCTCTCCATTGACTCCATCCATTGTCCCAACCACTGTGTCAGGCTGAACCAGACTGTTCCCATCTTCACACCCATGTTCAATCTGAGCTGACCATTGATCCCATATTCTCTCCATCACAAAGTCTGCCTGATTCCACCTCCATAGCATAGCCCACCTCCATGCCTACCTCAGCTCATCTGATACTAAATCCCTCATATATGCCTTTATCTCCCCTATGCAGCAAATAGTCCAATGGTCTCCTGGCTTGCCGCCCATCCATCATTCTTCATAAAGTTCAACTCATCTGATACACCATATCCTATCTTGCCCAAATCCTGCTTGTTCATCATCCCTGTCCTTGCTAAGCTACAGAACCTCAGATATTAAATTCTCATTCTTGTGTTTAAAACCCTCCATGACTCACCCCTCCCTAATTCTTTACTTCCTCCAACTCTATGATACTCCACCTACCCCACCACACCATCTCTGCACTTTGACTCTGGCCTCTTATATTCCCCCCTCCTTTCACCCCATCAGTAGCAGCCATTCCCTCAGGGGTTCAGGATCCATGCTCTGCAATTAACTCCCTAAACTTCTCTGCCTCCCCAGCTCCCTTTTAAGATCATCCTTAAAACCTGCTTGTTTGGCAAAGCTTGTGATCACCCCCCTTTGCATGGTTTCCAGTTTTACCTTGCATCTCTGCAATGTACCTTTCAAAGTTAAAGGTGCTATTTAAATGCAAGTTGTTGTTACATCTGTGCAGTATTTTGCTTTTGTGCAGTGTATTAGTTTGATACTCGCCCACTGACTTAGATGGATTAAATATACAGCAGCGATCCATACTATTTCTGGTGCATACTCCAATGGTTTAAGGGTACATTTAAGGGTAATGAGGCTATTCCAGCCTCATTTAGACACTTATTTCCAGGGAGGATGTAACTTCCATATTCTTCCTACCAAAATGTACTTATCTATATTGAAGTTCATTTGCCAATTACAATAATTTTTTTTATTCTTCCATGGGATGTGAGCATTGCTGGCAAGGCCAGCATTTGTTGTCCATCCTGAATTGCTCTTGAAAAGGTGATGGTGAGCTGCCTTCTTGAACTGTCTGGTGTAGGTACACTCTCACAAGGCTGTGAGGGAGGAAGTTCCAGGATTTTGATCCTGTGACAATGAAGGAACGGCAATATATTTCCAAGTCAGGAAGGTGTACGGCTTGGAAGGGAACTTGCAGGTGGTGGGTGTTCTCATGCATCTGCTGCCCTTGTCCTTCTAGGCGGTAGAGGTCATGGGTTTGGAAGGGGCTGTTGAAGGAAGCTTGGTGAGTTGCAGCGCATCTTGTATATGTTGCACACTGCTGCCACTGTGCGCAAGTGGTGGAAGGAATGAATATCTTCCTTTACTTTGTCGCAGTTCTCTTCTGTATTTCCTGTACCTGAATTTGGTTTCGTCCACAGATTTTGAAATTGTACTTCCAATTCCTGAGTCCAAATCATTTATATAAATGGTCAACACTGGCATCGATTTTTATGGAACATCAATTCCCCCTTTTGCCAGTCTGAGTAACTATCTTTAACCCCTACTCTGTATTTCCTGTTTTAGCCAACTTGCTATCCAATCTGCATCATGTCCCTGACTCCACATGTTCTGACCTTAGTTATGAGTCTTCTATGCAATACCTTATCAAAGGCCCAATTTGAAAATCCAAATATATCACATCTACTGCATGACCTTTGTTCACCCTGTTACTTCTTCGAAGAATTCAGTAAGGTTGGTCAAACATTATTCTAAAGTCAGACGGTGTCGTACAGTGACCCTGTACTCTAGTCTTCAAGTACGGATGAAATTGGTTTGAAACAAATATTTCATCTATCACCTGCCCACATTTGTGATGGAAAACTCAACTGGGTAAACTCAGTCACTTTTTAATAATATTAACATGGCTGTGCATACTGCCTTTGGGGAAATTTGCCCATAATTCACCCATGGGCACATACATAATGTGTGCTGCAAAGGGACAACATTTGCTTTGTTCATTTATTTATGTGTCAAATCACAACAATAATGTATCATTTAATTACAGATCCTCTTAGCCCAAAATTTTGTTTTCTCTCTTAAGGTGAGCACTTATGACTGGAAATAAAGTTTGCAATATATTAAAAATATCAAAAAATTACAAAATTTATAAACAAATGATTAAACTGTACAATTGCAGGTAGTGTTTAAAATTCCTGAACAATAATTTCCATTGGGAGCCTGAGCCTAGATCGAAAGTTTGAGCCTTGCCTTCATGCAATTTCCTCAGACCCATCACCATTAGCGGAAGAGGCTCAAGCCAGCAGGCTACAATTACCAGTACCTGTGTGGATAACCGTGAACATTTGTTTTGAAGATTGATCACAAGACTGGCCATTAACAGAGAATGCCTGGACTTACTGGACTCACTTCCTCCAAATACTGACATCGAAAAGGATGAGCTCTTCAACTTTTTCTGAGGTAATTTTTTTAGAAAAGTATATGTAGCTATTAATTTTATAGAGGCTGTTTACAGAATGTTATAGATGTGATAAATAAAATTTCGAAGTTGGATCTCTATATTGTAATGTATTCTAAATGGTTAATGCAGCACCTTTTTTTCTGTTCATACTGAGAACTTAAAAAAATGATTCTTTATATAAACAGCAATTTCTAGATAGAGTGAGCCGTCAGTCAAGTGCCTCAGTTTTTTCTGCATTAATGGCACCATCTAAATGTAGGTTCATGTTGTTGAGATTATGAATAAAAGTCCTGAATTTAATATTTTTATGACAGGGTTCTGCCTAAATATACTTAGAACTATTGCAGAGTAGTTTGTAAAGAATAAAAGATGCTAATAGCAAAAGAGTAAACTAAAACTTTATATATTTCTCCACCTCAAATGCAAAAAGTAGATGGATAATAAAGTCCTGCTCTCCATATTGTTTAGAGATTTATTTATGTCCATGTGATATTTATTTATCTATCTGCAGTGTATAAGAAAACCACTATACGTAGAAATTCCTTTAAGCTATTTTTAAAGCACCAATTTGGAATGATCGAGCACCCGAAGATGGGGGTCAGGGATAGCATCTAAATATTCAGGGCGAGCTGTCTATGGCCCTTGCATCCTCAGCGGCAGCTCTGCCAAAAGAAGCACGCATTATTGAACTGTCTGCCTTGTCAGTTGCGGCTCTCAGGTAAGGCCTGAGAGGGGGAGGAGTACAGTGGAATGCAGTGTTGGGTGGGATTGATTTCAGTCGGCAGTGATAGTGATCCCGAGTATTGTGGAGCCAGGACGGTCCCAGATGCTTCTTTTGATGCTGACACCAATGTAGTAGGTTACACACTTCCAGCATGGAATGTCCTCATGCTCACCACCCACCATGTTGGATGCTTTTGTGCGTGTTTCATGCCTGTTAAACAGGCATAGTATCATTGAATTTCTAGGTTAATATTTCAGAATAGAGTAGCAAAACTAGCCAGTTCACCTTGTCGATATAATATTCGTAACCTCAATGAGTACTTTGGCCTGGAAATCATGAACATAGAACTAACAGGATCACATAGGAACATAGGAACAGGAGGAGGGCATTTAGCTCTTTAAACCTGTTCCACCATTCAATGAGCTCATGGCTAAACTGTGACTTAACTCCAGATACCCGTCTTTGCCCCATATCCCTTAATACCTTTGGTTAACAATAATCTATCAATCACAGATATAAAATTAACAATTTATTTTATTCTTTCATGGGATGTGGGCCTCACTGGCAAGGCCAGCTTTTGTTGCCCCTCCCTAATTGCCCTTGACAACTGAGTGGCTTGCTAGGCCATTTCAGAGGGCATTTAAGAGTCAACCACGTTTCTGTGGGTCTGGAGTCACATGTAGGCCAGACCAGGTAAGGACAGCAGACTTACTTCCCTAAAGGACATTCGTGAATTATTGAATTATTGACCCACCAATTGATCGAGCATCAGCTGCTGTCTATGGAACGTCTACCACCCTTTTTGTGTAGAAGTGTTTCCTAACTTCATTCTTGAAAGGTTGAGCTCTAATCTTTCGACTATGCTCCCTAGTCCTAGACTCCCCAACCAGCGGAAGTAGTTTCTCTCTACTTAACCAATCTGTTCTCCATAATATCTTGAAAACTTCAATTAAACCACCCCTTAATCTTATAAATTTCAGGGAATCCAACCCTGTTTGTGTAATCTCTCCTCCTAATTTAACCCTCGGAGTCCAGATTTCATTGTGGTAAATCCACGCTGCATTTCCTCCAAGGACAATATATCTTTCCTAAGCAGTGGTGGCCAGAACTGTTCTTAGTGCTCCAGGTGTGGTCTAACCAGGGTTTTTTATAGTTAAAGCATAACTTCTACTCCCTCTTATCTTAGTCCTCTAGATATAAAGGCCAACATTCCATTAGCCTTTTTGATTATTTTCTGTACCTGCTTATGACATTTTAATGATCTATGCACCTGGACTCCCAATTCTGTAGGCCTCCACTGTTTCTAGCTTTTCACCATTTAGAAAGTACTCTATTCTATCCTTTTTCAGTTCAAAGTGAACAACTTCACATTTGCCTACATTGAAATCCATTTGTCACAGTTTTACCCATTCACTTAATCTATTAATTGGTAATATTTTTGCTTCCATCTACACTACTTACAATGCCACCTATCTTTGTGTCATCAGCAAACTTGGATTTGTGGCTTTGTATCCCACCATCTAAGCCAATAATAAATACAGTGAATAGTTGAGGCTCCAAAACATGTTTTATAAACACTTATTCAGTTTGATATTCCCTGCAATCCAAAGCATTTGATATACAGTGAAACAACTGTAGGGGTAAAACTTATTATTACTGCCCTTTTCACAAAAAGAAACAAAATCAAAGCTTTAAATTGTGTTGTAGTTGTTCGGACAGAGAGAATGCTGCTGAATAAAATGACAAAAAACATTCCACAGATCTAGAGTTAAGATTTTTAAAATGGACAATTACTCTTTCACGTACTGAGGATGTCAAATTAATGTCTCACCGTCAGTTTCATAAGTCCTGCTTAAACACCATATAATATTGGATTAAAAATGTTTCTAAACAGGTATTTCTAGCCCTGTCTCTATCAATCAAGTGGTCTAACCTGATAGTGTCTCCTTCCTAGGAACTCCATTTCATTGTAATAACTGCAGGGTTACAAATTCTCATAGCTGAAGAGAGCATACTAGGATTCAATTTTATTTTGTTACTGGTTGAGCTGGACCTAGCAGCATTTATAAATCTTTTTCTAATATTGGATTGTTAGACTCCAGGGTAAGTAGAGCACAATTACATAATTGAAAAGCTGTTAGGAACGCACTGGTATTTCACCAAGCTCCCTGAGCTCCTCTAAACTGCACCAGTTATGTTGGTTTGCCTTCTCTTGCAACTTATTCAGTCCACAATTTTTTGTTCTACACTCCCCAAAAATCTGAAATCACAAAGATAGCTTACAAAGGAGAAAAAGACACAATTACCGCTGAGTAATTCCCATGTTTCAGTTACTCTAAATAAGCCGTTGCAGCTTTCAGTATTGGCAATAGCAAAGTTATTAATATACGTGACGATATTAATTTTTCTCCAGCTCTAAATATCCTGGATCTGAAAATTCTCAGTTCCGACAAGCCCTGCAGCAAAACTGAATTCCACTCTGCTGCTCACCTCAACTTCTGAGTGACGGTATATCCAAGGTCAGGGAAAGGTCACTATTTACATATATTTCACCAGTATCTTGAGCATCCGCTTTTGGGGGTTGTGGGCAGGAGAAGACGAGGCACCAGACAGCTGCTTAAGGATGCAGAAGGTGAATGCCCTCCAGAAATTAACACTTTCCAACTGATTCACCGCCCCCAACACCCAACTTTTAAAAGGGGCAATCTGAAAAATTGGTAACTTCTGGGGTCTTAATATGCCATGATCCCAGCCTGGTGACTCTGATGGGTACCAGCTCTACCCCCAGCAATGGTCTGGACACAGTTTTATCCTGGCATTCAGATCCCTGCAAGTTAAGGAGGAAGGAGCCACTGGAATTCCAGCGCAAGACACTGTCCCACTGGCTCTATCTCCTTGCATTGTCACTGGGCCATGTGTGGAGTTGACACCCACTCAAGCCCCATTGAAAAAACCTCTCCATGCAAGGATCTGAATTGTGAATATGAGTTCTGAGCTGGGCTGAGTTAGTTAGCTGATCTCAGTCGGGGCTGATATTAAGGGTGTACAATCTATCTTACAACATCGAGGAGAGGAATATCAGCCAGTATTCTTGATCCTGGTTGGTTTCCAGTGAGCAGTGTTGGAGAATACTTATTCATGGATGTTAGCTGAAGACAGAATTGGGATAAATGGTGATGCTTGTCACTGTTAAATAGCCTGCTGTCATTCACTGTCAAAGCTGACTCATGAAGAGGGGATATCTGGGCGAGTTTGCACTCCTCCAATTCTGGCCTCACACATCTCTGACTTCCATAGCTCCACAACTGGTGGCCGTGCCTTTGGCTGCTTAGGTCCTAAGTTCTGGAATTCCATCACTAAACCTCTCCCCTTCTCGACTGCTCTCTCTTCTACTTTAAGAGGTTCCTTAAAACCTACCTATTTGACAAAAACTTTGGTCACCTGTCCTATTCTTTATGTGGCTCAGTGTCAAACTTCATTTGATAATATAAAAGCAAAATACTGCGGATGCTGGAAATCTGAAATAAAAACAAGAAACGCTGGAAATACTCAGCAGGGCTGGCAGCATCCGTGGAGAGAGAAGCAGAGTTAACGTTTCAGGTCAGTGACCCTTCTTCAGGACTCCAGTTTTGAATTGGAGTTCTGAAGAAGGGTCACTGACCTGAAACGTTAACTCTGCTTCTCTCTCCACGGATGCTGCCAGACCTGCTGAGTATTTCCAGCGTTATTTGTTTGATAATGGTGCTGTGAGGTCCCTTAGTTGCTGTTACTACATTAAAGATGCTACATATCATTCATATATCACCAGCAATGTCTTCTCTTCTCAATTCCATATCTGGTGTTACCCTATGGTTTTTCAGTAACAGCCCTGACAACCAATTTTATCTGCAGCACCTGTGGAAGAGGCTGTCACTCTAGAATTGGCCTTTATAGCCACTCCAGGCGCTGCTTCACAAACCACTGACCACCTCCAGGCACTTACCCATTGTCTCTCGAGACAAGGAGGCCAAAGAAGAAGAAGAAGACTGCCCCTTGATGACTTCATCCGAAATCATGGCATCAGCTTCCACATCTACACTGATGATGTCCAGCTCTACCTCTCCTCTGCCACTCTTGACCCCTCTTCTGTCTCTAAATTGTCTCACTGCATATCCAACATCCAGTATTGAATGAGGAGAAATTCCTTCCAATTAAATATTGGGAAGACAGAAGCCATTGTCTTTGATCCCTGTCATAAACTTCATTCCCTTGCCACTGACTCCATCTCTCTACCTGGCAACTGAGTGTTCAATTTATGTTATATTTGATCCTGGGATAAGATACCTAGCACACATCCACACCATCACTAAGATCACCCATGTCCATCTACATAACATTGACCAACGTTGACCTTGCCTCACCTTATCTGCTTCTGAAACCCTCATCCATGCCATGTGACCTCTAGGCTTGATTATTCCAGTGTACTCCTGGCCGATCTTCCATTATTCTACCTCTACAAACTTGAGGTCACTCAAAACTCTGCAGCGCATGTCCTAACTCACATCAAGTCACACTCACGCATCTCCCCTGTGCTCACTGATCTACATTGGCAACCAGTCAAGCAACACTTCAATTTTAAAATTCTCATCCTTGTTTTCAAATTCCTCCCTGGTCTCGCCCCTCCGATCTCCATAATCTCCTACCGCTCGACAAGCCCCCTAGATATCTGCACTCCACCAATTCTGGCCTCTTGATCATTCCCAATTTTAATCACTCCAATGCCTTCAGCTGCCACAAATCACAGAAAATTAACATACAAGTACTGCAAGCAATTAGGAAGGCAAAAGATATGTTAGCCTTTGTTGCAAGGTATATCTAGTAAGGAAGTCTTGCGGCAATTATATGGGACTTTGGTTAGACTGCACCTGGAGTACTATGTAGCATTTTGGTCTCCTTACCTAAAGGATATACTTGCCTCAGAGAAGGTGCAAGAAAGGTTCTCTAAGTTGATTCCTGGGCTGAGATGGTTGGCCGATGAGAAGAGATTGAGTAGAATGGGTCTATATCCTCTGGAGTTTAGAAGAATGAGAGATGATCTCATTGAATCATATAAGGTTCTAAGAAGCTTTGAGAAGGTAGATGCTGAGAGGCTGTTTCCCTTGGTTGGAGAGTCTAGAACTGGGGGCATAACCTCAAGATAAAGGGTCAGCCATTTAAGAATGAGATGAGGAAAAATTTCTTCACACAGAGGCCAGAATGTTTCGCATGGGGGACGGGAGTTGGTGGCGATCCCTCCTCCACTGGGCCTGGGGATCCAGTTAGGATTTTACGGTCCCCAGCCCCTTAAGTGGTCTTTGGCGGGACGTCCATCTCATTGAGGCAGGAAGTCCCGCCTAATGGAACTGCCGACCAATCAGCGGGCCGGCAGCTTTTAGTTCCAGCAGCACCACTGGGAGTGGTAGCCAATACTGGGACTGCAACCCAGCTTCCACAAGAAGGATGGCCCCGGAAAAAGGTAGGTTTTTGGGGCCTCGCCAGGGGTGATCGGTTGGGCCCCGGTGAGGCAAGGGGGGTTGATTGTGGGGGGGGGGGGAGGGTAGTGTGTTGGGCACCCGATCAAGAGGCTCCCCCCCCAGGCCATGAGAAATCTGTGTACTTTTGTCAGGCGGCTTTTCTCAGGCCTGGGCTGCGCGCCTGCCAACAGCAAAATCCCCGTGGCGGCAGGCGGAGGCCCTTAAGTGGCCGGTAATTGCCCACTTAAGGGCCTTTATTGGCCTGGGGTAGGCAGGCAGCTTCCCGCTTCCACCGTCCTGCGTAAAATGGTGGTGAAGGCGGGAGTGGGTTGTGAAGGGTCCCCTGAGACTCCCACTCCATTTAATGCACCCCCCACTCCAACCACCAGCCCGGTCTTTGGGAAAGGAAAATGGAGTCGATGCAGAAGTTCTGCCATGGCCTTGTTGAATGGCAGAGTGGGCTTGAGGGGCTGTATGCCCTATTCCTTCTCCTAATGAAGTGCGAATGGATTGAATAATTGTTGCTGTGAATTTTTTCAAACTTGCAATATATTCTTACAAAGGTCAAGAAGTAAAGTCTCCTCAGCACAGTGGCGCAGTGGTTAGCACCGCAGCCTCACAGCTCCAGCGACCCGGGTTCAATTCTGGGTACTGCCTGTGTGGAGTTTGTAAGTTCTCCCTGTGTCTGCGTGGGTTTCCTCCGGGTGCTCCGGTTTTCTCCCACATGCCAAAGACTTGCAGGTTGATAGGTTAATTGGCCATTATAAATTGCCCCTAGTATAGGTAGGTGGTAGGGAAATAAAGGGACAGGTGGGGATGTGGTAGGAATATGGAATTAGTGTAGGATTAGTATAAATGGGTGGTTGATGGTCGGCACAGACTCGGTGGGCCGAAGGGCCTGTTTCAGTGCTGTATCTCTAAATAAAAAAAATAAATAAACTCCTTCCTTCTTGTGCTAATGTTTTCCTGAATATCTTGTCAATAGCAAACTATGTTATTCTGTACAGCACCAGTTGGTGAATGTAAAGCAGAATAAGCTATAGTCACTGCTCACTGCTGAGAAGAAATATTACCTTGCACTGACTCAGATATTGTGTGTGTTTACAAAATTGAATTCTAATCAACATAATTGCAGGAATTAGTATTTAGTATTTCATGCTATTGTTCAAAGAACCAGCTTATGTAACACCCTGTCTGCTAGACAGTTTTTAGAGTACTTGGTACAACATTCCACCATGGAGAATAGACAATGTTATTCAGGCAACAAGTGGAGGGAGAAAACAAATAGCGGGGAGGAATGATGCAATTGGTAGCATGCTGGCCTTCCATCTGTGGGACCTGGACTTGAATTCAGCTCAGACTGAGAAATTGTGAGTCTTTTTTTCTGTCTGCTGGCTCCAAGGGTCCTACGGGAACTGAGTTTCACTCCCAAAATCTGGGAGGAGACAGAGAGTCTGGATAATGGGCATGGACTCAGAGTGGAAGAAAGTGAATAGTAATATTCCACAAAGAACTGTGCTGGAGCTTCAACTATTCACTATATTTGTTAATGACTGAGAAAACAAAATAGAGAGCCGTATATCCAAGTTTTATGATGGCACAAAGGTTTGTGGTATAATAAGTCGTGCAGACAATAGCATAAAATTACAAAGAGACGTTGATAGATTAAGTGGGTGGATAAAGCTGTGACAAATGGGTTTCAACATAGCTAAGTCTAAGGTCATCCAGATTACACATTCCCTCACCAACCTTATCCCATTTTCTGCTGAAGCACTCATGCATGCTATTTTTACCTCCAAACTGGACAATTCCAACAATTATTCCCTTGGCTGACCTCTCATCTTCCAGCCTCTATAAATTTCAGCTCATCTGAAACTCTGTTTCCCGTATCCTAACCTGCACAAAGTACCATCCATCCATCGCCCTACATTAGCTTCTGGTCCAGCATCACCTCAGATTTAAAATAATCATCCTGCTGTTCAAATCCCTGGCCTCTCCCTAGCTCTGTAACTCCCTTCAGTCCAAAAGCCTCTGTGAACTCTGTGTTCCTCTAATTCTGAACTCTTGCGCATCCCCAATTTTCTTCACCCCTCCATAGACAGCCATGCCTTCAGCTGTCCCGGCCTTAAACACTGGAATACTCTTCTTCTACCTCCCTTTCCTTCTTAAAACCTACCTCTTTGACCAAGCTTGTGGTCACCTACCCTAGTATTTCCTTAAGTGGCTCCATGTCAAATTTTGTCTGTTAACACTCATGTGAAGTACCTTCGGGATTTTTGCCTTTAAGTTGCTATATAAATGCAAGTTGGTGCTGTTGAGTTTTGGTATTCCTAATGGAATTCCAGTGGCCACCTTAAATATGGTAATATAACCCAAGAAAATGTTACATATAGGGGAAAAACACACAAACACTGCTCTGCTGAAATTAGGTTTAACACATAATACCCTTTTGAGTAGAACAAAGGAGCTTTACTCTGCATCTGGCTATGCTATACCCAGTCTGAGAGTGGTCCATGCTGATCTCTGAGCACCCAAAGAGAGGAGTTGGTTAATTTCCAGCATTGACAACCCTTGTGATGATAAGCACAAAATACACTCAATGTAAGTCTTAGATTAAAATTATATTATGCAATATAGTGGATATTTTTAATGTTAGTATCCAAACTGATCAAGTTTGTTGATATGACAAAAAAATTGCATGAACTCTTTACATAGAATAATCTAGTGTTTCACTGTGAAGAAAAGACCATTTCCTTCATTAATGAGATTCTAGCTATTACAGTCACTATACAATGATTTCAAAGCAGACCCTGACTAGCGTAATTCAGGAACATTACTCTTGCTGGAGCTACTTCTACATCTGTAACAATCACAGAGATCTTCACTTTACATCAGCAGTCTGCCATTTTGAGTGCTGCAGCACCAGGGTGACAGCTTGCATGATACCATGACACTTAATGTGGTGCTGACATGGCATTCGCTGAGATCATGTTCTAACTAGTATGTCAGCTCTGGTTTGTGTTGAAAGTGGAGAAAGAACTCATAAAAAAGCAGCTTTTGAATTATTCATGATGCATTATGATTATATATATTTTATGAAGCAAATGCAGATCTTCATTCAGGGTCTTTCACAACGTTTAGTAAGTGAAGAAAAATCATGCTTTTCATTTCACTGTTACTTAATATTGACTTTTTTTTAGCAGAGCAGGAGGGACTGGTCTTTCACTCTGTAATTTGGAATACCTTAAAATTAAACATAAAGGCTTGTATGTTATATTTTAAAATTGCAGTACAGGGATTGACCTTTCAAAAAAAGCTGTGAAGTTTTAATTTAAAACAGCAGTACGTTCCCTGGAGGACTGACTCCATTTCTGGAAAAACCTTCTTAAAGAAGCATTGACATAGATAGCTTTGTACCATTTTAATACTTTTTTTTGAAGGAAAACTGCCTAGGACTAATGATCACTGCATGTGATGGTCTAGTGGTATAATGCCCTGGTGTATTGCCATGCTGTGCCAAAAAGCATTAAGGCTATCATTTCACATATTGCACTTTCCAATTAGGGACAAGTTACAGCATGGCATATGCCACTGGCAGGATAAAATGAACAGAGAGAGTCCTGCTTAAAAATGGGGGTTTCAATGGCAGTTTGTTGGCACAAGGTTCTGGAGTTCCAACACATCGTACCATTGAGTAATAGGGTGCAGGTTTGCCCTTGCAAGTCACCATATAAATTTAGAAATTCCTGTCGGTGTTAAGCCAAACAACTACGACATTACTGAGCAGTAATTCTGGGAGTGCTGATTGGAACAGACTTGTCACCAATTTCTCAAATGCTACCAAAATGCTGTTTGTTCTGTATGCTACAGCACTGTGGACATGCAGAATAACAGATAAACTGGTCATTACTGGTAGTAGAATGGAAAGCACACCCTAGACCAAGGCTAAGGTATTGCAGACATGGACCGGGCTGAATTTTAAGGGGCTTTTGGAGAAGGAACGGAGGCAGAATGGGGCACAAAATCAGGACGGAAGACATCAGACCGGAAGTCCAACATCTAGACGTCCCTTCACATTTTGCTGTCAGCAGCCGACCTTGAGGGCAGACGTCGCACTTCCATGCAGTGGAAGGCAATTAAGGTACTTAAAAGCCTAATTGGCAGCAATTTTATTCACTGGTCCCAATTTAACATATGATGCATGGAAACACGAGGCTTCAGAGCCTTGTCTGGTTAAAGGAGGTGGGAGCTCAGTGCTGGCTTCATTGGGAAGCCATTGGGTGAGGCAGCATCGCTGGGCAGAGAGAGTGGGGGAGGGCTGGCATCAGGAATCACTGTCAGGAGTGGGGGCAAAGGTGCCAGCACTGCAGGGGAGCCATATCAGGGTGTCATCAGATAGTGCCACCTCATCAGAGGTGACAAGTGAGGGAAAGAGAGGGCCATTTGCTGTGAAAGCCTTGCACTCAGGGAGAGGTAATGTGTCATGGGCCTCATTCACCCTGGCTTCGGGGCCCCTGTTGAGGAGGAGGTGCAGCACAGAGGGAGGGAGATCCAGGCACCGGCAAGAGTATGCCAGCAACTTCAGAGGGTCAGCCTCGGAGTCGGGACACCAGAGAAGGATGCAGAGGGGCATGCCAACAGCCTCCGCCGCGCTGAAGAAGCTACCATCCAGCTTACAGCTGAGGCTCAACTATATGCAGATGTCTGAGCGTCAGTGCCTCCGAAAATGTCACCTCTCCAGGGAGGCCGTCACTTGATCTGTGTGCCATGATGTAGGATGAGCTGAAGCCGAGGGCACTTGGTGGATACTCAATGCCAGTATTGCTGAAGGTCACTGTGGCACTGATCTTCTACACCACCGGATCATTCCAGGAATCAACTGGAGATATGTGTGGGATCTTGCAGTCTGCGGCGCAACAGTGCATCAAGGAGGTCACCAGTGCCCTTTCCAGGGGGCCAACAACTATGTGCGCTCCCACAATGATCCAAACAGTCAAGTTGAGAGGACCATAGATGGATCCATCGCTGGATTCCTGCATGTGCAGGGTGTCATCGACTGTATGCAAGTGGCCATCAAGGCTCCCACAGCCCAGCCAGTGGCCTTCATCAACAAGAAGGGCTTCCACTCGCTCAATGTACAACTGGTGTGCAACCACAGCAAACAGGTCCTGCAGGTGTGTGGAAGATTCCTGGGAAGTAGCCATGATGCCTACATACTTCAGCAGTCCCAGGTGCCAGAGTTTTTCCATCCCTCCCACGCACCTTCAGAGATGGATCCTTGGAGACAAGGGTTACCCACTGAGGACATGGCTACTGACGCTTGTGAGGAACTCACGCATGGATGCAGAGGAGAGGTACAACACCTACCACGGGACAACCGGAGTGACCATCAAGCAGGCCATTGGTCTCCTGAAGATGGGATTCAGATGTCTAGATTGATCTGGTGGAGCCCTTCAGTATGTCCCAGCGAGAGTCTTGGTTATCATGTTGGTCTGCTGTGCACTACACAACCTGCCACTACAGAGGGGGGAGGCATTGACCAGTGAGGATATCGTGCAGCGTGATGCCTCCTCCAGTAATGCGGATGTGGAGGAGGATGCTGCCTAAGCAGTACCAGATGAAGGAGCCCACAGAACTATTCTGATGAACGGTCACAGACCTGAAACATTAACTCTGTTTCTCTCTCCACAGATGCTGCCAGACCTGCTGAGTATTTCCAGCACTTTCTGTTTTTATTTCAGCTATGGTAGTTGGGCCTTCAACAGAGCCTTCAAAGATAAATGCAGTAGTGAATGCAGGGCTGGCAGCTCTTTAAATATGGCACCAGCATCTGCCACGGTGTCACCTGACACTGCCTTCACCACCTCTGCTCCTGCCGCCGTCTTCTCATTAGATGACTCCCATGCCTCCTGATGCAGCCACCGCTTGATTGCTTGCGGCCAGCCATTCATTGCCCCTACAGAAGCTGCACCTGCTTCCGGTCCCAACCTTACAAGGATGTTGCCAGGAATAGGGAATTTTGGCTATGAGGAAAGATTGAACAGGCTGGGTTTGTTTTCTTCAGAACAGAGGAGACTGAAGGGAGATTTAATTGAGGTGTATAAAATTATGAGCAGCCTAGATAAAGTGAATAAGAGGGACCTATTTCCATTAGCAGAAAGGTCAAGAACCAGGGGGCATAGATTAAAAGTAATATGTAGAAGGATTAGAGGGATTTCAGGGGAATTCTTTTCATCCAGTGTGGGGTAGGGGTCTGGAACTCACTGACTGGAAGGGTGATAGAGGCAGAAACTCTCATCACATTTAAAAAATACTTGGATATGCACTTGAGGTGACATAATGTACACAGCTACAAACCAATAACTGGAAAATTGTATTCGGCTGAATAGCTCTTTTTTGGCCAGCAGGATATGATGGGCCAAATGGCCTCCATTGGTGCCTTAAATTTCTATAATTCTGTAAAGACCTGAACACAAGATCTACTATCCGCACAATACTGAGACTGTCTGTTGAATCCACCAATCACCTCAATGTTTCTGCATATGGCTCCTCCCAGACCAGCAGTGGAGACATTTGCTGTGTTAGCCAGTTTGCTGTACACAGATATGTCGAAGAGGTCACAGATGCATTAATTAGAAGGGCCAACAAATTCAACACTTTTGCCCATTG
Organism: Heterodontus francisci; assembly: GCF_036365525.1. NCBI lineage: Eukaryota > Metazoa > Chordata > Chondrichthyes > Heterodontiformes > Heterodontidae > Heterodontus > Heterodontus francisci. Next base: position 27,060,423 of record NC_090378.1, on the reverse strand, counting down.
ATCGACAGAAACAAAGTGACATGGCCACGCAATTCTACAGGCTTGCTGGTTTGTGCATTGTGTGCACAATGCTGTGCCCTATAGGAACTGAAAGAAGGATTATTCGTCCACTGCAACAAATCTTTCTTTTTTAAATTACCTGAATTTCTATGAGGGTCCAGGCCACTTCATAGGTGGAATACATTATTATCTGTGCAGAAGCTGGCCAACCTCACCTCACTGTACATACTGTCCTTCACAAATATGCTCAGATCCAACAGTGCCACTGGAGTGAGAAGTTCAACATAGGGAGTCCCTGCCCCTTGGCTCCATCCTCTTTCCATGATCAGGTCTCTGCCATTTTCCAAGAGGTTTCCACTGAGCTCCTCCCAGAGCAATGGTGAGAGACCAACAGAACCCTGGAGGAGTGCTGGCCACAGTGAGTTCCCAAACTAAATCTTGCTGCCATTCAATAAATCTTGGCTGATCTTCTACCTCAACTCTACTTTACCAACCTCTCCCCATACCACTTGATTGCCTTAGTATCCAAAATCCATCAATGTCTGTCTTGAATATACTCAACAACTGAGAATCTAAAACCCTCTCGGCAGACAATTCTAAAGATTCACAACCCTTTGAGTGAAGAAATGTTTCCTCATTTCAGTCCTAAATGGTCAGCCCCTTATCCTGAGGCTTTGATGCCTAATTCTAGGCTCCCTAGCCAGGGGAAACATCCTCTCAGTAACTACCCTTTCAAGTCCCTTAAGAATTTTATATGTTGTTATGACCAGATGAGAAAGGGGTCTCGGGTTTCCTCTTAGCCTTCACCTGGTTTTTCAGTAACAGGGTTTAATTTTTAAAACACCGTGTTTTTCGCTCCCCCTTGGTGAATTCTTGTTCACCGCTTTGCAATTATAAGGCAAAGAAACCAGCACAAAAAGGTTTTCTTATGTTTAAAGAATAAAAGGTTGAAATTTATTAAACTTAAACTCTAATTCAGTTAATGCCTACAGATACATGATGCATCCATGCGAGCATGCATATGCGATACACACATGCAGATAGAGACAGAACAGAACAGAACAGAAGACATAAAGTGGAAAAATTTGAGGCAATCTCTGAAGAGGGTTTTTGTTACAAATCGTCGAGCTCACTGTAGAGTCCTTGATTGTAGGTAGATGTTGCTTTTCGTTGGGGCCCAGTATTCTTCTTAAACCTTGTTCGCTGTAGGAGACTTTTCTCTCTTGGGGTTCATGTGTCTCCAGTGGATTTGGAGTTCCATGAGAAAAAGATGGGAGCAGACAGGAGACGCTGTGGCGCGCCAGCCAGGAGAGGTCTTCTCAGTCCAGGAACAAACAGACACTCTCAGTTCAAACTGCTTGTACAATTCAGAAAAAAAACAAGTTGCCAAGCAGGCTAGTCATGTGACCAGCTGGTCTGACCACGTCAGTTTGTGGATTCTTTGGTCTTAGCCGACCCTGGAATGTCTCTTCTTACACACAAAACCTGGTGCTCAAAGTCCATTGTGGGTTAAATTGAATAAGGGAAGTAACCTCTTTGTCTCTTTGTCTGTTAATATGAAAATGTCTTTCCAGCCAGGGGCCTGGTGATTTTTTGAACAAGTCCTTTTTTCACTTCAGCAACAATTTTCAAATCAATGTTCATATGACAAAATTAATATGCCTCATTCTTGGCAGGTGAGGATCTAGCATGACAATGTCTTAATGAGATCACCTCTAACTCTTTAAAACTCTAAAGAATATACGCCTAGTGTACTCAATCTCTCCTCATAGCTCAATCCTTCAACCCAGGAATCAGTCCATTAAACCTTTGTTGCACTCCCTCTAAGGCAAGTATATCCTTCCTTTGGTAAGGTGACTAAAACCATACTGAATACTCTAGGTGTAGTCTTGCCAAGGCCCAATATAATTTCAGTAAAACCTCACAGTGAAACTGCAAGAAGTCAGATGCTCTCCTCAGAAAGAATCAAGAAACTGAGCTAAAGCCACTCCAATTCACTCTTCTTTATGGCATCAACTAACAGCAGGTTATAGCATGACATTGCCAGAGGGTGGAGCAAGGTGTCTGCCTATCTCCCAGCCGTGGTATATCCATGACCAAGGAAAATCTGCAAACGACAATGGAGGACAATAATAAGTATTTTTAAAATCAGATAAAAAATAATAAATTACAATACATGGCATAATATTGCAACAACAACAACAGCTTTAGAACATAAGAGGAGCAGGGGTGGATCATACAGCCTCTTGAGCCTGTTCCATCATTCAGTACGATCATGGCTGATCTTTTGCCTCAACTCCACTTTCCCACCCATTACCCATATTGCTCAATTCCAGAAGTGACCAAAAATCTATTTCTGCCTCCAATATATTCAATTATGGAGCATCCACAACCCTCCAGTGTAGAGAATTCCAAAGATTCACAGCCCTTTAAATGAAGAAATTTCTCCTCTAAAACTCTAAAGAATATACGCCTAGTGTACTCAATCTCTCCTCATAGCTCAATCCTTCAACCCAGGAATCAGTCCATTGAACCTTTGTTGCACTCCCTCTAAGGCAAGTATATCCTTCCTTTGGTAAGGTGACTAAAACCATACTGAATACTCTAGGTGTAGTCTTGCCAAGGCTGAGGGCGGCACAGTGGCGCAGTGGTTAGCACCGCAGCCTCACAGCCCCAGGGACCCGGGTTCGATTCCGGGTACTGCCTGTGTGGAGTTTGCAAGTTCTCCCTGTGTCTGCGTGGGTTTTGTCCGGGTGCTCCGGTTTCCTCCCACAAGCCAAAAGACTTGCAGGTTGATAGGTAAAATTGGCCATTATAAATTGTCACTAGTATAGGTAGGTGGTAGGGAAATATAGGGACAGGTGGGGATGTTTGGTAGGAATGTAGGATTAGTATAAATGGGTGGTTGATGTTTGGCACAGACTCGGTGGGCCGAAGGGCCTGTTTCAGTGCTGTATCTCTAATCTAATCTAATCCTCATCTCAGTCCTAAATTATCAACCCTTATCCCAGTCAGGGGAATCAACATCTCAGTGTCAACTCTGTCAAGCCCCTTCAGAATCTTGTATGTTTTAATGAGAATTGCCTCTCATTCTTCAATACGCCAGAAAATATAAACCCAATTTACTCAGCCACTCATCATCGGACAAGCCTCTCACCCCAGGAACCAATCTAGTGAACCTTTGCTGTATTGCCTCGAAGGCAACTATATCCTTCCTTAGGTATGGAGAACAAAACTGCGCACAGTACTCCAGATGTAGTCTCACCGAAGCTCTCTACAATTGTTGCAAGACTTCCTTATTCTTGTACTCCAACATGCCACTAGCCTTCCTAGTTGCTTGCTGTATCTGCATGCTAACCTTCTGTGCTCCTTGTATGAGTACACCCAAGTGTTTCTGAACATCAACATTTACAAGTTTCATGCCTTTTAAAAAATATTCTGCTTTTCTATTCTTACTATCAAACTGAATAACCACACACTTCCTTTCATTTCTATTAATACACGTAATATAGAAAAATATCCCAAGGCGTTTCACAGAAGTACCATCAGAGGAACAATAATTGCAAGTATATATTTTGCAGAACAAAGGTAATGCTTGGTTTAACTGTAAGTCACTTTTTTGTAGTTGATGGAGATGAGCATATTATTGAAATATTGTTGATTTGGGGGGGGAAAAACAAATTGTTAGTATTAGTAAGTTTAAAATATTAATTCCAGACATGCACATATGCAACTACATATCACTAGACTCAAATCTATTTTTACAGGTAAACAAAATACTGAAAAATGAGTCTCCAACATACATTTTCAAATCCTTTTGCTATGTTGGTCATGTTCCATAAGGTTCAAAATGGAGTAATAAGCAAGTAATATGGAAGTGCCAAACTTTATGAACTTTTTCATTTTCTTCCCATTCATGTGTTAATGAAAATTAGGACAGCCTTTTTAAATGAGTAGCTGTGTTCTCCGCAACAGCTTAATTCTGTTATCTGGCCACTGTCTAGTCGTTTCTTTTCTCTTTGCATTCACAAATGTCATTTAAATGAGATTATAACAAAAGAGTTCTTCAGGTATTTGGCATCGGTAGTAATTTGCATATAAATACAAGATAATCCAAGAGTCTGAACATTTTTTTATAAATGAGTAGAAAAGGCATTCAGCCTGCAAACAGATAATTGCTTCACAAACTGTCCAAAATTAGACAGTATTTTTTCTTTGAAGAAATAAAGATGTGACGAGCCGATAAGGAAATGGGAATTACTATTCCCACAGCTGTCAATAATTAATATGTTATTTACACATGCACAAGCCTACATCACAGCTTTCAAGATTTCATTTACACTTTGACACTAGCACAGCAGCCTATTTAGCTCTAAAGTGACCTGTTCATTAGTCTGCTGCTGCACATCAATCACGTCTAGGTACAGCCTCATTTATGAATGTACAGAAATAATTAGGTTGCTTTCATGCAGCCCCTTTAGCAAACATGGAGACAGCTAGCCCACCCAGACTATAAACACTGGAGAGAAAATAAACCTTTTTTTTTGGATTAACACCATTTAAAAAATGGAAGCATAAAAACAAATTGGATTTCAGTGCATTAGCAACAATATTTCAGAAGGCCCAAGGACCAGTAAAAACTGTCGACTTTATATGAGACAAGAAACCAGGCGTTGTATGACTTGGTTTAGTTCATTTATATTCATTGATAAATGTCATTACTCCCAGTTATTTTTCCCTTTGAATCCTCTGCTGTCCAGCCAGAGATATGTCGGTAGCATATCACTCGTCAGTGGCTGATTAATCTATTGATCTCTTGTGCAGATTCTTAGTAACCTGCTATCTCAAACTGCTGACGTGGATTTTTTTGGGAAAGGTATCTAACTAGAATTACACAGACAATAATGTAATTTTTTTTCAAAGTAAGAAAATAGCGTTGACAACTTCAAAATATTTTGTTTAGAAGGGTTGTTATTATCTTATTTTTATCTCTTCACTGGGATAGATCAGCAATGTAGGTATGAAAAAGCAATTTCCTGCTGCCATGAAGCAATTAGCAATAATTTAAGAAAAACTGGTTGGAGTGTTTGTAGATCACACAGACTTGTGCTCATTAGCAAGGAAGATAAGGCTGCAGGAATGGCTCAGCAGGTTAAGTCACTGAGCAATAAAGCAATACAGAAGAGGAAGGTCTCGGGGTTGATTTCCAAAATATACTTTATTCATAAAAATCTGTAAAAATTACATTGCCAAACAGTTTCCAAACAGCACCAAAAAATACAAACATTGCAAGGGAGATCAGTTTCCTTCAATACTGTCATGAGTTTCTTCCCAACCCTTCCGTTTCACAATTGTCATGTCAATTACAGTTTTACATTTACAGCAATTCAGAATATTAACGATACAGTTCGAGGGGTTTCCCATGGATCCAGCCCCTCAGTCCAGCTTGGTGGGGGAACCTTACACTGTGGTCTTTCCCCATTGAGCCTTTGCTGCGGCTGCCCCAAGCTTTAGTGCGTCCCTCAGCACGTAGTCCTGGACCTTGGAATGTGCCAGTCTGCAACATTCGGCGGTGGACAACTCTTTGCGCTGGAAGACCAGCAAGTTTCGGGCAGACCAAAGGGCGTCTTTCACCGAATTGATAGCCCTCCAGCAGCAGTTGATGTTTGTCTCGGTGTGCGTCCCTGGGAACAGCCCGTAGAGCACAGACTCCTGTGTTACAGAGCTGCTTGGGATGAACCTTGACAAAAACCACTGCATCTCTTTCCACACCTGCTTTGCAAAGGCACATTCCAGGAGGAGGTGGGCGACCGTCTCTTCCCCACCACAGCCAACGCGGGGGCACTGTGCGGAGGGGGCGAGACTTCGGGTGTGCATGAAGGATCTGACGGGGAGGGCCCTTCTCACCACCAGCCAAGCTACGTCTTGGTGCTTGTTTGAAAGTTCTGGTGATGAGGCATTCCGCCAAATGACTTTGACGGTCTGCTCGGGGAACCATCCGACAGGATCCACCGTTTCCTTTTCCCGTAGGGCCTTGAGGACATTCCGTGCAGACCACTGCCTGATGGAGGGGTCCTACTGATTGCATTCCAATGATGACTGCCGTATGTGTGTGTGTAACGATATTGGGTGAGGATAGAATTGTGGACAAGTGATCTGCTGATACCCATTGACATCAAAGGGAGCACTGTTACATCCACTGTGCCATTGTGGATAATTAAGCCACCTTTCCGTCACCAGCACAACATCCCCTTTAATAGTAAACTACAACCTTGCCTGAATTTAAAACCCATAGTCAATTTTTTTTTAATCTACCAAGCTTTCTGGAAAGCTAATATTCATATTCTAGGGAGAGAATTCTGATGCGATATTAAGCATGACTTTTCCTCTAAGCTGCTAGTGAAGGTGAATCTGCAGGGTCAGTTCAAGTCCATTCTTGCCAAACTCCAAAAATAAATTGATACAGAGTTGGCCTGGCAAAAAGAATGGTTCAATCCATATGCTTCAGAATTTCAGAATGACAGTCTTCTGTAAAGGCTTATAAGCAATTCAAGATGGTTCTTGTGTGTGGTAGTTATCTTTAGTTATACTGCTTGGCTGTCCATTGTAGTGACATTAATGACTGTTGTATCTTTTTGGTTATGAGCTTCCATGGGCAGATAGCTGAGTACATGTTCCGTTTGCCTAGTGTCTGGGCAATGTGGGATATTGTTGTTGTGCAAGCCAGCCATTGACATGTGGTCAGATGTGGGGACCAGACTTCAAACATATAAATGAGCTGTTCTATTTTCCATAGCTCCTCAACTGGGCAGTCCACCTCAGTGGGATTGACCAACGGGCTCTGGTTAGGTATTCCCATGCCTGAATCCAAATGAATCCTCCTTTGAGCATCCTCACCTTGTTCCACCCCTTCATTTTTCATTTAAAATCCTTGTTCCATAACACCCAAGTACCATAAAAATGTCTTTCCTCAGTCCTCGCACTGAGAAACTTCTCATCCTCAGTGATTTCAACATCTATTTCAACTCATCATGCTCTCTTTTCTCTGCTATCATTGCTGTCTTATCCTCCCCTCTTGACCTTGCCATCTTATGTGGCCTCGCGACACCCAACCTACCAATCACAGATATGGCCATCTCTGATCATTTCCTTGTATCGCTCTCCACCCACATCCCTCTTCCCCCTCTCAATATTACTTCCTCTGTGTTTGCTCCTGGAAAAAGCACTCTCCCAATTCACTTACAATTGCACTCTCAAAATCCCAACTGTCTACCCTTTGGCCCTCCATTCACTACGACATTTCTGAAGTTATTGAGCTGCTCAACCACACCCTCACCTCCACCTTTGATGCTATTAAAACTTGTACTCTCTCACCATGGCCATTCACCTTGGTAGGACCTCATCTCTGCTCCCTTGAGTCCAAGGGACAGACTTGAAAGGATATGGTGGATAATTGGTTTAGCCATTCACTGCCAGATCTGGCTGGACCACATAAAGCATAAACATTATTGGGTCCTGCTCTCGTCTGCCAAAACTGTTTACAATTTCAGTATCATCTTGGAATGCAAAAATAACCCCCTTTTTCTTTTCTCTACTGCAAACAGTCTTCTTAAACCCCTCTCCCCTGTCTCCTCCACCGTCACCTCCAACAATAAGTGCAAGGAGCTCATAGACTTCTTTGTCACTAAGATTGAGACCATCTGATCAGCTGCCTCTGTTACTTCCCACCTTTCCACTAGCCTGTCAGGCCAAATTTCCTCTAAAGACCCCCCACCCCCATACTACCCCGAAGGGCATCATTCTCTACTTTCTCTCCGATCTCCTCTCATGCCCCCTCCGAGCTCATCTTCTCCATGAGACCCACCTCCTGCTCCCTCAACACTATTCCCAGTAACCTGCTGACTACCCAACTTCCCTTCCTAGCATGTTAGCTGATCGTGGTTACAGTTCTCTCTTATCAGGTACTGTCATCGCTCCTTTAAATCTGCTATCATCACCCCTCTCAAAAGAAAACAATTATTGACCCCTCCATTCTTGCAAACTATCACCCCATCTACAACCTCCCTTTCCTCTCCAAAGTCCTTTTACGTGTCATCGCCTCCCAAATCCATGCCCTTTTCCCAGAACTCCATGTTGGAATGCCTCCAATCAGGTTTCTGTCCCTGCCACATTACCTAAACAGCTCTTATCAAAGTCACATATGACATTCTATGTGACTATGACAAAGGTAAACTATCCCTCCTCATCCTTCTCAACTTGTCTTCAGTCTTTAACTTAGATGACCACACCATCCTCCTGCAACATCTCTCCAGGTCATCCAACTGAATGGGACTGCTCTCACCTCGTTCCGTTCTGATTTATCTAATCATAGCCACAGAATCGCCTGCAATTGCTTTTCTTCCCATTCCCACACAGTCACCTCTGGTGATCCTTGAAGGTGGCAGGGTTGCATGACATATTGGGAGAGTTGTTCGCAAAGCATCTTGGGCTTCATAAATAGAGGTAGTGAGTACAAAAGCGGGGAAGTTATGCTGAACCTGTATGAAGCACTGGTTAGACCACAACTAGAGTATTGCATCCTGTACTGGCCACCGCAATTTGGGAAGGATGTGAGGGTCCTTGAGAGGGCGCAGAGGAGAATTAACAGAACGATTTCTGGGATGAAGCATTTTAGCTACAAAGTTAGGTTGGAGAAGCTGGGGTTGTTCTCCTGAGAGCAAAGGAGATTGAGGAGAGATTTGATCGAGGTGTACAAGATTATAAGGTATTAACTGATGGTAGACGGACTAGGAAACACTGATTTAAGGTTTTAGAGCCACAGAGTCACAGAGTTATACAGCACAGAAACAGGCCCTTCGGCCCAACGCGTCTGCTCCGACCATCAAGCACCCATCCAATCTAATCCCATTTTCCAGCACTTGGCCCGTAGCCTTGTATGCTATGGCTTTCAAGTGCTCATCTAAATACTTCTTAATTGTTGTGAGGGTTCCTGCCTCTACCACCTCTTCAGGCAGTGTGTTACAGATTCCAACCACTCTCTGGGTGAAAAAATTTTTCCTCAACTCCCCTCTTCCTGCTCCTTACCTTAATTAAGTCTATGCCCCCTGGTTGCTGACCCCTCTGCTAAGGGAAAAAGTTTCTTGCTATCTATCAATGCCTCTCATAATTTTGGACAAGAAATGCAGAGGGAATGTGAGGAAGAAGTTTTTTACGCTGTGAGTGGTAATGACCTGGAACTCACTGCCCACAAGAGTAATGGAAGCAGAGATGATTAGTGATTTCAAAAGGAAATTGGATGGACACTTGAGAGAAATAAACTTTCAGGGCTACAGGGATAGGGGCCTGCCTGGATTGCTCCACAGAGAGCTGGCATGGACTTGATGGGCTGAAAGACCTTCTTCTGTGCTATAATGACTTAATAATCTATGACTCTATGGGCTGGATTTGTGGAACTGGCGGGGCTCCCAGCTCCTGCCTCGGCATTTTCGAGCACTCACTGGAGCGATCATCCACAATTCCAAATCCTAAGTGTCCCACACTGGGATCCCTATCCCTTTAAAGACAAGGATCCCACCTCCAAGAGCTACCATTCAATCAGGGCCAGCAGCTCAGCAGTATCTTCAGCGCCACCAGGAGCACTGGCCACTGCAGGTAATGCAGATGCCTTGGACCCAGGTCCAGCGGTGGAGCCCCGGACCTCAGGTAAGTGACATGGGGTCGCTGGGGCCAGTCTGGAGGCCACGACAAGGAGTGGTGGGAGGATGGGCATGAAGTGCAGGGGGAGGGGGATCTAGGGAGGTGGACGTTTTGCCGGTGGGGGTCCTCCGTGGACAAATATTGCCCACAGAGGAGGGACTCCTCCCAAGCCTGCAGGAAGGGTGCTTTGTATTACAAGGCACCCTGCCCGCATGGCGGAGGCACCCCCACTGTTAGTTAAATCCCAGTGGCGGGGGGCGAAGAGGCCCTTAAGTGGCCGTTAATAGGCAACATAGAACTTCAATTGGCCTCTGGATGGGAAGGTTATTGTTGGCCGATCCTCCCCCTGGCAAAAATGCTTGATGACAGGGCTCTGACATGCCCTCCACCCCCTGCCTCACGGCAAGATTATATGGAATCCCTGCCTCCAACCCCGTCTCAGGGAGGCCCATGAAATCCAGCCCTATGTGTCGCACAAAGATCTAGCCTTGGCGCCCTCCTGTTTTCCATCTACATGCTGCCCCTCAGCGATATCATTCAAAAACACAGCATCAGTTTCTGTGGGCAGGATTTTATGCTGCACTTGGAGATGGGCACAGAGGCGAGGGTGGGAAAACAAACTGGCAAGTGGTGCCGTTCCTGACATTGTAGGGCCCCCTGCCATTTTGTCCAGGGTGGGGAAGGTCAAGGACGGCCTTCCTGCCCCAGGCCAATTGAAACATAGAAACATAGGAGTAGGAGTAGGCCATTCAGCCCTTCGAGCCTGCTCCACCATTCAATACGATCATGGCTGATCATCCAAACTCAGTTACCTGTTCCTGCTTTCTTCCTGTATCCCTTGATCCCATTAGCCCTAAGAACTATATCTAACTCTTTCTTGAATAATTGAGGCCCTTAAGTGGCCAAGTAATGGCCGCTTAAGGACCTTGTCCCACCTTCACTCCAATTTTGTGGAGGATGAAGAGGTCTGCCACTTGTGAAGGCGTACCAGGTTAAACTGGCACCCAGAGGGCCCCCCCATCAGTGATAGTTGCCGCCTCACCAAGATCCCCCCCACCCTCACCAACCACCTCCCGACCCCACCACTGGAGCTTGCCTGACTGGCCCCAGCAGCCATGACCCCATTCATCTGTCCTGGGGTCTCTGAACTTCTCTTCTGAAGGCCTCCTGCAATACAGGAAGTGGCCACCGCTCCCAGTGGCACTGCTGGGGTGCAGGACTGCTGGCCCTGCGATTGGCTCACAGCTCTGGAGATGGAAATGCGTCAAGGAACGAACGTGCAGTTAATTGGCTGCTCACTGTTAAATTGCAACAGGGTCCGACAGAGGGCTGAGATGAATTCTCCCCCACCTTTTGGCCGGCTGCCGACACCCTCCTTCACTGGAATAAAATCTAGGCCCATGTGTATGCTGATGATGCCAAACACTATTTCACCACTGTCTCTGTCGACCCATCCATTGTTTCTAAATTGTCAGACTGCTTGTTTGACATGTGCTGCACTGTCAGCGGTGCCTGCTTAAACAAGGCCCTGTCTGCATAAAGGATCCCATGCACCATTTTGAAGAAGAGCAGGAGAGTTATCCGAAGTGTCCTAGCCAACATATATCCTTCTACCAACACTGAAGCAGATTATCTGGTCATTATCTCAGCAGATTACTTGCAAGGTGTATTAGCTGTCCTTCTGTGCATGAGAAGCTATTTGAGAGTTGGGGGGGGGGTGAGGATGACCGAACCCAAAGAGTGTCCTGCCCCTCTATCAGAGCTGCACATGCACCTAGCTGGAGACTGCAGCCTGAACCATGTTTCCTCACAACCATTGTTTTTGCCTGGAGAAGGTCAGAAACTCGGGGGGGGGGGGGTGTAGAGGGGTAATTGGGGGGAGTGGAGGAGGCCAGGAGAGTGGGAGTGGTGAAGGTGAGGAACTTGGGGGGGGGGGGGGGGGTGCGGAAAAGGTCAGGAATTCCAGGGGGATGTAGGAGTAGGAAGAATGAGGAGAGGCAATATAAACTAGATGGTACAATTTTAAAAGGAGTGCAGAAACAGAGAGACCTGTGGGTGTATAAGCAAGTTTCTGAAGGTGGCAACACAAGTAGAGAAGGCTGTGAAATGGCTTACAGGATCCTTGGCTTTATTATTGGAAGCATAGAGTACAAAGCATGGAACTTATACTAAACCCCCTTGATAAACATTGGTTAGGCTTCAGCTGGGGTTCTGTGTTCAATTCTGAGCACCACACTTTAGGACAGTGCAAAGGAAATTTACTGGAATGGTACCAAGAGTGAAAGAATTCAATTACATGGAGAGAAAAGAGAAACTGGGGTTGTTCTCCTTTAAAAGATTGTATTTTGTGTTTCTATAAACATGCATTACATTACATTCACATGTTCTTTACCAGACTTAACTATTCCAATGTTCTGATCAGCCTCCCATCTTCCACTCTTAGTGAACTTGAGCTCATCTAAAATTCTGCTGTGCATGAACTAACTCGTGGCACGTCCCATTCACCCATCACCCTGTGCTTGTTGACTTACATGGCTCCCGGTTGAGCAGCAGCCCAATTTTAAAGTTGTTCTTCTCATGTTGAAATCCCTCCATGCCTCCATCCCTCACCCCTTCCTATCTGAATTCAGTGGTATAAACACTAGGCATGCTCTGAAATCCATGGTGTGAGTGCTGTGCCGTGTCTGAATTTAGTAGTGTGAGTACTGATCATTGTCTGAACTCAGTAGTGTGAGTGCTGTGAGTGCTCCTAACCTGGGAGTGTGAGCCCTGTCTGTCAAGCCTGTCTGACAACGACTGGGTCAAATTGCACAATACAGCCACCTTGAATTAGTTCTGAGTTCTGATGAAGGGTCACTGACCTGAAACGTTAACTCTGCTTCTCTCTCCACAGATGCTGCCAGACCTGCTGAGTATTTCCAGCATTTCTTGTTTTTATATTATAATCTTGAATTACTCTACAACAGTAGGATAAAATTACACATTCCAGACAAACTGTTGAGTGTGTCTTGTCCTCCAAGGGGACAAATCAGAAATCTAGTTCAGCCCACTGTGGTGCAAATAAACGCAGCCTTATCTAATTGCTGTTTGCGGGACCTTGCTGTGCAAAAGCTACATGTTGCCTACATCACAATAGTGACTACACTGCAAAAAGTACTCAATTGGCCATGAAGCACTTTCGGAGGTCCTGAGGTCATCTTCTTCTTTGGCCTCCTTATCTCAAGAGACAATGGATAAGCACCTGGAGGTGGTCAGTGGTTTGTGAAGCAGCGCCTGGAGTGGCTATAAAGGCCAATTCTAGATTGACAGGCTCTTCCACAGGTGCTGCAGAGAAATTTGTTTGTCGGAGCTGTTACACACGGCCAGTGGGTCTGATACCAGTGGCGAGCTCGCTGTACAATGTGTCTTTGGGGATCCTGCCATCTTCCATGCGGCTCACATGGCCAAGCCATCTCAAGCGCTGCTGACTCAGTAGTGTGTATAAGCTGGGTATGTTGGCTGCCTCGAGGACTTCTGCGTTGGAGATACGGTCCTGCCACCTGATGCCAAGTATTCTCCGGAGGCAGCAAAGATGGAATGAATTGAGACGTCGCTCTTGGCTGACATACGTTGTCCAGGCCTCGCTGCCATAGAGCAAGGTACTGAGGACACAGGCCTGATACACTCGGACTTTTGTGTTCCGTGTCAGTGCGCCATTTTCCCACACTCTCTTGGCCAGATGGACATAGCAGTGGAAGCCTTTCCCATGCACTTGTTGATTTCTGCATCTGGAGACAGGTTACTGGTGATAGTTGAGCCTAGGTAGGTGAACTCTTGAACCACTTCCAGAGCGTGGTCGCCAATATTGATGGATGGAGCATTTCTGACGTCCTGCCCCATGATGTTCGTTTTCTTAAGGCTGATGGTTAGGCCAAATTCATTGCAGGCAGCCGCAAACCTGTTGATGAGACTCTGCAGGCACTCTTCAGTGTGAGATGTTAAAGCAGCATCGTCAGCAAAGAAGAGTTCCCTGATGAGGACTTTCCGTACTTTGGACTTCGCTCTTAGACGGGCAAGGTTGAACAACCTGCCCCCTGATCTTGTGTGGAGGAAAATTCCTTCTTCAGTGGACTTGAATGCATGTGAGAGCAGCAGGGAGAAGAAAATCCCAAAAAGTGTGCGTGCGAGAACACAGCCCTGTTTCACGCCACTCAGGATAGGAAAGGGGTCTGATGAGGAGCCACCATGTTTAATTGTGCCTTTCATATTGTCATGGAATGAAGTGATCATACTTTGTAGCTTTGGTGGGCATCCGATCTTTTCTAGTAGTCTGAAGAGACCACGTCTGCTGACGAGGTCAAAGGCTTTGGTGAGATCAATGAAAGCAATGTAGAGGGGCATCTGTTGTTCACGGCATTTCTCCTGTATCTGACGAAGGGAGAACAGCATGTCAATGGTCGATCTCTCTGCACGAAAGCCACACTCTGCCTCAGGGTAGACGCGCTCGGCCAGCTTCTGGAGCCTGTTTAGAGCGACTCGAGCAAAGACTTTCCCCACTATGCTGAGCAGGGAGATTCCACGGTAGTTGTTGCAGTCACCGCGGTCACCTTTGTTTTTATAGAGGGTGATGATATTGGCATTGCGCATGTCCTGAGGTACTGCTCCCTCGTCCCAGCACAGGCATAGCAGTTCATGTAGTGCTGAGAGTATAGCAGGCTTGGAACTCTTGATTATTTCAGGGGTAATGCTGTCCTTCCCAGGGGCTTTTCCGCTGGCTAGAGAATCAATGGCATCACTGTGTTCCGATTTGGTTGGCTGTATGTCCAGCTCATCCATGACTGGTAGAGGCTGGGCTGCATTGAGGGCATTCTCAGTGACAACATTCTCCCTGGAGTACAGTTCTAGGTAGTGCTCAACCCAGCGGTCCATTTGTTTGCGTTGGTCAGTGATTATGTCCCCTGATTTAGATTTGAGGGGGGCGATCTTCTTGATGGTTGGCCCAAGAGCTCTCTTAATGCCATCATACATTCCTCTGATGTTTCCGGTGTCTGAGGCCAGCTGAATATGACTGCATAGGTGTTGCCAGTAGTCGTTTGCGCAGCGCCTGGCTGTTCTTTGTGCAGTGCTTCTGGCTGCTTTAAGTGCTGCGGATGTTAAATCGCTGGGGGTTTTATTGTAGTTCAACAGTGCAATGCGCTTAGCGGCTATGACAGGTTCCAGCTCTTCATTATGAGATTGAAACCAGTCTGCATTTCTCTTTGCACTTTTGCCGTAGGTGGTCAAAGCTGACTCATAGATGGCATCTCTGATGTGGGCCCACTTGGTCTCAGCATCCCCTGTGGGAGTGTTTTGAAGGGCTGTTACAAGTGAATTTAGAAATTTTTGTAACAGCTGTGGGTGAGAAATTCTGCTTGTGTTGATGCGCGGGTGGCCCTTCTGCTTGGAATAATGCAACCTCTTTGGTCTGAGTCTAACCTTGCTGCACACCAGGGAGTGGTCGGTGTCGCAGTCCGCACTGTGGAAGCTGCATGTGATTTGAACACTGTTTAAGGCGGCTCGCCTTGTGACAATGAGGTCTAGCTGGTGCCAACGACGCGATCTTGGGTGCCTCCATGAAACCTGATGACAGGGTTTAGTGTGAAAGAACGAGTTGGTGATGCAGAGGTTATGATAGGTACACAACTCAAGCAGTCTCTGCCCGTTCTCATTCATCCTTCCAATGCCATAGCGCCCAAGGCAGGAGGGCCATGAGTCATGGTCGGCCCCAACCCTGGCATTAAAGTCCCCCAGCAGGAATAGGTGTTCGGTGTTGGGGATGCTGCTAATGATGTTATGGAGTTCCTCGTAGAACTGATCTTTAGCTTCAGGTGGGGAGCAGAGTGTTGGAGCATAGATGCTGAGTAGGTGTACTGGACCAGAGGTGGTGAGCAGTCGGATGGACAGTATGCGTTGCGAGCCATTTGAGGGAGGCTCTATCATGCTGAGCAAGGGGTTTCTGATGGCGAAGCCCACTCCATGCTGTCTTGGTTCTTCAGGATCCCTGCCCTGCCAGAAGAAGGTGTAGTCTTGCTTCGCTAGAGATCCACTCGCGGGGAGGCGAGTCTCCTGAAGTGCTGCAATGTCTACATTGAGTCTACTGAGCTCATTGTTAATGATGGCGGTCTTCCGAGAATCGTTGATTTGTGTAAGGTCTTCCGACAGGCCAGGACACATAGTTCTGACGTTCCAGCGTGCAAAGCGAAGGGCTGGTACCTTCTTTCCATTTATCGTGTTGTTTGGTGCGGTGTATCAGTCCACCTTTCGGGCAATGACCCTGAGCTCCAAGTACCTATTGAAGCAGGTAGACTGTGGCGGGACAGAACCTTATTGACCGGGGGCTGTCCGGTTTGAGGCGGGCGGTAGCTGTCCAGTGAGGTGCGATGACCTCTCCCACCGACAAAGGCAACCCGTGGCGCCCAGTTTCTATGCCAATTTATCTGGACTTATAACCCGTAACTGCTGCCTTCCGTGTTGTTTCAGTCGCTGTGAGGCAACTATGGAGTGACCTCTCCATGGCGCATGCCTGGGCGAATGTATGGAGGTTGAGAGTTGCCCAGTCGTCAAAACCCCCCTCTCGGCCTTTCTGGTGGGGTCCAAAGGAGTGCAGAGCACGACGTCTGGCACCGGTATGGCTGCAGGAACTGCCGGAAACATGCCAAAGGTGACACATGACCGCCTACGGGGTTCCACTCCGGATTATCTGATAATATTTAAGGCCTGTCAACCTTTATTGTACAATGAAGTGTTCACGTTATCATGCCAGTTAGCATTTCAAATGAAGGTGGATTTAAAACAAAATTATTGGAAATGCTTAAAAGGGAGAAATCTAATATTTATTCTTAACTGCAGAAAAATGTAAAAATAGCTTCATATTTTGTACAGCACCCCTGTGTGATCTCTCCTGAAAAGCTGAGTGCTTTTTTAATGATTTTGTGCCTTACTAAACTATTTTAAACTAAAAATAAACATTAATAAACATGGTTGAAAATACCTCACACTGTTTCTTCCAATTAAATTGAAATTGTGGCATGATTATGTATTAACCTGTTAAAGATCTGTAGGAAGTAAGTTTGGAGAGGTGTCAACCCATTAAATGAGTTAACACTGCCAATAAAATCATGGCCAAAGGAATTTCACACAAATGTTTTTACATGTTTGTGTGCTAATGCTTAGCTTCATTTCAGAAACATTTTGACTAATATTAATGAGTTCTGAAACATTTCATACAGTTTGAGAATAGCCAACGATGATGATGTTCAATTATTGGCACTACTCTTTTCACTCAATATTTAGACATGGTTTGATCCCTTGTCAATATTTGCCCTTCAATCTTCCTAATAAAATATAAAAGTTGTTGATGAGAATAAATGATTAGTTGTTTTATGAATCTATTCAGAGGTCATACACTGACAGATTTTGAAATGGGATAATATCCAAAATTACTTCAGGAATCTAATCTCTCAGATACCATAGTGGAAATCATTTCACTTAAGGACGGTGTCTAAATATTGAGTTCACAGCTGTTCAAATGGATCCTGATAAATGAAATGTTTTCCTAAATGACATGAAAAAAATCTGAGAGAGAATGGATTTTGGTGTATGTAAGATATCACACCAGTGACAGTATGTTATGATGACTCTTTCATGAGCACAGGCAGGAATCGTTATATTGATAGTTTACAACTGAATGAACATCGGCAATGTCCCATCATAGATTTCTACCTATCACTAGATTGCTGATTTGGGTCATCTAACTGAAATTTCCAGTGGACTATCATATCCTGCATGATCACAAAGCAATGCCCATAGGATTAGAATAAGAATTTTGACACAGATTATTGCCAAAAAAAAGTATAGTTTTAGTAAATAACACTTAGGAAGCACTTATGGATGTGTAAGATGTTTACTGCGCATTTGAAAAATATATTAAATTTGCACCCTTGAGTAGGCTTCTTTGATTCCTGTATGAAGTGTGGAAAATGCATACTTTCCACACTGAAGTGAGTTAACTCTTCCCCTCCCCAGGCTGTGACTAGAACATCAGTGGACAATAGGACAGCTGGAAAAAAAATAAGCGCACAACAAATTAGGAGGGCCTGAAGGCTGGGTGTGGAGCACCAGAATTATGGGTGGACAGTAAGGTTGGATTCTCACTCTCACAGGGCAACCTATGAATTTACTGGCACATTACTTCAAGAGGCCCAGACCTCATACCTGAAGCTGGCACAGGTATTAAATGTATCATTTTTGTTGGATTTATGATGGCACAATTATCTGTAACCTAATTTCCTGGCCTAGCGCCAGTTGCAAGACACATTTGGATGTTTTTTTATTTGTTCTTGGGATGTGAGCATCGGTGGCAAGGCCAACATTTATTGACCAAACCCTTATTACCCTTGAGAAGGTGGTGGTGAACCAACTTCTTGAACAGCTGCAGTCCATGTGGTGCAGGTACACCCACAGGGCTGTTAGGAAGGGCGTTCCAGGATTTTGACCCAATGACAGTGAAGGAGCGGCGATATAGTTACAAGTCAGAATGGTGTGACTTGGAGGGGAACTTGCAGGTGGTGGTGTTCCATGCATCCTCTGCCCTTGTGTTTCTAGGTGGAAGAGCTCACAGGTATGGAAGCTGCTGTTGAAGGAGTTTTGGCGAGTTGCTGAAGTGCGCCTTGTATATGGTACACACTGTGCATCAGTGGTGGAAGGAGTGAATGTTTAAGGTCATGGATAGGGTGCCGATCAAGTGGACTGCTTCGTCTTGGATGAGGTCGAGCTGCTTGAATGTTGTTGGAATTGCACTCATCCAGGCAAGTGGAAAGTATTCCATCACACTCCTGACTTGTGTCTTGAGATGATCGACAGGCTTTGGGGAGTCAGGAGGTGAATGAGTTGCCAAAGAATTCCCAGCCACTGACATGCCCATGCAGCCACAGTATTTATACTGCTGGTCCAGTTCAGTTTCTGGTCAATGGTAACCATCAGGATGTTGATGGTGGGGGATTCAGCGATGGATGTTAAGGGGAGATGGTTATATTCTTGCTTGTTGGAGATGGTCATTGCCTGGCACTTGTGTGGAGCAAATGTTACTTGCCACTTATCATCCCAAGTCTGAATATTGTCCGGTCTTGCTGCATGTGGGCACGTACTGCTTCAGTACCTGAGGAGTTGCAAATGGTACTGGATACTACGCAATCATTAGTGAACGTCCCTACTTCTGACCTTATGATGGAGGAAAGGTCATTGATGAAGCAGCTGAAGATTGCTGGACCTAGGACACTACCCTGAGGAATTCCTGCAGTGATGTCCTGGAGCTGAGATGATTGGCCTCCAACAACCACAACCATCTTTCTTTTTGCTAGGTATGACTCCAACCAATGGAGAGTTTTCCTCCTGATTCCCATTGACTTCAATATTGCTAGGGCTCCTTGATGCCACATTCGATCAAATACTGCCCCGATGTCAAGGGCAGTCACTCTCACCTCACCTCTGGAATTCACTTCTTTTGTCCATGTTTGGACCAAGGCTGTAATGAGGTCTGGAGCTGAGTGGCCCTGGTGGAACCCAAATTGAGCATCAGTGAGCAGGTTGTTGCTTCGTACAGTGCTGCTTGATAGCACTGTCGACGACAACTTCCATCACTTTGCTGATGATTAAAGGTAGTTTAATGGGATGGTAATTGGCTGGATTGGATTTAACCTGATTTTTAAGGACAAGATATGCTTGTCATATATTTATACATAAGCAGTAACATGGCACCAGAGGACAAAAGCAGCTACTCCTAATTACCCTGCTGAACGGTTTTGTAGACTCAAGAGACATACATGGAGCCATTCTCTGAAAGCATTAGAATGGTGGGTGGTCAGCTGCTGGGAGAGGAACTGAAACCTCCAGTTCCCACACAGCCTATGCCACTAACAGTAAACACAGGACTCAATATCTATGCCACTGCAGGGTTTCAAGGGGTCACAAGCAACATAGCTGAATTAAACTAGCCTGTAGTTCATTGTTGCATCATCCATCAAGTAATCAATGTCTTATTTGTGAGGTCCATTCATCACCATCTCCATAAACGCCAGAGAGCAGCAACCATGTGCCCTTGGCTTCTACCACCTTGATGGTTTTCCAGAGCGCAGGGCCTAATTGGCAGGAACCATGCAGGCCTGCAGCTCCTGAGCATAGAAGTAGTTCCCCTTGTCCTGTGGTGCTGCCTTATTGCCCATGGATTCAAGAGAACATCCTGCTCATCGTCCAACCTGGTTTGCGGCCAGCACTAGGCCAGGAAATTGGGATGGAGGTCATTGGGAACCACAACTTAGGAAGGAAATATTGGCCTTGGAGGGAGTGTAGTGTAAATTTACTAGAATGATGCCTGGACACCAAGGGTTAAATTACGTGGTCAGATCACACAAACTAGGTCCATATTCCCTGGAATTTAGAAGATTAAGGGGTGATCAAGATATTAAGAGGAACACATAGGGTAGATAGAGAGAAACTATTTCTGTTTGTTGGGTAACGTAGAACTAGGGGATATCACCTATAAATTAGAGCAAGTGTTTCAGGAGTGAAGTTAGGAAACACTTCTACACACAAAGGATGGTAGAAGTTTGGAACTCTCTTTTGCAAATCACTATTGATGCTGGGTCAATTGAATCTGAGATTGATAGATTTCTGTTAGTCAAAGGTATTAAGGGATATGGGACAAAGGCAGGTTATCTACGGTTTGGTTGCAGATCAGCCATTATTTAATTGGATGGTGGAACAGGCTTGAAGAGCTAAATGGGCTACTCCTGTCCCTATGTTATTATAGAATGGCCCTTATATAAATTGCGAGGGGCACCACGCCATCAATGTGCAGCTAGTGTGTGATCATCAGCACAAACTCCTGCAGGTAAATCCCAAACTCCATGGCACCTCATAGCTTTGATCCTCAGGCAATCCACGATTTATTTTTTATTCTTTCATGGAATGTGAGCCTCGCTGGAAAGATCAGCATTTGTTGCCCATCCCTAATTACCCTTCAGAAGATTGTGGGGAGCTGCCTTCTTGAACTGCCGAAGTCCATGTGGTACAGGTACACTTCCGTGCTGTTGGAGAGTTCCAAGATTTTGACGCAGCAACAGTGGTGTATTTCCAAGTCAGGATGGTGTGTGGCATAGAGGGGAACTTGCAGGTGGTGATGTTCCCATACGCCTGTTGCCCTTGTCCTCCTAGGCAGTAGAGGTCGCGAGTGTGGAAGGTGCTGTCGAAGGCAGATTGGCAAATTGCTGCAGTGCGTCTCGAAGTAAATGAAGATAGTTTTGGTTATTGAAAGCCAATCATCTGAGCTCGAGGACATCACTACAGGAGTTCCTCAGGGTAGTGTTCTCGGCCCAACCATCTTCAGTTGCTTCATCAATGACCTACCTTCCAGCATAAGGTCAGAAGTGGTGATGTCACTGATGATTGGATAGTGTTCAGTAGCATTCACGACTCCTCAGATACTGAAGCTGTCCACACTGCTGCCATTATGCAACAGTGGTGGAGGGAGTGAATGCTTTAATTGGTGGATGGGGTGCGGATCAAATGGGTTGCTTTGTCCTGGACGAGGCAAGTGGAGAGTAATCCAGCACATTCCTGACATGTGCCTTATAGATGGTGGACAGGCTTTGGGGAGACAGGTAAAGAGTTACTCACTCAAGTATTCCCAGCCTCTGACCTGCTCTTGTAGCCACAGTATTTATGTGGCTGGTCCAGTTCAGTTTCTGGTCAAGGGTACCCCCAGGATATTGATGATGGGGAATTCATCGCTGGTAATGCCATTGAACAGCAAGGGGAGATAGTTAGATTCTCTCTTGTTGGAGATGGTCATTGGCTGGCACTTGTGCGGTGTGAATGTTACTTGCCATTTATCAGCCGAAGCCTGAATGTTGTCCAGGTTATGCTGCATGCAGGCATGGACTGCTTCATTATCTGAGGAGTCGTGAATGGTAATGAACACTGTCCAATCATCAGTGACATCGCCACTTCTGGCCTTATGATGGAGGGTAGGTCATTGATGAAGCAGTTGAAGATGGTTGGGCCTAGGACACTACCCTGAGGAACTCCTGCAGTGATGTCCTGGGGCTGAGATGATTATCCTTCAATAACTATAACCATCTTCATTGACTTCAGTTTTGCTAGGGCTCCTTGATGTCACACTCGGTCAGATGCTGCCTTGATAGCAAGGGCAGTCACTCTCATCTCACCTCTGGAATATAGCTTTTTTGTCCATGTTTGGACCAAGGCTGCAATGAGGATCTGGAGACAAATGCCATGGGGTGGGGGGGTGGGGTGGGGATGGGGGGCGGGTGAGTGGGGGCTGGTGAACAAATACTCCTTTGTTTGAAGAAGGGCATGTATTTTATCTATCAATGATTTGATTTCGAATGTAGCAGGTATGGTTTGCAGACAACACAAATATTGGTTGTCTGGTTGAAAATGAAGAAGAAAGCTGCAGACTGTAGGAAGATATCAATGTACTAGTCAAGTGGGTGGAACAGTGGCAAATGGTGTTCAGTCCAGCGAAGTGTGAGGTAATGTATTTGGGGAAGGCTAACTAGGCAAGGGAATACACAATAAATGGTAGGATACTGAGAAGTATAGAGCGCCTGTCCACAGATCCCTGAAGGTGGCTGGACAGGTAGATATGGTGGTCAAGTAGGAATATGGGATAGTTGCCTTTATTAGCTGAGGCATAGAATATAAGAGCAGGGAGGTTACGCTGGAACTGTATAGAACACTGGTTAGGCCACAGATGGAGTACTGTGTGCAGTTCTGGTCACCGCACTTTAGTTATGAGAAAAGATTGGACAGGCTAGAGTTGTTTTCCTTGGAACAGAGAAGGCTGAGGGGAGACCTAAATGAAGTGTATAAAATTATGAGGGGTTTAGATAGAGTGGATAAGAAGGCCCTGTTCCCCTTGGTTGAGGGGGTCCATAACCAGGGGGCATAAATTTAAGGTAAGAGGTAGGAGTTTTGAGGGTATTTGAGGGAAAGTTTTTTCATCCTGAGGGTGGTGGGGGTCTGAAATTCACTGCCTGAAAGGGTGGTAGATGCAGAAACCCTCATAACATTTAAAAAGTATTTGGATATGCATTTGAAGTGCAGTAACCCACAAGGCTACAGACAAAGAGCCAGAAAGTGGGATTCGGTTGGATGGCTCCTTGACAGCCAGCGCGGACACAATGGGCCAAATGACTTCCTTTGTTACAAAAATTTCTAAATTCACTTGTAACAGCCCTTCAAAACACTCCCACAGGGGATGCTGAGACCAAGTGGGCCCACATCAGAGACGCCATCTATGAGTCAGCTTTGACCACCTACGGCAAAAGTGCGAAGAGAAATGCAGACTGGTTTCAATCTCATAATGAAGAGCTGGAACCTGTCATAGCCGCTAAGCGCATTGCACTTTTGAACTACAAGAAAGCCCCCAGCGATTTAACATCCGCAGCACTTAAAGCAGCCAGAAGTACTGCACAAAGAACAGCTAGGCGTTGCGCAAACGACTACTGGCAACACCTATGCAGTCATATTCAGCTGGCCTCAGACACCGGAAACATCAGAGGAATGTATGATGGCATGAAGAGAGCTCTTGGGCCAACCATCAAGAAGATCACCCCCCTCAAATCTAAATCGGGGGACATAATCACTGACCAACGCAAACAGATGGACCGCTGGGTTGAGCACTACCTAGAACTGTACTCCAGGGAGAATGCTGTCACTGAGACTGCCCTCAATGCAGCCCAGCCTCTACCAGTCATGGATGAGCTGGACATACAGCCAACCAAATCGGAACTCAGTGATGCCATTGATTCCCTAGCCAGCGGAAAAGCCCCTGGGAAGGACAGCATTACCCCTGAAATAATCAAGAGTGCCAAGCCTGCTATACTCTCAGCACTACATGAACTGCTATGCCTGTGCTGGGACGAGGGAGCAGTACCCCAGGACATGCGCGATGCCAACATCATCACCCTCTATAAAAACAAAGGTGACCGCGGTGACTGCAACAACTACCGTGGAATCTCCCTGCTCAGCATAGTGGGGAAAGTCTTTGCTCGAGTCGCTCTGAACAGGCTCCAGAAGCTGGCCGAGCGCGTCTACCCTGAGGCACAGTGTGGCTTTCGTGCAGAGAGATCGACTATTGACATGCTGTTCTCCCTTCGTCAGATACAGGAGAAATGCCGTGAACAACAGATGCCCCTCTACATTGCTTTAATTGATCTCACCAAAGCCTTTGACCTCGTCAGCAGACGTGGTCTCTTCAGACTACTAGAAAAGATCGGATGTCCACCAAAGCTACTAAGTATCATCACCTCATTCCATGACAATATGAAAGGCACAATTCAACATGGTGGCTCCTCATCAGAGCCCTTTCCTATCCTGAGTGGTGTGAAACAGGGCTGTGTTCTCGCACCCACACTTTTTGGGATTTTCTTCTCCCTGCTGCTTTCACATGCGTTCAAATCCTCTGAAGAAGGAATTTTCCTCCACACAAGATCAGGGGGCAGGTTGTTCAACCTTGCCCATCTAAGAGCGAAGTCCAAAGTACGGAAAGTCCTCATCAGAGAACTCCTCTTTGCTGACGATGCTGCTTTAACATCTCACACTGAAGAATGCCTGCAGAGTCTCATCGACAGGTTTGCGTCTGCCTGCAATGAATTTGGCCTAACCATCAGCCTCAAGAAAACGAACATCATGGGGCAGGATGTCAGAAATGCTCCATCCATCAATATTGGCGACCACGCTCTGGAAGTGGTTCAAGAGTTCACCTACCTAGGCTCAACTATCACCAGTAACCTGTCTCTAGATGCAGAAATCAACAAGCGCATGGGTAAGGCTTCCACTGCTATGTTCAGACTGGCCAAGAGAGTGTGGGAAAATGGCGCACTGACACGGAACACAAAAGTCCGAGTGTATCAGGCCTGTGTCCTCAGTACCTTGCTCTACGGCAGCGAGGCCTGGACAACGTATGCCAGCCAAGAGCGACGTCTCAATTCATTCCATCTTCGCTGCCTTCGGAGAATACTTGGCATCAGGTGGCAGGACTATATCTCCAACACAGAAGTCCTTGAAGCGGCCAACATCCCCAGCTTATACACACTACTGAGTCAGCGGCGCTTGAGATGGCTTGGCCATGTGAGCCGCATGGAAGATGGCAGGATCCCCAAAGACACATTGTACAGCGAGCTCGCCACTGGTATCAGACCCACCGGCCGTCCATGTCTCCGTTATAAAGACGTCTGCAAACGCGACATGAAATCGTGTGACATTGATCACAAGTCGTGGGAGTCAGTTGCCAGCATTCGCCAGAGCTGGCGGGCAGCCATAAAGACAGGGCTAAATTGTGGCGAGTCGAAGAGACTAAGTAGTTGGCAGGAAAAAAGACAGAGGCGCAAGGGGAGAGCCAACTGTGCAACAGCCCCAACAAACAAATTTCTCTGCAGCACCTGTGGAAGAGCCTGTCACTCCAGAATTGGCCTTTATAGCCACTCCAGGCGCTGCTTCACAAACCACTGACCACCTCCAGGCGCGTATCCATTGTCTCTCGAGATAAGGAGGCCCAAAAGAAACCCACAAGGCTACAGACAAAGAGCCAGAAAGTGGGATTCGGTTGGATGGCTCCTTGACAGCCAGCGCGGACACAATGGGCCAAATGACTTCCTTCCATGCTGTAAGTTTCTATGATTCTATGGTCAAATTTCTACTTGATAGGGGACCTAAGCTATACACTGCTGTCATGGATGATGACACTCTTGTGGAGTATATATATAATGAAGCTCATGCTTCAACTAGAGTCACCATTAGGAACACCATTGTCATGCTGAAGCAGATGTTCCAAAGTCTGAATTATCCTGCAATATAATCTGGAGAAGGTAATCTGGATCATAGTGACTTGTGTGCTGCATAATCTAGCCATTGACGGACATACAGCTGGAGGAGCATGAATTAGACAGGCAGAGGAGGAGCAGGAGACAAAGTTCCAGAGAGGGGCCAGCCAAGGTTCTATAGTCTGAAGCACGTAGAGAAGCCTAATCCTTTAAACTTTCTCCTGATCATGTCATCCAGTGTAACACCTCAGCTCCAACTCTCAGTTTTCCCCTTCTTTTGCAATAAAACATCCTGGGAAAAACTAAAATAAAAACAGGAAGTGCTGGAAATACTCAGCAGGTCTGGCAGCATCTATGGAGAGAGAAAGAAAGTTAATGTTTCAGGTCAGTGACCTTTCATCAGAACTGGAAAAACTAATATTGAATCCATCCACTAGATTCCATCATCAGTATTTCATCGACGAATAAAACTCCTAGTAGCATTTTGCACAAAGCACAACCTTTGGCCAACAAATTAACAGTGCAGATTTCTAATTTGTTACTCTTAGCCTCACTCTTTCTGTCATGGTGTTACCCCTTTCTAACAGTGTATGTCCTTTGTGCAGGGCACCATAGTCTGGTGCTTCATTATGTGGGTTCTCTGCCAGGCTGATGGTAGCTGTGTGTCTGGGTTAAGCTTTGGGACCCAAGGTGGTTCTTCCTTGCTACTGTGATCATAGATCTGAGGGTTGCCAGACCCCACAATAGGAGCAACATTGAGTAAGTTGGCTTCCTGGTTTGAGGGGCTACACAAAAGTTAACCCTGAAGCCACCACCCACTCCAAGGATGCCTGTATGCTTTCAAGTTCATAGATCAGAACCTCACAGATACAGAATGTGGATTCCTACACACTTTTTGTGGAAGCTACTGGGCACATCACCCAGTAACTGCAATGGTCTGTCATACTCTTTAGGTAGCAGAATCCCAGAGATCTGGTTCCACTGCTTGTACATGTGCTGGAGAAGGTGCTTTCTCCAACAAGGAGCTTCCTCTTCTTTTTCGTCCTTCACCTCCATTCCTGCTCTCCCATGCTCAGTAATTAAATCTCAGTTGCCACCAACCCCTGTCCCCACCCCTTATACTCTACAGCCCTGCAGCTGAATATAACTGGACTCCTGCATATTACATCTGGGGATTGTGGTGAGGTGCTAGATGGGCTGTTTCTAGCCACCACTACTGGAGGACCACCTGCTATAATCTGCTTGTTTTGCCATTCCTGTGAACTAATATAAAACAAAGTTAAGGTATGCTGAGTTCTGAAGAAGGGTCACTGACCTGAAACGTTAACTCTGCTTCTCTTTCCACAGATGCTGCCAGACCTGCTGAGTATTTCCAACATTTCTTGTTTTTATTTAAGGTATCCTTACCTGTCTATATTGCTACTTTCATCTATCAGTGAAAGTTACCAAAATTAATACAGTTTGAGATAATTACTAGGATTGGGAGGGTGGAAACCTATGAAATTGATAGCCTCTCTGCAAAGACCTCACCACCCATATCAGCATCTCCTGCAACCTCTTTCAAGTTCTGTTCTTGCGGTCCTATAGCTCTTTCCTCAGACAGGGTCACTTCCTTGTCTGTAGCTTGTGGTCTTCCAGTGGTGGCCCACCTTCTGCTAAAAGCCCTCTTCTCCTCCAGGGACATGTTCTAATGGCATTACTAAATGCAATATCAACATATATTAGCTGAGGTATCTTTCTAAACAAGAAAAGAGAATTAAGTAAATTAATGGAAATGCAGTAGATTCTGTTAAGGGTGTGCAGTCCTCTCCACCCAGTTTTCCTCTATGTGCTGTGCTCAGACAATCCTTTACCCACAAGTGCAATAAAGAGGGAAAGCTGCCCTTGTATGTGATACTGGATATTAAAGCTAAAGTCACCATGATAAATGCAAACTGACAAAATGTAAACCATTTTCTTGATTACTCTTATCTTTATTAAGTGCAAAATTATCATTTCATTTC
Source organism: Heterodontus francisci (assembly GCF_036365525.1). Lineage (NCBI taxonomy): Eukaryota > Metazoa > Chordata > Chondrichthyes > Heterodontiformes > Heterodontidae > Heterodontus > Heterodontus francisci. The sequence goes on along the minus strand of NC_090378.1, from coordinate 27,032,861 downwards.
CATTCCAGTAATATTTTTCAGCTGCATTTGACACCAGAATTTATACAAATGGAGTAAAAATCAGTCAGCAATATTCTATTCTGGTATCAATTTAATGTTGCAGCAGTCTCATGTGGATTATATTATGTTTTAACAAGCATCTGGAAATTCCATATTATTTATTGAACTGATAAATGTTCATACACCACGTCAATTCTTCTCCTGTTCCCCTTCCTGCAGATTCCCCTGGTACAGCCCACCATTCTCAGCCAATAGAGAAATCAGGCAAGCTGTTTCCAAATTTGTCCAATGCTGCTCCAAATCTGGGTGATGTACCATTCAATCACTACTCCTCCTGCTGGTGGGGTGCCTTAGTGTCTTTCCCTGACTGTCTAAACAAGCAAAGAACTTAGCATGTGAGAATTATGACCATAAATTGTACCACCAAGGGACAGCATGTTGCTATGTCCACCATCCCCACCAACACCCGCACCGCTGCCACACCTCATTACCAGTTTGCAATTACTGTGTACTGTTCACACATACGTCAATAAATTAACAATTAGGCATCATCAAGGCTGTAACAATGGCATACAGTCCCAGTAGAAGATTTAGCACAGTGGTTTGATAGTATGTGTTACAAGCAGGCGAGAAAGGTGTCCAGGGGTCTGTTACAATCTTCACCTGGTCTTATTGTAACAGGGTTTAATTTTAAATACACTGTGTTTTGAGCTCCTCCTTTGTGAATCCTTGTTCGCAACTTTCCAATTATAAGGCAAAGAAATTAGCATAAACTGGCTTTCTTTGGTTTAAAGAAGAAAGATGAAATTTATTAAACCTTAAACTTAAACTCTAATACGGTTAACACCTATGGATATACGATGCGCCCACACTAGCATGCACATGTGATACACACATGAAAATAGGGACAGAAAAGAGCAGAAGAAAAGATAAGTAGAAGAGCGTGAGGCAATCTCTTGTTACTATGCTTCGAGCTCGCTATAGTCTTTGATTAAAGATATGGTCTTGCGTTTCGTTGGGGCCCAGTGTTCCTTTTAAACCTTGTTCACGTAGGAGACTTTTTCTCTCTTTGAGTTTACGTGTCTTCAATGGTTTCCGAAGCTGGTGAGAGCGAGATGAGGGCAGACAGGAGAAAGGTCTTATCAAACCAGGAGCCTTCTTTACTCCATGAGCACACAGCTTTGTCTGTCTTCAAAATCCTTTGTTTGAAATTCAAATTCTCTGCAACAGCCAGTTAGACATGTGGCTAAAACTAGTCTGACCACCTCTTCTGTATATTGAGGAAGCAACGACTGGGTCCCCATTGTTCCAACACTGTCAGTTACTATGCAAATGTCCTTCCAGTCAGGGCTTGCAATTTTAAGTTTTAATGTTCATGTGGCGAAATAATGTGTTTCTCAGTCTTGGTAGGTGGGGGGTGGGAGGGGGGTGGGGGGAGCGGTTTGCCTGACAGTATGTGAGTAAAACTCATGAGCTCCTAATAAAACATGGGATATTGGCATTTATTTTTGATTTGTGGGAATGGTATCCTAAAGGCAGCACTTTGGTTGTTATAATAATTTGTAATATTGATTCAATTCTCAAATATTCCAAGGTGTGAAGTAAATGGTTTTAAAAATCAACATTGCTTTTACCAGTATCCCACCCCAGGAGGATTACACAGGTTAAATGGTTAAATAGTTAATGTCTAATATTTTGAAACATGAAGGTCTTTCTCATGCTCATCCACTAATGTGTGAAGCAGAGGCACTGAAGAAATAAAGTAGTCCATTTGTTCAGATTATTGAGCATTAAAAAGTAACTAAATTATTTTTCTAAAAACGACTGACTACCTGTTGCTATAGTTACACAGCCCTGCAAATCCAAAACTATCTGGAAACAAAAGGAAAGTGGATTAACTTTTCTATTGTGATAAAAGCTCGTAAAGAAGCTTGATAGATATCTGCATTGTATACCAATCCTGAATGTAAAACCCAAGGCCTGACATTCCTTTCTTCTGAAATTATATAATTGCAGGAGAAAGTGCTAAAAGGTGATTTATCTGAGTTTCAGTGTTAATTTGAGCACACATCTCCATTTAAAAAAGCAACAAAAGCAGAAAAGTATGTCCAATATTTGTTTTAAAGGCTTTGCACAAATAAGAAAGAGAATGTTTAACTCTAGTGAACTTCATAGAGGCCCGATTTTAAAGCTTTATCACAGTCAGGAATAGTGCAGATTTCTGTCCAAGAGCAGGGGTATTGGTCATTGACAGATATATTGTAATCTGACAGAGGGAGGTGCAGAGGGTGGGTCCAGGAGTGCAGAACATGAATTATAGCAGAAAGTACCTCAGGCTGTGTGTGCCCTAAAGCAGTGTATGAGATGGCTCAGGCTGACCAAGGAGGCATGTGCTGCCTGGTCCACCAAGACCCACATGGACAGTCAAGTAATGGACTGTCAGGTGCAGTGAAGATTACCACTGCCCTCACATCTTGTTCCACAGGGACCTTCCAGGTATTGGAGAATAATGTTTTATTTTCCCCAGAATGACAAATTTTAAAACGTATGAATGTTTATTCAATGGTATGGCACCAACATTCCTTGGAACGCAACACTGATTGTTTTATCTAACACCAACCCAAATGGAATTTAGGTCACATTATTTAAATGGGATTGGCAGGCACAAGTGGTAAAGGGGGGAATCTTCCAATTCCAAATTCCCCCCAACATTCTAATCTTCAGGGTTTCGGCCTGCTTTCTTGGCCTGGATACCACCAAAGGAGTCCATATCCACCTTTGTGGATGCAACTCACTTTGTTGTATTGATATGCTAGGCCCAAATTGAGTCTAAGGTACAAGAACTCCCAAAATAGGGAGTCTTCAACCCTCGTTCCACCTCCAGTCATTAATGGCCTTGTAAGTGGTAGACGGAGGTTCAATCCTTTAAAAAGCAACCCCTAGAAGCAGCAGAGACCCAGCATGTACTCATTCCTTGGGATTTCCATCAGTCTCCTTCTGGATTACAGCAGCAGTTGGGACGTATGTGTTATGTTTGCCGATGTGTCATGGACGTCTCTGTTTTAGTAATGCTATTCTTGTTGAGGGAGTAACAATAATGCAAGGGTGCATAGCTAACTGATGAGCTACCAAGGATACAGAGGGTCTGATACTTTGATTTGTAACTGCCCTGACAAGCCTGCAACAGTGCCAAGTATCTCTGTTGCAGTAGTCACTGTTGGCTTAATGTCTTTAGAGGCATTATCTATGGTCTAAATGATGAAACAGAATTTCTGCTGGCATGAATGCCAACTGTCTACTGTACTGTTCCATGCACACCACTGGTGGAGGGCATCTCCTCATGATTCCCACTAACTTGTCTCAGTATCATATAGTGGGTATCAATGAATGTTGGAATCCATCCATGGTTGCCTATAAGACAACCATTCTCTAACCAACTGTATCTTAGAGTTTGCATATCAAAGCTTTATTAATAGGATTCTACTGTGCCTGCACAACTGAGGTTATAGAGTCATATACAGCACAAAAGGGAGCCATTCGGCCCATTGAGTCCATGCCGACTCTCCACAGAGCTACACAGTCAGTCCCACTCCCCCACTCAGATGCAGACGTTGTTGGCATTGCCAAGTGCTTAGTCGTAGACCATGGTGCAGGAGATAATTCATTTTGGAGTTAGAGTGCATATCAAGATGTTGGACTTCCCTTGCAACCCAGACCACCTTTTACTGCCATGGACAAGGATAAGTGGCTCCATGATAAAGTGCTGCTACTGTAATAGCCTTCATTTGAAATCAGTCCCATTAAAGTCTTTATCTTGATACAGTTGATAGCAGTCCTCAATATACTGGGTTCATCCTGGCTGTTCATTAATCACCACATTACTATTGCTTCCTCGTGGAATGTTGCCATGCCTCATTCTGTGCTTTCTCCTCAACATTACTTACTTCTTCCATAGTGCCTGTGGCTGGGACCTGCTTCAAGCAAGGAAGGTAATGATGCTTACATCTATGGTGCCCCGCATGTGTGGCTGGTGATCTATTTTGTTCTTCTGCTCAATGAAGACAGTAGATGATACATTATAAATATATAACCACACTGGTCCAGTTAGATATCTTATTGTCATTATATACACAATAATGCCATTGTTTGCAATCACCTGTATAGACATGTTGAGGTAGCATAACATTCTAATTATGTCATATATAATTAATGTGAAAAATATCAGCGGTTCTGTGCAGAATTTACCTTCTAAACTCTACCAAGCTTCGTTATATGAAACACATTGTTTGCTGTTGTTGAGTCTACCACCTTTCCATGCTGTAATCTCTGGTCAAAGTTAATGGGTCCTTGATGGAGCCCCTTCGCTTTGGGAGAGGAGTGCGTCAGGGACGCCCTATGTCCGGCCAATTGTATACCATCTGCGTGGAGCCATTCCTGTGCCTGCTTCGCAGGAGGTTGACGGGATTGGCTCTGCACGAGTCAGCCATGCAGGTCGTCCTCTCGGCTTACGCAAATGACGTGCTCCTCACGGTCACAGATCCCGTTGACTTCGGAGGATGCGCGACTGCCAGCAGACCTTTTCTGCCGCTATCTCCACGAGGATCAATTGGGAGAAATGTTCCAGACTCCTGATGGGTCAGTGGCGGATGGACTCCCTACCGGATGAGTTAACACCTTTTGCATGGAGCACCACGCACCTCCTCTATCTGGGAGTCCACCTTAGCCCCGCTGAGGAAGCCTGGCCGACAAACTGGCAGGAGTTGGAGGCGAAAGTTACCACTTGGCTGGGGCACTAGACAGGACTGCTCCGAGTGCTTTCCTACAGGGGCCGAGCACTGGTCAGAAACCAACTGGTGGCCTCGATGCTGTGGTACCGGTTGGTCACTTTGACCCCACCCCCTGCATTTGCCACCAAGATCCAGAAGAAACTCGTCGATTTCTTCTGGGGCAAGAGGAAACACTGGGTCTCTGCCACGGTCCTGAGTCTCCCGATCGAGGAGGGCGGCCAGTCACTGGTGTGCGGCCGCACCCAGACTGCGACTCTCCGCCTTCAGACCCTGCAGAGATACCTGTACGTGGAGTGTCCTCCCAGATGGTGTGCGCTGGTAACGTATTTTTTCCGCCAGTGTCAGTGCCTACAAGAGGACATGCAGCTCCCAGCTCCCGGTGGAGGAGAGTGCCTCGGCTGTCCGCGCGGCCGACTCTGGGGACGGAACGGCGGGCGGAGGAGTAACCGAAGCCCCTGGGACGCCCCTCACTGCGGGTGGCAAGGGGGCTCAGGAGCGTGGAGCGCTCCCAGCTGAGCTGACCCCCACTCGGTCGGAACTGCTCATCGGACCCAGGCCCCGAAACCCTCCTCGAGAGCCGGTCCCGCACAACCCGAGCCGCCTCTTGGAAATGCCCTCCGTGCCATTCCAATCAGCGTGGAGGGGTTTCCTGTACGGGTTGCTCCTGCACACTCTCCACTTCCTCGCCCTCGTCAGCCGGCCAGACACGTCCTGGCGGTCCGTGTTGCCATCTGGCGTTGAGGGGAAACCCTGATGGAGGTCTCTCTACGCGGGAGTCCTCCCCCTTTACATCGGTGACCTAGGGTGGAGGGTGTTGCACAGGGCAGTCCCGTGCAATAGTCTTTTAGGTAGGTTCACGGACTCCCAGACCGCCTGTCATTTCTGCAGCCTGCACGAGTCCGTGTTCCACGTATATATGGAGTGTGCGAGGTTGCAGCCGCTGTTTGAGTATCTGAAGGGGCTGCTCCTCAAGTTTTGGATGCACTTCAGCCCCACGCTCCTGATCTTTGGGCACCCGGTGCGGAGGGGCGTGGGCCGGGAAGAGGATTTCCTGATCAGTCTGCTCCTGGGACTGGCCAGGTGGCTATTTACAGGTCCAGGCTGCGGGCCATCGGGGGATCCGTCCTCCCCAATTGCTTGCCCCTCTTCCTCGGTTACGTTCGTGCCCGGGTGTCCCTGGAGAAGGAGCATGTGGTGTCCAGTGGTATGCTTGCGGCCTTCCGCGACCGGTGAGCACCGCAGGGACTGGAGTGAATTGTCGACACCGAGAATGGCATTTTAATTTGAGTTTTTTGTTTATTTATTCGATTTTAATAAAGTTATTTTAAAAATATGTATATAAAGGGGGCCTGAGGAATAAAGGCCCCCTCGACATAAAATATATAAAAGGAGCCCAGGGTATAAAGGCCACCTTGAAAAGAAAAAAAAATGCTGTAATCTCATGTTGTGTACTAGTTTAGCCTTTGAACATAAGACAATGATTTGGTTCTATGCAATGGCTTCCTATTATATGTTCTCTCCATCATAGGATGTATAGTGTAAATTTTCATAATTGCTGCTGTTTTCATTTCCAAACCATTTCCTTCATACTCATAGCTATCCTTTGTCACTAACTCACATTGGTATTAATATATTAGTCTTATACCCTTTTTATAAACTGTGAAGCCTTTTCCAGACCACCTGCCGAGTCTTAAAAATCATTTGGACAGATTGCACTTCTTTTTGGCTTCTTTGCATTACTAGGTCTCCGTCCTCTTCAACTCAAAATGTTTGTGCATTGTTCCATTCTAAAGGTTACCAACACTGGCAGGGCTTTCTTGATAAAATTGGATTTCACCAAGAATTGCACACTCCATAACTGGATAAATATATTTCTTGACCTTTATATAGGGTAAGCGGCTTGTTAGAGTCTGAAAAGCATTAAAGCATAAATATTGCAGGTGTTTCTTGGTTACCTCTATGTTCCTGTTCCAGTAACAAAATCTAATTCTCTGGAACCACATGTTCCCAAACTGCTTGTTCCTATGACATAGTTGGTGATCTGTTTTCAGGCCTTGATGACATTTTTAAGAATATAAAAATATCTACCATTAATATTAAAATAATATGTTGTAGGTCGAAATTGTCTATATCAGCACAAGGTTAGCTTTCATCAATAAAATCAATTCGTATTGATTCACACGACATGTAACTGTTAATCTAATATCTTTCATGAAATTTGATGGGTGACCTATAGATTTCTTTGACTTTATACGTACCACATGCCCTTTTGTTTCACTGTGGCAAACATTGAAGAATGAAACCTGTATGGGAATTAACTGGATCCCAAACTTGTCTTGGTTTTTATGATCGCGTCAGCTGGGCTTGAACCACCTCTTGACCCTGAAATAATAGAAGCATTTCCACAGACTTAACAAAACTGAATTATAACCAAATTGCAAATGCAGTCAACATAGGATGTCAACAAGAAAACTATTCTAACCATTTAAATCTGCAAGCTTTGAACCACCTGAAGTGGAGTCTGCATAATAATCAACTGTCCAAGAATGTTTCTCTGCATGAGTTATCACAATTTTTCTCATATCCTCCCAATGCTGTAATAGGGACCAGAATTATTGGATGACTTATGATTATAGGAATATGAATATACACTTTGTCCTCTTTTGTGTAATAATAATATCCTGATAAACTACTGAAAAAAATTCAGTGATTCATTATTTCTCCAGGTCCATGATACAGTCTTAAAATGAGAAACTCCAAATGCTAAAACTTGTTCTGAACTATGTATCATTTGCAGCCATTCAGGCTCTTCAGAGTAAAGGAATAAAAATGTATGAACTCAATATAAAGTGCAGCAAAAAAGGATAGACTCAAATTTTATTACTAAGAGAAATATATTCCAAAATGTGTGGAATATGGAGCGATAAATACATTTTTAATCTTACCCAATGACCTCTGAATAATGTCTTAATGTGAAATCAGAGGCAAGTAATTTTGTACATGAATAAAAGAAAGCATGTCTGTGTTATATTTTAGTGACAGTGTGTTGAGTTTAAGCCACTATGAGAAAACATTTTTGTCCAACTGGTTAGGTACATAGGCCCTTAAGGAACCACTGGAAAAGTCAGGAATTATGCAACTATTATGGGGAGGTGGTGGTGTAGTGGTATTGTCACTGGACTAGTAACCCAGGGTATTGCTCTGGGAACATGGGTTTGAATCCCATTACAGCAGGTGGGAAAGTGGAACTTAAATTCAATTAATAAATCTGGAATTAAAAGCTAGTCCTAATGATGGCCATGAAACCATTGTCAATTATCATAAAAACCCACCTGGTTCACTAATTCCCTTTAGAGAAGGAAATCTGCTGTCCTTACCTGGTCTGGCCTACATCTGATCCCAAACCCACAGCACTGTGGTTGACTCTTAAATACCCTCTGAACTGGCCTAGCAAGCCATTCAGTTGTATCACACTGCTACAAAGTCAAAAAGGAATAAAACTGGACGGACCACCCAGCATTGACCTAGGCACCGGAAACGACCATGGCAAACACTGTAAAGTCCTCCTAACTAACATTTGGGGGCTTGTGCCAAAAGTGGGATAGCTGTCTCACTGACTAGTCAAGCAACAGCCTGACATAGTCATACTCACTGAAGCATACCTTAAAATGACCCAGACACTACCATCATCAAACCTAGGTACGTCCACGGGCAGGACTGACCCAACAGAGGTGGCAGCACTGTGGTATACAGTCAGGAGAGAATTGCCCTAGTAGTCCTTAACATTGACTCAGACCCCCGTGAATTCTCATGGCATCAGGACAAACATGGACCAGGAAGCCTCCTGCTAATTACTGCCCCCACCTCCTCAGCTGATGAATCAGTACTCTTCCAGGTTGATCACTGAGGAAGCACTGAGGGTGGCAAGGGCAGAGAATGTGCTCTAGGTGGGGGACTTCAAGAGTGGCTCGGTTCTACGATTACAGGCCGAGTCCTAAAGGACATAGCTGCTAGACTGGGTCTACAGCAGGTGATGAGGGAAAAACATACTTGACTTTGTCCTCAACAATCTGGCTGCAGCATGTGCATCTGTCCATGACAATATGGGTGGGAATGACCACCGCACAGTCCTTGTGGAGACAAAGTCCCGTCCTCACATTGAGGATACCCTCTATCGTGTTGTGGGGACTACCACCATGCTAAATGGGATAGATTTTGAACAGATCTGGCAATGCAAAACTGGGCATCCATGAGATGCTGTGGGCCATCATCAGCAGCAGAATTGTACTCAACCACAATCTGTAACCTCATGGCCTGGCATATCCCCCACTCTACCATTACCATCAAGCCGGGGGATTGACCCTGGTTCAATGAAGAGTGCAGGAGGGCATGCCAGGAGCAACACCAGGCATAACTCAAAATGAGGTGTCAACCGAGTGAAGCTACAACACAGGACTACTTGCATGCTAAGCAGCGTGTGATAGACAGAGCTAAGCAATCCCACAAGCAACAGATAAGATCTAAGCTCTGCAGTCCTGCCACATCCAGTCGTGAATGGTGTGGACAATTAAACAGCTAACTGGAGTAGGTGGCTCCACAAATATCCCCATCCACAATGACTGGGAAGCCCAGCACATCAGTGCAACAATCTTCAGCCAGAAGTGCTGAGTAGATGATCCATCTTGGCTCCTCTTGATTTCCCAAGCATCACAGATGCCAGACTTCAGCCAATTTCATTCACTGTGTGTGATATCAAGAAACGACAAAAGGCACTGGATCCTGCAAAGGCTATGGGCCCTGACAACATTCCAGCAATAGTACTGAATACCTGTGCTCCAGAACTTGCCTCGCCCCTAGTCAAGCTGTTCCAGTACAGCTACAACACTGGCATCTACCCGGCAATGTGGAAAATTTCCCAGGTATGTCCTGTACACAAAAAAAAGGACAAATCCAACCCGGCCAATTACCGCCCCATCAGTCTACTCTCAATCATCAGTAAAGTGATGGAAGGTGTCGTCGACAGTGCTATCAAGCAGCACTTGCCGAGCAATAACTTCTCAGTGACATTCAAGTTTGGCCACTCAACTCCCAACCTCATTACAGCCTTGGTTCAAACATGGACTGAAGAGCTGAAGTGAAAGTAACTGCCCTTGACATCAAGGCAGCATTTGACCGAGTATGCTATCAAGGAGCCTAAGCAAAACTGGAATCAGGGGGAAAACTCTCTGCTGGTTGGAGTCATACCTAGCGCAAAGGAAAATGGTTGTGGTTTTTGGAGGTCAATCATCGCTCCAGGGCATCACTGCAGGAGTTCCTCAGGGCAATGTCCTCGGCCCAGCCATCTTCAGCTGCTTCATCAATGACCTTCCTTCAATCATAAGGTCAGAAGTGGGGATGTTCGCAGATGATTGCACAATGTTCAGTACCATTTGCGATTCCTCAGATACTGAAGCAGTCCGTGTAGAAATGCAGCAAGACCTGGACAATATCCAGGCTTGAGCTGATAAGTGGCAAGTAACATTCGCGTCACACAAGTGCCAGGAAATGACCAGCTCCAACAAGAGAGAATCTAACCATCTCCCCTTAACATTCAATGGCATTACGATCGCTGAATCCCCTACTATCAACATCCTGGGGGTTACCATTGTCCAGAAACTGAACTGGAGTAGCCATATAAATATCGTGGCTACAAGAGCATGTCAGAGGCTAGGAATCCTGCGACGAGTAACTCACCTCCTGACTCCGCAATGCCTGTTTACCATCTACAAGGCACAAGTCAGGAGTGTGATGGAATACTCTCCACTTGCCTGGATGACTGCAGCTCCAACAACACTCAGGAAGCTCGACACCATCCAGGATAAAGCAGCTTGCTTGATTGGCACCCCATCCACAAACATTCACTCCCTCCACCACCAACGCACAGTGGCAGCAGTGTGTACCATCTACAAGATGCACAGCAGCAACACACCAAGGCTCCTTGGACAGCATCTTCCAGACCTGTGACCTCTACCACCTAGATGGACAAGGGCAGCAAATGCATGGGAACACCACCACCTGCAAATTCCCCTCCAAGCCATACACCATCCTGATTTGGAACTATATCGCCGTTCCCTCACTGTCGCTGGGTCAAAATCCTGGAACTCCCTTCCTAACGGCTCTGTGGGTGTACCTACCCCACATGGACTGCAGCGGTTCATGAAGGCAGCTCACCACCACCTTCTCAAGGATGATTAGGGATGGGCAATAAATGCCGCCCTAGCCAGTGACACCTACATCCCATGAACGAATAAAAAAAAATAAAGGAACAGAGCAAAATGTAAAATTACACAAAGACTCATCTTAACCTAACTCAATCAGTGGGAAACTCATAGGAATGGATTAGCACCACCACGATCGCTCCTTGCCACCACCACACCCTCCCCCCACACCCCCACCATTTTACAACCCATCAGATTTCACTTTCCATTGACTTCAATTTAAAGATTTCCTTCATTATCAGAGTTGTAAGTTTTTTGTTACTTTGTCCACTCAAGGAGTTAGAGTCACAGAATCACAAAATCATTACAGTGCAGAAGAAGGCCATTCAGCCCATTGCGTCCGCACCAGCTCTCCGAAAGAGCAACTCCCTCAGTTCCATTCCCCTGCCTTCTCCCTGTAACCTTGCACATTCTTCCTTTTCATATAACTGTCTAATTCCCTTTTGAATGCTTCAATTGAACCTGGCTCCACCACGTTCTCAGGCAGTGCATTCCAGACCTTAACCACTTGCTGCGAGAAAAGGTTTTTCCTCATGTCACTTTTGCTTCTCTTACCAAATACTTTAAATCCGTACCCTGTTGTTCTCGACCCTTTCACGAGCGGGAACAATTTCTCTCCATCCACTCGGTCCAGACCCCTCATGATTTTGAATACCTCTATCAAATCACCTCTCAGCCTTTTCTTCTCCAAAGAAAACAGTCCTAACTTCTCCAATCTATCTTCATAACTGAAATTCCTCATCCCTGGAACCATTCTCGTGAATCTTTTCTGTATTCTCTCCAATGCCCTCACGTCTTTCTGAAAGTGCGATGCCCAGAACAGGACGCAATACTCCAGCTGAGGCCGAACTAGTGTCTTATACAGTTCAACATAACATCCTTGCTCTTGTAATCTATGCCCTTATTAATAAAGCCCAGGATACTGTATGCTTTATTAACCACTCTCTCAAGCTGTCCTGCTATCTTCAATGACTTATGCACATATCACCTCGGTCCCTCTGCTCCTGCACCCCCTTTAGAATTGTACCTTTATTCTATATTGTCTCTCCATGTTCTTCCTACCAAAATGAATCACTTCACATTTCTCCGCATTGAATGTCATCTGTCACCTGTCTGCCCATTCCACCAACCTGTCTATGCCCTTTTGAAGTTCTACACTATCCTCCTCACAGTTCACAATGTTTCCAAGTTTCTACAGACTTTGAAATTGTGCCCTGTACACCTAGGTCTAGGTCATTAATATATATCAGGAAAAGCAAGGGTCCCAACATTGATCCCTGGGGAACTCCACTACAAACCTTCCTCCAGCCTGAAAAACATCCAATAACCACTACTCTCTGTTTCCTGTCACTTAGCCAATTTCACATCCATGTTGTCCTTTTTATTCTGTGAGCTACAAGTTTGCTCACAAGTCTGTTGTGTGGCATTCTATCAGATGCCTTATGAAAGTCCATGTACATCACATCGACAGCATTGCCCTCAACAACTCTCTCTATTATCTCCTCAAAAACCCAAGCAAGTTAGTTAAACATGATTTTCCCTGAAGAGATCCGTGCTGGCTTTCCTTAATTAACTTTCATTTGTCCATGTAACTATTGATTTTGTCCCGAATTATTTTTTCTAGAAGTTTTCCAACCACCGAAGTTAAACTGACTGGCCTGTATTTGCTGGGCTTATATTTACACCCTTTTTTGAACAAGGGTGTGACATTTGCAATTCTCCATTCCTCTGGCACCACCCCAGAGTCTAAGGAAGACTGAAAAGTTATGGCCAGTGCCTCTGTGATTTCCACCCTCACTTCCCTCAGTATCCTTGGATGCATTTCATCCGGCCCTGGTACTTTATCCACTTTCAGTACAGACAGCCTATCTAATACTTCCTTTAGCAATTTTAAATCCCTCTAGTGTCTGACTTACCTTCTCTTTCAACATTACCTGGGTTGCATCTTCTTCCTTGGTAAAGACAGATGCAAAGTATTCATTTAATACCTTAGCTATGCCCTCTGCCTCCATGTTTAAATCCCTTTATGGTTCCTAATCAGCCCCACTACTCCTTTAACTACTCTTTTACTATTTATATGCCTATAGAAAACTTTGGGATTTCCTTTAATGCTAGCTGCCAGTCTCTTTTCATGCTCTCTCTCTGCTTCTCTAATTTGCTTTTTCACTTCCCCTCTGGACCTTCTATATTCAGCCTGATTCTCAATAGTATTTTCTACCTGGCATCTGTCATAAGCACACTTTTTCTTCTCTATCTTAATCTCTACCTCGTCTATCATCCAGGGAGCTCTGGATTTGTTTGCCCTACGTTTCCCCTTCAGGGGAGCATATCTTGATTGTGCCCGAACTATCTCTTCTTTGAAGGTAGCCCATTGTTCATCTACCGGTTTTCCTCCCAGCTTTTGACTCCAATTTATTCGCCCCAACTCTATTCTTACCCCCATTGAAGTTGTCCTTCCCCCAGTTAATTTTTCTGACCCTGGATTGCTCTTTGTCCTTTTCCATAGTCAGCCTAAACCTTATGATATAATGATCACTATCCCCTAAATGCTCTCCAACTGATACTTGATCCACTTGGGCCACCTCATTCCCAAGAACCAGGTCCAGCAGTGCCTCCTTTCTCATTGGACTAGCAACATTCTGTTGTAGAAAAATTTTCCTGAACATACTCTAGGAACTCTTGCCCCTCACTGCCCTTTACACTACTATTATCCCAGTCTATGTTTGGATAATTAAAATCCCCCATTATAACTACCCTATAATTTTTTGCACCTCTCTGTAATTTCCTTGCAAATTTGTTCCTCCATGTCCTTCCCATCAGCTTGTGGCCTGTAGACAACACCGAGCAATGTAACTGGAAACCTGCAGACAAGGGTGGTGCTGTTGTTGTATGGCGTACCGACCTCTACCTTGCAGAAGCTCAACGCCAACTCACAGACACTTCTTCCTACCTCCCTCTGGACCATGACCCCACCACCAAACATCAAGCCACCGCCCAAAGGACTGTCACTGACCTCATCTCCTCTGGAGATCTTCCCCCTACAGCTTCCAACCTCATAGTCCTGCAACCCCGGACAGCCCGCTTCTACCTCCTTCCCAAAATCCACAAACGGGACTGTCCCGGCAGACCCATTGTGTCAGCCTGCTCCTGCCCCACTGAACTTATTTCTTCCTATCTTGTCTCTATCTTTTCTCCGCTGGTCTAGTCTCTTCACACCTACATCTGTGACTCTTCTGACGCCCTACGTCATTTTGACAATTTCCAGTTTCCTGGTCCCAACCGCCTCCTCTTCACTATGGACGTCCAATCGCTCTACACCTCCATCCTCCACCAGGATGGTTTGAGGGCTCTCCACTTCTTCCTGGAACAGAGGCCCAACCAGTCCCCATCCACCACCACCCTCCTCTGCCTGGCTGAACTTGTTCTCACATTGAACAACTTCTCCTTCAACTCCACGCACTTCCTTCAAGTAAAAGGTGTCGCTATGGGTACCCGCATGGGTCCTAGTTATGCCTGTCTTTTTGTGGGATATGTCGAGCATTCTTTGTTCCAGTCCTACTCAGACCCCCTCCCCCAACTCTTTTTCCGGTACTATGATGACTGTATCAGTGCCGTTTCCTGCTCCCTCCCCGAACTGGAAAACTTTATCAACTTTGCTGCCAATTTCCACCCTTCTCTCACCTTTACATGTTCCATCTCTGACACTTCCCTTCCCTTCCTCGACTTCTCTGTCTCCATCTCTGGGGATAGGTTGTCTAATATCTATTATAAGCCCACCGACTCTCACAGCTACCTCGACTACACTTCTTCACACCCTACCTCCTGTAAGAACTCCATTCCATTCTCCCAGTTTCTCCATCTTCGACGCATCTGCTCTGATGATGCTACCTTCCATAACGGTGCTTCTGGCATGACCTCCTTTTTCCTCAACCGAGAATTCCCCCCCACTGTTGTTGGCAGGGCCCTCAACCGTGTCCGGCCCATTTCCCGTACCTCTGCCCTCAACCCTTCCCCTCCCTCCCAGAACCGTGACAGGGTTCCCCTTGTCCTCACTTTCCACCCCATCAGCCTGCATATCCAAAGGATCATCCTCCGCCATTTCCGCCACCTCCAGCGTGATGCCATTACCAAACGCATCTTCCCCTCCCTTCCCCTGTCAGCATTCCGAAGGGATCGTTCCCTCCGCAACACCCTGGTCCACTCCTCCATTACCCCCACCACCTCGTACCGGTCCCATGGCACCTTCCCCTGCAATCGCAGGAGGTGTAATACCTGCCCATTTACCTCCTCTCTCCTCACTATCCCAGGCCCCAAACACTCCTTTCAGGTGAAGCAGCAATTTACTTGTACTTCTTTCAATGTAGTATACTGTATTCGCTGCTCACAATGTGGTCTCCTCTACATTGGGGAGACCAAGCGCAGACTGGGTCACGGCTTTGCGGAATACCTCCGCTCAGTCCGCAAGCAGGACCCTGAGCTTCCGGTTGCTTGCCATTTCAACACTCCCCCCTGCTCTCATGCTCACATCTCTGTCCTGGGATTGCTGCAGTGTTCCAGTGAACATCAACGCAAGCTCGAGGAACAGCATCTCATCTACTGATTAGGCACACTACAGTCTGCCGGACTGAACATTGAGTTCAATAATTTCAGAGCATGACAGCCCCCCATTTTACTTTCATTTTTAGTTATTTTTACTTCCTTTTTTTTTACATTCTTTTTTACATTTTTTACAATCTTTTTTTTTTGCATTTATTTCATTTCATCTTGGTTTGTTCAGTTTGCTTACCCACTGTTTTTTTTCAGGTTTGCACTTGCTGCTGTTCAATATTCAGTGTATTAACACCTAATCTGTACTAATGATTTGTCTTTCAACACACCATTTACATATTGTTTGCCTTTGCTCCGTGACCTTTTGGTCAGCTATGTGGCCTTGTCCAATCTAGACCTCCTTTGTTATCTCTTGCCCCACCCCCACCTCACTTGCTTATAACCTGTGACTTTTCTAATATTTGCCAGTTCCGAAGAAGGGTCACTGACCCGAAACATTAACTCTGCTTCTCTTTTCACAGATGCTGCCAGACCTGCTGAGTGGTTCCAGTATTTCTTGTTTTTATTTTATAATGTAACTGGACCTTTTTTGTTCCTTAACTCTGACCAAATTGATTCTGTCCTCGACCCCTCTGGGACATCTTTTATCTCCAGTACTGCAATGCTCTCCTCGATCAATACCGCCACGCTCCCCCTTCTTTTCCTTTCCTATCTTTCCTGAACACCTTGGATCCAGGAATATTTAACCCTCAGTCCCGCCCTTCTTTGAGCCAGGTCTCTGTTATAGCCACAACATCGTATTTCCACATGGCAATCTGCGCCTGTACCTCATCAGTCTTATTAACACACTCCGTGCATTCACATCCATGCACATTAACCCTGATTCAGACTTTATTACTTTCTCCCTTACTCTGATTCCACCTAATAACATATTATTCCCTACTCTCATGCTATCTATCTCCCCCAATATTCTGTGCACCTTGGTATTCCTCTCTAATACTTGCTCCTGTTTCCCACACCCCAGACAAGTTATCAATTTTGCTTCCCTCCAACTGAGCTCCCTCTCAGGTTCCCATCCCCCGACAATACAGTTTAAACCCTCCCCAACAGCACTATCAAATCTCCCTGTGAGGATATTCGTCCCAGTCCTGCTAAAATGCAACCCATCCATCTTGTACAGGTCCCACCTGCCCCAGAACCAGTCCCAAGGTCTCAGAAATCTGATGCCCTCCCTCCTACACCAGTTCTCCAGCCGTGGTCAATCGCTAAATTCTTCTATTCCTATGCTCACTTGCATGTGGGACTGGGAGTAATCCTGAGATTACTGCTTTTGAGGTCCTGCTTTTTAATCTCCTTCCTACTCCCTAAAATCTGCTTTCAGGACCTCATCCCTATTCTTACCTATATCATTGGTACCAATGTGGAACACGACCTCTGGTTGTTCACCCTCCCCCAGAAGAACGTCTTGTAACCTTTCCATGACATCCTTGACCCTGGCACCAGGGAGGCAACACACCATCCTGGAATCATGTTTACTGCCGCAGAAGCGCCTATCTGTTCCTCTAACTAACGAATCCCCTATCACTACTGCTCTTCCATTCCTCTTCCTCCCCTCCTGCTGAGCTACCTGTGGTGCTACAAACTTGGCTCTGGCTGCACTCCTCTGAGGAACCATCACCCTCACCAGTATCCAAAATGGAAAACCGATTAGCAAGTGAGATCATATCAGGGGACTCCTGCACTACCTGCCTGGTTCTCTTAGACTGTCTGGTGGTCACCCATTCCCTATCTGCCTGCATGCTCCTAACCTGTGATGTGACCACCTCCCTAAACATGATGTCCACATAGTCTTCCACCTCGTGGATGCACAACAGTGACTCCAGCCACCGCTCTAGTTCCGAAACCCAGAGCTCAAGCTTCTGCAGCCGGTGACACTTCCTGCAGATGTGTTTGTCTAGGACACATGGTGCATTCATGACTTCCCACATGCCACAGGCTGTACATTCCATATGCCCTGCCATACCTTAACTTTACAGACTATTTATTATAAGTAGAATAGCTTACCAGGTACTCACCAAAGCAGGAATCAAATACTGGAGGGTTAAAAAAGTAGAAACAAGAAGTAGAAAAATGGAGTACCTCCTCCCCCTTCACCAAACTCGCCACTCACCAAACTCAAATCTCCACACTCAGCTTGCAATCTGCACTCCGTTAGGTAGAAGGATGTCTGTTTATTGTAAATAAATAACTTGTCTCTGACTTATTTATGTGCATCTTTTGTAAGTTAGATTTACTTGACGTTTTAAAATTAAAAGTCTAAAGTGATGATACGCCACATTAGTAGACTAGAATGAGTTGTTATGGGTGGATGGAATAAGTCCAGTAGTTGAAAGTAATTATCAGACAGGAATTGATGTTCCAGTCCTGGGCACATTACCAAAAGCTTACCTAGATCTCAAGGCAAAGATTGACACTCAACGATACAGAGAGTTGGGGCTCACTCATAAGTGTGAGAGCTGAAATAATCTAGAGCACAGTGTTAAAAATACCAAGGAGTGCATAATGGGGGCTTTAAAAGTGAAGTGGGAGTGGAGCATATAACCACCATCCATGGTTAACTAAAAAAGTTAAAGATAGTATCAAACTTAAAGAAAAAGCATTAAAGAAATTGCGCAAAGCTGGGCGGCAGATCAGAAGATTGGACAGAATAGAAAAAACAGCAAAGAATGACTAAAAGATTGATAAAAAGGGTAAAATTAGAGTATGAGAGAAAGCTAGCTAGAAATATAAAAACAGATAGTAAGAGTTTCTATAGATATTTAAAAAAGAAAAGAGTTAACAAAGTGAGCATCGGTCCTATAGAAAGTGAGTCTGGGGAAGTAATAATGAAAAATAAGGAGATGGCAGATGAATTGAACAGGTATTTTGCATTGGTCTTCACTATAGAGGTAGAAGTAACATCCCAGTATTAGCTGTAAGTCAGGAAATGGAAGGGAGGGAGGTACTCAAAAATAATACAATCACCAGGAAAGTGAACAAATTGTTGGAGCTGCGGGCTGGCAAGTCTCCAGGTCTTGATGGACTTCATCCTAGGGTCTTAAAAGAAGTGGCTTGGGAGCTAATTGATGCGTTGTTTTTAATTTTCCAAAATTCCCTAGATTTGGGGAAGGTTCCATGAGATTGGAAAATAGCAAATTGAACTCCCTTATTCAAAAAGGGAAGGAGACAGAAAGCAGGAAACTACAGGCGAGTTAGCTTAACATCTGTCATAGGGAAAATGTTAGAAGCTATTATTAAAGACGTTATAGCAGGGCACATAGAAAAATTCAAGGTAATCAGGCAGAGTCAACATGGTTTTGTGGAAGGGAAATCATGTTTAACCAATTTATTGGAGTTCTTTCAGGGAGTTACATGTTCTGTGGATAAAGGGGAACCGGTGGACATATTGTACTTACATTTCCAAAAGGCATTTGATAAGGTGCCACATCAAAGGTTATTGCAGAAAATAAAAGCTCATGGTGTAGGGGTTAACATTTTGGCATGGATAGAAGATTGGCTAGCTAACAGGAAACAGAAAGTAGGCATAAGTGGGTAATTTTCTGGTTGGCAAGATGTAACAAGTGGTGTGCCACAGGGATCTGTGCTGGGGCCTCAACCTTTTATAATTTGTCCATGCTACAGTCCATGTGGTGTACCTACCCCACATGGACGGCTGTGGTTCAAGAAGGCAATTCACCACCACCTTCTCTCAAGGGCAATTAGGGATTGGCAATAAATGCTGGCCTAGCCAGTGACTTACACATCCTATGAATGAATAAAAAATATATATATAAATGACATGGATGAAGGGATCAAAGGTATGTTTGCTAAATTTGCTGATGACACAAAGATAGGTAGGAAAGTAAGTTTTGAAGAGGACATAAGGAGGCTAGATAGGTAGGTTAAGTGAGTGGGTAAAGATCTGGCAAATGGAATATAACGTGGGAAAATGTGAAATGTGAAAAAAGAAGCATATTATCTAACTGGTGAGAGATTACAGAGCTCTGAGTTTGAGATGCAAAGGGATCTGGGTGTCCTAGTGCATGAATCGCAAAAGGTTAGTATGCAGGTACAGCAAGTAATTAGGAAAGCTAATAGAATGTTATCATTTATTGTGAGGGGAATTGAATACAAAAGTAGGGAGGTTATGCTACAGTTATACAGGGAATTGGTGAGACCACATCTGGAGTACTGTGTACAGTATTGGTCTCCTTATTTAAGGAAGGATGTAAGTGCATTGGAAGCAGTTCAGAGAAGGTTTACTAGACTAATACCTGAAATGGGTGGGTTGTCTTATGAGGAAAGGTTGGAGAGGCTAGGCTTGTATCCGCTGGAGTGTCGAAGAGTAAGAAGTGACTCGATTGAAATATATAAGATTTTGAGGGGCGGATGTGGAAAGAATGTTTCCTCTTTTGGGAGAATCTCGAACTAGGGGTCACTGTTTAAAAATAAGGGGTCATCCATTTAAGACAGAGATGAGAATTTTTTTCTCTCAGATGGTCGTGAGTCTTTGAAACTCTCTTCCTCAAAAGGCAGTTGAAACAGAGGCCAGAATTTTAGGCCACCCCAACGAGCCGGATGGTGACAGGGGAGGTGGCGTAAAATGAAGTGGGAGGCTCCGGTGGCCTTTACGTAGGGCGGGGGGGGGGGCAAAAAACGGGCCACCCGCCCCAGGCCAATCAAGGCCCTTAAGTTTCCAATTAACAGCCACTTAAGGGCCTTTGCTTGCCTCCATGCAGATTTTACACATGGCAAGCAGGCATTCTAGAGCCGGGAAAGGCCACCTGGTAAAAGCTGGCGGCCTCTCAGCGCCCTGGGGGTGGGCCCTGACAATCGGGCACAGGGTGCCCGATTGAGGGCCGCTCCCACTTCCCCAACCAGCCCCAGAAACCAAGACCTCCCCCTTCCCCCCAACCGACCATCCTTGCCTCCCTGGGGCCTGAACAATTACCCCGGGCAACACAACCAAAAATCACTTTGGATCCCGGCTCCCAGGCATCCTCTTTGGTCGACTGGGCTGCAGTCCCAGCATTGGCCGCCGCTCCCGGTGGCGCTGCTGGGACCAAGAGCTGCCGGCCCGCTGATTGGCCGGCAGCTCAATGAGGCGGGACTTCCTCCCTCAAGCAGGTGGAAGTCCTGCCTCGGAATAATTAAAGCCTGGGGACCCGCAAAATGCAGGTCGGATCTCCAGGCGAGGCGGAAGCGGGTCCGCCACCGACTTTTACGTCGGTGGCCTGTTCTTGTCCGCCCAACGTAAAATCCAGCCCAGAGTCTTTGAATATTTTTAAGGCAGAGGTCGATAGATTGATGAGCAATGGGTTGAAAGGTTTTTGGGAGTAGGCGGGAATGTGGTGTTAATGTTACAATCAGATCAGCCGTGATCTTGTTGAATGGTGGAGCAGGCTCGAAGGGCTGAGTGGCCTACTCTTGCTCCTAATTCGTATGTTCATATGTTTGTATAAAAAGAGAGGGGAGTGGAACTTTATAAAGGAGATTGAGAAGGGCTTTAAAACAGAAGAGAAGAACATATTGCAACAATGTACAGGACAGTAGAAAATTGACAAGCTGGTTGTTGGTAAACATTGGGCAGCAATTGTGCCACTGGCAACATCGGTGAATGTTACCATTGTGCTTCTCCTTAGTGCAACTTACTAAATCTAACCAGTGACTTCTTCTAAGTGACTCCCTGTTGAAGGAATAAATGCTGGCTGGCTGCGGATTTGCCTTAAGAATCATATGGGATTCAAGTGGCCCTGTAACTCTTTGTGCTGATTTCTGAGATGGCATTGCAACTGATATATTTACGTCTACTGCTGCTGTGACTGCTGGCCTTAGATGCTTTCTGGCACATTTACTTCCGCTTGCACTTGGATGTGGCTTTGTCCTAAGGCAGCAGCTCATCTTTGCTTACTCCTGACTTGCCCCTGCTGCTCGGAACTTGCTCTCCATTTTCGCTGGTTTGGATGGGAATGGACCTTTAGGCAGCAGTGACATCCGTAAATCCCTGCCTTGTGGTTCTCTCAAACTGATCCCCCAGAATGTTGAAGCCAAGAGAGTCCCCAGTAGATCAGCATATTTATAAGAGATACTCTAACTGGATTTAGAACCTGTGCCATTGAGAGCTTTCCTACATATGCATCTGGAGTTACCGCATAATATGTGGTAGACATCAGTGTGGGCAACCATTTGTCTGCAGCTGAGGTTAGCGGACTGTAAACACCTTGCAGGGTATTTTGCACTGAATTGAGTGACAACTGTAAATGATCCTGTTCAGACAGTAATCTTATTTTATAACTTGGCCCTGTGAGGTCTAGATCCCTAGCCACTGAATGAGGAAGGAACTGTGCTTGCTCTCCAGGTAGCAATCTCCTGCTCTTTATCTGCCGCCACCACTCATTTCTCTTTATCCATGCTCAATCAGTACTGATTCTGGTATTTTTTTCTATTAAGCAGTGTTTTGTCCTACAAGCAGAAGATGTCTTAAATTTGTAAATGACTGACAGTTAAGTGGACACCCTTGATCATAACATCTGTGTAATAAATAAACATACTGATTAGTTGTGCAGTAATCTTACTTTTAAGGGGTAATTTTCCAAATGCTCAGGCAATGTTAATTCTCATTTGAAGTGGCTGTAGTAAAGTATACTGCAGTATAAGCATGCATATGGAGCTCAGAAAAAGCAAAAGGTTCTGACGATAGGTCATCAACCTGAAGTATTAACTCTGGTTCTCTCTCCAGATGCTACCTGACCTGTTGAGTATTTCCAACATTTTCTGTCTTCATTTTAGGAAAACCTTTTTGTGAGGATTTAGCATGCAGTTTTCAACCAGTGTTTAATAGGGTGAGAGGAAACCGTTAAGGCTAGGCATACTTTCCACATCTACTTCAATTCCCACATGCAGCAAAACTTGGATAGCATCTAAGCTTGGGACAATAAGTGGCAAGTAACATTTGTGCCACACAAGTGAAAGGCAAAGAACATCTCCAACAAGAGAGAGCCTAGTAAACTCCCCTTGACATTCAATGGCGATACTATCCTAAGTCCTCCACCATCAACATCCTGCAGGGGGCGGGGGCTCACCATTGACCAGAACCCAAACCAAATAAGCCACATAAACTCATTTTAAGCACTGTGCAGTTGGCTCGCGCTGTGCTAACTGCTAGGCATTTAGACCTATACTACCTCTAAACCAAAGTTCCTCCCTTAATGAGCAAGTAACTGTTTTTTTAATTCCCTTCACTGAAAATACTCATCAATAAGTAAAAACATCACTATTACACCTGCACTTCTCAAAACTGCTAATATGAAGGTTTGTCTACATCACAGCTCAGTAAACCCTCCTTACAAGCACTAATCAAAAACTAGCCAGGTAACACAGAGAAACCTGTGCTACATGCCTACAGCTTTTACTGAAACTATAATTTACATTCCATGATCAAAATTGCCACAAACTTAATTGAGCAGCAAAAGACGATTTCATGATGAAAATGCCTCTTTTATTTCATGAAGTTCCTTAACTGCCTTTCCATAAATGTTGGCTATTCTAAACTGGCATTAAATGCACAGGGCATTTCTTCAACTCTTGTAGTCTGGGAATAGAGACAATGTTAAGGTATCATATTTTTGATTCTGATACAGTTGTATAACTGCTATCCTTAAAGGGTTCAGAATGTAATCTCATTCCTCTCAGATTTCCAGCCTATGAATGACCTTTTTGACAAGATTAGTTTAAAGTCTCCTGAAGCTCACCTTTGTCCATTTTTTTTTACCACAGGCATTAATTCATTTAAAATAAATGGGTTAACACCTCTGTTAAAATAGCAGACAGGAATGCTATGTGAATTGGTTAGGCCGATGACAGTAATAATAATCTCCAACCTTTATATTTTTCAGCAGTAATACATTCTTGCAGT
Organism: Heterodontus francisci; assembly: GCF_036365525.1. Lineage (NCBI taxonomy): Eukaryota > Metazoa > Chordata > Chondrichthyes > Heterodontiformes > Heterodontidae > Heterodontus > Heterodontus francisci. The sequence continues at coordinate 27,009,315 of NC_090378.1, read as the reverse complement.
CCAATTGAGTTTATCATAAATTTCACTGTTTTGCTGCTAATTCTCAGTTGTTGAAATGTTTCCATTCTGTTTGGTTGTTTGATAGCCTAATAGATCGAAATAATATCTGTAACATTTGAATTTATTTCGTTAAAATACTGCACACTGAAAAATGAGTTGTAATTCCTTGTGTTGATTTTCTTAGTGAAAAATTCAAAATGAGCACAAAACAGGATTTTCCATTTAAGATGATGTTATTTGCTATAATTATTATCAATAGAAGGAAATTCCATCTAAATTTTCAGTTTGTGCTACCAGGTGAATCTTCAAATCTTCCTAATGGAAGACAGCCAATGGGAGAATTAGAGGTCTTTTCATAAATTTGTTTCTTTTAATACATAGATATAGACATTGAGTTACAATATGATGGTGACCTGATAGCTTAATGGATTTTAATTGAATTGCTTGCTGCTTGCACTGAAAGACAATTTAAAGCAGTTACTGTGACCAGCTCTTTTTTCCCCAGTGGTTGCTAGGTAATGCACATTCTACACAAAAGCATCTCTTCATCTCCAGATCTATAATAATACATTAAGTTACATTATTCTCACTACAGCGATCCTCAATTACACAATGTGTTTGCTTTCCTATGAAAAGCCGCACAATATTGCTCTGTCTATAAGTGGTATAGTTGGAAGTATTTACAATATATTTGGCATTTGCTGAGGTACAGTTACAACTGACTGCTGTTTGCTATTGGTTTTATTGATCGAATACTACTCACATTGTGTGGAACTTTGCTTGTCCTGTTTTATTAAGACGTTTTTCTGTGAAAGTTACATTTATTATCCAGCACTGATCGAAATACCTGTGTTAATCCCAGTACTGCTTCAATGTTTAAAATATAGATTTTTGCAAATAAAGCTCCCTAAAGACCAAAGCTATCTAGCTGTAGATGTCAAAGCATCTTCTGTGCTTTTTTAAAAATACAATTCTGTTAATCTGCACATTTACCCTCGCAGAAGATTCGACCATTCAATGAGATTGTAGCTGGTCTGTGACCGAACTACATATACTCGCCTTTGCCCCATGTCCCTTAACACCTTTGGTTCACAAAAATCTATCAGTCACAAATTTAAAATTTACAATTGATCTAGCATCAATTGCCGTTTGCAGAAGAGAGTTCCAAACTTTTAACACATCTTGTGCGTAGAAGAGTTTCCTAGGGCTGGATTTTATGGTGGGCGGGGGAGATGCGTCCACCAGCCGAAAAGTCAGTGGCGACCCCGCCTCCGCTGGGCCTGGGGATCCAGACTGGATTTTAAGGTTCTCAGGCCCTTGATTGGTCTTGGGAAGGACTTCCACCTCTCATTCCTGCAGCCATCTGCAGGAAGAAGATGACGACCAGCCCTGGGAAAGAGGAATTTTTTTGGGGCATCGCCAGGGACAATTGACTGGGCCCCAGCAAGGCAAGGGGGGTTGGTTGGGGTGGGGGGGGCGAGGGGCATGTTGTGCACTGGGGGCGGTTGGGGTTTCAGGGGGAGCCCTCCATGGGCCACAGGGTGCCTGATCAGGAGGGGCGCCTCCAGCCCTCAGAAGGCTGCTGACGTTTATCAAGCAGGTTTTTCGAGGCCTCAGTCGCCCACCAGTCAAACATAAAATACCCGTGGTGGCAGGCAGAGGCCCCTAAGTGGAAGATAATTGACCACTTAGGGCCTTGATTGGTTTGGGGTGGGCGGGTCATTTCTCTATACTGCCACCCCGCATAAATTGGCAGCAGAGGCAGGAGTGTGTTAGGAAGGTACCCCCAGCCTTCCACTCCATTTTACGTGCTCCGCCACCAGCCCGCTCTTCTGGGGGGCGTAAAATTCCGGCCCTAATTTCACTCCTGAAATGTCTGGCTCTAATTTTTAGACTCCACCCCTTGTCTTAGACTCCCCAACCAGATGAAATAGTTTCTCTCTATCGACCGTATTTTTTCTTAATATCTTTAAAACTTAGATCACATTACTCCTCAACCTTCTACGTTCTGGGGTATACAACCTTACTTTGTATATTTCTTTGTATATTGAGATTTCTCCTCATAATTTAATCCTTGGAGGCCAGGTATCATTGTGGGTAAATCTATGCTGCATTCCCTCGAAGGCTAATAAATCCTTCCTAAGGTGTGGTGCCCAGAACTGCTCTCAGTACTCTAGGTGTCGTCTAACCAGAGCTTTGTATAGCTGTAGCATAACTTCGACCATCTTGTATTCTATTCGTCAAGATATAAAGGCCAGGATTCCATTAACCCTTTTGATTATTTTCTGTATTTTAATGATCTATGTACATGGACTGCCAGGCCGCTTTGGACCACCACTATTTCTAGCTTTTCACCACTTACAAAGTACCGTGTTCTATTCCTTTTAGATTCAAAATGGATTGCCTCACATTTGCCTACATTGAAATCCATTTGCCACATTTTTGTCCATTCAGTTAATCTTAATGGACCAGTGCTTGTCTGCATGCAATGGGGATAAATGCGACTGTAGCCAAAAACAGGAAGGGAGTGAGTGGAGTAATTGCTCCCTGTAGTATGTTTGGTTGGTATGCTGCCACCTTAGTATACTTAGTCTAGCTTAGAGAGATTCCTTAGTCTTTTTGTTTGCACTGGAGTGCTGACTTGGGTTGCATTAGAGTGCTGAAGTGTGAGTTTTGTGACTGAGGGAGTTCGGTGAGAAAGGAGCGAGAAGCTCCTTTCATTTCCTACCTGTCCTCAAAGAGTGTGAGGGGAGCCGAGAGTTTCCACAGAGCACAGCTGACTGGTAAGTCCTGGTGGGTATTTTTCAAACTGGATTGAATTGCAAGTCATTGTTTTAGCAAGATTTAGTTGATTTTTTTTATTATAATAGTCTTCTAAAGTTTTAAATTTAAAGGGTTTAGTCATGGCAGGAGAGCTTAAAGCCGTGGTTTGCTCCTCTTGCTGCATGTGGGAATCCGGGAACATTTCCGGTCCCTGGGAACAGCATGTGTGCAGGAAGTGCGTCCAGCTGCAGCTCCTGAAAGCTCGGGTTTCAGAGCTGGAACGGCAGCTGGAAACACTGTGGAGCATCCGTGAGTCTGAGAGCATCGTGGGTAGCACGTATAGAGAGGTGATCACACCGCAGCTGAAGACACTTGAGGAAGGAAGGGAATGGGTGACCACCAGGCAGTCCAAGAGAATCATGCAGGTAGTGCAGGAGTCCCCTGGGGTTCCGCTTGCAAATCGCTATTCCATTTTGGAGGCTGATGAGGCTGGTTCCTCCAGGGAGTGCGGACAGAGCCAAGCTTCTGGCACCACAAGCAGCCTGTTTGCACAGGAAGGGGGAAAGAGAGGAAGAGCAATAGTAATAGGGGATTCTATAGTCAGGGGGACAGATAGATGCTACTTTGGCCATCAACGTGGCTCCAGGATGGTGTGTTGCCTCCCTGGTGCCAGGGTCCAGGATGTCACTGATCGGCTGCAGGGCGCCCTGAAGAGGGAGGGTGATAAGGCAGAGGTCATGGTACATGTTGGTACCAATGACATAGGTAGAAAGAGGGATGAGGTCTTGCATCAAGAATTCAGGGAGTTAGGCAGCAGACTAAAAAGCAGGACCTCTCGGGTTGTAATCTCTGGATTACTCCCAGTGCCACGTGCTAGCGAGTATAGAAATAGGAGAATAGCACAGATGAATGCGTGCCTCAAGAGTTGGTGCAGGAGGGAGGGTTTTAGATTCCTGGGCCACTGGGACCGTTTCTGGTGAAGGTGGGACCTGTACAAGCGGGACAGTCTACATCTGAACCAGAGGGGGAATAACATCTTTGCTGGTGGGTTTGCTAGTGCTGTTGGGAGGAGTTTAAATTAATTTGGCAGGGGGAGGGGACGCAGACTCCTAGCAGAATAGGGACACAGCTAAACACAGGAAAGCAAACAAGTCAGAGGGAATAAGTTTCAAGGGAGTAAGACCAGGATGGATGGCCTCTACTTTAATGCCAGGAGTATTACAGGTAAAACGGATGAGTTAAGGGCAAGGATTGACAGATGGAATTGTGAAATAGTGGACATCACGGAGACATAGTTGAGGGAGGGGCAGGATTGGCAGCTCAATATCCCTGGATATAGAATCTTCAGGCGAGACAGAGGAGGGGGTAAAAGAGGAGGGGGCATTGCAATATTAGTTAAGGAGTCAGTTACTGCAGTAAGGAGAGATGATATCTTGGAGGGGGCATCAAATGAAGATTTATGGGTAGAGTTTAGGAATAAAAAAGGGACAGCCACATTGCTAGGTGTTTATTATAGACCCCCAGATATTCAGCAGGAAATTGAGGAGCAAATATATGCACAATTCGCAGAGGTGTGTAAAAATTATAATAAGGTGATTTCAACTTTCCCAACATTAATTGGGATAGTCAATTCTGTTCAGGGCTTGGATGGAGTGGAGTTCTTAAAATGTATACAGGAGAACTTTTTAGCTCAATATGTAGAGGATCCAACAAGGGAGGGTGCAGTGCTGGACCTAATTCTGGGGAATGAAGCCGGACAGGTGGTTGATCTGTTGGTGGGGGATCATTTTGGTGATAGCGACCACAAGCTTGTTATGGAGAAATAGACAAGTTGCAAAAAAAGGTTTTGAATTGGGGGAGAGTGAAATTTAGTAAAATAAGGCAGGATCTGGCCAAGGTAGACTGGAAAGAGTTACTTGTTGGGAAATCTACAGAAGAGCAGTGGGGGGCATTCAAAAAGGAAATGGGGAGTGTACAGGCCCAACATGTTCCCTCGAGGGTAATAGGTAGGAGCAACAAGCCCAGAGAACCATGGATGACCAGAAACATTCAGGGTACGATGAGTAGGAAAAGAGAGGCTTTTAGCAAATACAAAGCGAGCAAATCAATGGAAGCATTAGTGGAGTACAGAAAGTGTAGGATGGAGCTTAAAAAAGCAATTAGGAGAGCAAAGAGGGGACATAAGAAAGCTCCGGCTGGTAAAAGTAGGGAAAATCCCAAGATATTCTATAAGTATATCGATGGGAAGAGGATAACCAGGAAAAGAGTAGGACCCATTCGGGACCAAGGGGGAAATCTGTGGGTGGAGTCAGAGGACATTGGTCGGGTGTTGAATGAATACTTCACATCTGTCTTCACCCAAGAGAATGAGGAAGTAGATATGGAACCCAGAGAGAGAGAGACTGTGAGGTTCTTGAGCAAATTGCCATAGGGAGTGACAAGGTATTGGAGGTTTTGGCAGGCTTAAAAGTGGACAAATCTCCAGGAATGGACAATTTGTGTCCCAGGATGCTGTGGGAGGCGAAGGTGGAGATTGCAGGGGCTCTGACCCTAATTTTTAATTCCTCTCTGGCCACGGGGGAGGTTCCAGAGGACTGAAGAACAGCTAATGTGGTCCCACTATTTAAGAAAGGTTGTAGAGATAAGCCAGGGAACTATAGACCAGTGAGTCTCACGTCAGTGGTAGGGAAACTATTGGAGAAAATTCTGAAGGAGAGAATCTATCTCCACTTGGAGAGGCAAAATTTGATTAGGAATAGTCAGCATGGCTTTGTCAGAGGGAGGTCATGCCTAACAAATTTGATTAAATTTTTTGAGCATGTGACCAGGTGTGTAGATGAGGGTAGTGCAGTTGATGTAGTTTACATGGATTTCAGCAAAGCCTTTGACAATGTCCCACATGGGAGACTTATCAAGAAAGCAAATGCACATGGGATACAGGGTAACTTGATAAGGTGGATTCAAAATTGGCTTAGCTGTAAGAGACAGAGAGTGATGACAGATGGCTGTTTTAGTTACTGGAAGCCAGTGTCCAGTGGCGTACCACAGGGATCTGTGCTGGGTCCCCTATTGTTTGTCATTTCTATAAACGACATAGATGACTATGTGGGGGGTAGGATCAGTAAGATTGGCCGAGTGATTAACAGTGAGGTTGAGTGTCTTGGGTGACAGGAAGATATAGACGGGATGGTCAAACGGGCAGAAAAGTGACAGATGGAATTTAACCCTGAAAAGTGTGAGGTGATACACTTTGGAAGGAGTAATGTGACATGGAAGTATTCAGTGAATGGCCTGACACTGGGAAGTTCCGAGGAACAAAGGGACCTTGGCGTGTTTGTCCATCGATCTTTGAAGGCAGAAGGGCAGGTTAATAGGGTGGTGAAAAAGGCATATGGGACACTTGCCTTTATCAATTGAGGCATAGATTACAAAAGCAGGGAGGTCATGTTGGAGTTGTATAGAACTTTGATAAGGCCACAGCTGGAGTACTGTGTGCAATTCTGGTTGCCACATTATAGGAAGGATGTGATTGCACTGGAGGGGGTGCAGAGGCGATTCACCAGGATGGTGCCTGGGATGGAACATTTAAGCTATGAAGAGAGGTTGGATAGGCTTGGGTTGTTTTCGCTGGAGCAGAGAAGACTGAGGGGTGACCTGATCGAGGTGTACAAGATTATGAGGGGCATGGATAGGGTGGATAGGGAGCAGCTGTTACCCTTAGTTGAAGGGTCAGTTACTTGGGGACACATGTTTAAGGTGAGGGGCAGGAGGTTTAAGGGGGATTTGAGGAAGAACTTTTTTACCCAGAGGATGGTGACAGTCTGCAATGCACCGCCTGGGAGGGTGGTAGAGGCGGGTTGCCTCACATCCTTTAAAAAGTACCTGGATGAGCACTTGGCACATCATAACATTCAAGGCTATGGATCAAGTGCTGGCAAATGGGATTAGGTAGACAGGTCAGCTGTCTTTAATGCATCGGTGCAGACTCAATGGGCCGAAGTGCCTCTTCTGCACTGTATTATTCTGTGATTCTGTGATTGATTCTGTGAGTACTTAGAATATCGACCTTTATTACATTATAATTATGGACAGCTTCACACTAATCTGTGTGACTCCTCTGAAGCCACACTGCATCTCTCTTCAAGTCTCTCTCACATGTGATCTTTTACATCATCGTGGTAGGAGGTATTCTTTACACTTTCTCAACATTAACCCTTTCAGACCCTTATACTACATCGCCCCATGACAGTCTGAGCCAGCCTGAGGCCCGAGTCAAATTCAGCATTGAGCTCTATTTTAATGGTAATGGCAAGCTGTGGGTATTATACTGGAATCCCAATGCAGCTCACCAGTCGGTGCCTGACAGATTCAAACCAGCTTTAATGCCATGTCAGCCCACAGGTAGATCCAGGGATTGGCGGGGTGTGGGGGTTGGGGTGGGGTTAGTGGGAAGACAGCAGAATGCAATATTTTTGTGGAGCCAGAAGGACCACTCCTGCTCTTCTGGCTGCACAAAGGTAAAATATTGAAAAAGTTTGGTCACCATTTAGGTCGCTCAAGACCTCACACAACTGGGCAGATCTTGCATCGTGCAAGCTCTACACATTTCTACCTGAATTTTGCAACAAGTTCTTTCACGTTTTGAAGGGGCTTGATACAGTGAGAATGGAAATAATACTTTCGCATGTAGGTGAGTCCAGAACAAGGAGACATAAATATAAGATAGTCACTGACTGACCAAATAGAGAATTTGGAAGGAATTTTTTTACACAGAGAGAGGTAAGAATGCAGAACTCTCTGCCACATGGAGCGATTAAAGCAAATAGCGATTAAGTATTTAAGGGGAGACTTGATGCATACGTGAGGGAGAAGGATAGAGGGATACAGAAACAGACTGGGAAGAGGGAATTAGAGTAAGAGGGGGCTTGGGCGCAGTATAAAAATCTGCATGGAACAGCAGAGCCAAATGGCCTATTTCAGTGCTCTCGATTCTATGTAATCCTATGTGGCCAGCATAGATCCCAATTTGCAAAATAAACAGCCTTATGTTTGTTTTGTACCAGAGCTTGAGACCAGGCAGCTTGCCCATTTACAGGCACACCTGAATATAGCATCAGACAGGCTTTGGGCAATGAGCCAGCTGAAGTGCGCGTTGCAATATTTGAAACTCTAGCTGCAAAACAGAAGGCTGCAAGTTGAATTTCTCTGCCAATGTATTTTCACTAGTAGCATCTGAAACTTTAAGGTCGGGGAAAATGGCCTTGATTTGTTTGAAGCAATTGACAACCGTTGGGAATGTATTGCCACTTAGCAGGATGTGTCTGCCAGGAACTAGTTCACCTCAGTGATTTCTAATGACAATTGTTTTGGGGAACAAGTGAAACACTAAAGAAATAAAGAAAAGCATGTTTCATACCCTGATTTAAATGAATGTTGTTCCCTGCAATAGAAAATAGAAAATTGTACCAATCTTTAGCCGGTGCAGGTGTGGAACACAATATGAAATATTAAAAAGCATTTTGGGGTCATGGGCTGAATTTTATTCGTGCGCCGCGCTCCACAGCGACCCCCTTTGAACTCAGTGGGGAGCCCGCATTCAGCGGTCGCCGCACAGCCCCCGCGATATTTCACCCGGGGGCTCATTTAAATAGTGGGGGCAGAGCTCCTGCCCCCGATGACGTGTAGGGGCGTCCTCCATGTCCCCGGCAACTGCACCATTTTTAAAAGGCTTTAAGCCATTAGAATTACTTTAAAATTTTAAATGGGCAGCAGTATTAAATTTTTATTAAATAATACGAAATATGTGGATGGCCCTTCCCCAACCCCACAAGGGTCATTTCAAGACCCAAAATGACCAACACGTCCTTTTTCCCGACCTGAACTTTACCCCCTAAACTTATAACATTTGGCCTATAACTCCTTCCCACCATCCCCATATCCAATAAAAATTGATTTCCCTGCTCATCCACCCCTCCTGCCCTGAAATTTGTATTGCTCCCCCCTCCCCACCAGGTTATTGCCTCGGAACTCCGTGCGGAGTTCTAAAAGGCAGATGAAGTCCGACTGGAGGCCGTAAAATCGACGTGGAATGGCAGTAAGTTCATTTGAATATCATTACTGTCAATTTAAATATGTAGATGAAGGGCCCGCCACCAGGCAGCAGGTGGGGAGGGTCACACTGAGGTCCCCCCGCCACCGGTAACATGTGACGGGCCTTTCTTGACGTCAAGGGCTGAGGTAGGCCTCTCCCCGCAACATTTTACCAGACTCCGGGGCCACGACTGGCGGAGTCGAGGGGCTGGTAAAATTCAGCCCCATATGTGTAAGTAATTAAGTACTGTAATAAATATTTCCGTAATTTTCATTCTTTTGCAGTTACCTGGTCTCAGGCTCTGGTACAAAACAAACATAAGGCTGTTTATTTTGCAAATTGTGATACATATAGTTTCAAAATTGCACGAAACATAAATTTCTAACATTAAACAAATTTGCATATGAAGAGAACTTCAATCTATTTATGATCACGGTTCACCTGAAACTCTGTCCATTTGTGTTATTATCTGACTGATTTGTTCTTTTGATTGTTATGTTTAAATGGGTCTGTGATGTTAGATCGGATTGGTTTATTGATTTATTTAGCAGATGATAGTTCATCATAAAAACTTAAATGTTTGACAACGAACACATAATGACCCAATAATGGCACTGCCTGTGCGGAGTTTGCAAGTTCTCCCTCTGACCACGTGGGTTTTCGCCAGGTGCTCCGGTTTCCTCCCACGGCCAAAAACTTGCAGGTGATAGGTAAATTGGCCATTGTAAATTGCCCCTAGTGTAGGTAGGTGGTAGGGAATATGGGATTACTGTAGGGTTAGTATAAATGGGTGGTTCTTGGTCGGCACAGACACGGTGGGCCGAAGGGCCTGTTTCGGTGCTGTATCTCTAAATAAAGTAAAATAAAATAAAAAAATCTCACACTTGACATCCTGTAAATCAAGTCCTATGTTTTGGAAACTCTGTTCTCTGTTTAATTAGATTAAGGCATGAAGTGATCATTTGATTTGTTGCAGTAATATCAAACTAATCAGAAAGTTGCATAAGATGCTGCTTGATTTGATCAGGGAAAGGAAAATGTCTGAGAACTTTGTACAAGTGCTGGGTTTTGAAATCTACAAAGTTAAAAGCAGGAGCTTAGAGCCAACAAGAGAAATCCTGTGAACAAAATTAGCCCTTAAGGGCCAATTAGATTTGTGAGAAAGAAAGACTTGCATTTGTATAGCGTCTTTCACAACCACATGACACCTCAAAGCACTTTACAGCCAATACAGTACTTTGAAGTGTAGTCACTCTTGAAATGTAGGAAACAGCAATGCGATAATGACCAGATAATTTGCTTTGGGATGTTGTTTGAGAGAGAAATATTTGCCAGGACTTCAGGATAACTCCCCTATGCTCTTCTTTGAAATAGTACCATGGGATCTTTTACGTCTACCTGACAGGGCCTCTTGAATTCACCTTACAGTTACAAGAATTTGGTCAATTTACAGAAACACCCAAAACTAGTTCAAAAGCTATCCTTACTAAAGGTAATTTATCCATTATACACAGGCTCTTTGTTTTGGAGCTGAATTTTCCCCACGGAGGTGGGAAACAGGAGTCGGAACTGTTTCCGGGTCCGAAGGTGCCTCCAATGGAAAACTGATTTAAAGTCAAGATTTTCACATGGGTGAGACCTTAATTGATATGAAGACGGGTTCCCTGTCCAATTGGAGCCTGTGGGAGCAGGAACGGAGGTGGGCCCGATGAAGTGGGACAGAGTTTAAGACTCCCCAGGCTGAATTTTCCCAATGGAGGTGGGAAACAGGAGTCGAGACAGTTTTCGGGTCCTGCACCTGCCTCCGGTGGGAAACTGAATAAAGTCAAGATTTTCACATGGGTGAGCCTTTAATTGGCATGGAGACAGTTTCCTTGTCCAATTAAAAGTGACGGGCAGGCTCTCGAAGCTGAAGGGCCAGTCAGAGGTCTTCCAGCTTCAGAGAAGCACCGGGCTGCTGTACAAGGTAAGTAACTGGCACTTCAACAAGTAGGTGCTCGCGCAGCCACTTTTTAAATACTTTAATTTTAAAAAACAGAAAAGCAGCTAGGCCACTACTAAGGGGATGGGGGGGGGGGGGGTGGGTGGTGGGTGGTGGAGAACCTCTCTAAAGGGCGGCCTTTGGCTGTTCCCCACCCAGTCAGGCAGAGAGGGCCTGTAGGCCTGCCAATACCCCTGGCACCCTGGCCTTCTGCTGGGTGCCCACCTCCAAGCTTTTGATCAGCCCACCATCACATCAGGAAGCTGGAAGCTAGTTAGCCTCCTTAATCTCTGCTCAATGAGGTTCTTAATGAGCCTAACCCCAACATTGTGATCAAACCTGCTGACAAGGGTGGTGCTGTTGTTGTATGGCGTACCGACCTCTACCTTGCAGAGGTTTTTTATTTCTTTATTTATTTAGAGACACAGCACTGAAACAGGCCCTTCGACCCACCGAGTCTGTGCCGACCAAGAACCACCCATTTATACTAACCCTACAGTAATCCCATATTCCCTACCACCTACCTACACTAGGGGCAATTTACAATGGCCAATTTACCTATCACAAACAAAGAACAAAGAACAGTACAGCACAGGAACAGGCCATTCGGCTCTCCAGGCTTGCGCCAATCTTGATGCCTGCCTAAACTAAAACCTTCTGCACTTCCGGGGTCCGTATCCCTCTATTCCCATCCTATTCATGTATTTGTCAAGATGCCTCTTAAACGTCTCTATGGTACCTGCTTCCACCACCTCCCCCGGCAACAAGTTCCAGGCACTCACCACCCTCTGTGTAAGGAACTTGCCTCGCACATCCCCTCTAAACTTTGCCCCTCTCACCTTAAACCTATGTCCCCTAGTAACTGACTCTTCCACCCTGGGAAAAAGCTTCTGACTATCCACTCTGTCCATGCCGCTCATAACTTTGTCATGTCGCTCCTCCACCTCCGTCGTTCCAGTGAAAACAATCCGAGTTTATCCAACCTCTCCTCATAGCTAATGGCCTCCAGACCAGGCAACATCCTGGTAAACCTCTTCTGTACCCTCTCCAAAGCCTCCATGTCCTTCTGGTAGTGTGGCGACCAGAATTGCACACAATATTCTAAGTGTGGCCTAACTAAAGTTCTGTACAGCTGCAGCATGACTTGCCAATTTTTATACTCTATGCCCTGACCGATGAAGGCAAGCATGCCGTATGCCTTCTTGACTACCTTATCCACCTGTGTTGCCACTTTCAGTGACCTGTGGACCTGTACGCCCAGATCTCTCTGCCTGTCAATACTCCTAAGGGTTCTGCCATTTACTGTATACTTCCCACCTGCATTAGACCTTCCAAAATGCATTACCTCACATTTGTCCGGATTAAACTCCATCTGCCATTTCTCCGCCCAAGTCTCCAACCGATCTATATCCTGCTGTATCCTCTGACAATCCTCATCACTGTCCGCAACTCCACCAACCTTTGTGTCGTCCGCAAACTTACTAATCAGACTAGCTACATTTTCCTCCAAATCATTTATATATACTACAAACAGCAAAGGTCCCAGCACTGATCCCTGCGGAACACCACTAGTCACATCCCTCCATTCAGAAAAGCACCCTTCCACTGCTACCCTCTGTCTTTTATGACCGAGCCAGTTCTGTATCCATCTTGCCAGCTCACGTCTGATCCCGTGTGACTTCATCTTTTGTACCAGTCTGCCATGAGGGACCTTGTCAAAGGCTTTACTGAAGTCCATATAGATAACATCCACTGCCCTTCCTTCATCAATCACCTGCAAGTCTTTGGCGGTGGGAGGAAACCGGAGCACGCAATATAACAGGCGAAAACCCACGCGGTCAGAGGGAGAACTTGCAAACTCCACACAGGCAGTACCCAGAATTGAACCCGGGTCCCTGGAGCTGTGAGGCTGCAATGCTAACCACTGCGCCACTGTGCCGCCCAAGTTGAGTGCCAACTCTCAGACACTTCTTCCTACCTCCCCCTGGACCATGAACCCACCACCAAACATCAAGCCAATGTCTCCAGGAGTGTCACTGACCTCATCTCCTCCAGAGATGTTCCCTCTGCAGCTTCCAACCTTATAGTCCTGCAACTCCGGACTGCCTGCTTCTACCTCCTTCCCAAAATCCACAAACAGGACTGTCCTTATAGAACCATCGTTTCAGCTTGTTCCTGCCCCACTGAACTTATTTCTTCCTATCTTGACTCTATCTTTTCTCCCCTGGTCCAGCCTCTTCCCACCTACATCCGGGACTCTTTGGACGCCCTACATCATTTTGACAATTTCCAGTTTCCGGGCCCTTACTGCCTCCTCTTCACTATGGACGTCCAATCTCTCTACACCTCCATCCCCAACCAGGACAGTTTGAGGGCTGTCCGTTTCTTCCTTGAACAGAAGCCCAACCAGTCCCCATCCACCACCACTCTCCTCCGCCTGGTTGAACTTGTTCTCACATTGATCAACTTCTCCTTCAACTTCACTCACTTCCTTCAAATAAAAGGTGTTGCTATGGGTACCCACATGGGTCCTAGTATTGCCTGTCTTTTTGTGGGATATGTTGAACATTCCTTGTTCCAGACTGCGCAGGCCCCCTCCCTCATCTCTTTCTCCGGTACATTGATGACTGTATCGGTGCAGCTTCCTGCTCTCGCCCCGAACTAGAAAACTTCTTCAACTTTGCTTCCAATTTCCATCCTTCTCGCACCTCTACGTGGACTATTTCTGACACTTCCCTTCCCTTCCTCAACTACTTTGTCTCCTTCTCTGGGGATAGGCTGTCTACTCATATTCATTACAAGCCCACCGACTCCCATGGCTACCGTGACTACACTTATTCACACCCTGTTTCCTGTAAGGACTCCATCCCATTTTCCCAGTTTCCCCATCTCCGACGCATCTGTTCTGATAATGCAACCTTCCATGAAAGTGCTTCTGATATGTCTTCCTTTTTCCTCAACCAAGCATTCCCCCCCACTATGGTTGACAGGGCTCTCAACCGTGTCTGACCCATTTCCCGCACTTCTGCCCTCACCCCTTCCCCTCCCTCCCAGAACCGCAACAGGATTCCCCATGTCCTCACTTTCCACCCCACGAGCCTCCACATCCAAAGGTCCAACCTCCACCATTTCTGCCACATCCAGCCTGATGCCACCACCAAATACATCTTCCCCTCCCCTCCCCTGTCAGCATTCTGAAGTAATTATTCCCTCCATGACACCCTGGTCCACAAATCCATCACCCCTGATACCTCGTCCCCTTCCCACAGCATCTTCCCATGCAATTGCAGGAGGTGTGATACCTGCCCATTTACCTCCTCTCTCCTCACTATCCCAGGCCCCAAACACTCCTTTCAGGTGAAGCAGCGATTTACTTGTACTTCTTTCAATTTAGTATACTGTATTCACTGCTCACAATGCAGTCTCCTCTACATTGTGGAGACCAAACGTAGATTGGGTGACCGCTTTGCTGAACACCTCTGCTCAGTCCAAAAGCACGACCCCGAGCATCCGGTCGCTTGTCATTTCAACGCCCCCACCCCCGCTGCTGTCATGCCAAAATTTCTGTCTTTGGCCTGTTCCAGTGAACATCAACACAAGCTCGAGGAGCAGCAGCTGATCTTTCCATTAGGCACTCTACAGCCTTGCAGACTGAACATTGAGTTCAATAACCCCAGAGCATGACTGACCTTTTTTTATACTTTTATATTTTTTTTTAACCATGTGCCTGTTTTTCATGTAGTCAGAGCTGCTCCTTATTCCGCTATTAACACTGTCTCTGGACTAATGCTTTGTCTTTTACCACACTCTTTGCCTTTGTTCCAGGACAGCTTTGTTATTTAATCTCTCCTGCCCTCTGCCCTACCACACACCTCCCCTTTTGTTCTCTTCCCCATAATTCCCCACCACCCCCAAACCCTTCACTTGCTTAAAACTTAATTCTTTACTAAGCTTTGCCAGTTCTGATGAAAGGTAACTTTTATCTAAAAGTTGCTTTTATCTAAATGAACTTAATTGCTGCCCACCTCATGGGGGCAGGTGGCCTTCCCAGGCCCCGAACCAGTGTTCATCAAAATGGCCGAAGTTAGAAACGGAGTCGGGAAGCAGCATGTCGGCTGACCTCATAATTTTCGGCCCTATCCTTCTCCGTTCCCAACATTGGTGGGCCAGAAAATTCAGCCTCCCATGGCAGCCAGCACTGAGGCTGCTGGTTGTCCTAAGGGAGAAATCTGCTGAGTGTGTCAAAGTCTTCCACAGCACCAGAGGGAAGCATGATGTCACAGGAGAACCAGAGGCCTGGCACTCAGGACAAGGCTGCTCCTCACTACATTGATGCTGACCTGGATGTGATGTTGCAAGCTGTGAGGGAGAGCAGGGTGGTCCTCTTCCCAGAGGGTGGCAGGAGGAGGCTACCAGCCAAAACTAAAGAGGCCTGGGTTCAGATTGCTGCCTTCATCAGCAGCAGGAGCGAGACTAGAAGAACCTGGATTCAGTGCTGTAAAAGGTTCAATGATGTCATACATTCTGGCAAGGTGGGTGCACGTCCCAACCCTCAGGACAGGCCTCAGGGCTTGTAGCCTCCAGCAGACACACCAGGTAAGGAGCCTTAGGGCTCATGCTGCTCCTGAATATGGGAGAGGTGTGTAATATAAGGGTATCAAAGATCTAATCTTGAGAGAATGTAAAGATTACCGCCCACCAGGATGAGGTAAGAGATCATGTGGGAGAAACTTGAGAACAGTTACAGTGTGGATTTTGAAGGAGACACACAGGCTAGTGTGGAATGTATATAGTTACTATACAATAAAGGTTAATGTTTAAACACTACAGTCTAAGAACCTTTCTAGGTAGACTCTATATGGTGGCAGCATAAAGAACCAAACATATAACATGATGAGCAGCGCTGGGATCAAAGTCCTATACCCAGAGGAAAAAAAATTAAAGAAACAATCATCCTTCAGCCAGAAGATAAGAAACTTTAAAACAGTAGCTGAAGAGAAAAAGAAAACTTCATACCTTAGAAGGCAGAGAAAAGCTCCATAGAACGGAAGCATGGCTGAAAAGCAAGCAACCGAGTGAGTCATTGTGCTGACGATTGAGAAATCCTTGTTAAAAAAAAGCCTTTGAAGAGCTTAAAAAAATTAATTCTCTAAAGGCTATGAGCGAAAGAGAAAAAAAAGGGAAAACCCAATCCCTCACTCGGCTGAACACAAGGGCGGAGAGCAGGAAAACCCTGAAAAGTGCGCAAACTGACAAAAAAGTCCGACAGTGAAGAGAGAAAAAAAGCGCAGGAAACCCCTGAACACAGCAGAGTATCCATTAACGCAGCAAAGCTGAAAAAAATCATTAAAGTGGTCAAGCTTGAAGAAAGGAAATAAACTCTAGCTCTCAAAAAGCGAAGGGGAAAACCCTTGAACTGTCTATTGAACAGGTCTGTCAATTCCAACAGGCAGCTATGTAAACATTTCAGTGAACAGCTTAAGCAAAGGGAAAACCACTAGAGAAACTATAGAAAACAAAGAGAACACTCTCATGTACCTGCTACACTCTATTAAAGCAAGCTAGCCTGAAAAAAAAAGAATTTCTTAAAAGGGTAATTCTCCAGAAAGACAAGAATCAACAGTGATCTTATCTAGTATGAACTTAGGAAGATTCTATACAGAGAAAGAGAAGGGCTCTTATACCTTTACTTCAAAGACATCAGTCAGTCATATATTTAGACAACTCAGATGATGAACCAAAAATTCAAAAAGCACCGAATGCTACAAACCTCAAGAAAGGCCATCCAATTCACTAAACAAGGGATCAGAGAAAGACTACCAATCTTCCACATCTGATGATATGTTCAGGGAGAGTTGTGAAGCCTCCTGATAGGTTGAATCAATGAAGTCAGAGACTTGGGGGGGAGATGGGATAGCAGGTAAAGAAAAAAAGTGAATGTATGTAAATGTACATTGAGATAAAGACTTGGGGGGAGTTGTAGTATAACGGTTTCAAAGGATTAATCTTGAGAGAATATAAAGATTACTGGCCATCACGATGAAGTAAGAGATCATGTGGGAGAGAAGAGTTACTGCATGACTTTTGAAGGCGACACACAGGCTAGTGTGGAGTGTATATAGTTACTATCCAATAAAGGTTAATATTTAAACACTACAGTCTAATCTTTCTGGCTAGTATCTATACAGTGGCACCATAAACAACCAAATATATAACAAGGTGAGTGCCCAGTCCACATACTCACCCCTCAGAATGGCTCACTGCCATAGTGCTGCTGAGGATCTGTCACCCTGAGACTTGCACCTCCTAATAGATCAGGGCAGATGACATTGGCCACAGAGGCTAGCAGCATCTTATCATGCTCTCTTTTGTCCTTGCAGGATAAACAATATCCGGGAGAGGGTCCAGATGGAAGGGGGGGTGCTGTTCTTCTACTGCATCACCCCAATTGAGTGGAGAGCGATGGAGATAGCCAGGATAGTGGAAGAGGAAGCAATCTGGCCTGGCGAGTTGGGTGCTGATGGTGGACCTGGTGATTACAGAGGGCAATGTAGTCATTAAATGGGTGCAGCGCACTCCATCCTGTCCAATAGTCTGTACAAACTGAGTAATATTGGGTAGCCTCATGCACTACAGCAAGCCCTCATCAACTTTTCTTATGTCTCCCACAGATGCAGATGTCCAACCCATGGCAACCACTGCTGCTCCCTCCCTGGGCCCAGAGCAGCAAGAAGGAGATGAAGAAGCATTGTCACACCTTATAAGCGCATCGACCACCAGCGCAGATACTCTCACTTCAGTGCATCTTGGCGTACATTTAGATAGGGTGGCACAGGTTGATGGTCACAGCACCAGTGGGCAGGAGGAGGTGCCAGAGGCAGAGAGAGCTGAGATCAGTTCCCCTCAGAGGAGAGAGGACAAACACAGCCCTGCTCAGCTGGTAACAGGTGCAGGGCCTCAGGAGTCACTGGAAAGGAGGTTCTACCTTGAACAGCAGCATGTCTGATTTCTCTGAGGCAGTGCGGGGTCTTGGGCATAGGACGGAGGAGTCCATCCAACTGATGTGCTCCACAATGGCTCAGGGCTTTGAGTGCATGAGCTCCTCCATTGTGAGAGTGGCAAACCTCTTAGAGCCAAATGCGGCATCACTCGGAGTGCATGCAGGAACTGCGGACTGATGTTCACAGGTTGCATGACACGCTGTGCAGCATGGACTGCTCAGTGGCACTGGGGGTGCAGAGATCTTTGGAGGGGATGCCAGCTGCACCCCAGCTGGTGTCCTTCTTCAGGCATCCAGATTGACCAGCAAGTGCTGAGGATGTCACCGAGGAGGAAGAGGGTGCCACCCCTCATGGGGTGCCCTCATCATCCTCGGCGGGACCATCTGTGCAGCATGGCCAAGTGATGGAGGCTGCATCTGCAATGATGCAGGTGCAGCAGCTTCTGGAATGCCCCCACGGGCACCTCCACAACAAAGACGACTGCCACATGTATCTCAGCTGCAAGCCATGGCAACTGAGCAAGCTGCCTCCACCTCCTCCAATGCCACAAGGGAAGTATCGCGTAGGAGTAGCTGAGTGCAGAGGCCACTGCGTCACGTGGAGCACTAAGTGGGTCACTGGGGTGTCTTCCTACTGTCTCTGTCTACTGGTTTCCTCTCTTTGCACTCTATCAATGATGACACTTCAAGCCATAAGTCTGGGACTCCTTTAATTGCTGCCATGACAGGAAAAGCAGTATGAGGAGGTGAAAGAAATAAGGTGATCCCCCATGGTGAGGGCAAAGCCTCTGGGCAGATGTGCTTCCTTCATTGTAGTAAGTGATTAGATGCTTTAGGCTGTGTCCTGTGTGGATGTGTTAGTTCAGGAACGTCAGACTTCCTTTCATGCCATGCCCCTCAACCTGGGTCAGAAAGGATCAACTGAAACGTTCCTGAATCAGGAGATCCTGGACAATCATGGCATCCTCACGAGCCCTTCACGCTTTGAGCTGTGCCTGGTTATCTCTTTGTGCAGCCGGTTACCTCTCTGTTCAGCGACATCTCCCTCAGGCTCCTCTTCCTCCTTCCTCACCTCCTGTTCCTGCTCTTCCCCAACGAGCTACCTGTTTCCAGGCCCTCACCATCCTCAAGAACCACACCTCTTTGAAAGGCCATGTTATGAAGAGTACAGCAGACCACCACAATGACCAAAATCCTTGCAGGAGGGTATCAGAGGCCACCACCTGACTGGTCCAGGCACCTAATCACATCTTCAGAAGCTCTGTGGCCTGCTCAATGATTGTCCTAGTGAGCAGGTGGCATTGGTTGTATCACCTCTGTGCCTCTGTCTGGGGCTTCCACAGAGGGGACAGCAGCCATCTCTTCAAGGGATATCCCTTATCCCCTAGGATCCATCCCACTCACTTTTGGGGATTGGAGTGTAGATCTGAGACAGCCTGGACTGCTGGAGGATGAAGGAGTCATGGCAGCTGCTAGGAAAGTGAGTGCAGAAGCTCTTGTTTCAGTCACAGACCAGTTGAATGTTGAGGGAGTGGGAGCCCTTCCTATTGATGAATCTCATTGGGTGCTCACTTGGTGCCTTGATGGCCACATGGGTGCAATTGATGATGCCCTACACCTGGGAGAATCCAGCAATGGTGATGAAACCCATTGTCTTCCATCCTTGTAAGACCACATCTGTCGTGAAATGAATGTACTGTCCAGCTCTGACAAAGAGGGCATCAGTGACCTGTGAGATGCAGTGGTGTTCTGCTGTTTGCGAGATGTCACGAAGGTCCACAGCTGATCCTTGGAAGGAGCCAGAAATGAAGAAGTTCAAGGCCACAGTGACTTTGATGGCTACTGGAAAGGGTGACCATGCTGGAGATGCGAGGTCTTTGGCAAGGGGATCACAGATATCTGTGACCATCTGCCTGGAGAGTTGCTGTCGCAATGGGTGGGAATAAGAAAGTTTCCTGATCCAATCTGGAGTTAGACAGGGCTGTCCTCTCTCCCCTGTCTTGGTTTGCTGTATTGAACCCTTTGCTGAGTCTATTAGGAAGGATGCGGGCATAAGAGGGGTGACAGTCCCAGGCAGCGAAGGTACTCAAACGTCACCGTCATCTGCTCAGATCGCTGTCCGTTCACAGACTGATGAGCATCTGCGACCAGTTTGAACTGGCCTCGGGAGCCAAAGTTAACTGCAGCAAGAGTGAGGCCATGTTCTTTGGGAACTGGGCTGACCGATCCTTTGTCCCCTTCACCGTCAGGTCAGACTACCGGAAGGTGCTGTGGATATGGTTCGAAAGGGCCAGGGCGTGCACCAAAACCTGGAGGGAGTGAGTAGCCAGGGTATACCATAAGCTGAGCATGTGAGAGCAGCAATCTCTTTCCATTGTGAGTAAGAACCTGGCCATCAGGTGCGAGGCGCTCACGTTGTTGCTGTATGTGGCGCAGGTCTGGCCCATACCCCACTCCTGCGCTGTAGCGGTCACCCGAGCCCTTTTCCACTTCATCTGGGGATGCAAAATGGACCGGGTCGGAGGGACACGACGTTCAAACCTTTGGATAAGGGCGGGAAAAATGTACCCAACGTCGCCCTTATCCTGATGACTACCTTCGTGTGCGGCTGCATCAAGCTGTGCGTAGATCCCCAGTACGCAAACTCCAAGAGTCACTACGTGCTGAGGTTCTATCTGTCCCCGGTGTTGCGAAGGATCGGTCACATTGCCGCGGAATGCTCAATCCAGTTGGACCGTGCCGTACCACCTATCCTTCGTGGAAAAGTTTCTACGGAAACACACCTTTGACCACCGATCCATCAGACAGTGGTCTGCACGGAATGTCCTCAAGGCCCTACAGGAAAAGGAGATGGTGGATCCTGTCGGATGGTTCCCTGAGCAGACCGCCAAAGTCATTTGGCAGAATGCCTCATCACCAGAACTTTCAAACAAGCACCAAGTTGTAGCTTGGCTGGTGGTGAGAAGAGCCCTCCCCGTCAGATCCTTCCTGCAGGCCCGGGGTCTCACCCCCTCCGCACAATACCCTCGAGGTGGCTGTGGTGGGGAAGAGACGGTTGCCCACCTCCTTCTGGAATGTGTCTTTGCAAAGCAGGTGTGGAAAGAGATGCAGTGGTTTTTGTCGAGGTTCATCCCAAGCAGCTCTGTAACACAGGAGTCTGTGCTCTACGGGCTGTTCCCAGGGATGCACACCAAGATAAACATCAACTGCTGCTGGAGGATTATCAATTTGGTGAAAGACACTTTTTGAAATGGAAGGGTTGTGAGGCAACTCACTCCTGTATTGAAGGAAACTGATCTCCTTTGCATTCTTTGTATTGTTGACTTGGTACTGTTTTGAACTGTTCTGTAATGTATTTTTTACAGATTTTTATGAATAAAGTATATTTTGGAAAAAAAAAAGTTGCAGTCTCCTGCGGCATTGGATTTTGCTCATCTCACATAGCTCCGTCTTCAACGATAGATCCTGTGTTGAGGATTTGGCCTCAGTTGCCTTCCTGTCCCTCTTTCCTCTCCTGTGCCTCCCTGCTGCTCAGGGTTCTGCCTTTCCTGCAGAGTGTGTTGCCCCTCATTGCCACTGGGCCCAAAATTCGAAAGTTTTGCCCCCCCCCTTGCCAACTGCAGCCTTCCTTGTGGACAGGTGGGCACCCGATTGTGATTGGTAGCCTTGCCCCTGCTCTTCTGCCCCTGTGGTGCTGGGTGGGCGGGGGGAATGACCCCGTTCAATGGCCGAGTGCTGACTGCCCACTCTCTGCCACCTGTGCAGCACAAAGGATACTTCCTTTCCAAAGGCTGCACCTCTGTCCCTCTTATGGGGCTGGAGTAATTCCCTAGGGCAGCCATTTCTGGCTCCCCACTCTGTACCTGCCCATCAGCTAGTCAACCCCAGACAGCGCGTGTACCCATTAGACACTTAAAAATTTCAATCTCCCCCTTTAATGAGCTCCTAATGAGCTCTTTAACAACTTTAATTGACCTTATTTGGGACGTGGATGGAATCGGAGTCCTACCCTCCCCTGTCCAGGTGAACATTGCCAGCAGGGCACGAAAATTCAGCCCTTCTGCTTTGCTTTGCTATTTGTTTGCTAACTTCTGTTGATTGTATTAATTTCAAAATGACATTTTGTATTCTGATGCAAAACTACAATAAATTCATTAAGCAACTCCATTATCTTTGCAAGGACAGAGAATGCCAAAGGGTGTAGCTTTTTGATGGTAATCAGCATTTGACCGAGTATGACATCAAGGAGCCCTAGCAAAACTGGAGTCAATGGAAATCGGGGGGAAATTCTCCACTGGTTGGAGTCGCACCTAGTGCAAAGGAAGATGGTTGTGGTTGTTGGAGGTCAATCATCTCAGCTCCAGGATATCACTGCAGGAGTTCCTCAGGGTAGTGTCCTCGGCCCAACCATCTTCAGCTGCTTCATCGATGACCTTCCTTCAATCAGAAGGTCAGAAGTGGGGATGTTCGCAGATGATTGCACAATGTTCAGCACCATTCGCGACTCATCAGATACTCAAGTCGTCTGTGTAGAAATGCAGCAAGACCTGGATAACATCCAGGCTTGGGCTGATAAGCGACAAGTAACATTCGTGCCACACAAGTGCCAGGCAATGACCATCTCAAACAAGAGAGAATCTAAACTGTCTCCCATTGACATTTAATGGCATTACGATCACTGAATCCCCTACTATCAACATCCTGGGGGCTACCATAGACCAGAAACTGAACTCGAGTAGCCATATAAATACCATGGCTACAAGAGCAGGTCAGAGGCTGGGAATCCTGCAGTGAGTAACTCACCTCCTGTCTCCCCAAAGCCTGTCCACCATCTACAAGGCACAAGTCAGGAGCGTGATGGAATACTCTCCACTTGCCTTGGATGGGTGCAGCTCCAAAAACACTCAAGAAGCTCGACATCACCCAGAACAAAGCAGCCTGCCTGACTGGTCCCAGCGAACCTGGCCATTTACCTGAACTCCGGGCCTCCATTGCTGGCTGGGTCCAGATACAGGTGCAGCAGTAGCCAGCACTCCCGGTGGCACTGCTGGGACTGAAAAGCTGATGGCCCTCTGATTGGTGGCAAATCTTGGAGGCGGGGCATCCTGCCTCAGCAGGGTGGAAGCCATGATCTCAGGCAAATAATTGCTTGAGCCATGCAAAACTGTGTCGTGGCTTCCCGGGCCGGTGGAGGCGGGCTCGCCTCCGAATTCCTAGCCGGTGGGCAGGACCACTACCTCCATGTTAAATCCCAGCCAGAGTTGCTGGAGTGTGGGTTGCTTCCTTTTATTGCCTGAGTACAATTTATCTAAGTCTTCCTGTGCCCCAGCAAGCTATTCAAATGAAGGTTACCATTGTTACCATTGTCTCTGGCTGTTGCTATTCCATAGAATGAATAATTTTGAAAAAAACAAATGATTATCTAAATTATAATTCCTAGCAACAATAAACACATAAGAATTGGAGCCTGGTTCCTAAATTAATCTCCTGACTACAATGCCAGCAGATTCATTGTTCAAAATCAGTTCACTTCAATTTTATAAACAGTTTGATTCCAAATATTCCAACATTCCTGACTAAATCATGTGATTGTTTTGCATGCATTCCTCTTTAGTTCTGATGAATGGATTTTGTGACATCCCACTAATGGAAGCAACAAAAACTTAAATTTATATAGTGTCTTCATACAGCAAAACAACCAGTGGCAATTCCTCATTCTCACTACTTAAATCTCCCCCAGGTGAAAGTCCCCGTTGTTGAGCCTGAGAGAGACGAAACCAGTGAAGCAGTTGGTAATAATCCTGAGTGCATCTCACTCTCCAACAGGTATTCAGTTCTGAATACTGAGGAAGGTGATGGTTCATCTGTGGGGGGGGGGGGGTTCAGCCAAAGCCAAAGCCATGGCACCATGGGTGGCTCAGCTGCACAAGGGGGCACAAGAATAACTGGAAGAGCGATCGTGATAGGAGATTCGATAGGGGAACAGACTGGCGATTCTGTGGCCATGGACATGAATCCAGGATGATATGTTGCCTCCCTGGTGCCAAGGTCAAGGATGTCACTGAATAGTTGCAGAACACTCTGAGGGGGAAGGGTACGCAGCGACTAGTTGTCGTCCACATCGGTACCAACGACATAGGTAGGAAGAGGGATGTGGTCCTGCGGAAAGACCTTAGGGAGCTAGGTGAGAAATTAGCAAGCAGGACCTCAAAATTAGTAATCTCCGGATTACTCCCAGTACCACGCGCAAGTCAGTATAGAAATAGGATAAAGCAAATGAATGCGTGGCTGGAAAAATGGTGCAGGAGCAAGGGCTTTAGATGGTTGGGATATTGGGACTGGCTCTGGGGGAGATGGGGCCTGCACAGGCTGGACGGGTTGCACCTAAATAGAGCCGAGACTGAGTTCCTTGCAGGGCAATTTGCTAGTGCTATTGGGGAGAGTTTAAACTAATGTGGCAGGGGGTGTGGGAACCAGGAGAAAATATCAGAGAGGAATACCAAGGTGCACAGACCACTGAGAGAGATAGATAGCACTAGAGTAGGGAATAGTAAGTTATTAGGTGGGGTCAGAGTATGGGAGAAAGTAATAGAGTCTAAATCAGGGTTAATGTACATGTATGTGAATGCATGGAGTGTGGTTAATATGATTGGTGAGTTACAGGTGCAGATTGCCATGTGGAAGTATAATGTTGTGACTATAACAGAGACCTGGCTCAAAGAAGGGCAAGACTGGGTGTTAAATATTCTTGGATACAAGGTGTTTAGGAAAGATAGGAAAGGGGAAAAATGGGGAGAGGTGGCAGTATTGATTAAGGAGAGCATTGCAGTCCTGGAGAAAAATGATGTCCCAGAGGAATCAAGGACAGAATCTATTTGGCTAGAGCTAAGGAACAAAAAAGGTGTAGTTACATTGCTCGGTGTTGTCTATAGGCCACCAACTAGTGGGAAGGATGTAGAAGAACAAATTTGCAAGGAAATTACAGAGAGGTGCAAAAATTATAGGGTAGTTATAATGGGGGACTTTAATAATCCAAATGTAGACTGGGAGAGTAGTAATGTAAAGTGCAGTGAGGGGCAAGAGTTCCTAGAGTGGGTTCAGGAAAATGTTCATACAGCAGTATGTTTCTAGTCCAATGAGAAAGGAGGCAATGCTAGACCTGTTTGGCAAGCAAGTAGTCCTGTGCTGTAGCCTCACCAGGCTGACAACTCATTTTTATGTATGCCTGGTGCTGCTCCTGGCATGCCCTCCTGCACTCTTCATTGAACCAGGATTGGTCCCCCGGCTTGATGATAATGGTAGAGTGGGGTATATGCCGGGCCATAAGGTTACAGTTTGTGGTTGAATATAATTCTGCTGCTGCTGATGGACCGCAGCGCCTCATGGATGCCCGGTTTTGAGTTGAAATCTATGTTTGAAATCTATGTCATTTAGCACATTGGTACTGCCACAGAACACGTTGGTGGGTATCTTCAATGTGAAGATGGGACTTTATCTCCACAAGGACTGTGTGGTGGTCACTCCTACCAATGCTGTCATGGACAGATGCATCTGTGACAGGTAGATTGGAGAGGACAAGGTCAAGTAGGTTTTTCCCTCTTGTTGGTTCCCTCGACACTTGCTCCAGACCCATGTCTATCAGTTATGTCCTTTAAGATTCAACCAGTTTAGTCAGGTAGTAGTGCTACTGAGCCACTCTTGGTGATGGACGTTGAAGTCTCCTGTCCAGAGTACTTGGCGCTGCACTTTAGGGAAGATGTGAAGGCATTTTAGAGAGTGCAGAAAAGATTTACAAGAATAGTTCCAAGGCTGATGAACTTCAGTTATGAAGATAGATTGGAGAAGTTGGGATTGTTTTCCTGGGAGAAAAGAAAGCTGAGAGGAGATTTAATAGAGGTATTCAAAAACATGAGGGATCTGGACAGAGTAGATAGGGAGAAACTGTTCCCACTCGTGAAAGGATCGTGAACAAGAGGGCACAGATTTAAAATAATTGGTAAAAGAAGCAAAAGTGACATAAGAAAAAACTTTTTCATTTTCAGCCGGTGGTTAAGGTCTGGAATGCACTGACTGAGAGTGTGGTGGAGGCAGGTTCAATTGAAGCATTCAAAAGGGAATTTGACTTATATGAAAAGGGACAATGTGCAGGGTCACGGGGAGAAGGTGGGAGAATAGCACTAAGTGAATTATTCATTTGGAAAGCCAGTGCAGACACAATGGGCCAAATGGTCTCCTTCTGCACTGTAACAATTCTGCGATTCTGTGACATGGTGCAGGGATTTGAGGCAGAGGTGGATGGGCCGGGATGCCATGACTGCTCTTTTTGCTGTGGTTCTTTATCCTTCTTATATGGAGTAATGGACGGAACCCCAGTGGCTTTGTTAGATCTGCAGGAAAGCATGTTAGAGACTGAGAAGGATTGAGCTTAACTTCTCAAGATGAAGGAGATGAGGAGGTGAAAGGTTGTGTGTGTGTGTTATGGGTCTGGGCTTATACCTAGGGCTGACATTGTCAATGCAGAGTTACCCACCTGGCCCCAGCATGTTGACACCGATCACCACAAAAGGGAGGTTGGAGATTGGGAAATGATTAGTGAGGGCAAGGGAATCGAAGCTGGGCTTTTTCCATGGAGGAGGAGATGATGGCAGTTTTCAAGGGGGGCGGCAGGGGGGACAAGAGTGCTTGAGGAGAAGAAATCATCTGCAATGTCAGATAGCATGAGAGCCAGGAGGGGAAGTTGTATGTAAAGGAGTTTATTAAAAATGGGGTTGAAGAAGTAGGAGATATGCCATTGGACGTGATCAGGGAACTTAAACTGTACAATATTTTTATTAAGATATTTGTAGATTGCAAAATAAATCTTTTTTTAACTAATGTTTGTGATTTCATTAATTTGTACCCATTTTAATGTATATGTCTACATATTTCGTTATTTATACAATGGGCTAAGTTTTATAGGCAGGCCACACATCGTGGCAGCGCACCTTGAAGTCAGTGGACTTCAGGCGTGGATGCGCTGTCGCTGAGCCCCCGCGATATTTCGCGTAGGCGCTCATTTAAATGGAGGGGTGGAGCGGCCACCCCAGCTGATGTAGAGGGGGTGGTGGTTCCGTCCCTGGCAATGGTGTCTGGCGCCACCGCGCAGATGCCATTTTTAAAGGGCTTCAAGCCATTTAGGAGCGTTTGAATTTTTAAAGAGATAGAAAGATGAAAATTAAAGTAATACATGTAATAACATCCTCACTCCCCTCTCTCACACCCTCAAGGAAGAATCGATGGATTCATTGGGCATTCCCCCCACAAAACATTTTGTGCAGATCTTGACCTTTCCCCCCCGACCTTTAGCAACTTTAAACCTTGACCCCTTCCCACCATCTCCCCCACCAATCAAAAGGGTTTTCCCTGCTTCACCTCCCCCCCCCACCACCCTGAAATTTTGACTCCTCCCTGTCTCCCCATTAGTGTCACTTCCATTTGGCGGCCGTAATATTGGCCAGCAGGACAAGATAAGTTGATTTGTATGTTGTTTTAATTAATTTTCATATTTAAATGAAGGCCTCACCATGACCCCCGACATCGAGGGGCTGGAAAAACTCAGCCCAATTAGTTTCTTACTATGCCTTTATAGATGCACATGTGATTGATATCTACATTTTCTTTTGCTCCAAGCATTTGCAACTGCAAATTAATGGGAAAATAAAATTCACTCAGTAAAGTTGAACCAACTAATGAAAATAAATTCATGTTTCAGTGCATGTTTTGTATCAAGAAAATTTAGTTGAAACATACATATTTGAACCATATTTTAAATGGTCTCAAACAAATGTTAGTTATATCAGTTAATTATTCAAACTTAAAACAAATATTTTTCGGTAATGAAGCCTGGATTGAATAGGATATATTCTTTCATTTATAAAACATAATTTGTTTAAATCCCTTTACATCAATCAGAGCCAGTGTTTTAAATGTTGCTGTTGCCACATAGATATTAATGCATTATGTTCTGCAGGCAAATTATTGGAAGACTGAGTTATAGCAATCATTACATATCCCACAAGGACATTCAGGGTTATGATCATACATTTTTAATGACGTCAATTTAATCAATTTTAATGTTTGGGTTAAATTCTTGCAAAAGATAAAACAAATTTTGTAAAATTATTACACCGACTTTCAAATTCTGGTACGTTTTGTTATGTCGGTGTAAGTCAGCAGGTAATTTATAAAAAGAATATTTAATTGCATTGCTCGAATCAGCAAGCATTGTATGAATAAAATATATATCTGCAGCTCTAATGATACAGAGCATAAACAACCTTTTGAATCATCTGATGTCTGTTCACCAAGTGATAGTGGAAAAAGAAAGAGGAGTTGGAGATTTCTAACAAAGTGGTTTGAAAGGGCAGGGTCATCAAGGATCTCTAGCTTATAGTTCAGCAATGGCTGTGCGTAGACAATAGAATTGGAAGGTCAAAGATAACGCTGACAATGTGAGTCTGTTGTCAGTTTTACAATGAAGAAAAATTTGCATAATGATAAAAGGAACAATCATAATTGAAAAGCTTGTCTGTTAAGATTGTTTTTCTTTAAATTGATCATAAATATCTGTAAAAATTGGTGCTGACTCACATTTATGCTTCTTGCTTTGGCTATTCATCTGTTCTTTGTGTACAGGAATTTCTTGACTGCAAACCATAAAGTCTTATACAAAAATAAAATACTGCAGGTGCTGGAAATCTGAAATAAAAACAAAAAGTGCTGGAAATACTCAGCAAGACTGGCAGCATCTGTGGAGAGAGAAACAGAGTTAATAGGCTGAATTTTCGCCACAGAGGCGGGAAGCAGGAACTTGCTGCCAGGGGAGGTGGTGGAAGCAGGGACGATAATGACGTTTAAGAGGCATCTTGGCAAATACATGAATAGGATGGGAATAGAGGGATACGGTCCCCGGAAGTGCAGAAGGTTTTAGTTTGGCAGGCATCAAGATCGGTGCAGGCTTGGAGGGCCGAATGTCCTGTTCTTGTGCTGTACTGTTCTTTGTTCTTTGAGTCTGTTTTTGGGTCAGAAACCCACCTCTGGGAGAAACTGATTAAAGTTTAGATTTTCACACAGGGAATCTCTTCATTGGTATGGAGACAGGTTTCCTGTCCACTTAGAGTCAGTGGGGGTGGGAACGGAGGTGGGTTAGATGAAGTGTGGGGCTGAATTAGACTCCCCACAGCAGCCATCACTGAGGTTGCTGGTTGTCCTGAGGGAGAGATCTGTGTTTTGTGCCAAACCCTTCCAACGCATCAGAGGGAAGTGGGATGTCACAGAGCAGCTGGAGGCCTGGCAGTAGGGATAGCTAGGGGTACGGCAGACATTCGCTTCATTGATGCCCATCTGGATATAATGCTGGAGGCCGTGAGGGAGAGGAGGGAGGTCTCTTCCCGGAGGGTGGCAGGAGGAGGCTACCTCAACGTGCAGCAGGGGGCACCTCTCAGTTCAGCATCATCTCTGTCCACCTTCTCTTCCTCCTCCTCTCTCTCCGCATGCTCCTCTTCTTGCTCCTCCCTCTATGCGTCGTCTCCTTCCAGGGCCATGTTATGGAAAGTGCAGCAGACTACCATAGTGACAGAGACCCTTTCAAGAGGGTATTGGAGGGCACCAACTGACCAGTCCAGGCACCAGAATCACATCTTCTGAAACTGGCAGTCTGTTCAATGTTTGTTAAAGTGAGCAGGTGACATTGCTTGTATTGCCTCTGCATCTCTATCGGGAGTTCCTGAAGAGGAGTGAGTATCCATCTCTTCAAGGGTCTTCCCTTGCTTGGATCCATCCAGACACTTTGAGGACTGGAGTGAAGCTCTGAGACAGCCTGGACCGGCAGAGGATGAATGAGTCAAGGCAGTTGCCAGGAAAGCAAGCACAGAAAAATGTGGAAGGTCTTGTTGTGGTTGCAGACCAGGTGGACATTGAGGCAGTGGCAGTGGCAGTTGATGGATCTCACTGGCCAGTCACTGGGTGCCTTAATGGCTACATGAATGCTATCAATGATGCCCTACACCTGGGGAAATACAGCAACGGAGGCAGAACACAATGCCCTCTGTCCCTATGAGGCCTGTCTGTTTTGAAATGAATTTACTGTCCAACTTTGGCAAAGAGCGCATCATTGACCAGCACGATGCAGTGGCATGCAGCTGTTTGTGAGATGCCACCAAGGCCCGCAGCTAGTCCTTGGAAGGAGCCAGAAGCAAAGAAGTCACAGTGACTTTGACAGCTACTGGTAGTACATGGTGACCAGTGTTGCGAGGTGTGAAGTCTTCGGTGATGAGGGAACAGATATCAGTGACTGTTTTCCCAGAGAGTTGCAGTCTCCTGTGATATTAAGACTTGGTCATCTCCAGGTAGCTCTATCTTTGGCTGTAGATCCTGTGTTGAGTGTCTGGCCTCCATTGCCTGCCTGTCTCTCTTTCCTTTCCTGGGCTTTCCTGATGCTCGAGGTTCTGCCCTTCCAGTGCCCCTTCCAGTGTAGCCCCCTCATCGCCACTGGGCCCAAAATCTGAGAGTCGTGCCCCAATGCCAGCTGCAGCCTCCATTTATACAGGTGGCCGTCTTATTGTGATAGGTTGCCTTGCCCTCTGCTCCTGCCTCCGCGATGCCAGGGAGTGACGACTTGGTTCAATGCTTTTGTGCTTTTGCTGAGTGCCCACTCTCCACGCCACCTGTACAGAGCCAAAGGCACCTACTTACCAAGTGCCGTCCCTTTTGCCCTGATTGCCCTCACAATTCGGTTAGGTTTACCTTAGCGATGGGCAGGGACAGGTATATACCGCAGGGAAAGAATTATAGCTGGGGGAAAGGAAATTATGATGCGATTAGGCAAGATTTAGGATGCGTAGGATGGGGAAGGAAACTGCAGGGGATGGGCACAATCGAAATGTGGAGCTTATTCAAGGAGCAGCTACTGCGTGTCCTTGATAAGTATGTACCTGTCAGGCAGGGAGGAAGTTGTCGAGCGAGGGAGCCGTGGTTTACTAAAGAAGTTGAAGCGCTTGTCAAGAGGAAGAAGAAGGCTTATGTTAGGATGAGACGTGAAGGCTCAGTTAGGGTGCTTGAGAGTTACAAGCTAGCCAGGAAGGATCTAAAGGGAGAGCTAAGAAGAGCAAGGAGAGGACACGAGAAGTCATTGGCGGATAGGATCAAGGAAAACCCTAAGGCTTTCTATAGGTATATCAGGAATAAAAGAATGACTAGAGTTAGATTAGGGCCAATCAAGGATAGTAGTGGGAAGTTGTGTGTGGAATCAGAGGAGATAGGGGAAGCGTTAAATGAATATTTTTCGTCAGTATTTACAGTAGAGAATTAAATGTTGTCGAGGAGAATACTGAGATTCAGACTACTAGGCTAGATGGGATTGAGGTTCACAAGGAGGAGGTGTTAGCAATTTTGGAAAGTGTGAAAATAGATAAGTCCCCTGGGCCAGATGGGATTTATCCTAGGATTCTCTGGGAAGCCAGGGAGGAGATTGCAGAGCCTTTGTCCTTGATCTTTATGTCGTCATTGTCGACAGGAATAGTGCCGGAAGACTGGAGGATAGCAAATGTTCTTCCCTTGTTCAAGAAAGGGAGTAGAGACAGCCCTGGTAATTATAGACCTGTGATCCTTACTTCGGTTGTGGGTAAAATGTTGGAAAAGGTTATAAGAGATAGGATTTATAATCATCTTGAAAAGAATAAGTTCATTAGCGATAGTCAGCACGGTTTTGTGAAGGGTAGGTCGTGCCTCACAAACCTTATTGAGTTTTTCGAGAAGGTGACCAAACAGGTGGATGAGGGTAAAACAGTGGATGTGGTGTATATGGATTTCAGTAAGGCGTTTGATAAGGTTCCCCATGGTAGGCTATTGCAGAAAATACGGAAGTATGGGATTGAAGGTGATTTAGTGCTTTGGATCAGAAATTGGCTAGCTGAAAGAAGACAGAGGGGGTGGTGGTTGATGGCAAATGTTCATCCTGGAGTTTAGTTACTAGTGGTGTACCGCAAGGATTTGTTTTGGGGCCACTGCTGTTTGTCATTTTATAAATGACCTGGATGAGGGTGTAGAAGGGTGGGTTAGTAAATTTGCGGATGACACGAAGGTCGGTGGAGTTGTGGATAGTGCTGAAGGATGTTGTAGGTTACAGAGGGACATAGATAGGCTGCAGAGCTGGGCTGAGAGATGGCAAATGGAGTTTAATGCGGAAAAGTGTGAGGTGATTCACTTTGGAAGGAGTAACAGGAGCCTACATTTATAGTCGATCCTGACCGAGAAAAATGGGTTGGGCACATGGTGGGGTTA
This sequence comes from Heterodontus francisci, assembly GCF_036365525.1. Taxonomy (NCBI): domain Eukaryota; kingdom Metazoa; phylum Chordata; class Chondrichthyes; order Heterodontiformes; family Heterodontidae; genus Heterodontus; species Heterodontus francisci. The sequence goes on along the minus strand of NC_090378.1, from coordinate 26,977,161 downwards.
GTCTGATGGGCAAAAGACCCGTCCTGACCCACTTCCAGTGGTGGAAATTTCCTGGGAGTAAAGTGCAAAGAAAGAAAGAAGATACATTTATATATCTGTCATGACCTCAGGATATCCCAAAGCGATTTACAGCTAATTAAGTAGCGTTGAAATGTAGTTACTGATGTAATGTAGGGAAATGCATACAAATATTAATGTAGGCCATTGTTGTGAAGCCCCTTTTATAGAATTTGAAATCTGGCTTCAGTCAATTGCAATTTTTAAAAATATATTTTGATATTATATTTTGGAGTTATATTTTATTGACCCAAACATGTGAATGTGATTTTTCTTGAAGTACATTTGAGCACATTTTTCATCCTTGTCTTGAATTCTTTCTTTGCTCTTTTTCCTTATCCTCCAATGAATTATGAAAATCCAAACTAATTTCTCCACCTGACTCTTCATGATTTTTTTTATTTTTTCACAATTAATTTACTACGTGACATGTTCAGATGCACTCTCACATACTTAGGATTAAATATGAATTCTCCCGAAATCCATTCTGCCTTATCAATGGTCTGGTCACTGACTGACTGATCTCATTTAAAGATTGTCCAAAATGCCAGATTATTTGCTCCACTATGCAAAAAGGATATGCATAGATCTTTCACAAATATCACAAATTAAAATGTGGAACTGATAAAAACCTCAGTATTTATTAAAATGAAAATGTCTCTTTAACTATCAATTTCATTTAATTTCAATCTTCATTCAAATGATTTGATACAAGCTCTACTTTCAAAGCTATTTGACCATTTTAGTTTAAAGATTGTTAGTTTTTATGTCTATTTTGTGATATTTCGTACTATTATCTAGTAATTTCAGATTGATGGAAATTGCCTTTGACTGATAGTTGCACTTTAAATGAAAGAAAGACTTGCATTTATATCGTGCTTTTCACGACCACCAGACATCTCAAAGCGCTTTACAGCCAATTAAGTACTTTTGAAGTGTAGTCATTGCTTTACTCCGGAAAGTCAGTTGGTGAAGGATGATACTGGAGCCGATCGTTACTCAGTCCTTTATTTATTTGCAGAGTGAAACATTACAAGCTGCTAACTCGACCCCCACACAGTTTCAGTAAATGTCTCTTTATATGTGCTCAAGTAAGATCCCAATTTAATACCCTCCACGTGTATATAATTATACACAGATGACATACAATTAACAGTCACTGTTGTAATGTTGGAAACGCAGCAGCCAATTTTCACACAGCAAACTCCCATGAACATCAGTGTGATAATGATCAAATATCATGTTCTTGTGATTTTGATAGAGGGATAAATATTGAGCAGGACACTAGGGATAACGCCCCTGTTCTTCTTAAAAATAGTACCATAGGATCTTTTACATCCACATGAACAGGCAGGTGGAGCCTTGGTTTAACATCTCATCCAAAAGACAGCACCTCCAACAGTGCAGCACTGTACTGGTGTGTCAGCCTTGATTTTTGTGCTCAAACACTGGAGGTGGACTTGAACCCAGACCTTGTGACTTAGAATTGAGAGCTCTACCAACTGAGCCTTGGCTGACAGGTCACCAGCTGACCTGCTTCTTTGGATCTAAGTGTCTAGTTTCTATCACCCTAATTTCTGTGTCACATTTGAAAAAAGAAGGACAAAGAAACAAATGCAGACATTTGAAACAGGAGCCACAATGTCTGCAACCTATGATTGATTTTAGAGACTTGACTTAGAAACTATGGTAGTTTTTTGACACAGGAGCCAGAATGTCTGTAACCTCTGGATGACCTTCTCATTCATATGTTAAAAAAAGGAAAGAAAGCTCAGGTTATGACCTGAAGTGCAAAGAAACTCTGAACTCACATGTTGTTTGATTAACAGCAATTAAACTTGTTGATCTTAAAGGACATAGCTTTACCTTTCCAGAATATTGGTCCATATTTTGCGGTAATAATAACGGTGAGGCTTTCTGCTCTAAATCGGGCAGCAACTTCTGGTGTTTGCATTTGCGCAGTAAAACACGGAAATCTGAAAGTTACTGTCTTGATTTACCCTCCTCCACCAGCTCTGCTACTCCAGTACCCCGCCAATAATTTTGACATTGAAATCCATGTAAGAGTGTGATGTTGTGATACTTACTGACTAAACACGCCAGGAAAAGTTGGGGCTTGTCCATTCACATGTAAGTAATTTTTTTTTGGTGTAATACTTCTTAATTACTGCCACACACCCTCCCTAGCACTGAAAATTTGCTTTTAAAATTGTGGAGTAATTCCTTCAGATTTTAATTATCATTGGAGATTTAAAACATTAAAAATTAAAATAACTTTTGAAAACTTTTTCTTTGTCTCTTTTATCTCTCTTTCTTAAACCATCTTTCTCCCCCTCTCTTCAATCTGCTTTCTTTACATGATGTTACATTGAATTAAGTATTCTAACTTGCACTTCCTGGTTTAGACTCTGTGACACCTCAGTGAAGTTTCTTCAAACTGATTGGTTGAAGAGGCATTCTATTACTTGCCCTACTCACACATGCCACAGACCTTCCCTGGAGGGTGCTGCGCTGGATGAGATGCTTGATGACATTAAGTCTCCAGTCAATACCCCGCAAAATCTCTGTGGGCAGCTATAAGTGCAGTGAATGGCAAGCGTTGTTTGTTTGCTGTTGACTGCAAAATCCAAGTCGATGTATTTTGCATTGCAGATCTTATTTAAACAGATCTTTATCTGACTTACCATATTCAAAATGTTACGACTGAGGCAGGAGGAGTGCACTGTTTATTCCAATCCCACGTCCCCACAGGTCATAACACATATTTAAATTTTCCTACTTACCGAAACAGTCAACCATATACTCTATTTTTCCCAGAATAAAGCAGACCAACTAGGTTTCTTTAATAAATAACAAGTTATCAGCTTATTACAAAACAAGTCTTAACCAATAATGAAGTAAAACATATACACACAAATTGAAATAATAAAGCCGCTTATTTATCCTAGCCCCTCACCCACACACATACGCACTGGTTAACCAGGAAAATAAAAAGGATTTTTGTTTGTAGTGTTATGACCAACAGCTCCAGTCAAAGCCCCCAATCAAAATATACGATTTTGATTGTGATGGGTGAAATGCACTGTTAATTCAATCCCGTTCCTCCACAGATCGCCTTACCTATCATTTTTCAAATTTCCAAATTAAAGAAAGACCCAGCCAAATTGTACCATCTATTAACCCCCAAATGAGGCTAACCAAACCAGGTGTCTTTAAATCAACAAATTAACTGTATAATTAGAAAAAATAAATTCTTAAACACCATGAAGATATAAACAACATTTAAAATAGAAAAAATTAGAATCTTTGCAAATTTACAGTCCAATGTTGCTTGAATTCCTCACAGCCATCCGATGGGGAAAAATAAGGTTCTTCCACAGTAGAACAGACCGTAGTCTAAGTCCAGCAGTAAGTGATGCTTTCTTTCCTTCAGCGAATTTCAACAATTAACGACTTGCAAACACTTTTTAAAATGAATCAATTTGGCTTTAAAGTTTTTGAGGGATAAAAGATTGTCACAGTCTAATGTCCCTTCCTTCAGTCTAAATTACCAGAGATCTCTGTTGTGGCTTGACTTTTGTTTTTAGGAATTTTAAAAGATAAAAATAATTAAACAGACTAAATTCTCTTCCTTCAGTTTAAATGGCTGAGAGCTCTTTTTTCAGGTGCTAACACCAGCTGTCTGTCTGTGTTCTCTATTAGAACAGACTGTCTTCAACTAAAAAGCCAGTTCAAAATTGAATGGCAACAAATGTATTGCATGATGCTCAATCCAAATGGCTGTATCCAAGATAACGAGAATGCACCCTTTGACTGTTGGAGGGTAACCAGGATGCATTCTTTGAACCTGGTTGTTTCCCTCTCCATATGCTTGTATCCAATGACAACCAAAATGCATTTTCTCTTTAACTCCTGAGGCTTGCTAGTTCTTAAAGCAGTACAGCTCCTTTTCCAGTCTTAAAGACACACCACATATTCTCCGGAGAAAAAAAAACTACAGGACCATGACAGTAGCTGTTACAAAAAAAACAGAAGTAAATAAACCACTTAGGCTGAAAAGGAGATATGGAAAGATGTCCTTTGTTTTGGGTAGGTTTCCCAAATGTGTATAGATGGCTGTCAATGGGATTTTCCTAGAACAGTTCTTTCCAGGCAATGTTGAAGATCAGTTTGGGTAGGCTTTCCAAGAGATGCAGCTACAGAGGCTTCAAATAGATCTTACAGCAGAAATGCAGCAACAAGTCAAAAACAACCCCTGCTGGATGATTATCTACAGACAGGTGCCTTCCAGTAAGACATGTTTACTAGGCAAATCCAGGAACCTTCTGGTGACCTCTTTTAAAAGAACCACAACATTCAGCAATCTTTTCAAGATTCCAAATGAATCAGTGTCCATAATTCAACGACAAGCACTTAAAACATATTTTACAAAAGAAATAGAAACAATCTCCTAACAAACGTCATGGGAAATCCACAAGTATATATAAAAGTTTCACATCCAGCGTGTTCATTGTACTCCAGGCATTACACTTCTAAATGTCAAAGGAAAGTCAGTCATTTTCTTCTGGTATTTATGACCTTGCAGATCAGGGCCTAGATATTGGTTTGTACCCAATTTGGGGCCCAATCCCAGTTCAGTGCATGCTCCATGTGCCTCACAAGACGATGACAGTATCACGGCAAATAGGTCTTCTGGCCTCATTTACTTATTACTGTCGACCCACGGGCACCAAGCACAGTATCAAAGGCAGCTCGCCAGTCCCAGGGGAAAGCAAATGGAGGAGAAGGGATGTGCTAGCAATGACTATGAATTTAATGTGGGGTCAGGAGGGGTACCTCTGCCCCTCCAGTGCAGAGTGGATACCTTCAGCCTTTTGCCTTTGTGAACTGTTAGGTGCCTGCTTTTAGATCCCAGTCTTTCATCAAGAATAAGAGCCAGGAATTTACAAGCAGTTGCCAATCTGTAAAAGCCTCCTACAATAAATAGCTGGTAATTGATCTCAGTATGTACCTGCTTAAGCTACTACCCTACAGAGATCATCTCCCTCATCGTAGTAAACATCACATCCATACTCCAGTTAGCAGAGTACCCGAAGCAAAGCCATAAGAAATCAACTTGTTCTATTACAGAACTCAATTCACAGTCTCCAATAGCTGCATTTTGCCCTCTGTAAAAATGAATTTAATCATGCCTAATTGTAAACTGAATTGACCTCCATAAGCTTTTTAAATTCTGCACAGCTTATCTTCAGTGTATGAGAAAGCACAAGAAAATGATTTAACGGTGGTTACTTTCCATTGCAAAGACTAAGTTGAATTATCATTCTTTTCATTTCACAGACAGAATAATGACATTTGCATTTTGGAAATCATTTACACTAAGGTTCCATAATCTGAGGGTTTTTGCTATGTCAAGGTAAGCTGTCCTAACCGCGTGCTTGCATGCACAGAAAAATTTTACAACCAACCATATGATCAGAATAAAAATGAGAAGAAGTGATGTACAGAGACTTTCCACCCTAGACACAATCCATGAAATAAAAATGCATGTAGATACATTGATGCACAGTAACACCCAGTCCAAATATAACACATCACAGAATCACAGAATCGTTGAAGTGCAGAAGGAGGCCATTGGGCCCATCATGTCTGCACCAGCTGTCTGAAAGAGCAACTCCCTCAGCTTCATTCCCCTGCCTATCCCCCAAAACCCTGCACATTCTTCCTTTTCACATAACTGTCTAGTTCCCTTTTGGATGCTTCAGTTGAACCTACCTCCACCACGTTCTCAGGCAGTGCATTCTAGACCTTAACCACTCACAGCGTGAATAAGTTTTTCCTCATGTCACTTTTGCTTCTCTAACCAAATACTTTAAATCTGTGCCCTCTCGTTCTCGATTCTTTCATAAGTGAGAACATTAACAGTTATTGCACAATTTAGAGGCAGTGTTTTTGAAGGTGGCAAAATGAAAGCGGATTACATCAAAAGTCTGATGAACTATCATTTCAAGCAAAATGCCAGTATTTTATTGCTTTCTCCTATCTCATTCATGTGTTTCAGGAATGTAAACCTATTGGACAGGTACAGATTCCTAGGCGGCAATTTTAATGTCGCTCCCCATCTGCCCCACAATGTGTGGCACAGGATCAGGGCGGTAAAATTGGTAAATATGTGAAAGCCGACCCCCAACCTGCCACGAATGTGCCTACATCCGGTTTAATCAGGGTGGGTTTGGGGCATCCACGTAATCCGATCTGGAGAGGCAGGTCAGCAATTTTCCTATTTAAATGAAATTACGGTCCTCATATTTTGAGAGCTATTTGAATCTAACAGCTGGAGGCTATGTTTTCCAGGCTTGGGAAACCCTGCAGCTAACGGGAGGCAGGAGCAGCTGGATCCAGCAGTTAAGTGCTTTCCAGATAATAAAAACAGAACATGCTGACAATACTCAGCGAGTCTGTGGAGATAGAAACAGAATTAACGTTTCAGGTCACTTTCCTTTCATCAGAACTGGGAAAAATTAGAAATGTAATAGGTTTTAAGCAAGGGGAAGGTGGGAAAAGAGCAAAAGGGAAGGTCTATGATAGAGTTAAAAACAGGAGAGATTAAATGACAAAAGAGTTGGTGGTGCAGGGCCAAAGGGAATGGTAATGGAATAAGTAAACAAACAAAAACTGTGTCTAGAGGGGGTGTGAATGGCAGAATGATGAACAGCTGACGTCTGAAAACAAAGAAAGAAAGAGAAAAACATGACTGTAAAACCAAAATGTGCAAAGAGAAAGGAAACAAAATGGGGCAGAGGTAACAGTTTCATTTTTCTTATGATAAATAATGGGATCACCCGCTTTCATGATTTTGGTCGAGGGATAAATTAGCCAGGTCATCAGGAAAACCCCTCTGCTCTTCTTTGAATAGTGGCGTAGTATTTTTTGCATCCACCTTCAAAAGCAGACAGGGCCTCTGTTTAATATCTCATCTGAAAGACAGCATCTCCAACACACTCAGATACTGCGTTGAAATGTCAGCTTAGGTTATGTCCTCACTTCTGTGGAGTGGGATTTGAACCTGCTACCTCCTGACTCAGAAAAGAATGCCACCATTAAGCCAAGGCTGAAGCTAAACTTTTAACTAAAAGCTAAAGTTTCGAACTAGTGGCACTAGTTCCTATAGTTCTGGTATTGAATTTTAATTATACTCTGATCACTCTATAGTGTCCTTACAGACACAAGTTGTCCATCAGATTATGTGAATGACCCTCTCTCCCTGGCCCCACAATTTGGCACAGGGGTGTGCATCCATCTCCGTAGGCAGTTAAGAGTTCTGCTCCCCCGCACTTCCACTGGCAAAGCAGAGATTCCTGGATTTTGAGCTTCTGTTTAATTCTGCAGCTTGTCTCCAAAAGTTTCCTCTGTTATTCTGCCCTCCTTTTCTGAGGGTCATAGCATGGCATGAGTGGCACCTCTCTACTACCTTGTCCAAACAGGCATTCTTCATGTGTTAGCTCAGCCAGTAGAGGAATCAGAGCCTAAACCTGTTCTCATGGAGTGTTTCTCATGTACGTATCCAATAGGAGTCACTACATGTTTATCAGAAGTAGGTTTATTTTCCCTCTGCCTAGCCCAGGAGCATGGAGGTCAATTCTATCACCCATACTGATAGCCTGTCTGAGGTCAGTCAAGTGTTCACAGTCCAGGGATTGAACCAATTATTCAATGCTTCACTGGCCACTGGGGGAGTGTATTTTTATAGTTTAAGTGAAAATGTCAGTACATTTATGGAAGTACAGGCTGTCAATTGGATAATAAGAATCAATAAATGTATAAATTCACACTCCAGTTGCTTAAATAGCTGATTAATATTGACCCATTTTCATCTTTGCTGCTTCTAATACCTTGTGTAAATGTCATACCATAAGCTGTGCCAGCAGTCCTAAACCACAGTACTAAATGTTTACTCACTCACAGTGCCATAGTACTGTATGAATAAGTTACATTGAGAGTTTGAAAAATCATTTATATACCTCACATGTTGAGAAACAAAATGGCACAAACATATATTGATTAAACTTATGCATGTGGATCAAAGTAGAGCCAATATTCAACTCCATATAAACATCATTTATACTTAGTTGCCTGTTACGACAAATATAAAACAGCACTAAAAAAAAGTTTAGTTCTGTAACATACTCATTATGCATCTTTTATGTTTATCTCCAATACTTAAGAAAAGTGACAATTCCAGTGATTGCAGCCCCAAAATAGTAAAATTATCCACAGAGGATAGAAACCGAAAAAAAGCAAAGGCACTGGTCTTTAAAAGAAAGTTTATATAGCAGCACTGAATACAAAAGCAAGGGGACGACAATGAATCTGTGCAAGACATTGGTTAGAGCACAGCTGCAAAAGCAGGTGCAGATTTATGTACCGCATTATAGAAAATTTGGAGCCATGGAAGAGGTGCTGTATAGATTCACCAGGATGATAACATGGATGAAAGGATAGGAATAATCAAGGCTGTGTTCTTGTTTGTACTGTGTCTTTATTGAACTGGCCTTGTGATGGCTACCTGCAGTGAGTGCCTCATGGTAGATGTCACATGACTACGGCAAGCCAGGAGGCACATTGGTACAGTATTGCATTTCTAACCCAAACATCCCCCTTTTCAGACAAAAAATACAAAAAAAATTACATGTGTTATCATTTAGGCTGTGAGTTGTCCAAATTACCCACTATGCACACAACTGTTCTCATGCATAAGCAGGTTGCTTTTTTCGTCAGTCTCTGCACATGCATTGCACACATAGTCTTTAAACCGTGCCAGTCTCTTAATTGTGCGCATTGTCGTTGGCTGTTTATCTGGATGATTTTCCTTCTCCAGGGAGCGTCATTCTCGTGTCACTTGTTGTCACGGTAACTGTTGTTCCATTTCCATTGTTGGGGTGCTGGGGAGCTCTGGGACTGATGGTTGATCTGTGGTCTGTGCAGATGGTGAGGTCACATCTTCCTGATCTGCTGCCTGCAGTGAAGGAACAGTTTCTCCAGTTGTGCGTATGTGCCAGCGGTTGCGACAGTATATCTGATCGTTCATTTCCACTGCATACGTTCAAGGTGACAACTGTTACATGCAAGTCCCAAGTTGCCACTTGGGCTGACTCTTGTTGACAACTTTGAAAGTTTGTACCCTGACTGGCTCTCCCATGCTCAATTCTGGCAATGGTTTGGCAGTTTTGTCAAAATGAAATCTGACTTTCTGCCGTTTCACCTTTATTTTGTCACGCCTGTTACTACTTCTGGCTTCAGTAGCTTTTTTGCTATTGGGAGAGTAGTTTGGGTGCAGCGTAACATTAGTCTTTGTACTGGACTACTTTCCATGCCTTCAGTAGGTGTGTTTCTCCACTCGAGGATTGCGTTGTATACATCTGTGCTGGATTTGCTCGATTTCCTTATGATTCTTTTGGTGATTTTCACTGCCATCTCAGCCTTTCCATTTGACTGGGGATAGTGTGGAGATGATGTATGGTGCTGAATTTCCCAATCTTTTATGAAGCGGCTGAATTCTTCACTCGTGAACTGAGGGTCATTGTTGCTCATCACAATGTCTGGAATGCTGTAATGACCGAAGTGTGCTTTCAGGCATTCTACGATCTCACCAGTAGTCATTGAGGTCAGCTGGTCTATCTCCCAGTAGTCAGAATAGCAGTCTATAGTGGCAAGATAATCAGTTCCTGCAAGAGTGAAGAGGTCTACTCCCAGTTTCATCCATGGTCTGTCTGGGATGTCTTGTGTCATCAGCAACTCTTTAGCTTGCTTAGCTTGGTACATGTTACACACACTGCACTGGCTGATGTGGTCCTTGATTTCATTGCTCATGTTTTGCCAGCAGAGTATTTCTCTTGTCATCCTAAGACTCGACTCAATTCCTTGGTAGCTTGCATGGATGCACTTTAGCATCTCTCCTCTTAACTCCTTAGGGATAATGACTCTATTTCCTTTGTACAAGATGCCATCTTGGGCTGTCAATTCATCTCTGTATGCCCAGTATGCTCATGTGACCACAGGAGTGTCCTTGATGCTTTCAAGCCATCTTTTCATCACTATTTCTTGCAACACTTGTAGATTTGCATCTTGTTGGGTAGCTTGCTTAATTTGAGCAAGTCACTTATCTGTCAGGTTCACTGACTCTGCTGGGTTGATGACTTCCAGAGCATGTCGATCTGCAGCTTCACATTGGATCGTGAAGATTTCACATCTGTCATAGCATCTTCTACTTTCCTCATAAGGAGTGCTGCTCTCAACAGCATGTCAGCGATGTACATCTGTTTCCTTTGCTTGTATGTCATGCCCAGATGATATCTCTGTAACCGGATTAACATTCTTTGCAGACGCTTTGGAGCAGATAGCAGCGGCTTGAGAAAAATGCTTCGACATGGCTTGTGGTCAGACTCGACAGTCACTTTGTCTCTTCCAAGTAGATATTGATGAAAATGTTCACAAGCAAAGACAATGGCCAGGCACTCTTTCTCGATTCGAGCGTAGCGTCGTTCCATTTGCGCTAATGCCCTGGATGCAAATGCAACCAGTTGTTCTTGCTGTATTAGGGTTGCTCCAAGTCCTGTCTTCATCATTTACATCATAGTATTTCAGCACTGGCGTTGCCGTCACTAGTTGCTTGATTTTGGTGGACGCTGCTTCTTGTTCTGTGGCTTAGTACCACTGCACATCCTTGGCAGTGATTTGGTGTAATGGTTCACACTCCGATGACAAAGTGGGCAAAAATTTTGCTAAATAGTTGACAAAACCAACAAATCGTTGCACTGCTTTTATTTCTGTTGGTCTCTGGATCGTGGCTACTGCTGTCACCTTTTCGGGATCCAGGCGAAGACCATTTGCTGTCAGTACACGACCTATGTACTTGACTGCGGGCATCTTTAATTGCAATTTTTTGTTGTTCAGCTTCAGGTTCATCTGGCGAGCTCTGTCCAGCAGTCACACTAGATTTTGATCGTGGTCAGCAATGGCTTCTTCCATTGTGTCTCCACATCCATAGCCTAGCAGATCATCCATTACAGCTTCCATTCCAGGAAGATCACTATTTCCTTCTGTCTGCATTGATACTTCTCTGGAGCCGTGGAAATGCCAAACGGCATGCGTAACCATCTGTATTGCCCGAACAGTGTCCAGAATGTAGTTAGAAAATTGCTGCTTTCATCCAGCTTCACTTGCCAGTAAGCATCCTTCACATCTAGGGTCATGAAGATTTTTGCCTTTGCAAGTTGTGGCAAAATTCCTTAGATGGTTGGCATGGAGTAGTGTGATCTCTTCACAGCTTTATTTAGATCCTTTGGGTTGATGTATACTCTCAGTTTTCCAGGTTGTTGCACTGCCACCATGCTGCTAATCCATTTTGTAGGAGTTGTCACTTTCTTGATTACTCCCTCTTTTCCAGCTTTTCCATCTTGTCTTTCAGGATGGCCTTGAGGGCAGCTGGAACTTTACTCGGCTGATGTTGAATTGGTCTTAAACTCTCATCTAGTTCAAGATGATATTCTCCAGGAAGACATCCTAAACCTGTAAACACACTGTTGAACTCCTCTAGGATCTGTTCCGCGGTCAATGGTTTAGTGCGCTGCGACACATTGCAAACCTCTTTTTGCACGTTGAGGGTTACCAGTCCAAGCTTTAGACTTACTCCAGCTGAGATGAGTGGCTTTTGCTTGCCGTCTATGATCTGGAACTCCAGTTCTGCGTTCTTGCCATTATATTGGGCTCTCAGAGTAACTTGTCCTCTTAGCACTAGTACGGTGCCATCGTATAACCTCAACCTTACTTTTGCGGGCGTCATTTTTGGATCACCACGTTGAGCAACTTCGCACAGGTCTGTGAAGGTCATGATGTTGCATGACGCACCAGTGTCTATCTGACACTTTATGTTGACTTGATATTCGCCTTCTGCAGTCATCATTCCAACAGTCACAAACCATTTAGCACCTATCAACCTGGCTGAACCAACTTGTTGTATGGTGTATAGTGATTGGTCAGAATCTTTGGCTGATATCTCTCCAGTGGTCTTGCTGTGCTTCCTTTTAGCCAAACACTTGTGTGCTAAATGATTCAGCTTCTTGCAGTGAGAACACTGTTTTCCCCATGCTGGACAAGCCTTCTTTTTCTTTGTGTGATATTCTCCGCAGTATTTGCATCCTGTCCTTTATTCATAATCTTTCTGCCCTTTCAGCCTGGAATGTCTATCAGCATAATGCAAGGCCTGGTCTGTTCTACCATGAATATGCTCCAGCTGCTGATTTACAACTTCAGTGCTTCTGCACACGTCGATCGCTTTCCTGAGGATAAGTTTTTCCTTTCTCGGTAGACGTACTCTCACTGCGGGATCTCTTATGCCTCATACAATCCCGTCTTTAATTAGATCAGCTTTTAGTTGCGCAAATTCACAGGATTCTGCAGGCTGTGTTAATGTAGTCACATATTGACCAATGGAATCTTTTTCACCTTGGGCCATCAAATTTAACACATACCATTCATAAGTTACATTCACTTGGGGTTCAAGGTGTGCCTTCACCACTTTTAAAATTTCTGCTGTCCGTTTTATTTGTTCTTCAGAGAGATTTAGGGTGGAATACATTTTGTAACACCCTAAATGTGACACCCTAAACAGTGATATAAGTGTAGCTACTCATAGCTGCTCTGGCTTGTTAATTAAATCTGTCATAATTTCATAATTTTGCCATTGTGAGTGGAAAAACTGCCAGTTTTGCTTCATATCACCTTTCTTTTCGACTGGTGCCAGGAGAGGGTAATTTGCAGCCATTGTATCTGATTCAGTGCTTTCAGCTGAGGCCTGCTTCTTTGTTCCTTTTCTATGGCTTCCTGTGGCTTTTATCAGCTTTTAGCAGCTCTGAACATTCCTGTGTTCCTCTTGGAGTAGCTGTGCTTCGATACAGCTCTTCAACACTCAATCTCAGCTCCACTCTGACACCATGTTACGAGCTCACAGGACAAATGTGAGGTAATGCATTTTGGAAGGTCTAATGCAGGTGGGAGGTATACAGTAAATGGAAGAACCCTTAGGAGTATTGACAGGCAGAGAGATCTGGGTGTGCAGGTCCACAGGTCACTGAAAGTGGCAACGCAGGTGGATAAGGTAGTCAAGAAGGCATACGGCATGCTTGCCTTCATCGGTCAGGGCATAGAGTATAAAAATTGGCAAGTCATGTTGCAGCTGTACGGAACCTTAGTTAGGCCACACTTAGAATATTGTGTGCAATTCTGGTCACCACACTACCAGAAGGACGTGGAGGCTTTGGAGAGGGTACAGAAGAGGTTTACCAGGTTGTTGCCTGGTCTGGAGGGCATTAGCTATGAGGAGAGGTTGGAAAAACTCGGATTGTTTTCACTGGAACGACGGAGGTGGAGGGGCGGCATGATAGAGGTTTACAAAGTTATGAGCGGCATGGACAGAGTGGATAATCAGAAGCTTTTTCCCAGGGTGGAAGAGTCAGTTACTAGGGGACATAGGTTTAAGGTGTGAAGGGCAAAGTTTAGAGGGGATGTGCGAGACATGTTTTTTACACAGAGGGTGGTGAGTGCCTGGAACTTGCTGCCAGGGGAGTTGGTGGAAGCAGATACGATAGCGACGTTTAAGAGACATCTTGACAAATACATGAATAGGAAGGGAATAGAGGGATATGGGCCCCGGAAGTGCAGAAGGTGCTAGTTTAGGCAGGCATCAAGATTGGCGCAGGCTTGGAGGGCCGAATGGCCTGTTCCTGTGCTGTACTGTTCTTTGTTCTTTGACAACAGTCTTGCTTGTGAAGTGATTTATGACTTTAACCCCTAATAGGAACTAAACCAAAATCAGGAGTACATCACTATGAATCTCCTTTAATCAAGTTCAAACCAGACAAATTCTTAGACACTTATTTGGGTCCAAAGAATTGTACTAGCTTTCCCTCAAAGGAAGAAAACCAACAGAGAATATTACCATCTTTCGAATAGCCTATTTTTAATACATATGGCTAAGTCATAAATATTTATTTTTAATTACACAACTTGGAACAAATCACAGAAAATACATAAGTATGTAATAAAGAACAAAGAACAGTACAGCACAGGAACAGGCCATTTGGCCCTCCAAGCCTGCGCCGATCTTGATGCCTGTCTAAACTAAAACCTTCTGCACTTCATGTATTTGTCAAGATGCCTCTTAAACGACGCTATCGTACCTGCTTCCACCACCTCCCCCGGCAGCAAGTTACAGGCACTCGCCACTCTCTGTGTAAAGAACTTGCCTCGCACATCCCCTCTAAACTTTGCCCCTCGCACCTTAAACCTATGTCCCCTAGTAACTGACTCTTCCACCCTGGGAAAAAGCTTCTGAAAGCACTCTGCCCATGCCACTCAAAACTTTGTAAACCTCCATCATGTCGCCCCTCCACTTCCGTCGCTCCAGTGAAAACAATCCGAGTTTATCCAACCTCCCCTCATAACTAATGCCCTCCAGACCAGGCAACATCCTTGTAAACCTCTTCTGTACCCTCTCCAAAGCCTCCATGTCCTTCTGGTAGTGTGGCGACCAGAATTGCACGCAATATTCTAAGTGTGGCCTAACTAAGGTTCTGTACAGCTGCAGCATGACTTGCCAATTTTTATTTTTTACTTTATTTATTTAGAGATACAGCACTGAAACAGGCCCTTTGGCCCACCGAGTCTGTGCCAACCAACAACCACCCATTTATACTAATCCTACATTAACCCCATATTCTCTACCATATCCCCACCATTCTGCTACCACCTACCTACACGAGGGACAATTTACAATGGCCAATTTACCTATCAACCCGCAAGTCTTTGGCTGTGGGAGGACACCGGAGCACCTGGCGGAAACCCACGCAGACACAGGGAGAACTTGCAAACTCTGCACAGGCAGTACCCAAAAACTGAACCCGGGTCACTGGAGCTGTGAGGCTGTGGTGCTAACCACTGCGCCGCTGTGCCGCCCCCTCTCAGATATTATAAGGGCCTGGGAAACTCTCTTCAATACGTATCTCTCCACTTAAAGAGAAACAGAGAGGGGGCTCTTGTAGTTGTATACAGAATACTACATGAGACAAGTTATTAACTTTTATAGATTTATTAAAGAATTTAACATGTAATAAACTTCTTAAGTATCATAATATCAAATATTACTGAGAGATGTAACACACATTCTTATTTCTAATATAGAATCCAAAAGTTTAACCTTGCTAATGTTACAGCAAAATTATCCTAGAAAATCCATCAAAATTTAAAGTAAACTTTTACCTTAAATCCCCCAAGCAAGGCAAGGCATTTCTAACCCAAAGAGTATCTAAGAGGATACGTTAACCGGTCAATTTAGCTTTGTCAGATCGATTAAGAACAACAAGGCAATATGATCACAAGTAAGTAATTTATTAAAATTTACATCCTTACAAAGATGTAAGCTGAGCTGAGAACCAATGTATCTCAAGTTATAATTCTTGAGTTTAATTTCCCTATGTCGCATGAATGTGCCCAGCATGAAAACCATTGTAGCACATTCTCTTAATGCAGTAATCCCTGATGTGATCTATTGGTTGACTCCATAAATCCAAACCTTCAACTGCACCATTGTAGCTAATTGAGATTGATCCAATAGTAAACAGCTCCCAGTCACCCCGTTACAAGGTCAATAATGCCAGGAAGAGAGAAACTCCCTACCTTGGAAGCAGTCACTTCTGTTGACTCTAAATATGACTCTTGGTTTTAGACACAATATAATCAAGCTCATAACAACAATTTAGTTTAATAACTTTATTAACAACACTGTAAAGACACATATCGAGGAAAGTTTCCAATCAGAGAACAGAAATTCCTCCCTTCTTCCTAGATCTGATCTAACAGCCAATATGCCAACATTACCTATACTTAAACTGAGCTTATTTACCACATTCCTAATGTGGCCTTGCTCTTCTGCTCTGCTATTAGCATAATTACATCTGTACACTGTTTTGATTATGACCATATGCACAGACATAACTTATTTTAACAATGTTGACATGTCTCACAATGGCAAAGTTTATGCTAATACAAAGTAATTTTCCATAATTGGCAAAATGTATAGCAGTACGACAACATATGAGCCAATTTAACAAAATTGAATCAGCCTGCCCTTCTTGATGAAGCCTACTAACTTCCAGAAGGATGAAAATGGAATGCACTAAGGAGGACATGGAGATGTCCAGGAACCTGTGAAAAAGGATCTTTTATTTTTCAAACAGAATTTGTGTTACTTTCTTTATATTGAAGGCTGAGGGAGAACACCATGGGGTCTTGAGGTTGAGGTCTGTGCACAGCTGGTGATCCTGGATCTATCTCCTCACTTTACTGGCTTTGTGCTGTGCCTCTCCTCTCAGCTTGGTCGTTGGCTCAAACTCCGCATCACCACACACCCACACCCACCACCACCCCACGCTCCCACCCCCACCAACTTTTGAACAACTGGAGCTTATCCCATTCCTGATCCTTGTCCCTCCTGGTAAAAGAAAGGATTTGTATTTACATAGTGCCTTTGACGGCCATAGGACATCCCAAAGGGCTTTACAGCCAATGAAGTGTAATCACTGTTGTAAGGTAGGAAACTGTACCTCAAATTGTTTCTCAAACCTTGAACTGGTTACCTTATCTCCTCTCTTTCCCACTGGAAAAACCCTCCCTGCTTTGCCTGGATCCCTACCAAAACTCTGCTCAGTGCAATTTATTTGTGCTTCTGTGGAGTTCAGTTGTTAGAATAGATTTTGAACAGATCAAGCAACTCAAAACTGGGCATCCGTGAGGTACTATGTGCCATCAGCAGCAGCAGAATTGTATTCAACCACAATCTGTAACCTCATGGCCCGGCTATCCCTTACTCAACCATTACCATCAAGCCGGGGGACCAATGAAGGAGTGCAGGAGGGCATGCCAGGAGCAGCACTAGGCATACCTAAAAATGAGGTGTCAGCCTGGTGAAGCTACAACACAGGACTACTTACATGCCAAACAGCGGAAGCAGCATGCAATAGACAGGGTTGAGCGATCCCGCAACCAACAGATCAGACCTAAGCTCTGCAGTCCTGCCACATCCAGTCGTGAATGGCAGTGGACATTTAAACAACTAACAGGAGGAGGAGGCTCCACAAACATCCCCATTCTCTTTGATGGGGGAGCCGAGCACATCATTACAGCTTTGGTCCAAACATGAACAAAAGAGCTGAAGTCCAGAGGTGAGGTGAGAGTGACTGCCCTTGACATCGAGGCAGCAATTGACCGAGTTTGGCATCAAGGAGCCCTAGCAAAACTGGAGTCAATGGGAAACAGCGGGAAAACTCTCCATTGGTTAGTCATGCCTAGCACAAAGGAAGATGGTTGTGGTTGTTGGAGGCCAATCATCTCAGTCCCAAGCCATCACTGCAGAAGTTCCTCAGGCCCAACCATCTTCAGCTGCTTCATCAATGAGCTTCCCTCCATCATAAGGTCAGAAATGGGGATATTTGCTGATAATGGCACAATGTTCAGTACCATTCGCAACTCCTTAGATACTGAAGCAGCTCATGTCCACATGAAGCAAGACCTGGACAACGACCAGTCTTGGGCTGATAAGTGGCAAGTAACATTCACACTACACAAGTGCCAGGCAATGACTATCTCAAACAAGTGAGAATCGAATCATCTCCCCTTGATGTTCAATGGCATTACCATTCAATGGCTGAATCCCCCACTATCAACATCCTGGGGGTCACCATTGTCCAGAAACTGAACTGGTCAAGCCATACAAATGCTGTGGCTGCAAGAGGAGGTCAGAGACTTGGAATTCTGCAGCGATTAACTCACCTCCTGACTCCCCAATCCTGTTCACCATCTGCAAGGCACAAGTCAGGAATGTGATGGAATACTCTCCACTTGCCTGGATGGATGCAGCTCCAACAACACTCAAGAAGCTCGACACCATCCAGGACAAAGCAGCCCGCCTGACTGGCACCCCATCCACCACCTTCAACATTCACTCTCTCCACCACCGATGCACAGTGGCAGCAATATTTACCATCTACAAGATGCACCACAGCAACTCACCAAGGCTTCTTCGACAGCACCTTCCAAAACCGTGACCTCTACCACCCCGAAGGACAATGGCAGCAAATGCATGGGAACACCACCACTTGCAGGTTCCCCTCCAAGCCACACACCATCCTGACTTGGAACTATAATCACTGTTCCTTCACTGTCACTGGGTCAAAATCCTGGAACTCCCTTCCTAACAGCACTGTTGGTGTACCTACCCACCATGGACTGCAGCAGTTCAAGAAGGTGGCTCAACACCACCTTCTCAATTGCAATTAGGGATGGGCAATAATGCTGGCCTAGCCAGTGATGCTCACATCTCCCAAACAAATAAAATAAAATTGGAAAAACCAAAGACTCTTACTGCTGACTTTTCCTACTCCGTCTCCTCATACAAGCTGAATCAGAGTGCCCACAACCTTACTATCCTATACAGCCCTGAACTGTACTTTGAACCCCACATCTTATTCATTGCCAAGTGTGACAATTTCTACCTTCATAATATTGCTTGCCTCCACTTGTGCCCGAGTGCCTTCTCTGCTGAAACCTGCATACATGCCTTTGTCACCTCCAGCATCAATTATTCCTTGTTGACCTCCCATCTTCCACAAAGCCCAACGTATTGTTCATACCTTGTTTTTAAGTGCTACTTTTATTGAGTGCAAGTGAAGCACAGCAAAGGGAATCATGCTCATCACTGTTATAGAATTCAGAAGGCTGTATGCATGCTCTTCAGTGTCGCTTTCTCTGGCTGTACTACCTGTCAAAGATTTTTGCCTTATCACTATCACCCAAATTTTATCATGAGCAAATAAAAACTCTAATATAGAGTCTATTTCTGATCATTTAAAATTCTTTTTGCTCTGAAACAAACGTCAATAATCCGAATTTTAATCGTACTTAAAAGGTTGAGTTGTCAGATAATTTAAATTAAGTAATAATATCTAACAGCAATTTATTTAAAATACTCACTTAGCTTTTGAATTTTATAACATTAATAAGATCAATTAGATTTAAGAATTAGATATAAACGGCAGCATGACGAATGTATGTGAAACTGTAGCCATTCCTCAATGCTGAAGTGGCAGCTGTTTGGAATCAGAAGCATTGCAATTAAGTAAGAAAATACTGGGAATACTCAGCAGGTCAGGCAGCGCATGTGGAGAGAGAAACAGAATTAACATTTCATGTCAATGACCTTTCTTCGTCCTGAATTGTTAACTTTGGGCTGAATTTTACCAGCTCCTCAATGCCACGGGAGCCGGTAAAGTTCTACGGGGAGAGGCCCACCTCAACCCACAACGTCGTGAAGGGCCCGCCGCATATTACTGGCGGCGGGGGGACCTCGGTGTGGCTCCCCTGCCACTTAGCAGCAGCACCCAAATTACCATATTCAAAATGGGACTTACCTCTGAAGATTATGCAGCCAGCCACCTCTCGATGCACACTTCTGGATTTTATGTTGAACCGGCTTCACCTAGATTGAGAGAATTCCTTTAATGGTGACGTCTGCAGGTGGTAGTCTGGTGGGAGGCCTGGTGGCCACATGGGCGCAGTCTATTAACATTAAAACCTATGGTCCTCCGGCAATGGTGCTGAAACCAATGGCTCTCTGGACCATCGCGTACCGTCCCATTCACAATCAGAAAAGCCGGCGGGTCATCAGAGGCAGAAGGTTTTGCTACAGAAGGTAAGTTCTGATATTCAAGGGTCTCACTCTGCATATTGGAAGGGAGGAGGGAGAGGGGGATATTCAGGGGTCTCACTGCATTATTAAAGGGAGGGGGGGTCTGGGATTACTGGAAGGAAAGCTCTGCAGGCATGAAGGGAGGTACTGTGTACCCTCCCTCTGTATGCAATGTACACTCTGCGTTTGTTTGTGTGTGTGAAAGAGCAATGAAACTCTAGTCACCCTGTGTATGGGGAGGGTGCTATAAAGGGTAGGAGCATTAAGTTTATACGGATAGTGGGGGCAATCGATGCAGCTGGTAGGATCTTGATGTGGTCATGCTGTGCTACTTTGAGTGTTAGCCAAGATGGACAATGCCATGCCACGCCACGCCACATTGTTGATCCAGGAAAGCACCCGATGAGGAACACCAAACAACACCGATCCCTGCCCTGTTAGGAACCTTCGAATAAATGAAGGGTTCAACTTTATTTATCACATGGAAATGGGTATGGCCCATCCTGTTTTGTATAATCCTCTGCGCCTGCGAATCCATATGTGCCAGAACCAAAATCAACTGGCAGCTGCGGTCCACGTAGAGTCCTCCGGTCGTAAGCAGCAGCCCACAAGGGAAGCGCACCATTACAGTCACCATGCATCCACAGGCCCCACATGACATGCCACCGGATGTCAGAGCACCAGTGTCAGAGGTGATTGCACATGTAGAGAGGGTGGTGACATGTCTCTGTGCCCTGCTCAAAGATGGCCTGCAACTCATGGGCCCCGGTGGACATCCCATGCCTTTGTTCCTCATAGTGGCAGCGGTTCTTAAGCTTGACGCTTATGCAGCTTTTCAGGGGCCCACCAGAGACTTTTGTGGGGTCACACAGTCAGCAGTGCACCGCTGCATCAGGGAGGTCACCGATGCCCTGCACCAGTGGGCCAGTGAGTATGTCCACTTCAGGACAGACTCTCACAGCCAGGCCCAGAGGGCCATTGGTTTCAGCATCATTTCTGGAGAACCATAGGTTTTAGGGTTCATAGACTGCACCCGTGTGGCCATCAGACCTCCCGCCAGGCTACCACCTGCAAACGTCACCATTAAAGGAATTCTCTCAATCTAGGTGATGCTGGTATGTGATCACCGCAGATGCTTCATGTAAATCTGTGCCTGCTTCTCAGTCAGCTTCCATGACACCTGGGCCCTGTGCCAGTCCCAGCTGCCACCACTGTTCACTGAACTGGCTCAGATGGAAGGGTAGCTTCTTGGAAACAAGGGCTATCCCTTGCAGACACGGTTCCTGACACCAATGAGAGACCCCACCACTGCTGCAGAAGAGAGATATAATGCCAGCCTCTGAGCTACAAGAGCCACCATTGAGCAGACGATCAGCATGCTGAAAAAGTGCTTCCAATGCCTGGATAGATAGGGTGATGTCCTGTACTACGGGCCGTAAAAAATAGCTCTTTTCTTTGCTGCTCACTGTGCTCTGCACAACTACACACCCAATAGGGGCTAGTCTTGGCATGAAGAGGAAAGACGTCAACAGGATTCCTCCTCAGACTATCAGGATGCTGAGGACCTACAACAAGAAAGACGCACGGGAGAACAGATGGCACCCAGGCTCTGCATGCAGGGCTAGCAGTGAACTAGGGATGTACGGCAGTGACTTATTAGACAAAGACTCTCTGCTCCATAGGAACAGACATGAACTTTGCAGGCCACACATCACCCTCGCTCACCTGCTGTGCACCAGTCCACATCTGCAGCATCCCTGTGTAAACCATTAGAGGCAGCAGGTGACTGAACCAATGTCCATGTCACTGCATCCGTGGAGATGCTCATGAGTAATGGTGGCGTGGCAATGATGCTGTTGTATATATTGGCTCTCCTGAAGGCCAACGGTGCAAAGGGACGTGTCATTGGTGCTTACTAGCTGTATAAAATGCTAGTTAGGCCACAGCTGGAGTACTGTGTACAGTTCTGGGCACCAAACTATAGGAAGGATGTGATTGCACTGGAGAGGGTGCAGAGGAGATTCACTAGGATGTTGCCTGGGCTGGAGCATTTCAGCTATGAAGAGAGACTGGATAGGCTGGGGTTGTTTTCCTTACAGCAGAGAATGCTGAGGGGGGTCCTGATTGAAGTATACAAAATTATGAGTGGCATTGATAGGATAGATAGGAAGAAACTTTTTCCCTTAGCGGAGGGGTCAATAACCAGGATCATAGATTTAAGGTAAGGGGCAGGCGGTTTAGAGGAAAAATGTTTTCACCCAGAGGGTGGCTAGAATGTGGAACACACTACCTGAAGGGGTGGTAGAGGCAGGAACCCTCACAACATTTAAGAAGTATTTAGATGAGCACTTGAAATGCCATAGCATTCAGGGCTATGGGCCAAGTGCTGGAAAATGGGATTAGAATAGATAGGTGCTTGATGGCCAGCACAGACATGATGGGCCGAAGGGCCTGTTTCTGTCCTATATAACTCTATGACTCTATGTGCTGGCACACATCATTCATGCAGAGAAAAGGACACACATGTTGGTGAGGAACATTTAGTCAAAGACGTACTTACATGGCTGTGACACCCATGCATTCCCATTTGTGTCAGTGAGTTCTCTGTAAACACTTGCGAGTGCCCCTGCTTGGTGCAACCTCTGCACTAGCAGCCTGACTGGAGGAAGGCTGCTGATCTGATTGTCCTTTGGCTGTGGATGACTTTGGCACTCATACCCTGGCGTACAAGGCCTAGAGGGCTCCGGCTGGCTGAAGAGTGCTCGTTCATTCCCTTCTGGCATTGGACTCTGACGCCGGATGGCCCCATGGCTACTCACCTCCTCTGCCATCTCCAGCCAGAGTACCTTGTTCAGACGGGAAGGCCTCTTCTTACCATCGCTGGTGAAAAGGACCTCCCACCTTGCCCGCACAGCCTGGAGGAGAGTGAGCAGGGAGGCTTCGCTGCATGGTGGGGCCAGCCTAGAGCACCCCTCTGCCATCCTCGGCTTTTGGTGTGGTCCTTTAAATACAAAGGTGACTCCACCATGTAACTGCTCTAACTTCTGGCTGCAAGGTTTGTCTTGCACATGTTTGAAAACCAATGCAGGACTAGTGAGGAAATCTGTGCCGTTGTCATGGTTTTTCAACTATTACACATCGACACATGTTCACGAACACTTTGCTTCTGCAGAAGCTGATCATATTTATTGGTGTAATATTTCTAGTTAGCAATGCAGCTAGAATATGAACATATTTTCCTGTTTTTTTAACAAGGATTGTTTAATTACAGTTACATGTATTTGCACATAACAGTTAGCAGAGAAGTGAATACAGATTTCAAATACATATTAGTCTGCGGCATTTCATAGTCAGATGATTAGAAGCCCATAGTATGTAAATATTCTTCAATTATGGTTTTATTTCTGTTGTGTATTTGCCTTTTATGGTACATTTAAGTCTCACATCCTGGAATGTGCAAAATTAAGATTATTCACACAGGTGCGGCACACCTACAAGAAAGAATGTAACACTTGAGTGGAAGAGGAGGATCACAACTTCACAGGACACTGGGACACAGCAGGGTAAGTATGTGGCAGCAAAGCAGAAAGTGCTGGGGAAACTCAGCAGGTCGGGCAGCATCTGTGGAGAGAGAAGCAGAGTTAACTTTCAGGTCAACAACAAAAACAAGAAATGCTGGATTCACTCAGCAGGTCTGGCAGCATCTGTTACCTCTGCTTCTCTTTCCACAGATGCTGCCAGACCTGCTGAGTGAATCCAGCATTTCTTGTTTTTGTTTCAGATTTCCAGCATCCGCAGTATTTTGCTTTTAACTTTCAGGTCTCTGAACTTGGTCAAGTTAACTCTGCTTCTGTCTCCACAGATGTTGCCTGATCTGCTGAGTTTCCCCAGCACTTTCTGCTTTGCTGCCAGATTGACAGCAGCCCCACTCTTCAGCAGTCAGGTAAGTATTTCTTTGACAGCTGTCAGGAAGCAGGTGCTGGGGCGCTTTAAATAGGGCCCCAGCACCTGCTGTACAGCAGTCAAAAGGTTCCTCACTGCGTCGGATATCCCGCCTCTCCCCATGAAATATGGGGCGGAGGCGGCATGTCGCAGTGATGCAAATGAGCCCCTGCGCAATATCGCGGCGGCTCGGTGGCGGCCGCTGAATGTGGGCACGTCACCAAGTTCAAAGGGCATCACCGTGAAGCGAGGCGCCTGAATAAAATTCAGGCCTTTGTTTTTCTCTCCCGAGATACTTATTTGACCTTGAGTATCTCAAGCATTTTCTGTTTTTATTTCAGATTTCCAGTATCTGGAGTATTTTGGTTTTGCAATAAAGCTGTACAATTCAAAAACAAGGAAAGCTATTTCACTATCAATACCAGTACTGTATGTTGTCCTGAGTACTAACACTTCAAGAATAACATTTCAAATGAGGGAAGCTCAAGTTGGTAAGGAAGTATATTTCTGCATTTAATTCCAAATTCATTTCTGTATGAATTAGAAATGTATTACAGTAGTTCTTCTAGCTAAAATGCCATTCATTCTGAATGTGGACTTCAACAAAACAGTCAAATCTATAGATAGCAAGCAATATATCAGTCAGATTTAAGACAAGTGTGGTATGAATGCATAGAAGTACAAACAAGAGCTGAAATGCAATCCTGAAAAACTATTTGCAGTTGACGAAAAGGCTTTAGTTCTTTTTTAATTTTAACAAACCTACAAGATTAGGCAAACTGTACATATCAGTATTTTTCTCAAAAGATTTTCTCATCGCTCGGTGGCATTATCACTTTAAAGCACTGCTGGCAATGTCAACATGCAGAGCACCAAAGGTGACTTTACCAATAACTGTGATAAAATCAGTTGACAATGTCAGAAGTGAAGCAATAAGGTAATCTCTGTGGTGGTATGTAATAAGTGTAGAAGTTTCTGGAACAGCAATGAGATGTTGGAAATATTTCATACAAAGTGTGATGAATCCCAGAATAATCATTCTGTAACACACTGCCAGTATTTATGGCCTTAATAATGGATAATATCTTTGTCTTGGAACTGTTCATATAGCTAAAAACAAATACTTAAACTGAGAGCCTTGGAGAAATAACCTTTTAACAATTAACTTCTTGACACTATGTCAAATTCCTCTTTAGAAGAGAAATTAATTTTTCAAAGATATGTGGTAAAATTTTTCTGACATGCACAGGAGAAGAATTTACATCCAAACATTATTTCCAATTTATTTGACAAAATCTGAAACTGCTTTCAAAAAATGTTCCAGGCAATCTCTTATTTTAATACCTCATATTTAAATATTATGGTGAAATTGGACTGCAGCCAAACAGGCAATAGCGTATCTGTAGCTTGATCTTATTTTCCATTGTAGGAAAGAGAATTGGGTGCAGTATAAAACAGGCAATCTTTGCATATGAAGTTGAGTCACAGATTAGCCATAAACTCATTGAATGGCAGAACAGGCTTGTGGGGCTGAATGGCCTACTCCTGTTCCTATGTTGCCCATTTGCACATTTACCAAAGACAAATTCTTTCCTCCCCCACTCTGTTGTCCATATTGTGACAGAAACCACACCTGCCAAAATGAGACATATTAATTTTGTCATATTGAACATTATTTTTGAACTGTTACTGGACATTGAAATAATTTGTTTAAAAAGACCACAACAGTGGCTGAAAACATGGCTGCACATTTGCATTCTAAAAGACAGTTACATGAAGACGACAATGGGAGTACTCCCTGATTCAATTAGCTAGATGGGTTTTGTCAATAGTGATGATCAAGAGACATTGAGAGTCATTGAGCTGGCATTCCACCACCCCGTGCCCCAACCCTCCCACCACCAGTGAGAGTGGGTGGTAAGCTTGGAGGAATCCACAAATCTCGCAGGTGAGGCTCCACACAAGAAGCTAGTTACATGACTAACCTGCTGGCCAACCTGGGTTTTTTTGAATTGTGCCTGACACAGACTAATTTTGGAAGAGGCTGCAACTGAACTTCAAGAAGAGAGCATCTTTCTTTCTCGGTCTCTCTCTCTCTTTCTCTCGCACGCAAAGTTCCAGGGACCCACGGAAGTAACTTAAGCCTCAAGACAGAAGACCAGCGAAACAAGCTTGAAAGTGTGCACTGGACACCAACGAGAACTACAAGACTTAACTTCAATCAAAGACTTTACATCCAATTAAAACCAGTAACTAAATTCCATCTACTACTTTAAACCTTCCTCCCCGCCCCCCTCCCCTTTGATTCTTTGTCCTCCTCTGTCTCTATTGCATGTGTATTTGTCGAGTATGCATGCTAGCATGGTCTCGAAATGTATTTTTAGCAGTTTTAACTGAATTAGAGTTTTAAGGTTAATCAACTTACACCTTTCTTGTTTAAATCTGAGAAAACCTGTCTGGTTGATTTCTTTGCAATTACCATTAGAAAGCAGTGAGCAAGAACTCTCTGTGGGGATGCTAAAAACACTGTTTTAAAAGTTAAACCCTGTTACGGCCAAACCAGGAAAAGGCTGAGGGGGAGCCCTAGACCCCTTCTTCACCTGGTCGTAACAATGTAAAATGAGGGTTTTGTATCCCTCTTTAACCACTTTTCCTGATTTTTCTCTCATTTTAATCATCCTGCATGATGTCCTCTTCAGTTGCAGTTTCTAATCGTATTCTGAATCCTGAAGTTTATCCTTTTACTACAGTCCTGTGAGGCAATATAAACTAAAGAGTACAGTTTTAAAGGGGATATAGAAACTGCAATGACCTGGGGATTCACATATACACATCTTAGAAGGTGGTAAAATAAGTTGAGAAGGCTGTTAACAACGTATATGGGATCCTTGGCCTAATAAACAAGGCATAGAGTACAAAAGCTAGCATGTTATACTGAACCTTTTTAAATCATTGGTTAGGCCTTAGCTGAAGTGTTGTGTTCAGTTCTGGGCACAGTGGTTAGCACCGCAGCCTCACAGCTCCAGGAACCTGGGTTCGATTCTGGGTACTGCCTGTGCGGAGTTTGCAAGTTCTCCCTGTGTCTGCCAATAATTGTCAGATGATTTTGGCTTGCCATTTAATATTGCTGATTGTGAACTGTATAACTCCAAAGCTGAGCAAGCTCTTAAGCAGGAAGATTGCAATGAGCCCAGGAAAATATGGCATTATCTCTGCCAGGATTCGGAACTGAAGGTGCATTTTTCCTAGAATACTTTAAAAGTACCCTTGGTCTCAATCCCCAGCATGACCTGGAACCCGACTTCAATGTATTGCCAGAACTTGAGTATATATGCTCAGAGAAATTGTTTTGCATCATCACTGGGATGATTTCCTCGTTACAGCAACACAATCAAATGAATAGATTTATTATCACTAATACAACCAAAACGTCTGCAATTTTCCTTGAAATAGCCAGGAAACTTTCCAGCATTTGCTTATAACATTGTTAAACATACTGACAAGAAAAGATCTCCAAGAACCAGTTGTAGCAGAGTTTTTAAATTCAGCATAAAATGTAGTTTTAATGAAATTGAAAAACTTTTCTGAAGGAAAAGCAATTCTCATTTCTGTAAAAGAATACAACTCTTGGGACAAATGGTTTCTTACATCATGCAATGGGTAGAATAGGGACAATTTTTGGATCTGCTGTAAGGATTGAAAACAACAATCCAAACATTTAAATAAAAGCAAAATACTGCAGATGCTGGAAATCTGAAATAAAAACAAGAAATGCTGGAAATACTCAGCAGGTCCAGCAGCATCTGTGGATCTGCATCTGCTTCTCTCTTCACAGATGCTGCCGGATCTGCTGAGTATTTCCAGCATTTCTTGTTTTTAATCCAACTATTTAATTTACTTTGACCCATAAAATACAAGAGAACAAATTGATGACTCAGTCAAAAGGTTGCTACGCTCAATGAAGTTAGTTTATTTTGTACCCACGATTACAGATTTAAAACAGATACAGGTTTGAAATGATAACAGGAAAATTAAAATGGTTACTGTAGTATACTGTATTAAACTGGCCGATTGTAATATCTTCTGAAGAAATTCGCAAGGATGTGGTGCTCAGTAAAGTATTCAATTATGTCATGAATGGCTGGTCTACAGGGTGCGCTGCTGAGAAATTGCAGGAGTATTTCAAACATAGAAATGAACTGAGTGTAGATCAAGTCTGCCTCCAATGGGGTTTAAGAGTCATTATTCCACCAAGGTTTAGAGAGAGATCGTTAGAGGAATTCAAGAGCACACAGGGATAGCCTATATAACAGCAGTATCAAGAAGCTATTTTTGGTAGCTAAACGTAGATAGAGATATTGAAGAGTTAGTGAAAAGTTGTGGTGTGTCTCAGAATGAGAAATGATCCAACCAAAGTTCCTTTTATTCAATTGTCAAACACAAAAAAACCGTGGGAATGAGTACGTTGATTTCTTTGAAGTGGAAGGTAAAGAGTATTTTGTTTTGGTCGCTAGCGATAGCAAGTGGATAAATGTTTATGCCCAATACCACAAGTGCCAAAACTATTGAGGTTTTGAGAAGTTGGCTTGCAATTTATGGATTATGTTATGACCAGGTGAGAAAGGTATCTAAGGGTGTCTCTCAGCCTTCACCTGGTCTTACCGTAACACCATGTTTCTAGCTCCCCCTTGATGAATCCTTGTTCACCGCTTCCAATTATATGGCAGAGAAATGAGCACAAACAGGCTTTCTTAGGTTTAAAGAAGATTGAAATTTATTAAACAAACTCTAATTCAGTTGACGCCTATGGATACACGACATGCCCACGCTAGCATGCATACGCGATAAGCATATGCAAATAGAGATAGAAAAAAAGAAAAATAAAGTGGAAAATTTCTGAAGTGTTTTTGTTACGGTTCTTAGAGCTCACTGTAGAGTCCTCGATTGTGGTAGATCTTGCTTTTCATTGGGGCCCAGTATCCTTCTTAAGCCTTGTTCGCTGTGGGAGACTTTTCTCTCTTGTAGTTCATGTGTCTTCAGTGGATTCAGAGGCTTGTGTGGAAGAGATGGGAGCAGGCAGACAAGGAAGGCTGTGGTGAGCCAGCCAGGAGAGATCTTCTCAGTCCAGGAGCATTCTGCTTTTTTCCCTGTTTGTACAAATTCAAAAAACTCAGGTTGCCCAGAAGGTTAGTCATGTGACTAGCTGGTTTGGCCATGTCCATTTGTGTATTCAACCATCTCAGCAGTCAACCTGGAACACAAATGAAAACAAGAAATGCTGGAATCTCTCAGCAGGTCTGGCAGCATCTGTGGAAAGAGAAGCAGAGTTAACGTTTCGGGTCAGTGACCCTTCATCGGAACTCGCTCCCCCACAAGCTTCCCCACCTTCAACGTCAGGTGATCAAAAGTCCATTGTGGTTTGGAGTGTGTCAGGGAATGGTTCTTTGTCCTTTCCAAGCACTGTCTGGTAATGTGCAAACGTCTTTCCAGCCAAGATCTGGCATTTTTTAAAGCAAGTCCTTTCTTCACTTCAACAAGTTTGAAATTTAATGTCCATGTGACGAAATTAGTTTGTCTCATGCTTGGCAGGTGAGGGCCTGCATGACAATTATCAGAAGTGTTTGTGTCAGATAATGGCCCATAGATTACATCAGAAAAGTTTGAAATATTTCTGAATAAGAATGGAGTCAAACACACTCCAATAACTCAGCATCGAATTGTGCTGCAGAAAGTGTACAAATTAGGAAGAGGTCTTTGCAGAAGAATTTGCTAGGTGACAAGCTAGACAGTAATATCCATGTTCCTCTTTGATACAGCTAAACAATCTTCTATTTTCTTACAGAATAACCCCACAGTCTACAACAGGTTGCTCACCTTACGAGTTAGTGTTTAAACACGCTCCAAGGACAAGGTTTAGTTTGCTTAAGCCAGACATCAATAACAAGATAAGAGAAAAGCAAGACAGAGTGAAGATGAGTCATGATACCTGAGGCATGAAACTTAGCGAGTTCAGTGGTGGTCAGAAGTTAATGGTGAAAAACCACTGAGGTGATGTGGAGAAGTATGTGTTTGTAGCAG
The DNA here is from genome assembly GCF_036365525.1 of Heterodontus francisci. NCBI lineage: Eukaryota > Metazoa > Chordata > Chondrichthyes > Heterodontiformes > Heterodontidae > Heterodontus > Heterodontus francisci. The sequence continues at coordinate 26,947,286 of NC_090378.1, read as the reverse complement.
TAAAAAGATTATGTGTATTCACATATCTAGTGAAGATTGGTGAGAGACTCAATCAGTGTCAGTCAGATCATTTTCTTCAAAGCAGAAATCTGACAAAGGGAGAACATGAGAAACCTCCTATAGTCCAAGTTCCTGCAGTCCCTGTTAGCTGACCAATCCTCTATCCATTCTAATATGTTACCCCTTACACCATGAACTCTTATTTTGTGTTGTAACCTTTGATGTGGCACCTTACTGAATCTCTTTTGGAAATCCAAGTACACCACATCTACAGGTTCTCATTTGTCCATGTTGCTTGTGACTTCCTCAAAGAAGTCTAGTAAATTAGTCAAACACAATTTCCCTTTCACAAAACCATGTTGGTTCCAAGCATCAGAGGTAGAGTCTGCAATCAATGGGAATGGCCATCTCAAGTGAATAAACAACTAGTTGCTAACATATTTGAGTATTCTATTGCTAGATATTGCTGTGAGTAGAGTAACATTGGAAAAGCATTCATTTTCTCAGAGTAAAGTAGGTGATTTTTAAAAAATTATTTTTTTCCCTCCTCTTTTCTCAACCTTTTAAATCTGGAATCATTTTCTGTAACTGTTGTATATTCAGAGTAAAACTAAACTGAGGTCTAAACTGAGAGGAGCCATGTTGGAAACTTTATTTACACCTCGCAAGAGAGGGCAGCAGAGAGCAATATACAAATGATAAACAGCCAGTTTAATACAGTATACCGCACTCACTCCCCACTTAAAAATTCCATTAAAATGTAAAATGGTACTTGTACATAATTTCCCAGAACACAAGAATACTCTGAAATTTAACAGGTTGGGTTGCTTGCTTATTACTGTAATCACAACAAAAAATATATAAGCAATATTTCAAGAGTAATTTACTTTTAAAATTGTTTTCCTTAACACCAGTATATCTTTAACAAAAATATCATTGACAAGAACTAATGAAAGGAACAAATAATTTCTTCTTCCTTCCCACATACTTTCAATTAACCTATCTGGCTTCTTTCTCTTTTTGTCTGGATATTTTCTTCCATTTTCATGAGCTTGACGCTACACTCCCAAAGTCTCAGACTGTGTCGATCCTGAACTTTGACTACCAACTCCAGTTAATAGTTGGGACTTGGAAACTGATTTTTTAAATTATTTGTTCATGGGATGTGGGCATCATTGGCAATGCCAGCATTTATTGCCCATCCCTAATTGCCCTTGAGAAGGTGGTGGTGAGCTGCCTTCTTGAACCGCTGAAGCCCATGTGGAGTAGGTACACCAACAGTGCTGAACGAATTAAAAAAAACATGAGGTAGACAAAGAAAAGCTGTTCCTGTTAGCTGATGGTACAAAAACTAGGGAACACAGATTTAAGGTTTTGGGCAAGAGATGCGGGGGGGGGGGGGGGGGGGGGGGGATGTGAGGAAGAACTTTTGCGATACAGTGAGTGTTAATGACCTGGAACTCACTGCTGAGGAGGATGGTGGAAGCAGAGACAATCAATGATTGCAAAAGGAAATTGGATGGCATTTGAGGGAAATAAACTTGCAGAGCTTTGAGGATAGAGCAGGGGAATGGGGCTAACTGGATTGCTCTACAGAGTACCGGCATGGACTCAATGGGCCGAGTGGCCTCCTCCCATGCCATAATGACTCCATGACTATGTCTAAAGAATTAGCATATATATGACTCATTATCATGTTCCCAATGTGCTTCACAATCAATGAAGTGCAGTCATTTCTGATTTAGTGAAGTTTTACTAGTTTAAAAAGGTTACAGTAACAGATCAATTTAAAGAGCACAAAAAGGCAAGTTTAATAATTACATCTTCTGATTTTAGGGTTGCTAAATCTGATAATTGCCTCCAAAATTACTTTTAAAATTAAGGTTAAACTTGATAAAATCCTGAGAAGTGTCATCATACTGCAGTTCTGGTGTGACTCAAGCAACCACTCTCCCTGTCTGAAAGCAGTTAATTTTCTCACCAACAGGCAGCATCAACATAGAAATTATTTTCAGTTGACTGGATCACGTACAAAGCTCCAATGAGGAGGAGGACTAGAATTCAGCTAAAGATGCACTGCTCCTATATATATATCATACATTGTGAGATCACTTCAATGTTTATTAAAGTATTAAATTTGTTCCTTCCTAATTGTTGTGTTGACTAAATTCTGTTCTGCTTCCAGAACATCTTTATTTTCGACTCAAAAACTTCCTGACATCTGGTATCACCCAACTATTTTTGATCCAAATTTCTGTAAAAAGTAAAATCTGAAAACAAGGGCCTATTAATAAAACTACTGTACCTTAACATTGTACTAAGTACCATTCACCTTACCTTAGGGGAGTGTTAGTAACCTTTGGTTGAGGGCGTGAACGAAAGGCATCTCATAAAAGCTACCGTACATTGAAGCACAATGAATGTTCAAGACTTAATGGATGGCAGAGTTTATGCCAGAAGCCCAGTCACAAAGATTCATTTGCCATTTTTTTTTTTTGGCTTTAGTCCATCAAGTATGCACTCAAAATAATGTTAATCAATAATTTGCATATTTATATTGGCACAGTAATTCCAGCAGGCCAACGAACAGCATCTACTGCGAAACTTACCCTTTCCCATGTAACGTCAATAATACTTTGCATTGGAAGTGCAAGATGGAAATGGTCTGGTGCAGTCTACATACAGGGCATCTGGGATGTGTGTGGACAGAGCAAGCAACTGTGCACTTCCTTAACAAATTGGATTGATGAATTCTGAAATGAACAGCGTAAAGTCTTAAGTGCAAGTTAGAATGGTGAATTCAAGTCAAATTAGATAGAGAGATTGTTTCTTTTCTCAATGCAAACAAAATTTTATTTAAAATTTCTTTTAAAAAATAACCAACATCGAAAACCTTAAAGTTTGAGACTCCACGTTTGTAATAGTTAATTTTCAGTATCAGAGGTTGACCGGCAGCAATTAACACTGATCATCCATTATTAAAAGGGTACTTAAGTATTGAAATGACTTAACTTTCTGTGTTGTTACTTCATATCTAGAGTGCAAAAAACAGGAACTTCGAGCCACTCAATACAGTTCAATGGGGATCCAGATGGCAAGATGACGTTTTCGCAAAATGAACAGCTGAGTGGCACATCTCAAACAGTAACTGTTCGATTTCTGCTTTTAATCGTGTTCACCTGAAGATGGTGTGGCATTTTCACATAACCTTGCTCTCAATTTGACAACATTTTTTGGGGGCAAGTAACGTTGATTGAAATTGTCTATATGTAGTCTTATTAATGTTTTATGGATAGGGTCCAGCCTATGCCGGCTACCTGGTCTTAAAAATGACATTTTGACCCAGAACTGTCACAATACTTCAGAAAGATGACACTATGTGTAAGATCTATTTAAAGTGATCAGCCACATCTCACATTATGCAGGTAAAACTGATTTAAATTGATCAAACCTGCTACTCCTCACATCTATAAGCATCTCAATTGATAACATTTAAAAATCAAACCAAATACTGGGTTGCATGGCAAAAGCTACAGAATATAAAATTCAAAATATAATTGTGAATCTATATAAAACATTACTAAGACCACTAATTATTGTGCAGTTTTGGGTTGCACACTATAAAAAGGATATTCACGGAATCACAGAACTGTTACAGAGCAGGCGGAGGCCATTCGGCCCATCGTGTCTACACCGGCTCTCCAAATGAGCAATTCACCTAGTGCCATTCTCCCACCTTCTCCTGCAACCCTGCACATTCTTTCCAGATAGCAGTCTAATTCCTTTCTGAATATCTCGATTGAACCTACTGCACCACACTCTCAGGCAGTGCATTCCACACCCCAACCACTCAATGCGTGAAAACGTTATTCCTCATGCCCCTTTTGCTTCTTTTGCCAATCCCTTAAATCTGTGCCCTCTCATTCTTGATCCTTTCAGAAGTAGGAAGTTTCGCCCTATCTACTCTGTCCAGACCCCTCATGATTTTGAATACCAATATCAAATCACCTCTCAGCCTTCGCCAAGGAAAAGTCCCAAAATCTCCAATCTATCTTCCTAACTGAAGTTCCATATCGCTGGAACCATTCTCGTGAATCTTTTTGGTACTCTCTCCAATGCCCTCACATCTTTCCTAAAGAGATATTGAAGCAATAAGGACTGCACAGCAAAGACACATCAGGATGGTGTCTGATATTCAGTACAGATGGTCAGATCCAATAGTAGCTTTCAAAAAGGAATTGGATAAATACTTGGAGAAAAAAAGTTGCAGGGATGTGGGCAAAGAGCCAGGTATGGGATTAACTGAATTGATCTTCGAAAGAACGACAGACTCAATAGGCCGAATGACTTCTTGGGCTGTACTGTTCTCGGATTCTATGGTATGAGGAAATGTAAATATGACGACTTGAAAAATTGAAGCATTGCTTATTACAGTAGAGATGAAATGGTGATTTGATAAACATGTTCAAAATTATGAAGGGAGGGACTGAATAACTAGAAACCACATTTCCAATGATTAAAGGGTTTAAAATGTGGTAAAATATGAAATTGAGGACAGAGAACAGGAAAAACATTTTTGCCATGAAGCTGAGGAATGCACAAAGTTACTGATTGAAGCAGAAACCATGCCAAGAATAAAGATATTAGATATATGGTTGAAGGAGAGTAAAAGGGATATGGCAACAGGGCAGGTACATTCGATTAAGATTACTTCTGACATGGAGAATAACTAACAGACTGGTTTGTCCAAACTGCTTTCCGTATTGCAATTTCTATGTAATACTCCAAAGTTCTGCACAAATTCTATCTACACCCTCGACACTGACTCCATACCCCTTTCTCTGACCATTGAGATTAAACCAGTTTTCAATATTAGCATTCTGTTCTACTCCAGTTTCTCCCCTTAGATTCTCACCTTCAGGCTGCTTACTTCCAACTTCATGTCATCCAACTTCACCTCTACCTCAAGCCGAAATCCTCATTCATGTCTTTTTGTCACCTCTCCAGACTCAAATACTCTATTGTTATTCTGGTTGACCTCTCATCATTTACCTTCCATAAACAACTTAATCCAAGACTGACAGTCATATCCTTTCCTGCATCAATTCCACTCACCAATCATCCCAGTACTCATTGACATCGGATTTGGACCCATCCAACTCAATTCAAATTTAAAACCACCCTTATGTTTAATTTCTTTCATCGACTCGCCCCTTCCATCTTGTCTTCTGTCCCCACAATCCCATCGGTCCCCAAATTCTACTGACTTTAGCCTCTTATGCATCAAATCTCACTTCACCACACTGTAGGCAGCCGTGCCTTCAAATGCCTAGGACCTATGCTCTTAAGTTGACTTTCTAAACCCCTTGACTTCTCATTCTCCCTCACCTCCTTTAAGACTCTCCTTAAAACCTAATTCTTTTACCAAGCTTTTAGTTACCCGTCTTAATCTTTTGCTCTTAGAAATGGAAGGAAAAACTGATGCTATGAACTACTTTGGGACATTTTACTACATTAAAAAGCAATATAAATCTAAGCTTGGGTTTTACTTTCTTCCTGCAACTACTCAGACCTTCCTGTAGAATTGCTTACATTTCTATCTGCATTAACTGTTCCTGCTTCCATTCTACACCTCCATAAAATCCTGTTTTCCAAACACAACCACATACCATGTGCAACAGCACAGGTTTATTCCTTATTAAAGGTTCCAATGTGTAACTAAACCATTCAAGACTGTAGAGCATTCACATAGTAAAACATCCCAAGACATTTAACAATTATCAAGTATTTGACAAGCCACATAAGGAAATATTAGGACAGATGATTAAAAGACTGATCAAAGAGATTAGGTTTTTAAAGGTATCTCTTAGAGAGGGAATTTCAGAGCTTACGGCCCAAGAAGCTGAAGACAATGGTGAGCGATGAAAATTAGGGATGTTTAATAACATTAGTAGAGATTTCAGAGGGATGTAGGGATAAGGAGGGGACGGCCAAGGAGGGATTTGAAAACTAGATCAAGACTTTTTAAATTGAGGCTAAGAGTCAATGTAAGTTAGCAAACACAAGGATGGTGGGTGAAGACGACTTGGTTTGAGTCATAATAAGGGCAGCAGAGCTGTAAATGAGCTCAGGTTTATGGACAATGTTATGGAGGTTGAAATAAATGGTCTTGGCAGAGAGGATATAGGTTCTGAAGCTCAGCTCAGCTCAGGGTCAACTTGAATGCAAACAATTTGGTTTAGTCTGTGGCCAGGGAGTGGGATGGAGTTGGTGGCTAGTCTGTGGCAGGTACTGAAGACAATGGCTTTGGTCTTTGCAATATTTAATTGGATATTGCTGTGTCCAACAAGCAGCATGACAAATCAGAGGCAGTGGAGGGTTGAGAGGTGGTCGTGAGGTAGAGCTGGGTATTGCCAACATATATGTGGATCTCCTGATAGCTTTAAAAGAGATAGAGTTACCTGGCCTTCAGATAACTACCATATCTACAACTGAATTCTTAAGTGTACAGGGAGCTAAAAATCAACCAAAAGGCAAACTCTTCCAATAATTGTCAGATGATTTTGGCTTGCCACTTAATATTGCTGATTGTGAACTGTATAACTCCAAAGCTGAGCAAGCTCTTAAGCAGGAAGATTGCAATGAGCCCAGGAAAATATGGCATTATCTCTGCCAGGATTCGGAACTGAAGGTGCATTTTTCCTAGAATACTTTAAAAGTACCCTTGGTCTCAATCCCCGGCATGACCTGGAACCCGACTTCAATGTATTGCCAGAACTTGAGTATATATGCTCAGAGAAATTGTTTTGCATCATCACTGGGATGATTTCCTCGTTACAGCAACACAATCAAATGAATAGATTTATTATCACTAATACAACCAAAACGTCTGCAATTTTCCTTGAAATAGCCAGGAAACTTTCCAGCATTTGCTTATAACATTGTTAAACATACTGACAAGAAAAGATCTCCTTAGAATAGTTAAGAAAAGTAAAAGATGGTCACATTGAATCCAAGGAATGTATACCAGACAAGTGGCCACAAGAATAAGCTTGGCAGATAATAAATTGCTAATTTATTCAACATTTTTTTTTGTGTTGTGGGAAGAGTATAGCAACAGATGACTGGAGGAAGTATGGAACTTTCACCCTTTTTTAAAAAGGAAGCCACAACTTTAAACCATCTATATAATTGCTTGAGCCAATCAAGGGTAGGTAGTTTAACACCCTGACATCTTTTGTTCCAGTTCTTAAACACTTCGCCCAGTTTAAAGATTTTCTTTAGAAAAGTGGGCCCAAATAAAGTTTATTAAAGAATACACCTCTTTCAATTGATCTTTCCCAATGCATGTAAAGCTTTCTGTATAACAGAGTAGTATCTTATGAAGGAAAAAAAAATCTGCATCTGGGTACACATTAAACTTTCCAAGAAGCTTTTACTTCAAATATAAAAATATATTCATTCATCTTTAAAGCTGTTTTGAACTCAAGGTCAACAAAAATTTACCTCATTACAAATAGCTAATACCACCATTGTTCACTGTTCATCAGCTATGCTAGGTCCCATAGGCATTAAGCTGATGTGCACTACAATCAGGATAAGAAAGTATCCCGTAAAACTGAACTTACATATTTTCTTGTGTAGCTGTTGCTTACAGATGCATTTATTACTATATGTTCTTCCTTTAGGCAATTTCAGCATGTTAGAACAGTCTTTCCCACAAACCCATGTGTCAGTACATAACAAATTAATAAGGGAATTAGTAAGTAGCAAAATGCAGAATTGGAAATGAGAAATAGGTAAGATCCTGAAGGCTGCATTTAGATGAAATGGAAACAGCAAGAGTAGATGAGATTAGAAGATTACTCACAAATGAGCCATTAAATGTGATGATAAAACTGAATTTCACAATGATTTGTACTGCTACATCAATTCAAATAGAAGTTCTATTTCCTAAAATGAGATTTCTTGATGTTAACTGTATGTTTGCATTCAGCTTTTAAAACATGATAAACTTTTCAGAACTTATGGCAATTTAATCAGGAACATTACAGGCATTTTTCCTGCTTTATATGCATGAATAGCACAATTATATATTTGAGATGGAATATATGGTTCATTTTGGCGTATTGACCGAGCAATGTACTGGGTGACAGTAGGTTATAAGCTTTGCATCTTCTGCTCGCCCAAACTGATGGCTATAAACATTCTGTGCAAAATTAGAGAAATCTCAACATTATTTTCTAGTGGACATTGATTCACATCCCAAGCTGTTCCTCATTAAGCACTGCCACAAAACTGGCATCTCTTGACAGTTTACTGCAATTGGCATGGCAAAGGGAAAATATCAAAATGGTGCAGTACGAGTGCTTTTGAGAGGCTGGGGGCAAGGCTCATTTTTCTGACAGAGCAACGCTGCATCTAACTCTGGTACACTTGAGCTGGGAGGGGTGCATAAATAAGGTGCCTGAAGTAAAAGGTGTCCCAAGTCAGAAGCTCTTCATGTCTCACTTTTGGCTAGTACAAGAGAAAACTATGAATGGACAGATGAAAACATTGTTTTAGATCCGTGGGCATCAGAATACAAGGTTACCACTAATATATATATTCAAAGTGTGCCTGCCACATGCTTGGTTGAATCAATTTCAGCATTTTATCATTGAAGTATAAACCTGTTGGTGCATTTACACTACTTAGTGTTTTGTTCCCTCACACTGTCTACATGAAATATATGCATATGCAAATATATATGAGGGGCAATTTGATTGAGTTGTACAAAATTGTGAGGGGCCTGCATAGAGTGGATGGGAAGGGCCTATTTACCTTAGCATAGAGGTCAGTGACTAGGAGGCATAGATTTAAAGTGATTGGTAGAAGGATTAGCAGGGGAGATGAGAAAAAAAAAAATCACCTAGAGGGTGGTGGGGTCTGGAACTCACTGCCTGAAAGGGTGGTAGAGGCAGAAAACCTTATCTCATTTAAAAGGTACCTGGATGTGCGCCTGAAGTGCTATACCTGGAGGGCTACGGACCAAATGCTGGAAGTCGGATTAGGTTGGGTGGCTCTTTTTTTTCCAGTCAGCGCAGACATGATGGGCCAACTGGCCTCTTTCTGTGGTATAAACTTTTAATGATTCTGTGCTGAAGCAGTATAATTACTGATTTCTGACTAGATTAATCCATATTTATGAAATGCATCTTAAAAATTTATATTTTTTAAAAATTCTAAATTACCAAATTTTCAGAGAAGGCAACTGATTAAATTACATCTAAAATTAGGTCTTTTTCATAAGTGTAGTTACACTATAACTATCTGATATACAAGAGAGCAGTAGCACTACATGTTGCATAGAATACCATTGTCAGTAATAAATCCAGTTTCAGAGTGACTTATGTATTTCACACAAAAGCCTCAAGGGTGGCTGCAAAAATTTCTTCATATAAAGTTTTATGAATGCACAAACATACATTTAGTTTGCTCTTAAAACACAAGATTTCATTTCTTTCTGTCCACCATAGATTTCTGTATTTGTTAACTTACTCATGTTATTTCTGTCGCTGCATACAAAAACAATTGCTGCAATGACTATTTTGAGTAAATATATTTCCAAAGTCCAAAGGGCTCCCTGGAATGTTAACTTTGTGCAAAGAAAAGCCTGAATATCAATCACCTTTTAAAGAATAAACTTACCTGCAAACATTTTAATCAGTTTCCACTTTTGAAAAATGTAGAATTTATGTAGATCACAGAACTTATCCCAATTCAATCAGAAAGTCACTAATTATCCTGGTGAAGATGAACGGAGATGAATAAGTTACTTATGCCAAGTTGGTTTTCAAGGAAACAATGGAAAACTTCAAAAAGGGATATATTTGAGATAAAAATGTATCTTTTTGCAAAAGTTTCAGATGGCACTCAATTATAAGATGCGTTATTAAAACTGCATTGCTCCTAGTTTTAAAAGGTTGCTTGCAGAAGTAAGGTAGAGAAACTGGAGTACTTGCCCCCCAATTTGAACAATGGTCAAGTTACAGCAAGAAGAGTGTACATAATTTTCCCACCCTAGTAAGAGTATTAACCATGAAATCAGAAGCTTAATGAGGTGAAGACGAACAAGGGGAGTGAGGAAAAGCAGTACAGAAAGACAGAAGAGGTGGATAGAGCTACAGAAGTATTTATTAGGCATGCTACAGGCAAGCGAACAGAGTACACAGGGAAAAAAATCAAAGTGAACACAACCATCAAACATCCCAATTTTGTTAGAAAATTAATTTTAATTGTGCCTCTTTCAAACTATACTGAGATTTACATTGCTAGAGATCAAGATGTAAAAACATAACTAATATAGAAAATATATATGACCTTTTTTGCTACATTGTCCAGAGATTCTATGTATATGATTTATGCTTATACATAGATCTGAAAAGTTTCTGGCCATTAAACTACTTAAATTTGACAACACTTGTAATTGTTGGACTTTCTTCAAGTGATGAACTCTACTCATACAATTCCTCTTATTTGAAGATACAGAACTGTTTCTATTATAGTCTGTTTCTGTTCAAATACAAAATATCTTGAAGAGGTTTATTAAAACTGAATATTACAATGCAAGGTAAATTAAGACTAAAGGCACATAAACTTTGGTCCCACCTGGTTGTCCATTCTAGAAAACTGCCACAAAACTATTCTTTTTACTCCCTATTTTGAAGCATTTTTCTTTTGCCTTTCAATGACGCATGCACCAATTTCATTAACTAACTAGACTTGACTGCACATGCTCAAAAATCCACAGCCATTTTCCAGTCCTTAATTACAAACTAAAGATGGTAATAGAAATGCACATAAGCAATTTGCAATGTCAACTCCAAACATCTACAAAATGTATATTCAGCAACAAGCAAGACTGTAACTTAGAGCTAACATTTACACAATACTTCCAACTATTACTTAAATTCTCCAACCATGTGCCCAAAAGAAGGCCCCAGCTTCACTTTCATAGTATATTCACTTGTATTAATAGAAGTTTTTCAACTTTTAAGGTAAGGCACATTTCTCTTCAAATTTTTCTACTAAATAAAAAGACAGATTATTTAAATCCCCCAAAACTAAAAATGAATGAATTATCTGGAAAAAAAAACTTCAACATAAGAATGTTTTGAATTTTCATCCCAAGCAGCAGCAGAATGAATTTCCTCTGCCCCTTCTAATGATTGCTCATCCTCCAAATTTTAGTATCACAAATGTATATATGAAGGAATGACAATAGCTGGAATTGCTAAACTCTGGTCCCACCTTCCTGAAACAAGTCTACAATTAACCACAAAATCAAAATCAAACAATTAAACTGTAAGCTCTCTCTGGACATTCTCAGATGGTTGATTTGGAGAAGGAGACTCTCAGATGGTGGTTTTCTCCAAGATCATAGTTGTGAAGATCAATCAGTGCCTGGATGGCTTCCTCAACAGAACACATTTGCAGCAGCGCCATTTTGTGATCTCTTCTGGAACAAAAGTATGGAATTAGGCAAGTACACTAAAACAGGAAAACCAAGGCTACATTTGCTTGTTTGAGCAACATTATTCACTTGCATTACAATTCTGTAAGGCACAATAAGAATAATAGAATATATTTGAATTTCACACATAACTGGCAAAACTAAATTTGTAAAATATTTTGGAGTCTGATTGTTGTTACTAACTTTAATGTGTATTCTAAATTGTAAACAAATTTTTCTAACTTTAAAATGTATGCTCTTCTGATTCAAAGGGTACAATTATCCATGTCTTAACTATGTCTGTGACAAAGCATTCCATTCTCCCACATCACTCTATGCAAAGCAATTTCTCCTAACCGCTTCACTGAGGATTTTATAAGCCCTTGTCATTGGCTCCTGAAACAGAGGAAATAATTTCTTTCCTATTCATCAAAACCTTTCAGAAATGCAAATTCCTCTGATAAATCTCTTCTTATCCTTCTCTGTTGAGTGGAAATAGCCGTAGCATTTTGACATTGCTGAATGTGTCACAAACTGGCTCTGAGCAGATGACACAAATATTCTCCATCAGAAGACTGGAGGAAGATGGGTGCTGAGAGGCTTCCAAATGGAAAGAAAATTCTGAGTGGGTCGCACAAAGTAACCTTTGCGCAATTTCCAGTGGCAGAATTATGAAATCATATGCTTTCCCTCTTAGCCACAGATAATGCCTATTGTGGGGAGTTGTGAACTGAGAAGAAAAAGTAGCATTAAAAATGAGGATGAAGCAATAATATCCTTAGCGGGAATTACATATTATATTGACGTGGATAAAAATGTGCGAACTCAGATCAATACTCAAAAGTATATACAAAACACTGATCTTAAAATGGAACAAAGATGCTTCAATAGTACATTTTCAAAAAGGCAGTTCCTAGTCAACTTGTTATGATTTAACTGATTTTGTCCACTTCAATTCATGCAATATATTTCTAATGAGCAAGTTCTAAATAAAAATTACATGGAAATTGAACTTTACTGCACACTACCTCAACACTGCAGATATCATTTCTAATGATTTTAAAAACAAATCAAACATCCAAGATCATGTTTGGACATCGATATGTTACCAGTACTAGGTAGTAATTTCACTATATTGGCTTGATTTGTTTCCTGTTGCGCACTACAACAAAGATAACTGGAGAATCTGCACAATTTAAAATTTTGAACCTTATTTTCACAATCACAATATGTTGTTGTTCAGCACACAATGGCAACTGTTCATGATGGAAGCAAAGCCAATGTTAATAGAAGAAAATGCTAGCTGAAGAAGTATGCACATACCAATTACTTTCATAGAAAAACACTTACTGGAAAAATTTAAAACCTTTCACTTTGCCACCAGTATTTGTAAAAAGTGTCTTGAGATTATCTTCAGTAATCGACGGTCTGCAAAACACATGAATTGGGACAAAATTAAAAATTTTCTCCCATGAAAACCAACTCGTTAGTTTCTTGATATGACAGACCACTTATCGTATGCATTTTACTCAAATGGATTACTTACGGAATATTTGAAAGATGAAGAGTAGCAGAGGGAGGGAATATATTCTGGAAATTCTTCGATCCAGGTTTTTTGAAACGATGGAGTGGGGAATTGGTAAAATCTTTTGTCAATCCCTGGTCATCTAGGCCCTCTCGAGGTAGCTGTACTGTCTGGTGTTTGGACAGCGTGACACGGATAATCTTGCCATACATTTTCTGTCCATTCAAGTGACTCATGGCTAACAAATAAAAACTCAATTTTAGCACATTTTTAAAGGACAGTGCATTGTCTAAGGACAAAAACTTTGAAGACTGTGGTCAAATGCATGTAGGGATCTTACCCAGCTGTGCTTGGTTGACATCAGCCATTTGCACAAGAGCACTGTCTTTTTTATTGTACAAAATCTTCACACGCTGCACATCACCATAAACACCTTTTGCAGAGTGGAAGAGTGAAGAAAAATAAAAGTTATGCATGTAATAAATTTGATTAACAAAATCACTGACAAAATCAATGAAACATTCAGATCAGACATCAATGTGAACAGAGTTTTGACATCCAAAATGAGTACAACAAATCAAGATTTAGCACAGTGATTATCTGAAGAGAAAAATCCTGGTAAAATCCCTCAAAGCTAATGTGAAGTGATACTAAAGAACATGCAAAATAATTTTTAGCATGCATTACCATAAATAAAATAGCATCTATGGAGAGAATTACAGCAAAAGAAAAAGTAGCAGAAGATTATCTACTTATCTGTAAGCCGAATTGCTAACTACAAATAAGAATTAAGGTGAAAATTTTTAAATCAATAATAAAAAGTATAGTGCTAACGATAACATACCGAAGAGGGTAAACAGACTTTGGGGCGTAACCATCTTTAGAAGGAGAGAAGAGCAAGCAGCGTAAGACAGGAAGAGAGAAGAATCGAGGAAGAGCGGAGATGAACAGATCATCCATAACGAAGGGTGGTTCCCGTAGAATGGTGAGGTGGTCATGGATCATGGTTCAAGGCAGTTAATTGGGGCAAGTTGGTCCGAGGAACATTTTGTTCAAGCACATAAGCATGAACACAAGGAAAGAGGTAGGGATGGGGCAGAAAGAGGATTGGTATTGGGGAGGGTTGGGAAATGTGAAATAAACACAGGGTAAGAAAGAGGGATGGGATGGGTTGGGGTGGAGCAATGCAGAAGAAAACAAGGAGAGGGAAACAAAACAAAAATAAATATATAGGTCAGTACATAGGAAATGCAGGAATTTGGTCAGAAAATGGCTGGTTCATGTACTTTACAAGAAATAGTGTTGAATGTAGTCACCCAAGACAAAAAAATGGGCAAAATACATTTATAATCAAAGAATTACAATACTTCATATTACATGAGAAAATAAAAAACCCAAATCATGCACAAAAAAACTCTGCACTTGGATGTTAACTACATAATCATGACAAGGTATGAAATGCAGGCAAATAAATATTGGAGAGGCACTCTAATTCAAACATTACAATAACAGCATGCAGTAGTGTAGCATGAAGAAAACTATCAAATGTTACCAAATAGATTTCCAACATTTAAACCTATAGAAAAGTTAATTTGAATTTTATAAATGAAAACAGAACCTTGGGCAACTTCGCCTGTGAAGTGCTCAGATACGAGCCACATTTCATACCAGCTTTTGCTAAAGCCAAAATGAAAATACAGAGTATAAAATGATCATTTGAGGACAAAAGCCCAAGAACCAGCTTTTATATAATACAAAGATTTGCACAGTGCAAGGACATGTTTAGATATAACATAACCAAGGTTTGCAAGAGGGCAAAAATGCTACAAAGAGTGGGAAGAGTGTCTCATCAAATTCTTTGGAGAGGACCTTTAAAGAAAAAGGCATTAAAGCAAAGTTTACATGAAGCAAGATTTCATAGCAAACGTAACGTATGCAAGCATGACAATAACTAAACAGTAAGACTACTAAGAATTGCATAGAATTTTACAGTGAAAAATCAGGTCATTCTGCCCAACTGGTCTATACCAGTGTTGATATACAACACAATCTTCCTCCCAACCTTTCTTCATCTTTCTCCATCAACATATCCTTCTATTCCTTTATTCATGTACTTTTATAGCTTCCACTTAAATGCATCTATGTCAATCACCTCAACCATTCCATGTGGCAGGGAGTTCCACATTCTCTCCAAATAAAGAAATTCCTTCCTGAATTCCTCAATGTATTTATTATTGATTATATTTATGTCCTCTAATGTTGGACTCCCAGATTTTTGAAGCATCTCCATTTTTACCCTATCAAATCAGTTCATAATTTTAAAGACCTCAATCAGGTCACCTCTCATAGGATACAGCCCGATTGTCCAAAATTTCATGATAGTTGTATCCATTCAATTCTGGAATCATCATTACAAGTCTCTTTTGCACTCTCTCAAGTGCTTCTGTATCCTTTTTGTATTATGGAGACCAGAACTGTACTCCAAGTGTGGTCTAACCTCTCTGCTTTTGAATTCTACTCATCTAGATATCAACCCCAGTGCTTTGCTTACACTTTTCTTTTTATGGCTCTGTTGCCACGCTACTATAAATAATTTGTGAATCTGTATCCCTAGATTCCTTTTGTGGCTTTATACCATTCCGACTCTCTCTTTTCCAACGAGTCTCTTTTGGGCCTCCTTATCTCGAGAGACAATGGATACGCGCCTGGAGTAGGTAGCCTCATTACCCTTACCAAAATGTACCACCTTACGTCATTTATATATTTAAGTGAACTTGCCATTTCCATGTCATTTCGTTCTGGGCCTGGGAGTGTTACTGACAAGGACAGCACTTATTTCCCATCCCTAACTGCCTTTGAGCAGGTGGTGGTGAGCCACCACCTTGAACTGCATGTAGATACACACACAGTCCTGTTAGGGAGCGTGTTCCAGGTTTTTGACCCAGTGACAGGGAAGGAACAGCAATAAGTCAGGTGCTGGTGTTCCCATGTATCTGCTGCCCTTGTTCTTCAAGGAGGCAGAGGTCGCAGGTTTGGAAGGTACTGTCGAAGAACCCTTGGTGAGTGGCTGCAGTGGAGTTTGTTCAGCTGGTACACAATGGTCGTGGAGGGAGTAAATCTTTTTAGTGAATGGAATGCTGATCAAGCAGGCTACTTTGTCGTGGATGGTGTTGAGCTTCTTGACTGTTGTTGGAGCTGCACATATCCAGGCAAGTGGATAGTATTACATCATATTCCTGACTTGTGCCTTGTAGATGATGGACAGGCTTTGAGGAGTCAGGAGATAAGTTACTCACTGTATAATTCCCAGTCTTTGACCTGTTCTTGTTGCCAAAGAATTTATGCAGCTGGTCCAATTAAGTTTCTGGTCAATGGTAACCCCCCGGGATGTTGTTGATGGGGGCACTCAGCGATTGTAATGCCGTTGAATGTCAAGGGGAGATGATTAGTTTCACTCTCGTTAGAGATGGCCATGCCTGACACTTGTGTGACACAAATGTTACTTGCTACTCATCAGCCCAAGCCTGAATGTTGTCCAGGTCTTACTGCATGGAGACATGGATGGCATCCTTCCATCTACGAAAGATGGACACGCACCAAACAATCCATTCAGGTGGGGTGTCTTCTCTTGTTGCACCTTTACTGATGGCCGTGAAGGCCAATCCTCAAGAGGTAGATTCTGCCACAAGTGCTGCACATGAAGCTGCCAAGTGGCGCTAAATTGTTGCTTTTGATGTTGGCGCCTGTTGTCAAGCTGCTGTAGCAACTGGTCATTGTGGTAGTGCACAACAGTCCACAGGCTATGTCACCATTTCCCTCTTTTGCCAGCTATTGACTCCCAAGTGAGATAGTCGGCATTTAGGGCCTTCATGTCACGCTTGCAAGCAGCCATAAAGCGGAGCTTTGGGTGCTCCACTGGTCATCTGGCCTCGGCTACCGCACCATACAGAAAGTCCTTGGGCATTTGACTGTTTTCCATCCTGTAGATGCGTCCGATCCACCAAAGCCAATTCTGTTTGATTAGTGCCAACACACTTGGGAGCTCTGCCTTTGAGAGGACTGCCACATTTGTGATTTTGTCCTGCCAGGATATACCCATTATGTGCCACAGATAGGAAAGATGGAAATTGAGCTTCTTTTCCTGGTAGTTGTAAGTAAATGTTTCACAGCCATACAGCAAGCTTCTGAAAACACAGGCCTTATAAACCATCAGCTTGGTGTTATCCCATGTGCCTTCTGCAAGTTGGCCAAAGGCGGTAGCTGCTTTCCCTACGCCTGTATCCAGCTCTGCATCAAGGGACAGACTGTCACCATGGACCCAAAGTAGCAGAATTTGCTAACCACTTCCAGTGGGCATGGACTGCTTCAGTATGAGGAGTTGCAAATTATACTGAACACTGTGAAATCATCAACAAACTTCCCCACTTCTGACCTTGTGTTGGATGGAAAGTCACTGATCGTTGAGCCTAGGACACTACCCTGAGGATCTCTTGCAGCAATGTCCTGGGAGTGAGACGATTGGCCTCTAACAACCACAACCATCAGCCAGCTCGGTCAGCAGTGGTGCTACTGAGCCACTCTTGGTAACGGACACTGATGTCCCCCACAGAGTACATTCTGTGCCTTTGCTACCCTCAGTGTTTCTCCCAAGTGGTGTTCATGGAGCAGCACTGATTCAGTTGAAGGAGGGTGGTAGATGGTAAACAGCAGGAAGTTTTCTTGCCCATGTTTGACCTGATGCCATGAGACTTGATGGGGTTCGGAGTCAATGCAAGGGTGGTGGGTCTGCCCAACCAGGAGATATCCGGGGATGGTGATGGAGCAATCTGGGACATTAGCTGTAAGGTATAAATTCAGTGAGTATGACTGTCACTAGTCTGTGGGACCGCTCTCCCAATTTTGGCACAAGTCCCCAAATGTTAGTGAGGAGGACCTTACAGGGTCGACTGGGCAGGGTGGGCCTCTGTCGTGTCGCTGCCGGGTGCTCCGTCCGATTTTCTTATTCAACTTTTCTGCAGCTGTTTGATACAACTGAGTGGCTTGCTAGTGCATTTCAAAGGCAAGTTGCAAGTCAACCACAGTGCAGTGGATCTAGAGTGACATGTAGGCCAGACCAGGTAAGGATGGCAGATTTCTTCCCTGAAGGACATTAGTGAACCAGATGGGTTTTTATGACAATCCAATAGTTCTATGATTATTAATGAGACTAGCATTCTGAAAGTTTATTAATGTCTTCATACACTGTTAAAAAGACAAATCAGGTAACATTTCACTTTATATTCAACCCAAACCCAAGAATGTACTACTTACTAACTTGTCAGCTTCATTAATTTTAGAATTACCAATCATCTATACACCAAGCTAGATTACTAAAAAGTATAAAAACAGGCATTCTCAACTCCAAAATATATACTCAAAAAAGGGGGTCAGTGGGGCTTTCCCCCCCATACTTGTCAAGATTAATTTCCAAAACAGTAACTTGGTACTGTAACAGAATTTATTACTATCAATTGGATTTAAAACACCCATTTATTCTAAATCATTATTTTCTAACTGCACTTTTGCTATTGCTAATAACATTTGTGGACACCACACATTTATTTGATTGTATAAATTTTGTTTCTACATTTACAGGGAATTTAGGCAGTGGACAATGAAGTACAGACAATGATATGGAGAACAAGACAATGGATGAGGAAGACAAACAAATGTTAGAACAATGAATAAAACCAACTTACTCTGCGAATAGAAGTGTGAAGAAAAAGGTTTGTAAGAAACAAATAATTACCTCATCATTTAGATTGCTAACCAGAAGGACACTATGGTTGGCAGAAGCAACTCCAGACATTGCTACACGCCCTGCAGCTGCTGCAGCAGCTGCAGCGGCAGCACCGGGCATAGCCAATGGACTTAGGGATCCTGGAACAGCTGCAACAGAAGACCAAATATTTTAAAATAAACTAATAGCAAATAGTTTTAAATTGACCAGGCTCACAATTCCACCTGGAAGGAAATACTCCATATAACAATACATATTGCCAATAGGTTCTCTGTTCTGACCAGAGATTTGAAGCAAGTTTATTCAGGCAACAGTAGAATCATAAGGTCCATTTTCTACACAAGTGCTGATGGGAGCAGTTACCTGGGTGCTACAGTTGGCCTCAGTGGCCCCAACTTAAATGACAGAAAATTGACAGGAACCGTAACTCTAAGTGGTGCTTTGTGGATGCTGGCTGAGGACTTGGTTGGGCTCATTTCTGAAGCTCCTGTAGGCAAATAGACTGCCAACTTCTGCTATCACAGATCATGCAAGAGTACAGGCCACTCAGAGGAGATATGAGACACTTGTGGAACTTAAGCTCACCAATAACTTTCTGTTTTCAGTCAGAGGGCAAATAAAAACTGATGGAGAAAAAAAAATCACCGTGGATAATCAAACATTAAATCAACTGGTGACACTGGGACTGCACATGCATTTCCTCAGGTTAAAAAAAAAAACACTCCAAGTTCTTGGCTTGTGGAGACAGTATAGTCAACATAAACAAGAGCAGCTACCAGCAGGATCAGGTGAAAAAGAAAAATCAAAAGGTAAAGTGGGCAGGAAGAAGGCTCAACTTCTTCCAAATGACAACTATTGTCACTTTATCTAGCATTTTCTTTCCATTGCTCAGCATGCACATTCAAGATGTTGTAGCCCCTACAATTAAAGTGCCAGACAAAACTTCAGAATTGTAATTTCCTTAGATAAGTGACCTATATATTTGATAGAAGCAGCTGGACTTTAAAAACAGCCCAACTGCATGCAGAATTTTAGTAATGTGTTTTGGAACTTTATCAAGACGGTTGTGCTTTTGCATGATGAATCCATTCAGGAAGATGGACACCATCGTCACAGGTGTATAATACTATGATATTCTGCACTTCTATGAACTATTCAGTACAAAGATCAGAAATTCCAATGACACCAATTCAAAACTGCACGGTCCCATGTCCAAGTCAGCAGGAAAGGATTTCAATGCATCTAATTAGTGTCAGGTCAGTCTTGCCTACACTAATATGTTCCAGAGAAAAACCTACACTTTAAATGCAGGCACAATTTACTTATCAATGTTACTAGTGCCACTCTAACCTGCAGACTGTGCAAAGCTTATTGAAGTTGGAAACCCAGATCCTCCACTATATGGACCAGACATCATTCCTGCAGGGGTACCTAACAAATGGAAAGCAACAAAAAAGTTAACTATTTGCTTATGCACTCTACATAATCGTCTAAAATAATGGAAGCATGGTATTTATAAATTAGCCATGTCCACTTTCGTTTTTAAAAAAACTATGTTGATAGAAACATGCAGTACACAACCAGCAAGTGGGAGCTTGTGGAGAGCATTGCAATCCCGAACAACCCTATCTGTGGTTAAGTGGCTGCAGCTTGAGGAACTTTGACTCAGACTTGTTGAGCTGGAGACCAAACTGCAGGATATCAGGGAGGGTGAAGAATTATCTAGACCTGTAAGTTAAATAGAACTTTAGAGTTGGTCAATGATCAGGGACTGCTAGCCAGGCAGCTATGGGGGTCCAGAATGTAGCGATGAAGGAGCCTAGGCCCTTGACTTTGACCAACAGGTACAAGTTATTGCCACCTGTCTGGATCGGACGAAAGGTTGCCGACCTGAAATGTTAACTCTGTCTCTCTGTTATGTGGGAAGAGCAGGACTAATGGATAGCTCTTTCAAAGAGCCAGCAGAGACACAACGGTCTATATAGCTTCCTTTTGCGCTGTATCGTTCTATGAAAACAAAGACTGCAGGGTGGATGGGTAAACTGACAATAGCACCATGGTGCAGGACAGCATTCAAGTGAGGGGAGTGAAAAGGAATGTGGTAGTGATACGAGGACAGTACAGTCAGGGGGACAGAGACTGTTCTCGGCAGCCATGACTGGGAACACCGAAGGTTGAGTTGCCTGCCTGGCGCTCAAGTTAAAGATACGTCCTTGCGGCTGCAGAAGAACCTGGAGTGGAAGGATCCAACTGTTGTGCTCCATGTAGGAAGCAATCACATAGGTAGAACTAGGAATGATGTCCGTCTGAGAGAGTTTGAGGAGTTAAAAAGGTCCAAATTAAAAAAGGACCTCAAAAATAATATCTGGATTGTTGCCTGAGCCACACGCCAATTGGCAAAGGAATAAATAGATTAGGTTAAATGTGTGGCTGAAAGGCAGGGGTTTTGCTTCATGGGCAGTTGGCCCCAGTACTAGGCCAGGAAGGAGCTGTTCTGTTGGGATGGGCTCCACTTATAAACTGGGCTGGGACCAGTGAGCTGGCCAATCGAATAACGAGGGCAGGAGACAGGGCTTTAACCTAATAAATTGGCTGTGGGAGGATTCAGGAAAGGGCAAAATTAAAAACCAGAAGGGAAATTTCATGGCTATACAGCAGTGCAGGGTTCTGAGCAAAAGTAAGTAGAATGGGCCAGTGAGAGTAACAGGGCATTAGTGACTAAGGTGACATCAGGGAAAATTAGGAAGTCAAAGCAAAAGGCACTATATCTGAATGTGCAACAAATTAGATAAATTAACAGCACAGGTAGAAGTTAATAGGTTTGATCTAATAGCCATTACAGAGAGGTAGTTAAAAAGTGAGCAAGATTGGAAATAAGTATTCCAGGAAACAACTTTTAGAAAAGATAAGCAAAAAGGAAAAGGCAGAGGGGTAGCCCTGATAATAAAGGATGGGATAAAGACAGAAAAAGGGTCTGCGCTCAGAAAATTAAGAAGGAGCTAAGAAACAGCAATGGGCAGAAAACATTGGTGGGAGTTTTTTTTTTAAATCAGCCCTCTAACAATAGTTGTAGGGCACAGTAAAATCAGGAAATTAGAGGAGCATGCAATAAGGGCAATACAGTAATCATGGAGAACTTTAATCTTCACATAAACTGTCTCACAAATTTGATTTGAGTTTTTTGAGGTGGTGATCAAGAGGATTGACGAGAGCAGGGCGATGGACGTTGTCTACGTGGACTTTAGCAAGGCCTTTGAGAAGGTCCCGCATGGTAGCTTGGTCCAGAAGGTTCGAACACATGGGATCCAGGGTGAGCTAGCCAAATGGATACAAAATTGGCTTGGTCATAGGAAGCAGAGGGTGGTAGTGGTAGGTTGTTTTTGAGATTGGAGGCCGGTGACCAGGGGTGTGCCGCAAGGATCGGTGCTGGGCCCTCTGTTGTTTGTCATATATATTAATGACATGGATGTGAATGTAGGAGGCATGATTAGTAAGTTTACAGATGACACCAAAATTGGTGGTATAGTGGACAGTGAAGGTGGTCGTCTAAGGTTACAACAGGATATAGATCAACTGGGAAAGTGGGCAAGGGATTGGCAAATGGAATTTAACGCAAACAAGTGCGAAGTGATACATTTTGGGAAGTTCAACCAGGGCAGGACATATACTGTGAACGGCAGGGCCCTGGGGAGTGTTGTTGAGCAGAGAGACCTTGGGGTGCAAGTACATAGTTCCCTGAAAGTGGCAACACAGGTAGACAGGGTGGTGAAGGCGGCGTATGGCATGCTTGCCTTCATCGGCCGAGGCATTGAGTACAAGAGTTGGGACGTCCTGTTACAGTTGTACATAACGTTGGTTAGGCCGCATTTGGAGTACTGTGTGCAGTTCTGGTCGCCGCACTACAGGAAAGATGTGATTAAGCTAGAGAGGGTGCAGAAAAGATTCACAAGGATGTTGCCTGGTTTGGAGGGCTTGAGTTATAAAGAGAGATTGGATAGGATGGGTCTGTTTTCCCTGGAGCGAAGGAGGCTGAGAGGGGACATGATAGAGGTATATAAAATTATGAGGGGCATAGATAGGGTAGATAGCCAGAGTCTGTTTCCCATGGTAGAGGTGACTAAAACTAGAGGGCATAGATTTAAAGTGAGAGGGAGGAGGTTTAAAGGGGATCAAAGGGGTAAATTTTTTTGCACGAAGAATAGTGGGTATCTGGAATGAGCTGCCAGAGGAGGTGGTGGAGGCAGGAACAATAGTGACATTTAACAGGCATCTGGACAGGTACTTGAATGAGCAAGACATAGAGGGATATGGAATTAATGCAGGCAGGTGGGATTAGTATAGATAGTATATGGTCGGCATGGACGCGGTGGGCCGAAGGACCTGTTTCAATGCTGTATGACTATGACTGGGAAATTTTATTTTTATTTAGAGATACAGCACTGAAACAGGCCCTTCGGCCCACCGAGTCTGTGCCAACCATCAACCACCCAGTTATACTAATCCTACACTAATCCCATATTCCTGCCACATCCCCACCTGTTCCTATATTCCCCTATCACCTACCTATACTAGGGGCAACTTATAATGGCCAATTTACCTATCAACCTGCAAGTCTTTGGTGGTGGGAGGAAACCGGAGTACCCGGCGAAAACCCATGCAGACACAGGGAGAACTTGCAAACTCCACACAGGCAGTACCCAGAATTTAACCCGGGTCGCTGGAGCTGTGAGGCTGCGGTGCTAACCACTGCGCTGCCCATATGTTTGCACACTGAAGAATCTAGGTGTCCTTGTATATGAATCACAAAGTTAACATGTAATTACAGGCCGGTGAGTCTAACATCAGTGGTTGGGAAAATATTGGAAAAAATTCTGAGGGACGGGATTAATCTCCACTTGGAGAGGCAGGGATTAATCAGGGATAGTCAGCATGGCTTTGTCAGGGGAGATAGTGTCTAACTAACTTGATTGAATTTTTCGATGAGGGTAAAGCAATAGATGTAGTATACATGGGTTTCAGTAAGACTTTTGATAAGGTCCCGCATGGGAGATTGGTTAAGAAGGTAAGAGCCCATGGGATCCAGGGCAATTTGGCAAATTGGATCCAAAAGTGGCTTAGTGGCAGGAGGCAGAGGGTAATGGTCGAGGGCTGTTTTTACGATTGGAGGACCGTGACCAGTGGTGTACCACAAGGATCGGTGCTGGAACCCATGCGGTTTGTAGTGTACATTAATGATTTAGACATGAATATAGGAGGTATGATCAGTAAGTTTGCAGATGACATGAAAATTGGTGGTGTTGTAAATAGTGAGGCGGAAATCCTTAGATTACAGGGAGATATAGAAGTGCTGGTAAGATGGGTGGAGCAGTGGCAAATTAAATTTAATCCTGAAAAGTGTGAGGTAATGCATTTTGGGAGGAACAAGGCAAGGGAATACACAACGGATGGTAGGACCCTAGGAAGTACAGAAAGTCAGAAGGACCTTGGCGTACTTGTCCATAGATCACTGAAGGCAGCAGCACAGGTAGATAAGGTGGTTAGGAAGGCATATGGGATACTTGCCTTTATTAGCCGAGGCACAGAATATAAGAGTAGGGAGGTTATGATGGAGCTATATAAAACGCTAGTTAGGCCAGAGCTGGAGTACTGTGTACAGTTCTGGTCACCACACTATAGGATGTGGTTGCACTGGAGAGGGTGCAGAGGAGATTCATCAGGATGTTGCCTGGGCTGGAGCACTTCAGCTATGAAGAGAGACTGAAAAGGCTCGGGTTGTTTTCCTTGGAGCAGAGAAGGCTGAGCGGGGACATGATTGAGGTGTACAAGATTATGAGGGGCATTGATAGGTTAGACAGGAGGTAACTTTTTCCCTTAGCGGAGGGGTCGAGAACCAGGGGGCATAGATTTAGGGTAAGGGGCAGGAGGTTTAGGGGGATTTGAGGAAACATTTTTTCACCAAGAGGGTGGTTGGAATCTGGAACGCACTGCCTGAAGAGGCGGTGGAGGCAGGAACCCTCAACATTTACGAAGTATTTAGATGAGCACTTGAAATGCCATCGCATACAGGGCTACGGGCCAAGTGCAGGAATATGGGATTAGAATAGTTGGGCACTGTATGGCCAGCACCGACACGATGAGCAGAAGGGTTTGTTTCTGTGCTGTATAACTCTATGTAGGTACAGAAACTATTTAGGAAGGCAAATGATATGTTAGCTTTCATTACAAAGGAATTGGAGTAAAGTACTCTTATCACAATTACACAGGGGATTAGTTAGTGAGGCCACACCTGGAGTACTGCGTGCAGTTTCAGTCTCTTTGCCCAAGGGCATACTTACCCGAGACAGAGTGCAATGAAGGTTCACTAGACTTTTTCCTGGGATGGGGAGATTGAACTACGAAGAGAGATTGAGTGGTCTAGGTCTATATTCCCTGGAGTTAAGACAAATGAGAGGTGACCCAATTGAAACATATAAAATTATTAAGGGGCTTGACAGGGTAGATGCTGATAAAATTTCCCCTAGCTGGGGAATCGAGAACACAGGGTTACAGTCTCAGAATAAAGGAGTCAGCTATTTAGGACTGAGATGAGGAGAAATTTCTTCACTCAAAGGATTATGGACTTTGGACTTCGATACCAGACAGCTGTGGCTGCTCAGTCATTGAGTACATGCGAGACGGAGGTTGACAGACTTTTGGGTACCAAGAGAAGCAAGGGATCTGGGAATCATGCAGGAAGGTGAAGTTGAGGTGGATGATCAGCCATGACCTTGTTAGCAACATAGGAGTAGGCCATTCAGCCCGTCGCGCCTGCTCTGCCTTTCAACTAGATCATGGCTGATCATCTACCTCAACGTCACTTTCCTGCACTATCACCATATCCCTTGATATCATTACTATCCAGCTATCCATCGATTTCTGTCTTGAACTTGCTCAATGATTGAGCTACCACAGCCCTCTGGGGTATAGAACTCCAAAGATTCACCACCTTCAGTTAAGAAATTCCTCCTCATCTCAGTCTCCGGATAAGGCCATGTAAGACTATGTCCCCTGGGTCTAGACTCACCAGCAAGGGGAAAAATCCTATCTACATCCATCATCATGCCCTGTAATAATTTTAGTAAGTTTCAATGAGACCACCTCTCATTCCTCAAAACTCCAGAGAATACAGGCCCAATTTCTGAATCACAAGACAATCCCACTGTTACGACCAGGTGCAAAAGGTGTTTCGGGGTCTGTTACTATCTTCACCTGGTCTTATCGGAACTGGGTTTAATTTTAAACACACTGTTTTGAGTTCCCCCTTTGTGAATCCTTGTTCACAGCTTTCCAATTATAAGACAAAGAAACCAATTTACACAGGTTTTCTGAGGTTTAAAGATTAAATTTTATTAATACCTAAACTCCAATACGGTTAACGCCTATGGATATATCATGCGCCCAAGCTAGCATGCACATGCAATACACACATGCAAATAGGCACAGTGGTGGCGCAGTGGTTAGCACCGCAGCCTCACAGTTCCAGGGACCAGGGTTCAACTCTGGGTACTGCCAGTGCAGAGTTTGCAAGTTCTCCCTGTGTCTGCGTGGGTTTTCTCCGGGTGCTCCGGTTTCCTCCCACATGCCAAAGACTTGCAGGTTGATAGGTAAATTGGCCATTGTAAATTGCCCCTAGTATAGGTCGGTGGTAGGGAAATATAGGGACAGGTGTGGATGTGATAGGAATATGGGATTAATGTAGGATTAGTATAACTGGGTGGTTGATGGTTGGCACAGACTCGGTGGGCCGAAGGGCCTGTTTCAGTGCTGTATCTCTAAATAAAATAAATAAAAGAGAGGAAAACATAGTAGAGAGGGAGGGGGTTGAGGCAATATCAGAAGAGTTTCTTGTTTACTGTGCTTTGAGCTCACTTGATTGCAGGTAGTCTTGCTGTTCATTGGGGCCCAGTGTTCTTCTTGAACCTTGTTCACATAGGAGACTTTTCCCTCTGTTTTCATGTTTTTACAAGATTCAGTTCCGTGGGAAAGAGATGGAGGCAGGCAGGACTGGAGAGGAGGTTCTGTTCCAACCGGGAGCACACGGCTTTGAGTTCAAATCCTCTGTTGGAAGTTCAAATTCAAAACCTCCAACAGTCAGTCATGTGACCAAAACTGGCATGACCACTTCTTCTGTGTATTGGGGAAGCAATGGCTGGGTCCCCATTGTTCCAACACTGTCAGTTACTATGCAAATGTTTTTCCAGTCAGGGGCTTGCAATTTTAAGTTTTAATGTTCATGTGGCGAAATCATGTGTGCCTCAGTCTTGGCAGGCAGGCAGTTTGCCTGATACAACCATTCCAAGGATTAGTCTGATGAACCTCTGTTGCATTCCCTCTTTGGCAAGTATATCGTTCCTTAGACGAGGAGACTAAAACTGTACACAATACTCCAGCTACGGTTTGACCAAGGCTCTACACCAGGGTTGTCCAACATACAGCCTGTAGGCCAGGATCCAGCCCGCGAGTGTAAACTGCACCCGGGGCCATTCCTCATCACCGCCAGGCCTCTGTGACTGGAGATGGGAAATTTTATTTATCGTCTTCTTGCAGACCAGCCTTTTAAGAAATATCTCGCTGTCAGTTTCACAGCTGCTGAAGCAGGGACGCGCCAGAAATCCCCAAATTTGTCCAAAGTTGGTAAATGCATTCCTGCTTCAACAGCTGTCAGCTGTGAAAGTGTGAGTGATGTCTTTGAGAGAGAGAGAGAGAGAGAGAGAGAGAGAGAGAGAGAGAGAGAGAGAGAGAGAGAGAGAGAGAGAGAGAGAGAGAGAGAGAGAGAGGGGAAAACAGGGGACGCAGGGGACGGGGAACAGAAAGAGAGACACAGAGCAAGGATGAGAGAGGGCGGAAACGAGGAGGAGGAGGGGGGGGGACACGGGGAGAGAAAAAGAGATCACTCCTGACAGATATATATCCATCCAGAATACTCCTCATTGCTACAAGTGTACATTGACTACCTGTGCAAGCAAAAAAATGCCAGATATCACACTAAATCAGTGTCCAACAGTGATGAGAAAGTAAGTCAATAAATTATCTTCACATTTAAAGCCTCTTCACAAAAATGCACATTTGTCATCGTTTTGATTAATAGCAAGATAACCTTTTTATGCCTTTATCTTTCTGAAATTGTCTCACCGGCTCCCCCATGTAAGACAAATATTGTAATGTGGCCCCCCCACACGAAACGGTCGGACAACCCTGCTCTATACAGTTGCAAGTAGTTCCCCATTTTCTCTCCCTCCTTTCTTAAATAGTGGGGTGACATTTGCTAATTTCCAGTCTGCAGGAAACTTTCCAAAATCCATCAAATTTTGAAAGATAACCACCAATGCATCCACCATCTCTATAGCTACCGTCTTCAACAATCTGGGATGTAGCTCATCTAGTCCTGGGGATTTATCAACTTTCAATCCAATTTTATTTTTTGAGTACTACCTCTATTAATAGTAATTTCTTTCAGTTCCTCATTTTCACAAGTCCCTTGGTTCCCCAGTATTCCTGGGAGATCTGCTGTATCTTCCTCCGTGAAGACAGACACAAAGTAATTGTTTAGTTTCTCCACCATTTCCCTATTCTCCATTATAAATTCTCCCGTCTCTGCCTGTAATGGATCCACATTTGTCATTATATAATATATGGACCCACATTTGTCATTGCTAATCTTTCCCTTTTCAAATACGTAAAGAAGTTTTTACAGTCCACCTTTATGTTTCTCGCTAGCTTGCATTCATATTGTCTTTTCCCTTTATCAGTTTCTTGGTCATCCTTTGCTGGATTCTAATTTGCTCCCAATCCTCAGACTTCCACTTTTTCTGGCAACCTTATAAGCCACTTCCTTCGATCTAATGCAATCTTTAACTACTTTTGTTAGCCACGGTTGATTCATCTATCCTGTTGGATTTTTGTGTCTTAGGAGGAATGTATATTTGTTGTAGATCACGTAATAATTCTTTAAATACCAGCCATTGTCTGTCTATTGTCAAATCTTGTTTTTTCCCCAATCCACCATAGCCAACTTGCCCCTCATACCTTCAGTTTCCTCTGTTCAGATTTACGACCCTAGTTTCAGAATGAACTATATCACAGGGGGCGGCACAGTGGCGCAGTGGTTAGCACCGCAGCCTCACAGCTCCAGCGACCCGGGTTCGATTCCGGGTACTGCCTGTGTGGAGTTTGCAAGTTCTCCCTGTGTCTGCGTGGGTTTTCTCCGGGTGCTCCGGTTTCCTCCCACAAGCCAAAAGACTTGCAGGTTGATAGGTAAATTGGCCATTATAAATTGTCACTAGTATAGGTAGGTGGTAGGGAAATATAGGGACAGGTGGGGATGTTTGGTAGGAATATGGGATTAGTGTAGGATTAGTATAAATGGGTGGTTGATGTTCGGCACAGACTCGGTGGGCCGAAGGGCCTGTTTCAGTGCTGCATCTCTAAACTTTCAAACAATGTAAAATTCTATCATATTTTGGTCACTATTTCTACAGGAAGATTAATTAGCCCTTTCATAATACTAAATCTAAAATAGCCTGATCCCTATCTGATTCTTCAACGCACTGCTCCAGAAACCCATCTCCTACACATTCTAGGAACTCATCCTCCACAGCATTGATTAGGTTTACCCAGCATATATGTAAATTGAAGTCATCCATTATTACTGTATCATCCATGCTACATGCACCTCTAATTGCCTGATTTATACTGTGCCCAACATCACCACTACTGTTTGGTGGCCTATAAACAACTCCTACCAATGATTGCTGTCCCTTGCTGTTTCTTAGCTCCACCCAAATTGATTCTACATCTTGATCCTTTGATCCAAGATCCTCTCTCACTAATGTACTGATCTCGTCCCTTATTAAGAGTGCGGCCCACCTCCTTTTCCTTTTTGCCTATCCTTCCTAAATGACAAATATCCTTGAATATTCAGTTCTGAGTCTTGATCATCCTGTATTCATGTCTCTGTAACAGACATTAAATCATACTCATTTACCTCTATTTGTGCCTTCAAATCAACTACCTTGTTGCAAATGCTGCATGCATTCAGATAGAGTACCCTTAACTTTGTCTCATTATTGCACATTCTGATCCTATTTTATGCCTGCCTTCTCTTCGCCTGTCTTACTACTTTTCTACTTCCTGTTACCAGTTTTGCTTTCATCCAATCTCTCCAGTTCCCATTCCCCTGCCCATCTAGTTTAAACTCTCAACAGCACTAGAAAATCTCCTCGAGAGGATTAGAATTAGAACATTACAGCGCAGTACAGCCCCTTCGGCCCTCGATGTTGCGCTGACCTGTGAAACCATCTGACCTACACTATTCCATTTTCATCCATATGTCTATCCAATGACCACTTAAATGCCCTTAAAGTTGGCGAGTCTACTACTGTTGCAGGCAGGGCATTCCACACCCCTACTACTCTCTGAGTAAAGAAACTACCTCTAACATCTGTCCTATATCCATCACCCCTCAACTTAAAGCTATGTCCCCTCGTGTTTGCCACCACCATCCGAGGAAAAAGACTCTCACTATCCACCCTATCTAACCCACTGATTATCTTATGTGTCTCTATTAAGTCACCTCTCCTCCTCCTTCTCTCCAACGAAAACAACCTCAAGTCCCTCAGCCTTTCCTCGTAAGACCTTCCCTCCATACCAGGCAACATCCTAGTAAATCTCCTCTGCACCCTTTCCATAGCTTCCACATCCTTCCTATAATGCGGTGACCAGAACTGCACGCAATACTCCAGGTGCAGTCTCACCAGAGTTTTGTACAGCTGCAGCATGACCTCGTGGCTCCTAAACTCGATCCCCCTACTAATAAAAGCTAACACACCATATGCCTTCTTAACAGCCCTATTAACCTGGGTAGCAACTTTCAGGGATTTATGTACCTGGACACCAAGATCTCTCTGTTCATCTACACTACCAAGAATCTTCCCATTAGCCCAGTACTCTGCATCCCTGTTACTCCTTCCAAAGTGAATCACCTCGCACTTTTCCGCATTAAACTCCATTTGCCATCTCTCAGCCCAGCTCTGCAGCCTATCTATGTCCCTCTGTACCCTACAACATCCTTCGGCACTATCCACAACTCCACCGACCTTAGTGTCATCCACAAATTTACTAACCCGCCCTTCTACACCCTCTTCCAGGTCATTTATAAAAATGACAAACAGCAGTGGCCCCAAAACAGATCCTTGCGGTACACCACTAGTAACTAAACTCCAGGATGAACATTTGCCATCAACCACCACCCTCTGTCTTCTTTCAGCTAGCCAATTTCTGATCCAAAGCTCTAAATCACCTTCAACCCCATACTTCCGTATTTTCTGCAATAGCCTACCGTGGGGAACCTTATCAAACGCCTTACTGAAATCAATATACACCACACCCACTGCTTTACCCTCATCCACCTGTTTGGTCACCTTCTCGAAAAACTCAATAAGGTTTGTGAGGCACGACCTACCCTTCACAAAACCGTGCTGACTATCGCTAATGAACTTATTCTTTTCAAGATGATTATAAATCCTATCTCTCATAACCTTTTCCAACATTTTACCCACAACCGAAGTAAGGCTCACAGGTCTATAATTACCAGGGCTGTCTCTACTCCCCTTCTTGAATAAGGGGACAACATTTGCTATCCTCCAGTCTTCCGGCACTATTCCTGTCGACAATGACGACATAAAGATCAAGGACAAAGGCTCTGCAATCTCCTCCCTGGCTTCCCAGAGAATCCTAGGATAAATCCCATCTGGCCCAGGGGACTTATCTATTTTCACACTTTCCAAAATTGCTAACACCTCCTCCTTGTGAACCTCAATCCCATCTAGCCTAGTAGTCTGAATCTCAGTATTCTCCTCGACAACATTTTCTTTCTCTACTGTAAATACTGACGCAAAATATTCATTTAACGCTTCCCCTATCTCCTCTGATACCACACACAACTTCCCACTACTATCCTTGATTGGCCCTAATCTAACTCTAGTCATTCTTTTATTCCTGATATACCTATAGAAAGCCATAGGGTTTTCCTTGATCCTATCCGCCAATGACTTCTCGTGTCCTCTCCTTGCTCTTCTTAGCTCTCCCTTTAGATCCTTCCTGGCTAGCTTGTAACTCTCAAGCGCCCTAACTGAGCCTTCACGTCTCATCCTAACATAAGCCGCCTTCTTCCTCTTGACAAGCGCTTCAACTTCTTTAGTAAACCACGGCTCCCTCGCTCGACAACTTCCTCCCTGCCTGACAGGTACATACTTATCAAGGACACGCAGTAGCTACTCCTTGAATAAGCTCCACATTTCGATTGTGCCCATCCCCTGCAGTTTCCTTCCCCATCCTACGCATCCTAAATCTTGCCTAATCGCATCATAATTTCCTTTCCCCCAGCTATAATTCTTGCCCTGCGGCATATACCTGTCCCTGCCCATCGCTAAGATAAACCTAACCGAATTGTGATCACTATCACCAAAGTGCTCACCTACATCTAAATCCAACACCTGGCCGGGTTCATTACCCAGTACCAAATCCAATGTGGCATCGCCCCTAGTTGGCCTGTCTACATACTGTGTCAGAAAACCCTCCTGCACACACTGGACAAAAACTGACCCATCTAAAGTACTCGAACTATAGTATTCCCAGTCAATATTTGGAAAGTTAAAGTCCTCCATAACAACTACCCTGTTACTCTCGCCTGCTTAGGTGCAACCCGTCCATAGTGTACAGGTTCCACCTGCCCCAGATAGAGTCTCAATGCCTCAGAAATCTGATGTCCTCCCTCTTATTCCAATTCTCCAGCCACGTATTCAATCGCTCAATCCTCTTATCCCTATGCTCAATAGCACGTGGCACTGGG
Source organism: Heterodontus francisci (assembly GCF_036365525.1). Taxonomy (NCBI): domain Eukaryota; kingdom Metazoa; phylum Chordata; class Chondrichthyes; order Heterodontiformes; family Heterodontidae; genus Heterodontus; species Heterodontus francisci. Next base: position 26,914,600 of record NC_090378.1, on the reverse strand, counting down.
AGTAATTCTGAGATTACTGTTTTTGAGGTCTTGCTTTTTAATCTCTTTCCTAGCTTCCTAAAATCTGCTTTCAGGATCTCATCCCTCTTTCCACCTATGTTACTGGTACCAATGTGGACCGCAACCTCTGGCTGTTCATCCTCCCCCAGAAGAATGTCCTGTTGAATGTAGAGCAGGCTCGAAGGGCTAAATGGCCTACTCCAGCTCCTATTTCTTATGTCCTTAAATGAAGGACTTCATTGTAAGAGTAGGCATGTATAGATTATTAATAGAATAAGCTAATTGACATTATATAGAACTGTATAATATTGAGCTTGGTTAAAACGCTCAAGAGAAAGACAGTTAAAAGAGAAAGGCTTTTATTACAACTGTGGGGGTAGAGGAAAAGAGTGCATAAAGGAATTTCGATTGGTAGTGTAGACAAGAGAAAACTTCCTTTCAATAAGGATTGAAAGAGATAATTAATCAAAGGCGAACACAAAGGTAACAGCAACAATGTCAACAGGACATAGAGGGAGGTAATTATGACAATAATGATACCCACATTTGTCTTACATAAGGAAATATCTAGAAATGCAACATTCTGAAGCTCAATAAAGAGAAGAGATCTTGAATCAACTCTGAGCCTAGCATATTCAGCAAAGACATCTCCTGAAGAATGTGGGCATTATTGGTACCCAATCTCGGTCAGTCATTTATGGCACAGGAGGCCATTTGGCCCATCAAGTCCATGCCAGTTCTCCATGGAGCTATCCAGTCAGTCCCACTCACCCGCTCAATCCCTGGAACCCTGAAAGTCTATTTCCCTCGAGTGGCTATCCAACTTCCTCTTGAAGTCATTGATTGTCTCCGCTTCCACCACCCTTGCAGGCAGCGAGTTCCAGGTCATTACCACCCACTGCGTAAAAAGTGCTTCCTCATATTCCCCCTGCATCTCTTGCCCAAAATTTTCAATCCATGTCCCCTAGTCCTTGTACCATTCATTAATGGGAACAGTTTTTCCTTGCCTAATTTAACTAAGCTGTCATAATCTTGTACACTGCCCCTCAATCGCCTTTGTTCTCAAGAGAACAAACACAGCTTTTTCAATCTAACCTTGTAACTAAAATTCTTCATCCCTGGAACCATTCTGGTAAATCTCCTCTGCACCTTCTCAAGGACACACACATCCTTCCTGAAGTGCGGTGACATATGTACTGCATGTCAAAGGTTATGTTTTATTATCTCTCTTCTGATTTAATAAAGTGTGAATCAAATGTTTTTCAGTGCTTCCCCACTCCTTGCACTTGTATTAGAGGTACAGGATATATGACAATATCCTATAATACCACCACATAAGGGACATAGCGATATATAATACCCTATACAAACCCAAATATTCCTGTAAGATACAGAGCTACAATTTTAGTTCTGAAGTTGTTCCCAAGATAACTTAAATTCTGTTCCAGTATGTCTCAAACTTTTTGTATTTGTTTGCTGCCAATAAAAGCAATCACCCTGGACAAATGGTTAATTAATATATATATTATTGACACTGAATTTGAAGAAATACAGTAGGAGTTAAAATTATGTAGATATAGATCTCAAAGGTAATCAGAAATATTTGTATGTGCCCAAGACAGATTAAGTTTGCTCTGGGGAAAAAAATTAGTACAGGCTATTTTATCCTACCAAGAAGTGAGCTCTCCTTAGCAAATGCTGCAGCAATAGCAGGATCCATACTTGACTGTCCATCTCCTGAAGGAAGATCTGGACGGGTGTAGTCACGACTTTTATCATTGTTGTATTTTACATTCAAATTCACCAATTTGGAAAAATCAATCCTGAGGGTACAGCAAGCATTATAAATGTTCTGACCATCCAGAGCCTGTAAAAAATTACAATGGATAATCAATAGATAAAGAATCAGAAGCATACAATTGTTATGCCACAAAAGCCGCAATACTCGCCAGATTCTGGAAAGGTTCCACCAGACTGGAAAGTAGCAAATATAACCCCTCTATTCAAGAGGTGGAGGGGAGAAAGAGAGAAGAGGCAGAAAACAAGTAACTACAGGCCAATTAGCTTGATGTCTGTCGTGGGGAAGGTGTTAGAATCGATTAAGGTGACTATAGCAGGCACTAAGAAAAATACAACCAATTTATTGGAGTTCTTTGAAGGAGTAACATGCGCTATGGATAAAGGGCAGCCCATTGACATACTGCATTTGGATTTCCAGAAGGTCTCTGACAAGGTGCCATATAAAAAGTAGGAGCTCAGAGTAGGAGGTAAAATATTAGCATGGACTGAAAATTGGCTGGCTGGCAGGCAGTATGCATAAACGGGTCCTTTTTTAATTGGCAAGATGTGATGAGTGGAGTCCTGCCGTGGTCTATGCTGGGGCCTCAACTTTTTACAATTTATATCCATGACTCAGACAAGGGGAGAGATGGAATGGTAGCTAAATTTGCAGATGACACAAAAATAGTAAGAAAGTATGTTGTGAAGAGGATATAAGGGGATTGCAGATCGATATAGATAGGTTGAGTGAGTGGGCAAAAATCTGTCAGATGTAGTATAATGTGGGAAAGTGCGAAGTTGTTCACATTGGCAGGAAGAATAAAAAAAAGTATTTCTTAAATGGGTAACGACTGCAGAATTTCAAGGTGCAGAGGAATCTAGGTATTCTAGTGCATGAGTCACAAAAGGTTAGTATGCAGGTACAGCAAGTAATAAAGAAGGATAATAGAATGCTATCCTTTATGACAAGAATTTTTGAACTAAAAACAACTCATGTATAGGCATGCAATGCAGGGCGTCCCAGAGTGCCCAAACTGTTAGCCAATCCCACTCTGACCTCTGTCTTTGATCATCTTCACCCTCCCAATCAAACTCTCAACATAAGGCTAAGGAATAGAATCTCGTGTTTCGATTAGGCACTTTACAGCCTTTTGGGTTTGACACAGAGTTCAACAATTTCAGCTCACAACCTCTGACTTCATCTTTCAGATGGCAGCTGCTGGTGATGATTGCTATTCCCACTTACACCTCCTCCACATCCATCTTTTGTTTCTTTACTTGTCCCATTACTAATACCTTTTGCCTTGCAGCATCATCCCATTTGTCATTTAATCTCTTGTTTCTTCCACCCTATCACAGACCTTCCATTTTTCTTCCCCCCCCCTATCCTCTTTCCCTACCTCAAACCTAAATATTCTAACTTTTTCCAGTTTTGACAAGGGTCATTGATTCTGTTCCTCTCCACAGTTACTGCCTGACCTGCTGAGTATTTCAAACAATATTTTATAGCCATGTGGACAGATAGCAGCTTCAGTTGAAAGAAAAGCATAAGCATATATGCAGACATGATTTGGGAAACCTGGTGACCAGCTTTTGAGTTTGCTGAAGAAATTAAGACACTGATAAATGCTCAGTCATACACAGTTATTCCCATCCATAGTGATTTCACATATTGTCTGTTCAAGTCAAAATTTATTTTCAAGTTGTGCTCAAGTAAAGCAAAGTGATGAACAAAAATATTAAGACTGTTAGAAACTTTTATGTAGCAGTTTTGCTTCATTGAGATCAAGTTCAGGGTATTACATCAGGTGTAACATTTTACCTTCAAGAGTGAGCAGGTACATAAATATAATAAATCCAGCCTTGGCACAGGTCTCAACCAGACTTAACAGCAAAAGCTTCCAGTTAAGCATAAAAGCCATCACCTTAAGCTCATAGCCACAAACGTTTTGTTCCACTGATATCCATTTGCCTGTCATTACAAGGATACATAGGAATGCAGGTATAATGGAAAGTTTCAGCTGTGCCCCACTTACCAGTTTTGCTTGTTGTGCATTCATAGGATCAGAATATTGCAGCAGAGCTTGAAATTGATTATTCTTTGTAAAAGTAATGATTTTCAATACTGGCCCAAACTTGGAAAAAATCTTCAAAAAATGAAAAAGAATGGTATTATTGTTGATCAAAAGTGGAGTTGAAATCTACACAAAACAATGTGAAGCATAAACGCACCTGATAAAGTACATCCAGAGTGACTGGATAGTACATGTTGTCAATAATTACTCTGAGTACTGGGCTCTGAGCTGGCGTCACTGCACTCTCACTTACTGTAGTTCCAGTAAGTGGGGTACTTGCTGTCTGGACAGCAGTTACAGCCTGAAGAACTGCTTGGGCACGCTGAAAGCAGTAACACACAAATTAGTTTTCCATTTCACCTTCAGCTGTTTCATTTTAAATCGCTATTTCAGATATATAATTTTAAAATCTACAATCAGATCATTGTTACTTTGCCCAAATTAGAGGAAGATTTTTTTTTGACAGGGGAAAGGGAGAAGGGAGAAAGGAGAAAGGAGAAACAAAACTAAAAGCAGTACGTTTCTGTATGTCAGTTTTGAAAATAAATACAGTCTACTCGGACATTAAAGCCACTTTATTCAAATGATTTGCTAAGTTTTAACGCTAAATTCCAACTTGGGTGTTATTTATATCCTTATTAATTCAATTTATCAGATAATTTATTTTTAATGCACATACATTATTGATAAGGTGTCACACAAAAAATTAATATGCAAGATAAGGGCTATGGAGTTTAGGGTAATATATTAGCACGGATGGAAGAAATGGGATAAACGTGGCATTTTCAAGTTGGCAGACTGAGTATAATGTATCCAAGTTTGCAGATGATGCAAAGTCAGGTGTGGATGTAAGCTGTGAGGACAGGCTGCAAAGAGATATAGACAGGCTAAGTGAGTGGGCAACCAAGTGACAGATGAAATATAATGTGGGGAAATGTGAGGTTATTCACTTTAGTAGTAAAAGAGGAGAATAAAAGCGTAAAACTTGTAAATGTTGATATTCAGAGAGACTTTTGTGTACTCATACAAGGAACACAAACTCAGCATTACAGGTACAACAAGCAATTAGGAAGACAAATGACACGTTGGCCTTTATTGCAAGGGGATTGGAGTACAAGAATGAGGAAGCCTTGCTGAAAATGTACAGGGTTTTGGTGAGGCCACACCTGAAATACTGTGCAGAGTTTTGGTGCCCATATCTAAAGAAAGGAGGTTGTACAGCAAAGATTCACTAGACTGCTTCTGGTATGAGGGCTGTCTTATAAGAGGCTGAGTAAATTGGGCGTATACTCTCTGAAGGTCAGAAGAATGAGAGATGATCTCAATGAAACATACAAGATTTTCCCTTGGCTGGGTAATCTAGAACACGGGGGGGGGGGGTGGGGGTGGAGGCGTGGGGGAGAAAGAGAAGCCTCAGGATAAAGGGATTGATAATTTAGGACTGAGATGAGGAGAAATTTCTTCACTTAAAGGGTTGCGAATCCTTAGAATTCTCTACCCTAGAGAGTTGTGGATGCTCCATTGTTGAGCATATTCAAGGCTGTGATAGAGATTTTATTTTATCTCTCAGGGAATCAAGAGATATGGGGAACAGGCAGGTAAATGGAGTTGAGGCAGAAGATCAGCCATAATCATACTGAACGATGGAGCAGTCTCGAGGGGCCGTATGGTCTACGCCTGCCTGTTTCTTATTTTATTAGCACACTACCTACCAAACATATCTACAGCCTCACACTGCTCCTTAAAAATGATTCACAATCAAGTGAGAGAACTGTAATAAAACCTTCCTCCCAAAGACAAGTGGTAGAATAAAATTTCATGGCTAATTTATGATGGGCTACTAAGCATAGGCAGAGCCATGCAAATAATAAAATGGCAGGTTATATGTATCTTGCACCATGAATTATGCCTCTTAGGATCAATTATGCAAAGCAATATAAAATTACAAATTCTGTTCCATCTATAGTAGTGCAAAGGAAATCAATAATGCGGTTGTTTCATCAAGTTGTAGCGTGCAATTTTTCAAAATTTCAGCCCGGACCAGTCACTATATCATAGATGTGCCAGCACTTTCTCGTATTGGAGCGATCTGCTGTAATCCCATTCCCTTCATCCTTTCCCAGTATCTATTAACCTCCCCCCCCCCCCCAGAGTGCTTCTAATTCCTGTTAAATGTAGTGATTGCTTCTAGTGAACTGCAGTCGAGGCAATGTATTACATAGTCTAATAACTGTATGACAAAAATCTAACATCCTCTTGATACTTTGTGTTAATCTTAAATTTATATGGCTATTAATTCACAAACAAGAACAACTTCCAATATTTACCCCCTAAAATCCTTCCCAGACTTGAAATATTTCTATTAAATCCCTCTTAGGCTCTATACTCAGATTTCCCATAATCTACGCTGCTCTGAAGACTCAAGTCCACCATAACTATATCCTCTCATCCATGAATCATCCGATTAAATCAATGGTGCACATTTGCTAGGGCGCCAACATACTTTTAATATACTCCCAACTGCGGCATATCAGCTCAGATCTATTCAATGTCCATCTTTAATCCTATTTTCTCCTTTTACAGCTTTTTCTACATGCAATTCTAACTTAAACAGCTGGTATATTTGTACCTTTAAGATATCTATTCCTCCACTCCACTGAGTTTTACTATTCAAGTTCTTTTCCATTCTTATTTTTCAAAAAGTGACACATCACATATCTGTTGAACTGCATTTGTCACACGTTTCCACTCCCCTCACTGATCTTTTGCCTTCTGCATTCTTCCTTAGTTTACCATACCCCTTAATTTGATGTCGGGCATAACTTTCAATATCCATCCCTCTACACCTGCATCCAAATCACTTATGTGCATGCAGAACAAGAGGACCCAAAAGAAATCATTGGAGCACATATTCTTCCAATCCTCCTTGGATATTGGAGAATTGCAAACATTACATCCTTGCTCAAAAAAAGGGTGCAACTACAGACCAGTCAGTTCAATCTTGGTGGTGGGAAAACTTTTAGAAATGATAATCTGGGACAAAATTAACCACTTGGACAAAAGTGGTTCAATTAAACAAAGCCAGCATGAATTTAAGGGCAAATCGTGTTTGACTAATTTGATTTGACTTTCTTCATGAGAGGGTTAACAGAGAGGGCTGATGAGAGTAATACAGTTCATATGGTGTAAATGGACTTCAAAAGGTATTTGATAAATTTGTCAGCAAATTTGAAGCCCATGAAATTGAAGGGACAGTGGCAGCATGGATATACAGTTGTCCAAGTGACAGGAAGGAGTGATGGTGAACAGCTGTTTTGCATAATGGAGGAAGGTATATAGTGGGGTTTCCCAGGGGGTGATATTAAGACCATTGCTTTTCTTGATCCATATTAATGGCCTAGACTTGGGTGTGCAGAGCACAAAACTTTAAAGTATTGTGAACTGTGAGGATAGTGAGAGGACACAGGCTGCTGGAATGTGACAGATGAAATTTAATGCCGAGAAGTGTGAAGTGATACATTTTGGTATGAAGAACGAGGAAAGGCACTATAAAATAAAGGATAAAATCCTAAATGGGAGCGGGACCTGGGGGCCTATAACAAAATCAAAAGTGACATGGCAGGTTGAGAAAGCAGTCAATAACACATTATTAGGCTTTATAAAGCAGCCCGCTTGATCAGCATCCCATCCAGTACCTTCAACATTCACTCCCTCCACCACCAAAGCACAATGGCAGCAGCGTGTACCACATACAAGGTGCACTGCAGCAACTCACCAAGCCTCCTTTGACAGCACCTTCAAAACCCACAACCTCTACCACCTGGAAGGACTAGGGCAGCAGATTCATGGGCATACCACCACCTGCAAGCTCCCCTCCAAGCCACACACCTTCTCAACTTGGAACTATATCACCGTTCCTTCGCTGCCGCTGGGCCAAAAACCTGCAAGTCCCCTCCTGACAGCACCGTGGGTGTACTTACACCAGATGGATGGACCTCAGCAGTTCAAGGAGGTGGCTCACCACCACCTTTTGAAGGGCAACTAGCAATGGGCAACAAATGCTGGCCTAGCCAGTGACGCTCATATCCCATGAAAGAATTTTTAAAAAGGCAGAGTCCAAATCAAGGAAATTATGGTGAACCTCTATAAAACACTGGTTAGGCCTTAACTGGAGTAGTGTGTCCAATTCTGGGCATCACACGTTAGGAAGGAAGTGAAGGCACTGCAGAGGGTGCAGAAAAGATTCACGAAAATGGCTCCAGGAACGAGGATCAGTTATGTGGACAGATTGGCAACTCATGCTGGCCTCCTTCTCTACTGTAACCTGTGACTCTAACTTACTATGTTTACAGTTATCGTATGCATTCTTCTGAGACAATTTTTTGACTTAATTGTCTGATTTATCTTTTTGGGTCTAGGCCTTTTCCACATCCCTTTACTCTTGGTTAAAATGTTTTGACCTGTACTATATATGCTCAGTGCCAGTAGAGTCAAAATTGGTCTCAATGCTCCCAAGAACTTGAAATCTTCTCTCCTATACCATCCATTCATTAAACCAGGCATCCAGCTTGTTCGACCCGTTTGTCTTGGCATGTGGCATATGGCACACATGGTATTCCACACCACACATATTGCCTTCACCTTCTTTCTTAGCTGTTTATATTTTATGCGCCAGACCTGTTCACCTATCACCTCTATGCTTGCTGACTTACACTGGCTCCTGGTCAACCAACGTCTTGATTTTAAAATTCTCATCCTTGGTTTCAAATCCCTCCATGGCCTCACCCCTCCCCATCTCTGTAATCTCCTCCAGCCCCACAACCCTCTGAGATATCTGCGCTCATCTAATTCTGAACTCTTAAGCATCCAATTTTAACTGCTCCACCATAGGGGCTGTGCCCTCCACTGCCTAGGCCCTAAGCTATGGAATTCTTTAAACCTCTCTGCCTCATTTAAGACACTCAGTAAACCCTATCTCTTTGACCAAGCTTTTGGTCATTGGTTCCAATACCTCCTTATGTGGCTCGTGTCATATTTTGTTTCATAATTCTCCTGTAAAACGCTTTGGTCATTTTATTACATTAAAGTCATTATACAAATATAAGCTGTTCTTGTTGTTGGTCCTTTTCTTCAGTCTTACCAACTCTGCTCATTCCCATATAAAGTACAAACATTGGCTGCTCATGAAATGCTTCCAAAAGCCTTTCTGAACACCCCTTAATCCTGGCACAAGGGAGGCAACAGTGTTAAGAGAAAACACATTCTATCTAGCCTATCAAAAACTTTCATAATTTTGAAGACCTCTATTAGGTCACCCCTGGGCCATCTATTTTCCTTTTTATATGGCGACCAGAACTGTACGCGGTACTCCAATTGTGGTCTAACCAAGGCCTGATACAAGTCTAGCATATGTGACGGAAACGACACCTGCCTCCTTGGTTGTGGTATTATTAATTTTGTCATATGGAACATTATTTTGAACTGTTACCAGACATTGAAATAACTTGTTTAAAAAGACAACAGTGGCTGAAAACATGGCTGCATATTTGCATTCTAAAAGACAGCTGCATCAAGACGATAATGGGACAACTCCCTGATTCAATTAGCCTGATGGGTTTTGTCAATTGTGATGATCAAGAGACACGGAGGGTCACTGAGCCAGCATTCCACCCCTCTCCATTGAGTGTGTCTGTTAAACTCGGAAGAATCCACAAATCTCGCAGGCGAGGCTGCTCCAAACAAGGAACTCGTCACATGACTAACCTGTTGGCCAACCTGTTTTTTTTTTAATTGTGCCTGACACAGACTAGTTTTGGAAGAGACTGCAACTGAACTTCAAGAGGAAAGCATCTCTCTTTCTCTCTCATGCAAAGTTCCAGTGACGCACGGAAGTAACTTAAGTCTCAAGACAGAAGACCAGGGAAACAAGTTTGAAAGTGTGCACTGGGCCCCAATGAGAACTGCAAGACTTCAATCAAAGACTTTACATCCAACTCACAACTAGTAACTGAATTTCCATCTACTACTTCAAACCTTTCCCCCCACCCCCCCTTTAATTCTTTCTCCTCCTCTGTCTCTATTTGCATGCGTTTATTGTGCATGCATGCTAACGTGGTCGCATCGCGTATTTTTAGTAGATTTAACTGAGTTAGAGTTTTAAGGTTAATTAACTTACACCTTCCCTGTTTAAATCTGATAAAACCTGTCTGGTTGATTTCTTTGCATTTACAATGAGAGAGCAGTGAGCAAGGATTCACTGAGGGGAAGCAAAAAGCAGGGTGCTTTAAAAGTTAAACCCTATTACTGCCAAACCAGGAAAAGGTGGAGGGGAGCCTTAGACCCCTTCTTCACTGGTCCTAACAGAGATTTGGGGGCTAGCATCCTGGATTGGACCCACAGACAAATGAGAAGTTGGAAGCGGGAAGTCAAATTGATCCAATCAAAGATTTCAGTACAGGTTTTCTTGTGTGCTAGAATACTAACACGTCTGCGATTGAAGCCAGTAACTCCCCAAGCCAGGGTGACTCCGACAGGGTATTGCTAGCAAAGATTCAAGTGGAACTGAGGAAACGTGAATTAGAAAACAAGGAGAGAAAGGGAGACAGGAGAAAGAAAGTGAGAGAGAGCACGAGAGAGAAAAAGAGAGCGCGATCGAAAGCGAGAGAACCTTTCAGAAGGAACGTGAGGAAAGAGAGCTGAGGCGGCATGAGTTAGCTAGGGGACGTAAAAGTAACCCCATAGAAAACATAAGTGGTGCGGGATCATGTACGGAATTGTTAAAATTTTCCGAATTGATTCTAAAATTCAATGAGGGAAACATGGAAGCATTTTTTGTATCTTTTGAGAAACTTGCAAGGCAGTTAAAGTGGCCGGCTGAAAGCTGGACTCTCCTGCTGCATAGTAAGTCAACAGGAAAAGCCCATGAGGTTAATTCCCTGTTGCCAGAAGAGAGTTCATCAGATTATGAACTGACAAAATATGTTATTCTTGGGGCATCTGAGCTGGTACTGGAAGCCTACCGCCAGAAGTTTCGAACCCTCAGGAAGCAAGCTGATCAAACATACTTGGAGTTTGAGATAAATAAGCAGCTGGCTTTTGACCAGTGGTTGTGGACTCAAAGTGCAGCCCAGCTATGAAAACCTCAGAGGTAGTTTTGCTAGAGGAATTTTAAAAAGTTTTCCCCGTCTCCATAAAGGCTCATGTGGCAGAACAAAAAGTTCAGAGCGAGGCAAGCCGCAGTTCTAACTGATTAGTTTGCTCTAATACACAAGTCGGTTCCCTGGGAAAAAACTTTCCTGGTCATCCCCACAAATCCGAAAAAGACAAAGGGTGGGAAAGTGATAGCTCAAGGAGTCCTGGGAGAGAAAGGATACACAGGGAGCCCTCCTCCAGCCAAAGAGGTAGGTGCTGTAACTAGGAGTGAGACCCGGAGACCTGTGTGCTTCCATTGTAATCAGGCAGCTCATCTGAAGAGCTGACTGCTGGAAACTATAGGGAAAGCCTGTAGGGTTAATCAGGGCACACCCCCTCAGGGCAGGAGAAGGGACCCTTATGAAAAGCAAAGTTGAACAAGGTGTGGCTTTAACTACAGCAATACTAAGACCCATAAAACAAGTGCAGGAAAATTTAATAGGACACCTGAAGGTTATCAGGATTTTATGTCTGAAGGGAGAGTATTCCCATACCCCTCGAGTGGGGCAAGCAAGCCCATAGTAATCCTCAGACATGGGGGTTACTAGATCCCTTTTACTGGGAAAAGGCCCCAGAGGGGGCAGTAAATACCAGAATGGTGGTGAATAGTATTGGAGGGCAGTATACGCCTGTACCTTTACACCAGGTGCACTTGGAGTGCGACCTAGTTTTGGGACCCATGACTGTGAGGATTGTTCCTAGTTTGTCTGTGGACGGGGTTGACCTGCTCCTAGGTAATGATCTGGCAGGGGCGAAGGTGGTAGCTTCCCCAGTAGTGAAAGAGGCTGCAGGAGGTCAGAGAGACAGGGCAGTGGCAGGAGACAGTCCCCTGCCCGTGCAGTGAATCTGTCCATGACCAAACCATCTCCCCCAGAGGAGACTGAATTAGCACTATAGGCAGATGACCATAAGGTCTATTTGTCCGAAACTTTCTTTGGAAAGTTAGAGGACCCAGGGAACGAATTAAATGGATCTTCCCTAGCTGAGGCTCAGCAAGCCGAACCAGTACTAGAGAGTTAGCACAGGCTGCCCAGTCTGAAATTGAAGCAGAGGGAGTCCCTGACTGCTATTAAAGAATGAGGTACTGATGAGGAAGTGAAGTTCTCCTCACAGACCTGAGGACAAAGAGTGGACAGTGGTTCACCAGTTAGTGGTGCCGCAGAGGTACTGGAGAGAAATATTAAGAATAGCCCATGAAATTACAATGGCTGCACATGTCGGTAAATGAAAAACCAAAGCCCGCATAAGACAGCAGTTTGACTGGCCAAAACTCCACAAAGTTGTGATGGAGTACTGTAGGAGTTGCCACATATGCCAGGTTGAGGGGTAACCCAAACCTACAGTAAAATCTGCACCCTTAAGCCCTGCATCAGCTTTTGGGAAATCTCCAGCAGAAGGGACCCCTGCCGAGAACAAAAGGGGACAGAAAGGCATGGGCTGGCAAAACGTTACAGTGTAAAGGGGAAAAAGGGACAAAGAGGACAGGTTAAAGGAGATCAGAGGACTCCCAAATGAAAACCCCTACTTCTCCAGTCAGCTAACCCCAAAATGTTGGAAAAATTAGACCCATCATCCTATGTAAATGCAGAAACCAGAAGCACTAACAGCATTTATAGAAACCTGCAAGGACAAAGAAAGCCCTCAAGAGGACAGAGAAACTGTGAAGGTGATGCTTCACCTAGCCATAGGGGAGTGTAGCGGAATCTGGACAAATACCTACAAGCGTGAGTGTCCCAGAGAACAAAGGGAAGATCAGCAAAGAATCCTCCCCCACAGTCAGGAGAACAGGGAACTAACCATCCCCTAAAAAGAAAAGCCCTTGCATGACTCATCAGAGCACTGAAAGAGATCAGAGTGGATCTACCCACTGTCGACTCTCATGAGCAGAACTCCAAACCAGGGCTAATTAAATCTAACCCACCCCCTGCAGACCTCAACAGGAACAAATGCACCCTAGGCAGTCACGAAAATGTGCAAACCTCCCCAAAAATCACGTTTATTGGGATGCAGCACTGCTACAAAGGAAAGACAGACTGTAACAATTTTAAAGATTTATGAATGAATGAGAATGAATGATAGAAATACATGTGTTTTCCTGTACTTTTTCTATTTTTATAATAAAATTCTCCCCTAATATGGCATTTCATTCCGCTGGATGTTGAGGTGTGATGGAAACCACACCTGCCAAATGCGACACATTAATTTCACGATATGGATTATTTTGAACTGTTACGGGACATTGAAATAACTTGTTTAAAAAGACCACAACAGTGGCTGAAAACATGGCTGCATATTTGCATTCTAAAAAAGTTACACAAAGAGAACATTGGGATTCAATTAGCCTGATGGATTTTGTCAATAGTGATGATCAAGAGACATTGCAAGTCATTGAGCCAGCATTCTACCACTCTCCACTGAGGGGGTCTGGTAAGCTCGGAGGAATCCACAAATCTCCCAGGCGAGGCTGCTCTAAACAAGGTCGTCACAGGACTAACCTGCTGGCCAACCTGAGTTTTTTTTTAAAAACTTGTGCCTGACACAGAAGTGTATGGAAGAGACTGCAACTGAACTTCAAGGAGAGCACCTTTCTCTCTCTCTCGCGCAAAGTTCTAGGGACCCACGGAAGTAACTTAAGCCTCAAGACAGAAGACCAGCGAAACCAGTTTGAAAGTGTGCACTGGGTTTCAATGAGAACTACAAGACTTATCAAAGACTTTTACATCCAACTCAAAACCAGTAATTGAATTTCAATCTACTACTTCCAACCTTCCCCCCACCCCACTTTAATTCTCTCCTCCTCTGTCTATTTGCGTGTGTTTATTGCGCATGCATACTATCGTGGTCGCGTCGCGTATTTATAGCGGTTTTAACTGAGTTAGAGTTTTAAGGTTAAGAACCTTACACCTTTCCTGTTTAAATCTGAGAAAACCTGTCTGGTTGATTTCTTTGCATTTACAATTAGACAGCAGTGAACAAGGACTTACTGAGAAGCTAAAAGCCCAGTGTTTTAAAAGTTAAACCCTGTTGTGGCCAAAAGAAGCAAAGACCAAGAGGGAAGCCCTAGACCCCTTCTTCACCTGGTCGTAACACATAGCTTCTCTACTTTTCATTTCTATCCCTCGAGAAATAAACACTACTGCCTTTTATTTGGCATTATTAACTTGCGCGTTACTTTTATTAGTTTGTATATTTGTACCCCAAGATCCCTTTGAGATTCTTATTTTCCAAATAATGGGTGATATCCTTATTCTTATCAAATTGAAATATCTCATTTAGCCATGTTGAACTTCATTTACCAATTATATGCTTATTCCAAAGGTTTATTAATGCCTTCTTGTAATCTGTCGCAATCCTGCTCAGAATTGACTGCACACATCCCACGTCCAAAATTTGGTGTCATGCCTAAATGTGACTCCAAAATCAAAATAGTTAACATAAATTGTGAACACTGGTCCCAGCAATAATCGTCGTGCGACCCCACTTCCCACTGGGTCACTCTGAATAGCTACTCTTTAACCTCTACTTTCCACTTTGTTTTGCAGCCAGCGAGCTATCCATTCTGTTGCTCGTCTCCCAACTCCATAATCCCTAATCTTATCTTAGTCTATTACATGTAACCTTATCAAATGCCTTTTGGAAATCTAGATATACTACATCATTACTTCTGTGTCGACTCTCTCTGTCAGTTCTTCAAAGAATTCAATGAGATTGGTCAAGCAAGACTTGCTTTCCTTCAGAAACAGCCTCTGTATAATGATACTCAATAAAATCCTTACACATTCTTGTTTTAGTCTCCCCCCACTCCCTAGGCGAGTTCCCAGCATATCTGCCTCCCTTTCCTCCACTAAACACCTTTCCCAGCTCCCTACCCAGGTATAATAATGCTACAGAACATCTGGTGCAAAATGTTTCTCCTGCCTGCATCCTCGGTAATATACTGTTATTTCTGAAAGGGGTGGCCGGGTAGAGGCAGAAAACAGGTAACTATCGGCCAGTTAGCTTCATAGCTGTTGTGGGGAAGGAGTCAGAGTCAAATCATTAAGGAGGCTATCGCTGGGCACTTAGAAAAACACAAGGTAATCAAGAATATTCAGCAGGCTTGCCTGAAAGGGAAATCATGTTTAACCAACTTATTGGAGTTCTTTGAAGGAGTAACATGCACTGTGGATAAAGGGAGCCCGTTGGCATACTGTACTTGGATTTCCAGAAGGCATCCAAGATGATGCCACATAAAAAGGTTACTGCGCAAACTAGGAGCTCATGATGTAGGGGGTAAAATGTTAGCATGGATAGATGATTAGCTGGCTGGCAGAAAAAAAAAATGAGTATGCACAAACGGGCCCTTTTCTGATTAGCAGGATGTGACAAGTGAAGTCCCGCAGGGGTCTGTGCTGGGGTCTCAACTTTTTACAATTTATATCAATGACTTAGATGCGGGGAGTGATGGCATGGTAGCTAAATTTGCAGATGACACAAAGACAGGTAGGAAAATATGTTGTGAAGAGGACATAAGGAGGTTGCAGACCAATATAGATAGGTTGAGTGAGTGGGCAAAAATCTGACAGATGGAGTACAATGTGGGAAAATGCAAAGTTGTTCACTTTGGCAGGAAGAAAAAAAAACAGCAGAGTATTTCTTAAATGGAGAACGACTGCAGAATTTCGAGGTGCAGAGGGACCTAGGTGTTCTGGTGCATGAGTCACAAATAGTATGCAGGTACAGCAAGTAATAAAGGCAGCTAATGGAATGCTATCCTTTATTACGAGAGGAATTGAAAATAAAAGTAAGAATGTTATGCTTCAGTTCTACAGGGCATTGGTGAGACCACATCTCGAATACTGTGTGCAGTTTTAGTCTCCTTATTTAAGGAAGGATGTAAATGCATTGGAGGTGGTTCAGGGGAGGTTTACTAGGTTGATACCTGGAATGAACGTGTTGTCTTATGAGGAAAGGTTGGACAGACTGGGCTTGCTTTCAACGGAGTTTAGAAGAGCGAGGGGAGACGTGATTGAAGTATATAAAGGTCTGAACGGTCTTGACAAGGTCGGTGTGGAAAGGATGTTTCCTCTTGTGGGTGAGTCCATTACTAGGGGGCACTGTTTTAAAATTAGGGGTCGCCCTTTTACGACAGAGATGAGGAAAAAATTTTCTGAGGATTGCACAACTTTGGAACTCTCTGCCTCAGAAGGAGGTGGCGGCAGGGTCATTGAATATTTTTAAGGCGGCGGTAGATAGATTCTTGTTAGGCAAGGGAACCAAAGGTTTGGGGTAGATGGGAGCGTGGAATTCGAAACACAAACAGATCAGCCATGATCTTATTGAATAGCTGAGCAGGCTCGAGGGGCCGAATAGCCTACTTCTGCTCCTAATTCGTATGTTGGTATGTTGTACTCCTCAAGTCTCACCATTGTACATACTCTTCTTCTTAGATGTCTGTCATTTTTCGATCTTATAAAAATATCTGATACTTAAATTTCATCTTTCAGCTTTCCTTTTAGAAGTTTTTTCGGATGTAGAAAAACAAACACATCTTTCAGGCTTTAATAAAAAAAGGAGAAAAAGCAGGTCCCTCTTCTGCTGTCACCTCTACTCAGCAATGTTTGCACCTAAAGTCATTTAACATGCAAATTCAGGTATAGAGGCATTATGTCAAAAACAATCTTGGCAGACATGCACTCAAGCCCCGAATTCCAAATCCATAAATCCAAAAAATTGAAACAGATGAGTGAAAGGCATGCACACATGTAGCATTTTCACAATCAATGAACTAAATAACAACCTGGTTTAAAGCACTGTCTGTCTTCAACTCTTTATGGTTCGAATACTGGATGTAGATAGGCTGGTTCCGAAGATGAGGCGTTACAGCAGTATAGTAATTCACCATGGTGATAGCTGCTTCTTCAGAAGCCATTTCCAAGAAAGCCTGCAGGACCACAAAGGAGTCATACTAATGGTGAACACTAGATTAAAAAAAATGGCAATTTAAGCTTTTAGACAGACAAAACCAATTCATAAAGGAACACACCTGTTGCATAGCCCATAATTTTTAATTATAGATTTTCCATCTTGTAAAATTTATTTGTATCACAATGAATGAGGGATTGCTTGTTGCCAGCTTTAATTACCTCATATGGTTACCTCAAAGTTTCTTTTATTCGTTTTGGGGGATATGAGTGTCGCTGACTAGGCCAGCATTTAATACCCATCCCGAATTGCCCCCGAGAAGGTGGTGTTGAGCTGCCTTCTTGAACCACTGCAGTCCTTGGGATGTAGGTATAGCCACAGTGCTGTTAGGTAGGGAGTTCCAGGATTTTGACCCAGCAACTGTGAAGGAACAACAAAATAGTTCCAAATCAGGATGGTGTGTGACTTGGAGGGGAACTTGCAGGTGGTGCTGTTCCCATGCATCTGCTGCCCTTGTCCTTCTAGCTGGTAGAGGTCGTGGGTTTGGAAGTTACTGTCGAAGGAGCCTTGGTAAGTTGCTGCGGTGCATCTTGTAGATGGTACACACTGCTGCCACTGTGCATCTGTAGTGGAGGGAGTGAATGTTGAAGGTGGTGGATGGGGTGCCAATCAACCGGGCTGCTTTGTCCTGGATGGTGTCGAGCTTCTAAAGCGTTGTTAGCAAGTGGACAGTATTCCATCACACTCCGGACTTGAGCCTTGTAGATGGTGGACAGACTTTGGGGAGTCAGGTGAGTTACTCGCTGCAGAATTCCCAGCCTCTGACCTGCTCTTGTAGTCACAGCATTTATGTGGCTGGTCCAATTCAGTTTCCGGTCAATGGTGACGTTCAGGATGTTGATAGTGGGGGATTCAGTGATGGTAATGCCATTGAATGTCAAGGGGACATGGTTAGATTCTCTTGTTGAAGATGGTCATTGCCTGGCAACTCGTATGGCGCGAATGTTACTTGCCACTTATCAGCCCATGCCTGGATGTTGTCCAGGTCTTGCTGCATATGGACATGGGCTTCTTCAGCATGAGTCGTTGTGAATGGTAAACATTGTGCAATCAGCGAACATCCCTACTTCTGACCTTATGATGCAGGGAAGGTCATTGATGAAGCAGCTGAAGATGGTTGGGCCTAGGACACTACCCTGAGGAACTCCTGCAGTGATGTCCTGGAGCAGAGATGATTAATCTCCAACAACCACAACCATCCTCCTTTGTGTTAGGTATGACTCCAACCAGCAGAGAGGTTTGCCCCAATTCCTATTGACTCCAGTTTTGCTAGGGCTCCTTGATGCCATACTCAGTCAAATGCTGCCTTGATGTCAAGGGTAGTCTGGCGTTCAGGTTTGGACCAAGGTTGTAATGAGGTCAGGAGCTGAGTGGCCCTGGTGGAACCCAAACTGAGCATTAGCGAGCAGGTTATTGCTAAGCAGATGCCGCTTGATAGCAGTGTTGACAACCCCTTCCATCACTGTGCTGATGGTCGGGAGGTAATTGGCTGGGTTGGATTTGTCCTACTTTTTGTGCACAGGACACACCTGGGCAAATTTTCCACATTGCCGGGTAGGTGCCACTGTCGTGGCTGTACTGGAATAGCTTGGCTAGGGGTGCAGGTAGTTCTGGAGCACAAGTTTTCAGTACTATTGCTGGAACGTTGTCAGGGCCCATAGCCTTTGCAGTATCCAGTGCCTTCAGCCCCATCTTGATAATACGTGGAGTGAATTGGATTGGTTGAAGACTGGCAACTATGATGTTGGGGACCTCGGGAAGAGGGAGAGATGGATCATATACTCGGCACTTCTGGCTGAAGATGGATGCAAATGCTTCAGAGCCTTGTCTTTTGCACTGATGTGCTAGGCTTCCCCATCATTGAGGATGGGGATATTTGTGGAAACTCCTCCTGTCAGTTGTTTAATTGTCCACCACCATTCACGACTAGATGTGCCAGGTCTGCAGAGCTTAGATGTGATCCGTTGGTTGTGGGATCGCTTAACCCCATCTACTGCATGCTGCTTCCGCTATTTGGGATGCAAGTAGCCCTGTGTCGTAGCTTCACCAGGCTGACTGCTCATTTTTATGCATACCTGGTGCTGCTCCTGGCACGCCCTCCTGCACACTTCACTGAACCAGGGTTGGTCCCCAGCTTGATGGTAATAGGAACATAGGAGGAGTAGGCCATTCAGCCCATTGAGCCTGCTCCACCATTCAATACGATCATGGCTGATCATCCACTTCAATGCCTTTTTCCCCCCACACTATCCTCATATTATGTCATTGGTATTTAGAAATGTCAATCTTCAATCTCTACTTTAAACATACTCAATGACTGAGCTTCCACAGTCTCTGGGGTACAGAATTCTGAAGATTCACAACCCTCTGAAATAAGAAATTTCTCCTCATCTCTGCCCCAAGTGGCTTCTCCCTTATTTTGAAAGCATGTCCCCTGGTTCTAGATTCCCCAACCAGGGGAAACATTTTAACTGCATCTACCCTGTCTATCCCTTTAAGTATTTTGTAGGTTTCAATAAGATCACCTCTCATTCTTCGAAACTCTAGAGAATATAGGCCCAGTTTCCCTAATTTCTCTTCATAGGACAGTCCTGCCATCCCAGGAACAAGTCTGGTGAACCTTCGTTACACTCCCTCTATGACAATGATATCCTTCCTAAGGCAAGGGGACCAAAACTGCACACAGTACTCCAGGTGCAGTCTAACCAAGGTTCTATACAATTGAAGCAAGACTTTGCTACTCCTGTACTCAAATCCTCTTGCAACAAAAGCTGACATACCATTCGTCTTCTTAATTGCTTGCTGCACCTGCACGTTAGCGTTCAGTGACTTATTAACACCCAGGTCCCTTTGTACATCTACACTTTCTAATCTCTTACCATTTAGGAAATACTCTGCACGCCTGTTCCTCCTACCAAAGTGGATAACCTCACATTATATTCCATCTGCCATGTTCTTGCCTATTCACCAAGTCTGTCCAAATCCCCTTGAAGCAGCTTTGCATCTACCTTCCAACACACATTCCCACCTAGTTTGGTGTTATCTGGGATCTTGGAAATATTACATTTGGTTCCCATATCCAAATCATTGATTGTGAACAGCTGGGGCCCAAGTACTGATCCTTGCGGTACCCCACTAGTCACAGCCTGCCAACGAGAGAACAGCCCGCTGATTCCTACTCTCTGGTTTCTGCCTGTTAACTAGTATATCCTATCCCATGTGCTTTAATTTTGCTAACCAACCTTCTGTGGGGGAATTTATCAAAAGCCTTCTGAAAATCCAAGTATACTACATCCACCAACTCCCCTTTTGTCAATTCTGTTCATAACATTCTCAAAGCTCCAACAGGTTCATCAAACATGATTTCCCATTCATAAATCCGTGTTGACTATGCCCAATCAGATTAGTATCCAAGTGTCCATTTATCATATCCTTTAGAATAGATTCTAACATTTTCCCTACTACTGATGTAAGGCTAACAGGTCTGTAGTTCCCGGTTTTCTCTCTTCCTCCCTTCTTAAATAGTGGGATGACACTTGCTACCTTCCAATCTGCAGGAACCGTTCCAGTATCTGTAGAATTTTGGAAGATGATCTCCAATGCATCCATTATCTCCATAGCTACCTCTTTCAATACTCTGGGATGTAGAATATCAGGTCCCGGCGACTTAACCCCGAGTCCCATTAATTTCTCCAATACAACCTTCTTACTAATACTAATTTCCTTCAATTCCTCATTCTCCCTAGTCCCTTGGTCCTCCTTTGCTGTATTCTAAAATCCTGCCAAGCCTCAGGTTTACTACTATTTCTGGCAACTTTATAGGTCTTTTCTTTTAATCTTATATAATCCTTGACTTCCTTTGACTGCCTTTACTTTTGGGGCTTTTGTGCCTTGAAGTAATGTATAGCTGCTGTAAACTATGCATTAATTCTTTAAAGACTATCCATTGTCTATGCACTGTCAGACCTTTTAATGTATTTTCCCAATGCACCTCAGCCAATTTGCCCCTCATACCTTCATAACATCCTTTGCTCAAATTTAATACCCTGGCTTCAGATTGAACTACCTCACTTTCAAACAGAATGTAAAATTCTATCAACATCATCCTTAAAGGTTCTTTTACAACAAGATTAATTAGCCCTCTCTCCTTACATACTAGATTTAAAATAGCCTTCTCTAGTCGGTTCCACATCATACTGCTCTAGAAAACAATCTCTAACACACTCCAGAAACTTGTCCTCCATAGTATTAGTGCCCATTAGGTTTACCCAGTCTGTGAAGATTGAAATCACCCTTAATTACATATGCTACATGTTTCTCTAATCTCCTGATTAATACCATACCCCACACTACCACTACTGTTTGGTGGCCTATAAAACAACTCCTACCAAAGTTTGCTGCCCCTTGTTGTTGCTTAGCTCCACCCAAACAGATTCCACATTTTGTTCTTCCGATCGGAGATCCTCCTTTACTAATGTACTGATCCCATCCCTTAGCGCTACACCTGCTCCTTTTCCTTTTTTCCTGTCCTTCCTAAATTTCGAATATCCTTGAATATGGTAAAGTGGGGGATATGCCGGGCCATGAGGTTACAGATTGCAGTTGAATACAATTCTACTGCAGATGGCCCACAGCACCTCATGGATGCCCAGTGTTGAGCTGCTAGATCTGTTTGAAATATTTCTCATTTAGCACCGTGGTAGTGCCACCCAACACAATGGTGGGTGCCCTCTGTGTGAAGACGAGACTTTATCACAAGGACTCTGCGCTTCTCACGCCTCCCAAAACGGTCATGGACAGATGCAACTGCGATAGGTAGACTGTTGAGGATGAGGTCAAGTAGGGTTTTCCCTTGTGTTGGTGCTCCCACCACCCACCGCAGGCCCAGTCTAGCAGCTATGTCCCTTAGGACTCGGCCAGCTCGGTCAGTCATGGTGCTACTGAGCCATTCTCAATGATGGACATTGAAGTGCCCCACCCAGAGTAGATTTTGTGCCCTTGCTACCCTGAGTGCTTCTTCCAATTGGTGTTCAACATGGTGAAGCACTGATTCATCAGCTGAGGGGGAGCTGTAGCTGGTAATCAGGAGGAGGTTTCCTTGCCCATGTTTGACCTGATGCCATGAGACTTCATGGGGTCCGGAGTCAACGTTGAAGACTCCTAAGGCAACTCCCTCCCGACTGTACACCACTGTGCCACCACCTCTGTTGGGTCTGTCCTGCCCGTGGGACAGCACATACCCAAGGATGGTGATGGTGGTGTCTGGGGCATTGTCCGCAAGGTATGATTCTGAGAGTATGACTAGGTCAGGCTGTTGCTTGACTGGTCTGTGGGACAGCTCTCCCAATTTTGGCACAAACCCAGAGCTGTTAGTAAGGAGGACTTTGCAGGGTCGACAGGGCTGGGGTTGCCGTTGTTGTTTCCCACAGATTAGTCAAGCAACAGCCTGACATAGTCATACTCACGGAATCATACCTTACAGACAATGTCCCAGACACATTCACAGGGTATATGCTGTCCCACCGACAAGACAGACCCAGCAGAGGTGGAGGCACAGTGGTATACAGGCGGGAGGGAGCTGCCCTGGGCGGCCTCAGCATCGACTCCGGACCCCACCTTCACATTGAGGATACCCTCCATCGTGTTGTGTGGCACTATCACCGTGCTAAATGGGATAGGTTTCGAACAGATCTAGCAATGCAAAACTGGGCATCCATGAGGCGCTGTGGGTCATCAGCAGCAGAATTGTACTCAACCACAATCTATAACCTCATGGCCTGGCATATCCCCCACTCTACCATTACCATCAAGCCAGAAGACTAAGCCTGGTTCAATGAAGAGTGCAGGAGGGCATGCCAGGAGCAGCACCAGGCATACCTCAAAATGAGGTGTCAACCTGGTGAAGCTACAACACAGGACTATCTACGTGCCAAACTGCGTAAGCAGCATGCGATACACAGAGCTAAGCGATCCCATAACCAACGGATCAGATCGAAGCTCTGCAGTCTTGCCACATCCAGCCGTGAATGGTGGTGGACAATTAAACAACTAACTGGAGGAGGTGGCTCCACAAATATCCCCATCCTCAATGATGGGTGAGCCCAGCACATCAGTGCGAAAGATAAGGCTGAAGCATTTGCAACAATCTTGCCACACCCCTAGCCAAGCTGTTCCAGTACAGTTACAAACACTGACACTGACATTGGAAAATAGCCCAGGTATGTCCTGTACACAAAAAGCAGGACAAGTCCAACCCGACCAATTACCGCCCCATCAGTCTACTCTCAATCATCAGTAAAGTGATGGAAGGTGTCATCCAGTGCCATCATGCGGCACTTGCTTAGCAATAACCTGCTCAGCGACACTCAGTTTGGGTTCCGCCAGAGCCACTCAGCTCCTGACCTCATTACAGCCTTGGTTCAAACATGGACAAAAGAGCTGAACTCAGGAGATGAGGTGAGAGTGACTGCCCTTGACATCAAGGCAGCATTTGACTCAGTATGGCATCAAGGAGCCCTAGCAAATCTGGAGTCAATGGGAATCAGGGGAAAACTCACTGCTGGTTGCAGTCATACCCAATGCAAAGGAAAATGGTTGTGGTTGTTGAAGGTCAAATCATCTGAGCTCCAGGACATCACTGCAGCAGTTCCTCAGGTTAGTGTCCTAGGCCCAACCATCTTCAGCTGCTTCATCAATGACCTTCCTTCAAACATAAGGTCAGAAGTGGGGATGTTCACTGATGATTGCACAATGTTCAGCACCATTCGCGACCCCTCAGATACTGAAGCAGTCCGTGTAGAAATGCAGCAAGACCTGGGCGAGATCCAGGCTTGGGCTGATAAGTGGCAAGAAACATTCGCGCAACACAAGTGCCAGGCAATGACCATCTCCAACAACAGAGAATCTAACCATCTCCCCTTGACATTCAATGGCTTTACGATCGCTGAATCCCCCACTATCAACATCCTAGGGGCTACCATTGACCAGAAACTGAACTGGATGAGCCATATAAATATCGTGGCTACAAGAGCAGGTCAGAGGCTAGGAATCCTGCAGCGAGTAACTCCCCTCCTGACTCCCCAAAGACTGTCCACCATCTACAAGGCACAAGTCAGGAGTGTGATGGAATACTCTCCACTTGCCTGGCTGGGTGCAGCTCCAACAACACTCGAGAAGCTCGACACCATCCAGGACAAAGCAGTGCGTTTGATTGGCACCCCACCCACCACCTTCAACATTCCCTCCCTCCACTACTGACGCATAGTAGCAGCAGTGCGTACCATCTACAAGATGCACTGCAGCAACGCACAAAGGCTCCTTAGACAGCACCTTCCAGACCCACGACCTCTACCACCTAGAAG
This sequence comes from Heterodontus francisci, assembly GCF_036365525.1. Taxonomy (NCBI): domain Eukaryota; kingdom Metazoa; phylum Chordata; class Chondrichthyes; order Heterodontiformes; family Heterodontidae; genus Heterodontus; species Heterodontus francisci. The sequence goes on along the minus strand of NC_090378.1, from coordinate 26,890,230 downwards.
GACAAGGGCAGCAAATGCATGGGAACAGCACCACCTGCAAGTTCCCCTCCAAGTCACACACTATCCTGACTTGGAACTATATCATGTTTCTTCACTGTCGCTGGGTCAAATCCTGGAACTCCCTTCCTAACAGCACTATGGGTGTACCTACTCCGCATGGACTGCAGTGGTTCAAGAAGGTAGCTCACCACCACCTTCTCAAGGGCAATTAGGGATGGGCAATAAATGGTGGCCAACCAGCGAAGCCCACCTCTCATGAATGAAATTTTAAAAAACTGAGGGAAGGCAGGGGGTGGAGTGCCTGTCGCCTTCCTGATGCCATTCAATTTAGTCAGGGGCAAGGAAGGTCGAGGACGACCTTCCCACCCAGAGGCCAATTGAGGCCCTTAAGTGGCTACTTAAGGCCCTCATCCCACCACCACTGGCATTTTACCAGTGGCGGGGCCACTGAGGCTCCATGGCTGCTCCTGGTCTGGGGCCTGCAGTTATAGTACTGGCCACTGCTCCCAGAGGCACTGCTGAGCTGCGACCCTTTGAGTGGCTGGCAGCTCTTGGCACCAGGCAGTTAATTGCCCCCAAATGGCCCGCCATCTGCATAAAATTTAGCCCAATGAGATTTTAAAGCAGATGGGAGTCCTTTGAACCATTAATTTCCCAGCTATGGTGAAATGAAACATTGATCATGTTCTTAGTGATAATCTGCATTTGACTATTCCTCATCTTTTACCTACCATCTCTCAAACATATACAAGGATGAAATGTTTGGAACAGCTCAACTGTGAGTAACAGAAAGTCATACATTCTCACTACAATATACAGTACATATTACAATCTAGATCTTTGCAGTCTCTCCTTGTTTGCAATAAAAACACTAAGTGCTGGAAATACTCAGGAGGTCAGGCAGCATCTGTGGAGAGAGAAGCAGAGTTAACATTTCAGGTCTTTGACCTTGCATCAGACCTTTCCCCTTATTTGCATTTAATTACTAATTAATTCCTTAGAACATAGATAAAGGAAGTTCACATGGCATATTTAGCAATTAGTGCCACTGCAAATAATTGACATTAGTCACATAGAAAAGGTCACATTGCAAACACCATATAAAAATATGGTGTTAAGGTATAATGTATTACATAGGGCATGCAACAAAATAAATCTTTAACTGAAGATCAAGTCACCCTCCACTTGAGCAGTAGTCTTTATTCCATGTGCTTTGTTCCCATATCCCTTTGTCTCACTGGCCTTCAACTACATATCTAAATTATTTTTAAACATCAACATGGTCTCTGCTTCAATCAGTAATTCCAGTAAGCATTACACAGCCTCACAACTTCCTGTGTAAAATTGTCTCCTCTCCTAAAGCTTTTACACATGAAAAACTTGTGAAAATACTACGGAATTATTGGCAAACACTGCCCAGCATAAATTCTTCAGAAATTGTCAGTTAAAAGGGAGAAAATAGGTCTCTTTGAAGGCTTCAGAGGTTAGCTTTATAGTAGTTAGAGGGGGCATGCACGAGTAAATGCAGAAAACTGTTAATGAGGTGACCAGCTATTCTTCAAAACATTATTTCTTGGGATGGGAAGACAGAAATGAACAAATTTATTTAATTCACACTTCTTGAATGGAACTAGATGAACCCAACCTTTTGACGTATTTAGGTTTGTCTGTATGTTGACAAGTAGTAAAATGTACCTAAAACACATGCTACTTACAAGACATGCTTAATTACAGAACTTTAATGTTTACTTTGAAATACCTGATCAACTAAACAGCCCAAGCAGTCTCCCATTTAACTCACTGTGAAAAGTTAGTGATATTTAGCTATGCTAAGCCTAATAAAAATGTACAGCCCACATATTTCTGAACATTTCTACATATGATGGAGAGTTAAGAACTGCAACTCTTTTCAAATGCCATTTTCCAGCCAGGGGACCTCCTTCTTGCTATCCCAGCTTGAGGATGAATAAGAAGGGCATAAAACCAGAACTTTAGCTAGTTTCTTCTTAACACAGAAAGTGACTGATCAGCTTTACATTGTCAGCATTGTGTTTTTATTTCCAAATCCATGATTCAGTGCTACATAGCAGTCATCACAATATCAGCAGCACATATGCATACCCTTATAGAAAAAGCTACAACTATAGAGCTCTTTTCACTAATGAGCAGATGCAGTAATCCTCAAACATACTAGGAAAGGGAACGGAAATATTTGAACAGGTAAATTATGATTACGCAAGATTAACAGCTAGTCATGCTTTTCAATCTGGTTAAATGTCACCACACCATTAAGATAACCTCAAACACTGAACAGTTCAGCATGCTCGTACCACAATTTTTCAGATAGAAGAGGAGATAGTCAATTGTGCTTGAATGCACTTTACATTTCAACTATTAAAAGCATTTTGCAAATAACGGAAGTACTTTAAAAATAGCCATTTATTAAAGATAAAAGTTCAGAATATAGGGAACAGGGAACTCACACTTAACATCCTTATTAAAGGATCAACTGTAGTGCTAGATACATTTGCTTTAAATTATTATACCCATGCTAGCAATTCATTCCAGGTTGCACATACCTGGTTTTTCCCTTTCAGCATCAGAATGTTGGTAACCTTTCCAAATGGCAAGCCCAAAGCTATGACCTCAGTTTCCATTACTTCACTGGGTAGTTTCCGAATATGAAGGACACGGGATGGTGCACCAATCATCTTATCATCACCTTTAAATTTCTTGCTGTCATTTCCATTAGCTGCAGAACATAGCAACATATATGCTAAAGTTTAAAAAACAGTAGTGAAAAATCTGTTGCCACATGAAAAAAATTGTCCTCTAGTTTTTCTGCAAATGATTTTGGAAAATGGAAACGGCTAGAAGCTAAAACAAATATTGTATAACTAATGGAATGTTCCTGCTGCATCCTGGTAAATGGGTTGCATTGTACATGGTCAGATTGTGCATTCAAAACTCAGTTCTCCGTATCATAGCCCTGAGCAAAAAATTATACTATAACTCAAGGCTTTGGGGAGAGGCTGTGGCTTTCAAGCAAAACCTTATTTTAGTTAAATCCTAATTTTGGACATAAGAATTTTCAGCTGAAGCGAAAAATGGGAGATTGTCTTTTTCTCCAGAATGACAGAATAGTGGTCAGATTGCAGTGGTGTGGTATTTTCCAGTATGTGACCATAAAAATTTATAATGGAAGGTGCTGACAGAAAATCATAACAGTACATCAACTGGTGTAGAAAGAAAGTGTAGACTATTTAAATCGTTGAGTGCATAATTTGTACCAAGTATTTAAAAAATTACTTCCTGACTGATTTTCTTTCAAATAAAGTCACAACATGGGAATCTACATCCAACACTAATGTGATAATTTACCTCCAACCAAATGGTTTATGACTGGTCATTAACAGTCTGAAAGAATTTATTTCAATTCAAAACAGCCACATTACTATACAATCTGCAGCTAACTTTCTTCTTCCCAATTACCTCAAGCATTGTATTTTGATGCATTAAGTGCATAATGAGCAAATTTTTGTGTGGATAATGAGATGAACATGAAAATTAATTTACTTTGGTCAGTGGGGGGAAAACTACAAAGAAGTTAGTAGTTACATGTACAGTTCAGGAAACAAAAAATGATGATTAGTTAGTAGAGAGGAACTATTTCGTCTGGTGCGAGTCCAGAACAAGGGAGCATACTCATAAAATTAGAGCAAGGCTGTTCAGGAGTGATGTCAGGAAGCACTTCTTCACACAAAGGATGGTAGAAATCTGGAACTCCTCCTCCCCCACCCCCCCCCCCCCCCAACCAAACAAAAAGCAGTTGACAGTAGCTCAACTGAAAATTTCCAAAGGGAGATAGGTAAGAGTTGTTAGACAAGGGTATTAAAGATTGCAGACCCAAGGAGGATAACTGGAGCTGATCTACAGATCAGCCATGATCGAACTGAATGGCAGATCAGGGTCGAAGGGTTGAATAGCCTACCCCTGTTCCCATGTTGTATCTCAGGGGTTGGCAACTTTTAAACCTGCAGAACCTTTTTACAAAAACTTGCCTAAAATAAAAACTATTGGGAGCCTAAAGATGGAAATTCAGCATTTCAAAACTAAGTAAGCATTCACTTTGAATAAAAAGATGAAATTTAAACCTAAAACGGAAAGAATGCCTTTAGTCTTTGTGCTTTTATGACAGACCTTGTGATATGGTTGGATAAATGGGCGGCACAGTGGCAAGTACCGCAGCCTCACAGCTCCAGGGGCCCGGGTTCAATTCTGGGTACTCCATGTGTGGAGTTTGCAAGTTCTCCCTGTGACCACGAGGGTTTTCGCCGGGTGCTCCGGTTTCCTCCCACAGCCAAAGACCTTGCAGGTTGATAGGTAAACTGGCCATTATAAATTGCTCCTAGTATAGGTAGGTGGTAGGGATTATGGGATTACTGTAGGGTTAGTATAAATGGGTGGTTCTTGGTTGGCACAGACTCGGTGGGCCGAAGGGCCTGTTTCAGTGCTGTATCTCTAAATAAAATAAAATGCAAATTTTACTATAATTTTGTCAATAAAGTCATATCTAAAACAAACTTCAAGTTAATGTGTAGAATTAAGACATTGATTCTCGTGATAACGAAAAGCTTATAACAGCACATTCAGAATGCATTATCACCTCAGCTATATTAGAAACAATAATGGTTGCATCCATACAATCTGTTCCTCGAACCAAAGGCATTAACTATAACCATGGTGTATCCATGCCACATTTAGAGCACGGTGACTTTTTTCATTAAAATCATCATTTGAAATCGCAAACTGCAGCATAACAATTAGCTTTACATCACCACAATAAAAACATGGCTCTTACTTTTACAGTCCGAGTCATTTACAGCACAGGAGGCCGCCATTCGGCCCATCAAATCCATGCCAGCTCTCCATGGAGCTATCCAATCAGTCCCACTCCCCTGCTCAATCCCAGTAGACCTGCGAGTCTATTTCCCTCAAGAAGCAATCCAACTTCCTCTAGAAGTCATTAATTGTCTCTGCTTCCACCACCCTTGTGGGCAGCGTGTTGCAGGTCATTACCACCCACTGTGAAAAAAAGTGCTGGCTCATATTCCCGCTGCATCTCTTGCCCAAAGCTTTCAATCTAGTCATTGTACCATTAGTTAATGGGAACAGTTTTTCCTTGTCTAACTTAACTAAGGTGTCATAATCTTGTACACTTCCATTAAATCTCCCCTCAATCTCCTTTGTTCTAAAACCCAGCTTTTCCAATCTAACCTTGCAACTAAAATCCTTCATTCCTGGAACCATTCTGGTAAATCTCCTCTGCATCGTTTCAAGGTCACTCACATCCTACCTGAATGTGAGGACCAGTTTTTTGACTTTTTCTTAACTTTTAAGCTTTTGTTTAAAATGATAATGCGATCCAACTGCAAAAGGCTGGGAATATATGAACTAAAAGAAGCAGGCCATTCGGCCCCTCGAGCCTGCTCTGCCATTCAATAAGATCATGGCTGATCGGTTTGTCTCTCGAATTCCACACTCCCATCTACCCCCGATAACCTGATTCCCTTGTCTAACAAAAATCTATCTCCGCCTTAAAAATATTCAATGACCCCTGTCTCCACCACATTCAGAGGCATAGTTTTCCAAAATCGCACAACCCTCAAAGAAAAGAATTCTCATCTCTTTCCTAAAAGGGTGATCCCTAATTTTAAAACAGTGCTCCCTAGTTCTAGACTCGCTTATTCTGGCAATAGTACTGAAGACCTGTGCTCCAGAACTTGCCAGGCCCCAAGCCAAGCTGTTCCAGTACAGCTACAACACTGGCATCTACCCTGCAATGTGGAAAATAGCCCAGGTATGTCCTGTACACAAAAAGCAGGACAAGTCCAACCCGGCCAATTACCGCCCCATCAGCCTACTCTCAATCAGTAAAGTGATGGAAAGTGTCATCAACAGTGCCATCAAGGGGCACTTGCTTAGCACCTGCTCACTGACGCTCAGTTTGGGTTCCACCTGGGACACTCAGCTCCTGACCTCATTACAGCCTTGGTTCAAACATGGACAAAAGAGCTGAACTCAAGAGGTGAGGTGAGAGTGACTGCCCTTGACATCAAGGCAGTATTTGACTCAGTATGGCATCAAGGAGCCCGAGCAAAACTGAGGTCAATGGGAATCAGGGGGAAAACCCTCCGCTGGTTGAAGTCATACCTAGCGCAAAGGAAGATGGTTGTGGTTGTTGGAGGTCAATCATCTGAGCTCCAGGACATCACTGCAGGAGTTCCTCAGCGTAGTGTCCCAGGCCCAACCATCTTCAGCTGCTTCATCAATGACCTTCCGTCAATCATAAGGTCAGGAGTGGGGATGTTCGCTGATGATTGCACAATGTTCAGCACCATTCGTGACTCCTCAGATACTGAAGCAGTCAGTGTAGAAATGCAGCAAGACCTGGACAATATCCAGGCTTGGGCTGATAAGTGGCAAGTAACATTCGCGCCACACAAGTGCCAGGCAATGACCATCTCCAACAAGAGAGAATCTAACCATCTCCCCTTGACATTCAACAGCATCACCATCGCTGAATCCCCCACTATCAACATCCTAGGGGCTACCATTGACCAGAAACTGAGCTGGAGTAGCCATATAAATACCAGGGCTACAAGAGCAGGTCAGAGGCTAGGAATCCTGAGGCGAGTAACTCACCTCCTGACTCCCCAAAGCCTGTCCACCATCTACAAGGCACAAGTCAGGAGTGTGATGGAATACTCTCCACTTGCCTGGATGGGTGCAGCTCCAACAACACTCAAGAAGCTCGACACCATCCAGGACAAAGCAGCCCGCTTGATTGGCACCCCATCTACAAACATTCACTCCCTCCACCGACGTACAGTGGCAGCAGTGTGTACCATCTGCAAGATGCACTGCAGCAATGCACCAAGGCTCCTTAGACAGCACCTTGCAAAACCGCGACCTCTACCAACTAGAAGGACAAGGGCAGCAAATACATGGGAACGCCACCACCTGCAAGGTCCCCTCCAAGTCACACACAATCCTGACTTGGAACTCTATCGCAGTTCCTTCACTGTCCATGAGTCAAAATCCTGCAACTCCCTTCCTAACAGCACTGTGGGTATACCTACCCCAAATGGACTGCAACGATTCAAGGCAGCAGCTCACCACCACCTTCTCAAGGGTAATTAGGGATGGGCAATAAATGCTGGCCTGGCCAGTGACGCCTACATCCCATGAATGAATTTTTTAAAAAAGCGTCCTTTTTACATCCACCTTGTCAAGACTGTTCAGGATCTTATATACTTCAATCAAGTCTCCTCTCACTTTTCTAAACTCCAGTGAAAATAAGCCCTGTCTGTCCAACCTTTCCTCATAAGACAACCCGCTCATTCCAGGTATCAATCTAGTAAACCTCCTCCGTACCGCCTCCAAGTCCTTCCTTAAATGAGACCAAAACTGCACACAGTATTCGAGATGTGGTCTCACCAATGCCCTGTATATAACTGAAGCATAACATGCTTCCTTTTATTTTCAATTCCTCTCATAATAAAGGATAGCATTCCATTAGCCTTCTTTATGACTTGCTGTACCTGCATACTGACTTTTTGTGACTCATGAACTGCAAATGAGATGCTCCAGAACCACAGATTGCTGACCCGTTATACCCCATGGCAGAAAGGGAGTCAACACCAATTATAGTTTTCAGGTAAAGCAGGGTTAGAAGGCAGGGGATAATTGGACTGGACATGGAGCTGCAACTCAGTATCCAATGTGAAGTCATAGATTTTTTTAAAATTTTGATTTGATAAAGTTAAAGAGCAAAATTTATGGCAATTTGGAATGGAGAGAATTAGAGTTGGTTGGAACATAGGAATTTCTTTGCAGTGCCAGCTGCACTGGGAGATGGAAAACTGAGGCACTGCAGCACTACCACTAGATGAGGGCACAATTACAATGTGATATCTTTAATTATACAGTAAAAATATATAAATAGGAAAATGTAGACAAAGTGTGACAAAAATTTGGTAAGAAGTTAGATTTTGTCGACAGGAAGGAACACAGATATAAACCTTGATGACATTTTGCCAATCCTGCTACAGTATATAAAAATTCTACTGGGATTTGGATTTTGTAGAGATTCAGGTGAGCACACAAATTAGCAATTTGAAAGTCACCATTAGGTGAGGTCACACTATGATCATCATAATTGGCTTAATGAAATTAATAAAACCTTCAATTCCCTGGTATACTGCAACATCATGTGAAAAATGGCCAATTTTGGAACAGGTGATCAATCTTTCAAAACCTACATTTAAATCCCTTCACAGATCATGCTTTAAGAACAAAATTAATATATCCTAGTGCATTGAATCAAACATCAAAGATTGACTGGTTTCCAGTGTGAGAGTCCTAGAGGGCAACTGCATCAGTTACTTTTGATTTAAAACTAAACACAAGTCCTTTAAGCCCAGAACATGCAGGATCTGAAGAGATGGATAGGTTGGATTATGATGTGTGAATGTACATCAAAGAAAAACTTGAACTTCTGCCCCACTCATGCATCTTAACTGAGTGGATCATGAACAGAGTGGGATGTTTAGAATTTGGGGAGTGTAGGAATTCAGTGAAGAGGGGAAAGGTGTTGTTTCTTTTTGCCTTTAACTCTTGGAGTGGTTTGTGTAAGCTTGAGGCAGTATTTAAAATTTTGTTCAGTGTTTTAGCAATTAGGGCAATTTGGTGTGTAAAACAAAAGGAAAAACCTTAAAACAGACTAAATACCTACAAATGAATATAGTCTAAGATAAGGTAAAGGCCAAAGACAGAGAATTAAATCAGGCTTCAAAAAGAGAGAGATTTTCCTGTGGCCTCCATTTAGCTGGGGTAAACACCTCCAAGACCGGGTGATGCCACAGGACAGCTGGTTGATGAGCAATACATTTTGTGCGTTCTCAGGTGAGAAAATCAGTAATTTTTTTTGGAACTAATGTAGTCCACCTCATTTTAATTCAGGCCATCAATAAACATATAAATGAAAAAGACTAGAAATGTTCTGGCACTGCAGTTTGTGGAAGTTCACGGACAGCGAAAACTATCGTGGATTCCTATATGTGCAGGAAATGTCTCTGCCCTCAGTCACTCTGGCTCAGGCTCATTGATCAAGAGTGCGAGTTAAGAGACATTCTGAAACACAAGTGAAAGGTGGATATTCTGGACAGTTTTATCCAGAACAGTCACATCTCTGAGGAAAGCAAAGTGCAGGAAGGGGAGTGTGTCAGAGAGCCAGCTAACAGAGACTTTCGAGAGGCTGAGGAGGAGGTCCCGCAACAGTGATCCTGTCCAATAGGTATGATACAATTGCTACCCGTTAGGACAAGGAGAAAGACTGCAGGAAGGACAGCCACAATACAAACCAAGCCACCTTGCCTCAAAAGGCTATTTGGTGGGAAGGAAAGAGAGAACAGAAGTGTGGTAATGACAGTGGATGTGATGTGACAGTGAGTAAGGGGATAGATGACATCTTCTGCGACCACAAATGAATGTCCCAGTGTCAGTGTAAGGGATATCTCGTGGCGGCTGGAGAGGAATTTGGAAAGGGAGGAAATATCCAGTTATCATGGTCCATGTTGGAAGAAATGACATTGGTCGGAGGTCCTGCTGAGGGAGTATCAGGAGCTAGGGGCTAAATTAAAAAGCAGGACATCAAGGGATATTTGACCAAACCACATGCAAACCAATAGAGACAAGCAGATCAGGAGAACTGTCACATGGCTAAAGGGCTCCTGTGCAGAAGAGGGGTTCCTTTTCATGGGACAGAAAGGAGCTCTACCAATGGGAAGGGCTCCTGCTGAACCGGAACCTGACCAGCATCCCAGCAGAAAAGGGTAAATAGGAGGAGGCATCTACAAGATTTGAAACAAGTATAAATCTAAAGAAAGGAAAGCATAGGACAGAATAAACTAAGGAAAAACTGTTCCCATTAACTAACAGTACAAGGATTAGGGGAAGAGATGCAGGGGGAATATGAGAAAGAACATTTTTACACAACAGGTGGTAATGGCCTGGAACGTGCTGCCCATAAGGTTGGTGGAAGCACAGACACTCAATGACTTCAAAAGGAAACTGGATGGCCACTTGAAGGAAGTTGACTTGCAGGGCTACGGGGATCGAGCAGGGGAGTGGGACTGAGTGAATAGCTTGGCGAAGAGCTGGCATGGACTCGATGGGCCGAACGGCTTCCTTCGGTGCCGTAAATGACTCGATAAGATATAAATGGTTAGGGAATAAAGAGTTATAGATTTGCACTGTAAAAGGATGTTTAAAAATAGAGAAGGGAATTATTAAAAAGGAGTTAAAACTGCAGAGCAATGCATACAGCAATCATAACAAAGCTGGGCAAGTGACTACAATAATAGGAATTACTGAAACATGGCGACAGAACAATCAGGAGTGGGAATTAAACATCGCAGAATACAACACATTTAGAAAGGAGAGCAAGTAAAACAGGAGGTGGAGTAGCTGTACTTTAATTAGATTACTCATGGCAGTAGAAAAGAGTGATGCAGCTATCAGTAGAATCCATGTGGATAGAGATAAAAGATAACGAGGAATAAATCACACTAATAGAGGTAGTCTAAGACAACCTAATAATGGAAGGGCAGTGAAGGAAGAAATATGCAAACAAATTAAGGAACCGAGTCAAAAAAAAATCATGGGAGCATTCAACTACCCCAAAATTAATTGGCCAGAAGAGGTAGGTAAGGGAATGAGAGAATGGAGTTCCTACAATGTGTACAGGATTCCTTTAGAGTCCAGTATCTAAAACGATCAACGTGGGAGGATTTGCTACTGGATGGAATGGGAAATGAACAACAGCAGATAAAAGAAATAAAAAGTAGGGAAACATCTAGGCAATAATGACTGTAATATTATATGCTTTATTATAACAATTAAGAACATAAGCATGACAAAGACCAGAGTAACAGACTGGAGAAAAGCTGATTTTGAGGAGGTGAGAACTGAATTTAAGAAAAATGGAAAGCAATATTGGCCAACTATTATGTAGAACAGCAACGTGAAACCTTTAAAATGGTATTCAACATAGTCCAGGAAAAATATATTCTGCTAAAAGAACAAGAACAAACCAAGCACAAATGAGACACCATGGATGAAGAAAGATACAAGGGGAAAATTGAGTAAAGAAATAGATATATGCTAAGTGCATGGGCAGCACGACAAGGGAGAATCCAAAGAAATTAGGAGAGAAGTCAAAATAATTAGGAAGGCAAACAGGAATGATAAAATTAAATTATCAAGGAACATTAAACAAAATAGCTAAATTTTTTACAAACAAAAACAAAAAAGTCAGGATGGGAATATGGTCACTAAGGGATGGAAAGGATAAAATCACAAGCAATAATAGCATAATTGCAGATGTATTAAATACTTTGCTTCAGTATTTACACGGGAGACAAATCAGGGGGACATGACATCGGAAGATTAGAAATGATATAACCACATTTAAAATAAAAATAGTAAGTTTAAATAAACTAATCAAAATCAAAGATGATAAAATCCCTGGTCTGGACAGACTGCATCCATGTTAAAAGATATTTGGAGACTTGGATTATATCACCCAACATAGGGTAACCAACTCTGTAGAGCACTACACAAATTTTACCACTTCGTGTTGCAAGGCAAATTTGTGCATTCCTTACAGGAACTGATCAAGGTGTTCGCTACCAACAATGAGAGATCATGTTCTAACAGTTGCTGCCTTTCAATAACCAGGCTAGAAATTAAGTTCTCCATGTTCAGATGAACCGTCGCAGAAACTTAAATGAGTTTTTGGAAGGCCAATTGTGGTGGAGGTTACAAGTTTAATTACCCATCCATTTTCTTCTAACATATATCAAGTAAATGGAATTGAGGTATAAATGAGCCATGATGTGGGCGTCAGTGGCGAGGCCATCCCTAATTGCCCTCGAGGAGGTGGTGTTGAGCTGCTTTCTTGAACTGCTGCAGTCCACGTGAAGTAGGTATACCCACAATGCTGTTAGGAAAGGTGTTCCAGGATTCTGACCCAGCGACAGTGAAGGAATGGCGATATAGTTCCAAGTCAGGATGGTGTGAGACTTGGAGGGGAACTTGCAGGTGGTGATGTTCCCATGCATTTGCTGCCCTTGTCCTTCTAGTTGGTAGAGGTTGTGGGTTTGGAAGGTGCTGTCTAAGGAGACTTGGTGCGTTGCTGCAGTGCATCTTTGAGTCGTTGAATGGTGTACACCTGCCAGAATGGTGACTGCCAGATCACCCTCCCTCCTCCAATGGTTGAAAATTCATTGAAGCATCAGTGAGTAGATTCTCCTTTTGAAATGGTGAATCATAAGGCACTGAGTCCATCTGTATCCTGTCTATTCCTAATAAGCACTGGGCAAAGACAATGAAATTCAGATACTGGTCGGTCAGCTGCAACAGACCCACAGGAGAGGCCTCTCTCTTTGTTCTTGTAGCAAAGAACGTGTGCACTATTGCCCTCAATTCCACATCATGGCATCCATCTGCCATAAACCCAGGCCCCTTAAAAGGTGATCACCCATCAACACTAGGGATGTCTCCACATGCAAGATTTAGAGCTACGGCTTGCTTGATCATCAGCGGAGATCCAGGGAGGACTACGCAAGTTTATCTGAGGCAACTCTAATAGATGGACAGTATGAATTACTAAGATTATTTCAACCAGTAGGAAGAACATCTATTGATAACTGCCAAGACTGTTGAAGTGACCATCTCGGGTAGTGCACTGCTGCAAATCAGTCTGACAGACTTCCTGCCAAGTATTTGGAATAACCCAAGAATGAAACAGTTTGTGGATATGCAGCCAAGATGCCTTCTAGTTGACTAAGCATTCCTTGCAGTTGAACTGAAGTACTTTTGATGAGACTCTCAGAAAGCAGTACAGAAGTAGGTTTCTGTTACATCTCTAGCTGATAACTAGTTCCCTGGAAATAGCCAGTACTGTAGTAACTAGCTTGAAACTTCTTCTGCCTTAGCAGCTTGTTTAAAGTGTCTAGAACTGAGGTTAGTGCCTATCCTTTTGGGAAAATAAAATATCTGTAGTTGCTGCTTATGCTTTCCCCATTCAACTGCAGCCCAAACTACTAATTTGTTGATCACTACGTACGATGCTGTCAAATCATAGATTCCACAAAAGATCGGTTGGGTTATCTCAAGATTTCATATTTATGACCCTAGAGTCGAAAAACCTCTAGAGGTTTGCTCCCAAATTCAACTAGTTCCTGTAAATGATTCAAATCAGTCTTTCTGAACACTGATAGTTACGACTGAACAGACTGCAACTGAATAGTAGCGTCCAATGTGAAGGACATTCAAGGAAAAGCCAATTCCAATTATTGTTTATTCGGCTCTTACTTGTATGTGAATTGTAAGAAATAAAAAAAAAAAATTGCAATTTATCTTGGTAGCTCTTTTTACAAAGTCTAATCACCCCTTTTCGAATCAGACTGTGCAGGAGGGTTACTGCACTGGACATTTCAGAAGATTGCTCAATATCAATGGTTATCTGATTTAAACATCTGTGTGATAACAGAAGCAGAGGATACAGATCTCATTTCCCTGTTCGCCGTCTTCCCAAACTCAATTAAAACAGTGGGAAGAACCAAAGTCAAAAGGAGGGTTAATTCCTGTCTATTTTTACACACCCTTAAAGGCTCACTTAAATATGCAAGATGGCCAACCACCATCTCATGCTTGAAGATATGGGGAGAAAAATCAAGAAATGTTCCATTTCAAAATGGCATAAACAAATGTATTAGAAAAAAATATATGAAAAATTTTACTCATATCACTACCTCTCCAATTACGAAGCAGGGTAAATTCTGCAATTTTCTTCTTAGTCGCATTTACCAACTGTGCTGGCAATGCACTGACCAAAAAAACAAACCTATTTAAGGGACAGCCATTCTCAATGATATCACTGAAAACTAGAAAGAGGTGCAAATACACCACCATAGCACAACCCTCCCACCCTGTAGGGAAGCACCAGACCATCATTCAATAGTGTGCACTTAAAATGATTATCTTTTTAATACAAGAGTTATAACAAAGAACTACTGTTCTAAACTGTGGACTAGGAAACCTACCAGTAACAACCACACTGCTCATGGTAGAGTTTGAGCTGCTGAGAATAGTGCCAGAAAGTTCGTCAGATCCCCTCTGTGAAAAAAAACAGAATTCATAATTTCATTACAGCTATTCAGATATGTTCAGATTTTCCAAAATGGCTTCTGGGAATCACTGGGATTAAAATGCTTCCTCATATTACTGGCCAGCTAGATCAGGTAAAAAAAGTCACAAACAACACAGATTTATGGAGAATTGAAATCTATGGGACATTGTCCAAATCAACATAAGCAAACAAATCAGACACAAAAAAAAAAAATCATTGACAAAACAAATTCAACTGTACCAATTCTTTAACTCTACATCCAAGGGCTATGATGTGACAATAGTGTTCATTTTCTATGTCTTATCTTAAGAAGCCCTAGCGTCTCCTGCCCAAATTTGCTAACTGCTGTCACTAGAGACATAAAGATGCATTTTTTTCTGTAAAGATAAATCAATTCTTTACCATATTGGAATTATACAATATGAAAATCTAAATAAAATGTTGCCAGCCACTTTAATTCTTCATAGTCCTACAAACAAGTTTGCTTATCTAGTGGTAATATTTCTTCCATCTGATATACAAATTCACCTAGTCACACTTCAGCTACCGTGGCCTGTCTTCAAGTGTTTCTAGCTTAGGTGTGGCTTTATTGTAACAAACTATCAAATAGCTTTATTCTGTAATGTCTTGTAGTTTCAGTGCATCAGTTGAAAAGATGTGAAACCAAATCCTCCAAGCAGTCATCTGCAGCCGACAACCCACAATCCATGGCTATTCAAGCCTTAATACTACAGTAATTCAGTTCTATCTGAGGTTACTTCTCTTATTTGCTGATTACTTATCACAGAATAGATTTTTCTGGGCCTGGAGTCTTGGAAAATGTCATTAACATTTTGCCTCATTGGTGGATAAACACCAATACAGAAAACCCAAAATCTGTTAGCATCAACTTGGAAATGTAAAATAATGGGAATACTGATGACATAATCTTTGAGTAAACCTAAAAAACAGCAGATTAAAACACATTTTGTATATACAAAAGTACTTAACACTGAAAAACTATAGTATTTCCATCCTTTTCCCTAACTAGATCTACAAACCATTAAAAAAAATTTGCTCAAAAAGTATTAGCCCCAATTTCTAGGTCACATAAATCTAAATAAATTTCCATCTTCCTATATACAATTCATATGCTGTGTGAATTGAAGCATTGTGAAATATAAACTACATAATTAAGATTAGCTGTGAAAACATAAAAATGGGCACTTTAAGCACAAACGTCACTGAAGAAAATGCTTAAAATTTAACACCAATTCATCTCCTGCGACATCGAGAACAGGGACTCATCACCAAATGCAGTCGATAGATGATGTTGGGGATGGAGGGTGAGGAAAATAACTGGGCCGGGACACAATTCCAATTGACAGAAAATAGACTCATAAAACATTATTACATACAAAAATTACTCGGGACTTAACATAACAGATTGTAATAAGAGAATGGTCTGTGCCACTTTAGTTTAAAAATCTGTATTTGAAACATTCCCATATAGCTCAAATTTCACATCTGCTGTCCTCTGCATAACTTGCATCTTCCCCAAATGTCTATGTAACTAACAATCTGGGACAGAAAAAGCTCTGAAAAAACAAGGACACACAATAAAACAAGCACAACCTCTAATTTTAAATAAAAGACATGAAGTTAAAATTCGGATAGTACTGAATGTGAATCATAACAGCTGGCAGGATATTCTTAATGGCCAGTTAACAGTTTTGGGTACATCTTGCCATCTATTATTGCCAATACAATCAGCAAGACAAATATTGCATGCATCCGTGAAAGTCCCCTAATGGCTGGGATTCCGGTTTACATCATGCTTGACTTCTGTAGTACCAAGAACAGACGCATTTTTGTCAAAATGCTCTCTCATGCAGTTTTATGTTTTTATCCCTTAATTAATATCATTTATAAATGCATTTAAATAGGTTATTCAACTATTAAATAACAATGGATAGCGCTGTTTTATGGGTTTACTAAATGCAAGATCACGATAAAGAACTTCTTGATAGGCAAAATACTAAGCGGGTCCCAATTCAGAGTATACAAATAGGAAAACCCCAGCAATATTTTTAAAATTACCATTAGGTTGGCATACCAATCTTTGGTGCACAGCCCCAACAAGCTAACTCAAAACATGAAAACATTGCTGCATAATCTGAACACAGTTGAGCATGTGCAGGTTGAGCTAGCAAGAGGAAAGTAAGAAAAAGTTGTATTACTTTCAGTTAAGAGAGTTTGATATTTTACTGCAAATAATAAAAATAAGGCAACCAAAATCTAATGAAAATGCTGCCAACGAAGTGCTGCAGAAACAAAAACAATCTAATTGTATATCTGATGCATATCAGATATTAAAATCAAAACAGGAAGCAGTTTCATGAAATCGTAAATTGGTGAATAAGCACAATTCACATACTAATTCTCCACAGACTCAATGTTAACATTTCAAGAGTACAAGCCTATTTGAAAATCCTGTATTGAAAATACACCAAAATGTGTTCCCACCCATTTAATCCTGAAATAAAATTATGAAGGAAATATAGCTTTAAAAGTGCAGGCTCATCATTATAAAACAGACCTTACAAATTTAACATTCGACAAGCCTTCAGTTATGGCTTTGCAATTGCCAGGAAACAGGAAATCAACATTTGAAGGTGACCTGAGATAAACTAGTCACTCCACTGAAAAAATGACATTGCCAGAGCAGGTTTCGAATATTATTTCCAGAGAGAAGAAAACAAAAATAAGGCAAATCAGCCTTTCCGACTTGTGCATCCAATCAAAGGGCCTACCAACTTCTTTGGGTGACAGTGCGTAATACAAATATCTAGAAGAAAGCATCCAAACAAGCAAAGCAATTAAAAGTGATATAAAGATATCACGATGAATATTACCTGCTTGAAGAAGTAGGTATCTTAAGCTTTGTGTAGCTTTAAATACTTAGTGCTTCTCCACCATGTGTACTCACTTTGACTCTAATTTTAGTCCTCTACTACACTTATCCCTTTGGCGCATCATAAAAATCCACAAAATTAGGAAGGAAAAAAAGTGGAGGGAAAAACAGCAAGCAATGTAAAGCTTCATTAAGGAGAGTGTAAAATGGAATTTCATTAAATTTTGAACTTGTGAAGCGATTTTAATAAAGCTTCATTGGGCTTTGATCCAATTTTTGCGGCCTGAAAATCGAAGATGAAACTTCTAAAATTATCTTTTCCCATTGAGCTACTCAAAAGCATGAGAGTATTATATAGCATTATACCCAGACTGGAGATTTGTTTTTTTTTGAAGAAAACAAGAAGCAACCTGCAGTGCAGTAAAACTTTTCAATGAGCCCAATAATGCATGCTAAATAGTTTGAATCATACTGGCTGAATTTTATCACATATTAAAATATTGCAGTATCAATAATGAAAATTTTTTAAAGCTTTGTCATGAACAGAAATTAAGAGCAGATATTGTTTTATCTTTCTCTTGCACTTTGTAGGTTGTTCATTTCCCATTCTAGCAATTTTCTACAGTGTTTGAAGTTGTTACAAAATTGTCTCACTTAATTTAACAGTACTCGTAAAGCTTAAGGCTACAATAAAAAATTGGTGCACTGCTTTACTTTTAAATGATAAATCACTTACACAAACTTAGCAAGACTTTAAGCATGCAACAATATTTAAAATCAAAACCAAAAGATGAAGACAGTGACTTCTGTAATCATTAGACTGTAGGCCTCAAGCATTCAATATCTCTATTACTAGCTTTGCTGATTTAATAAAACATGAAAGCAGCATTGTGTCATCTTGATACCACAATTTCTACTTATATTCCTCAATTTTTTAAACCAATTTTATCTTCCGTTCTTGCAGTTTCATTGTGCATCGGCAGCCCGACATTACCGTTCTCCGGTGCATTCTTCATAGCAAGGATAGATAGTTTGTAAGCTATTTGGCCAAAGGAAGTATTGAAGCCGAGCCATTCCTTTCGTTGTCCAATGGTCAGATATGTACATTTGCCAGCAGATGTACTGGACACTGATCAGGACCAGCAGGAATTCTGGCAGACTTTCTGCCATTAGCCCAAGGGCAACAAGATCAACAGAAGCATCCCAATCACCACACAAAAGGTCAGGGAACAAACTGAGTCCTTTTGGTTTTTAAAGCTTAACGTCTTATCAAGAGAGTATATTTAGGCAATAAGCCAAGAGGAGTGCTACTTTGTGCTTTTCTATCACATCACAACAGTTCTACTAATTATCCCAAAGATTTGATGAAATAAATCGGAAAAATATCTTCCAAAGACCCGAGTTACTGACAGTATTAAACACACAAGATTATTTTGTAATACAACATTAACATTGCACAGGTAAGTGCAATTCCACAACCTGATCAACAAACCTGCCTACTTTCTTTAATATCTTTTAGGCATTGGATCATAATGACCTCAATATCCTTTTAAGCAAAAACTGCTCATCGGTCCACACTTGTAAATTTAAATACAGCTGTTTTGTTTCTGCAATTTAACGGCCTCATGGAAATGGAGGCCAACAATTTAAACACTATTCATACTGTGTATAGAGGAAAGACCCATCTCTATAACAGCGCACGAGACCAAAGAATTTGAAAAAGAGCTCTGCCAAACTTTCGTACTCTATAAAGTGAGGGAATAGATTATAACCCAAGCAAACAAGAATGACTTGCTTCTATCCCAGTCAATGCAAAAAGAAATAGTAAATCACAAGTGTATAACTAGAAACACATGAACTAAACAAGTCAACAGCTTGATCAACTTGTGAAAACTTCAGTACAATTAAGCAAGATTAGGTATTTTAAAAATCATGTGTAGTTGTCCAAATGGAGGGGATTTCTGTGGCAAAACTCCAAACTACTGTATTAAAAAACCCTAGAAAACACTGGTTTGACACCAATTTAAAACTTACACAATCCACCAACCTGAGCACAATAACAGCACCAATGGAAAACCACCAAACTCCTCTGAGAATTCTCAATATATTTTGTAATCTAATGCTACGTAAATAAAGAAAAATGTACAGCCACCAGCAAATCCTAACTAAAACTCATACTTGGAGCTAATGTAGATTCCATGAAGATAATTAATCCCATTTAGCAAATATTTTGCATTGATATGGTGTCGTTCATGACATTAGGATATCCCAAAGCATTTCACACCCAATGAAATAGTTCTCAAGTATAATCATTCTTGTACTGTAGACAAACGCAATAGTCAATTTTCACAAAATGCAATGTGATAAATGACCAGGTGACTTTTTCGTAAAATTGTAGTTGATTGAGAGATAAATGTTAGCCAGGACACGGGAAAAGCTCCCTTTGTCCTCCTCGAATACAGCCATAAGATCTTTTACATCCAATTGGGACAACAAATCAGACATCGGTTAATATCTCATCCAAAAGACAGCACCTCCAACACTGCAGCACTCCTCCATTATTGCACCTAGATTATGTGCTGAACACTCTGGGGTAAGACTTGAGGCATGGCAATTTGACTGAAAGGCAAGAGTGCGACAGCCAAGTCAAAAATGATGAGGTTTTACACTACAGATACCAAGAAAATAACACACCAGAATTTAATTTTCCCTTGTGAAATCTAGGAATAAAGGAATAGGGAATAGTGATGTTTTAGATTGTGAACTAAACAGACACAGAAATTTTCAAAAACTAAAGCAGTAAGTAATACAATGCAAAATAAGAGTGTTAAATAGCATAACATGTTTATTACTGCATGCTAAATTCAACTGTTTGCTGAATCACAAGTTATTCACTTAATTTCAGGACAGCTTCATTCAGGTCAAGAGAATTGCCCAATAGGCACTACACCAACTGTCAAACAATACCTTTTCCCTACTTTTGCTAATGTATAAGAACAGGCAGAAAGAAACAAAAAACAACTCGTTCCAAAGCCAACTGTTCAGACGACGGATATGTGCAAACTAGCATCATTCTACTGTAGTCTATTTTGAGTCAAGGTTTGTTCTTCCAGTTCCTATAAACCTATCAGGTAGGGAAGAGAAATCATTACGGAGCAATTCATAGTGCATTTAGCATACTGTTGTCATCTGCAGCTCTAACTACAGTGTAGTAAATGAGGCAGCAGCCAGCTCTACAGGCTCGTGCACACGAACAGGTGGTTGTCACCTAGCAAAATCCACTTGCGAAAAATCGGTCTCTAACCTCCAACACACCTTGATATCGAGTAGCGGAACAACAAAGAGTGGGTACAGCATCAGATGTGAATTACTTTCTTGGAATTCCAAAGAGAACCTGAAGTCTTCACTGTAAACAAAAGCTTTGAATAATTTAAAATTTCATAAAGATAAATTTCTGTCAATTGCTTTCATTTTCACATTACTTTACAGTGTTTACAGCACAGAAACAGGCCATTTCGCCCAACAAGCGCATGCAGTTTTTTTTTTGCTCCACGCAAGCGTCTTCCCATTCTTCTTGGCTTTAAAGGTGATCATATGAACAAATCCAGTAGGAGTCACAATGACCAGCATTTGGTTGTATAACTTAGCTAAAATGTAAAGTAATAAAAACACAAATTGCAAAAGCTTAAACCAACGTACACAAAGTAGTTTATTTCCTGCATCTTGTGAAAGATTCTTGTAAACATATAAATGTAACCATATAACATAAATATAAACATATAACTAGCAAGATGTCCTGTAATTTTGCACATCATTTTCACAAGAGCCCATGTGATCAGATTATTCCCATCATCAGCAATTTACCCCTACACCAATTATTTTTCTTAAGTTGTTGAATATATTACAGAAAAATAACAGTTTGATGAATCACAGTTCACTGCATCATCTGCATGTAATTTTGACACTATACAATCACTGGTCTGTAATCTTCCATTATTTTTGCCTCAGTCGATTGCAAGTTATTCTTTGGTTTCCACCATCATAATACAAAGAAATATCATACATTTGTAATTTATTGAGAAAATGAATGGATTGCAAAGCAGAACTATTCTGTTTTATTGCAGGACTGGGCTTCACATGAACAGAGGTCAACAGTATTAGAAACAAACAAAACCTTGGTTTTGCAATAAAGTATACTTACTGCACTTGATTCAGAAACATGACCAGATCAACTTGAATTTAATAATCTGAATAAAATTTGTACAATTTTAAAAACAGTTCAGGAACAGAGAGACCTAGGGATGTTTTGACACAAATCGTTGAAGGTGACAGGGCAAGTTAAGATGGCTGTTTAAAAAAAGCATATGGGACTCAGCTTTACTAATAGAGGAATAGAATACAAAAGTGAGGAAGTTATGCTAAACCTTCATAAAACAGTGTTAAGGCTTCAGTTGGAATAGTGTGCCCAATTCTGGACATTACACTTTAGGAAGGATGTTAAGGCTTTGGAGTGTGTACACAGGCAATTTTCTAAAACAGTGCTGGGGTGAGGGACCTCAGTTACGTAGAAAGACTGGAGAAGCTGGGGTTCTTCTCAGAGTACAGAAGGTTAAGAAATGATTTCACAGGTGACCAAAATATTTAGTTTTTTTTTAGTTTTTAGAGATACAGCACTGAAACAGGCCCTTCGGCCCACCAAGTCTGTGCTGACCATCAACCACCCATTTATACTAATCCTACACTAATCCCATATTCCTACCACATCCCCACCTGTCCCTATATTTCCCTACCACCTACCTATACTAGGAGCAATTTATAATGGCCAATTTACCTATCAACCTGCAAGTCTTTGGCATGTGGGAGGAAACCGGAGCACCCGGAGGATACCCACGCAGACACAGGAAGAACTTGCAAACTCCACAGGCAGTACCCAGAATTGAACCCGGGTCGCTGGAGCTGTGAGGCTGCAGTGCTAACCACTGCGCAGTGAATCATGAATAGTTTTGATTGAGTAAATAAGGAGTAACTTTCCAGTAGCAGGAAAGTCAACAACCAGAGGACACAGATTTAAGGTGGCAGAGGAACCAGAATGGACATCAGGAAACTTGTGATCTAGAATGCATCGCTTGAAAGGGGTGTGAAAGCAAATTGAACAGTAATGTCCAAAGAAGAATTGGATAAATACTTGAAGGGAAACAAAATTACAGGACTATCGTGAGAGAAAGAGAGCAGGGGAGTGGAATTAATTGGAAAGCTCTTTCAAGCATGATGGGCCATTTCATTTTGTGAGTCTAACCCCATTAGAACCAGAGGTTGTGTTGGAACTGGAATAAGATCACTAAGGTGTTGAGTTTGATATGTCAAACTTATACATCATTTAATAGAAGATACCAAATTCAGCTGCATTGCCAAACGAATTCAGCATTCATATTCTCTGAACAGGAGTCCCAATCTTGGCTCCTCTCACCCATCAGCACATTAAATTTAGCCTTACGGTAGGCACGAGCATTATACCCTACCCAATAATGGCATTCTTATGCAAATAACCCAAGCCTTCACAGTTTCAACACCATCAAGGACCCAAAATTCCCCAGGGTCTACTGAACTGTCAAATTGAGTTACTTCGCCTCTGGGAAACAATGTGTGAGCTGGTTCCAATGGGCAGAAGTATTTGCATCGTGGGGTGTACAGAACCAGCAAGCCTTCAATTCACACGGCCTCTTGAGTTTTTTACTTTGGTTCCCTTGCAGATTCACGTGTCTGGCATAGTTAGGAATATATATATATAAAAAATATATACACACACACACACAAGAATATATTTGACACCTACCTTTATGCCAACTGTAACATCAGTGAGAATGCTGCAACAGTAAGAAAAAAAAAATCCTGTTATTGTAAAACCAGAATTTCGTCCCACGCAGTGTGACTCGTTTATCTCTCAACCAACATCTCCAGCTACTATTTAGTTAATATAAAATGCTGCCTGAACCTTCAGGCTATAAAGGTTTTTTTTTCCAGCATCCGCAGTATTTTGCTTTTATATTAAAGGTTTTTTTTTGTTTATTGTGGCTTTTATAAAGCAGAATTGCTGACTACACAATCTGACTCTCTGCCATTGCTGAAAAGACCCGTCTCCATATGCTTGGCGCTCTCGCTATAACATCCCCCAACTCACCACCACCCCCATTATTAACTCTCCATCCGATGGCCTGATTTTGATATTGGATGAAATAAATTGGGGGGGGGGGGGGGGGGGGAAAAAGAGAGATGCCCACTTGATAACAAGCAGGGCAGGAGACGTTTTAACTGATAATTTTTTTCTTCTTTGGCCTCCTTGTCTCGACAGACAATGGGTAAGCGCCTAGAGGTGGTCATAACTGATTAAAGATAATTTAAAATTTTAGTATTGAATAAAAGGAGGGAGAAAACCATCACCGGTCATAAAAAGACTGTCTCCAGTGTCTGACCTTCGAACAAATCCGTGGCGTGGCGTGGCGTGGCGGGGGGGGGGGGAGGTGAAATCCACCATCACTCCCCGGTCAAGGGAGCCGGAGCCCAACAGGGCCGGCGATGAACAATACGCCGCATGATCGCGGCCGTTTCACTTCACTTCACTCGGGGCTTAATGCTTCTGCATCCCCTCCTCCCCAAACCGCCAAGGATTAAGGGCAATAACACGGCGGAACCGAGCTCTCCCAGCACAGGGAGAAGAATCCACCTCCATTTCCCACCAGACGCCACGATACACATATAAAACATCGTGCTCGGTCGGAATATTTATACTTAAGAGGCCCAAACGCATCGTCACGACCCTAAGCAGCAGATTGACGATAACTAATCAACAGCCGGATCTAAGCGGTTTTTATATATACATTTTCATGCCGTTTAACAGTACTTACCCGTCCATTGCCGGATTACCAGAGGTTTGAGAACCAACTGCCGCCGACAGTGAATACACAAAATGGCGCGCGTGTCGTTTGCTTTCCTCCCCTCCCCCACCTCTTCGCTGTCTCCGGAAATAGCCGAGTGCCTCTCCCCACTGCCTCCGGTAATAGCCCAGTGCTTCAGCCGCTGACGCCGGAAATAGCCGAGTGCCTCTCCCCACTGCCTCCGGTAATAGCCGAGTGCTTCAGCCGCTGACGCCGGAAATAGCCGAGTGCGGACAAACCGCCAGCTGCCAATGCGCATGCGGCGGACGGGTTGTGTGGAAACTTCCAGAGTAAGGTGCTGAGGAGGGAATGGTGGGAGCAAGTAGATGTTTCAGGTGGGACGTGAAACCGATAGTCTGAGAATGTTCCATGCCATTATTTTTGGAAGAAGAATGGAGAAAGTTCTTGCCCCGTTCCTCCCAGCTCTAATATAAGCAAAATAGTGCGGATGCTGGCAATCTGAAAAATAAACAAAATGCTGGAAATACTCAGCAGGTCTGGCAGTGTCTGTGGAGAGAAACAGAGTTAACATTTCAGGTCAATGACCTTTCATCAGAACCCAAAAGGTCACAAACCTGAAACGTTAACTCTGATTCCCTCCCTATCTGTTCTGACCAATATTCATCCCTCAAACATCAAAACCTGCCAAAAAAAAGTTAAGTTGCTGTTTTGTGGGATTTTACTGTGTGCAAATTAGCTGCTGTGTTTCCTTCACTGCAACAGTGATTAAGCTTATTAAAAAGTACTTCTGGCAGCGTCTGTGGAGAGAGAAAAACAAAATTAACGTTTCAGGTCCAGGACCCTTGGTCAGAACAATTCTGAGGAAAGGTCATCACCTGAAACCTTAGCTCTCTTTCTCTCTCCACAGCCACTGCCTGACCTGCTGAGCATTTCCAGCATTTTTTAATTTCAGTTATCCAGCATCTACTGTATTTTGTTCTTCCAATAGTAAGTGGTGTAGTTCAAACAGAAACTTGGGTTTTAAACCTCAGCGAAGGAAGCTTTGAAGGTATGAGGGGCAAATTGGCTATGGTGGATTGGAAAACTACATTAAAAGGTATGACGGTAAACAGGCAATGGCTAATATTTAAAGAATTAATACATAGTTTGCAACAAAAGTACATTCCTTTAATGCACAAAAATCCAGCAAGGAAAGTATTCCAACCATGGCGAACAAAAAAAATCAATATAAACAAGAAATGCTGGAACCACTCAGCAGGTCTGGCAGCATCTGTGGAAAGAGAAGCAGAGTTAACGTTTCGGAACCCCCGCATCTTTCCACAGATGCTGCCAGACCTGCTGAGTGGTTCCAGCATTTCTTGTTTTTATTTCAGATTTCCAGCATCCGCAGTATTTTGCTTTTAAAAAAAATCAATAATTGTGACCATAATTCCGTATGTTTTAAGGTACTTGTGGATAAGGATAAGAGTAGTCCTCAGGTGAAGGTGCTAAATTGGGGGAAGGCTAATTATAACAATATTAGGCAGGAACTGAAGAATTTAGATTGGGGGTGGCTGTTTGAGGGTAAATCAACATCTGACACATGGGAGTCTTTCAAACGTCAGTTGATTAGAATCCAGGACTGGCATGTTCCTGTGAGGATGAAGGATAAGTTTGGCAAGTTTCGGGAACCTTGGATAATGGGGGATATTGTGAGCCTAGTCAAAAAGAAAAAGGAAGCATTCGTAAGGGCTGGAAGGCTGGGAACAGACGAAGCCCTTGAATATAAAGAAAGTAGGAAGGAACGTAAGCAAGGAGTCAGGAGGGCTAAAAGGGGTCATGAAAAGTCATTGGCAAACAGGATTAAGGAAAATCCCAAGGCTTTTTATACGTATATAAAGAGCAAGAGGGTAGCCAGGGAAAGGGTTGGCCCACTCAAGGACAGAGGAGGGAATCTATGCGTGGTGCCAGAGGAAATGGGCGAGGTACTAAGTGAGTACTTTGCATCAGTATTCACCCAAGAGAAGGGCTTGGTGGATGATGAGTCTAGGGAAGGGAGTGTAGATAGTCTGGGTCATGTCCATATCAAAAAGAAGGAGGTGTTGGGTGTCTTGCAAAGCATTAAGGTAGATAAGTCCCAGGGCCTGATGGGATCTACCCCAGAATACTGAGGGAGGCAAGGGAGGAAATTGCGGGGCCTTGACAGAAATCTTCGTATCCTCATTGGCTACAGGTGAGGTCCCAGAGGACTGGAGAATAGCCAATGTTCTTCCTTTGTTTAAGAAGGGTAGCAAGGATAATCCAGGAAATTACAGCCGTTGAGCCTTACGTCAGTGGTAGGGAAATTATTGGAGAGGATTCTTCGGGACAGGATTTACTCCCATTTGGAAACAAATGGACTTATTAGCGATAGGCAGCATGGTTTTGTGAAGGGGAGGTCGTGTCTCACTAACTTGATCGGGTTTTTTGAGGAAGTGACGAAGATGATTGATGAAGGAAGGGCAGTGGATGTTGTCTACATGGACTTCAGTAAAGCCTTTGACAAGGTCCCTCATGGCAGACTGATACAAAAGCTGAAGTTACACGGGATCAGAGGTGAATTGGCAAGATGGATACAGAACTGGCTCGGTCATAGAAGACAGAGGGTAGCAGTGGAAGGGTGCTTTTCTGAATGGGGGGGATGTGACTAGTGGTGTTCCGCAGGGATCAGTGCTGGGTCCTTTGTTGTTTGTAGTATATATAAATGATTTGGAGGAAAATGTAGCTGGTCTGATCAGTAAGTTTGCGGACGACACAAAGGTTGATGGAGTTGCGGATAGTGATGAGGATTGTCAGAGGATACAGCAGGATATAGATCGGTTGGAGACTTGGGCGGAGAAATGGCAGATGGAGTTTAATCAGGACAAATGTGAGGTAATGCATTTTGGAAGGTCTAATACAGGTGGGAAGCATACAGTAAATGGCAGAACCCTTAGGAGTATTGACAGGCAGAGAGATCTAGGCGTACAGGTCCACGGATCACTGAAAGTGGCAACGCAGGTGGATAAGGTAGTCAAGAAGGCATACGGCCTGCTTGCCTTCATCGGTCGGGGCATAGAGTATAAAAATTGGCAAGTCATGCTGCAGCTGTACAGAACCTTAGTTAGGCCACACTTGGAATACTGCGTGCAATTCTGGTCGCCACACTACCAGAAGGATGTGGAGGCTTTGGAGAGGGTACAGAAGAGGTTTACCAGGATGTTGCCTGGTCTGGAGGGTATTAGCTATGAGGAGAGGTTGGATAAACTCGGATTGTTTTCACTGGAACGATGGAGGTGGAGGGGCGAAATGATAGAGGTTTACAAAGTTATGAGTGGCATGGACAGAGTGGATAGTTTGAAGCTTTTTCCCAGGGTGGAAGAGTCAGTTACTAGGGGACATTAGTTTAAGGTGCGAGGGGCAAAGTTTACAGGGGATGTGCGAGGCAAGTTTTTTACACAGAGGGTGGTGAGTGCCTGGAACTTGCTGCCAGGGGAGGTGGTGGGAGCAGGTACGATAGCAACGTTTAAGATGCATTTTGACAAATACATGAATAAGATGGGAATAGAGGGATACGGACCCCGGAAGTGCAGAAGGTTTTAGTTTAGACAGGCATCAAGATCGGAGCAGACTTGGAGGGCTGAATGGCCTGTTCCTGTGCTGTATTGTTTTTTGTATTAGAGCAAAGGAAGAGGTGTATAAAGCTGCCTAAATAGGTAAGCCTGAGGATTGGGAGCATTTCAGAATTCTGTAAAGGAGGAACAAGAAAAAGATTAAGAAAGGGGAAAATAGAATATGAGAGAAAACTGGCAAGAAAAAATGGATTATAACAGCTTCTATAGGTATGTAAAGAGGAAAAGATTAACAAAGACAAATGAGGGTCCATTACAAGCGGAGTCAGGAAAATTTATAGTGGAGAGTAAGGAAATGGCCGATAAACTAAACAAATACTTTGTGTCTAACTTCACAGAGGAAAATACTAAAAACCTCCCAGAAATAATGGAGAATCAAGGGACTAGTGTAAACAAGGAACTGCAAGATATTAATATTAGTACAACAAATAATACTAGAGAAATGAATGGGACTTAAGGTAGATAAATCCAATCCCCTGGACCTGATGATCTACATCTCAAAATGTTGAAAGAGATATAAGCTGCAATGGTGTTAATCTTTCAAAATTCTTTTGACTCTGCAATGGTTCCTGCAGATTGGAAGGTGGCAAATGTAACCTCACTATTTAAGAAAGGAGAGAAAGAAAAAATAGGGATCTACAGACCTGTTATCCTAATATCTGTTGTAGGGAAAATGCTCAAATCTATAATAAAGGATGTGATAACAGGACACTAAGAAAATAATGGTCGGACTGGGCAGAGTCAACATGATTTATGAAAGGGAAATTATGCTTAACAAACCTGTTGGAGTTTTTTGAGGAGGTAACTAGCAGAATAAGGGGGAACTGGTGGATGTGGTATATTTAGATTTTCTGAAACCTTTTGATTAGGTCCCACACAAGAGGTTGGTAAACAAACTTAGAGCACATGGGATTGGGGGGAATGTACTGGCATCGATTGAGAACTGGTTAACGGATAGAAAACAGAGAGGAGGAATAAATGGGTCATCTTCAGGTTGGCAGGCTGTGACTAATGGGGTACTGCAAGGATCAATGCTTGGGCCCCAGCTTTTCACAATCTATATCAATGATTTGGATGTGGGGATTAAATATATTTACAATTTTGTAGATGATACAAAACTAGATGGAAGTGTGAGTTGTGAGGAGGATGCAAAGACGCTTCAAAAGGATTTGGAGAGGCTAAGCAAGTGAGCAAAAATTTGGCAGATGGAATACAATGTGGAGAAATGTGACGTTATCCACTTTGGTAGGAAAAACAAATACAGAGCATTTCTTAAATTGTGAGAGGCTGGGAAGTGTTGAATTTCAAAGGGACTTGAGTGTCCTTGTTCATGAGTGTCATGCAGGCCCCCACCTGCCAAGAATGAGGCACATTAATTTCACCACATGGTCATTAAACTTCAAATTGTTGCTGGGAAGGAATTGCTAGGCCCCTAACCAGGAAGACATTTTTTGCAAACTAGCAGACAGTGCTGGAACAAAGGAACCAGTCCCTGCTCCCAATACGCAGAAGACGTAGTCAGACCAGTTTAGTCACATGACTAACTGGCTGTTGCACTGTTTTGAACTGAGTGTTTTAAATTGGCCGCAGAGAATTTGAACACAGAAAACTGTTTGCTCCTGGACTGAAAAGACCTCTCGTGGCTGGCTTGCTATAGCCTCTCCTGTTGCTTCCATCTCATTCTCACCAGCTTTGGAATCCATTGAAGACCCATGAACCCCAAGAGATAAAAGTCTCCAACAGTGAACAAGGTTTAAGAGGAATACTGGGCCCCAATGAAAAGCATGAATTACCTACAAGCAAGAACTACCTACAAAAGGACTCTCCAGTGAGCTCAAAGCACAGTAACAAGAAACTCTTCAGATATTGCCTCAAACCGCTCCACTTCATTTTTCTTCTCTTTTCTGTCTCTATTTGCATGTGCCTATCACGTATGCATGCTAGCATAGTGTGCGGCGTGTAGGTGTTAACTGAATTAGAGTTTAAGTTTTAATAAATTTTACTTTTCTTCTTTAAACCTAAGAAAGCCTGTTTGTGCTCATTTCTTTGCCTCATAATTGGAAAGCGGTGAACAAGGCTTCACCAAGGGGGAGCTCAAAACACGGTGTGTTTAAAATTAAATCCTGTTACAGTAAGACCAGGTGAAGGCTGAAAGGGACACCTAGATACCTTTCTCACCTGGTCATAGCAATGAGTCATTGAAAGCTAACATGCAGGTACAGCTAGCAACTAAGAAGGCAATAGGATTTGCGTAAAGGAGTAAAGATGTCTTCCTGCAATTGTACAGAGCCTTTGTGAGATCGCACCTGGAATATTGTGTGCTGTTTTGGTCTCCTTATCTAAGGAAAGATTTACTTGCCATAGAGGGAGTGCGACGAAGGTTCACCAAACTAATTCCTTGGTTAGAGGGATTGTCCTATGAGGAGAGATTAACTAGACTGGGCCTTTATTCCCTGGAGTTTAGAAGAATGTGAGGTGGCCTCATTCAAACATACAAAATTCTTACAGGGCTCGACAGGGTAGATGCAGGAAGCATGTTTCCCCTGGCTGAGGAATCCAGAACCAGGGGATGCAGTCTCAGTATAAGGGGTAGGCCATTTAGAACTGAGATGAGGAGGAATTTCTTCACTCAGAGGGTGGTGATTCTTAGGAATTCTGTGCCCCAAAGGGCTGTGGAGGCTCAGATGTCTAGTATGTTCAAGTCTGAGATCAATAGATTTCACCATATTAAAAAAATCAAGGGTTACGGGGGATAGTGCAGGAAAATGGTGTTGAAGTAGATCAGCCATGATCTCATTGAATGGCCCCCACTATCAAGATCCATGGCAAACCAGTGGACAATGTGATCACTTCTCATACCTTGCTCCTCTCAGTAAGGGCAGACATCGACGAAACTCAGCATCGCCTCCTGTGTGCCAGCGCAGCCTTCGGTCGCCTGAGGAAAAGAGTGATTGACGACAAAGACCTCAAATCTGGCACCAAGCTCATGGTCTACAGGCCGCAGCGTTACCTGTTCTCCTGTATGTGCTGTAAATATGGACACTGTATAGCAGACATCTCAAAGCCCAGGAGAGTTATCACCATTGGTGCCTCTGCAAGATCCTGCAAATTCCAATATCAGTGTCCTCTCTCAGGCCAACATCCCCAGTATCGAGACACTGGTCATGGCTAGTCAGTTATGTTGGGCGGGCCACATCGTCAGCATGCCTGACACAAGACTCCCAAAACAAGCTTTTTACTCCGAGCTCTATCACGACAAGAGGTTACCAGGAAGGCAGATGACACATTACAAGGATGTCCTTAAAGCCTCCCTGAAAAAAATGTGACCTCCACTGATTCGTGGGAATCTTGCCCGAGACCACCCAAAATGTGGAAAAAGCATTCGCGAAAGTGCCAGCCAGTTCGAACAATGTCGACATGCCCAAGCAGCAACCAAGTGCAAACAGCAGAAGGAGCGTTCGGAAATTCAAGCATCCCAGTCACTCTCCTCACCAAACACCACCTGCCCCACCTGTGGCAGACTTTGTGGATCCAGAATTGGACTAACGACCTACAACCCTGGAGTGAAAGAAAGTCATCCTCGTTCCCGAAGGACTGCCTAAGAAGAAGAAGGAGGAATGGTGGAGTGGGCTCGAAGGGCTGGATGGCCTACTTCTGCTCCTATATCTGTTGTTCTTATGTTCTAAGGCTGTAAAGTGTGTTTTGGGACATTCTGGGGTGGTGAAAGGCACCATATAAATGCATGTTGTTTTGCCAACTGATAGTAAAGCACCCTGTAACTGGAGGGAGGGAAGCAGGTACGGGCCAGGTTTGTTAGGCTCCATACATTGTCGTGCCCAAATTAAGGACCATTATCTCATATCAGCCATTGTGATAATACCTATGCCTCTAACAAGTAAAACATTGTGCTTGCTCCCTCAGCAGGGTAATGGACCTGTCAGCCTCATTCATTGTCGGGGTCAGTCAAGAGCTGAGTTTGGTTAGTTTTGTAGTATTGCTGCAAAATTACACAGTTTTGTTCATTCGCAGATGTTTTGTCTACATCCATCTTCCATGGTGCTCAGAAACTCTTTTCCTCACCTCCAGGCTGGATTCCTCCAAATCTCTCCTCGTCAGACAACCTGTCTGAAACTCTGCCACTTATTTCCGATCCCATACAAAGTCTAGAACTCCTATCACCTCTGATCCTCCATTGTCTCCCCAATCCTCTGCACCAATTTCAAAATCCTCATCATTGTTTTCAAATGCTTGCATACCTTTACACCTACTTACTCATAGAATCTTGGAAAAAAGTCACTTAATCTATCAAGTCTCCACATAAGATTCCTAATCTAATTTGCACCCTGTAGCCTAACTAATGGCCCACACCTGCAATTATACCACCAAATGTACATGCACTCCTTGTACACTTAATTGATAGTGACCAAGTGCAATATCCTCTGGAACAAAAACAGGAGATGATAGCACAAGCTCATCTACATACGAATTAGGAGCAGAAGTAGGCCATTCGGCCCCTCAAGCCTGCTCCATCATTCAATAAGATCACGGCTGATCTGTTTGTGTTTCGAATTTCGCACTCCTTTCTTCTCCCGATAACCTTTGATTCCCTTGCCTAACATGAATCTATCTACTTCTGCCTTAAAAATATTCAATGTCCCCGCCTCCACCACCTTCTGAGGCAGAGTTCCAAAGTCGCACAACCCTCTGAGAGAAAAAAATTCTCCTCCATCTCTGTCCAAAAAGGGCGAGCCCTAATTTTAAAACAGTGCCCCCTAGTTCTGGACTCACCCACAAGAGGAACCATCCTTTCCACATCCACCTTGTCAAGACTGTTCAGGATCTAAAATACTTCAATCAAGTCTCCTCTCACTCTTCTAAACTCCAGTGAAAATAAGCCCAGTCTGTCCAACCTTTCCTCATAGGACAACCCACTCATTCCAGGTATCAATCTAGTAAACCTCTGAACCGTCTCCAGCGTATTTACATTCTTCCTTAAATAAGGAGACCAAAACTGCACACAGTATTCGAGATGTGGTCTCACCAATGCCCTGTATAACTGAAACATAACATCCTTACTTTTATTTTCAATTCCTCTCGTACTAAAGAATAGCATTCCATTAGCCTTCTTAATGACTTGCTGTACCTGCATACTAACTTTTTGTAACTCTTGCACTAGAACACCTAGATCCCTCTGCACCTCAGAATTCTGCAGTCGTTCTCTGTTTAAGTAATACTCTGCTTTTTTATTCTTCCTGCCCCCATGTTCAGGCCTAGTAGCATTCTTATTTATTATAATTTCTCCCTGATTCACTCGTGTATGTGTGTTTGTGAATATATAAATACATATATATTAAATACACAAACCAGCACATCACTTTGACAGACAATATATTAGCACCTAAGCACTGTTGAAGGATGTTTTGCAGTTCATATTCTAAAATATGTCCTCTTCCTATAGATGACCCCCAAGAAACAGCCCAATCTGTCACAGAAACTGAACAAACCAGTACCTCACAACATCCTGTATCATTTATTTCACCAGTTGCAAGCAATAGCACAAATCTATCTATGCCAGGAGATCTAGATATCAGTCTGAGATCAGTATGCCAGGGCATGAGTGAACACGTGTGGCAGCATTGCGGGAGCAGGAACCAGTTGGCTAGTAGACTAACTGGTGTCCTTTCTCAATTGTAGAGCCTTGGGGTTTGCACCGTATGGGACCTTCATTTAAAAGGATAATATTTGTGCACAAAAATTCTGTGCAGTTATTTGAGAATGTGCAAAATACCACATCTGGTCCACATATGTGCAGTCATGTTGGACCACTTAACTGAACTGCAGTCCATGGCAGAATGCATGGCAACTCCAATGTATCTATTGTAAAGCCACCAGCCACAGAGATGCTTTGCACTGTGGGAGTGCCTCTAATGAATGCTCATATTGTTATTATGGGATCGTGGGCTCCAATCGCCAGGAGATTTGGATGGAGAGAGCTATTTTGTAGGGTTTTACAGATCCAATTTCTCTGCAGAGCTAGGCTCCCATATATATCACTGGACATACTGATAGAGGACCCAACAACAATGAATGAGACTGCTGTCTCGCAGGATACTATCATCCATGCTCAAAAGACAGTAGATGTGCCAGCTATCCACCCCAGCAGCAGATATAGCACAAGCAGTTGTAGGCCATGTTATGACCCACAGCACACAAAGGCACAAGGCACCTCAAACCCAAGAAGTTCTGGCTGTGATCAGCATCCAGCCACTTTACTTACCCTTCCCACTAGAAGGAACTTTAGGATAAGTTCTACAGAACACATCATACTCAGTTCTGATGAAAGGTCACAGACCTGAAACGTTAACTCTGCTTCTCTCTCCAGATGCTGCCTGACCTGCTGAGTATTTTCAGCACTTACTGTTTTTATTCCAAAATCTAGTACTGGCTGCCAAAGGCAAGTTTTCCAACATGATAGCTAACTATCATCCCTGATCTAATAATTCTGATGCCTACAGCATGACACCCTGATCCAAATGCTGCAACAAGTCATTATTCCGAGAGAGCTGAGGATTTCATTAATTTGAAAGCTCAACACTCTATACCGAAGGCACTTACTCAAGCTGAAACCAAATAAGCTAAACAGAACAATCCCCACCTACTCACATTCAGGAAAGGAGACCCCTTCATACTTGAAAGACTATGTTATTTAAAAGTTTGCATGTTATGTTTCAGAAACTCCAGTTATTTGTTTAAAGCAAAAATATTCCTTGGAAACATCATCCATAGGTATATTAGGTTCCATATGTACGCTAATGACACCCAGCTCTCCTTCAGCACCACATCACTGCCCTTGTGTTGTCAGACTGCTTGGTCATATCTTCAGCTGCCTAGATCCTGTGTTCTGGAATTCTCTCCCTGAACCTCTCCGCCCTTCTACCTCTCTCTCCTCCTTTACGACGCTCCTTATAACCTACAAGCTTTTTGTCACATCCTAATATGTCCATTTTTGGCTTGGGATTATTTTTATCTGATTATGCTCCTGTGAAATGCCTTGGGATGTTTTAATACTTTAAAGGTGATAGGTAAATGCAGGTTGTTTTTGTAATGATATAAGTATCTCTGTTTCTACCAATTTTGTTTCAGTTTTGTTCGGAAACCTTGGATCTCCCTTTCCCTGGGGTTCACCCTCCCTCCCCCTATTGCGATCGCCTCTCTGACCCCACCATTCCACTGCCCACACCGTAACTGCTTACCTGACTGGCAGGCACTGTTCCTGTGGGTTTCCGGCAACAGCCTCCTACTGCCTGAATTCTCACCACCCACCCACCAGTCAGGCAGTGATTTCTACCAGGTTGGCATGTGTGTCAGTGCCTGAATATAGAAATGAGCCCTGGGAGTTAAATTCTCTCCAGGCATCACTATGTGAACTTGTTGGTTGTCCTGACCACTCGAACAGAAGAATTCCACCTTGCAACAAAATAAAGTAGTAGGTAGACATTAATTTTCCTGCAATTTGGACATAATATGCAGGAAACTACTGTTGACAACATTAATGACTGTTGTTTTATGACATTCCTCTGTCTGCTATTTTAACAGAGGTATGAAAACATTTATATCAAACTCAGCAACAAATGTTCTGCTGTTCACTGAGGGAAAAACTGCATGCTGCGTCACTCCCTCAGGGATCTAATACCACTTTCCACTCCCCAATTGAATGTATCACTGTATGTTGACTAATTCTTATTTTCTAACATTGATAGTGTCAGAAATTTTCTGGTATAGACCAAAAAAGTTTTCAACATTTAAATATAACTACATCATCATGAACGATGGAAAGAGAAATATTACAGAGAAAACAAACGAATAAAGAGTTTTCATTATATATTCATGCAAGAAAGATTTATGTTCTTACTGAGCATTGTCGCAAAACTAAATCAGTGGCTGTTTTGGTTGAGAACTGATTTATTAGCAATACTTTAATTTTTATAAGAGACTGTTTTACATATATATCTTTCCCAGTCACGATTCTCTTAAAGGTGAAGTGTTGAGTCTATAATTGACAGCAACTTTTTACCACAAGAGATGTGTGGCATAACAAAGTACTTTTGTCTTCGCCCAGTCACAACCCGTAGACCTGGGTGGAGTTCAGTAGAGGTAGACAAATGAAATTAGGTAGCCATGAGTATGTCAGTGCTGTCAGTCTAGTACCATTGCTGCATGATGCAGTTGGACCATTTGGAGCTGTTCCAGAAGTCATATTACTACTGAAATTCCACAGAACCGTTGGAAAAATATTTTAAAAAGAAATTTTGCATAGCATGATGCCAGCACTCCCCCAGTTTATTGTTGCCAGATCACAAGGTTGGTTTGGATGAAGATCACTCTTCAGCCCATTTTCTGGATACTGACTCTACCATCCTCCTATTACAGAATTCAGCTGTTTCTCAAAACTAGTTCAGTAACCTGGTTTCAACCAGCCTTCCTAGTAACCCATTCCACTTGTTCATCACTCTTTGTATTAGGGCTGATGTAACTGAAATGCAGGCAATTCTTCTACCTTCACATTGCTTCATGTGCCAGTGCACTTAGACATTCTCAGTGAATTGAGGTTGACGAACAGGTTGAAGGCGAGAGAGAGAGCAAGAGGATATAACATCAGAAGCAGCTACATGGATGGTCTCAATCTCAAATCCATGAGCACTTTATAGATGAGGACAGGAGGAGAAGGAGAAAAGGGTTTATGAAGGCAGTTAGTCATGGAGAATAGTAACGTGTTGTTCTTGGCTTTCAGGATGATTCTGGAGCAGTAGTTTTAGGCTAAGGGAAGCAAATGGACACATTTAGCAATGAATGATTGCACCAGGTACTTTTGAGCTTTGGATCAAGAAGCATTTAAGGAGAGCTACAAAAGTACATGAGGGAGAAAGGAATAGAAGGATATGTTGCTAGGGTGAAAGAAGGTGGTGGAAGGCTCATATGGAGCATAAACACCAGCATAGACCTATTGGGCCAATTGGCTTCTTTCTATGCTATAAAATTCTACGTAAATAGCATGAAATGACAATAAACAAAGGTTTACTCACCAAAACACAGTTATAACTGTGTGAATACAAACTCTGTTAAGAACAGATAGGAGGTTATAAGGATAAATATGGAACAGGTTGGAGATATAGAGCAGGTAGGAGATTGTAAAGGTAAATATGCAGCAGGTAGAGAGTTACATGGAGATTATTTGATGAACCCTTTCTCAGAACTGTAAAGGCTGGGTAGGGTCTATGATGCGACAGACTGCACATGGCCTGTGGAAGGAAATGGCTTGGCAGACCAAATGGCCTTTTCACATTTCATGGTTTTTTATGTATATAAATTTGTGCCCCATAATGTTTTGATTTACCTGAGCAAGTAAGAGATGGAAAGTGAATGAGCTAATTGCATGAACAGGAATTTTTAAAGAAAGTGAAATGTAAAAACTAATCAGTTTGGATGAGCAATCGAAAGTATTTACAAAGAAAAATGAATGCTAATAATTTGCTAGTTAAGTATATACTTGCTGTTTGCTTTTACTAATAAGCTCATTCTGCATTGTTCCCACTTTATTCACTCAGTCTGGAAAGACAACAGATATTAACAATATTACAGTTGTGTTGAGAGGATGCGAAAGTATAAGACAATTGCCGTGTGCAGTTAATGAGCTAAAAAAAGTTAAAATGATTGTTTTACACTTTAAATATACACTTTTACAGTATTAGGTGGGGTTACTGGCTTTTTAAAAGCTATATTTACAGCAAGAATGTATAGACTAGAAACTCTTGTAGCAAAGTGGGAAGCTTCATGTAAGCTAGAACCTACCTGTCATTGTCAATAACTTCAGTGTTTTACAAAGCCTTTGCTTTAAAGACTACTTTAAGGGCTAGAAAAAGAAAATATCCCTAATGGGAAAAAGGAAAAAAAAAGCAAGATCCAGAACACAATGACTTAATAAAGAAATCAAAAGTGACTTATGGGTGATTTTCTGTCTGTTCATGGCTTTTACACCAACTTTTCATCTTGCAGAAAATGCATTTCTGGGCAGTGTTGATATTGATTTTCATTTCTTCCCGTGCGTCCAAATAAGTCATTAACTAGTCGTTCGGTAGTACAGAACTTGCAAATTGCTGAAAATAGAGACATGTTGTCGAAGCTTTTCATCTTGCATTCATCAGGACAATCTGCAAGAATATCAATGTAAGGGAAAACAACGACTTTATACAGTTTGAGAAGAGAGTGCTGATTGGTTGGCAAGTGAACTCTGATTGGTAGAGGTGTAGCCATAGAGAATGCATTCCCAGTTTACGGTGACTGACAGTTAACTGCCAAGCTTTCTTTGAAATTTAAACCAGGCGGCTTGACTCAAGTCAAGGCATTGCCCTGAAGAATGACAGCGAATGGCTGTCACTTATTTTGTTTGGCTGAAACAGGCGCAATGTTTGTACATATTCTTTCTTTCTGCAGAAAACAGGGCCCTGTGTATTAATATACATAGCTTCCAGTACACGCAAATGTGCTACACTGCATGCACAACTGGCAATCTTAAATGGATTGTCAGCGTAATTCTCAGCACACTAACAAGTGAGAACCAACAAGAGGGAAAAACATACTTGACCTTGTCCTCACCAATCTGCCTGCCGCAGATAAATCTGTCCATGACAGTATTGGTAGGAGTGACCACCGTACAGTCCTTGTGGAGAAGAAGTCCCGTCTTCACATTGAGGATACCCTCCATCGTGTTGTGTGGCACTACCACCCTGCTAAATGGGATAGATTTCGAACAGATCTAGGAACTCAAAACTGGGAATCCACGAAGCGCTGTGAGCCATCAGCAGCAGCAGAATTGTACTCAACCACAATCTGTAACCTCATGGCCCAGCATATGCCCCACTCTACCATTACCATCAACCCTGGTTCAATGAAGAGTACAGGAGGGCACGCCAGGAGCAGCACCGGGCATACCTCAAAATGAGGTGTCAACCTGGTGAAGCTACAACACAGGACCCCTTGTGTGACAAACGGGGTAAGCAAAATGCAATAGACAGCTAAGCGATCCCACAACCAACGGATCAGATCTAAGCTCTGCAGTCCTGCCACATCCAGTCGTGAATGGTGATGCACATTTAAACAACTAACTGGAGGAGGTAACGCCACAAATATCCCCATCCTCAATGATGGGGGAGCCCAGCACATCAGTGCAAAAGATAAGGCTGAAGCATTTGCAACAATCTTCAGCCAGAAGTGCCAAGTTGATGATCCATCTCGGCCTCCTCCTAAAGTCCCCAGCATTACAGATGCCAGTCTTCAGCCAATTCGATTCACTCCGTGTGATATCAAGAAACAACTGAAGGTACTGGATACTGCAAAGGTTATGGGCCCTGACTATGTTCTGGCAAAAGTACTGAAGACCTGTGCTCCAGAACTTGCTGCGCCCCTAGCCAAGCTGTTCCAGTACAGCTGCAACACTGACATTGACCCTGCAAAGTGGAAAACTGACCAAGTATGTCCGTACACAAAAAGCAGGACAAATCCAACCCGGCCAATTACCGCCCCATCAGCCTACTCTCAATCATCAGTAAAGTGATGGAAGGTGTCATCAACAGTGCCATCAAGCGGCACTTGCTTAGCAATAACCTGCTCACTGACGCTCAGTTTTGGTTCCGCCAGGGCCACTCAGCTCCTGACCTCATTACAGCCTTGGTTCAAACATGGACAAAAGAGCTGAACTCAAGAGGTGAGGTGAGAGTGACTTCCCTTGACATCAAGGCAGCATTTGACCGAGTATAGAATCGAGGAGCCCTAGCAAAACTGGAGTCAATGGGAATCGGGGGAAAACACTCTGCTAGTTGGAATCATACCTAGCGCAAAGGAAGATGGTTGTGGTTGTTGGAGGTCAATCATCTGCGCTTCAGGACATCACTGCGGGAGTTCCTCAGGATAATGTCCTAGGCCCAACCATCTTCAGATGCTTCATCAATGACCTTCCTTCAATCATAACGTCAGATGTGGGGATGTTCACTGATGATTGCACAATGTTCAGCACCATTCGCGATTCCTCAGATACTGAAGCAGTCCGTGTAGAAATGCAGCAAGACCTGGACAATATCCAGGCTTGGGCTGTTAAGTGGCAAGTAAAATTCCTGCCAGACAATGACTGTCTCAAAAAAGAGAGAATATAACTATCTCGCCTTGACATTCAATGGCATTATCATCGCTGAATCCCCCACTACCAACATCCTGGGGGTTACCATTGACCAGAAACGGAACTGGAGTAGCCATATAAATACCAGGGCTACAAGAGCAGGTCAGAGGCTAGGAATCCTGAGGCGAGTAACTCACCTCCTGACTCCCCAAAGCCTGTCCACCATCTACAAGGCACAAGTCAGGAGGGTGATAGAATACTCTCCACTTGCCTGGATGGGTGCAGCTCCAACAACACTCAAGAAGCTCGACACCATCCAGGACAAAGCAGCCCGCTTAATTGGCACCCATCTACAAACATTCACTCCCTCCACTGCCGACGCACAGTGGCAGCAGAGTGTACCATTTACAAGATGCACTGCAGCCTTGCACCAAGGCTCCTTAGACAGCACCTTTCAAACCCATGACCTCTACCAACTAGAAGGACAAGGGCAGCAGTTGCATGGGAACACCACCACCTGCAAGTTCCCCTCCCAGTCACACAACATCCTGACTTGGAACTATATCACTGTTCCTTCACTGTCGCTGGGTCGAAATACTGGAACTCCCTACCTAACAGCACTGTGGGTGTACCTACTTCACATGGACTGCAGCGATTCAAGAAGGAGGCTCACCACCACCTTCTCAAGGGCAATTAGGGATGGGCAATAAATGCAGGCATGGCCAACGATGTCCACATCCCATGAATGAATAAAGGAAGTCTCTATTTTCAGCAATACTCAAGTAATTAATTGGAAGTTTGATGAGTTACCTTCCAGCTTTGGTGCTTCTACCCCAAGGGGAGCCCAGAGGACTTAAAGTCATAGAGGGCGAGAAATAGTAACAACAGCAACTTGTGTTTATATGGAATCTTTAAAGTAATAAAACATCACAAGGCACATCACAGGAGCATTATTAAACAAAATTTGATGCCGAGCCACTTAGAGGTATTATGGCAGATGTTTAGTCAAAGAAGTAGGTGTTAAGGAGTGTTTTAAAGGAGAAAGAGAGGTGGAGAGGTTTAGGGAGGGGATTCCAGAACTTAGGGCCTTAGCAGCTGAAGGCACGGCCACCAATGGCAGAGTAACTAAAATCAGGGATGTTCAAGAGGCCAGAATTAGAGGAGTGGAGATACCTTGGAAGGTTCTGGGCTAGAGGAGATTACAGAGACAGGGAGGGGTGAGGCCATAAAGGGATTTAAAAACAAGTGTGAGAATTTTATAATTGAGACATTACATTGCTTCCTGGTGAAGCAATGTAGGTCAGGGAGCACAGAGGTGAAGGGTGAATGGGACTTGGTGCAAGTTCGGACAGGGGCACAGATGAGTTTTTACAACAATTGGCAATGGTTTCATGGCCATCATGAGACCAGCTTTTTTTAAAAATCCAGATTTATTAATTGAATTCAAATTCCATCTTCTGCTGTGGTGGGATTTGAACCCATGTCCCCAGAGAAATACGCTGGGTCTCTGGGTTACTAGTCCAGTGACAATGCCATTAGGCCAGCGCCTCCCCTTACTACGCCACAGCCTCCTCTTCTTCATGGTATCCAGGTGGCTTCAAAGGTAGAAGCAGGCTCCTTAGATCCCTGCTGTGATTGCTGCGATGCTTTTGGCTGACTATTCTGGATTTTGGTGCCCTTAAGAGCTCCGTCAAAGACTGCTCCCTTGTGACCTCTACAAGAGCAGACTTTGCCATCAGGACATGAGGCAGAATGTGGGGTACTGCTTGAGACGGCTGCAGGCACAGTGGAAGCGCTTTGAGACGAGTCCCCACTTCCAGGTCCCCTTTCACCATCTTCTCTCATGGCGCTTCCACACTTTCCTGCTAACAATGAGATGGAAAGCACTTTGCTGCAGATCAGTGGGTTGATGATAGGCCACAGCTAAGGTTTCATCAGTCCGAAGGGAGCATTCATAGTGTGCAAGTCATTGGTGATAGGCCTGCATGCACTTGTTTGATTGCCGCGTTTGATGCTTCATTCAGGTGGCTACCCTCTCAATGGGCAAAGATATCATCACGAAGGCCTACAATATTATGTCACTCGTGCTTGAAATGGATTCCTCCAATCTCTCTGAAAAGCCTGCACAGTGTGGCTGGAAAGCCTGTCAATATATTACACATTCTTTGCTACTGTTCCCAAAGTATCCTCTTTGTCGACAGCCCCCAAGCTTCGACATCTGCATCCAGCTGAGCAGAGTTTGGAGAATCCTGTAACTTCCAATGCAGACTCTCCACTGCTGTCCCTGACTCCACCATCTGCTCTTGTCCATTTGTGATGTGTGAATCATCAGATGAAAATCAAACTACCTTCTTTACCGGTCCCAATCAAGTGTGCGTATCTGAGCTCGTGTATGGTCTGCATGAATCCTGTGATGGTGCACCCTCAGAGTGTGTGACCTCTGAGGAGTCGTTGTCATCCTCCTGGACCACTTCCTGCAGGATGCTCGAAGGCCCTGTGGGAGATTGAAGATATGGATTAAAATTGTCAAGGTAAGAATGTTTTAATTGATCATCATGCACATGATCATATTTCACTAGCTGCTAACATCAAGTCAACACAAGTCAGTGTTGTATGTCACAAGGTTACTTGATAATTCATCCTGAAACCCGGTAGCTGGGAGGCCTCATCTCCGACGACCAGGCATGCTGAGCCTTCATTGATCTCCAGTGCCTCTTTCTCTGAAGATGTTAATTGTGAGATTTATGGAGGGCCACCTCCTGTTCTCTGCCTCTCCCTCATGTTCTGTGCTCTCTTCTGCATGGAGGGAAAGAAGAGACACATGAGTAAGACTAATGGAATGTATTGGATGGATGGATGGATAATATTTGTTGAGAGTGAATGAGGGAGAGTTGTGACATTGCATTAAGATGTGTATGAGTGTCAGTGGTGGATGAACAAATGGCGATGTGAGGAAGTACATCAACAGAAAGTAATGAGTGCACCTGTAAGGTAAGTGTGAGTGAGGAGTGATGTGCTGAAGTAGGCTTGAGAAGGCAGAATGAGGGGGTTGGTATGATACACACATCAGGATGTAGCTGAGCATGCCACTGTACTCACCTTTTCTGCCCTTGGGTCATTAAACCACTTTCGGCACTGAATCCAGGAGAGGGGCACCACTCTCCTGCTGCTCATTTCCTGAGCAACCTCCGGCCGTGCATTCTTGCTTTCACTGGCATGCTTCTTCCTCCCATCATTAGTTCCTTGCGAGCCCTCACAGCTCCCAGCATCATGTCCAGGGAGGCATCAGTAAAGTGAGGCGCAGACTTGCAACATTGGGGCTCCACTCTTGTTCACAGCTTGTCTTCAAATTAAAATTCTGACTATGTGTCAGAATGTGCTCAGAGCGTAGCAATTTTTATGAAAGCATCTAATTCCCCAGATTTCAAAAAGGACCTATGGATCAATAGAGTTGAAGAGAGCCCCATCTTCCAACTTGCACATGGTAACTACCCAAGGAAAATGGACTGGTAATCAGCAGCACTAACTTTGAGAGCGCCAGGGAGTATCTGCCCTGCAGTGTTAATTTTCAGTGTAAATTCTGTCATTAATTTACCAACACAATTTGTTTCTTGGTAATAACTTAAAGCTTGTTGCTGGCCACCCAGAGTAGATTACAATCTGAACTTTGAGTCAAGAAGCGAGCGTATTGATTGATTTTTCACTTGGTTGGTTTGTGTATAGCTACTTAGGGGTTGGGACCGTAAGACATATTTGGTCGGCATGTGAAAGTTGAAAATATCCACACCATGCTGAGCTGGCTGATGTCTCCTGCTGGATAGCAGTCCAGCAGCAGCCACATTTGGCCCTGTAGTTTAACACACAATAATGTTCCTTTTGAAAAATTCTCTTCCTTTTATATTGGATGCTTAATCTAACTGATCAAGGTAAGTTAAAGGTGGTGGGCAAAGGCTGTCCTGGGGAAGGACTACGGAGGGCCTGGCATTACTGGCATTATTGCTTCTCATTCCAAAAATATAATTTACAAGTCTGTTTTTGCCTTTTTATGAGTGGCCTGCAATGGTTCCTTTTAATAACTGCTGGTTTGGTCACTCTACATCAAGTTACAATTGGCAGGCTGTGCGTGGATTAATAAGCATGGACTAATGAGGCTCCTGGCTGTTTCCAGCAGCCTTTTGGCCCTCATTTCAAGCTGCAAATAAATTAGCCACTAGCAGGAATGGGGCGCTAAGTGCTGCACTGCTATTTTAATCATGCTATCATCCCATTCCCACCTGGCAGAGGGGATTAAAATTGATGCCTACGTGTGCTATTGTAGCAAAGTTGTTAATCCATTTAAAATAAGAAATGATGTTTTGTAAAATAATGTTTTTTGAATTTGTTAAATGTGTTATCCAGCCTGCTAAGTACAGGAAATTTTCAGGGTTGTTTTAGTGTGTGATGTACTCAATTCATTTTCAAGGAGATATATTTACAAGTTGGTATGGAAAATTTTTAAGTTTTGTGTCACTAATAATATTCTTTTCTTCTGAGTTGGAACTATTCCAAATTCCTCAGATTATTCTTTCTGATTCTGTTCTCAAATCCGAAATCATCCACCTTTGAGGCACGCCTAACTGCTTTCTGTGGTAGACATTCAACTGTAGTGTTGAGCCCTGTAACATTTGATCCAGAATATTAAGCTTTCTCTCTGTGTACAGCTGCTAAATCTGTATCAGAGGCAGACAGAGGTTTTACCATTTGCCCCTACTGTGCAAATCACTTTTGAAATCTCCTCCTTAAGCTGTTACATTCCCTTGCTGAATCCAGCCACTTCAAGTATGCTTAAGCTTCACCACTGCTTTGCACAGGCTTCAGTGACATGATGAGGAGCAAAATAACATTGAATTGAAGCATTACATTTAAATGCTAGTGTTTCAGAGTTACCAGTGTCTTTTCCTTTGTAGGTGAAAGAATTTGTTTTGCAGCACGGAGTTTTAGG
Source organism: Heterodontus francisci (assembly GCF_036365525.1). NCBI lineage: Eukaryota > Metazoa > Chordata > Chondrichthyes > Heterodontiformes > Heterodontidae > Heterodontus > Heterodontus francisci. The sequence continues at coordinate 26,845,408 of NC_090378.1, read as the reverse complement.
AATTACCTTCTTTTTGTGCCTTGAACTGATGTCTGAAATTAGTTGTGCAGATTTTATAGAAGAATGTAACAATTGATGTCAACTTGGCATATATCCATGCCTATGGTGGTGATGGCATTACCAGAACTGTTGTGCTACAATAATGCTTACACAGAGAACAGTGCTGAATTAGCTACCTGGGGGAGGGGGCAGGGTCGTTTGGGAAAAGGGACTGAGTGACATCTTGCAATGATAGTGGGCTTAACTCTTAGCATGTCCAGTCACAGTGGAGCAGCAAACTATAAAGCTAACAGTAGTCGCAAGAGAGGAGTGTGAAAACTGAATATCTTATGGCGCAGCTCTTTCTCATGATGACAAAATTTGCTTTTGGACAGCCCAACATCTAAGGCCCAGGCGAAATGCCCAAGCTTTAGTCCAGAAGCAGAACTCAAACCCCAGGATCCAGGTGAAGGAGCAAGCCTTTGAGGGCAAAAGGCTTCCAATGTATTGTAATTTGTGGGTAAGCTCAATGATTTTCTTTTCAGTACACTAATTTTGAATGCATTATTTATATAATGCTGATTCCAGATTGCTGAGTTTAAAAAATGAATTGATTGGGCAGTTTTTTGATTTTTTTCTCATTGCTGTTAGTCCTTCCTACATGTCTAGTGAATGGAAGTTGTTTTTGATTACATTTAGTCAATGAGATACTTCAGTCAATCAGTATCAATAATTTAGAAAGCAGTGGTTATTACATCTGATTTTTTTTTGGTTCTGGATACATTTTGAGGTATGATGTCTGATGAACACCAAAATGTTGTTAAATAACTAACATCAAAAAGAACGCTGTTCTGTTTTCATAAAATTTCAAAATGGAAGGCAAAAAGTAATCAGTCAGCAGAAACGATAAATGTCACTTCTACAAAAACAAACAGGATCAATTTACTTTGATGGTGAAGCAATGGATTTAGAAGATGATAATATATGTATCTTGAGAAAGTTAGAATCAGATGTGATGCCCATTTTGTAAGAGGTAATGTGTGAAGGAAGCATAAAATTTAAGGCTAACACCTTGCTTCAAAAAATGTTTGAACCACAAAAGCAAAAATACCCTTATAATCCAAAGATCCTCTTACAGTCTTTAATCTTCTATTTATTTAGCTTGTTTTTTTACTGGAGAGGAGATAGGATGGAAAATGAACTGTGTAAGAAAATAAATCTCCTGTCTTTATCATCAGAGACGGCAGAGGTAATTTTAACTCCCTCCACGAAAATGGGCCGGTAGTGAAGTTAAAATCAAAGTGGTCGACTTACTGGCTTCGTGCTTCACTGCCATTGTAACTTGGGCCAGGCACCCACCTGAATCGGATGGTAGCCTCATTAAGCTATGTTAATTTGAAGACCTCTAATGTACATTGGACTCTGATGATATTTTGAAGGCTTACTGGCCAGAGTATTTGCTGCAGATATTCTACTCAGTGAAACCTGGTGGGCATGAGGAAGAGGCTCCAAGGAGGTAGGTCTGAAATTATTCCTTTTTGGTCAGACCAGGAGGAGCACAAATGCTGCTCTAGGCTCCACAAGAATAATGTGGGTCACTGTCACCTCAGGCTCCTCCCATTGGATTATTGCACCACTTCCTAGATATACCAGCTTGCCTGCTGCTTACCCGATATTGTGCTAGCCCAGAGTTGGTAAGCTGTAGTGGCACACCTGTTTGAGGTGTGCAGCTATCATAAGCATGTTAATGAACTCTTGCCCACTTGTCCTCTTCACCAGTTGGCCACTCGTGTGATAGTTAAAATCTATTCTTGTGTTTCTAAGAATGTAGAGAAACACTGTAGGAATTACAGACACTACCTTTGTTTTCGAGACCATTAAGTTGCTCATACCTGTAGCTTGATCTTGTACATTATTTTATTTGTAAATGAGTCCAAACAAGTAATTTTAGTCTGTATAGTGTAACGCAGATTTTTTCCACCTTTTGAGGTAATAGAAAAATGTGGTGGACATCCCATGTGTTCCCCATTAAGCAATTTACTGCAATTCATCATTATTGCCAGATCAGGCATATACTAATGTCACGCACACCAGATGTGCAATGATACAGCAATCATGGACTAACTCTGAAATGTTATGAAAAATTGACTTTGTCTTTAAAAAAAACTTATTTCTAAAAAGCGAACAATGGTCCAAAATGGCCACCGAAGAAAAAGGTGGAAGGAGTAAAGCCTTTTGTGTATTCAGATTGTCTGACAAAGGAAAATCTTCAAAGCTAAAAGGTGTCAATTGAACCCATCCTACACCTATCCTAAAACATTCCAGAATTGAATGTCGTCTTCTGAAACAAAGAAGGTGTGAAGTTGCCACATGCTGGACCTTTTTATTTGTTTGGGGGATGTGGGCGTCACTGGCAATGCCAGCATTTATTGCCCATCCCTAATTGCCCTTCAGGAGGTGGTGGTGAGCCACCTTCTTGAACCGCTGCAGTCCTTGGGCTGTCGGTACACCAACAGTGCTGTTAGGAAGGGAATTCCAGGATTTACGAATGGCTATATAGTTCCAAGTCAGGATGGTGTGTGGCTTAGAGGGAATTTTCAGGTGGTGGTGTTCCCATGCATCTGCTGCCCGTGTCCTTCTAGGTGGTAGAGGTCGCGGATCTGGAAGGTGCTGTCGAAAGAGCCTTGGTGAGTTGCTGCAGTGCATCTTGTGGATGGTACACAATGCTGCCACTGTGCGTCGGTGGTGGAGGGAGTGAATGTTGAAGGTGGTGGAGGGGGTGCCAATCAAGCGGGCTCTTTTGTCCTGGATAGTGTCGAGCTTCTTGAGTGTCATTGGTGGAGAGTATTCCTTCACACTCCCGACTTGTCCCTTGCAGATGGTGGACTGGCACTGGGGAGTCAGGAGGTGAGTTACTCGGCGCAGAATTCCCAGCCTCTGACCTGTTCTTGTAGCCGCAATATTGATATGGCTGGTCCAGTTCAGTTTCTGGCCAATGGTTACCCCCCAGGATGTTGATAGTGGGGGATTCAGCAATGCTAATGCCATTGAACATCAAGGGGAGATGGTTAGATTATCTCTTGTTTGAGATTGTCTCTTGTTTGAGATGGTCATTGTCTGGCACTTGTGTGGCACAAATGTTACTTGCCACTTATCAGCCCAAAGTCTTGCTGTATATGGACATGAGCTGCTTCAGTATCTAAGGAGTTGTGAATGGTGCTGAACATTGTGCAATCATCAGTGAACATCCCCACTTCTGGCCTTCTAATAGAGGGAAGGTCATTGATGAAGCAGCTGAAAATAGTTGGGCCTAGGACAGTACCCTGAGGAGCTCCTGCAGTGATGTCCTGGGACTGAAACGATTGACCTCCAACAACCACAACCATCTTCCTTTGTGCTAGGTATGACTCCAACCAGCAAAGAGTTTTCCCATGATTCCCATTGACTCCAGTTTTGCTGGGGCTCCTTGATGTCATACTTGGTCAAATGCTTCCTTGATGTCAATGCAGTCGCTCTCACCTCACCTCTGGAGTTCAGCGTTTTTTTGTCCACGTTTGGATCAGGGCTGTAGTGAGGTCAGGAGCTGAGTGGCCCTGGTGGAACCCAAACTGAGCGTCAGTAGCAGGTTATTGCTGAGCAAATGCTGCTTGTTAGCACTGTCAACGCCCCCTTCCACCATGGGGAAAAGACCAGAGCGTCTCTTAACAGTAGGCGAGAGGTAACAACTTTACCTTAAAAAAAGACAGCCAGGGAGAAAGAGAGAGAAGCAACATTCTAACAGCATGTGTTTCAGCCAAGCCAGAAAGCATGCCAGTCCTGCTGCAGAATCCGACATCTACATTATACAGCAGTGAGAGCTAGAAGTAACCCACCATCTTCAATGGAACCTTCAATCAAAAGAGAAATCTACAATCATCTCAATCCTGCATCCATCGAGAACTTGATTCCAAGAGAATTCAATAGGTTTATCGCAACCTTCACTCCACCCCCCCCCCCCCCCCCCCACCAACTAAAAGTCACTTTCCTTTTTCCCTTCTCTGTTTCATGTGTGTGCGTGTGTGCGCACGAATGCATGAATGGATGTGGTTGCGACAATTTCGGGATAAGGCATCTTGATCAATAAACAATTGACTCTCTGTTCTTTAAAACCTACAAGAAAACCTGTCACTGTCTGTTTATTTGAAAAATAAAACACCAAGGGGCTAAACCCTAATACAAATACACTTGCTGCGGTCAGGTGGGGAGTTAAACAGTAGGAATCACCCACATCACACAACGTGTTTGTAACACTAACTTATGCAAAGAGTATCAAGATGCATCTTTCGGTTTGTAAGAAGCATGGATTATTTATGGAAGTGGTCGTGTAACTGTGAACTTGAGAAAAGTGTTGGGAAAAGCTCAACCTGCAATAATACCCTTGAAATGTGACACTATGGGTGCATGCTATATGTAAAATTTTTATACATTGATATTTTTATGCATGCCATCAGATCTAACGGGTAACCTCAAAACATCTCCTCTTCCATTTTCTTTCTACTGATCCCCATTGGTCAACTGCAGTTTCCCTGTATAGCTGATAACCTTAACTTTAGATCCTTGCCTACTACACTAATTTCAAAATTTGCTGATGATAACCACATTTGGAGGTGTGGCAAACAGTGAAGATGATACCAATTGACTGCAACAGGACATGGATAGGTAGCAGAATGGGCAGACAAATGGCAGATGGAATTTAATATAGAGAAATATGTGGTGATGCATTTTGATAGGGAGAGGCAATATAGACTTAATGGCGTAGTTCTAAAGTGTGTGCAGGGACAGAAGAACCTGGGGATTCATGTGGATAGATCTTTGACGGTGGCAGGACATACTGAGTGAGTAGTTAACAAAGCATATGGGATCTTGGACTTCATAAATAGAAGTATTGAGTACAAAAGCAGGGTGGTTATGCTGAACCTTTATAAAGCTCTGGTTTGGCTACAACTAGTATATTGCATCCAGTTCTGGTCACCACACTTTAGAAAGGATGTGAGGGTCCTTGAGAGGATGCAGAGGAGATTTATTAGAATAGTTCCAGGGATGAGGAATTTTAGCTACAAGGTTAGGTTGGAGAAGCTGAGATTGTTCTCCTTGGAGCAAAGGAGATTTGATAGAGCTGAACAAGATCATGACAGGTTTAGATAAGGTAGGCAAAGAAAAGCTGCTCCCATTAGCTGATGGTACAATGTCTAGGGGACACAGATTGAAGGTTTTGGGCAAGAGATGCAGGGGAGCTGTGAGGAGGAAGTTTTTTATGCAGCAAGTGGTAATGACCTAAAACACACTGCCTCCGAAGGTGGTGGAAGCGGAGATGATGAATGATTTCAAAAAGGAAATTGGATGTACACTTGAGGGAAATACATTTTTCGGAGATATAGCGGGGGAATGGGACTGACTGGATTGATGTGCAGACAGCTGGCATGGATTCTAATGGCCTCCTTCTCTACTGTTACGATTCTATGATCTCATGTATTTCCGGCTTTCCTCGTAGCCTGTTAATTGATTTTACTTATGAATCATAAAAAGTTTTTTTCCCCAGTGAGACCAGTTGGTTAAATCCTACCCAAGGCATGAGAATATGCAACACAAAACTATATCATGTATTATTATCAATTGTTGGTGACAGTGTTGTGATGTCTATAAACAAAATGCATATTGTCACGGATACAAGAAGTGCAACAATGAAAATATACGGACTAAAACTGAAGAGTTATAAAAATTGGCTTTACCCTTTTAAAAAATGGACAATGTTGCTAAAAATGGCCTGGCCTTTGTATATTCAAACTATCTGACAGGGACAAAGGAATACCTTTTGGGCTGGGAGTGGTCAGTTACACTCATCCTGAAACATTCCTAAATTGAATGGGTTATTCTGAAACAAAGAAGATATTAAGTGGAAACATCATAACTGGATTATTCTCATTCTGAACATATCAAGAGACACTTTTGAATTGAATGAGTTCTTCTGAAACAAAGAAGGTGTGAAGTAGTCACATCCTAGGTCATTGTTAGTCACCACAGGAGAAAGATCCACATCTCCCAACAGAGTCAATGGTGTGAAACTATTTTTGATCTTAAAGGTAGCTCCCTGAAGAGAGAGAGGGAGACACCCAGCAAGAAGCATCACCAAGAAGCTTGTTTCTAGCTAAGGGGCTGAGAGAAGTGGAGCAAACCAGAAGGGAAACGCCCTGCTGTAAAATTCTACATTTTTAACTGGTGCA